>NC_056062.1:40897500-42147500 GCF_016772045.2 Ovis aries
TTTTAACAAGGATTAAATCTATTTTAATAGTTCTTTGTTAAATCATTTAATTACATTTCTGAGAAGAAACAGCTCTAGGTATCATGTAAGGTAAAACCTTTCAGAATTAAAAAAATAAAATGTGGGGGGAAAAAGGAAGCAGCTAGGTAATCAAGATAAGATTATAGTCAGAGCCTTACATAGAAAAGTTAACATTTCAAATGACTTCTGCAAAAATCTCTTTCCAAATCTGCTTCCTTTCTAGACTTTGATTAAATTCACATTAGCACCATGGGGGGAGAAAGGCAGATGTTTTAAAAACTATTGTCATATTAACTGATGTGAGAAAATGCTTCTTGATTTAATGATGTGTAAATAAGATTTATCTTTATATTTTTCAGGCTGTGGTTATTAGCCTCCTGGTGAAATTCTCAAATTATATGCTTGAAAATATAGATACAAATATACTCCAAAAAAAAAAAAAAAAAAACCAAAGCCAGGTGTGTCACTCTAATTCAAGTGAAAGTAAATTCAAGTGTAAAGGAAAGAAATGGTGAAGATTAGGAGGAAACAATTCTCTCATGTCAAAACCCCAGTTTTTTCATACGGTAAAAAAAAATTATGTAGTTATTTGTTCATATATATATGCATATATGTTGTTGTTATTGTTTGGTAGCTAAGTTGTGTCTGACTCTTTGTGACCCCATAGATTGCAGCATGCCAGGCTTCCTGGTCTTCCACTATCTCCTGGAGTTTGCTCAAGTTCATCTCCATTGAGTTGATGATGCTATCTAACCATCTCATCCTATCCCTACTTATACATATATATAGTATAATATCATATATACACATATGTATACATTATATAGTATATCATATATGTGTGTGTGTGTCATCGTCTATTAACTTCCTGAAATAAATAAAAAGATGATATCCCTCCCTCCAGGAGTCTCATTAATTTGAAAAATTGAGACATACAAGCATAAGATGGTAAAGAAATGGTAATAAGATGTGTTCGGCAGTGATAATTAGTTTTGCAGGTCAGTTATCTGACATACAAAATAAAGGAGGGCTCTAATACTCAGTAGATTCCATTCCACTTTTTAAATGTACATTAGTGTAGACAGTTTTGGCTTAATTAGGAGAAAATAAGTTGTGTAATTATTTCACACAGATGAAGACAATCAGTGCTGGGCTCTTGTACACACAGGACAAAGTTCTAAGTGTGCTTGAGGCATTGACTCTCCAGACAAATGCAGATACTTGCAAGTGTTTGCATAGAATTTTGTGTTCAGGTCCACTTGATCAGTTCCCCTCCCTACTCAAGCTTTCATGCCCCCCTTTAAACAACCCCCATGCCCACAGGATAAGAGGAAAGACTCATGACTCAGAAGTCAGGCAATAAGGTGTGGGAACTTTGGAAAATCTGAGACTACTCTGTTTTAAAGAGCAACAGCTGTTCAGTTTGAGCTGACTGGTGACAAATGAGACTTCAGATCTGATTTTTTTTAAGGAAACTGGAAGTTTGAAGTTTTTGTGATACCTTCCAAAATAATAAACAAACATTTCCACTTGCCTTTCAAGGCTTTGTTATTATTTTGTTACTCCAAAATAATTTTTTTTATTTTTGACAACCATCTTAACATTTTAAGGAAACAATGTGTAGACCAAATGAAGTGCATTTGTGGACTGGAGACAAAAGACACCAGTTTTTGGGTTTTTTTGTTTGTTTGTTTGTTTTTTGTTTTTTTTTGGAGTCTAGTTGATTTACAATGTTGTATTAGTTTCGGGTATACAGCAAAGTGATTCTGTTTACATATACATGTATCTATCCTTTTTTGGATTCTTTTCCCATATAGGTTATTACAGAATATTCAGTAGATTTTTCCTCTAGTGATTCAGCGTGGCCTGGAGAGGTCAGGGAGGGCTGTGACGTCTACTGATGCGTTACTTCCTGAATGTGGGGTGTGTGTGTGTTTGTGTGCATGTGTCATGTGTGAGTGTGCATAAAGACATATGCAACTGGGAAAGATAAAAGAGGAAGCACCCTTCTGACTCTGGAAGGATCCACAATCAACAGGTTGGAATGATGAGAAAGTATGGAACATTTGGGTAAAAGAGGAAAAATTTTCCCCAACCAGAAAGAAGATCAACTTAATAGTAGAACACAGCCTTGAAAGACAAGTGGAGATGTTTGTGTAAGCAGAAGATTCTTAAATGATATTGATTCATTGCATTTTGATCATATGTAAAGATTTGTGCCTCCTAGTATGTTTGCAGTAAAATGGCATGCCCATTGAAAATCCAACATTGCATTTAGGTAGATTAAATTTTGTCAATATCCAACAAAGACACGTGATTTTTTTCCCAAAAGTTATGTTATTTTTAAAAAGTTTTCTTTTATATTTGAGTATAGCCAATTAACACTGTTGTGATAGTTATCCATTTTAGATATAGTAGTGTATACATGCCGATCCAAAACTCTGTAACTATCCCTCCTTCCCCTCTGGCAACCATAAATTCATTCTGTTTCTGTTCTGTAAATAAGTTCATTTGTATCATTTCTTTTTAGATCCCACATACACAAAGACACATAGTATAAAACACATTTCTTCCTTAGCCATTTATTCACTTTTTATCAATCACAGATATGAATTCAAAATCTTGAAGATCTGATTTCAGTGGCAAAAATGCTGCAACCTTAATTATTTGTGTAGTGATCCTGATGTAAAATCCTGTAGAAGGCAAGACAAGAAATCAGAGTTGGGTTGAATGTCAATTATGCATGCTAATTTCCATTCATATACAAATATCTGATTAAATTCATAGAGTGCAGCTGGATCCACTTTCATCTTTAATGAAAAGAAAATATCACTCAAAGGGTGTGAAAGCAGGGATTGAAAATTCGAAGGATGTTTCTCTTGAACACTCACAGGAAGTCATTTCTCATATTACTATTATTTCTCATATTACTATTATTCTGTTTCAGTTGTTTGCTTTTTGGTTTGTGTTTTGTTGTTATTATTTATTTGTTTTTTGCAGTTGCTATTTTCTTAGAATGAAAACTCTAAAAAGAGCCCAAGGGAATATTGTAAAATTTAAATTTTCCTCCCAGCCCTAAAACAAGGGTATATCACTTCCCCATTCTGGTGGCAACAGCTGATATCAGTTCTGGAAATAGTATGTGCATATAATACCAGCTCATAATTGAATTTAGCTACATTTAAAAAAAAAAAAGCCCAAATAATAGTTGTTCAGAAGGTAAGTGTAAGTCACTCAGTCATGTCCAACTCTCTGCAATCCCATGGACTATAGCCTGCCAGGCTCCTCTGTCCATGGAATTCTCCAGGCAAGAATACTGGAGTAGGTAGCCTTTCCCTTCTCAAGGGGATCTTCCCCATCCAAGGATCAAACCCAGCTCTCTGGCATTGTGGGCAGATTCTTTACCATCTGAGCCACAGGGAAGTCCATTTAGAAGGTGGAGATTTGTTTTGCTCTCATCTGAGAGGGATCTGGCAGCAGGCACAGCAGGCATATAATGGTGCCTCCATGGTCGTCTGAGAATCAGTCTCTTTTAATATTTCCTTCCTCGTCTGATCTCAGATCATTTCATTTTCATCCTGAAGAACAAACACCTCATGATCACAACAGGGCAGCCAGAGTGAAATCTATCACATCAACATTCCCGCCAAGAAGAAAGAAGAACAAAAGGGCGTGCCTCCCAGCTGTCAGCTCCCTTTAAAGAGGTTTTTCCTGGAAAGTTACTTACAGCATTTAGTTGACCAGCAGAGGCAGATTTTAAGTTGGAGAGAACAGACAGGTGGATACAGGAGGGAAGGGGGTGGGGTGGGATGAAATGAAAGTTTGCTTCGGAGTTGGCCCTTCTTCCTCCCCAGATTCCAGGCAGATTTTTCCCACCCTGATTTTGTGTCAGGCTGGGGTTGTCCCAGCTTCTGCCCTTTCACACAAGGGCAGATCAACATCACACCCACACAGGACCCTGTTGCTGTCATCAGAAAGGAATTCGGTGCTGAGCCCCACTACGAAGCCAACCCTTTGGTCCACTGTGAGCCCAGCCAAGGTTGGCTCCTAGGCACTGGGGCCACTGAAGTCCAGAGGCAGGTGGGATACAGATGCTGGGGTGCCCGGCAGAACCGAACACCCGCAGTCTACTTGGAGTTTCATGTCAATTATCTGTGAATTTGGATGGATAAAAAGGCCATTAGATTTGACAAAATGTAGACTGCTAACCTTTAAAAGAGCAATCTCAGCAGAAAAGTAGGGCCAGAAGCCAAATCGCAGTGAATTAAGAAAGAAATGAAAAGCAGAGGAAAGCAGGCAGCTGATAACAACATTCAGTTCAGACGTCTGTGGGTGGAAGGAGGAAGCTGTAAGACATAACAGAATCAAGTGACATTTTTGTAAGATAAGGGAGAGCTACACATTTTTGAAGGCAGAAGGAAAAGAGTCTGTGAAAAGGAGATATTGGAGACAAGCCCAAAAGAGCAAAAGAAAGATCTTTGGAAATCAAGATAAGAAAAAACATCAGGGAGACGGGAGTGATCCTTTAAAAAGGAAAGATTCCTTATCCTCAGATTCATTAAAAAAGAATGAAGGAATACGTGAAGAAAGAAAATACAATTGGGTGTGTCTGTGTATATGTTAATTGGTTCACGTTAATTGTCTTACATTCAACAAAGTGCTAGAAAAGAATAAAGATTGTGTTGAGTTAGACTGGGGACTTCCATGGGATCCAAAATGTTTATTGTAGGAAAAGCCTATGGAAACAATCTATTAATGTATCCTCCTCATTTGAAGAGACGGGAAACTGTGTATGAGGAAATAAACTGATTTACCGAGACGGGTTGAAAGGAATCTGTCAGGATTCGTTACTATGTGAGAAGAATCCCTGAAGACCATGAGCGAGATATGAAACCAGAATGGGCCCTGTTCTGGAAAGAAAGCTGAGGTCTGGGTTGAGGCTGGGGGTAAGCTTGAATGGGGAGATGAAGGCACGGTTGAAGCTGAGGAAGTTCAAATTCATTTGTTCTGATTGATAAGGCGTGAGCACTAAGGTCCTGCTCTACTTTGTGACCCAAGAAGAGGGGCAAAGAAAGGAGGAGGAGAAGTGACACAGGTTCAGTCTTGGTTCGGTCCATCAATAAGCAAGAATGGTTGGGATGATGAGCCTGTAGGGAGGGCAGCATAAAGCCACTGGCCAGGCATGGTGCTTCCATCAGTAAAAGAGAAGCTCTGATGAAACCAACATCTTCATCATCTCAGGTCTCACCCACTGAATGTGGAGACAGTCTGAACTGTGCCATCGACCTTTGTAGACTAATGACATGTGCTTGATTCCTGATTCCACTACTAACTAGCTATGTAACCTGGAGCTATTCTGATCCTTCATTTCCTCATCCACAAAGGAGAGAAACTACTACACACCTTGCAAATATGTTGTGAAAGTTAAATTATTGAGAACTTAGCAAAAGGTACCTAGTAAATACTCAGATATTGCTGCAAATGGATACATAGGTCTCTTTTAATGAAATATCCAATGCAGCATACAATATAAGAAGATAGAATCTATCTTGAAGTATCCGATTATTACATGGAAAGAGCTATGTAATATACAACCATTCAGATATTCTCTAGGATTCTCTACAATAAATGAGATCATCCTCTCAGCTCAGTTTCCATCATATAGAAAATCAGAAAACTACCAAACGTGGTAGGGAAGAGATACTCTCTGCTGACAGCAATGGCTGGAGGGACCTCGAGGAACGTTAACCATACTTTTAAGGCTCATTGAACACCATTCTCTCCCACTGAATTTGTGTATCACCGAAGCCTCTTCTCATACAATTTCTACCTCTTAGAGCATAGTAGGGAGACCACCTTTAATTACCACTGAACCAACCCTTAATGCCTTCCTCCTGGGATGTCCATACAGTGTAACAATTTTAGTCTGAGAACTGGGAAAGCAGAACTGGAAGAGAAAACCCAATAGTCAGCTATTATCAACTATTCTCATTTTTAAACACCTGAAATAGAAGCAGAGGTGCCATTTATTTTCACTCAAAATTACAAAAAGTATCACCTGTTTTTTTTTTTTAATTAGGATTTTTGTGGGCACAGTATTTCTACAAAGATTCTTTTAAAACATAGCTTAGGGCTTCCCTAGTGGCTCAGTGGTAAAGAATCTGCCTGCCAATGCAGGAGACATGGGTTCCATCTCTGGTCCAGGAAGATTCTGCATGCCGCGGAGCAACTAAGCCCAACTTTTGAGCCTGTGCTCTAGAGCCCAGGAATTGCAACCACTGAGCCCATGTGCCACAACTGCTGAAGCCAACGTGCCCGAGAGCCTGTGCTCCGCAGCAAGAGAAGCCACTGCAACAAGAAGCACATGCTCCGCAGCTAGCGAGTAGCCCCCACTCACCGCACCTAGAGAAGAGTCTGTGTGTGCAGCAGCAGTGAAGACCCAGCATAGCCTAAAATAAATTAAATAATTTTTTTAAAAAGTATATCTTAGATCTGCAAAGCATCTAGAAATTTTACTCATTTCTAAAGTAACATACTATAATCCAAAGTCATCTTAGAGAAAAAAACCTCTTAGTTTGGGCATTAGAAAATGGATAACATTAGTGAAAACCTCTTCACTTCTAATGATTTCAACATATTATAGAGAATTATGATGACTTTCCCATTTTATTGGAAATGCACGCATGCTAAGTCACTTCAGTCATGTCCAACTCTGTGGCCCCATGGACCATATCTCTACAGGCTCCTCCATCCATGGGATTCTCCAGACAAGAATACTGAAGTGGGTTGCCATTTCCTCCTGCAGGGGCTCTTCCTGACCCAGGGATCAAACCCATGTCTCTTATGTCTCCTGCACTGGCAGGCAGGTTCTTTACCACTAGCTTCATAAAACAAAAAATAAAGTCTGAAAACTCTAGATTATAGAGACAATTATGTTGGAACTATTTTATGCTTTTGACTCAACTCTTACACTTTTCAGGCTTTAAAAATGCTATGGAAAGTTTAGATCTTCATTTTAAAAGAACAGACTATATGGTGTACAATGTGCTAAGTGAATAGTTGGATCACACTTAATCCCATGTATGATTATTATGAAAAATTACACCATCTTCCTGGGATTGCACCATAAAGGGTTGTACCTGCTTTGCTGAATAAATGCAGCTTCGGACTATAGAAGAACTATGCATACAGTAGCAGTAAGGAGAGGGAGCAACATCATGAACTACAGAGTCAGGATATAACTTCCTGCCTAAATGGTTTGGGGACAAATTGATAAACCTCTGTGCTTCAGTTTTCTCTTCCATAGAATAAAGATAATGATAGAACTTAGCTCTTAAAGATATAAGGGCTTAATGAATTAATGGACATCTGGTGTCCAGCTAAGCCCTAGGCTAAGCACTAGGCATCCATTAGTGCAGTAATCCTCATAATAATCAGTGAAGTAAAATGGTCATTACCCCCATTTTACAGAGGAGGAAACTAAGGCTCAGAGAGGTCAAATACCTTGCCAAAGTTTGTTCAGATGATATTGTAAAAGCCAATATTTGAACTGAGATCTCTCCAACCACAAAGCTGAACTCTTGACCAGCAAAACCATTAACTGTAAGGAAAGCACTGGATTCCAGCAACAAGGCTGAAATTCATCCTGAGAACTGGATAATTGGAGCAACCCCAGCAGCGAGTGTGGGCTATTGTGGATTCCCCAAGCATTAGATGGAGCTCCTTGGAATCCCCAGTATCATTGGCTTTGAGGACTTTGAAGTTGTTCTTGCAGTCAAAAGAGAAGAGATACAGAGGCTCAGAACCAAGGAAGGTGCAGGAAGACAAGGAAAGTGATGGTGTGCATGCTGTGTGTGCTAAGTGGCTTCAGTTGTGTCTGACTGTTTGACCTATGGACATGCCAGGCTCCTCTGTCCATGGAATTTCCCAGGCAAGAACACTGGAGTGCGTTGCCACACCCTCCTCCAGGAGATCCTCCTGACCCAGGGATCAAATACACATCTCTTACGTCTCCTGCATTGGCATGCAGGTTCTTTACCATTTCACTGAGACCATCAAAGGAGGTCAGGTGGTCCATGACATGGGATCCTCCCCACCCACTGGCCCTGAGTGGAACAGAGGGGATCTGCTGCACAACACTGAAGTCTAGGCAGGTCCCAGGTTCCGCATCTGCTTCACTCAAAGATTCATTAGTTACAAAGGCTGGTGCACTTAGTACCTCACACAGAACATTCTGGGACCTTCTCAGAGCTGGACAACAGCATCATCAGTCTCATTTGGTCTCCTGTTCAAGAAGGTGGAATTTAGGTGGAATTGATTTCATGTACTAATTCAGTCAAGTGGATCACAGCATCTGCCACATTTCACTAGGCAGAACTTTCAAATACATCCCTCAGACAAATCAAGAAGCCTGTGAAAACCCCATTTCCGTTACAGACAAGCGGAATTCCGTATTGCATAATCCTTCCCCTCAAATTCCACACGTACGTCCAGGCAGAGAAATGCCTGTCTTTCTCTTGGGTTCTCCTGAGCTCTATAAAATTATCTATATACCCACATACAACTCCATCTATAATAAGGGGCTGAGAAGTTTACTGAGGTTGCATGACTGAACCCAGATGGTGGGAGCAGTGTCCACAATAGACAGGGCTCCAGACATTGCCATTTGATTCCACTGCTGATGAGCCAGCTCCTCGGTGGGAAGTGGCTGGCAGTGGACAGACATGCAGGTCTGTATGCCCCTGGAGTGATGCCTGACTGCCTAAGATGGGGCTTGGAGCACGGCTGCTCTGCCATCTGCTGCCTTTCAGCAGGTATTCTTGGGATCTCTGTTCTCGATACATGAGACCTGGAGATGGACATCCCACTATCGGGTTGTGTGGTCTACCAGCAAGCTGGATTTGAGGGTGTATCGGCAGGCATGTCTCTCCTGAGATACTGAGGGTACTCACCCTTGACCCTGAGAAGCACAAAAAGAGTCATAATGCTCTGATAAGCTAGAGGGCAGGTTCAAACATGTGTCCTGAGAACTAGAGGTCTGAGTTGTTAGAGAGGGAAGTCAACAGCTCAAGAACAGGGACAGAAGATGGAACAGGCAAGCCTGAGGCCAGTCTGAGTGGACACGGACAGAGGGCTCCTGCCCAACTGCAGTTTTCACTCCAGTTCCCTGGGCCTGACTCCATGTGGACAGTCAGGTACGGAAGAGGCAGTGGCTAACGTGGTCTGGAGTAAGTCACTTTTCAGTCTCACCCAAGACCCTACCCCTCACATGCTGACCCCTCACGAAACAACTCTTTAGGTCCAAATGACATTTATAGGTTCATCTCATACCTTTATAAACTGACTTTTAGCTCTATGTTTAGGATTGTAAAGTGAGTAAATGTTAGAAGAGATATTTTTAGTAGAAACAGTTTTCTTCAAATTACCTCGTAACACTCAGGTACTATGACCCTAGCAAACTATTTACATGATACCATTGAAGAATTGCTTCCCAGGTGGCACTAGTAAAGAATTTGCCTGCTGATGCTGGAGATGTAAGAGATGCAGGTTCAATCCCTGGGTGGGGAAGATCCCCTGGAGAAGGGCATGGCAACCCACTCCAGTATCCTTGCCTGGAGAATCTCATGGACAGAGGAACCTGGCGAGCTACTGTCTATGGGGTTGCCAAGAGCCAGACATGACTGAAATGACTGAGCACAGAGCACGCACAGTGAAGAATTATTAAACTTGGCAGGGAACACTTAGAAAAGTCCCAGATATGAGCTATTTTAAATAAGTCTATTTGTTTGCCATGTTTGAGCAAAGCTGTTGTTCCTCTATGACTTGACACCAGACATGCACTGAGAGCAACGCTCTTTGCAAGTCAGAGTAACTTGTGTGTCCTCTGTATATTGCTGAGCTGGCTTGTACAGAGCATCTGCATCACAAAAGCATGTCATTAAAAAGCTTATCTTCCTTGGTAGAAGCCAGCAAACCATTTGTTTTCCATTTTGACTGTCTACACGAGTGCTTCTCCTATACATAAGGGCAATAAATCCCCAAAGCCCAGAGTAATGCGATGCTGTTGCCGTTGTGCATTTTTATGGTCATTGTAGAGGAAACAACTTATTTCCATATTAATTGATTCATTTGAAGCCCAGGGTGCCAGTGGGACTCTTAGGAGAGTGAACCAAATGTCTTCAAATAATTTCAGGCTTCATTTGGCATAGGACACTTCCATAAACAGGCATCACAAATTCTAGATTCCTGAAGGATAAGTGTGAGCAGCTTGATTAAAAAACAAATAGGTTAGGAATTACTGGGATTACAAGGAAATTCTCCCCATAGTTATCTAAATAAATAAGCAGCCAGGCCCTCAATCGCTGAGGAACCTAAGTTCCTAGACTTCTGTGCCGCTGGGTACACAGAAGAAAACAGATGGACATGGGTGTGCACAAAACACCCTGCTGGGATCCCTGGAGAAAGAAATGTGTCTGCACAGCTCTGCGTGGTGAGACTGTCCACCTGCAGCCTGTTCTTCAGCCCCAGAGTCTTTTAATAACTCCTTCGGAAGGAGGGAAATGTCTATGTCCAGCCCAATGTGGAGAGTGAGCCACTGCATGAAGGCAAGCCTTCACCCCTCCTAAAGGAGAGAGTCAGAAGGTTTCCAAGTGATTAACCACCTGTCACGTTTCTGGACCTTCTGTCATCTGTCATAATGAGAGGGCAAGCTGCACTGAGACTGCAGCAAGGTTTGCAGTACCACCATTCCTTATGAAAACCACTGGTCACTTTGATAAAGTGACTGGAAAATTCATATTCCATCACGTTATTCATATTTCTCCTCTCCCCAGTGAAGGAAGTGGCATATATTCAGGAACACCTGTAGCTATTTTTCATGTACTTCAAATGTTTGCATGAATGCTAAGTCACTTCAGTTGTGTCTGACTCTTTGCAACCCCATGGACTGTAGTCCACCAGGTTCCTCTGTCCATGGGATTCTCTAGGCAAGAATACAGGAATGGGTTGCCATGCCCCGCTCCAGAGGATCTGCCCAACCCAGAGATCAAACCTGTGTTTCCTGTGTCTCCTGCATTGGCAGGTGGAGTCTTTGCCACGGAGCCATGTGTAAGGCCCTTACCCAACCCGTTGGTCAGTAACGCAGTGCTCCTCATCCTTGACCTGTCAGAGGCCTTGGCCTCGGCCGACTGCCCTGGCTTTCATGTATCCCTCCATCCCTTGGGCCAGTCCTTTTCAGTCCCTTTTGCTGCTTCTTTGGCATCTCGCCAACCCGTAAATGTAATAATGTTGCAGGTCTTCTTCCCTGAACCTCTTCTCTGCCTTCACTCACTTCCTTAGTGATCTAATCAAGTCTCGCGGCTTGAAACACCTTTGGTAGACACACTGATTGACCTCCAGATTTATTACTGCTCTTTGCCTAATCAGTTACTCAGGGCTGTGTTTTCAGCTAACAGTCTTTACAGATGACGTAACTTCTCCCCCATCCCACCTTTGACAAAGAATAGGCTTGCTTCCTCTTACTAGAAAAGTAACTCAAAAAATCACTGTAGAAACTTTTTAAATATTTCAGTATGATAGGTTTTTGAGGTAAAATTACTGGGTGAAAGAGTTTATATAGTGTTTGCCAACTTCTTCCAAATGTAGTATATGAGAATGTTAATCTGATCATCTTTGTTAAAATATACCCACAAAAATTTTAAGAAGTGTCATAAAATATGGTGACAACATAGCTTCCTTGTAGTCTTCATGTGATTTCATTTATGTCTGATGTATGACATCATTCCACAGTTTATTAGTTTTATTTCTTTCTATATGGCTTAGATATCTATGTTCTTTGCAAATTTTTCTCTTGTTTGCCCTTTTTAAACTTAGAGGAATGATTTACTTTTTAAAAAGCAACTTAAGAGACTTCCCTGGTGGTCCAGTGGCTAGGACTCAGCGCTCCCAGTGCAGGGGGCCTGATTTCAACCCCTGGTCAGGAAATTAGAGCTTACATGCCCCAACTAAGATCTGACGCAGCCAAATTAATAAATAAAATTTTTTTTTAAAAGGAACTCGGGATTCCTCTCCTGCAATACGACCATCTATGTATGCAGGCCCATCATGGCCCAAAGGATGTGGGGAGTACAGCAAAGAGACATAAAGTTCATTCTGGCTTCTGTACCCTGAATAGTCAAGTCCTTAGTCTCTGGCCCAGCATCCATGAAAAAGTAACAGGCTAACTTGTTAGATTATACATAGAGTAAAATCCCAAACCCGGCACATTCTTGACATTAGGCAGCTGTGGTTTCTTTTATAAGAACTTAACACCTTAACCCAAATAAATTACACGCAGATGCTTTCTATTCACAAATATTCAACTTAATGACGTCTGTAGGGACACAGAAGCTAAGAGCTAAGCATGCCAGCCTCTGCCTGCATCCCATGGGAGGGACTTAGGCCAAAACTTTTATAAAGTCATTTTGGACTTGAGGAAAAATTTGGACTAAAAAAGAGCCATTTAGAATCTGTTTGTTAAATAGAAAAACTTCCCTCCTTCCTTACAGATTCTCTTAAGCTTTAGGGCTTAAATGTTGGCATGAGTGGTGGGAAATTTGGGATAGCACTGGGGACTTATTTTTGTTCATGAATCCTTTTGGCTTCCCTCAAATCTCCCAGTTCTCTCCTAAGGCAAGTACTGAACAAGTTTTCCTCTCTGCAGTCCCTAAATGAGTTTTTCTCACCATCCACTCCAGTGAAAAGTGACCCCTTAAGACACTCAGGGGTTTTCCCAGTGGCTCAGTAGTAAAGAATCAGTCTGTCATGCAGGAGACTCGGGTTCCATCCCTCAGTGGGAAGATCCCCTGGACGAGGGCATGACAACCCACTCCAATATTCTTGCCTGGAGAATCCCATGGATAGAGGAGTCTGGCAGGCTACAGTCCATGGGGTTTCAAAGAGTCAGACACAACTGAAGAGGCTGAGTACATACACAAGACATCAGGCTTGTAGAGATTTTCATTTCTTTGACTATTCTTAACAAGACCCACAACTAACAGGACACACAGACCACGGTTAGTTGTCCTGCATGAGTGAAATCTAATCCTGTCAATCCTTATACAAGCCTGCCAGGCTCCTCTGTCCATGGGATTTCCCAGCAAGAATACTGGAGGGAGTTGCCATTTCTTTCTCCAAGGGATCTTTTAGACCCAGGGATTGAACCCACATCTCTCGTGTCTCTTGCACTGGCAGATGGATTCTTTACCACTAGCTCCACCTGGGAAGCCCTATGAGGCTTACAGGCCAAATCAATCTCCTATACAAATCCTACCTGCAAAAACTAATCAATCCCTTCACACACACACAAAGGTGCTGGAATCTAGTCTTAGGCCATTTGCATCCATTTGATATATTGAAAAAGATGGAATTTATACAGTCAGAATTTATAATATGAAGGAGAAAATCATTTGAATGTTATAACCATAGAGATGGGTGTCTTTAACAGAAGAGAAAAAAGATGTCTTTAAAATGAATGACTCTTTCAAAACTTTATTTGAAGCAGGAATAATCAGAATTATTATCCTGATGTTGTTTATTTTGTGTTTTTGCTATTGGCAAGCATGCATTTTATTCCATTTCTTAGAGATAAGCAGAAAGCCATGGGGACTACTTCAACTCATATTCTGGGAAACCAAGAATTACACAACAGTCAGCCATCTACAGATCAGTGATTAACATGATGTCTAGACATGTTCTCATGAGAATAGCATTATTAATGGAATAGCAGTTTGGTTAATCATGAGAGCAAAAGTAATTTGAGAAGTAAATAATTTATTAGTATGCCAATCAATAAAGCAAAAGTAAAAGGATATGTATTAATTAATTTTGTTATAATATTGAGATTATGACTGGCAAATTCTGTTTGAAGACCTGGACAGTAATCTAATATTTCCAATATGGCAGGTCTTTATCTTTCTGTTTCCAGCTAATGGTATTGCATATTTCAGTTACCCAAAATTCCTTTCGTTTCATCTATTAGGATATTATTAAAATCCATTAATAAACAATTGGATCTGCAAATTTTCTGTTGCTATGCTATGCATTTCTTTGTTTCTTTAAAACTGGGGGTTCTCACATTTCGTTAACAAAAAAAATTTCACCAACTAGGGAAGAATAGTGTGATGCCAGTATCACTAAGAACCTGATCTTATTTTCTATTACTTAAAAGACTCATTTCGAAAAAGAGAAATAAATATAGTGACCAATAATCTTAAGTACATAGACAGTCTTTTCAGAAACACAGTTAACCCAATAATTTAAAAATAATGCATGGTCCTAAAATGCAAGGAAGAAATACAAGATAAATAAGACTTAAATAAAAATATATTTTTTGAAAACTTTGTTTGAAAACTTATTCAATTGAGTTTGCTTCTTTTGCCTTTATTAAAGTACATCTATGGACTTCCCTGGTGGTACAGTGGCTGAGAATCCGCCTGCCAATGCAAGGGACATGGGTTCGATCCCTGGTTGGGAAGATAGATTCACGTAGGCCAGTATACCATGACAACTAAAGCCCACACACACTAGAGCCTGCACGCTGCAACTACTGGAGCCCGTGAGCATAGAGCCTCTGCTCTGCAACAAAAGAAGCCACCAAAATGAGAAGCCCACACACCACAACTAAGAGTGATCCCCACTCGCCACAATTAGAGAAAGCCCCAGTGCAACAACGAAGACCCAGTGAGACAAAAATCCATCAATAAATAACTTTTTTTAAAAAGTACATCTGTGATCATCTTCTTATGTAGTCCTACTAACTGCTCAATGTCTCATCCTAACCCGAAAACTCTCCCTAAATTTCAGCTTACTCAAATGATGGAATCAGGACTACCTAACTTGCATTTTAACAGCTACTGTTTTCCAGGTCTCTTGTAACAACTGGAAGGCAAACCAGAGGAGGTGGGATAGACTTCATTTTAAGTTAAAATTCTCTATCAGGATGGGATTTTTTTCAGCCCTGTCAGATTAGCTCTGCATATTGATATGTGGAAACTGTGTTTCAGCATTGAGCTCACTGAGTTTGCTCTCATGGGCCCTTCTAGTCAATTCTCTGGCCTTCCTTCCAGGAAATGCCAGTGAACCAACTAGCAAATGCCGATGGATCCAGCATGCCAAATGGAATGAGCCAATGCTAAATAGATAGATAGATAGATAGATAGATAGATAGATAGATAGATAGATAGATAGATGTTCCCTGTCAGAGAGGCTAATAATAGGCTAATATAGACATCATTGTCATCTCAAAAGATATCAATGAAGATAAAACAATAATTTATCTTACTTCAAATCAACATAAATGTGTAAGTAGAAGTGTTAGATTTTTTTTGTAAAGATATATAGTCTGTTAGGAAAGTAGAAAAGGAATCTTCACTGTAGCACTGAGCTGTCATGAAAGCCTTAACTTTATACTAGAAAAGTCCTACAACACTCAATCAAAACATTTTGCTTATCTTTCACCTACGTAAATGGAAAAATAATGACTTGTGAGATTTAATTTACCCGAGTTCACTCTGTGGGAAAAATTACTGGATTACCTAAGCTATCGAGCAACTATGGGATAACTATTCAATATGCAACTACCAAGATAAAACAAACTGTGTAGCATCTAAACAGTGGTCTGCAACCAAAGTAACAAAACTAGGTCAGAAATGTTCTTACTGTAACACGATCCATTCAGCCTTCTACCAACCTCCTCCTTGCCGAGGGAGTAGGACCCAGAGTATCAGCCATCCTGGTCACACTGCACACGAAGAGACCTGATTTGTTAGGCTGTCACCCTGTCTAGCTCTTTCGTGTTCAAAGGGTGTGATCTGCCTATTTATGCCACTAGGACTCATGTCACCTGAACTCACTGAACTGCTCTTCAAGCTAGTGGGCCATCTTCAAAGTCAGTTCCCCATGCTAGGGCATATTCATCCAAAGAGCTACATCAAGGAGTCCAAAGGAGAACATGTGTATTGAAAAGAGTGAACAAGATAGCACCTGGGAACGTAAGGAGAAAATATTGCTTCTGTTTCTATTTATGTATGTATTCATTTTCTAAAAACTGAAGAAAAATGAGCCTTTAACAATAAATAATGTATGGTTTGACTCGGGCTTCCCAGGTGACTAAATGGTAAAGGATGCAGGAGACACAGGAGATGCAAGTTCCATCCCTGGGTCGGGAAGATCCCCCAGAGGAGGACATGGCAACCCACTCCAGATTCTTGCCTGGGAAATCCCACGGACAGAGGAGCTAGTAGGCTACAGTCCATGGGGTCACCAAGAGTCGGACACGACTAAGCGACTTCACTTTCCCAGGTGACTAAATGGTAAAGGCTCTGCCTGCCAATGCAGGAGACACAGGAGATGCAAGTTCCATCCCTGGGTCGGGAAGATCCCCTGGAGGAGGAAATGGCAACCCACTCCAGTCTTCTTGCCTGGGAAATCCCATGGACAGAGGAGCCTGGCAGGTTTCAGTCCATGGGGTTGCAACGAGTCAGATATGCCTTAACAACTGAGCACACACTCACACAGCCTCACCTGGACTGCATGTCGGAAAGTCACATGTATTTCTAAAGTACTAGCCATAGCCTGTGAGAAAATGGGAGCCCTCCTCTGACTGGGCTGCAGAAGAACTCAAAGTATATTGTTCTCTTGGGTGGGTTCCAGCTCTCTTCAGAAGGCCTTACCCTGTCGACTACAGGCACACACACACATCCTAGCCCCTGAAACCAAGCAGGATCCTGTGGCGCCCCCTTGGGTACAAAAGCCTCTTCATGTCCCTGTTTCTTTGTGAGAAAATGGCTTCAGCCTCTGAAACATTCCCTGAGTTCCAAAGGGCAAATTGAAATAGTTACAAATTAGGGAAAGGAGGAGATACAGAAACAAAGGAGGAGCAATCAAGAAAGGAGAACAAGATACCTGGTGTTTGCATCTTCCCAGGTGGCCTGCAATGCAGGAGACCTGGGTTTGATCCCTAGGTCAGGAAGATCCCCTGGAGGGCATAGCAACCCACTCCAGTATTCTTGCCTGGAGTATCCCATGGACAGAGGAGCCTGGCGGGCTACAGTCCACAAAGGTCACAGAGTTGCACATGACTGAAGTGACCAAGCAGCAGTAGCATACCTGGTGTTCACAGCTGGCCATTTATAATTAACAAAGCAATTTAACATTTAATTAGAATTTACATTCTCAAAGCATTTTCCATAATTAAATAAATGATTGGTATTTAATTTACAATGAACATATTTTGATTCCCCTTGTGGTGATTAAACATTAAAATAGTTGTAGTAATAATGAAAAGTGCTACAAATTGCTCTACAAATAGTAAAAACTTAAATATGTATGTTCTGAATAACCTGTGGTGATTTTAAAATATGAGAACTGTAAATACCAAATCAAAATCTTAAGGGTAATAACTGTAATTTGTTCCAAATCAAAATCTAAGTAAAATATATCTATAATTTTTCCCATTTCTGTGTACTACTTTAGAAAGTCATTAAACCTAAGTAAAAATGAAAAGGGTTCTTTAAAATCATAGCTATTATTTTAAAATATTTAAATAGCATTTAAGGTTTTTTCCTAAATGTTACAAATTCATAGATGATACTACTGTGTATTCTTTATCTACTGATTATACGGTCTCTTTAATTATGGACATTTGTCCTAAATTTTCAAGATTTTTTTTTTCTTCTTTGCAGTTGGTTGGTTTTGTGTATGCCTGTTATGTGATCAGTATTTTCATGGAAGAAGAGGACACCTGTAAGTATTACTTTATCTGCTTCTGGGTTTATTTTGCAAGAGATTAGCTTCCAAAACTAATCATTACAGGATCGTGAAATCTTTTATATTTGGAATTTTAAATGATTAAAATCAATAGAGTAAAGTTACAATCAAGCATTTACAAACTATCCTGCACACAAATAACATGGCACTAGGTATGGAAGCTCTCAATCCAAGTCATGCAAGAGAATGCAGAGAGACAGGGATGCCTACAGATTGCTGCTGTATCATTTTAGTAACTTTTCATCAGAGACCTAAATGTCTTTCAGAGTAGAAAATTAGGATTGCTTTATCTATCACCAGTTATAAGTATGCTGGCTGCAGAATTTTGAAATCTGACTAATAACAATAACATCAATAGAGATAATACAGTATATCAAGAACTACATATGTATATAAACTCCGTAAAGGAAACAAGAACCTTAGCAACATAGGCCAACAACTGGCATTTATGGAACACCTGCTAATCTATAAGGCACTTCTTGGCACAATTTCATTATAGGCTCATGTTATACCAAAAAACTTAAATTTGCTTTTAAAAAATAAATTATTATTAGATAAATCAATCATAACCAACCATCCCGGAGATTTGGTTATATCACTGCAGTTACTGTTTGGGTTGTAAAGTTGGCTCTTTTTTTAAAAAATGAGGATAAGCATCTAGTTAACTGTTACAACTTCTTTCTATAACATAATTGCAAAAGAGTGAATTCTTATCACCAAATAGGTATAGCTCATAGTGTATGAACTGGAATCCAGTTAACAAAGAGGATTTATTTAGTTAACTGGAAGAAATACTAGACCTTGAGATTAAACTCACCAGGCAGTGAAAATATGCAAACATGCCACATCATCTCTCTCTCTTTTTTTTTTTTTTTCCACATCATCTCTTTTGTGCCTGCTTGTGGCTATCTTTTTTAATGCTAGTTGATCTGGAAAGTTTCTGACATTTCAAAAGTGCTGTTGTAATGACAACACTTCCAACTATGAGGTTAACTTCAAAAGTTATATTTTCAGGTGCTCCAGTAGTAGTTCTGCAATCTTACAAAGTTTACGTACTGAAAATCAGCAGAACGCTTCCAGTGCAAGGCTAAGACAGTCTGCACAGCCAAAAACAACCAGTTGAGCAAGGACAATTTTAACTGGAATTGGGACCTTACAAAATTATTAGAATTGGGGCTGTATAAATGCTTCTCCAAAGCATGATATTAATACATTGATTGATAAATCCCAGCTGAATACCTTATAAAGTACTTCTGAGCAGGTACCAGAAGGATCTTCTTTCTTCTCCTCACTGAACTGATCAGAGGTTCTCAAATGATGCCAATTCTTCATTCATCCTACCTTCTTGGGTGAGGGCAGGCAGATTAATCAATTATCTTTTATCTAGTAGAATAAATATATAAAGGAATTTTCCTTGAAGCTTGTGATTTTAAGCTAAATTTGGAAATGCAAAATGACATGCAAAATAGAAGATTCATTTAAATTGAGTAAAAGATTTTTGACCTTCTATCAGCCTTTTTCAGCATAATAATGTCTGTATATGAATCAGCTTGCTACTGGCAGATATTATGGTTTCATTGATTTTAGAATCTTTAACTACCTTACGTTTCTGTATAGAAATCTCTGAATCAGCTATTTTAATGCCCGTGAAACCATTGTTGAAGCAGCTGCTAGCAGCTTATTCTATTAATGGTTTAATTCTAGTGTTTGTTACTAGGATCATACATTAAGTTACCAAGAGACATCCAGATAAAGTAGTTGTGTTACCATCAATTCAAATAATACTTAGAGACAAAAGTGTCTTGGATGCTCAAAATGAAGTAAATACGCCCCAGACAAACCTGACATTATAATTGGCTGGAAGCAAGATGACAGTAAAAAGCAATCACAAACCTTTTAGTCTGATAGTTCTCAAAGTGAGGGTAATCTTGCATTTTTTTATTGAAAGAAGTAGGAATCTAAGTGCAGTTGTAATTAAATTGTCCCAGAGTCTTCAGAAGGTAGATGTGAGCAAAAAAAAAAAAAAAGTCTGAAACCGATTGCATTGATCCCATAGACTAGTGCAATTTATGCCAACACTTAGCTGTCACGTAATAATGAACTGCCCTTTGGAGCCACCATTGAGACAGCGAGAGGGCATTACCAACCTCCAATCGAGAAGATGTGTCCTTTGAATTGTGTTTCCAAAATGTAAACATCAAATAAGAAAACAATACTGGTAGCCTTTCAGCTTATCTAAGCATACTTCTAGAAAGCTTCTTCTGAAAGGTAACTGCAAATAGACACTGTAATGTCATAGTATTTTGGCAGACAATATAGCATTTATCATTTCAATTCCTATTCTAACTAATGAAAATCTCTGCATTATTCAAAATGCAAAGTTAAGCCTTGCTCATGGACTGAAAGCTGTCAGCCATCCTTAAAAATTAATAACTACCTGCCTCTCTCCTCTGCAGTGCTTAAGTGGTTCAATGGGACTAACATTTCAGCTGATGGACATTTCTGAAGGGTAATAAATGCTTGAGGAAACATTTATTTCCAGCCACCCATCTTAGTTACCTTTCAGACTCTTTCGCCTTTTCCTATAAAGACTATGATTGCAGGTCAAAGACAGTGAAATAAAAAGCTCACAAAAGCAAGCGTGCTGCTAGGTAGGGTCAATACTGTTCATCATTCATTCTCATGAAAAAGCCTATTTATATCTGTTTCACTTTTTATTTATCTTTTTAATATCTGTCAATCTCTTTGAACACTTTTGTGAGACCAGGGTATTTGGAACCTGTAATAGTAAAAACATATCAACATCTTGTTTGTGAACCATTTACTGCTGAAAATGAACTTGTGGGATGGCTACTGTCTGGTCAGTTTTACTAAAAATACTTTTTTTAATTCAAGGAAGTGTGGAGGGGAAGCAAAGACGCTGACAAATAGTATTAACTTTATAAATATAGTCAGGTTTTTTCAGAGGATCTTTGCTAGCTCTGCTTCATCTGATATTAGGTTGCAGATTGTGAATGGAGCGTCTGTTGGGCTTGAAAAGCCCAGCCTACTACATATGTGTTGAATGGCTCGAGAAATGTACGTTGAAAACCCTACTTTTTTCTGAAAAGTTTTTGAAAAGAAAACAAATTCCCCAGATGTGGGTTCAGTATTTTATTTTGAAAATCTCAAAATACCTCTTCATACAACTGTTTGACCCTTGCTAATGTACTTTGGGAAACTCTTTATTGGAAAGAAGCACAAGATTTGGAAAAATAATTGCACATCTGCTGTCCTTGAGGCTTCCCATAGACTAGTGTTCATGTATTTGCCTGTCTTTCCGTGAATTCCTGTTAAGAGAACGAGGTGATAGTACCATAGCAATGATGTGAACTTAGGTCCTGCTGAGACTTCACCAGAGAAGCTAATGGGAGGGAAACTGACCAGTTTGAGTGTTAATTTCCAGTTTCCCTTTCTTCATTTTGTGATGTCTGGAAAAGCCTTAGAAAAATAATGTGACCCAGAAGTCAGGCAGTAGAGGACTGAGAGAAAGCAGATGAGGACTGGATGACCCTTAGAAGAGAAAACGTCTTTTTATTTCATGAACTTTGCAATATGTGAATGTTTGAGGGTTGTTGGGCTGCCCCCCACAGGCTTACAAGCCCTGTACTTGCCCAGCCTCAAGACTGAAGAAAGAGCCCAGAGTCAGCATCAGAGACATCGGTGATTTCATGGATGGGGGATTTTACACGTCCCAGTGTCTCTCAAGAGGGATGTCATCAACACCCAGCTCCCCAAACCAGTAAGTCAAGGAGGGACTCTCCATGGAGTCAAGATAGCAAAACCATCTTACTAAAACTAGCTCCAAAGTCAGGGCTAACCTCACAGTGAAATGGCGAAGTGAAGTGACAGTCAGAAATGGGTTTAATTTTTCTGTGTTTCCACTTGAAACTGTATGTTAGAAAATTTTTAAATGAAAGTGGTCCTCACTCTGCCAATACCTAGCTCTGTGCCCATTAACAAATAGAATCTCCCATTAGGGGTCACCCAAGCACTTTCAGCTCTAACATCACAGCCCTCTGGATGACGCCCAGAGCCGGGAATATTTCAAGGCACCATCAAGTGCATCACCTTTTCTTCATTCATTTCCAAATGGTAAATATCAGGTAGCTATTCAAGACATCCTCATCTCTCTGCTCCAGACTAACAGCCTAGGCAGTGTGAAAACCAGCTTCACCCGTTACGGCAAGCCCTCTACACAGATGCCTGTCAGCTCAAAAGAGACATGATCTCATCTCCCTACAGCCAGGGTCAGACAGGTTGGAGCTCCCAGGTTCTTATGGTTACCAAGAGTCCAAGCTGTGGACCATGCCCTTCCCTGAGAAGGAAGACTGAAGGATCTGCCATCCAGATGGTACAGAATGGAAGATGAGAGATTTGGGAGCCAGAGGTGATTATGAGGGAACAACTGAAAAAAAGAAAGTTCACATCCTCGTGGCATCCTAAATGCAGTAAGAAAAAGAAAGGGGGGGGGGATGTAAGGATTTTATGTGGATCCTGGGCAATAGTTTTTATTATTTATTCAATAATAATGCGTTATTAGTGGGAGAATTTAGAAACCCAAGGGAGAGAGGAGCTAGCAGTATTCTGACATGGTCGCTTGTATTTCCATTTTAATTCTAAAGTCAGTAGCCCCATCCCAACTCATCTCCACCTTTCTCAGTCGTCCAACTGAGCTGCCCAGCCAGCCCTACCACTGGTACGCCGAGCCCTCGTTTCTCTCCAGCCATCCCTGAGCTGCCCGGTGATCGGTCCCTGAGCAGCAGAGAAGCATGTACCTTACCCACTGGCCCTGATGCTGCCCCATGAGGGCACGTGTGTGAGGGCCCCCTCTGCTTCTTCCTCTCATGCATTCCAAATCAACGGCGTCTCCTGGTCCGTGAAAACTGCAGCCTTAAAGCTCCTTACACTGCAACTTTGGAGTCCTTACTCTCATTTTAGGAATGAGGACATGAAGCCCAGACAGGTGATGTAATTGTGGCATCTTTGTCCTCCTCTGCTCTGCAGTGACAGCCTGAGACTCTAAGATACAGAGAAGGCAAGCCAGCAGACGTGGCTTCCCACAGGCTCCTCGGGTCTCTCTTCCATCAGAGCTGTCCATATTAATCCAAGATTTTCTTCTTGCTGACACAGAAGAGGGGGGCTTCACTCTGTCCTGGGGCTCTTGTGGCTCCTCTGTCCGTCCTTCCCATGTATTCAGGCAGCTGGTGTCATTAATGATTCTCTCTCCGCCTCCCTGGCCTTATCTCTTTTTCCCATCCTCATCCTAGTTTCTTCCTCTCCTTGGATCTTTTTCTTCAGCTTATGAATAAAGCTGTGCGTGCATGCTCAGTTGCTTCAGTCCTGTCTGATTCTTTGCCACTCTATGGACTGTAGCTTGCCATGCTCCTCTGTCCATAGGATTTCCCAGGCATGAATACTAGAGCGGGTTGTCATGCCCTCCTCCAGGGGATCTTCCCGGCCCAGGTATCAAACCCGTGTCTGCTCTTACTGTCTTCTTTCTCGCCTCTCTTTTGTTTGCTCTTGCTCTCTCTCTCTCTGATTATAAGAAGAACACAAAGTCTAGATTAGAGTAAATGACATACCCTCAGAACATCTTTCTTTGCTGAATACAGTTCAGACAACTGCCAAGCTTGGACATATGTGCTTGTGTCGGGGGCTTGCCAGCTATTTGCCATTTGTGTCTTCTTCCTCTGGCATACCACTGGGTTGCATCTCCCAAGTTCCCTGCAGTTGGGTATCCCATGACACTGAATTCCAGATCATGGAATGTGAGCAGAAGAGACACCCTCACTTCCAGGCATGGCCCCCAAATCCTCCCCTATGTGGTTCTCCATGTTCGTCCCCTTTCTGCCTCTTGGTTACAGACCAGCTTTGGAAGTCACATGTTCAAAATGGTGGAGCCACCACGGTGAAAAAATATCGAAATAAATGTTGGAATTTATTTCTCCATTAAGTAAACATCTCAGATGATTTGAGTTTGCTGCATGTTAAGGGCTTTTCTGGTGGCTCAGAAGGTAAAGAATCTGCCTGCAATGCAAGAGACCTGGGTTTGATCCCCGGGGAGGGAAGATCCCCCAGAGAAGGGAATAGCAACCCACTCCAGTATTCTTGCCTGGAGAATTCCATGGACAGGGAAGCCTGGAGGGCTTTGATTGATGGTGTCACAAAGTGTCAGACACGACAGTGACTTTCACTTTCTTTCACTCTAAGGAATTTTCAACTAGGAAGCAGGAGCTCAATTCCAAGGCAATTCTCACTTTCCACTAATGGATGTTCAGGGCTTTTTAAAATAGTTGGTGGAACAAGAGGCGATCTCATGCCATATCCTTCCAATGTGACTAATTCAGCAGCCCACAGCATTGGGACTCAGATTATGTTAGATTGAGTAGACACAAGACTTTACTCCTATCAAGAATCTCTTTCTGGTTGGCTTTATACTCACTAACCCTTTAAAACATTTTAATGTCTTCCCGTGTGACTCAGATGTTGTGTTGACATTCCGCTTAATTTCTTTCAACCGTATCTCCTGATGGTATTCTGTGTTATTTCTATATTTTAGGTAGGTTGCCAATTCTTGCAGTGCTCAACTAGATTTGGCATTTTCCAAAATCCCTTCTTGTTCTGTAGAAATTGATCTTTCCGTATCTGAAAGTATAGTCCATATCCAGAATATTATTGTCTAATTTCAGGACTTAAACAAGTTTAAGTAGTTAATCCTTTATTCATTTGATTCATTAGTTCAAGAAACAGTTACTGAAAAACCGCTATGTATTAGACCCGCAAGGATACAGAGATGAATAAGCCTTGGTCCCTTTCTTAGGAGATCTCCCGTCTAATAAGTGAGCCAGGTATGTAAATAATGATGGACGAGTGAAGCACAGATCATGGTCTGCATAAAGTGAATCAGATGCACTGAAAAAAACCAGCAGAAACTAATTGTCTGTCAGAGCATCAAGCCTGGCTGCTCAGAGCATGAGAACGTGGTCTTACATGAAGAAAATTACAAGGAAGAGGACATTAAAACGTTGGCAAAAAGATATGTCAAACTAGTGTAGGAAAACCATGGGGTACTCAGGAAGTGATGAGTATGGGGTGTGTTCAGTTCACTAAGTGAACAACAGGGTCAGTCTTTGAGGGACCTTGGATTCTGGCTTATACCTGTGTTAAGTCTAAGTCACTTTGGTGGTGTCTGACTCTGTGACCCCATAGACTGTTGCCTACCAGGTTCCTCTGTCCATGGGATTCTCCAGGCAAATGAGTCCCAACCTATTTCATATCTTGGCACTTATAGAGAAAAGTCAAAATTTATGAGGCACACTGTGACAAATAAGTTACTTTTTCCCAGCAATAAATGAGCACCCCAGACCACTAGCTACCTCCAGTCTTGCTCAGCAAGCATGTGGACATGAGCATGCCCCAGCCCGTCCCCGCCACCCACACACCAGGGAATTAGGGAATCAATATCCTGTCAGCTGTACCTACTCAGGTCTCAACAGCTGGGATGCTCTGATAGATGATGTGGAATCAATGAAAAGATTTAATCTTGGGAAGAATATGATTAGATTCAATTTTCTTTGAACAGTCATTCATAGAAAGAGAAAGGAATTTATAAAATGATCTCAGAAGAAATGGCATTTTGGGGATGGAGTCTGTCTTAGAAATTGGAAAACCAAAAGTAATAATAGAGGCTATTTTTAAAAGGAAAAAGAATATTCAAAGGGGAAATGTTCAAAAGTGTAGAAGCAGACAGGAAAAACTGAATTATAGAGACTTCAAAGTCAACAAGTATTTGTCACTTGATTTATAGAGCAAAGTAAAACATTAGCTAGATTTAAATGAGTGATAAAAATATATTGGGGAAAAATTTAATAACTAAGAAAAATGCATTGTATAAGGGGGAAAAATGTACCTGTTTAGACAAAGTCTTAGAGCTTTTTTTAGCCCTTACCTTTTTAGTTTAATATTTTTTCTCTGAGTCATTCCATTCTGCTTTATTGACCCCAAACAGATCTTAGAAATTCACTGTGCCATTGTTTAAGTATTATATACTCATGGAAAATTTTAAAGTGGAAAGAAACTGTGTGCTCTGATTATGGAAACATCTGCCTTCAGAAATGTGGACCCATGAGAAAAACAAAAGAGGAAATTCATCCAAATTAAAAAATGAAAAGGGAGCTCCAAAAATAGAAAAGGGAGGTGTTTTCAGAATTTTTAAAAATCTTGTTTTCTCTAGAATAAAATATTCCTCTAAATGAGCCCAATAGTAATGACGCTAAGGCCTTCAGCCACCCCTGATTTTGAGCATACAGTAATTGAAAACTTATAAAAACTTTGAAAGAGACTTCAGGAAAGCCAAATTGCAGTTGTTAATAGTAAGCAGCCATTCCACCCAATTACTGATGAAGATGAACCAAAGGGTTAGCAGTATATCTACAAAAGGAAAAGAGTACAACTTATGTGGCTTTAAAAACCCTGAGTAGCTTTAAAGGGAATGTGTGTGTGTGCATGCATGCACGCTCAGCTCTGTGTGACTCTCTGCGACCCCATGGACTGTAGCCCACCAGGCTCCTCTGTCCATGGAATTCTCTAAGCAAGAATACTTGGAGAGGATCGCCATTTCCTACTCCAGGGGCTCTTCCCGACCCGGGAGTTGAAGCCACATCTCCTGCGTCTCCTGCATTGGCAAGGGGATTCTTTACCACTGTACCACCTGGGAAGCACTTTAAAGGGAATAGAAAACAATTTTTTTTTTAAAAAAAAAAGAAGGGATATATGTAAGCATATAGCTGATTCACTTTCCTGCACAGCAGAAACCAACAACATCGTGAGGCAATGCTATGCCAACAAAAACTAATTTTATAAAAGCAAATATACAATTAAAGATGAAGATTAAAAAGGAAAAAGAAAAGATCCTAGGTCCTTTCTTCCTGAATATGAGAAAATGAAAACTTAAAAGTGTATGTGTGCACTGAGGAAGATGGCTGTGGGAGCCGGGATGTCCTAGGCATTTTTATAAAGATGATACAACTCTAGCAGTCAAGAGTGAGAGAAGAAATTACAGCAACAGATGCTTTATTATCAAAGCACCTTGTAGGGACACTATAAGCAGGTTCCCCTCGCACAAGAATCAAGACAAAATGCTAGAGACTGTCCATGGTATCCTTACTGAAAAACTGTATGGATTTATAGAAGACGAAATAGAAGTTTTGTAGTTTCTATTCAAATAGTGTCATAGAATAAGTGTACCCATGCACCTAAAGGAATAACACTGAAAGCATTGGGGAAATGTCACTCTGTACACTTTGCACAAAGGGGATGTATTACGTACAAAGAATCCCATAGAGTGACTTGAAATACTAAGAAAAAAGAGAGTGATTTCCCCTCAGTGTCTGTGCTACTGTGAGGAAAAAGGACTAGAGAATAAAAGCAATGCCAGTTAAAAGCATAAAAAAAAATAAAAGCTCAAGAGTGCATGCTACGTCACTTCAGTCATGTCCAACTCTACAACCCTATGGATTGTAGCCCACCAGCCTCCTCTGTCCAATGGAGTCTCCAGGCAAGAATACTGGGGTGGGTTGTCATGCCCTCCTCCAGGGGCTCTTCCCAACCCAGGGAGCAAACCCACCCCTCTTAGTCTCCTACATTGGCAGGTGTGGCAGGTGAGTTCTTTACCACTGCTGCTGCTGCTGCTAAGTCGCTTCACTTGTGTCCAACTCTGCAGCCCCATAGATGGCAGCTCAGCAGGCTCCCCCGTCCCTGGGAGTCCCCAGGCAAGAACACTGGATTGGGTTGCCATTTCCTTTTCCAATGCATGAAAGTGAAAAGTGAAAGTGAAGTCGCTCAGTTGTGTCTGACTCTTCGAGACCCCATGGACTGCAGCCTACAAGGCTCCTCCATCCATGGGATTTCCCAGGTAAGAGTACTGGAGTGGGATGCCGTTGCCTTCTCCATCTTTACCGCTAGCACCAACCAAATCAAATGTCTCGTTAGCAAGAATTCAATGTAAAGCTTATCATTACAATAACAGAATTTTAGGATGTAATTCAAATACTACACAATTGCGAAAACAATGCCCCCAACAGAAAAAAAACAAACTGTTTACTTTTAATAGTTGCAAAATTTTGTATGGCTATAAAATGAGTATCTAATTAATAATCTGCCATTATTAAAGTCTAGCTCAATCAAATGGCTTCCCTGATGACTCAGTGATAAAGAATCCTCCTGCCAAGGCCTGCCTAATGCAGGAGATGTGAGTTCTATCTCTAAATTGGGAAAATCCCCTGGAGAAGGAAATGGCAACCCACTCCAATATTCTCGCCTGGGAAATCCCATGGACAAAGGAGCCTGGCAGGCTACAGTCCACGGGGTCACAAAGAGTCAGACACAACTCAGCAACTAAACAACAACAAACAACAATCAAATGTAACAGAGTATGATATGACAAATATTGTGGGTATAATCTTTAAAAATAAAAAATGTGCCTTCCTTATTTTGGCAAAATCAGATTTAGCATTTGAAGCTTATCTTTAAAATAATGGTGGGCTTCCTTGGTGGCTCAGATGGTAAAGAATCTGCGTGCAATACTGGAAACCCAGGTTCGACCCCTGGGTTGGGAAGATCCCCTGGAGAAGAAAACGGTAACCCACTCCAGTATTCTTGCCTGGAGAATCCCATGGACAGAGGAGTCTGGCTGCAGTCCATGGGATCGCCAAGATTCAGACACGACTGAGCTAGTGACACTTTAGAATAATGGCAGTTATCCTCTACCAACATGAGCAAACATAAATGCATTGCAGATATTGATGAACAAGTCTTAAACATAAAATGAAATATTTATTGGAAGGGTACCTCTTAATAAAATGGACAGGGTGGTTTTGTTTCAATTAGTTCATGTATCCATAGATGAATATTGGTTATTGCTAGAATATAATAGGTACCTGAGGTACTTTTTACCTCATTTCAATATAAGAATGGGAGGAAATTTGTTACAGTAATGTCACTCAACTGTTTTAATTCCTACTCCCCCTAAATAGTTTTGAGAGCTTACCTTGTACCAGGCACTGTTCTAAGTTCTGGGGAGATAGCAGTGAACAAAACCAGACAAGGTTAGATAAAAATTTTTATCTCATAGAACTTAAATTATAGTGAAGGAGTCAGATATCAAATTTTTTTTAACAAAATATATAGTGGTTGTGTGCATGCTCAGTCATGTCCAACTCTGCCATCCCATGGACTGTGTAGCCTGCTAGGCTCCTCTGTCCATGGGATTTCCAGGGAGAATACTGGAGTAGGTTGCCATTTCCTTCTCCAGATGATCTTCCCAACCCAGGGATCGAAACTGCATCTCTTGGGTCTGCTTGCATTGGCAGGCAGATTCTTTACCACTAAGCCACCTGGAAAGCCCAAAATATACAGTACAATATGGTAAACAGTGATAAACACAAAAGAGGAAACATAACGGAGGAAAGGAGATAGGATAAGTGGGAATTATAAAGTGGCTGCAGTACATGTCAAAAGTATATATGCTCCATTATCAAAAATCATTTTTTAGGGAAGGATAAATTAGCAGTTTGGGATCAAAATATACACACTAATATGTATGAAATAGATGACCAACAAGGATGTACTGTATATCACAGAGCACTATACTCAATGTCTTATAATAACCTATATTGGAAAAGATTATAAAAAGACATATCAGTTCAGTTCCGTTCACTCAGTCATGTCTATATATAAATATATGTGTATAACTGAAACACTTTGCTGCACACCTGAAACTAACAGGACATTGTAAATTAACTATAATTCAATAAAAATTGTTAGATTATTTTAAAGTACTACAAGTGATAAATCAACTATGTCCTCCTTCCATTATTTTGGAAGCTACCTACCTTGTCATTAGTAGCTGTTACTTTATCATCCCTCATAAGAAATTAAAACTTTGCTTTGGTTTAGTGCCCTGGAGCCTTTTACCCTGGGAAGTGCAATAAGATGCATGCCTCTCCAGTTGGTTGAGATAAATGCCTTCAGTCAAGCAGAAAGTAGATAGCTGTGGAAGAGAATGAGTGAACCCAGAACCAGAGTGGCCACAGGTACCTTCTCAGGACACACACGTTTTGGAATAACACTTTTGGAATTGGCTACCTTAAATCGGCTTCCTGGGTGGCTAAGATGGTAAAGAATCTGCCTGCAATGCAGGAGACACAGGTTCAATCCCTGGGTTGGGAAGGTCCCCTGGAGAAGGGCATGGCAACCCACTCCAATATTCTTGCTTGGAGAATTCTATGGGCAGAGGAGCCTGTCTACAGGCTACAGGCCATGGGTTCGCAAAGAGCTAGACGTGACTGAGCAACTAACACTTCCACCTCCACTTTAAATTACACACCATTTGGGAAGTCCTCACATACCCTGGGGCATGCACTCCCCAGCTGAAGACAGTTGGCCTCTTATTGCCTCCCCACCCCGACCCCGCAAGAGGAGGAGGGACTGGAACCCCCAGACAGACGTGTGGTTTCTTCCAGACCCTCCAGACTCTCCCAGTGACACCTCTCGGTGTTTCCCAGGCCACAGAGCCATCCGAGTCATTGCGCAGTATCAGCGTTCCACATCAGTGCCTTTGCCTGAGGGGGACCAGATGAAGTGAGATGGATCCACTTTGCATGGCTGATAGCAGGCAAAAAGAGGTAAATGTGCTGGAAGATAGACCTGGCCAAAGCCACCTCTAGGGTGGCAGACTCTGCCCCTCCAGTGAGGCTGACTTCTCCCTGAGCATCTCAGGGGTCCCATGCGAGAAGCTTCCCTTCTTCAGTTCCCAGTGCTTTCTGAAAGGTGGAGGGGATGGTAAATTTCCTACATTATAAAGAGAACAATCATGAACATTAACAAAGCTTGCCCATGGGCTGTCATCTACCAGTTTGAACAGCTCTTAACATTCCTAAAGTTATTTCCAGCAGGCAGTTGCACAGCCCCAACCACCTCCTCTGGGGATCAGCGGTGTTTCAGGGCACAGTCAAGTTCACCAGGTCCAGCAGACCCGTGGGGGCACCATGCCTAGACTCACTCCGTGTGATGTGAGCTGCCCCACCACGGTCTGCGATTTGGCTCAGCGGGTCATGCCCTCTGAAAGCTCAGATTCTTCAGACAGGGAGAGGCAGCAGATCAGCGATGCTGTGGGCCAGCTCGTTCCCTAGTAACACAGGCAGAGTTCAGTTGCCAGCTCCCTCAGAAACCACCGCTCTCTCCTAAAAGCCTTCATTACCTACAGGGGTCTGCAAAATCCTCCCTGTGGTCTGTTAAGGGCCTCACTGCATGAACTCAGTGGATGTCGAGCGTCTGCCCTGGCTTTTCTCTTATGAATTCCTATCACAGAATGAGTAAATCACAATGTAACGGCCCCCATATTTGAGTTCTTTAGAAGCCTGAGCCGTGCTCCCTTAAGCAGTATTGCTGGCGACCTATAAAATAAATGCTTATTAGAGTAGTCTCATAACGACATAGCGGGAACAATGATAGAGCAAGAAGCAGGCTCAGAGTAAATATGTTAATTGATCCTCATCCTCCCAAGTCTTTTCATTTCTCTGAGCTAAACGCAATGGTAGAGTGTCTCCATGTTTCCCAATCAGAGACAAGACAGTGTGCAACAGAGCTGGATCAGAAAAAAATGCCTGCATTCTGGTTCATTCTCTGCTGTGTGTGTGCGTGCGCACTTAGTCGTGTCCAACTGTTTGTGACCCCATGAACTGTAACCCACCAGACTCCTCTGTCCATGGGGATTCTCCAGGCAAGAATACTGGCATGAATTGTCATGCCCTCCTCCAGGGGATCTTCCCAACCCAGGGATCGAACTCACATATCTTGTATCTCCTGCATCGTCAGGCGAGTTCTTTACCAGCTGAGCCACCAGGGTGAATCTAGTTAAACCTGGGACATAAATGATAGCTTGAGTGCGCACTGAAAATGGCCTGTCTTGCTTTAGGTGTCAGTTGGGATTGCAGTGTCTGGATGAAGCCCTGAGTAGGTAATACTGACTTATCTATTGGAAACCTCACTGATGACCAAAAGTTCCCTGTAGTCAAACAGAAGACTCACTTGTGAATCTCTTAAAAGTGGAAAAGTGAGAAAAAAAGAAAAGTGAAAGTATTAGTCGTGCCTTACTCTTGCGACCCCATGGACTGTAACCCACCAGGTTCCTCTCTGTCCGTGGAATTTTCCAGGCAAGAATACTGGAGTGGGTAGCCATTCGCTTCTCCAGGGGATCTTCCTGACCCAGGGATGGAACCCTGTTATCCAGCTTTACAGATGGATTCTTTACCATCTGAGCCACCAGGGAAGCCCAACAAGTGGAAAACAAGTCTGTGTTTGTACAGTAAGATGATGCTATAAATCCAAAGTGGTTTTGGAGTTCCTCCAGGTCAGTGAGAGCCCCTTTCTGGGATCTACCATGGGGAAAGTGAATAACCACAAAGATGTTCCATTGCAAATAACATAATTTGTTCTGAGAAGTCACTTGGCTCTGTGCTTGGAAGTTGGCACAGGAAATACATTTGAAAGGACTACAAACAATGGGGTTTCCAGGCTGTGGGCTCTCCCCAAGGGATCTTTTATAGTAACACCTCAGTTTCCGAGAATGGGTGAAGAGGGCAATGTTCTCTATAACCGGCTTTTCTGCACCATTGATGCCAGCTCTTAATTGTGCTGATTTTTCTGTTCTGCATTTTAAGACTTTAATAACCAGAGAATTCAAGTCAATTATCCTGCAGGTCACTCAGCAAGTTGTGCACACCCCTCTACCTTCTGTCTTCCTCATCTCCTCCCAGGCCACTCTTCTGCCAAAGACCCTTAGATGGTGTTCTTGCTGTGATTGCTTCAGATTTCATGATGTTTCGTTTCTAATTCTCCTTTTCTAATATTTCTGAAAACCTATCTATGCCTCTTCTGCTACTTCTCAGGTTTCATTGCAATTCATCTCCTTATTTCTACTGGAGCAACTCCTTAATTCAGCAGCTTCTGTTCTCCCATCTTTCTCATTACAGTGACTTTTAGAATGCACAGTCACTTCACTTTCTTAACAGTGTGATACAACTACCACTCTGAAAGCTTAAAAAGCTGAAGGTATTTCCTACTGAGTTGTTTTCAAGTATTTCATTGGGTCAAAGAACAACTTCATTTTTTAAAGCATCATTTTTAAAAACTTTAAAATCTATAAACACTTCAGTTTACCTCTTTACTTAAACTGTATTCCTACTCTGACAAATGGGAAGTGTCAGTGTGTGCTTAAAAAACTATTTTTCTAATATGGAAATATCAGGTTTCTGTTGACAAAAACAACATTGTTCTGTTCTTCTCATAAAAGATTCTTGATGTTTTCAGTTTCTTAATTACCTACTTTTTCCACCTTTTGGATATGATGAATAATGCTGTTTTCAAAAATGATTCAAAATCATCTTTTGAGTCTTTTAGTAAATGGCAATAAGTGAAAGTTTACAAAAAAGGAAAACATGGAAATTTATGCTCACAAAACAAGCAAACTGGACAAACTAAATATTGAGAATTTAAAAATCTGTGTACAAATTTTTATGTGGACGTATGTTTCCATTTCTCTTGGGTGTATACCTAGGAGTAAGAATCCACCTGCTAATGCAGGAGATGCAGGAGACATGGGTTCGATCCCTGGGTCAGGAAGATCCCCTGGAGGAGGGCATGGCAACCCACTCTAGCATTCTTGCCTGGAGAATCCCCATGGACAGAGGAGCCTGGTAGGCTACAGTCCATGGGGTCCCAAGGAGTCAGACATGAGTGAGCATGCAAGCACGCATGGTAACTCTGTACTTCCTCTTTTAAGAACCATCTGTCTTGCAACATTTTACATTACCACCAGTGGTGCATGAGGGTTCCAATTTCTCCATATCTTTACCAACATTTATTATCTGATTTTTATAGCCATTTTGGTGAGTATAAAGTAGTATCTTATTGTGGTTTTGGTTTGCATTTCCCTGCAAATATTTTTGTAATGCAATTGATGTTGAAAACAAGCGAACAAAACAAAGTCTTTGGGATGACAGAATACGTTTTCTCTCTTGGCTTCTCTTCATTAATCAGTTAGGGTCATTTCTGTCTTTAAAGAACTCTTTGTAAATTAATCCAAGTGACTGAGAGCATTTTATAAATGAGTCTTCCGCATTTTAGCTGCACTGCATTCAAGATCAGTTGAAGAACTTAAGTCAAATTATTCAACAAATGAAGCACCCCCAAAATCATGTTTTGAATCTTTAGTAGATGGCAATAAGTGAAAGCTTACAAAAAAAAGAAAACATAGAAATGTATGCTCACAAAACAAGCAAACTGGACAAATTAAATATTGAGAGTTCAAATGTTATATGAAATTTAATTTTCAGTTTCATAGTTTCCTTTTGAAATCTCTTGACTTGAGAAAAGACTCTTTTGACAGAACTGCATTTTTGAATAATTTTATTCATAAATGTATGTTTTTTAAAATTTTGATTCTTTTAACACACCCACCCTTCAACTTCCAAAGGTGCCTCTGTAAGTCATAGTATCTTTAACTATGAAAATATTTTCCATATCAGTTCAGTAAATTACAGTACTACCCAACTTTTTTTTAGGACCATTCAATTTTTAATCAATAATGTTAATTGATCAGGTGATTTTTCCTTCTAAATTTTCACCCATTGGTCAACAAGGTCAGGGGTTGGATTTGATTAAATATCTAATCTAATAAAAACTTAATCTAATCTGACTAAATGACCCCTTTAGACACTGGTAGTTCTCTCTGACAAGACTCCTTTTTTAATAGAAGAATTTTTAAAGTATTTTATTTATTTTATTTTTTTTGGCTGCACTGGGTCTTCTTGCTGCCCAACAGCTTCTCATCCCAGGGCTTCTCTTGTTGCGTCTTACAGGCTTAGTTGCCCCAAGGCATTGTGGGAGGCTTCCCTGGTGGCTCAGAGGTTAAAGCGTCTGCCCGCAATCCAGGAGACCCTGGTTCGATTCCTGGGTTGGGAAGATCTTCTGGAGAAGGAAATGGCAACCCACTCCAGTATTCTTGCCTGGAGAATCCCTTGGAGGAAGGAGCCTGGTAGGCTACAGTCCACGGGGTCGCAAAGAGTCAGTATTCTTGCCTGGAGAATCCCTTGGAGGAAGGAGCCTGGTAGGCTACAGTCCACGGGGTCGCAAAGAGTCGGACACGACTGAGCGACTTCACTTTCACTTTCCCTTTCCTTTTCCCTAAGGAAAGATCAAACCTGTGTCTCCTGCACTGGCAGGTGGATTCTTAACCACTGGACAACCAGGGAAGCCCTGGGAAAATCGTTTTAGTGTCTCAGACTGACTCTTCTCTCACTACTTCTCTCCTTAAGATTGTGTCCAGGTGACTTATGTGCCTTGGTAGGAAAAGGATGGGCTTTTCTTGGCCCCTCTGAATTTCTAGGCTAATTCATCTTTCTCAAAATCACAGTTTACTAGCATGCCTGTCTTGAGTGGAGAATATGATAAAATATTCACATCTTGTGTACCTAAACACACACACATACCAAGCTCAGGGTGTTCATATACACCCAGATACTTGTTAGAGTACTATAATATAACCAGAGCTTGCTATGACCTAATTAATAGCTTTAATGGACTACAGCAGGAAAAAAAAAAAACAGGAGAAATAAGCTAAGATTAACCATGGACATTAGGTTTGCAAAAGAAAGACTGAGGTTTTTATCAAAGTGGAAACAGATTAGAAAGAATATTAACAAAATTAGTGAGTCTATGCAGTATGAGGCAAGTACCACACTACCAGAGAGAAGTTGAAACTTTCTCTGCAAAATGCAGGTGCTTATTTGTCAGGAATGGCTTGAAGACAGAGGGCAAGGACATATATTTTGTGACTTCTCAAAGGTCTTTCTAATAATGCAATAAATATTCTTAAGGAAAAAAAAATGGTTTCTGGCAACAAGAAGAAAAGGCATATCTTTTGATATATGAGGGGGAAGGGCATATTTGTATGCCTAAGGACAAGCACATTATTTAAAATCTAATACTATTTAGTATACTTCATTTTTTACTAAAGCCAGTAACAAGTGTGATTTTTCAGTCCCTAAGATCCCAAGTTCTCTGTGTGTTTCTTCAAATTTCCCCATTTTTTTCAGGTGCTCTGTGACAACCTAGAGGGGTGGAATGGGGTGGGAGGTGGGAGGGAGGTTCAAGAGGGAGGGGACCTGTGTATACCTATGGCTGATCCATGTTGATGTATGGCAGAAGCCAACACAACATTGTAAAACAATTATCCCCCATTAAAAATTTTTTTTAAATTTCCCCATTTTTTGACCACTGATAATATTTTGAACAGTCTTTATATTAAATACACATTCTTCCATTGCGTGATAAATATCTTTGTTAGCTTTTCATGTGTTCTTTGTAAATCATCTACTGTTATGTGAATTTGCACACTTACTCATGTTGGGCTATGTTGTATTTGCAGTTGATTTCATAGGTGGACTTGATGCACACTCCTACTGCCAGGATCATGTTACGTTAAAGCCTGTTCATCTGTAAGTAAAGGTGTGATGAGATGGAAAATATTAATCCTTCTAACTTGGCCAAAACTAACCAAACCTGAGATAATTTGGACCTACCACTACTAATCATTGGTTTAATTTTCCACTCATATTTGAAACACACCTTTCACATGTAACCCAACATTATCATTATTATTGTTCATTCCAAAAAGGATTTCAAGTAGTACAATGATTTAAGTTTCTTAAATGATAGTTTTGCTTTATTTTTCTTGTTGTTAGATTGCCAAATTGGGAGAAGAAAGGACGATTTAGTGTATAAAACAGAGGCTTAATATGTGTCTTGGGGGAGTGCAGGAGAGGGAAAAGGGAAGAAAGACTAGGTTAGGATCCAGGCTCTACCTGTGTGGTCCCAGGGGCCTTCTTTTATGTCTCTGAGAATAGACTTGGTACTGTCACCTGGGTGGAGGAGGGAGGGTGGATTAAATGGAATACGGTATAAAGAACATCTCTAAAGCTGCTTATGTCTGTGCCTAGTACTCAAAAGAAAAAAAAAGTATTAGTCCCTCAGTCATGTCCAACTGTTTGCAACCCCATGAACTGTAGCTTGCCAGGCTCCTCTGTCCCTGGACTTTCCCAGGCAAGAAAACTGGAGTGGGTAGTATTTATTCCAGCAGAGTTAGCTAAAGGAAACACAGGCCCATGTGCTACTGGAATGGGTAGCCATGTCTTCCTCCAGGGGACCTTCCTGACCGAGGGATAGAACCCAGGTCTCCTGCACTGCAGGCAGATGCTTTACCATCTGAGCCACCAGAGAAGTCCACCTGGTACTCAAATGTTTGTCTAATCAGAAGAAAGTCAACAACTACAGTGAAAACACCTCAAACTGGACAGATTTCAGTTGAGTATAAGGAAGGAGTCACAGTCACTTGATTGATAAAATACTAAACAACAAGAAAATAGATACCATGACTGCATTCCTAGAAAACTCTAAGCAGCAAATAGACAGCTGTATAAAGCAGTAGCTACTTTGTACAATTTGCATTATTATCTTACTTCATCCTCATGAAAATAATGTACTAATAGTCCACTTTATAAATAAGAAACCTGCGATTCATAGATGATAAACAGTCTTCCCAAAGTCTCCCAAGTAGTAAGGGGTGGAGCTGGGGTCTTTCTTGGGTGCGACACTCTCACCAGTACATTGTAGACTTGCTCAGATGACCTTCCTGTTCTTTCAGGCCAATGCTCTGTAATTTTGTGATGACAGGGGAAAGTGGTAACACAATCACTAGTATAAGAAATATGTATGAAAGCATTCACCAGCTGCCTCTGCCCAAATCTGCAATTCCTCCCCCAGCTTCTTTGGGGACGGAAGCCTCTAGAAGGATGTTTTGGCTCCTCCACCTCCCCATGTGGAATTAATTTTATTCCAGCAGAGTGAGCTAAAGGAAACACAGGCTCACAGGCTACACAATTCAGCACAGTGCCTATCACGTGATAGGTGTTTAAATATATGTTGGTTTCTTAAAGCAAATCCAATTTGGAAAAGCATTCACCCCACGTCACATTCCAGAACCAAGCAACCACCACCTCATTACTGATGCTACTGAGTGCTCATGAATGATCTACCCCAGAAGTGGGTATCTGGGCATGTGGGGAACTTGGCAGGGATTGTGCAGTAACAAAGATGACCAGAGCATCGGAAGAGAAAAGAACTGAAACAATGCCAAGCAGTGACTTGGACCATCTTGTTATGTGAAAAGAGGATGATGAATGATTTCTTTCATCCCCATTCTGAAGAATAACTCGGCAGAGAGATTGCAGTATGAAAGATGTTGGTCGGATATAAGAAAGATCTTTTTATTAGGGGAAGTTATTAAACACAGCAGTTGATTACTGATGATAATGGAATCTCCTTTCTTGAATGACACTCGCTCATCCATGTGCCTGAAAAGGGTGTCTAGTGGGATGGCCCAGAGGCACGTGACTTCTGTCTCTGTTTCTTAAGGTCCTTTCCATCTCTGTGAATCCAGAATGCACGAAACATCCTGGTAAGATTACCTAAAAGGCTGTGATCAACTCCACTCCCTTGTAAGGGCTTTTCCTAAAAACCTGAAGTATAGTAGGCTTCCCTGGTGGCTCAGTGGTAAAGAATCCACAGGAGACACAGGTTCAGTCCCTGGGGCAGGAAGATCCACTAGAGAGGGAAATAGCAACCCACTCCCAATATTCTTGCCTGGGAAATCCCATGGACAGAGGAACCTGGTGGGCTACAGTTCATGGGGTCACAAAGAGTCAACTAAAACAACAAAAACAACAGCTGATTTACAGTGTTCTGCCAATCTCTGCTATATAGCAAAGTGACTCACTTATACACATATAGACATTCTTTTCTAATATTCTTTTCCATTATGGTTTATCATGAGATATTGAATATAGTTTTCCCTCTGCCATACATTAGGACCTTGTTGTTTATCCATTCTAAATGCAATAGTTTGCATTTACCAACCCCAAACTCCCAGTCCATCCCTCCCCAACCAACCTCCTCTCCCCTTGGCGACCACAAATCTGTTCTCTATCAGCCTGCTTCTGTCTCATAGATAGGTTCATTTGTGCCATATTTTAGATTTCACATATAAGTGATATGCTACGGTGTTTGTCCTTCTCTTCCTGACCTACTTCATTTGGTGTGATAATCTCTAGTTACATCAACTACGCTGTTCACTGCTGACCTCCCACACTTTTCAGCTGAAGGTGGCATCAGCTACAAGCTGCAGGAAACAAGAGAACAAGTTTCCGCTTTGATAGATGATGTGTGTCATTATGCCAGATGAATATGGAATGCCTTCTACCGTGAAGGAGGCAGGAATCTGCAAGATCAAACTAAACCCAAAATGAAATCTTTGTACAGGAAACAATTTAAAAGGTCGGTGTGGGTTCTCCCCTCGGGTATGCAAATATGGCAGAGTTTATCCAGTCGGCATCAGTCACCTGCTTGATTGTTTTTTAAAAAGCCCTTCTTTTGGGTTCCACTGTAACCAGTGCAGTGATGCCATATCCCTTGTACCAGCAACAGACTAGAGGAAAAGCCAGTCTTCTGCACTAAATCATTAGGGGGGCATACGTGAACCCTGGCTTTTAAGCTTCATTAAGGCTCTGATCTCCATGGAGTACAAATCCAGGTTTACGGAAAAGCTGCTTCATGAAGGGAACTGGAAGAATCTTAGTCATATTCTCAAGCACATGTAGACAGGTCACTTCCAACTCTAGATGGATGATCACAGACCATCCATTCGCTGTAGACTTGTACAGGGAGTCCCCATTCTCGTGTTTGATTGTGTCATGGCTCATAACCATAAAGTGTCCAGTTCCGGGGCCCACAGCCCACCTGTGCGTGACTCTGTGCACTGGGGTGATGGGATGGGGTGGCAATTTATATATGGATTTGGTCTTTCCTGCTTTGTCTCTTTTTAAAATACCAGCATCAACAAATGAACTTATTCACAAAACGAAAACAGACTCAGACACAGAAAACAAACTTATGGTTACCAACAGGGAAAGCTGAGGGAGGGGTAAATTAGGAGTTTGAGATTAACAGAGACTATTATACATACTAACTATACTATTATACATAATAACTAATGCTATTATACATAAAATAGATAAATAAGAAGGACCTACTGCATAGCATAGGAAACTATGTTCAATACCTTGTAATAATCTATAAGGGTAAAGAATCTGAAAAAGGATTATATATATATATATAAATACTTATATATATATGATGTGTATACATATTATTCAGATGTGTGTGTATACATATATATACACATACATACATATATATATGTACACACACATCTGAATTACTTTGCTCAACACCTGAAACTAATACAACATTATAAATCAGCTATATTTCAATTTTTTAAAAAGGTAACACTCTGCTCAATGTTATGTGGCAGCCTGGATGGAAGGGGGTTTGGAGGAGAATGGATCCGTATATAAGTGTGGCTGAGTTATTACAACATTATTCATGGGACTTACCCTAGTACAAAATAAAAAGTTAGTTTTTTGTGGAAAAAAGTAACAGCATCAAGCTATCAAGACCCACTGGTCAAATAAATTGGTTTACTTCCATTTACAACTGTATATTGATCACTTATAACATGTGCACCAGGATCTGGGCTGGAAATAACAAAACGTTATTTTTGTTAATAATAAAATGATGAGTGATCCTTGAGCTTCAGCCTCCAGAAGCTAATGATCCAGGAGAGGAAGCCTACATAGAAATAAGCAGATACAAGTGATGACCCCAAGGCAAGTTTCTGAAGAAGAGGGAATGTTTACTTCTCACTTGGGGAGAGAAGACACCACTGAGCTATGATGTCTGAAATGACTTTGAAAAGAAGATGAAGAGTTTATCAAGAGGAAAAAAAAGAAGAAAACAAGTGTTCCCTACCTGGAGTCTCATCTGCTTGGCCACTCTGCACAGGACAGAGTTGAAATCTGTGCCTATCCAATCTGGCCTTTGCCATAGTTCTCACATAAAGTCAGCAAACCCACAAGGAAGCAGATGTTTAAGCAGAGAAGGAATCTTGGCTCTTGGTGAGGATGCGCTTAGATCCCCAGCAGCCATTGCTTCACCATCTAAATGACGTCGTTCTTTATGGCTGAGGCTATAGAGATGCTTCCAGTGATTGTCATCTGAGTCTGGCTTGGGGGTCAAGGGGAGCCTGTGCTGGGGTCCGTTATCTTGCCATGGCTGTGGGGGAGGGGGGGTGGTTAACTCTCAATATAAGTACATCCTGGGTTTCTATCAGGGTCTTCTCCGTTGCTGCTGCTACACCACCTTTCATGACGGGGGAAGGACCAGTGCAAGGGTTGCTCATGTGGTCATCTGTGGTTTGAAGAGGACAGCTGCAAGGCAGCTTATGGTGGAAGCAACCATACCACCAGAGGTAGAGGGTTAACAGAAGCAGCTACACCTCTCAGGAAGAAACTTAGGCATATATAGGCATATAGTGTTAGTTGCTCAGCTGTGTCCAACTCTTTGTGACCCCATGGACTGTAGCCCTCCAGGCTCTTCTGTTCATAGGATTTCCCAGACAAGGATACTGGAGTGGGTTGCCATTTTCTTCTCCAGGGGATCTCCCCTACCCAGGGATCGAACCCAGGTCTCCTGCATTGCAGGCAGATTTTTTCTGATCTGAGCCACCAGGGAAGCCCCAGGAAGAAACATAGTTTCGCATAAACCCAAGCAGCTCTAAAAGAGATACAGATAATCAAGGAGCATCATCATGAGCAACTGAAATACTTCAAGGTTTGTAAAAACCATTATAATGGTCAGGGACTGGGTGGTGGTAAAATGAAGCCCCATGTAGCAATAACTCTTCACATAAAAATAATCAGACCAAAGCAGTTTATCAAAGATAGACAGCAGTGGAGTTTTAGAACTAAGTCTTCCAAGAAAAGTAGAGAGATCTGATAATGTTAGAAATTTCCACAGGGAAGATGCCCCATGACTGCAGTTGAGAAAATTTGATGGAAAAAGCTTCTCCTGTTGCTTTTAGCCAATCTTTTCCTCAGATTTCCAAATAAAAACTTGACTTTTCGCTGGCATATTGACTTGTCTGATTGCCTTTGCAGGAGGCTGACTTTTCTTCACAAAAATTGTTACATGCCATGTGACTACCATTGATTGTCTGCTATTGCAACCAAGTTCTGGAAGACACACTGCCCCCCTTTTCAGGCCAGCACTGCAGTCAGTTCCCCCTGTACCTCCACCCTTCACAGTGCAGACTCAGAGGAAATCCTCCTCTGACAGCTGGGCTGCTGGATGGAGCCAAAGGTGGTCACGTCCATCTGCTCTTTCCTGTGAACAGATGTTTGGTATCGGCATCCTTACAGGTTGGTGCCAAGCCATCCTGCATTTACAGCATCTAGATTATAAAGCAGCTAGGAGGACAATCAGAGGGGTGTGTGTGTGAGTGTGTAGAAGGCAGGGAGGTAAGAATGATGTGCTTTCAAACTCTGATTAACGCATATGTGTGGGATCTAGAAATACAGTATAGATGATCCTGTTTGCAAAGTAGAAATAGAGACACAGACGTAGAGAACAAATGTATGGATACCAAGTGGGAGAGGGAGGCAGTGGGAAGAATTGGGAGATTGGGATGGACACATATACACTATTGATACTGTTTATGAAATACATAACTAATGAGAACCTACTGTATAGCACAGGGGACTACTCAGTGCTCTGGAGTGACCTGAATGGCAAGGAAATCCAATAAAGGAGGGCATACGTGTATGTATGGCTGGGTTTCCCTGGTGGTTCAGGTGGTAAAGAATCTGCCTGCAATACAGAAGACAATGGGTTCATTCCCCGGGTCTGGAAGATCCACTGGAGGAGGGCATGGCAACCCACCCCAGTACTCTTGCCTGGAGAATTCCATAGACACAGGAGTCTAGCAGGCTACAGTCCATGGGGTCACAAATAGCTGGACACGACTGAGCGGCTAAGTACAGCACATGGCTGATTCATTTTGCTGTACAGCAGAAACTGACACAACATTGTAAAGCAGCTATACTCCAATAAAAATTAATTAAAAATAAAAGACACAAAAATAAATTTATGAAATAATAATAAGTAAAAGCCAATAACCTCCAACAATGTATTAGTAAATTGCAGCCAGGGAACCATCATTCATCCCATCACGCCTCCATTTCCTGACCGAGCAACTGAAGACTAATAAAGTGATAGCTCTCTGGCTGGATCCTATTTTGACTTATCCTCAATTGGCTTCCACACCTTCATATCCATCTAGGTGTCTGTGTGTCTGTCTCTGTGGTACACAGAGCCAGGTGCCAATGACCTGCTCGGAGCAATGACTGGCTCACTTTTCCCATTACTGAGTGTGCACTTCTGTTCCCATCAGTCCCTGGAAAGGCAGCTCTTTGTACACATTAACCCTCCAGGGTGGCCTCAAGCCTCCAGAGCGCTAAATAGTAAAGTACTCAGCCCCTCTGTGTGGTCCCCAAGGAGAGCCGGTGCCCCCGCCTGCCTGCCTTACTTGGCACTCAGGGGGCAGCACCCAGGGCTCACTGTTCTCCCTGGCTTGGAGTTCCTTCCCTCTGTCGCGGTGTTCATGACATTCTGATCCATCCTAGGTGATGATTATCCCTTTTTAGGGATATATAAGAATATATCCTACAGCTGCTGCTCGGTCACTCAGTCGTGTCCGACTCTGTGACTCCATGGACTGCATAGACCACCAGGCTCCTCTGTCCATGGGATTTCCCAGGCAAAAACACTGGAGTGGGTTGCCATTTCCTTCTCCAGTGGATCTTCCTCATCCAAGGATCTATCACGGGTCTCCCGCATTGCGGGCAGATTCTTTAGTGTCTGAGCCACCGGGGAAATGTGTAATTATTTGACCAGTAGCAGTGAGATGGCTGTGTTTATACGTCTCACACAGTTCTGACTCCTTCCTACTCTGGCCAGTTGATGCACCACTGTCTACTAGGCAAGAACGTGGCCACCAGCGGTGCAGCCGGCCACATGCAAGAGAGGCTCCTTGCCCATGTTCAGTTATCTGTCCTACGCCTCGCTGGAGACACAGAGGTCCTCTCATTTGACACATGACCTTGCACACTGCCCCCAGAGCTTATGGAGCCTGGTTCACATAAAACCTTTTCCAAAATGAGAAAGCTCATATCCAAACGGTACCCTCCAGGGAATTTATCAATTCCTGTCTTTCCAAGAAACTCAGGATTTTTCTCAGTACTTGTCATCGGTGTCAATGGCATGAAAATTGATTTCTGTAGAGGTATGGAGTTACAGAGCATCTCCCCCCACCAAAAAAAATTAACCAGCATGAGTAGAGGTAGCTTCATTTGGTCCTGTCCCCAAGAGGAAGTATCTACTGATTTTAAAATTAAAGATAATGAACATAAACCAAGTTTAATGTCAAATACGTATCTTTCACTCTATAGTCACATCAAAAATATGTATAAGTTGCAAGTTATGACAGGTTCTGGGAAGAAACAAGACATAAGAAAGCTTCTTTCTGTGCCGACAGTGCTCTTGCCAAGGGGGTGAATGTTCCTAAAACCTGCCAGACTTTCTGTAAGAAGTGTGGCAAGCGCCAGCTGCACAGAGTAACATAGTACAAGAAAGGCAAGGATTCTCTGCATGCACAGGGAAAGTGGCATTACGACAGGAAGCAAAGCGCCTATGGTAGGCAGACTCAGCCAGTTTTCCAGAAAAAGGCTAAAACTACAAAAAAGACTGTACTGAAGCTTGAATGTGCTGAGCCCAACTGCAGATCTAGTATTGGTCATTCAGTCGTGTCCGACTCTTTGCGACCCTGTGGACTGTAAACCGCTGGGCTCCTCTATCCATGGGATTCTCCAGGCAAGAATACTGGAGTGGGTTGCCATGCCCTCCGCCAGGGGATCTTCCCTACCCTGGGATCGAACCTGAGTCTCCCACATTGTGGGCAGATTCCTTACCACTGAGCCACCCAGGAAGTAGATCTAAGAGAATGCTGACTATTAAGAGGTGCAAGCATTTTTGATCTGGGAGGAGATAAGAGAAAGGGCCAGTTGATCAAGCTTTGAGCTTCATATTTTGTTTTATTATGAAGACAATAAAAATTTGAGATTGTTACTTAAAAAAGGAAAGAAAGAATGTACAAAACACAGAGTCAAGCACACACACACACAGCACACACACCCCAGAAGTGACACAGTGAGACTTAAAAAGCAATAGAAAAAGAGGCAATGACAGGCCCATCAGGAGATGAACTTTGGAATAACATCACTGTCTTATCATTGATTTCATTCTGCCTTGAGGGTAGTTCTCCTCAGGCAACTGCTAACTTATCTACAAACGTCTGCTAAAAAAAAAAAAAAAAAATTCTTTTTAAGGATCCCCAAACTCAAACTCTTCAACCTAGACTAATTGATCCATCATTAAAAGAGTGACAACTAGACATTATGTGTCTCTAGAGGTGATGCAGTAAGAAGACATGGCACCATCTATGCAAATCTTGGACTAACTGATCTTGGACTGAAAGTGTAAACATACAAGAATAACAGAGTAAGTTAAACCTCACCAGAAGGAAGGAATCAACCAATCTAGGATGTGGGAAACAGCATAGGGAAAATGGGAAGAAGAAAAAAAAAGGTGGGGGAGAGGGAACTCATAAAATTTAAGAGATTTGAAAGACCTATTGGGCTTCTCTTGTGGCTCAGCAGTAAAGAATCCGCCTATCAATGCAGGAAACTCAGGTTAGGTCCCTGACCAAGGAAGATCTCCTGGAGAGGGAAATGGCAACCCACTCCCGTATTCTTGCCTGGAGAATCCTATGGATGGAGGAGCCTGCAGGCTACAGTCCATGGGGCTGCAAAAGAGTCCAGATATGACTTAGCCGCTAAACAAGAACAACAAGGAAAAATCACTGAGCTAGGGAATCATCACTTGAATGTGCCCATAAGTGACACATATGATATGATATCTAAGATTTGCTTTTAAATACTCTAGCTAAAAAAAGAAAAATGTTGCATGAATACCTGAAACTTAATTAGATCATTTTTATTTTAGTTGATTCTGCATGGTGAGTAAACAGGATTCATAATAGCATTCTCTTCTATGTATGTTTGATTTTTAAAAACCCATCTGCTAATAAAAACCTTGGGCACGGTTGTCAACAGGCTTTCCTGTCAATGCCTGCTTTCAAAGTTGCTTTACTGTCTTCTTAGAAAACTCCTTGCAGGGATATTTCCCGATGCCTGAGGAAACACTCCAGAATTCCTACCAGGAATCCTTGGAACAGTCTCAGCCTACTTCACTGTTTTTTCAGTAAATGTTGCTAAAGCCCCAGAGCAGAAAAGAGTACCTATATGGGGCTTCCCTGGTGGTCCAGTAGTTAAGATTCCATCTTGCAATGCAAAGGACATTGGTTCGATTCCTGGTCCAAGAGGATCCAATTTGCCAAGGAAAACTGAGCCCATGTACCACAACCACTGAGCCTGTGCTCTAGAGCCTGAGAGCCACAACTGCGGAAGCCCACGTGCCCTACAGCCTGTGCTCTGCAACAAGGAAGCCACCACAATGAGAAGCTCGTGCGCCGCAGCAAGGAGCAGCCCTCACCCACTGCAACTAGAGGAGACTTACATGCAGCAAAGACCCAGCACAGCCAGAATAGAATAAAATAAACAAAACTTTTTAAAAAAAGAAAATAGCTATAAGCAGAGGTTCAGTTCAGTTCAGTTCAGTTGCTCAGTTGTGTCCGACTCTTTGTGACCCCATGGACTGCAGCACACCAGGCCTCCCTGTCCATCACCAACTCCCAGAGTTTACTGAAACTCATGTCCATGGAGTTGGGGATGCCATTCAACCATCTCATCCTCTCTCATCCCCTTTTCCTCCCACTTCCAATCTTTCCCAGCATCAGGGTCTTTTTCAATGAGTCAGTTCTTCGCATCAGGTGGCCAAAGGATTAGAGTTTCAGTTTCAGCATCAGTCCTTCCAATGCACATTCAGGACTGATTTCCTTTAAGATGGACTGGTTGAATCTCCTTGCAGTCCAAGGAACTCTCAAGAGTCTTCTCCAACACCACGGTTCAGAAGCATCAATTCTTCAGTGCTCAGCTTTCTTTATAGTCCAACTCTCACATCCATACATGACTACTGGAAAAACTATAGCTTTGACTAGATGGACCTTCGTTACAAAGTAATGTCTCTTCTTTTTAAGAAGCTGTCTAGGTTGGTCATAACTTTTCTTCCCAGGAGCAAGCAACTTTTAATTTCATGGCTGCAGTCACCATCTGCACTGATTTTGGAACCCAAAAATATAAAGTCTGTCACTGTTTCCCCATCTATTTGCCATGAAGTAATGGGACCAGATGCCAGAATCTTATTTTTCTGAATATTGAATTTTAAGCCAACTTTTTCTCTTCCCTCTTTCACTTCCATCACATGAAAGATAAATGTAGGGAAGTGAGAGTAAGATGAATTGGGGGTGTGGATTGGCATATATACATTACTGATACTACGTATAAGACAGACAACTAAGTGAGACTGTGCTCTACAGCACAGGGAACTCTACTCAGTTCTCTGTGGTGACCTAAATGGGAAGGGAATCCAAAAAAAGAAGAGATATATGTATACATATAGCTGAGTCACTTTGCCGTATAATAGAAACTAACACATCATTGTAAATCAGCTATACTCCAATAAAAATTAATTTCTGAAAAAAGGTAAAAATTAAAAAGATTTTTAAAAAGAAGGATAAATGAGCAGGTACCTAGACGTGCCCCTGACCACACCCTCCACCACCACCAATACTATTTGCTAACAAAGAAAGAAAACATCCCTCCTCTACTGTCTATCCCATTCTAGAAGAGTCACCTGTTGGATTGACGAATAAACCTCCATAACTTGACTCTCAAATAAATCTTCAGACTAGAAGATTTATAAAACCACAAAAATTCCACCATTTAATTTCACCTCTTTATCTTTCCTTGTTAAACTTCAGTGGGGTAAAAGGGCTAGGCATTTGGGCTACATCTTTCAGAATGTAGAGAAATAGGAATGCAGAGAAAATGTGATAAGTAGCAAGGAGGGAACGGAGGGGTCCCATCCCTAAGGACTGAGAAGGGAACAGAATTTACAGGGATAAGGGTGGCTACCAAAAGGAAAACTGAAAAATTTGATCTTTTTTTCAGCTATTTCAAGTTGTGACTAAAAAGTCTATATTCCAAGTCATAGAGAGAGTCATCAAACTGAGTTAATGGGAGAGAACTGCTGGATGGGGAGATAAAACAAGCATGCAAGATGGTCTCCACCGGCACCCTGCTTATAATTTAGTTGGAGGGAGAAAACTTAACGGAGCTGAGTGAAACAGTCAGGGCACAGTTGCTTGTGAGGCCGAATGCTGTTTGCCCCACATGGGGTCCAGTCATAGTGTGTGAGTTGCCATGAGCAGGATGAGCAAGCAACACACTGAGGTGGAAGTGGGGACTTCAAGGAGAAGAAATATCCACTGACCTCAAAGATAAGTAGGTTTGGACAAGCTAAGACTTCTCACAAGAGAGAAACAGAGCAGAAGTATGCAACAAATATTTGCTGGGTGCCAATTATGTAGCTTACTCCTTGGAAGAAAAGTTATGATCAACCTAGATAGCTTATTCAAAACTTTGCCGACTAAGGTCCGTCTAGTCAAGGCTATGGTTTTTCCAGTGGTCATGTATGGATGTGAGTGGTGGACTGTGAAGAAGGCTGAGTGCAGAAGAATTGATGCTTTTGAACTGTGGTGTTAGAGAAGACTCTTGAGAGTCCATTGGACTGCAAGGAGATCCAACCAGTCCATTCTGAAGGAGATCAGCCCTGGGATTTCTTTGGAAGGAATGATGCTAAAGCTGAAACTCCAGTACTTTGGCCACCTCATGCGAAGAGCTGACTCATTGGAAAAGACTTTGATGCTGGGAGGGATTGGGGGCAGGAGGAGAAGGGGACGACAGAGGATGAGATGGCTGGATGGCATCACTGACTTGATGGATGTGAGTCTGAGTGAACTCCGGGAGTTGGTGATGGACAGGGAGGCCTGGTGTGCTGCAATTCATGGGGTCACAAAGAGTCGGACACGACTGAGTGACTTATCTGAACTGAACTGAATTATGTAGCAGACACTGTGTTGAGGCTGATACTGTATGAAGATGCTGTAACTGAAGCCCTCGCCTTCCCAAGGCGAATTGCCTGGTGCAGGGTCTGAAAGGTGCAGCATCTTTATCAAATGTGTGCAGACAAGGACGACTGGAGATGAGAGTGTGTATTCCAGAGAAACAGAATCAATAGGGTGTGTGTGTGTGTGTGTGTGTGTGTGGAGAGCGAGAGAGAGATTTTAAGAAATCTGTTCATGTGATTATGGGGTTGGCAAGTGTAAATCTGCAGAGGAGGCAGGCAGATTAGAGACCCAGGAAGAGTTTACATTGCATCTTGAGTCCAAAGGCAGTCTGGAGGCAGAATTCCTTCTTCCTCCAGAGACCTCAGTCTTTTCTCTTAACACCTTCGACTGATTGAACACGATCCACCCACATTATGGAGAGAATTTACTTTACTCAAAGTCTATTGATTTAAAGGTTAATCTCTTTTAAAAAAAAAAAAAAATGCCATCACAGTGACTTTTAGACAAGTGTTTGACCAAATATCTAGATGTTATGGCCTAGCCAAATTGACACATAAAGCTAACCATCACAGGGCTTCCCTGGTGGCTTAGTGGTAAAGAATCCACCTGCCAATTCAGGAGACACAGGTTCAATCCCTGGTCCAGCAGCAACTAAGCCAGGCACCACAACTGCTGAAACCCATGTACCCTAAAGCCTGTGCTCTGCAACAAAAGAAGCCACCACAATGAGAAGTCTGTGCACCGCAACTAGAGAAAAGCCTGCTCGCAGCAAGGAAGAGTCAGCACAGTCAAAAATATATAAATTAAAGTATTTTTTAAATTAACCATCACAGAGTGGGACGTATGTAAGGGCCATAGGTGGTGTGAAAGCCACCTATCTGTGTATGATTCTTGAGCAGTCAACCAGCAGAAGCCTGTAGGTTATGTTAGGGGCATATCTGGCAGTTTGGAGACAACACCACCCTGTCACCTTTACCCCAAGGTCACCAAAGACAACACCTTTACCTCCCCCTGACATCTTCTTGTGGCTGGCAGTTCCTTCCCAGGAAGCCAAGTCCCACCCTCTGATGTTTACACCTCCTCGCCCACCCTGATCGGAAAAGCAGGGAACCCTGGTGTTTTGCTTGCTGACTCTACAGCCAGGAACCCAGGCAGCACAAGTCACATTTTGCTTTTTATAAAGCCCAGGTAAATAGAAAGGAAATTTCATTTTCAATTTTGAAGTCTTTTAAAGCAATTCATATTTTCTGTTTTAGGTCGAAATAAGTAACGACACTGACTCTGAAACGCAGCTGCCGAATTTGACTTAGGAAGCAAAGCACCACTGACAGCACTCTCTGCATCAACACGTCTCACTTACTTCCAGAGGGTGGACCGCACCTCCCGGCTTTTCCACGAGTCACGGAATTCTCCGGGCACAGCCTACGTATTATTAGCCTTGTTCGCTAGATGAGTTGTAGGTGCTTGGGTGGGTATTTTTTTAGTCGTTTCCTTCTTATATGAAGACTTGTAAATTGTACCCCCAAAATCGGCTTTTAATTTTTTAACAATATTTAATGTGAGGCATGCGACATGAGAAAAAACATTCTGTGAAAACCTTCCGCAGTCAATTCGAAGAGAAATGTGGGTTTGTATAGCTGAGGTGTCAGGTCCCCATTGCTGCCTGCGGTGACCCCAGACCTGAAAGAGTTCACATGGTACACGTCACCTGGGGTTTCTCAGCAGCAAGTTAGATGGCATGACAGCTGATAAATGGGTACAGAGAGTGGATCAGGCTTTCAGACTGAGTATGCATCAATTGTTCACCACCACCAGACAAAACAGGGAGTCCTCCTTTGTTCTCAACTTTCCAAAACCCAGAATAATAGTATGGTAATCTAAATGTTCAGATGGTGAATGACGTCTTGTTCTTCCTGTGTTCTGAAAAATTATATATCATGGGTATAAGAAAGAGTGAAATGACTAGTAGTACATCTTTGCCCTTTGGAGGGAATCTGGGTATCTCTGAGGTTCAGATTTTCTACCCTTTATCCCAGACCTGCCATTGGCACCCAGACCTAAATATACAGCTTAGAGGTTCATGGGACAGAAATCACAACCATAAATCTGCAATCAGAAGTGTTGCTCTTAATATATTCCAAAAAAGTATCAAAATGGCATGGAGTTCTCTATATACTTCTAAAGAAGTATAGATACTTCTATTGGTTCTTCATCAACTTTTCTTTCTTCTAACCTATTCCAATAACCAAGAAAGTAATATGGGAAACATAATTTCCCATGGAAGAAAAAGACTGTCTTGAAAACTCATCACATTTTTTTTTCCATTCTTATCTTTCAATTACTATTTCCCACATCAAAATAAGCTTTGCTCACTTTGTGTAACAACCAGAATTGGTCCTCCTAGAGGCCATGAAATTGGGTACATGCGCTATTTAACCCAGAAGTTGTTAACCCGGCCCATGAACCTCTGAGTCGGTCTACAACCTGTCTTAAATGGTGTCTACTTTTTTGTATTTCTATAGAGGCTTTCATTTCCTACTTCTTCTTCCAAGTCCATATATCTTATGAGATCGCCTTAAGACTGAGAATTTATGCAATAAGGTCCGCCCTGGTTCATGACAGTGTGGGCTTTCTGGAGGCCTCCTATACTCACAGCCTCCTCTGGACTGTGTCTCCCATCAGTCAGCTGAATCCCATCACTTTTCATTCCACTGAATGAGCCCAAATTAAAAATGAACAGGAAGTAGCCGGGAGTCGGGAGAAAGACCAGTCCAAGTCACCTCCTTGTACAGTTGAGGGAGGTAAATCCTCGGGGATTTGCTGATGTATCCAGAGTCCTGCTGTGCCCAGAGGGCATGTTTTGTGGCCCAAGGAAGGAGAACCTGGAGGACAAAGACAGGGAGGGGCTTGGGTCCCCAGCCCACCCTTGTGGTCTTGGAGAGTGTTGACATCTCAACCCTAGAGAATTCCTCATCTCTAAGTATAACAACAATCCCTCCCTCCCAAGGGTAAGGTAAGGATTAGTTGGAAATGTACCACAATTAAAAGAGGCAGTTCTCACTGTCATGTCAGAGCAAGTTGGATCCTGTCTGGAGCTCTTGCTACCCATTCAAGTACTGTGCAACCCCCATGCAAACTCCAAACTCTTCCAAGTTTCCTAAAAAATAGCTTGAAAAACTTGCCCATATTTAAGAGATTAGAAATAATATTCATTCAACAGTGCATTTTCTAATTTATAAGTAATTTTTACCTTCAAATCCAAGATGAATACATAGTATTACTAGGGAGTAAGCTAATAGAATATGTTAAAAAATGTAGAAAATCAGGAAGACAGAAGAATAAAATTAACATTTAAATATTTTAAACTGTCATTTCATCATCCCCTCCACACATACACACACACACACAAACAAAACACAGTGAACCCTTCACAAAATATTACCACACTAACTTGCGTTGCCTTCATATAAATTTGAACACGCTTCTACGAAGCACTGCAGAGTCCTAGATCTTGTCTAACTGCAGATTTGAGGAAGAAATCCTTACATTAGTCATCTTTCTATGGATACTCAATGTATGGAACTACTTGATATAGTCTGTGTGTTTTTAGCTTTTAATCTCTCTTCATTGAAGTTATCACTGTTTCAAACCCCAATGCCGTCAATTCATAATGATAATTCTAAAGTTCCAGAAATGTTGCCACTCATCAGAAGCAAGCCAGATAGGTCTCCTGTCTGCTCTCCCTCCCCTGGAGCTCCTCCGTACCTCTCCTAGTCCCACCAGTCTTCAGAAGTTATGCTTACTAAAGACCAATGGATGAAAAGATGTACAGGCCTGTGCAGTAACACTCAGCAGCCACTCCTTGATCTGGGTAATTCCGACACAAAACTGTCAAGCTTGCTGCTTCTTTGTTGTTTAGTCGCTCAGTCATGTCTGACTCTTTGCGATCCCTGGACTCTAGACCTGGACTAGACTCCTCTGTCCATGGAATTTTCCAGGCAAGAATACTGGAGTGGGTTGCCATTTCCTTCTCCAGGGGATCTCCCTAACCCAGGGATGGAGCCTCTGTCTCCTGCATTGGCAGGAGGATTCTTTACCACTGAGCCACCGGGGAAGCCCCTTCCTGCTTTTTAGAAGTGAGCATTTCCAGCTTTTGCAGCTTCCTGTTTTAGGGAATCCACGCTGCACCATGCATCACACGGCAGAACTTTCGACAAAGACACGTTCACTGTTATGTACGTTCCTGCCTCATCTTGACTTCTCTGTGTGCAAGTGTGTCTGGTCAAAGTCAGGGAAAATGAACATGTATTTTTAGCCCAGGTCCATTGGATAGAATTTCCTCGTCCTAGAAGATGATCCAGCTCCAGGTTCAAGCTCTCTTCTCAGAAATGGCCCCAGTAAAGCTGGAGATGGGACACCCAGTGCCCATGAGCCCCTTAGTTCTCACTGTCATGAGCGCTGATTAGAATGGAGATGGGGAAAATTAAAACCACTTTATTTTTCCCTCTTTGAACCATCCTGGCATTGCGTCTTGTGAGCTTTGTCCACCCCTACCCCAGACTGCATCTTCCATCTTGCATCAATGACTTTTCCTTTTATAAGTGTCTTCTGCTGTCGTTGTGCAGTTAAGATGCTTTCTAACTTACTTTCAAGGTAGCAGAAGTGAAGCAGGGGACTTACAGCAGAGGAGGGGCTGAATTAGAAAATTCCCAAGAGACAGAATACATATGGGGTGTGGAACAGCCTCAAACAGATTTCTTTGATTTCCCTTTATCTGCCTGGAGTTGGAGCAGAAAGAGGCAGAAAGGGCTATTCCTCTGCTGCTCACGTTCATCGAATGTGAGTTCGATGTCAGTTTCCTTCGGGTCAGTTTCCAAAGGTCACAGTGCAGATAATGATTCAGTGTTCTTTATTTTCTACTGTTCTTAGAGAATCTGGTTTCTTCTCAGTTGCACTGAAATGTTACCTTAAAGACTTCTGTTTTCTTCTCTGCCTTTGTCCAAGGATAGAGAAGCACCTGGGAAGGCTGGAATAAATTGACGGTATTATTTTTTTTTAAAAAAGGGAGAAATTTCTCTTAGGAAAAGCTCTAAGATAGTACATTCACAACTGTCTTAGCCTGCTACCTGCTGTACAATGTCAGGGTATGTGTCCCTGAAACAAAAACTTGTGTCCATCACTCCAAGCTGAGAGGCTGTTGGCTTACCTGTTTTGAAGATAACTTGACATCTTGCCTAGGAAAACACTGACTTCCTTCTTTTTTCATGTATAAGCCCTACTATTTCCTATAGTGGTATAGTGGCACTAATGGTGCCTACCTGCCAGTGGCGGAGACATAAAAGACACGAGTTTGATCCCTGGGTGGGGAGGATCCCCTGGAGGAGGCCATGGCGATCCACTCCAGTATTCTTGCCTGGAAAATCCCATGGACAGAGGAGCCTGGGAGGTGACAGTCCATGGGGTCACACAGAGTCGGACACGACTGAAGTATCTTAGCACACAGCACACATTTCCTGTAGACCGAGGTAAGGGAGGCAGCCAGTTTTAAGAGGCTGAATCTAGCAGATTATGGCAAGACTACCATCTGTCTCACTTATGGATGGACCATGCATGATTGAGAGGAATTTGTCTTCATCAACACCAGCTGAAATATACATTGCAAAGCTGGAGAGAACCATCGTGACTCTGCTAAACTGAGGAGGAAGTAAAAACCAAAACTGCTCATTTCAATCTTTGCAAATTAGAAAGGAATCCTGCCAAGAATAAACAGATCTTCACTTCACACCTAATTTTAAAATGTATAGTTTCCCCAAATGTGGATTCAGTATGGAGTAAACATTCTGGCTAAGTATTTCTCAAAGAAAATACTCGCTTATCGTTTCAGAGTTACATAGTATGTAAATAGGAGAACTTCTGCAGTTGATTAGAATTCAAATGTTCTGACTCGACCTTTTAGCCCAAGTTAGTAGCTCTTCCAATGGATAACTGAATTAAGTAGGAAATAATATCAGTAATTGATCTTTTAAAACTTAGAATGTCTTTTTCTTATTTCCTTCCTGTTTAAGAGTCATCTGTAACCTTTACTGGACTGAAGGTCTACCTATGTTTTCTGTTCTAATATTCATGATAAATAAATAAGCCTGTAACTTAAGGATATTATGTCCCAAAGTAGAACTGATAAAGGGAATCACTGCTCACATAACTGCATAGTGTGTAATGCTTAAAGGGAGTGAATGTATCTGAAATATTAGACGAATGTGTTTATAAGTAAAGAATTCTTCAAAAAACCATTCTCAAAAAATCCACAATTTGTGGGCAGCATTTCTCTTTTCATCCTGAAAAACCTTAATTTCTTTATTACAAGCTAAGCGGAAAAAGGTGAGTCGTGAACTTCCAGATGTTCAAGCTGGATTTAGAAAAGGCAGAGGAACCAGAGATCAAATTGCCAACATCCGCTGGATCATTGAAAAAGCAAGAGAGTTCCAGAAAAACATCTATTTCTGCTTTATTGACTATGCCAAAGCCTTTGACTGTGTGGATCACAATAAACTGTGGAAAATTCTGAGAGAGATGGGAATACCAGACCACCTGACCTGCCTCTTGAGAAACCTATATGCTGGTCAGGAAGCAACAGTTAGAACTGGACATGGAACAACAGACTGGTTCCAAATAGGAAAAGGAGTACGTCAAGGCTGTATATTGTCACCCTGCTTATTTAACTTCTATGCAGAGTACATCATGAGAAACGCTGGGCTGGAAGAAGCACAAGCTGGAATCAAGATTACCGGGAGAAATAATAACCTCAGATATGTAGATGACACCACCCTTATGGCAGAAAGTGAAGAGGAACTAAAAAAGCCTCTTGATGAAAGTAAAAGAGGAGAGTGAAAAAGTTGGCTTAAAGCTCAACATGCAGAAAACGAAGATCATGGCATCTGGTCCTGTCACTTCATGGCAAATAGATGGGGAAACAGCAGAGACAGTGTCAGATTTTTTTTTTTTGGGGGGGGGGCTCCAAAATCACTGCAGATGGTGACTGCAGCCATGAAATTAAAAGACGCTTACTTCTTGGAAGGCAAGTTATGACCAACCTATATAGCATATTCAAAAGCAGAGACATTACTTTGCCAACAAAGGTCCATCTAGTCAAGGCTATGGTTTTTCCAGTGGTCATGTATGGATGTGAAAGTTGGACTGTGAAGAAGGCTGAATGCCGAAGAATTGATGCTTTTGAAGTGTGGTGTTGGAGAAGACTCTTGAGAGTCCCTTGGACTGCAAGGAGATCCAACCAGTCCATTCTAAAGGAGATCAGTCCTGGGTGTTCATTGGAAGGACTGATGCTAAAGCTGAAACTCCAATACTTTGGTCACCTGATGCGAAGAGTTGACTCATCGGAAAAGACTCTGATGCTGGGAGGGATTGGGGGCAGGAGGAGAAGGGACGACAGAGGATGAGGTGGCTGGATGGCATCACCGACTCAATGGACATGAGTTTGGGTGAACTCCCGAGTTGGTGATGGACAGGGAGGCCTGGCGTGCTGCGATTCATGGGGTCGCAAAGAGTAAGACACAACTGAGCAACGGAACTGAACTGAAGTGGAAGAAAAAACTCCATTACTCGAAGGTAGGTAAATCTTCTTAAATATGGATATTTGTAGAGAAGTTTGGTGCCAAGTGATACATAAATCATCTTTCATGGAGTTGCAAGCATGTAAAGAGCAAGAAATACATGAGATACTGAAATATTCAAAGAATTCCAAATATGTTTTGGCCTGGAACTGAAAACTAAATTAAGTCAAAAGAAGAAGGAGAAATAAGAAGAAAAGAAAGGAAGGGGTAAAGAAGAAAAGAAAGAGAAGAGAGGAGGGAGGAAGAAGGAGGGAAGAATTCAAATCTGAAATTCTACCTAATTTGGATTTGGACATATCAGTCCTTAACTTGCGGTTATTGTTCTTGTTTCTTTGAGTGACTGAAAACTTGGACCATTTTCCATTTAACACACACTTTTCCTTTGCTCTCTAGAATTAAGTTATTTTTAAAACAGTTTGAAGAAACCAATTATCTAGTTATTCTCATAGAATTGCTTTCGCAGTCAACCTTGTCAGTCTATATTTGTTAGGATTAGGGTTACCTAGGGCTTCCCAGTGGAGAAGGAAATGGCAACCCACTCCAGTGTTCTTGCCTGGAGAATCCCAGGGACAGGGGAGCCTGGTGGGCTGCCGTCTCTGGGGTCGCACAGAGTTGGACACGACTGAAGCGACTTAGCAGCAGCAGCAACAAGGCTTCCCAGGTGGCTCTATGGCAAAGAATCTGCGTGCAATGCAGGAAACCTGGGTTTGATCCGTGGGTGAGGAAGATCCCCTGGAGAAGGGAATAGCTACCCACTCCAGTATTCTTGCCTGGAGAATCCCATGGACAGAGGAGCCTGGCGGCCTATGGTCCATGAGGTCACAAAGAGTCGGACACGACTGAGCAACTAAAGAGCAGCAGCAGCAGTGTTACCTAAAAATGACAGAAAAGAAAAACGGCAGTGACTTCAATAAGATCCAGGTCTATATCTCTTCATACTTCAAAATCCTGGAGATAGTCAGCAAAGACCTGGACTGGGGTTCCCTAGAGACAGGGACCCAGGCTCCTTCTCTCTCATTGCTTCGGTATGTCTCCTGACTTTCTCAAGATCATAACATGATTCTATATGGCTGCCAAAGTTCCAGCCATTGTTTTTGTATTCCAGCTAAAAAGGGGACAGAGAGTGGTGCTTCTTTCACTTAAGGATGTGTCTCACATGTTGCACACACTACTTGGTTCATCCCAAGTTCAGCTGCAAGGAAAGCAAGAAATTGTAGTCTTTATCAGTGGTGGCCTTGTGCTCATCTAAAATTTAGGGGTTCAAGTTCTTAGTAACAAAGGGAAATGTATGCTGAAGAATGTTTAGCAGTCTCTGCCACACAGTTCAGACTAGTGGGCATGGTTTTTTGGAAGAATATTTTCATTTACTTTGATTACAATGCGTTATTTAAAAAATACATATATTCTTCAATACTGTGAGGAATTATCAACTCTGTGAAATAAGAATTTCTACCTCATCTTTCTGCCTTTCTTCTTAGAAATAAAATAATAAACCTATGACATAAGATCCTTCTATGTTTCCCATAATTCTGCAGAATATATTTTAACTTTCCTTCTCTGGAAATTAAATTGCAATCTAATGTATTGCTTGGTTCTCATTGTTCTGCTTCAAACATACATTAATTCTTCTATGATCATAACTCTTCAGCTCTTATTGTGGCAGCACCTTTTCTTCTGATTTGATTGGGTGTGCCATTATTTTCTTTTCATTCAATTCACCAAGTATGTAATGGACATTGGTGATTAGGGAGATGGGGAAGGACATTCAAGTGAAAAATATATGACCCTTCCTTTTCTGTTATTTTCTCTCAGTAAAAGTTGGGCTTGTGTTTCCTTTCAACCTCTAAGAACATAATATTGGCTAGAGACGAATGGGTACAGTCATCCTTCTGTATCCATGAGAAACTCATTCCAGGAGCCCCCACAGAAACCAAAATCCTCCAAGCTCAAGACCCTTAAATAAGGTGACACAAACAATAAAAACAGTCAGCCCCCTCCCTGCACCGACACTCCAGACGGGCAGATGTGGAGACCCGTGGAGACAAAGGGTGTATTTTAAACTACCTGGTAGTCTGTTTCTCTAAGGATACATACAGTTAAGGAAAATCATAAACTGTTTTTATAATTAGATTTTATCATGTGTTCCTCCAAGACTCTCTGAGTCAGTGTGTGTGTGTGTGTGTGTGTGTGTGTGTGTGTGTATGAATGACAGAGAAACAGAGAGAAACTTTCCAGGCACCACTCATTAAACAATATTCCTCAAAATGATTTCTGTTGCTGCAAAGTGTTAGTTATAGGCCCTCATACCTTGTACCTGCAAGTCTGGCTGCTGACACTGATCACCAAGATAAGATTGGTTCACTTTTCCATGCTGAACACATGCATATACACACCAACTTCACTGAGCACATCCTTTTTTAAATAATGTACCATGTGGCCCATGTTCCTGAAGGATAAACAATATAAAATTGTTTTAGGGATTGAGAGCTAAAAGAAGAAAGATGCCTGAGACAATATATTCTTTTCTCTGCGAGATCAGGCTGTTGCCTTGAAAGGACCTCAGCCATTGGTTTGCTCAGTTCAGGGATGAGGAGACAGATGGAGGCTGGTATCTGCAGAGGCTTGCCCCTCCTCCTACCCAGTCTGCTAGACAAGCTGTCGGTCCAGCCTCCACTGGGTGGTCATTGGCTATCACGTGCCTGGACTGAACCACCCCTTGGCTGTTGACGGAAATCTTATGATTTTTTTCATCTGGGCTCCGGCTGATGGCTCCTCCCACTCCACCTTTCCTCTGCCTGTATCTGAGCATCAGCAAGTCCCAACCAGTGGCCTTGCCTCCTGTCACTTTGTCTTCACAGGACCAAAAAGCATCTCAGACCTCAGATAGCTGCTCTTCACTTCCCAAAAGACAGAACTGCTCTGTCCTGCCCCCCTTCTTTCTTTATTCTAAAGAAATATGATTCTATCTGCCCCAGTCGAGCCTTCTCCTGCTCTTTTTGTCAACCAACAGAGAGTTTCCTTTCAACTACAGTGCCAGATAGCAGGCTCTTCTCAAGACTTTCATTCCTGAGGAAGTGGTTTTGTAAATAATTGTTTCAGGTCACTTTTTAACTGCCTCATGTTTTCCTTTCTTTAAAACCTCTTTTTTTAAAAATAAAAAAAAAAAAGGAGGGGGGGGGTGGGTGGAATTGTTCTTCTGGTCTCTTAACTCTCTTTTAAACCTAAACTAGCAGTCATTGAATGTACTCTGAACAGAATAGCTTTCTTGGGTCTCCTATGTAAAATGAAACTAAGAGTCTTGTCTTTGAAGTCAGTACAGCACAGCACTCAGATCATGATGGTACACATAGAATATTCTACATGTGAATGGTAATCAGCTTCTGCTTCCCTCGTCATAACTTGCCTTGTGTTGAGCAGACTTTTCTTTGCATTGTCCAGGGTATTTATTATTCTAATCTGTCACATTTAACCCACGTATTCAACCAATACCTAGAAATATTTATTTAGGTCCTTCTATGGCTTTTCATTTTTGTCATCACTCTAAGTAAGAAAATTTCTTTCCTGTGCTAAATATTTTAAAGCAAAATATAATATATAGAGCACCAGGTTAAATAACTTTAGACATTGGAATCTGGGGCAAGTCATATGCCATGCTTGTTTTTATAGGGCAAGCAAAACTCATTAATTCTACTTTATTTATTATTTTTAAACCACTTGTTTAATGTGGTGAATTAAGGGGAAAAAAAGATTGATCTTTGGGGTTTTTTTAACATCACAAAGAAGAGCCATTGATTACTCAAATATCCAAAGTTCACCCAGAAATTGAAATCACTTTGCCCTCTGGAAAGTTCTTTTTGTGCTGTCAGGCTTACAAGAATTTGGCTCTGAAGTCTCTGAGCCTGAGTCACATGGGTCCCATCAATCTTTGTCAAGAAGGAAGTTTCAGGGGAGGGTCGAGAAGGGGGTCTTCCGATCCTGTTTTATTCTTTCCTCTTTCGCTTCAGGGCCCATGGCTGTTGACTCTCCTTTAATAAAATAAATTCTGCCTGATCTTCACATTTCCATATTTATAAATATGGGGCCACAAGATAATTAAAACCTCTTAGGAAAGTGGAGAGCCTTCATTAAAGTTCCCCTGCAAATCTAAGACACCATATGATGGATGCTTAGGGTAGCACAGGATATTCTTAGCATCCATGACAACTGTAATAAGGTTACATTCTTGTGTTCTCATAAAGACATAGATACTCCAATTTCCTCCTGTATAACTCAAAGGGAATTTGGGCATTAGCACTTCAAAATACTTCTAAGTCCTTAGGGGAATATTTGAAGTGAAAAGTACTAATTTTCTAAAGCAAAAATACATTTTATTCTCTTTCAGAATAAAAAAGTTATTGCTCATCTCCTGATAGAAATGTATAGGTGAGAACTGCTGCTGAGACCACCCCAGTCTGAAAACACTAAGGAATTTTTGCCATTATAGGTAGAAAGGCAAGAAAACATTGTCTTCTCAGTTGTGCTTTCCTTTCAGATTTTTCTGAGACTCCTTTATATGAGACAAGAACTCTGCTACCTGGCAACCTCTGCCCGCAGCAGAACTGAGAACCAAGGAACAAGCAGAAACAGTCTTTGACTACCCCAATAAACGTTACAAAACCCACGCTCTGAAACTCCTGAGTTTTTCCCATAGAAAAGCTCTTCAACCCTCTTTTTAAATACTATTGACTCAATTTACTCACAATTCTAATTATTTTAATGACATTTTCATGTCATGACATTTCATGTATTTTTCAAGTAAAAATAGAAAATTAAACATAGGTATTGTATACAATTGGAGAAGGCAATGGCACCCCACTCTAGTATTCTTGCCTGGAAAATCCCATGGACGGAGGAGCCTGGTGGGCTGCAGTCCATGGGGTCGCAAAGAGTCGGACACAACTGAGTGACTTCCCTCTCACTTTTCACTTTCATGCATTGGAGAAGGAAATGGCAAACCACTCCAGTGTTCTTGCCTGGAGAATCCCAGGGACGGGGGAGCCTGGTGGGCTGCCGTCCATGGGGTCGCACAGAGTCAGACACGACTGAAGCGACTTAGCAGCAGCAACAGTAGCAGCAGCACTGTATACAATATGCAGAAATACAATAATTTTACATATTCTCCCAAACTAAAAGAACAGAGATAGAGAACTAATTTTAAAAATTCTACAGCACAGTTGTCTGGAGACATTTAAGGTAAGAGTGAATACACTTAGTAGAGTTTGTGGGTAACATTGTATTGCTTCAAGGAATAACATTTTGTTCGTACAGTGATAAATCCAGATTATCAATAAAAACATTTATTGTCATTTAGGAACCCCTTAGTCAAGATACTGTCCTTTCATTTGTCCTAAAATCATAGTAGTGATTTTTATTTACTTACTTTGTCATCTACTGGAAAAATTTTCAAATAACCACACAGATTTTCAATGTCTATAATTTGAATGGAAACACTTTAAAATGTGGCCCTGCCAACTTTATACATTGGCCCTGTGGTGAACAAGTTCTTCTTAAATAATTGGGTACATAAATTTTATTTCAAAAAACTCACCATCCAAACTGGTTAAAATAAAAACACTTGGGTATTCAGAAGGTTAAAGTCTCAGTAACATCAAAGATATCCCCTGAATATTCTGAATGGGAGCCATGTTCTAATAAGATCCTCTCTCTGGGGAAAAAATGAAGAGATTTTCAAGACTGTGGTTCTTGGTATTAGTTCTCTGGCATTCTCCCCTTCAATAAATTTTCCTCCATCTTGTGGCTCCCAAATTATCTCTTCTACTAGGATGCTCTGATATTTTCAGTTGCAAGGATAGCAAAGTCTTAGAGATGTTTCGCAGACGAGGGAAGCTTTTGCAGAAAGCATGAGTGTAGCAAGCTTTTTCCATGGAAGGGGTTACCCTCCTTCTCTGTTCACCAAAACAACTTCTTCCTGGTGCATCCGTGGCCTGTCAGAGCTCTTCTTTCTAATAACAGCAGCATATAGCAAACTGGGATGTGTTGTTACTTCTTCATTCATGGAAAGTCTGATATGCACTTTGGTGTATAAAACTGACAATATCTAGAAGATGAGTATCTTGAAGTGCTCTTGAAGTTTCTCTGCAGGTAGGGACCACCCTAGCATTTGGTACACCAGCTCCTCTAGAGAGAAAGGATTAGATGACCTACTTGAAGCCATACCAGCATCCCCTGGTGTCTAGCTACAGCTGCTGCTTCTTTTCAAAACACACCTCTTAGCACCTGCTGCGTGTGATGGTCTGGGTGGGCACTAGAGAGATGAAGGATGATCATAACAGGGTTTGCTCACAGGGAGCTCAGAGTCAGGAGTATGAAGAAGAGTACTAACCTCACAGCTCTGCACAAGCCAGACCCTTGCAAGGTTGGGGGGCTGGGGCTTTGCTTCCTCCAGATTCCAGGTCCCAGCTCACAACCTCACTGTTTCTCCCTATGACTCAGCAAAGGCTCAGCATCTACTTTGCACAAGAAGCTGGGGTAGTAACAAAAACATCTTTGCCTTGAGAAGTTTACAGAAGAAATCCCAATAGCTTTCAGATAGCTGGTAACTTGCTTTCCTGGGGTCCAGCCTCTAAAAAGGATACCTGTCCACACTATAATACGGAGGTTTCACTAGCCCAGAGGCTGCCCCATCAATCTGGGCCAACCTTTGCCATCTTTTCTCTCGTGACTCTGCATGAAAAGAGCAAAATGGACCAAATGAGCCCCCTACCACTCACGACCTGAATCACAAATGCCAGGACTGCAGACACCCACCGCAGACAAACCAAAGCCAGTCTGAAGGGCCTCTGAATTCACATCAAAGCTCCTCACAATCAAAAGCAATCACAGTCGCTACTCACTGAAGTGATTTTCGTGCTTCATCTCTGATGATCCAAGGGTGGTAGCGTAGGGGTTCTAGTTTGATAGGTCACTGTTTAAATAAAATGCAGAGCAGGCAAGTAAGGGGACTCAGTAAAGGAGAAAATGCAAGGCTGAACGCATAGCTGCAGAGATGACACGACGTGCAATTGTTTCTTTAGTATTATTTCTAACCAACTCGATATTATTATTTACTGAAAGCAGCAGAGCAGTATTGAAATGGTGAGAATACCTCTAAGTCTCTTTATCGCTGTGACTAACAGAATTCTAGTTTGTCCTCACATTGGTAACATCAACTCTGCCATCTAATGGAAAATATGGGAAGTACTTAAAGCATTTCACTCTATTTCAAAGGCAAGAATCTGCTGTTAAGACAGAAGGACATGGCCTATCTATTTCTACATGTTTTTAACCTTTCAGATTTTTTAAAAACATCATTAAAAAAAAAACTTTCAGTCTTAAACGATTCTTAGATTACTTGCCAACCAATGTGTATCTCAGTCTCAACACTTCAAGTTCATGTACAAATCTTGGATAATATTTTGTACCAGTATGAATTTCTACTGCCCCCTAACACTGTGTAGTGACTTCATTATATATTAACTTCTTTTCTACAGATCTCTGAGCTACCAGGTAAATCAATGGAAAAAGTCAAATTCTGTTAGGAATCATCCCATATGATGTTGGTAGCCTGTGAAAAATGAATGTCTTTTTTCTTATACGAACTAGTAACAAGACTTGTTTTCACAATTCCTTTTTACATTTTTGTGCATATAATACCTGTATATTATACTCATATTCTAAAGTGACCAGAAAGTGTTATTTAATAGAAACTGCATACATTTTTTTATGTCTCTATGGACCCTTTGACTCTGGAGACTCTTACAATAAATTAGCAGTATAATAGGCTATTGTTTTCAATTATGAATAAAAATGTACATTGAAGTAAAAGAGGACTACTGTTTTTAAAAAGATTTTTCCCCATTCCAATCTGTATTCATTATAATAAAAGTAGGAAAGGCATGTATCTTGTATGTTCCTTCATTCTTCAGATTTCAAGGAGTTAGCCCTCTCTTTGATACGCAAATGAAAGTTACATCTCAGGCTACCTGACTATAGAAACGCAGTCCCTCCCCCACGTATTTCTGAGCATGGCTGAAACTCCAGTACTTTGGCTACCTGATGCAAAGAGCTGACTCATTGGAAAAGACCCTGATGCTGGGAAAGATTGAGGGCAGGAGGAAAAGGGGACGACAGAGGATGAGATGGTTGGATGGCATCATCAACTCAATGGACATGGGTTTGGATGGACTCCGGGAGTTGGTGATGGACAGGGAGGCCTGGCGTGCTGCGGTTCTTGGGGTCTCAAAGAGTTGGACATGACTGAGCGACTGAACTGAACTGAACCGAACTGGGAGGGTTCACATGTTCTACCCATCCACACAGGTGCTACCTGGGGGGCTCCTTGCAGACAGCTGCTCTGGGCCACTCTGCCAGTGACCCTAACTTTCTGGTAACTTCTCTTGTCCTCACAGTCCTCTCCAGGCAACTTCTCTCCAAAGCAGGAACTCAGGCTCTCTTTCATTTCCTAAACTGAAACAAGCCCTTGTAATGAATAAATTTTACTAAGGTTTGATGATAAATCAGAGAATTACATTCCAGAAATTGTAGGGAAAAGAGGAATGAGTTTTTTCTTTCCTTTTTCTGAGAACGAAGACAAAGAGAACAGTGAACAGGACTGAACATTCCTAGTTTGTTTTTACTTTAACTGCTCCTAATTCGGCATGTCTATAACAAAGTTTGCTTTTCTGCCCCCTAACTCTGCACGAGCTTCATTTCTCACCTGATATCCTTTGCTTACGCTTACAACACCCTCTTCCCCTTGTAGTTCCTCTTTTTACATAACAGAATGAAGGCTGCAGAGCCCCGGAACTGCCAGGATCAATTATTGGGTTACAGACGCCAGTCTGTGACTGTTTTTGAGCAAGATCCTAACATCTTTGTTCCTCACCACCAACTCCTGACTGTGAGCCCTCATCTTATATAATAAGCCCCTTGACGCCTCATGGAGCAGGGGCACAGTTCTTCAGGCATGAATCTACTGTGTTCCCCTCTCCACTGGCTGAGAATTAAAGCCACCTCTGTATTACCTCCACACTCTCTTTCCATATTTTTTTATTCGGCTTCAGTGGGCAGAGAAAGCCAAGATTTTGGTCAGCAACAAAAGGGAAAGCTTAACGGTACATCTCAGGGATCTCCCTGGTGGCCCCAGCGGTAAAGAATCTGCCCTGTGATGCAGGGCACATGGGTTCAGTCCCTGGTTGGGGAACTGTGATCCCATCCCATGCGCCGTGGAGCAACTAAGCTGGCACACCACAACGAAAACCTGACACAACCAAGTAAATAAATAATTTTTTTAAGTGCATCTCAAGGTACCAGAGGCCCTGGGGTTGTTCTAAGTTCAACTTCCCTGGAGAAGGGTGGCCTCAGTGCGCCCCTTCTTCTTAAACTCCCACCTGCTCCCTCCTTCCTCCCCGGAGACCTGCCCACTGTTGATTTCTGTGCTGTTTCTGGGTCAGGTTACCAAAAATACTTTCACCCCATCTCAATCAGGGAGTAAAATCTCTTTAACATCGGAGTAATCTTCAAAGAGATTATTTAAGACAATACTGTTATTTACATTGTATAAGAGAGTATTAAGCATCTGGCCTGAAGCCTGTGCCCTGGGATTCTGTCAAGAACAGTGAGTGAATTTGTCTTGAACCGACTGGCTAGCAACTCATGATTTGAGTTCACCTGCAGGAAAAAAGAGACAGAAGCAATGAGATGCATAAGAACTCTACTTTTGCAATATTTCTGTAATTCTAAAAGTAAGTTTCTTTAAAAGGTAGGGAAAGGGCTTGTTTCAGTGGTATGATCCAGATTCTACCCTTAGAGATGAAAATACAACAACCTAAAAAAATAATGTTTTTCCCATTTTCCATTTGTCAAAAAAAAAAAAAAGGAAAAAAGGAATGTAGTCAAGTCTCAGAGCACCTGGAGGCTTACAAGCAAAATGAAGAAAAATTGAAATTGTTAATCTTATTGCCTTTTCCCTTAAATAGGCATTTAAATTCTTATGCCTCCTAGCTGGACACACAGAAATCATGTAAGATATTCTTATAACCTAGTCATGGCTATGAACTTTTTTCAAGATCTCTTTGATGTGGCCCATTCTTTTTAAACCTTTATTAAACTTGTTACAATACTGCTTCTATTTTATGTTTTGATGTTCTGCTCAAACGGCCTGTGGGATCTTAGCTCTCCGACCAGGGGTCAAACCTGCATCCCCTGCATTCGAAGGTGAAGTCTTAACCAGTGGACCGCCAGGGACATCCCACAGCTGTGAATTTAAGCAGCAGATGAGCATGTATCCCTTCCCTACTCTAAGCATATGCTGAATTTTATTTTTTCTCCGTTTTTTTTTTTCACATGTGTGAAAATAGCTCAAATATCATCTCTTAGTCCAGCTCTCCAGTCCCGCTGCCTCTGCCCTTGGTTCCGGCCCTCGTTGTCTTTTAATTTGACAGCCTCCACAAGGAGCTTAGAACTTCCATGTTTCCCTAAAAACTCTGCTTTCAATATAGTTCTAAGTAATAAACCTGAGCATTGTTTTATCACTCTATTTAAAATCTTGAAATATGAAAACTGAGATCCAAACTCCTCGGCTCGGTATGTGAGATGTTCCATTACCTGACCCACCTCTTACTATTTCCTTTTGCACACCTGCTATGTCTCTTTGATGCTTTTGCCCACACGTTTCCCCTGACTTCTCTTACTTCTATTATTTGGGAGCCCTTTACTGTAAGTAGAATGCTCATATATTGCCTTGAAGGCTAGATGTATTTTACTCAAACTTTAAGACCCAAATCAAATGTTATCTCCCTAAAAACCTACTCAATTTAAAACCTACTCAATTTACAGTTGTGGAGTACTTACTATGTTGAAAATTCCAAATCTACTTGGCAGACTCAGGCTTTCTATACTCTAAGGACTTTGATCCTCCTTCCGCAATCACATGTTGAACCCTAACTACACCTACTACACTGTGAGCTTTCTCAGTGCTTTATACATACGAATCGTGTTAGCCTTTCTGGCCATCATATGACCCTGTTTATTCTCATTAATTCTTCCATCACCTGGAGTTATAAGGTTAAAGTCCCCCCTCAACATATGCTACTACAGCTAAGTGAAAATGCCCCAAACTGCCTGTAGTTTAAACCCTCCAATAGGTTTATTAGACTCAATTTCAGGTTCTTACATTGACTCTTATTAAACTTAATTTTGTTAGATTCAGCCAGTCATTTGAATATGACTATATACTTTTGGAACTGGACATGGAACAACAGACTGGTTCCAAATAGAAAAAGGAGTGCGTCAAGGCTGTATATTGTCACCCTGCTTATTTAACCTCTATGCAGAGTACATCATGAGAAATACTGGGCTGGAAGAAGCACAAGCGGGAATCAAGATTGCTGGGAGAAATATCAATAACCTCAGATATGCAGATGACACCACCCTATGGCAGAAAGTGAAGAGGAACTAAAAAGCCTCTTGATGAAAGTCAAAGAGGAGAGTGAAAAAGTTGGCTTAAAGCTCAACATTCAGAAAATGAAGATCATGGCATCTGGTCCCATCACTTCATGGGAAATAGATGGGAAAACAGTGTCAGACTTTATTTTGGGGGGCTCCAAAATCACGGCAGATGGTGATTGCAGCCATGAAATTAAAAGATGCTTACTTCTTGGAAGGCAAGTTATGACCAACCTGGATAGCATATAGAAAAGCAGAGATATCATTTTGCTAACAAAGTTCCGTCTAGTCAAGGCTACAGTTTTTCCAGTGGTCGTATATGGATGTGAGAGTTGGACTGTGAAGAAAGCTGAGCATCGAAGAATTGTTGCTTTTGAACTGTGGTGTTGGAGAAGACTCTTGAGAGTCCCTTGGACTGCAAGGAGATCCAACCAGTCCATTCTAAAGGAGATCAGTCCTGGGTGTTCTTTGGAAGGAAAGATGCTAAAGCTGAAACTCCAGTACTTTAGTCACCTCATGGGAAGAGTTGACTCATTGGAAAAGACTCTGATTCTGGGAGGGATTAGGGGCAGGAGGAAGAGGGGACGACAGAGAATAAGATGGCTGGATGGCATCACCGACTCGATGGATGTGAGTTTGAGTGAATTCCGGGAGATGGTGATGGACAGGGAGGCCTGGCGTGCTGCAATTCATGGGGTCACAAAGAGTTGGACACAACTGAGTGACTGAACTGAACTGAACTGATATACTTTTAAATTCCAATTTTTTTAAACCAAGTTATATTGGTTATTCTTCTCAAATTCATGTGACTTACAAAATGCTCAAATGTCTTTCTATCCAGAGGCTACAAATTGTTGAATAAGGCAAGTTAGACAGTGATTACTGACATTTATCATGGTATTCCCACCAGGCGGGCTTCAAATGCCTCCTTAGGATCTGGGATGATGCACTACTTTTAGGTAAAGTACCATTCTGAAAGCCAGACTCATCATTTTCTTGATCTCCTCTCTAGCATAGTCTAATATATTAATTTTATGAAAAAGAAATAATATACCTGACTTAAATTTGTATTAGTTATTAAAGACCACAATTGGTTTTTACAAGATTTTATAAGTTACATCTTAGTGTCTTCCTTGGGATTTTCACTAAATTCATCAGTTTTAAGATTTGTGAAATCTACTTTCTTTCACTTTTTTGAAAATTCTCACATGGATGGCCCATTTTCTGGAACCTCTCCCATCCTCTGAGATCCTCCAAGTTTACCCAGAGGAACGATCTTACTGAAATTTTATTTAACTTTTCAACAAGTAGATATTGAACATTTATAATGTGCCAGACTCTGGGCCAGACACTGGTATTGGCCTTGAGCCAAACAGCCATGATTTCTCCATCCAAGGAGTTCACATTATGATTCTCTGTGTCTTGAACAGTTATACTCTGGGGAGTCAGCTAGATCTTTGCTCCAACTCTAAGGGACTTTAGTAACATTTACCGGTGTTTGTCTGGGAAGTCATCCTTCTTACAAGAGAAGGTGAAGAAATGCTGACTGACAGTCATTTGCAATTATATCACTTCCTAATGACAAAGGAAAATTTCCAGGGACTTGGTCTCTAGATGTCCTCTAGGAGTTCACATCTTAATGAGCAAAGACAAATCCAACAATCACATGGTATGTAAACCTGGAGAAAACCAATGAACACATTGAGAATGAATTCACATTATGGTAAGTGCCATGAAAACACAAAACAGGCTGACGTGGTGGAGAGTGAACCGACGTGGAATGAGTATCTTGGATAGAGTGGCCAAGTGACACCTCTGATTTAATTGCAACTGCAAAGACTGAGCTGGGAAGGAGGTGGATGCCAGCAAGGACCTTAACCAAGCCCTCCATGGCTAGAGTGTAGTGAGTATGGTAGAGAAACGTGAGAAAAGGCTGGGAGATGTGGAACAGGGAGGAGTCACCAGATTCAGAGCCTTGTAAGTCACGCAAGTGGAGCTATACCCACTGTGAAGTCAGTGAATGGCATGGAGTCCCAGGGATGAGTCAAGCCACCTCCAATACTGTCTCTTTGGGTAACACCAGCAAATACTAGGAACAGCATGCATCTTCAAAAGCCAGAATGGTTAGCAAAGAACAGGAGCACTGTCCTATAGCTCTTACTTAAACAGAAATGTAATTTCATTCTAATCCTCTGAGAATACACCTTCATCCACACAGAGCAAAGTATGTGTTTGCTCATCTCACCAAGACACATGATAATCCCTGACATTAGTCAATAAGTTGGAAGTGGAAATTCAATCATAAAAGACATTTCTGATTCCAGATGATGTAGAAATGACCTCATTAAGTTTGTTTTCAAAAAGTATTTTCCCCAAAAGCTGATGACTCCTTGAATGATGATGTTAAATGGCTCTGATGAAGACAAACACAGACTCAAGTGTCAGCATTAATGGTGCCTGATTCTGTCTTTGTCGTCCTGATGACAAGAAATTAAAGAAGACTGGATATCATCAGTTAATGCAATGCTTTGGAAGCTCTTAATTGAACAATTCCTTTAGGGACAAGGGTCCTTGGATAAAAAATGTTTCCCTGAGTTTGCAGGCAGGGTTGTATGCAAACATCTTCAGAGGACAGGGGAGTGGGCAGTTGATGAGGAGGTGCTATTCAGTTCAGTTCAGTCGCTCAGTCATATCCGACTCTGACTCCATGAACCACAGCACGCCAGGCCTCCTTGTCCATCACCAACTCCCGGAGTCCACCCAAACCCATGTCCATCAAGTCGGTGATGCCATCCAACCATCTCATCCTCTGCTGTCCCCTTCTCCTCCCACCTTCAATCTTTCCCAGCATCAGGGTCATTTCCAATGAGTCAGCTCTTCGCATCAGGTGGCCAAAGTATTGGAGTTTCAGCTTGAACATCAGCCCTTCCAATGAACACCCAGGACTGATCTCCTTTAGAATGGACTGGTTGGATCTCCTTGCAGTCCAAGGGACTCTCAAGAGTCTTCTCCAACACCACTGTTCAAAAGCATCAGTTCTTCGGTGCTCAGCTTTCTTCACAGTCCAACTCTCACATCCATACATGACCACTGGAAAACGATAGCCTTGACTAGATGGACCTTTGTTGACAAAGTAATGTCTCTGTTTCTTAATATGCTGTCCATATCCCACACCCGTTAAAGGAGGCTGACACCAATCCCATTTGGTTGTTAAGTGAGAAAATACATGGAAAGTAATCAACACAAGCCCTGACATATTAGTGAATTCCCACGAACATGAGCCTTCCTCACCATTCTGTCCCTTTCAACACCCCGCTTCTCCCTCTTCCTTGCCCTTGATGAAAGCCAACAAGCAGTTCTTAGGGCCATGGCTTATATCAGCTCTAACCCTCATTGTCTGAGAGTGGGGGCCACTGAGATAGAATTTACTATTCTTAAAAGTACCTTCTAGTTTGCAGAGTAGACTTCTATTTTGGTTTTTATTTCAAGAAGTTGTGGGGCTTCCCTGATACCTCAGTTGGTAAAGAATCCACCTGCAGTGCAGGAGATCTGAGTTCGATCTATGGATGTGAAGATCCCCTAGAGAAGAGAAAGGCTACCCACTCCAATGTTCTGGCCTGGAGAACCCCATAGACCCTATAGACCATGAGGTCACAAAAAGTCGGACATGACTGAGTGACTTTCACTCAAGAAGTTTCATGCAGAATTATCTGAGCCCTTCTTCTAACTCAGGGTAAAATTTTTTACTTAAAGTTGGGGCATAGCTGCAAAAAGCAGCCTCCCTGGTAGTCTAGGTAGCCTGTTGCCTGTACAGGTTGCCCTAAGAGACCTTGGAGATGACCCCTTCCAGCGGACATTCCTGACTGGCGTGCTATCCCCAGTCTATGTTCCAGACAAGTATGTGCCTTTGGGAAACCCCAGGGTGCAGTGGCCAGGGTCAACACTGGCCAAGTTGTAATGTCCATCCACACCAAGCTGCAGAGCAAGGAGCGTGTGACTGAGGCCCTTCGCAGGGCCAAGTTTAAGTTCCCCGGGTACCAGAAGATCTCAGTCTCCAAGAAGTGGAGCTGAATGCGGATGAATTTGAAAACATGGTAGCAGAAAAGCAGCTCATCCCAGCGACTGCAGGGTCAATCCCTAATCCTGGCCCTCTGGACCGATGGCGGGCCCTGCACTTGTGAGAGCTTGGTACTGGCCCCTCCTTACTCATGCCCACCAATAAATTCTACTTTCCTGTTAATAAATAAATTAAGCTGGGGAAAGCTCTACTGTGAGTTTGAATCCTATTTTCATGCCTTCTTACCTGGAAGCACATATGTATCTGGATGTTACAGTAACCTGCCAGCAGAGATCAGTCCAAGGAGAGAACTAGCATCCCCCTATTTTGTTGTTGGTGGTGTTTAGTTGATAAGTTGGAGGCTACAAATCTTAGGCTTTCCTGGGTTTCTCTCTTAAAGGAGAATTCAGGCCCCAGGCTCATTCTGTGCTCTGGCTTTCCTGTGACTTAAAGCCTGGAAGCCTTTCACCTCCGGGGGCCGGGCCTGGAAACAGTGCCTGGGACTTCTGCCTACTTTCCTCTGCCCAGAACGTAGTCACAAGGACCTCACCAAACAGCAAGGAAAGCAGAGAAGAGATTTGAGCTGTGTCTCAGAAAGGAAAGGAAAGGAATATAACAACCACGGGCTTCCCAGGTGGCACTAGTTGTAAAGAACTTGCCTGCCATTGCAGGAGATGTGCATTCGATCCCTGGGTCGGGATGATCCCCTGGAGGAGGGCATGGCAACGCACTCCAGCATTTTTGCCTGGAGAATCCCTGACGGCTACAGTCCATAGGGTCGCAAACAGTCCGACACCACTGAAGCAACTTAGCACTCAAGCACACATGATAACCACATAGCAAACTCTGCCTGACCATCTTTTATTACAGATAGTTTTGTCCAGGGGTGTTTTTTTTTCATTGTAATTAGTAGTTGTTGTATTAAAATTTCACCAATAATTAATAAAATTCAAGCATTTGGAACCAAGGAAATTATATTCAACTTTTAAGATCCCATAGAAGAATAGAGACTATCTTCAGTGGCATCGTTCCACAGCCCTACATATATATACAAGCCAACAGTGACATCACCCACAACACATCCAGGGCAGCATAGAGCCTCCCTCTTCTATCAGGAGAGAAAACTCTCCCTCCTTGTCCCTTCTCCCTTTTCCACCTTCCAGGACTTCATCACAGACTCAATGGACATGAGAGCAAGTTCTGGGAGATGGTGATGTACAGGGAAGCCTCGCGTGCTGCAGCCCATGGGGTCGCAAAGAATCGGACACAACTAAGAAACTAAACAACAGCAAAGGACCGTGTGGTCCCCTCAGTGTTCTTACTACCCCCTACTCCCCATACTCAGCCTTGGACATCAGACCTAGTTGGGCCAGATGTTGGTGTTGGGACGATGGAGATAGGAAGAACACTAGACTTTCTATTTCCTGACTTTTATTACCTAAGGCATCTTGTGTTACCTTCTGGCTCAGAGAAATTGAAGGATGTACAGAAGGTGAGGGGAAGAAAAAGAACTCCCCAACCTTGCTGAGAGGTTCTGCTCTGCACAAGCAGTTACAGTCAGGAAATCTTTCTCTAATGGGCCACAAACTAAAGACCAGGGAAGGGGCCCCTGGAGGTCCAGTGGTCCAGACTTCAGGGGCCTTGGTTTTGATCCCAGCTCAGGGAATCAAGATCCCACAAGTCTTGCAACAAGCCAAAAATTACTCTTAAAAACTTTAGTTAAAAAATAGTGAGCCACAGCTCATAAAAAGCTACCTAAATTTAGGTTACTAGGTTTATCTCCTTACGTTGCTCCCAAGTCGTCTGTAAACTCTTGGTGAGTGTATACATTATTCATGTGTGCTGGGGTGGAGGGTGTGCATGAAAATATTCAGTGTAAATTTGGCACTAGGTACTAATCTTAAAGATGTACCTATTCATTGACCCAGCAATTTCCAGAAAATTGTCTTACAGATGCCACATATGTGCAAAACAGTTGTTCTTCACTTTTTTATTGAAGCAGTTTTGGTAATAGGAAAAGACAGGAAACAACGCAAGTGCTTGGAAACTGGCTAAATGAATTATGGTAAAGCTATGCAGTGGTCATTACAGAAAAGAATGAGGGACTTCTTTTCTATAATGAAGGTGGCGCAGTGGATAAGAGTCCACCTGCCAATGCAGCACACACGGGTTCAGTCCCTGGTCTGGGAGGATTCCACAGGCCTCAGAGCAGCTAAGCCCGTGCATCAAAATTACAGCCAGGGCTCTGCAAACAAGAGAAGCCACCGCAATGAGAAACCCGCACACTGCCAGCTAAAGAGTAGCCCCGCTGGCCGAAACCAGAGGAAAGCAGAGTGCAGCAGTAAGGACCCAGCACAGCAAAAAAAAAAAAAAAAGTAAATAAAGTGCTAAAAAGGGAGAGAGAAAAGAATGAGGAACTCTGTATGCTGGAGTAGTTCTAAGACACAGCCGGGGGCAGAGTCACTCGTGTTGGGGTGTGCCATGTTCTATCATGCGTGGGTGAAAGGGGAAGAGGGAAACCATATCCTGTATTTGTCTCAGCCTAGAAGATGCAGAGAAACCAGTTACACTGGTTGTCTCGAGGAGGCACAGCTTGGGGGCTGGGGACATACACCAAAGGAGAAGACTTTGTAAACTCCCCTTGTACAATCTGCTCAGGAAAACTCAATAAATAAACCACATGTTTCCATCTTCAGCCAGCAGTGCAATCCGAGGCGCCGGGGTCTACACTTCCTCCAGCCCCACGTGCAGAGTCCCTTCCTAAGGTGCCAACCTAGAAGAATCCAGGTTTTCTTTTACCAAGAAAGGTGGCATTTTCTTTCACGGTTCATCGGACTCTGTTTTCATAGTTTCTTTAGTTTGGCTGAAACTTAGGAAAGTAAACAGCAAAAACAAGTGAACCAGAAAATTAAACCTACGTCATTGGGGTGTGAACTAAGATCATTAAATCTGTCATGTGAGATCTAAATACTAATGTAGAACTTTGATGATGCTGTAAAATTGTGCCCAAAGTAGACTAACCCACAATAATAACAGAGCAAACAGCTGCTGCAGCTGCTGCTGCTGCTAAGTCGCTTCAGTCCTGTCCAACTCTGTGCGACCCCATAGAGGGCAGCCCACCAGGCTCCCTGGGGTTCTCCAGGCAAGAACACTGGAGTCGGTTGCCATTTCCTTCTCTAATAGAGCAAACAGCATAACTGACAAAGCTGAGAAAGGACTCAACCCTTCCAACTGGTATTTACATGAGCACATACTCATCTTTGGTCTCTCCTGGTGGCTCAGACCGTAAAGAATCCACCTGCAATGCGGGAGACCTAGGTTTGATCCCTGGGTTGGGAAGATCCCCTGGAGAAGGGAATGGCAATCCACTCCAGTATTCTTGCCTCGCGAATCCCCATGGACAGAGGAGGATCCTGGTGGGCTACACTTCCTGGGGTCACAAAGAGTCAGACATGACTGATCGACTAAGCATAGCATATACCCATCTTTAATGACAAGGAGAGAAATAGTGTTACAGATACTTAATGTGTCAGGGCTCAGTGAATCTGGGGAGAAAGCAGATGGCTTGTGTAGACCTGGGAGCATTTTAGTATTAGACAAATGAACCACAATCAGATGGGCGTGGTGAAGGCACAGCCTGTTGCATGCTTAATTGTTGGCAAGGGATTGTTCAGATGTTCGTCCTCTTTGCTCTTCAGGAGTTCACGCAAATGTGGTACAAGCTGAAGGGCAAGAGCCGGGGGCATTGAGCACAGCTAAGACAGAAAATTCACTATACTACCAGAGATGAGCTTTCCCCGTGGCTCAGCGGTAAAGAATCCGCTTGCCATTGCAGGAGACGCAAGTTTGATCCCTGGGTCAGGAAGATCCCATAATGAAGGAAATGGCAACCCACTCCAATATTCTTGCCTGGGAAACCCATGGGCAGAGGAGCCTGGTGGGCTACAGTCCATGGGGTTGAAAAAGACATAACTGAGCAACTAAACAACAACCAGCAATGGAGGAGCCCCGCCTGCGCCTGAGGGAGAGGAAAATCTTCCTTCCCCCTTCTCCCCCTTTATTGTGCCCAGTGTGGAAGCAGGGTTGTTGCCCAAAAAAAAGAAAAAAAAAAAGCTTCATTGATCTACATTAGTTATCACTGATCTACAAATGTCATGAGATGTATGGGAGAAAGAAGACTGGGGGCAGGGTGGGTGACTGAGGAGGAAGAGGAGAAAGTCTGAGCAGAAAGGGAAGGAGATTGGAGTGACTGCAGAGCTTCAGAGATGAATGATAGCTACGGAGAGTGATAGGAAATCTGAGTGTGTTTGTGGCTGTGCCTCCACCTCTTCTGTGGCCTCATAAAAAAACAGAAGGAAAACATCAGTTATTACTCCTCAGTGCTTTATGGAGTTGGATTTATGTTCTTTTCGGTGTATGGTGCTGGGCTGACATGGGTTTTGAGTTGGAAGCAAGAAAGCTTCGTGTTTGAGGGGGTTGAATTATTCAAACTGAAACTTATTTCAACTTATTGAAACAAATGGAAACTTATTGAATTATTCAAGTTGAAAATGAACCCAGGACATTTTTCAGTATATTTGATGTCTGAGGCACTTGACATCAGCTTTACTTACCAATGGTCATCACAGGCTTTGCAGACTTTGAGTTGCCAGGTTTTTGCTCTTTATTTTATGAAATGGGCCACATGGCCATGGTCTTTTTTAGTGGAGTCAACTCAAACTCAGGGAATGAAGTTGCAAAATGCATGCATAAAGCAAAAGTGAAGTAGTAAAAATTTCCATTTAAAATACTGGAATTCAGGACTTCCCTGACTGCCCAGTGGTTAAGAACCCATCTTGCAATGCAGAATACCTGGATTCAATCCCTGGTCCAGGAACTAAGATCCCACATGCTGCTGGGCAATGAAGCCCGTGCATCACAACAAAAGATCCCACACGCCATAACTAAGACTCAATGCAACCAAATAAATAAAATTTTTTTAAAAAATACTGAATTTCATCCCTGAAGTCCATTACTGGTGAATTGTATACCAAAGTATAGCCCAGTCAGTTTTTCATCATTGAACACACAGCCCTTCATTGATTATTTAATCAGCATCAACCACACGCAGTGATGTAGGACAAAAATAGTCCTCACCTTCATGTAAATTATGTTCTAGGTGATGCATGCTAGGTCACTTCAGTCATGTCCAATTCTGTGTGACCCTTGGACTGTAGCATGTCAGGCTCCTCTGTCCATAGAATTCTCCAGGCAAGAGTACTGGAATGGGTTGTCATGCCCTCCTCCAAGGAATCTTCCTGACCCAGAGATCAACCTTGAGTTTCCTATGTCTCCTGCATTGGCAGGCAAGTTCTTTACTACTAGTGCCGTCTGGGAAGCCCAAAAGAGTCCTCACTTTCATGTGAATCATGTTCTAAGTGATGAGGCAGAAAATAATGACACGAGCAAGAAAATAAAACGACATCAGACAGAAATATATGTTGGGGAACCAAATAAAACAGGAAATGAGAGGAGGCAGCGCCAAAACAAGAGTTATAGTTTTGTGTAGCTTGATCAGGAGAGGGTCATTCAGATGGTGACATTTCAATAAAGATCAAAAGGGAGGAAAGAAGGCAGGACGTGAGCCAGCAGCTCGGGGGTGGGTGGCAGGAGGGTGAGTGCATTTCAGACCAGACAGCTTGAGTGCGAAGCTCATGTGTGGAAGCAGCTGGGACAGGAAGACCCAGAAAGGAGGTCGGGACAGCTGGTGGCCAGTGTGGAGTGAGGATAGAGATGATGCCGGATCCCTGAGACCTCAGAGGCCAGTACATAAGGTCGGCAGGTACTCTGAATGAGTTAGGAAGTAGCTGAGGAGTTCTGAGCAGAAGAGTAATATGAGGGGACCCAGGTTTCCCAGAGGAGGGCATGGCAACCCACACCAGTATTCTTGCGTGGAGAATCTCATGGACAGAGGAGTCTGGTGGGCTACAGTCTGTGGGGTTGCAAAGAGCTGGACACGACTAAGTGACTGAACACACACGCAGGTTTCTCAAGACTCGCTGTGGGGACTTTCCTGGTGGCCCAGTGGCTAAGAATCTGCCTTGCAACACAGGGGACATGGGTCAGGGAATTAGGATCCTCCATGCCACTGAGCAGCTAAGTCCACGCACTCTGGAGCCTACAGATCCCAAGTGCCACACCTAAGACCTGACACGGCCAAATAAATAAATAAATATTTCTTTAAAAAAAAATCTGTATCAACCTAGAGAGGTGGCATGGAAGGGAGACGGGAGGGAGGTTCCAAAAGGAGGGGATATATGTGTACCTATGGCTGATTCATGTTGAGGTTTGACAGAAAAACAACAAAATTCTGTAAAGCAATTATCCTTCAATTAAAAAATAAATATATTTCTAAAAAATTTAAAAAAAAGAATCATGATGGATTGAGGAGTGGATAAAGATGTGATACATATATAAAATGGAATATTACTCAGCCATGAAAAGGAATGAAATAATGCCATTTGCAGCAACATAGATGACCCTAGAGATGATCATACTAAGTGAAGCAAGTCCCACAAAGATAAATATCATATGATATCACTTATATGTAGAACTAAAAAAAATGATACAAGAGGATCACTCTGGCTCCTTGGTTAAGGAAGAGACTCTTGGAGGAGCAACAATAGGAACAGGTGGTGCATAAGGAGACTGTTGCAGTACTCCTGGTGAGAGATGGGTGACTTTGACCACAGAAGGGGCGGCAAGAGTGGTGAGAAGTGACTGGATTCTGTGGGTACCAGTCAGATGAATTAGTTTTTAGAGGTCTTTTCAGTGGAGGCATCAAACTCTCACCCTAGGATTTTTTTTTCATCATTACAATTTTTTTTGTTTGTTTTTGCTGATAATATGTGGTTGAAATAGAAAAGTTTAATGCTGAATTTCCCTTTTACTTGGCTATTTGTTCACCTCTCTAAGGACTGGGCTTCTATGCCCACATTCAGAGTTACTCTCAATATTATCTGACTTAGGAGCAGGTTACAATCTCTGAGCACCTGTTTCCTCATTTGCAAAATGTGGGGTAGCAATAATAGTCATGTATGCAACAGGCTGGATGCGCTGATTAAATGAGATGTGTATCACCGCTCAGTCTAGCGACTTTGCAGGTACCCAGCAAATGTCAATTCCCTCCCCACACTTGTGCCTTTGTACACTGACTTCTTTTATCATAATTAGGAGGTAAAAGACTTCAGTTTACATCTTGGAAAATTAAGGTAACAAGAACTCGATTGCAAGTTAAAATTCATGTCTTTGGAACTAGTTGAAGATTTAGGATATTTTTTTGCAATTAAAGAAGGCTTCCACAAAATAATTCACCTACAGTCTTCACAAACTTAAGGTCATGAAAGAGGAGCCTGGTGTGCTACAGTCCATAGGGTCACAAAGGGTCGGACACGACTGAAGCAACTTAGCACTCACACACGCAAGGCAAAGACTGAGGAAGAGACTAAAGGATACTCAGAAGACATTAACGATGGCGTGTCCCATGTAATTCTGGATTAGATCCCAGGATCCCCCCCTTTTTTTTATTTGCCATAACAAAGGATAGCAGGCCAATTGGCAACATTTTAACAAAGTCTGTTGGTGTGACAATTACACAGTATTATTTAAGAAAATAGTCCTGTTTTTAGAAAATATATATTAAAGTATTGGGCTACCCAAAAAGTTTGTTCAGGTTTTCCCATAAGATGTTATGGACATTTTGACCAACTCAATAGTGACGGACTATAACCCACCAGGCTCCTCTGTCCATGGGGATTCTCCAGGAAAGAATACTGAAGTGGGTTGCCATGCTCTCCTCCAGGGAATCTTCCCAACCCAGGGATTAAACCCGCATCTTTTAAGTCTCCAGGATTGGCAGGCAGGTTCTTTACCACTACCTCCATGTGGGAAGTCCATATTTAGGGATCAGAGGCAACACACCTGCAATTTAAGCTCATGTAGTTAGAAAAGTATATGTGTGTGTGCACGTACACACCTACTTGCACACACACACACACAAAGCAGAGAAAGAGAGAGAGTGAAAATACAAATGTGCAAAATGTTAACAAGTGGGCCATCTGTGTGAAGGATATACAGGAATTCTTTGCATAACAGTTGAAGTTTTCATATAAGACAGAATATTTCAAAACAAAAACTTTGTAAAACAGAAATTTTCTATTACAAAAGGGAAAGTAAATGACTATTATGTCATAACAATAAAGGAACTCCTACAGAGGGAAAAAAAATTCAAAATTAACAGCCAGACTTTGGAAGGGAAACATGTTAAAATGACCCAGGGCAGAGACCTGGCAAGGTTCACAGAATTCTCAAGGCCTTAATGAGAAGTGATGAGACCTGAGTTGTAATATCTTGACACACGGTCACTCACACAGCCTCGGTTCTTTCTTTAAACTACAGTTCAACACAAGGGCATCATTTGTGTGGCTTCCAAGAGGCCCTATAGGCACTATATAGTTTGTCAGACCCTTCTGTTTGAAAGACCCTTACCTTTGAAAGAAAAGGTAAAAGCTTAATTGTAGTACCAGAGCAATAAGAATCCACACACATCTGATCGTACCTGTAAATAGCTGGTTTGAGAAAATGCCATCCAGAAAATTACAGGCTGTGACCATTCTATCAAGGCTTGGAATGGTTTTATTTCTGTAAGGGCTTCTCAGGTGGCACTAGTGGTAAAGAACCTGCCTACGAATGCAGGAGATATAAGAGATATGGGTTCGACCCCTGGGTCGGCAAGATCCCCTGGAGGAGGGCATGGCAACCCACTCCAGTATTCTCGCCTAGAAAATCTCATGGACAGAGGAACCTGGCAGGCTACAGTCCATATGGTCGCAAAGAGTAGGACATGACTTAAGTGACTTAACACACACACACACACACACGCAGATGTCTGTAAACTTTAACCATGCTACTACTTTAATTGCACCATTTAAATATCCAATTGATTCAGCCCTCATTTATTTAACATGCACATTCAACTCTATTTCTAGGAAAGAATCCACATATTGAATGTGGAAAATGCATATATACATTTATGTATAAAAAGAAAAGGTAAATTAATAACACTGCTAGCATAATATAATTATAGATATTTATACATATATTATATTTAAATAAAATGCAATAAGCCCTCAAGAATCAGTTAAAATTTTACTAGAGTTTATAAATGGCTCAGTGAAAAGAACAGGTACAAAATTCACAGATAAATGTGAGTGGACTGCCAGTATGCCAAGTACCTATTACTCTTTCCAAAAAAAATTTTTTTAAATGCTGTTAAAAATTTTTAAATACATCCAGGAATTCCCTGGTGGTGCAGCAGATGAGAATTCGCCTGCCAATGTGGGGAATATGGGTTCGATTCATGGGGTCTGTGAAGATTCCACATTCTGGGGACAACTAAGCCCATGAACTGCAACTACTGTAGCCCTGAGCCCCCGGAGCCTGTGCTCTCCAACAAGAGACGCTGCTGCAACGAGAAGCCCGTACGCGGCAGTGAAGAGTAGCTCCTACTCACGACAGCTAGAGATGGCCCATGTGCAGCAGGAAAGACCCAGAGGAGCCAAAAATAAACACACAATTTTCAAAAATTAAAATAAAAAAATTTAAATACATCCTATTCTGATGAGTTTAAGAGACGTATGTTTAAAACTTTGCATTTAAGAAAGTAGATAAATAGACTCCACTGAGTAATAGTAATAGACAAGGAAACACCTAAGAAAACTCCTCATAAAATGAAACTACTTAACTAAATTAAGAGATATGAAAGATGCAGTGTATACTGCTTTATGAAAAAAAGCTAAATACTCTAAATCTAGGTTTATTCCAATCCTCTTACTCATTTACTATAAAAAAAGGAAAGTACGTCAAAACAAATTATTTAAAAACAATTAAAACAATTAAAAGATTAGCCATACATTAAAGTATATTACTAAATATATTCAGTTCAGTTCAGTTAAGTCGCTCAGTCGTGTCTGACTCTTTGTGACCCCAGGAATCGCAGCACGCCAGGCCTCCCTGTCCATTACCAACGCCCGGAGTTCACTCAGACTCGCGTCCATCGAGTCAGTGATGCCATCCAGCCAACTCATCCTCGGTCATCCCCTTCTCCTCCTGCCCCCAATCCCTCCCAGCATCAAAGTCTTTTCCAGTGAGTCAACTCTTCCCATGAGGTGGCCGAAGTATTGGAGTTTCAGCTTCAGCATCAGTCCTTCTAATGAACACCCAGGACTGATCTCCTTTAAGATGGACTGGTTGGATCTCCCTGCAGTCCAAGGGACTCTCAAGAGTCTTCTCTAACACCACAGTTCAAAAGCATCAATTCTTTGGCGCTCAGCCTTCTTCACAGTCCAACTCTCACATCCATACACGACCACAGGAAAAACCATAGCCTTGACTAGATGGACCTTAGTCGGCAAAGAAATGTCTCTGCTTTTGAATATGCTATCTAGGTTGGTCATAACTTTTCTTCCAAGGAGTAAGCGTCTTTTAATTTCATGGCTGCAGTCACCATCTGCAGTGATTTTGGAGCCCCAGAAATAAAGTCTGACACTGTTTCCACGGTTTCCCCATCTATTTCCCATGGAGTGATGGGACCGGATGCCATGATCTTCATTTTCTGAATGTTGAGCTTTAAGCCAACTTTTTTACTCTCTTCTTTCACTTTCATCAAGAGGCTTTTTAGTTCCTCTTCACTTATATTACTAAATTAGTAATATAATATTAGCAATATATATATTAGTACTATTGCCATAATAAGCATAGGGAGACTTGCATCAACCTGGCGCTCTGTGACAACCTAGAGGGCTGAGATGGGAGAAAGGCTCAAGAGGCAGGGGATATATATATATACATATATATATATAATTATGACTGATTCATGTTGATGTACAGAAGAAACCACAACACTGAAAAGCAATTATCCTCCAATTTAAAAAAGGAAAATGGGAAAAAAAGAATAAGCCGAAATCAAGAAAACAAAATAGTACAAAATAGCATTTACAATAATTTAATATATTATAGACAGCCTTGTAAATAAGTAGGGGAAAAATGATTATTTGATAAAGATGCTAAAAAAAAAAAACCCCTGCGAACATGGAATAAAAATTAGGTGCTAACTCCACACCACACTCTACTTTGGGAGTCATGTACCAACTGCTATATTTAAAATGGATAACCAACAAAGACCTATTGTATAGCACATGGAACTCTGCTCAATGTTATAAGCCAGCCTGGATGAGAGGAGTGCTTGGGGGAGAATGGAAACATGTATGTGTATGGGTGAGTCCCTCTGCTGTTCACCTGAAACTACCACAACTTTGTTAATTGGCTATACCCCAATACAAAATGTTTTTGGTGTGTTAAAGAAGGAAAAAAAAAAAACAACAGGTAGGAAAGGCTGAGACACATTCCTACAATAACCCCAAATGCTACACAGCACCATATAATTGGAAAGGAGCCCCTAACTCCCACCGTTCACAGATGCAAATTTGAATTAAACCCCTCTGCATGAATTCAGCGCCTCGTTGGTTTGCTCCAGAAGTACCTGGGCCTCAGGCAGGGCACCTGGGTGTTAACTCACTACCTGCCCCAACCAAATGACCCATAGAATCCTGTTGTTGTTCAGTCGCTCAGTGCTGTCTGACTCTGCAACCCCGTGGACTACAGCAAGCCAGGCTTCCCTGTGTTTCACTATCTCCCAGTGTTAGCTCAAACTCATGTCCACTGAGTCGGTGATGCCATCCAACCATCTCATCCTCTGACACCCCCTTCTCCTTTTGCCTTCAATCTTTCCCATCATTAGGGTCTTTTCCAGTAAGTCGGCTCTTTGCATCAGGAAGGCAAATAACATTTACTACCCTAAAACACTGAATGCTCATACAACCTGTTAAACATCAGGTTAGCCGGTTCTCTCCTGACCTCTAGTGTTCCTGATTCATTACTGCAAAATACTTTGATTAATTTTAAGCTATGAGAATGAAAATGTTACATGGAATTTTAGAAGAAAATTTGAAAAGCACAAGCTAAATAATTACCAAATTTCTGTTTCTAAGGAGTGAAAAATCTTTCTCTTATTGGCTTAGAAGATACTCACAACCTAAAAGCTGAGAGTTACATTTTATTTGGCAGGAATTTTTAGGACTTCAAGCCCAGGAGGCAGCATCTCAAGTAACTCTGAGAGAACCAAGGTCAAGGAGGCGGAGAGCCAGGTTATATGGAAGTTTTGCAACAAAGGGCAGGTAGTCTGAATGTCAGAAGATGATTGTTAATTAAAGAAAACCAGATATCTCTGAAAGAAGGAATTTAGTGCTTTTCTGTGTATGGGAAGACGCAAGAATCTCAGTTCACTGAAATCATTCCTCTGATATGCATCTCAGCTATCTGGGGCCAGTGTCCTGTGTTTTCACATCCTGACTTTCCTCAGGGCTCACCGAGGAAGTGGCAGCAGTCTGATGGCTGCTCAGTTCAGTTCAGTCGCTCAGTCATGTCCAACTCTCTGTGGCCACATGGACTGCAGCACGCCAGGCCTCCCTGGCCATCACTGACTCCCAGAGTTTACTCAAACTCATGTCTATTGAGTCGGTGATGCCATCCAGCCATCTCATCCTCTGTCATCCCCTTCTCCTCCCACCTTCAATCTTTCCCAGCATCAGGGTCTTTTCCAAGGAGTCAGTTCTTCACATCAGGTGGCCAAAGGATTGGAGTTTCAGCTTCAACATCATTCCTTCCAATGAATATTCAGGACTGATCTCCTTTAGGATGGACTGGTTGGATCTCCTTGCAGTCCAAGGGACTCTCAAGAGTCTTCTCCAACACCACAGTTCAAAAGCATCAATTCCTTGGCGCTCAGCTTTCTTTATATTCCAACTCTCACATCCATACATGACCACTGGAAAAACCATAGCTTTGACTGATGGCTGCTAGAGGGCGGGTATTCTTTATTTCCTCCCTGAGCTCCCTCAGGACTCACTGGCTCACCAGCAGTGGTGGCTGCAATTGCTGATGACCGTGACATCCTTTGTTTACTGACATGGCAGCAAATATTCCATTTCTCACTTGGGAACTGATTAGAAGTGCAGATCCTCAAGCTCAACCCTGGAACTACTGAGTCAGAATCTTAACTGAATCACTTTAACAAGACCCCTAAGTGACTCCAGTGCACACAAGTTTGAAAAGCCCTGCTGGACACCAGGAACTGTGAAAGTGTTCATCTCTCAGTCATGTCCAACTCTTTGCGACCCCATGGACTAGATAGCCTACCAGGCTCCTCTGTCCATAGCATGTTCCAGGCTAGAATACTGGAGTGGGTTGCCATAGAGTGGAAGCAAATGAGTTTCAACTGACAAACCACCTCTAGGAATAAGAGAAGCTGACTTGTTATGAGTCCAAGCCCACTCTGCTCACTGCATGAGAAGCCAGTAACTCCCCAACAAGCGGTTGAGACAAGGAAGGGACTTTATTGGGAGCCAGCTGACCCAGAAGATAGCAGGCTAGTGCCTCAAAATAACCATCTTGTCTGGGCCTGGACGGAGAAGTCAATGGCACCCCACTCCAGTACTCCTGCCTGGAAAATCCCATGGACAGAGGAGCCTGGAAGGCTGCAGTTCATGGGGTCGCTGAGGGTTGGACACAACTGAGTGACTTCACTTTCACTTTTCACTTTCATGCATTGGAGAAGGAAATGGCAACCCACTCCAATGTTCTTGCCTGGAGAATCCCAGGGACAGGGGAGCCTGGTAGGCTGCCGTCTGTGGGGTCGCATAGAGTCGAACACGACTGAAGTGACTTAGCAGCAGCAGCAGCGGCAGCTGGGCCTGGATGCCAGGTTCTTTTATGGATCAGAGATGGTGGGAGGTGAGGAAACAAAGTAAAAAGACTGTTCAATCCTTGCAAATATCCCCTAGAATGGCAAGCCTCAGACTGGGGGGATGTGTTAGTTTCACTTCCTCACAGTGCTTCACAGGTGGGTGGAGCAGGTTATCTCTCTGAGGCAGGACATTCTGTATGTTTATAAAAATTGACAACCACTCCAGTATTCTTGCCTGGAGAATCTCATGGACAGAGGAGCCTGGCGGGCTACAGTCCATGGAGTCACAAGGATTCCAACATGACTGAGTGACTAAGACTTTCTTTCATAACAAAAGCGGCAAGATGAGGGTTAAAGTCACAGAAGCAGATCCAGCATGAATTCAAAATTAACCTTTCCTGGTTACAGCCTTGAACAGGCTCAAGGCAAGAGTCCTGGGACACTGAGGGCTGCCTTCTTCGACCACGGTGAGAAGTACGGCATCCACACTTTTGCTCAGAAACAAACCTTCTAAGGCCTCTTACTTAACCCTCTCAGCCACAGCTGGCCCCTGGGCCCGTGGTGAGCCAGGTGGTATCGCCCTCAGGTGAGTGAAGCCCCTGCTCAGACCTGGCTCCTCAGTGGTCCCCAGACCAAGCAGTACCTTCCTCCAAGCTGTCTAAGCCCCTTTCCAGTAAGTACCTTCCTCCAAGCTAAGTCCCTTTCCAGTGCCTGAGACCCATCGGGGGCAGAAGTGCTTTCTGGGTGAAGCATCCCATACCCGGAGCTGGTCAAATGTGGGCCCTGGTCCCAGGATGCACACACCTCAGTGTTTCATAAGGGGAGGAGTCAGCCAGGGCAGGGCCATGCCTGCAGGCCACTCTGAGCCTTTTGGGAACTCTACGGTCCCTACCTCCCACTTTTCCCCTTCAAGGTGCCTCCCTACACCTCCCTGTTCCCAGCTCAACCACAGGCCCCCTGCTCTGGGAGTCGTGATGACGGAATGGCGTCAGGAGGGCTGCCTGGCAAGTACAGTAGCTTTTTCTCTCAGAGGATTTTAAGAAATTTGCAAGCAGAATGGTGATGTCAAAATGCTTTTTTTTTTTTTTTTTTTGCAGCACCACACAGCATATGATATCTTAAGTTTACCTACCTGGGTTTGAAACCAGGCCCCCTGCACTGGACACACAGAACCTTAACCCATGGACCACCAGGGGTGTTCCTTGACCTGCTGATTCCCAGTGACTCTTATGATGGGCACAGGGCAAGTTCAGAGACCCGGTTGCTGGAGACTCGCCAGCCCCTGGGCTGGAACCGCCACGTGCGCCGTGCACTGGCTCTTCCTTCTCCAGCTACAGCGTCACCTACCGTTTACAGAACCCAAAAGTGGCAGGGTGGCAACACCCATCTGCCGGCCTCCATGCCTCCGGCTGCTGGCACCCCTTCCCCAGGTTCCCTGGGTGTCAGTTCTCCAGCAGTGGCCACCCGTCTCCTCCCAGGGCTTCCTGACTGATGTTCATGAACATCAGGAGGCCCTTCTCAGCCACGTCCTCCGCTGGCTCCACTAACGAAGCAATGTCAGGCTGCCCCAGGTCAGTCTCCAGCCACGCTGACATGGAACACACAGCTTTCCTGAAAATAACTTCTCTCCTCATTTGCCCTTAGGCCTCTTGCTGAGCACCCTGGTGGTGGTATGGGGAAGGCAGGAGGGCTGTCAACTTTGTAAGAGATTCTGCTCTTGGAATAAAGTTGCTTGCAGCATAAAGATAACACTGTTGGGGGAAATGGAAAATGTAACGAGTCAAGAAAAAAATCAGCAGTCCACCTCTTCCTGCATTTGTGGCCACCATCACCATGAGAACTATGGCAAGCAATAATAAGCCAGTGTTCATGGGCAGGAAGATGGCTAGTACAGCACCATGAGTTACAGTGCCATCTGGATTCAGTGTTACTAGGGAACTTTGGAAATGAGTAGATCTATAATTCAACAGATGGGCTGGAAGAGCCCAGGGAGGGTGAATAATAACAATGTCGCTGCTACTGCTGCTAAGTCACTCAGTCGTGTTAGACTCTTTGTGACTGTAGCCTGGCCAGGCTTCTTGGTCCACGGGATTCTCCAGCAAGATTACTGTGTCACTATCTTTTCCAACTGATAAAAAGATGTAAAGTTAGTCAGAAATGGCACATTTGAGAAAACAACACTCAATCTTCATGCTCATGGACAAAAACTAAATCTCCCATACTTCTGTTAAGGTCTTCTCAACTGATTAAATGGATTAACCTCTAATTTCTACGTTCTGTGTGGCCTTACTGCCCAAAGCTTATGGTTTGATCCAGTATCTTCAGATTATTGCTCCCATCTTTCTGCACATCAAATCATTCCTCATCTTCCCCAGCATCTTGCCCAATCACCCAGCTTCCCATGCTCCCCTCTCCAGCAGTATCTCCAGAACAAGGAGAGCAGATACTTACCTGCTGCCAGAAACAGCTCAAAAAAAAAAAAAAAATTTCTCTAACTGCTTGGTTGCCCTCGAGGTATTTCTAAACTTCAAGTGTTTTTGAGGGTATATGGGATGGTAAGGGTTGAAGAAGGAAGCACAGACTAAGAAATAGATAAAAATATACCCGAGCAAATATATGACAGCATTTGAATCATTTTCCATGGAAAAAAAGATACATTCACGAATAGTCACAAACATTTTTTGAGGAACTACTATGGTGAACACTAGGAGATAAAAGTTCAAAACACAGACTTTGCCTCAATTATGGATTTGAAATAGCAGAAACAGAAATATATGTCTGTGCTATACATACACACACACACACACACACAGGATTACTCAGCCATAAAAAAGAGCAGAATCTTGCCATTTGTGACAACACAGATGGACCTGGAGGGTTATTACACTAAGTGAGATAAGTTAGACAAAGAAAGACAAATGCTGTATGATTTCAGTTATATTTGGGATTAAAAAAATAAAGCAAATGAATAAACATGCCTAAACAGGATCAGTTACAGAGGATGAACAGGTGGTCACCAGAGGGGAGAAAGACCGAGGGCTGAGCAAAGTAGGCGAAAAAGATTAAGAGACAAAGACTTCCAGTTACAAAATAAGTAAGCCAGGGGGATGTAATGTACACACAGAAAATATAGCCAATAATATTGTAACAACATTCTATGGAGATGATAACTAGACTGTGGCAAACATTTTGTAACATATAAAAATATTCAAATCAATATGTTGCACACCTAAAGCTCATATAATGTTATTTGTTAACTACACCTCTGCCAGGGGCCAACGTGAGGAATCCCACCCGTGACAAGGTCATGCGGAAGGAAGCCTGACAAAACACAAGGACGTGATCAGACTTCAGGGGTTCCCCCTGGAATTTCCTGAGCATCCACCCCCCCCCCCAAAAAAATAAGAATCTGCCTGCTTTTCCACTCTTCTGATATTCTCTGGAAAAAGTCAAATCAGGGCTTTAGTCTTATGCATTTGAAAGGGATGTTTCAGTTAAACCCCTGATAGCTCTCTAGCTTGCCTAACAGGTTCCCCGGACCTCTTACAGCTTGTGAATTGCTTACAGCCCCCCAACCCAACCGCAAGAGGCACAAAGCTTAAAAGCATCTTAAAGATACAGAGCCTTTTCTAAAGAGCTAAAAATCATATTGGTGACAGGATTTCACTGTTGACTCAATGATTACTGCCAGGCCTCCATATTCTTTATCTTTTAGGCACCTGGGAGGATGTTAATCAATGTAAATGGGACATGGAAAAAGATTTATAATAGTTTTGATGCTAGCAACGCTAGACTTTTGAGTTAATTACTTTTCTTTTGTTGTAAATCACTGTACTCCTTTTACTTGTTATAAATTGCTGTATCTTTGCTATGTAAGAATGTAACTTTATTTAGTGCTTTCTGAGAGTGGCACCAGACTTTGGGAAGATCAACACAAATAAGTCTTCTGGTTGACAAACCCTTATCAGAAAAAAGGCTGTAAAATGTTAATTGGCCCCTTTGGCCAGATGATGTAAATCACCTAAGACTTGTATGCAGAGAGAAAAGCCTGGTTTTGATAAGAGTCTGGGCTGCTAATGCTGCATAACTTTGTGTTACCCATTGATCTCTCTATGTATAATCAAAAAGTATAAAAGGCCTTCTGAACAATAGAGGATGGGCCAGTCGCTGGACTGGTTTCCCCCGTGTCTCCTCTCTAATTTCTGGCTGAATTCCCATCTGGGGCATGGAGGCTCACCATGTCTACTTACTTGTCCCGGCTTTCAAGATCCACGTGAGGGGGAGCCCAAGGCAGGGCACCCCCTGATATTCAAGAGGACGCCAGTGGCCTAACGTAGATGGTGCAAGCTCCTTGTCTGGAACTTTATTGACTTCCCACGTAAACTAAGTTATTCAGCCTTCTTTCTCCACTTAATTTTCCTACTACACTATTTTTCCCTAATCTTATACTCTTATATTAATAAATAAATAAGTTTCTTCTCGCCTACGCTGTCCACGGTTCGAATCACCCTGGATCCACTGGGGCTGGACTCTGGCACACCTCAATAAAAATTGATTAAAAAATAAAAACAGTCTTCAGCAAGGATGAGGTAGGTAGACGGCTTAGGGATTGGTATTGCCAGAATCAGAAAAAATAAAACATATGTATTTTCAATAAATTTATTTCCTAATCTTTAAATAATACAAAGATTTTCCATGAAACACACTATGATTATTTATCTGTCTCACTGATTATCAAATGTGATACACAAAAATACTGAATGAAGAATCAGAGCCAATAACATCACAGAAACGGCATCTCTGTGACCTATTACCGCCATGAGTAGCACGTTTTTCATTATTTTAACAGTTTACTCAGGGAGTTAGTCAGAATTCTTCTTAACACAGCGAAGCCTTTCAATCAAATATATAACTTTGCTGGAACGAAGAAACATTTCCAGTGTAAGTTGGACGGTACTGATAAATTAGTGCTTTGTTCTCTTCAACATCAGACTGAAAATGGTGATTGCTTTTCCGAGCTGCAAGACAAAGAAAGGATTAATTTTTAAGAAGATGTGGTACAACTTTCAAAAGGCTACTCTATGATGTTCCTTCCTCTAATCAGCATTATTTAGTGGGACAAGGCCAGCAAAAAGGAAAAAATGTCTTATAAAATTTCCCCCAAAGCAGTACCTGACTTGGAGGGGCATTCTTCTGACAGCAGCCACACCTGCTCTGCACCAGACCCCACATGGTGGGGTTACATTCAAACACCTACTAGGCACCTACTAAGTACCTACTTTGCACAAGGCTTGACACCTCTCCTGGAGATGGAAATATTCACCAGGCAATGTCCTAACTCTCAAGCAATCTAGTCTGATTCCCATACAGAAGTGGATACTGTTAACATTTTTGTTAATACTGGTAGCACAGAGTCTTAGCCACTGGACCACCAGGGAAGCCCCAATCTTTTATTTGCTTATTCTTTACTTAGGCTACTTACAACCTTAATTGGAAATAATCTTCTAAAATGAAGAGCCTTTGAGTTGATTTATCACTCTGGTCTTATAGACCAGAAAAGGAGGAAAATCTGCCTACGAGACATCAAGGAAGACGCTCCAACTCCTCCATCAGCAATCAAAGTGGAAACTGTACCTAAACTATTCCCTGAAAGCTGCACATAAAGAGTAACCTATTATTGTCATGTGCTATGTTGGTATTAACAACAAATTCTAGAGGATCCCATTGCTGTGTACTTTGTATACTAAGTGACCTGCCCACTGCAATGTACATTGCAACGTACAGGGATTTCTCTGGTGGCTGAGACGGTAAAGCATCCACCTGCAATGCAGGAGACCCAGGTTCAATCCCTGGGTTGGGAAGATCCCCTGGAGAAAGGAGTGGCAACCCACTACAGTATTCTTGCCTGGAGAATTCCATGGACAGAGAAGCCTGGCATGCTACAGTCCATGGGATCACAAAGAGTCAGACAGGACTAAGTGACCGACTAACACTTTCACTTGATTGAACATGATACATTCTGTATATAAATCATACATCGTTTACTCCATGCATGAGTACAAACTACGAATATTACATCATTACATAGAACATTTTTTATAGACTAACCTCCTGAAGATGGTTCAAGAGTAAAGAGGAGGGAGACACTGTATAGCCGAGGCAGGTGTGGTGATGGTGGGGAGAAGAGAGGCGGGAATTTGAAATGGAAGGAGGCAGGAAGAAGTCGGTGAAGCTGAAGTTCAAATGTGAGGGGGTGAAGGCTCAGACTTTACCTTAAAGTCAAAATAAAGTAATAAGGGCTTTTCTGGCATTTTTTAGAAAGAGGGCATTGGAAGATGAAGACGGTGGAGTCACGCCTGTGACAGTGCTGGAGAAAACCATGTCCTGCCCGCCACTGTCCTCATTCACTTCTACACACGTGACCTAAAAGTGTTTCTTAGGACTAATATTGCCCATGGGAGAACTTTTGGATTTTTTTTTAATTTGGGGTTTTGTCAAGAAATAACCCATTCAACTGAGCATAATCCTAAACTATGGTGAACTTAGGATGCAGTATATACCTGCCAGTGTGGACAGAGGGGTGATAAACCTCAGGGAAAGCTTGGATGGATGGAGAAGGCCAAGTCTTCCCATGCCCACACCTCGCCCAAGGGATGCCCCATCCTTGGCAAGCTGCATCTGTAGCTCTGTCTCACACCCACATCACTCAAATAAACCTCAAGCATCTAGAACCAAATTCTCAATTACCCACAAACATAACACTGTGTGATTACATCTGTGTTTCCAACATGAAAAAGCAGGCAAAGTGTATTAACTCTCCAATGTGCCAATACCTATAGACAGGGAGATTTAAATCCACAGACTGATGAGTATAGATTCAATTCATGTAACTGTCTTGGAAAAATAAGATCTAATTCTCAGATAATGTCATAATTAAAATATTATTCCAAAGAAGAGTAATGATGATGGCTGTTGTTTAGCCGCTCAGTCGCGTCCAACTCTTTGTGACCCTGTGGACTGCCTCCCGCCAGGCTCCTCTGTCCATGGGATTCTCCAGGCAAGAATGCTGAAGTGGGTTGCCTGTTCCTTCTCCAGGGGATCTTCCCCACCTAGGGATAGAACCCACATTTCCTGCACTGCCAGACAGATTCTTTATCACTGAGCCACCAGGGAAACCCAACAGTAATGGGAAAAAAATCTTAAAAAAAGGAATCAAGACAGACAGAAAAAAGAAACAATCTTTATGCTGTTGTTTAAGAATTCAACCCACTTTAGAGAATACAATACTGTTAACTGAAATAATGGTCCTGATTTGATTTAAATGACTAATATCTCAATTTCAGGGCTCTTGAATTCATTTTCTTAAAAGTTAAACCTACAGAATATTTATAGACTACACAAAAGTTTAGATGAGGGCAATTTCCTTCAGAACCACATTAGAGTGATAAAATTATAACCTCTGCCTCAAATTACCTTCAGCCACAAAGAACTCTGCTAAATAAAATGCAGCCTTCACAGCATTCGGTGCATGGGAAATGCCTCGTAATTGCCCCCACTCATAAGGAGCTTTCTCCGGATGCCACTGGACACCATATATCGGATACTGGTTTCCTGCACAAAGAACAGACTGGTGAGTATTAAATGGTAACAATGGTCTAAGATGTTACAATTATGTTGTATATTCTCTGTAAAATGTTACTTTTATAGCCCACAATGTCAGACAAAGTAAAACTGTGCATATTATTATCAGAAACAAAGAATTTCAATTCATAGTCAATGTGAGGTTCATAATAACCATATTTCACTGACTTATAACCTTTTATGAGAGTCCCAGGTGACTAGTGGTAAAAGAACCCGCCTGTCAAAGCCAAGAGACATAAGAGACATTGGTTCAATTTCTGGGTCGGGAAGATCCCCTGGAGAAGGGCACGGTTACCTACCCATTCCAGTATTCTTGCCTGGAGAATCCCATGAATAGAGGAGCCTGATGGGCTACAGCCCATGGGGCCAAAAAGAGTCAGACACGACTGAAGTAACTTAGCACACATGCACAACTTTTTATAATCTGAAGTATGACTGACTGACTTTACTGGGTGATCAGAGTTGTTGTTGTTCGTCATTTAGCCGCTCAGTTGTGTCCAGCTCTTTGCGACCCTATGGACTGCAACACGCCAGGTTTCCCTGTCCTTCACCATCTCCCAGAGCTTGCTCAAACTCATGTCCATTGAGTTGGTGATGCCACCCAACTATCTCGTCCTCTGTCATCCCCTTCTCCTTCTGCCTTCAATCATGCCCAGCATCAGGGTCTTTTCCAGTAAGTCAGCTCTTTATATCAGGTGGCCAAAATACTGGAGCTTCAGCCTTAGCATTAGTTCCTCCAATGAATATTCAGGATTGACTGGTTTGATCTCCTTGCAGCCCAAGGGACTCTCAAGAGTTTTCTCCAACACCACAGTTTAAAAGCATTAATTCTTCAGCACTCGGCCTTTTTCATGGTCCAACTCTCACATCTATACATGACTACTGGAGAAACCATAGCCTTGACTATACGGACCTTTGCTGGCAAAGTGATGTCTCTGCTTTTTAATACACTGTCTAGGTTTCTCACAGCTTTTCTTCCAAGGAGTAAGCATGATCAGAATAGGGCAGAATAACTGAGCCTCTGAATACAGACTAGTTCAACAGTCAGGAGCACATCTGATCAGTGACAAGCTTCTTCTACAGTAGGTTTCTTTTCCCCCCACTTCACACCACATCTTCATCCCCTCCAATATAATGACTTACTCATGTGAGAATGAGCTATGCCAGCATCTCTGGTGTCTTTATAGGTTAGCTAGTTTGTCTCAGCATACACTGTGCCTCTCTCACCGTCTGTGGAATGGTTCATGACCTCACTGAATCAATCTTTAAATAGTTTTTTAAAGAAGTTTAAATTTGAAAGATTTTTGCTACTATAGTTCACTTATTCTTAGAATTATTAACTACTTTTATATATAAAAATGATATGATCCTTAGGATTTACTGCAAAAAATATTCTAGTAGGAGGAAAAAGTAGATATGAAATAAGTCATGTCCGACTCTTGTAACCCCATGGACTGTATGAAATAAGAATGGCCACATAAATGTGAAAGTTGTTGAAACTTACAGAAAAGTACCCAGGATGTCACTATATTACTCAGCTACTTCTAAGTGTGTTTTTAAAATTCTGTAACTTTTTAAAAATGTGAATATGTCTTCTCATATGTGAATATGAGAAATTTACATACTCATTTTTTTCTTCACACATATGCCTTTCCTCATTTTAACAATTTATTGACCAGAGATGTAGTAATACGTCTTTTGTTACCCAAACATTACTGACTGGAGTGTTTTAATATTCACTTACATAACAAATCACTGGCCACAGGATTAGTTTCTGCAAAAACCACCCCCCCCCAGTCAATAGTGTGTTAACTGAAAAAGAAATCCTCTATTACTCTCGCATTGAAATTAAAACCCTAACTACCATACGAAAATACTGGCAGGAATGACTGATCTGAAAGTAGAAGTATCCAGGAGAAAGAGCACTGTCCTCTTGCCTCCCATGAGACTCTGCTAGGAGAGGTCACATCACAGAAAGGAAACCTACTTTATCCTACCCTTGCTCAGGCAAGGTTCACAAGAGGAGAACCTAATACCAAGTAGCTGTGGTCACTACTCCATCCATCTCCCACTGCCCACCTCCCTACTTCCCTGTAACATACTCTCTTTCTCTGTCTGGGACCACACGTGGTGACACCAACAGGAGACCCATTGGCTAGATGACTAGAAAATCAACTGCTGCAGACAGATAACTGAAAGGCAGGTCTTCTAATATATTTCTTTGAGATAGGAAAAGTACTATTTAGGATAAGAAACACCCTAGCTACTACAAACCTAGGCAGCGTATTAAAAAGCAGAGACATTGCTTTGCTGACAAAGGTCCATCTAGTCAAGCTATGGTTTTCCCAGTAGTCATGTATGGATGTAAAAACTGGACCATAAAGAAGGCTGAATGCCGAAGAACTGATGCTTTTGAACTGTGGTGTTGGAGAAGACTCTTGAGAGTCCCTTGGACTGCGAGGAGATCAAACCAATCCTAAAGGAAATCAGTCCTGAATATTCACTGGAAGGACAGATGCTGAAGCTGAAGCTACAATACTTTGGCCACCTGATGAGAACAGCTGACTCACTGGAAAAGATCCTGATGCTGGGCAGGACTGAAGGCAGGAGGAGAAGGGGGCAACAGAGGATGAGATGGCATTACCAACTCAATGGTAAGCAAACTCCAGGAGATACTGAAGGACAGGGAAGCCTGGCATGCTGCAGTCCATGGGGTCACAAAGAGTCGGACACAGCTTCACAACTGAACAACAAGTGATAAACTGTAACAAGGATTTTCAGATAGATAGAAAAATAGATAGACAGATGAATGTTCAGACAGAGATACACACTGAAATTCAGAAACAAGCTGAGATTCACTCTTTTTTGTAAACTGCCATCACTGAAAGATCAGTGCAGGTTCCTGACAATGTAGGAACCAGGCCCTGTTCTCACTAATTTAGAACAAAAGAAAGAATGCTAAGTCGCTTCAGTCATGTCCGACTCTGTGGGACCCCATAGACGGCAGCCTATCAGGATCCACCATCCCTGGGATTCTCCAGGCAAGAACACTGGAGTGGGTTGCCATTTCCTTCTCCAATGCATGAAACTGAAAAGTGAGAGTGAAGTTGCTCAGTTGTGTCCGACTCTTAGCGACCCCATGGACTGCAGCCTACCAGGCTCCTTCGTCCATGGGATTTTCCAGGCAAGAGTACTGGAGTGGGGTGCCATTGCCTTCTCCAAAAAGTAAGAATAGGTAGGAAATATGTAAATAAGAGCATCTCTAGTGTTCCTATCTAGCAGGTATCAGGAAGTTTTCAGAAGATAAAATTTTCAAATGAGCCTGGTATGATAACACAGCCAGAAACACAACCAACACAGAAACCTGATGCCCTAATTTCCAAGCCAAATCTCTTTCATGTACATAATTAGTCATCCATTCAACATCTCCTGGAAACACAAAGAAGAATGAGACACAGTCTCAGCTCTCAATGAGCTCTTAGCTCTGAGCAGTTCTGCACACAGGATTCGTTGAGGGTCCAGCCTTTCGGGTCCTGCTCCGTAGGGGTACTCTCCAGAGAGGGCGCTCCTGAGCTTCACCTCAAGTTCTCCTGATTCAGTAACAATGCTGGTTTAAATGCTCCATTTAACTCCTGGAGTTTAGGACCTAAATACACTTACTGTCCTTTCATCAATGTATTTAGGGAGATTTTCTTCTGTATGCCAATCACATTTTTTGTTATTGTCTACAGCATGTCCTTAATCTGCAATGTTGCTAGAAACAGAAGTCATCTTCTCCACTTATCTTCATTGATCCTCCCCATAGTCTTCACCTCCCTTCTATTTTCATCACCTTGACCTAGAAGGTGACCCAGGTAAACTGCAACTGATTTGGAAGCTGAGCAAAACATGGGCCTCTTTTCTCCAATAATGCCCTAACTTCCAACTTCAGTCCCCAAAGTTTTATTCATGATTTTATTTTTAAGAGAGATTTTAAATGATTTTATTCATAAGAGAACTATAAAATCAAAATTCATAAATATAATAAAACAAAGTGTACATGTGCAGTGATACATACCTTCCATGGTTGAAATAAAGTCAATATTGCCATCTGTATTTGTAGTTAATATATTGAAAAACGCCTTTAACTTTTCATTCTTCGTAAAATTCTAAAGTGCAAAAATAAAACCAAAATGATTACTTCTGCAGTAAATCTAAATTTAGCATGGATTTCACTGCATAATAAATGAGATACCATCACGGAGAGGCTCCACTTGTGGAAATGTGCGGTCAGAGGTTCTACTGCTAATGACAGCAGCAAGTCAGCAGGAAAATTCTGGAACATTCTGCTCTGCAATGTACCTGAAAAAATTTAAGCCCAAAAGAAATCATTCAAACACAGGAAAAAAATAAAATCTGCTGAAGTCACAGCCAAAGAGAGGCCACTGTGAAGACACAATCAAGATGACTAAATGATTTGCAAACACATCATTTCCACAGGAGTATTCTAGTCAGGCACAAAATAAGTTCAACACACAGTTCCAAATATGTTTCATACTTATGTACCTTTCTTCTAGGATTGCAACATAAATAACAAATTCTTTGGACATGATAATGAGCAGGATTTTAACTTGAGTTCTCTGGACAGGGCTGAAAAATAGGTAAAATTGTCCACATGTGTATATATTTGTTTGCTCAGGAAAGGATCTAGAACTTTCAACACACTTTCAAAGTATCTGGGACTTAAATGGTTAAAAATACCAACGATGTGGAAAAGAACACAAACCAGGTCATGAACCACTAGACGGATCAAAAGAAGCAATTTGCTTCCCTGAAAACTCTGGAGTCTGACACAGACACACAGCAGCAAAAGGATAAGAAAATCCTAATGGTAATCAAGGCCCCAACGTCAGCTGTCCTCAAATGAGCCTGTCATTCAGGTAACGGTCCATGAGAATCCCAGCGCCCCAGATCATCAAAATCTGTGGATTCCTTATTTCAGTGGATTTCATTCCTGGTTTGTATAAATTGGGTTTCAAACACACACAACCAAAAGAAACTGACCCAAGACATATATTTCCCATATGACTTTTGCACTATTTGAATGTAAGAAAGAGCTTTGAAAAGTATAGAGCATTTTATAAGTTCTGGGAATAACTACTGCTTTCTATCCAAAATCCGTAAGAGAACAAGAAAGGTTGGTAGCATTCAATTCTGATGATTCTGAGATCAAGTAATCTACAAGAATCATCTTTTTTGTTTTTAGGTTTTTTTTTGGCTGTGCTGCAACTTCGCTGCTGCCTGAGGGCTTTCTCTGGATACACAGTGGGCGGGAGTGGGGGTTGGGGGGTGGAGGTGGGTGTTGCTACTTTCTAGCTGTTGTGCGCAGACTTTGCATTGTAGGTGGATTCTCTCTTTGTGGAGAACAGGCTCTAGAGCACAGGATTTCAGTGGCTGTGGAGGACAGGCTTAGCTGCTCCGTGACATGTGGGATCTTCCCAGACCAGGGATCAAACCTGTGTCTCCTGTACTGGCAGGTGGATTCTTCAACACTGGAGTGGCAGGGAACTCCCAAGAATCAGTATCTATTTACACAAACTGGCAAATAAAGAAATTTGTCTGGTCTTTGTCCTGGGTTCCCGAATGGGAGCCTTTAAAACCCTTGGCAATTTCAAGGAAATTCGCAAAGGATGGGCATGTCTTTGTAATGCTCATGAGGTGGCATAAGTTGACCCCAAGACAGCTTTGGGATGAGGCTGATGACCAGAGAGACTGACCACGTGATTACAGCTGGTCTGGCTTTATCTGAATCTGCAGCACAATGGATATGAAATGGACTTCAAGAGTAAATCTGACTTTGAGCCAGCCTGATCTCCAGGGATGGGACGGACGGGGACTAGAGACAGTTCAATAACATGGCCAGTGATGTAATCAATGATGCCTTCACAATGAACCTCCAATAAAAACTCTGAGCACCAAAGCTCCCTGGAGCCACTTGGCTGATGAAATATTGATGCGCCAGGAGGGTGACGTGCCCTGAGTCAACAGAAAGAGGGCAGGAGGTTCTGCATTCCCTCCAGACTTCAGCCCACGTGAATCCTTTACAGCAAAACTCTTACTGCAAACACAGCACTTTCTGAGCTCTGTCAGTCATTCCAGTGCATTATTAAACCTGTTTGTGAGTGTGTGCTAAGTTGCTTCAGTCGCGTCTGACTCTTTGAAATCCTATGGACTATAGCCTGCCAAGGTTCCTCTGTCCATGGGGATTCTCCAGGCAAAAATGCTGGAGTGGGTTGCCAGGACCTCCTCCAAGGGAATCTTTCTAACCCAGGGATTGAACCTGCGTCTTACATCTCCTGCATTGGCAGGTGGGTTCTTTACCACTAGAGCCACCTGGGAAGCTCTCCATACTCAGTGAAGAGTACAGAGACCAGCCCTACCCACGGAGACACGCTGCTGTATAATTCACTGCTGTCACCACTTACAGGCCGATGTTTCCTTATAACAACATTTTATTGGTATAATAATTAGATTATTTCGCTGCCTCCTCCATTCTGCTGCCCCATGTCCCTCCCCCATTGAGCATTTCACCAATAACAGTGTTTTCTCCCAGGAAACATGCGTATTTTGAACTCAGTTGAACATGGGCTGTCAGCCACCTCCTCCTTGAACCCGGGCCCGCTGCCCCCATCTCCAATACTGTTGCACTAGAGCCTAGGGCCCCAGGTGCCTCAGCAGTTGGCACAAGCGAGGACTGTCCACCCAGGAGGAGAGAGAGTGCCCACAGCCCCCCGCCCAGGCACCCTCTCTTGGCCTTAGTTACATCACAGCCCCTGTGCCCCAACCTCACCCAGCCCCAAGCCTGGCCCACTTTCAAAAAAAAAAGCTTCCCACTTGGGAAGCCACCTGGGAAGCTTCGTTAAATCCATGGGTATCCCTAAAGTCATGGCCAGTTGATCAGAAGTGTGAGTAGCCTTGGGGCGTGACTAGAGGCTGGTACCTGATGTAAGGGTAGTCTGGTCAGGGAGATGACCTTTACCTGGAGCCTGAGCTACCTCCAGGGTATACTAGAATGGAGTACACCCCAGTTGGGGTCAAAACGCAGTACACAGCCAAGGGGGAAATGCAGATTCAACCCCTGGGTCAGGAAGATACCCTGGAGGAGGGACTGGCAACCTACTCCAGTGTTCTTGCCTGGAAAATCCCATGGAAAGAGAAGCCTGGTGGGCTATGGTCCATAGGGTTGAAAAGAGTTAGACACGACTGAAGCTAACATTTATGAGAGTTATGTTTAAAGTGCTTAGGACAGTACCCAGAAAACACTGTCTTATTTAACCCTCACAAAAAACCTTAAATGTTTTTAGAAATCATTTGTAGAAGTTAAGACAGGTTAAATCATTTCCCAAGGCAAAAGTAACAAAGTTAGAACTCAAAACCAGGTCTTATTTTAGAGTTTTTCATTATACATGGTCCTGATATCACTAGAAGCAGTTAAGTTATAAACATGCAAAATCCCTTAAGCCATCTTTATAACTCAGTACACAGAGTTATACCTTCAGCCTGTGTAAATAAATTAAAAATTAACAAACACCTTTTGACTTGGATATTTGCAACTTACTAATCTTACCCAGTTACTACTTTTTTGAAGGAGCAAAAAGAAAATTCTTACCTCTAGAGAAGTTCAGCGGCAGTTTAATTCCAACAGTATCTGTAAGGGTTAATAAGCTCTCTCCACTGACCAGATAAATAAGCTCTTCAAATCCAAGGCAGGTGCCCCACACAGGAAAATAGTCTCCTTCACCAAAACTCTTTGCAGAGAAAAGAGAAAAACTAAGCTTATCCAAACTTTTCATAATAAAATTTATACATTCAGTTTGTCCTAACAAGATGGGCATTTGAGTCACACATGGGTTTCTAAGGAATTTCCAAGATCAATAGTAGTAGGCCAGCATTTTCTCTTCTATCAGCTGGTTATCACTTCATCTCTCTGTAGACCAAGCACCCACATAACAGTTAAGGTTTAATTTACCGAACTATCCAAACTCAGTTGTGCTGGGAAAGAGACAGACATCTGCCAGTCAACTACCAGACAACACATGTTATCATTTAGGGACTGTAAATATGGAAGATGATGCTAGATAAATGCCTATTTATACACTGTGTACAAATCCTATTGTTCTAAATGATTGTCCAGGTTTGAAACTACTCTGAATGGAGGTTTTCCTTTCCCTCCATTATCTCAGAATTTATAGTAACAGCCTTCAGCCAATCAGATTTAATCTGATGAAAGCCATAATTTGGAAGGAAGGAAACAGTCAGCAAGCAAAAGTACTGACTTTTCACAGAGTAAACTAAAGAAGTACAAACGTACTACGGCTCTGAGGGAATTAAAATGACTAGTGTGACTGGGAAAAAAGTATTCTGGTGACAGAATTTTCTGATTAACTAAAGATTAAACCCATATGTACTGATAGTTACAAAAATGGGTTTTGTAACTTCCTTAAAAACAGTGGTTTTCCTGCATAGACTGTAAAATATAACCTGTGCGTGTGTGCGCGCTCATTCTCTCAGTCATGTCCGAGACTGTTTGCAACCCCATAGAGTGTAGCCCACCAGGCTCTTCTGTCCATGGGATTTTCCAGGCAAGAATACTGGAGTGGGTTGCCATTTCCTACTCCAGTAACGCATTTTAAATACAGAAAATGTTAGGGAATTTTTTTCTGTTCCTCAGTAAGAAAAATATAGAACAATATTAATTCTAATATTTTCTACTTCAAGATATGATCTTCATACTTCGTATACAAATATAGGAAATTTTTACTTTTAGAAGTCAGAATTGCATATGTTATGTTGAAAGGTCTTATGGCATTCACTTAACAATAAACACAAAAGAAGACAGAATTGCTGTTTCCATATGTACCAAATTTGATCTCTGGACTAAATGTTAAATCCCCACTTGCTGGGACCACATCTTTTGTTTGTTGTGATCAGCAGAACAAAGGACACAGAGTGGAACCATGTAGATCTAACAGAAATCACTTCTGAAGGCGGCTTCTTCTGAGGGCTTGTAGACCCCAGTGGCTACACCTAAATGGAAGTTCAAGATTGCTAAGCTTTTTTCTTTGCTTTGAAATCTTCAAGTTGTCAAATAAACCTTTTGTGTCTTATGGGTTGGGCAGTTAGGTGACTCCTTTGTGTTTTTTCTAATTGAATAAACCAGGTTACACAAGTCTCTATTTGCGAAAGGTGAAGAGTTACTTTATAATATTCATATATATGCTTCCCAAATGCATTTTTAAATCATTCTTGTTATAATTTTGTTAAATTTCAATTTTGCTCATTAGTTTTTCCAAAAAATGTCCACTGAGCAGGTACTAAGTACACAGAACCATATGGTATGAAACGAGGAATGCCTCGAAGGGTATCAGAACCATGCAATCTGATGAGACATCAACAGCTAACTTCAAGATATTGAGTCTCTGAGATAAAAGCCCCTTAATCTCAGAGAGCTTCCCTGGTAGCTCAGTGGTAAAGAATGCAGGGGATGAGGGTTCAGTCCCTGGGTCGGGAAGATCCCCTGCAGAAGGAAATGGCAACCCACTCCAGTATTCTTGCCTGGGAAATCCCACAGACAGAGGAGCCTGGCGAGCTACAGTCCATGGGGTCACAAAGAGGTAGACATGACTTAGTGACTGATCAACAACAACAAAATACTCTAAAAGTTGAGCGAGAAGGATGCCATTCCAGCGGGGGCAGAGGGACATGTCCCCATAAGGTGCACAACCCTTAGCCCTGAAAGCTGGCTAAGGCACAAATGACAGACGAGGTAGAAAGAAAGAGACTAAGCAGATTTGAAAGTAGGACACAAGATATGTTCTAGAAAACACCAGTTTGACTGCAAGTACCTGCATAAACAAAGGCTGGAAAAGGTGGGCTGTGGACACACTCTTCACTCAAAGACTATCTTGACTCAAAGACTACAGAAGGCTACAGGTCATTGAGCCAAGCCAGTCAACATTTTCCAACAAGTATCTCACATGCTAAAAGCAGTTTCTTAGGGAATTATTTAAGGTTGGATAGATGGTAGGGCCAGCAAGATTAATTAGAAAATTGCTACTAACAGTTCCAGGGAGAAATCCCAAAAGTTTGTGGTATGATGCAAAGGCAGGCGCAATGTGAGGTTACAGAGAAGCCAAGAGGCTCCACAAGTCACTACATGTGGAGCCTTAGGGTCCACAGTAAGTGTCAAGCAAGGTCAAACAGGATTGGATGAGTTGAGGGCAGCTTGAGAGGGAAGATGAGAATTAACGACCTATGAACAACGCCCAGTACATAATAGAGACTGCTTACTCAGCCACCATGAGTGCCTGGTTCACGTTGATGAGCCCGAGTACAGAGGGCTGGTCAGCAGAACTGGAGGGTTCCCTGGAGTCCAGAATTAAATGACGCACCAGAAAATAGCTGAGAGCTGCCACAGGGTGGAGAAGAACCAGCACCTCAAATGTTAAAGGGGTAATGAGACTACAAAATGGTGAAGGAAGTACCACCACGTCCTTTAAAAAAGAATTATCCTTTTGGAAAATTACAAAAACTCACCTAGAATAATAAGAAATAACTGAGACTTACCTTTATGGACAAGTTGTAAAACGTTTTGGCCACACGAGCGTAACCTGACCTCATGAGGTTAACACTTCCACCAGGGAAAAGAACTCTGAAACATCAAATAGGGTGCATTTCAACATCTCCTCCCTCCCAGAAAACCAACAATCTTTTTATTTTAAAACAACCTTTCCTGATTACATAAGCAGCCAGAGCACTACAGAAAATGAGAAAAGTTAGGCAAAAAAATATAAAACACTTACAATCCCACCTATTTGTAAACTATTGCAGTTAACAATGCATTTGTGTATATTCTACCAAACTTCTTGGATAAACAAGTCTATGTTTGAAATAGAGTATGGATAAGTTAAAGTAAAAGAAACTAGGGGCAAGGGAAGAATATGCAGAGCTAGAAATCAAGTAGAAATAAAGTTCTAAGTATAGCTATTAATAAGTTTAAATTAAGATGATCAGAGATGCCAAAATGAACTGCAGGTTCATATCCACGAGTCAGTCTTGGCTCACACACACACAAAAAATTGTTTTAACCATAAAGAATGAACTAGTCATAAAAATACAATAGGCTAGAATTGAATATTCATGAAAATTTTCATTTATTATCATTTCCCTGAGTTCTCTTCAGAAATAAGAATGGCATCAGAAAATTTTGAAAAAGAACACAGTGACAATTCTTTATTTTTTTTTAAATTTATTTATTTTAACTGGAGGCTAATTACTTTACAATATTGTATTGGTTTTGCCATACATCAACATGAATCCGCCATGGGCGTACACGTGTTCCCCATCCTGAACCCCCCTCCCACCTCCCTCCCCATACCATCCCTCTGGGTCATCCCAGTGCACCAGCCCCAAGCATCCCGTATCCTGCATCGAACCTGGACTGGCGATTCATTTCTTATATGATATTATCCATGTTTATGACAATTCTAAAAAACTTCTCAGAAAAAAAAGAAGAGCGTCACAAACATCTGACTATTGGACTCTACCAATAGAAGAGATATATAGAAAAGTATTTTTATTTTTATTTCAACTTTTCAAGTTAAAGAGCTCTTAAAGTAACTAAGGACATTCTAAACAGATTACAAAGGTTGGACAAAATATATTAAAATTTTTCAAAAGTACTTAAATATGAATTTGAGAGGTAAGAAATATCACTTTTGAGACTGTTCATTCAGTAATAGGTATTAGCCTGGAGAGTCAGATATGGGCAATTCTTGCTGTTGGTAAGGTCACAGTCTGGGAGGAAATACCAAAACTATAAGGCAGAGCATCTGCCACAAAACCAAGCAGGAAAGTGGCTTAATGAAGACTCATTAGCAGTTCTCCCTTTTCACTGACTCAGTATTTAAAAAGCTGCCTCTGAACGAATTTGGCATGTTTAACCTCAGTTCATTCAAAAGTAAAACTTGACTGTCCCTCCTGATTGACAAATACCTTGAAAGCAAGGCTCCACCTTTTCATCTCTGCACCATGCCCCCAAAACAGTACAGGATTCACTGCATAACAGGGCTCAGTAAAAGTGGTTCTTAAAGTGGGAGGCGAGTCATGCTCACTTTATTTTTGAGGTGCTATCTCATGGTCTCTCCTGGACTTATCTTTGTCCATGCCAAAGTACACTGCAGGACAAAGTGTATCATTGGCCCCACTACAAAAATAAAATACTAGAAAGCCATTGAAATGTATGATGTGGAATGCTAATTAAGAGCATTCTGATATACAAAATAATGGCTGTAAAAGGCAGATCAGAAAATACTACCTACCGGGGGGAACTGTAAAGATGGCGGAAGAATAGGACGGGAAGACCACTTTCTCCCTCACAAATTCCTCAAAAGAACATTTCAACGCGGAGCAAACTCCACAAAACAACTTCTGTAGGCTGGCAGAGGACATCAGGCAACCAGAAAAGCAGACCATTGTCTTCAAAAACAGGTAGGAAAAAATATAAAAGATGAAAAAGGAGACAAAGGAGGTGGGGAGGGAGCTCCATCCCGGGAAGGGAAGCCCGTCCCGGGAAGGGAATTTTAAGAAGAGAGGTTTCCAAACACCAGGAAACACTCTCCCTGCCAAGTCTGTGGCGAGCCTTAGAAACACAGAGGGCAACATAACAGGAAGGAAAAATAAATAAATAATTAAAACCAAGAGATTACAAGCCCAACAGTAACTCCCCCAGCGGAAAAGCAGCACAGACGCCTGCATCCGCCATTGGGAAGTGGGGGCAGGGCAGGGACGCGCGGGAGGCGCGGGCTGCAGAGCTTTGTAAGAATCGGGCAGGAACGCCCCACGCGCAACCAGAACGATCTAACTTGGGCTAGCAAACCAGACTGTGGGATAGCTACCACGCAGAAAGCTCAAACATAAGACACCGCCAGGATCGAGCACAGAACAAAGGACGGAACGGAAAAAGCCGGCTGCAGACCATCCCCCACCGGGGACAGGCAGCCAGAGCCGTAAGGACTGGAAAGGGGCAATTGCAGACCCGGAGAGACTTTACTTACCTAACTGCAAGCAGGCTTCTTTGCTAAAACTTCTGGGGGTGCTGGACAGTCACAATCTGCCTCACGGGGGGGGCCAGCGGTCCACCCAGAAAGCTGAGCAGCAGCGGCAGAAAAGGTGACAAGCTGTGGCGATCGCGCTCGCCAAACTCCTGAGCTACTCGTACCTGGGAAGGGCACAAAGCGCAGTCCCAGCCGAATCTGTGCCTCTGAGGGCTGCCTGAGCGCCGAACCTGAGCAGCTTGGACTGGGGAAGCGCACGCAGCCTAGGGCCGGCCCCAGACGGTTCCCGGCTGAGCATCGTAGAGCCGGAGCGGTTTGTGTGCCGCGAGAAGGGACAGGTCAAGCGGGGCTGAGACACTGTGTGCACACGACAGTGCTATTTGTTTGCAGCATCCCCCCTCCCCACAGCGCGACTGAACTAGTGAGCCTAAAAAACCAGCAAACAGAAGAAGTTAAACAGAGGGAACCACCTTGGAAGTGATCCCACACGGCCCACATCAGAGAAGGGCCAGAAATATTTTTACTATTTTTAAAATCATTCCTATTTTTTTTTCTTTTTTTTCTAACTTTTTAAATTGTTAAGTCTTCTATTTCTCCTCTAATTTTTTATTTCTATAACCTACTATTACTATTTAAAAAAAAGAAGACTTTTTTTTTTTTAAGGCAAACACCATATATAGTCTTTGGATAGTTGTTGGTGGTTTGTTTTGGTTTTTTTAATAATTCTTGTTTTTTTCTTTCTTTCTTCGTTTTTCCTTCTGCTTCTTTTCTTTAATATTGTATTTTTGAAAATCCAACCTCTACTCTAGATTTTTAATCTTTGCTCTTAGGTTTTTGTTGTCAATTTTGTACATTTAAAACCCAAACTTCACTACCCAAGTTTACCTGAGAGCATGATTACTGGCTTGACCACTCTCTCCTCCTTTGGACTCTCCTTTTTCTCCACCAGGTGGCCTCTGTCTCTTTTCTCCCCCATCTCTTCTCTATCCAACTCTGTGAATCTCTGGGTGTTCCAGACGGTGGAGAACACCTAAGGAACTGGTTACTGGCAGGATTTGTCTCTCTCCTTCTCATTCCTCTCTCTTATCCTCCTGGCCACCTCTGTCTACTTCCTCCCTCTCCTCCTCCCCGTATAACTCCGTAAATACCTCTGAGCGGTCCAGACTACAGAGCGCACATAAGGAAGTGACTAGTGGCTAGCTTGCTCTCTCCTCTTTTGATCTCGCCGCATCTCATTCCAGTTACCTCTAACTACCCCCTCCCTCTTCTCTTCTCCTTGTAACTCAGTGAACCTCTGAGTGTCCCTCAATGTGGAGAAACTTTTCATCTTTAACCTAGATGTTTTATCATCGGTACTGTATAGATGGAGAAGTCTAGAGGCTACTGTAAAAATAAAACTGAAAACCAGAAGCAGGAGGCTTAAATCCAAAGCCTGATAACATTAGAGAACTCTTGAATTCAGGGAACATTAAGCAATAGGAGCTCATCAAATGCCTTCATACCTACACCGAAACCAAGCTCCACCCAAGGGCCAACAAGTTCCAAAACAAGACATACCACTCAAATTCTCCAGCAACACAGGAACACTCCCCTGAGCTTCAATATACAGGCAGCTCAAAATTATTCCAAAACCTTTGATGTCTCATAACCCATTACTGGTCACTCCACTGCACTCCAGAGAGAAGAAACCCAGCTCCACCCACCAGAACTCCAACACAAGCCTCCCTAACCAGGAGACCTTGACAAGCCACTGACAGAACCCCACCCACAGTGAGGAAGCTCCATAATAAACAGAACTCCACAAATTACCAGAATATAAAAAGGCCACCCCAAACGCAGCGATATAACCAAAATGAAGAGACAGAGGAATACTCAGCAGGTAAAGGAACAGGAGAGTTGCCCACCAAACCAAAGAGGAAGAAGTAGGGAATCTACCTGAGAAGGAATTCCGAATATTGATAGTGAAAATGATCCAAAATCTTGAAATCAAAATGGAATCACAGATAAACAGCCTAGAGACAAGGATTGAGAAGATGCAAGAAAGGTTTAACAAGGACCTAGAAGAAATAAAAAAGAGTCAAAATATAATGAATAACGCAATAAATGAGATCAGAAACACTCTGGAGGCAACAAATAGTAGAATAACGGAGGCAGAAGATAGGATTAGTGAAATAGAAGATAGAATGGTAGAAATAAATGAATCAGAGAGGAAACAAGAAAAACGAATTAAAAGAAACGAGGACAATCTCAGAGACCTCCAGGACAATATGAAACGCTCCAACATTCGAATTATAGGAGTCCCAGAAGAAGAAGACAGAAAGAAAGATCATGAGAAAATCCTTGAGGAGATAATAGTTGAAAACTTCCCTAAAATGGGGAAGGAAATAATCACCCAAGTCCAAGAAACACGGAGAGTTCCAAATAGGATAAACCCAAGGCGAAACACCCCAAGACACATATTAATCAAATTAACAAAGATCAAACACAAAGAACAAATATGAAAAGCAGCAAGGGAAAAACAACAAATAACACACAAGGGGATTCCCATTAAGGATAACAGCTGATCTTTCAATAGAAACTCTTCAGGCCAGGAGGGAATGGCAAGACATACTTAAAGTGATGAAAGACAATAACCTACAGCCCAGATTACTGTACCCAGCAAGGATCTCATTCAAATACGAAGGAGAAATCAAAAGCTTTACAGACAAGCAAAAGCTGAGAGAATTCAGCACCACCAAACCAGCTCTCCAACAAATGCTAAAGGATATTCTCTAGACAGGAAACACGAAAGGGTGTATAAACCCGAACCCAAAACAATAAAGTAAATGGTAACGGGATCATACTTATCAATAATTACCTTAAACGTAAATGGGTTGAACGCCCCAACCAAAAGGCAAAGACTGGCCGAATGGATACAAAAACAAGACCCCTCTATATGCTGCTTACAAGAGACCCACCTCAAAACAAGGGACACATACAGACTGAAAGTGAAGGGCTGGAAAAAGATATACCACGCAAATAGAGACCAAAAGAAAGCAGGAGTGGCAATACTCATATCCGATAAAATAGACTTTAAAACAAAGGCTGTGAAAAGAGACAAAGAAGGCCACTACATAATGATCAAAGGATCAATCCAAGAAGAAGATATAACAATTATAAATATATATGCACCCAATATAGGAGCACCGCAATATGTAAGACAAATACTAACACGTATGAAAGGGGAAATCAACAATAACACAATAATAGTGGGAGACTTTAATACCCCACTCACACCTATGGACAGATCAACTAAACAGAAAATTAACGAAGAAATGCAAACTTTAAATGATACATTAGATCAGTTAGACCTAATTGATATCTATAGGACATTTCACCCCAAAACAATGAATTTCACCTTTTTTTCAAGTGCTCATGGAACCTTCTCCAGGATAGATCACATCCTGGGTCATAAATTTAAACTTGATAAATTCAAAAAAATCAAAATCATTCCAAGCATCTTTTCTGACCATAATGCATTAAGATTAGATCTCAATTACAGGAGAAAAACTATTAAAAATGCCAACATATGGAGGTTGAACAACACACTTCTGAATAACCAACAAATCACAGAAGAAATCAAAAAAGAAATCAAAATATGCATAGAAACTAATGAAAATGAAAACACAACAACCCAAAACCTGTGGGACACTATAAAAGCAGTGCTAAGAGGAAAGTTCATAGCAATACAGGCATACCTCAAGAAACAAGAAAAAGTCAAATAAATAACCTAACTCTACAACTAAAGCAACTAGAAAAGGAAGAATTAGAGAACCCCAGAGTTAGTAGAAGGAAAGAAATCTTAAAAATTAGGGCAGAAATAAATGCAAAAGAAACAAAAGAGACCATAGCAAAAATCAACAAAGCCAAAAGCTGGTTCTTTGAAAGGATAAATAAAATTGACAAACCATTAGCCAGACTCATCAAGAAGCAAAGAGAGAAAAATCAAATCAATAAAATTAGAAATGAAAATGGAGAGATCACAACAGACAACACAGAAATACAAAGGATCATAAGAGACTACTATCAGCAGTTGTATGCCAATAAAATGGACAACGTGGAAGAAATGGATGAATTCTTAGAAAAGTACAATTTTCCAAAACTGAACCAGGAAGAAGTAGAAAATCTTAACAGACACATCACAAGCACGGAAATTGAAACTAATCAGAAATCTTCCAGCAAACAAAAGCCCAGGTACAGATGGCTTCACAGCTGAATTCTACCAAAAATTTCGAGAAGAGCTAACACCTATCCTACTCAAACTCTTCCAGAAAATTGCAGAGGAAGGTAAACTTCCAAACTCATTCTATGAGGCCACCATCACCCTAATACCAAAACCTGACAAAGATGTCACAAAAAAAGAAAACTACAGGCCAATATCACTGATGAACATAGATGCCAAAATTCTCAACAAAATTCTAGCAATCAGAATCCAACAACACATTAAAAAGATCATACACCATGACTAAGTGGGCTTTATCCCAGGGATGCAAGGATTCTTCAATATCCGCAAATCAATCAATGTAATATACCACATTAACAAATTGAAAAATAAAAACCATATGATTATCTCAATAGATGCAGAGAAGGCCTTTGACAAAATTCAGCATCCATTTATGATAAAAACTCTCCAGAAAGCAGGAATAGAAGGAACATAACTCAACATAATAAAAGCTATATATGACAAACCCACAGCAAACATTATCCTCAATGGTGAAAAATTGAAAGCATTTCCCCTAAAGTCAGGAACAAGACAAGGGTGCCCACTTTCACCGCTACTATTCAACATAGTTCTGGAAGTTTTGGCCACAGCAATCAGAGTAGAAAAAGAAATAAAAGGAATCCAAATTGGAAAAGAAGAAGTAAAACTCTCACTGTTTGCAGATGACATGATCCTCTACATGGAAAACCCTAAAGACTCCACCAGAAAATCACTAGAGCTCATCAATGAATACAGTAAAGTTGCAGGATATAAAATCAACACACAGAAATCCCTTGCATTCCTATACACTAATAATGAGAAAGTAGAAAAAGAAATTAAGGAAACAATTCCATTCACCATTGCAATGAAAAGAATAAAATACTTAGGAATATATCTACCTAAAGAAACTAAAGACCTATATATAGAAAACTGTAAAACACTGATGAAAGAAATCAAAGAGGACACTAATAGATGGAGAAATATACCATGTTCATGGATCAGAAGAATCAATATAGTGAAAATGAGTATACTACCCAAAGCAATTTACAAATTCAACGCAATCCCTATCAAGCTACCAGCCATATTTTTCACAGAACTAGAACAAATAATTTTAAGATTTGTATGGAAATACAAAAACCTCGAATTGCCAAAGCAATCTTGAGAAAGAAGAATGGAACTGGAGGAATCAACTTGCCTGACTTCAGGCTCTACTACAAAGCCACAGTCATCAAAACAGTATGGTACTGGCACAAAGACAGACATATAGATCAATGGAACAAAATAGAAAGCCCAGAGATAAATCCACACACATATGGACACCTTATCTTTGACAAAGGAGGCAAGAATATACAATGGAGTAAAGACAATCTCTTTAACAAGTGGTGCTGGGAAAACTGGTCAACCACTTGTAAAAGAATGAAACTAGACCACTTTCTAACACCGCACACAAAAATAAACTCAAAATGGATTAAAGATCTAAAGTAAGACCAGAAACTATAAAACTCCTAGAGGAGAACATAGGCAAAACACTCTCAGACATAAATCACAGCAGGATCCTCTATGATCCACCTCCCAGAATTCTGGAAATAAAAGCAAAAATAAACAAATGGGATCTAATTAAAATTAAAAGCTTCTGCACAACAAAGGAAAATATAAGCAAGGTGAAAAGACAGCCTTCTGAATGGGAGAAAATCATAGCAAATGAAGCAACTGACGAACAACTAATCTCAAAAATATACAAGCAACTTATGCAGCTCAATTCCAGAAAATAAACGACCCAATCAAAAAATGGGCCAAAGAACTAAATAGACATTTCTCCAAAGAAGACATACGGATGGCTAACAAACACATGAAAAGATGCTCAACTTCACTCATTATCAGAGAAATGCAAATCAAGATCACAATGAGGTACCACTTCACACCAGTCAGAATGGCTGCGATCCAAAAATCTGCAAGCAATAAATGCTGGAGAGGGTGTGGAGAAAAGGGAACCCTCCTACACGGTTGGTGGGAATGCAAACTAGTACAGCCACTATGGAGAACAGTGTGGAGATTCCTTAAAAAATTGCAAATAGAACTGCCTTATGACCCAGCAATCCCACTGCTGGGCATACACACCGAGGAAACCAGAATTGAAAGAGACACATGTACCCCAATGTTCATCGCAGCACTGTTTATAATAGCCAGGACATGGAAACAACCTAGATGTCCATCAGCAGATGAATGGATAAGAAAGCTGTGGTACATATACACAATGGAGTATTACTCAGCCATTAAAAAGAATTCATTTGAATCAGTTCTGATGAGATGGATGAAACTGGAGCCGATTATACAGAGTGAAGTAAGCCAGAAAGAAAAACACCAATACAGTATACTAACACATATATATGGAATTTAGAATGATGGCAATGACGACCCTGTATGCAAGACAGCAAAAAGACACAGATGTGTATAACGGACTTTTGGACTTAGAGGGAGAGGGAGAGGGTGGGATGATTTGGGAGAATGGCATTCTAACATGTATACTATCATGTAAGAATTGAATCGCCAGTCTATGTCTGACGCAGGATACAGCATGCTTGGGGCTGGTGCATGGAGATGACCCAGAGAGATGTTATGGGGAGGGGAGGTGGGAGGGGGGGTTCATGTTTGGGAACGCATGTAAGAATTAAAGATTTTAAAATTAAAAAAAATTTAAAAAAAATAAACTCAATCACAACTTTAAAAAAAAGAAAAAAAAAAGTACACTGCACATAACAGGCATTGTAAATATTTCACTAAATTGAACTGATTTTAAATACTTATTGATCTAAACTGAACTGAATGCAAATGATAGCTTTGAACATAGCTTTTTTTAAAAAATGAACAATTATTTTTAATTTTTAAAAGTTCTTTTAATAAAAGCTTTACAGTAAGATAGACTCCCTCTATTCCACTCCCAAGCAGAAATAACCACCATTAAGATTTGCTGTGTTAACCTGGTATATATTATGCATGTCTCCTCACCCCAACTTCAAAAACAAAATCAAATGGGAGTACACTACACACACCTCTGTGCACCCTGCTTGTTTCGTGTAACAATACCACACTATTCAGGTTACAACAGTGATTCAGGGCATCATCTACAGACACCCTCATTTTGAACCATATTCTATCATATGAGTATAGTTTATTTTTTAACCCAGTTCCAAACTGATGGGTGGGTGGATGGATTCCAAATCAGGGGTATTTCAAACAATACAACAGTACATACGTTTGGGCCCAGGTCATCATATAAGACAGGACTATACCTTTTTCGCTTTACTTTTTATTGAAATATAGTCAAGTTTCAATGCTGTGTTAGTTTCAGATGTACAGCAAGGTGACTAGCTTTTCTTTTCCAGATTCTTTTCCCTTATAGGTTATTATAAAATATTGAGTATGATACCTCGGCTGTACAGCAGACCCTCGTTGGTTCCCTATTTCACATATAGTAGTGTGTATATGTTAAAGGAGAGGATTATATTTGTAAACTAAAATTCCTTCTGAAGCATTTCCTGTGTCACATGGTATGTGCATTTTTAATTTCAAAAGATTATAAAACTGCCCCCAAAAGACTATCTAACTTCCACCCTGATAGAAGAAATTTTCACCTACTATGAGCTAGCATGAGCTAGTATGGGGAAGTCATTCTGACTTACACATGATTTGACTGGAACTTTATGCTAATAAGAACAGTCTGTCTATGGTCCATCAAACATGTACTGTACCTCTGCTTTAACCATTAAGAAAAGAATGCATTATCTAGAAGTTAAAGAAAAGTCCACTCTGAAGATAGGGACAAATGGCTGCCCTTCCTATGACGCCCATGCTAGTGGTCCTTCCAAGACCTGGTCCTTCCAAGGTTCCCTTGCCAGACATTAAGGTCATGCTGACTCACTGGCCACGTCTTTGTTGAAACCTGGAAGGAATGTAACCCTGTCATGTTTGACGTACATTCTTTGATCTGTCAAGATATAACATGGTGTTTTTCCAAAGCACTTTCTTCCTGGGCTATAGTCCTCAGTATGGCTTGAAGAAAACTTTCTTCTGTTCCTTAATGTAGATTGTTTGTATCTTATTTGCATCAACAACTCCCACAAATAAAGTATAAGAACACTGTTTCCTCATACCCTCACCTCACCTTAGCACATTAGCACATTTTCTGCTTTCTGCCAACTTGGTGGTTTTTAATTGTTATAATTAGCTTTCCTTTAATTATGAATAAGTCTCACATTTTTTCATATGATTTTTTTCTGTGAGCTAAGCAATCATATCTTTTGTGATGAAGCTAGAGGATATAAAACTTTTTACCAAATTCTATTCAAATCACCGTCTGAAAGATAACCAATTAATATCTTAAGTCTTAAGACATAAATCCCCTAAGCAAGCAGTATGTCATGGCCTCCAAAGTGGCTTCAAAGCCTTTAAAACAAGCATTAAAAGAATAAAAATTATGTCGTACATTAAAAAAAAATATGTTATCTACTATATAACATTTATTTTTTAACCTGCCTTCTCTCTGCAGGATTTTTACATCACTCAACAAAATAATTTCTATAAAATAACTCAGAAAACTAACATTTATACCACTGAAAAATAGTTACCTAGAAACATGTATTGTATTCATATGTACTCTTTTGCATCACTTAGACCTCATACATTGTCTTAAAGCAATGTTGGCAACTTACCCATTAATAGATTTGAAAAGCTTTTCATACTCTTCATTTTTAAGATCAAGCCTGAAAATGATAAAAATAGTTATAAAACATCCATTCCCAAAACTGAAGAAAGAAAGTCTCTAAATAAAGCTACCACATTACTATTTAAAAGCCAGGTGAAAGTAATTCTTTTCTAAAAAAAATTTATTTATTTATTTATTTATTTATTTATTTATTTGGCTGCATCAGATTTTAGTTGCAGCGTATCAGATCTAGCTCCCTGACCGGGGATGGAACCTAGACCCCCTGCACTGGGAGCATGGAGTCTTAGCTGTGGGGACACCAGGGAAACCGCTGAGTCCCAGCGTTCTGCCAGGTGAATCTCCCCAGATTATGTCAACAAAGAGGGGACCAGTCGGGACACAGAATCTTCCCCACGGACATTTAAATCAGGATAGGCAACCACCACCATCAGAAGCTCAAATGGACTGAGATGAATCAGCTGCTCTCCAGGGACTCCTGCCAGGTAGCCTTGCAGCCGGGCTCTGGTCATTTCACTCATTCTAAAAAACGGTTCCCATGTTGTCCATGCCTGAATTTGGGGGCCCAGTGCATCACTATTAAGGGGCTTAACTGTGAGGTGGGGACGGGGGTCACAAACATAGGTGTCTCAGAGACCGTGAAGGCAAAACAGACAGGGCACGTTCTTTGAACACAGATGACATTTGCATGTTGTCAGACTTTCTTAAAACGCAAGGCCCCCTCAATAAGTTCTCTTTAAAGAAAACAGCATACGTCTAGTAATGATGGCAAATGACAGCTTCGGAGCATGAAAAGGAGCAACAGGCACTGCTGCCAATGGACAGCTCTTGCTCTATTCAAAATTAGCTCCAGAAAACGGTGTTAAAAAAAAATAAAGGCCAGAAATATAGACTTTTATGAAGTCTCCTGATTTGTACATACCTTAAACACTACGAATGAAACAGATTTTTAGACCAAAAGTGCCAGTGGGCTGCCACATGCCACCTCTCAGGAGGTGGACACCTTCTGGGTCCCTCCAGTTCTAGGGCAGGAGATTATAATAACCTGAGTGCACCGGGCACCAGAGGGTGAAGGCCAGACAGGAGGAAGGGCACCTGCTTCCTCTGAAGGGCCCTTCCCCTGAAGGGCACCTTCGCCTGCTCAAGGATTCTGCTGAGGTCTCCTGTCCACCTCCTCTTTCCTTCTGAACTGCAGCAGTCAGTCCCCAGCATCCGAAATTCAGAAATAAACCCAACCAACATCATCAGTGTGATCACGACTCATTCTACATTAGGGAATCCTTTGCAGGTTGCTCTGGGAATTTAGCTGCCACGTATTATACTGCTTTTATAGAATCACATGATTCTAATTCTGAGCAATATACCTTAAAATGAACTTTGGGAATCCAAGCTGGAAATTAACCTGTATGCCATGTTTTCAGCATCTCAGTCATGAATCTCAGTATTCTGCAAGTCATCAGTTTCAACATTTCCCATTTCAAAACCTCTGCCATTCTTGTCTATTCCTCCCTGTGCCCTTTCATCCTAGTAGTCATTGAGTCTTATTAATTTTTTTAAAAAACATTTACCTAGCAATTCTACAACCACTGCTCTAAGCCAAGCCTTCCTTGCTTCACACCTAACCCAGTCACATCTCTGAACTGGCCTACCTGTCTTTCGTCTCTCCCACCTTCCACCCATGTTATTAAACCTATTTTCTAAATGAACAGCTTGCAGAAAAAGCTTCCAGGATCAAAACTTTGCAAGTTGTCTGGAGGACTGTCCAGAACCTCCACCTCAGCTCTAAAACTCTGCTGTTAGTTAAGTTCCAAAGAAGATTTCATTTGAAAAAATTAGATTGCTATGAAAAAACTGAAGACTAATGTCAAAAGCAAATGTTCATCTAAAGATAAAACCATTTTGTGGTACTATTCTCAAAACTGTATTTGCATTTTGAGTATTAATGTTTTACTTTCGTTACCATTTTTTTAATGTGAAATTACTTACAATAACAGGTTTTCCTGAGCAAACAGTTGTGTTTTATGTGTGAAACCACTTACAATAGATTAGGTGAGTGTGCTAGAAGACCCTCAAATACACTATTTTGGGGTGATAAGACAATATCAATACAGCAACAAGGCTTTTGTAAAAAAAAAAAAAATTCAAGTCTTTCCAAATCAAAATGACATGAATCATTTATCATGTCATGTCATGAATATGACACGAGTCATTTGATTGTTCCTTAGATCATTACACCACAAAAATAATGTAGGTCCTTTAAAATCGCAATACCTGCAATTAATATCGAAGCAACAGTGCTGTATTAGTCATCTCCAAACTTCTAAAGTGGGGTGGGAAGGTCTCTGAAAAGTCCTCTTCTAGAATATTCCTTGATTCCTTACATGTTTCTTTACACTAATATTATGGAATGAAGCTGGTGAATCTAGAAGTGCTTTTACTCCATTGCTTTTGTAATATCTGATGAGGATCACCTTTTCTGGAGTAAAGGAACTTATCATTTCATTCTCTATCTAATATACATGACACAGCTCTAATGATATAATAGAAAGATGCAGCTTCACACTTTGAACAACTTAATGAGACACTCTAAGCATTAGATTTGGGGCAAAAACCAGGTATAACATTAATGTGCTTGAATAATGCAATCGTAAGAGAGAAAGCATTCATTTTAGAGATAAAAGATAACTTTAGAGAGGAAACAGAAGTTGCAGTTTTTTTTAATTCAGTGTAAAAACTATTGCATCGTACCTTACTGGTACCACTCTTGCACCAGCTGACTCTAGAAACTTCACGTAGGATGCAGCAATGTAGTATTTTCCCAGGGCTCTCATGTTCTTATTATGGCACTTTTGCATTAATATTCCTAAATTACAAAAAAAATAAAGTTTCTGTTTCAAGTAATATCCTTCTTTTCCTGCTCAGAAACTGAAACATATCACCCTAGAAATATCACTTCTTCACTCATTTAATTCACAGAATTACACATAAAGCTTCTCCTGAAAGGATATCTATAGGATTTGGAAAAGGAGTAGTGGAGGCTTATTTGAATTGTAAGTAGCTTCTTCTCTTGCCACATCGGGGAGGCCAAATAAGCCCCCAAAGCCAGGTTCTTTGGCACAAGCTAGAATCTATGTCAGAGTACCAATCCTTAAATCCAGCAGAAGGCCCCTCCCTAAACACACACACACACACACACACACAGGCACATGGTTTCCTTGACAACAAAGCAAAAGAGTGAAAAAATTCTCTATGCATGTTTCTCCAACACCATCAAAACAATCTTAATCCAAGCAACAAAACATCCTGCCTACCCCCCCAACCTGGATTATTCTAATAGCCCCTTAAAAGTTCTCTCTGCATCCCTTGTTTTGCTTTTCAAGGAACTTTACTCAGATTTACTGAGGTATAGATTACATATAGTAAAATGCACATATATTTTACCAGATAACATGGAACAAACATTGTAATCAAAATATAAAACATCCTGTGTAGTTTTGTTTTGCAATGTGCTCAGTAGCTAAGTCATGTCTGACTCTTTGCCACTCCATGGACTGTAGCCTGCCAGGCTCCTCTGTCCATGGGATTCTTCAGGCAAGAATCTGGAGTGGGTTGCCATTTTCTCCTCCAGGGGATCTTCTTGACCCAGAGATAAAATTTGAATCTCCTGCGTCTCCTGTATTGGCAGGCAGATTCTTTATCACTGAGCCACCCAGTAAGCCTACATAGGATTACATTTTGAGTTAACTCCCTTTGAAATAATGCATCTCAAGTTTCAAATATTGATACACAACACATATGAAAATGGACACTACCAATATCCATGAAAAAATGCTCAATTACTTTCTATTTAGTTACAGGATACAGTGCCCATCTTCGTGGGAAATAAAGGGGGGGAAAGAAACAAAATGAAAGGCCTAACAATACTACCAGCTAAAATGAAATCAATTCTAGTTGTCCGCCCACAAATTACTTTTTTGCACATTTCAAATACGAGCTGATTTCTCCAGGGTTGCTTTCCCTTGCCCCAGTCTTAAATGTCTGTTCTGGCGATGCAAATTGATGTTACTCCCTTTATAGAAAATAAGTGTGTTGAAAAAGAAAAATGACTGTTTTACTTTAACATAAAACAGAATTGCTACTAGGATCACAGGAGCCACGGCTGCCCTCCGCTGCCAAAGACGACAAAGGCCAGGTATACCATAATTTCTCAATTATCTAGTCAATTCGATTTTGCATTGTTCCTCGAAATGAGCCCTCAACCAGTGAAATTTTAATAAAGATAATGCATGCATACAGAAGGTTTAGTTAGCAGAAGTTCCTGCTGCTGCTGCTAAGTCGCTTCAGTCGTGTCCGACTCTGTGAGACCCCATAGACGGCAGCCCACCAGGCTCCCCCGTCCCTGGGATTTTCCAGGCAAGAGTACTGAAGTGGGTTGCCATTGCCTACTCCGCAGAAATTACTGCTGCTGCTGCTGCTGCTGCTGCTGCTGCTGCTGCTGCTGCTGCTGCTAAGTCGCTTCAGTCGTGTCCGACCTCTGTGCGACCCCACAGATAGCAGCCCACCAGGCTCCGCCGTCCCTGGGGTTCTCCAAGCAAGAACACTGGAGTGGGCTGCCATATCCTCAGGATTCTTCACGGTGCATGCTCCTCCCTTCCAATTTTAAGAGCCAAGGATTTGCGGGAAATCAACGAGCATTAGCTAGGTATATTTCAGCAGGATCTCAATGATGGTTTGATCCCTGGGCTAGGAAGGCACACGTACTAACCCTAACGTTTCCAGGACCGGATGCACCTGCCTTAGCGCAGCAGCTGGAAGCGCCCAGGGCGCGCTCCCGGCTCACCAGCCCCAGCCCCAGCCCCAGCCGCCTCCTTACCGATGATGGGCTTCTTGGGGGTGGGCGAGGGAGGGGCGCTCAGACCGAGGCCCGTCGCCCCGCACAGAACCAGACCCAACACGCTCAGCAGGTGACCCAGTCTCGCCATTGCGCTCGCTGCCTCCCGCCGCCTTTCAAAGGCTCTTCTACCGGCGAGCCGCCGGGTGAGGCAGCTGCCGTCTCCTGGCCGCTCGAGGGCGTCGGGCGGGGGCGGTGCTCCGCCGCGGGGGCCTATGGGAAAGCCGTCCGGGCGCATGTGCGCTGGGGCCGCAGGGGCGCGCGACTCCGGGAACGCAGAGGCCGCGCCTACCCCATCGCGCCTCAGCCGCCCTGACGCCGGGCCCCCAGCCCGCCCCTCGGCGTCTGCGGGGGCTCAGGAAGGTGCGGTGGGATTCGTGTACCCGAGCCCGCCCTTTCAGCTGTTTCCTCGACGTGACCTGAAGTCACCCGGAACTAACTGGGGCGCCGGGTCCAGCGGCCGAATGGGGAGCGCTGGATTGCAGCCTGACCTGATTGGTAACCAGGCAGCGGGGGAGGCTGGCGAGAGGTTCTAGAAGTCGCCTGAGAACTTTGCGCCATCGGTTGCTCCAGCCCAAAGTCGTGTTGAGGAATGCTGGCGGCGGAGTTGGACACCCCCGCTTTCCATCAGGGATGGTCGGTGACTTGGAAGGTAGTTTTCGCATCCTGCCATTTGCGTGCAGGTCGAGGCTTCTGGACCAAACGAAGAGAAGATGAGGAAAGCCCCGTGGATGTGAACACTCCCCCGAGCATCGCCCCAGCTCAGAACTGGGTCAAGGAGGGGCCCACTCCTGGCATCAAGACAAAAACAAGTCCAGGCCAGACCCGCACACGGTGCCTTCTAACTTTAATGTTGATGCAGACTGTTCTACAACAGGGCACAAAGGGTCACTTGGGTTTCTAATCACTAAGAGTTTTTTTTTTGAGGTTTCTGTTTAAAATTTGAAAAAAGATTTAGAAACACTGAACTTGTTTGGGTGGGCTAGTAGATGAAAGGTAAGCTTTTTCTTTCTGTGTGAAAACCTAAATATAAAGATATGGCTTATACTGACTGGGAGTTCCCACCTATAAGGGTGAAAATCAGAATAAAATTGAAGAGTATTTGATAATCAAGTCAATGCCAAATATAGAGGATGCGAAGATTAATTGGGCAATGCCTTGTTTTTTCGTCTCAGAAGTTTGCAATTTTGTAAGGAAAAGAGAGAACAGGATTTGTGAAAATATTTCGAGAAGAGCGAATGCAATATGTCGTATGCTTTGTTAAGATAATAATGCTGCTCTGGTAGTTTTGCTTCAGAAGTAAAAATGTTCAGTGTTTTAGGGGGAAAATATGGGGTTTCATTGGAAATAGATTAAGCTTCCCTATACAATTGGTTGACATAAGTTCTAAATTGCAAACCAATGGTTCAGTTTTCATGAAAAGTCTAGTAAAGTATTAACAGAACTATACTAAGAACTTCTTGAACTCAAGGATTATTTTATTTTACATCCACCTCCATACATCTGTGTCTAACATATAAGAGGTGCTCAACATGTGTTTATTAAATGATGGATGGAAGGAAGGAGTGTGGGGAAACTTCTGATAAAATGAGTAATGATATAAACACAAAAATGGCATAAGCAGGTATAATAAAATATATATAATATTAAAAAAAAAAGATAATGATGCTGCTCTGGAAGGGCGCGGTGAACTATAAGCTGAATGGATGTGTTTGTGAAAGGCCCTACATATTCGGTTTGTTTTGAACTCAAATGAACAGATGAGGAAACTTTGTACCAGTATGAAGTTGTTGTGCTGGAGCAATTGTCTGTCCACATAGGAAAAAAGTATTACCTTTCATTATATACAAAAATAAACTCTAGGTGAGTAAAGATACAAATGTAAAAGACAAACTGTTATACTTTGATGAGAAGATATAGGACTGTGTGTCCAGGACGTTGGTGGAATTTCAGAAAACATATTTTTTAAAAATGACATGTTATGTATACTATCATGTAAGAATTGAATCGCCAGTCTATGTCTGACGCAGGGTGCAGCATGCTTGGGGCTGGTGCATAGGGATGACCCAGAGAGATGTTGTGGGGAGGGAGGTGGGGGGGGGGGGGGGGTCATGTTTGGGAATGCATGTAAGAATTAAAGATTTTAAAATTTAAAAAATAAAAAACTATAATTAAAAAAATGACATGTTAGTGGAAGAAATGGTAGATTTCATGATGTTATAATTTTATTTTTTTTATGATGTTATAATTTTAAAACTTCTGTTTAGCTAAATGAATTAAAGATAAGGCACAAATTTGGAAGATATATTTACAAAATACAGAATTTCAAAGATGTTTATTTCTAGCATGCACAAGGAACTAAAATGAACAAGAACGAATAACAACCTAATGGAAAACTAGGAAAAGAATATGAAAAGACAAAGGTTCACTAGTCATCAGGGAAATGCAGATTAAAAAAAGATAGTATGTCTCATCCATCAGAATGACAGAAGTGTAAAAAAGTGAACCTTTGATAATAAGGGTGTAGAAAAATAAGAATCCTCTTAACACTGCTGGTAGAGATGTATTACAACAGTTTTTGGGAGCAATTAGGCAATATGTGGTAAAAGTGAAGGTGCACATATTCTATAACACAGCACTTTTTAGACTTAGTATTTGCCCTAGAGAAATGCCTACATGTGTGAATAAATAAACATATACAAATATGTTCTTTGTAGCATTCTCTTGTAGTAGTGAAATATTAAGTGCAACTTAAATCATTATCAATAAAGGAATGAATAAATTGTATAATTAATTGATATTTAGAATGCATGAAAATTAATAAATTGGAGCTGGTTATCAACAGAGTTGGTGGTGCTAATGGTAAAGAAACCGCCTGCCAATGTAGGAGCTGTAAGAGATGCAGGTTCGATCCCTAGGTCAGGATGATCCCCTGGAGGCGGAAATGGCAACCCATTGCATTATTCTTGCCTGGAGAGTCCTGTGGAGAGAGGAGCCTGGTGGGCTACCGTCCATAATGTCGCCAAGAGATGGACATGACTGAAGCAGCTTGGCGTATGGCACATCAACAGAGTTAATTTTATATCAATAAGAAATAACAAATAAGTTATGCTGGTGTCCAGAGGCTTATGTCAACTGCCTAAGCCAGAATCTGTCTACAGATCTTAAGAAAAACCATGAGATATACAAGGAGTTTAAAGTTACACATGATTTATGCCTTTCACGATACTTGGAGATGGAGGGTACCACAAACATCAAATTAACAGGAAGACTGCTAAGTAGCAAACTCCAGCAAGTTTTCTCTACTGCTGCAAGACTCCGATGCTGAGAGGAGAAGATGCAAGGCTTCCTCTTTGAAAACGAGGAAAGAGGAGCAAGTAATTTAGACAAAGCATAGGCAAAATCAAGCCCTGAAAGAAAATGTCAAACATGAAATACCAGGATACTGAGCACAGCCTAGGTCTTGGAAGGTTGTGTGTGCCTGTGCTCAGAAGCTCAGTAGTGTCTGACTCTGTGCAACTGTATGAATGTAGCCTGCCAGGCTCCTCTGTCCACGGGGATTCTGCAGACAAGAATAGTGGAGCGAGTTGCCATTTCCTCCTCCAGGGAGGAACCTGTGGATGGAACCTGTGTCTCCTGCAGCTCCTGCATTGGCAGGTGGGTTCTTTAAGGCTGAAGCGCTACACCTGGGAAGCCCTCTTGGAGGGTTAGTATTGGCTGTCAGGAAGAAGCCAGAGATGGCAACTTCAGATAAGTATTGCTTCTGAGGACGAAGCAGCCACTTTGACAAGCAAGTAGTATTCCTTCAAGAGAGGACAGTGAAGGGAAAGAAGGAGATAAGGGAGGAAATGAAGAGAAATAAGTCATGGCAGTGACCTCACCTCACCCCCACATACACACAGTTGCCACCACTAAAACATCTGTTGAAGGAATTGTTAAGAAAAAAGGAGAACATCCAAGACACCAAAAAACCCAAGTGGATCAATCATGAAGAATGGGAATGAACCTGAGATAGCCTGAATCCTCAAATCTACAACCCAGCTCAAGACCTGATGGATTTACTAGGCTTTCGTGATACCTGACAAAAGGAAGAGCTGTTGCTGATGGAAGATATTACCTGGAGACTCTACAACTAAACACAATGTCCAACATAAAATATTATTAAAAATATGAAGAAACAGAAATATATAATAGTAATCTAATAAGAAAGAGAAAAATAGACCCATAGATGACCCTGATCCTGGAGTTAGAAGAAAAGGCCTTTATTTATTTTATATTGAAATACAGTTGATGTACAAGAGTATGTTAAATGTGATCAAAGTGATTTGATATTTGCATACCTTAGGAAATGTTCACCACAATACATCTAGTAACCATCTGACTCCATACAAATTTATTACAATAAAATATTATATATGACATCTCTATGTCTTATTTATTTTCTAAGTGGAGGTTTGTATCTCCTAGGAATTTCCCGGTGTCTCAGTGATAAAGAATCACCTACCAATGCAGGAGATGCAGGTTTAATCCCTGGGTTGGGAAGATCCACCGGAGGAGGAAATGGCAACCCACAGTATTCTTGCCTGGAGAATCCCATGGACAGAGGAGCCTGAGCAATTTAGCATGCAAGCTCAAGCCAGGCACACCCACTTGCTTAGACCTGAATTCTGGAATAAGGTCATGAACGTTTGGTTGTATGGGACATCCCTCTCCCCCCCACTCCTTTTACCTTTAACAAAATAGGTCCAGCTGAAGATGGTATTTTAATTCACCAACTTTTTTTTTTTTTAACCAGATCTCTTGGTCTGCTCTGGTTTGTTTATATTTATTAGACTGATACGATTGACTTGGACAGAGAAGAGGCAAGGAGTCAATCAAGTGCTGGCTGTAGGAGAGGGAGAAAGTTAGGAAGTGAGTACCCTTGACCACCAGAACCTGAGTGTGGGGGTGAGGTTGGTCCCGCTGCCAGTCCTCACTTTACTGCCATCATATCCTGTTTCATCTCTGTAACTCATAATTCTCCCATAGCATCCAAGTGGGGAAAATTCAACACCTGAGACCAGGAAGTATTTCAGACATCACCTTACTAGTTTGCTGAGTTTGAAGTTTGTATGTTTGACCAGTTTTGTGAGCTGCTGGCTTGATTTAGGTGGGTAGCAAAACTATTACTTGCTCTAGGACTTCTGTGTTATTTCTGTAAGGGAAATATATTGATAATCTGAAATCATGATCTGGGCTGATAGTTTCCAAATCAAATTATCTGATAAAGTGACATACTCTGGCTTTTCTCACTTAAGTTTTAAGTTCTGAAAGTATGCTTTGCGTAATTTTAAGAAATTAATCTATGGTCACTTTAAGCATAACACCACCAGGGAAAGTGGTATTGAACTGAGCAGCGGGGAAAACCAGTCTGCAATTGAAATGTATAAAGAGGACAACTAGATGGATGGTGATACTTTTTTCTTAAGCTTTTCTATAAGGAAAAGCAGTTTTTGAAAAAGAATACCTAGTATTCTTATTTAAAAATGGAAAACCAACAGCTATAGTGTGAAAAATCTTTATTTTGTTTTGAACAATATTAGAGCAAATACATTATCCTGCAGTTCAGTAACAATGAGCACATGTTAGTCTTTTAAAAGGCACTTCTGGTGCAATTACTGTAAAATAATAGAGAATTCAATAGTGACTTATCTTGCCACCTTATAAAACCGCCTGTTCATTTTACATTGTTCTTTTAATGTTCCTCAGTGAATTGCTGCATTTCATAAAAAATTCAAAATCCTATCATGAAATGTACTTCTGTTGATTGACTTACTTTAATTCTATTTACTATTAATAACATCACCAATGAATAATAATTAAAAGACATTTAAAAATACTATCTATTGTGCTAAAGTAATCATTCCTTTATAGAGTCAGAAGAAAGTGGTTTAAGTTCCCAAAATGTGAATGAAGTGGAACTTTGTGATGTAAACCTTGTAAGAATAAAAGTTGGGTAAACTAGAGCTTTTTGTTGTTGCTATTATTTACACTTTTTAAATGGTTTTATTCTTCTGTTATTTTTAATTAAACAATTCTAAATTTATGATTTTATAAAGAAGGTTTTATCATTTTTTAGAAAACAAGCATGATCTAATTTTTTAAATAAAAATTATAATGTACAGTTAGCTTCCCAATGCTAAATCACAAAGACGTTCTCTAAAGAACATTCATAATCATTTGATTTTTTTACAGATGTATATACAAAGAATCATAAGTACCAGCTCATCTGATTAGAATAATTTTCTTATAAAGAAAAACAGCCTTTACATAGTCTTTCACAAAGCTAATATTGTATGATTAATGTTGAAACCCAACTAAGCTAAAAAGTGTTTAACAAATTTTGTATCCTGTGTTCATTCATGAGGTTCAAAATAAAATTCAAAAATTATAAAATACTGTACAAATTGTCATAAAGTGAAAGTTATATTGACATATCTTTCTCAATAAATGAAATATGCAATAACATAGCTACAGTACAAACAGCACATTTTAACTACTGATTTTTTTAAGTAAATATGAATTGTAGGATTTGGCTAGAATGTTCTGATAATATAGTAAAACCCAGATTATTTCATGCATAGTCTGAAAAGTTCCAGATGTAACTGACAGTGATTTTGCAATGTAAACATTGCCTTCCCCTTGTGTAGTCATGTTCTGTTCAGTTAAAAATAGAGTCCATGTATATGGCAACCAAATATTATTCCATCTCTGAATTTCTATGGAGTCAATTGTATCACCGTGAATAATTCCATAGAGACCTGATGCAACATATAATAGTTTATGGCATATGGACTTCAGTCAAAAGTTTCTATTGTGCAAATACGCTCAATGGAATTTCCCTGAGGTGAACTACTTTGCTGGCCCATGGAAATAACTATGTAACACTGTATTCAGATTTCAATCTGGACTGTAGTCTAATCTGACACACACTTAAAAAGAGTATGAATAGATTTTTATAGTCAGTTGATTTGTGCTAATATTTCTCTTCAGTGGACTATTTATTCATTTATAATTAAACCTATGTAATCAGTTTTTAAAATAAAACTTTTGAGAAACACAAAAGTACTCATGACTGTACTTCAGAGATAACTTTCTTTCAAATGGCAAAAAAGGAACCTCTTCTATGCTTTTAAGGTATACTAACATTTAATTACTTCTAAGGTAAAGAAAAGATACTTAAAAAGTAAAGAAGCTTCCCAAATACCCACAGTGCTCAAGTTAGAAGATTTTTACATTAAAAAAAATATCAGAAAAGCATTAATTTAAAGATTCCTTTTCTTTCATTCATATAACCAGATAGGATCTCAGTCATGAATTTTTAATCAGGAAACCTTTCACATTAAATAACTTCTTCTCCTATAACTGTCTGTGAAATGCTGCTGAGATAATTTTCCGACTTCATTATAAAATTTGTCCACTCCTGACAGATGTCCTCCATGGAGTACTCTTCACCACCGTATTCCAGTGGAAGGATGTCTGGGAAATACTGGAGTAAGCTTTGCTTGTAGTTGTCCCCATGCATATGAATCTGAAACAGACAAAATGTTTTAGAAGATACGCTCTCTGCCTCCCAGTATAGCAGAGGCATTTCCAGCAGAAACTCAACATCATAAAATGAGGTCTTCTCATCACATCTAAGACAGAAGAACATGTACAGATACGACATCATTTGTCCCTCTGCTTATGAAGCCAGTAATTTTACTTATGTTTAGGTTGTGCTTATGATGAAGCTGTGCATCTTACTGTTTTCTTATATTTGCATCCTTACGACTATTCAGAATTTATAAAAAGATACTTTTTCTCTCAAAAGTAGATTTTTAAAACTAAATAAAATCATTTCATACATTCTCTTTCCTATTAATGAATTGGTGATTCTTAGCAAAAGATCGAATATCCTGGAATGGTTCTGTAGATGATTAAAGTGTACTTCTTTTTATTAGTTCTTATCAGGGGGTTTCCCTGGTAGCTCAGTGGTAAAGAATCTACCTGTCAATGCAGGAGACAGGTTTGCTCTCTGGTCCAGGAGGATCCCACATGCCAAGGAGCAACTGACCCTGTGTGCCACAACTATTGAGCTGTGTTCCAGAGCCCAGGAGCCACACTACTGAAGCCCCCACACCCTAGAGCCTGTGCTCTGCAGCAAGAGAAGCCACTGCAGTGAGAAGCCTGCGCCCCACAACTAGAGGGCAGCCCTGCTCTCCACAGCTAGAGAAAAGCCTGCGCAGCAACAAAGGCCCAGCACAGCCAAAACAAAAGAATAACTTTTAGAAATTATACCTTCTGTTCCCTACTAAGGTATTGGTGATTCTTAGCAAAAGATGGAATATCCTGAAATAGTTCTGTAGATGATAAAAGTGTATTTCTTTTTATTAGTTCTTATCAAAAGCATACCTCTGAGCACACAACTAGGTATGTGGGGAATAATTTATGTGGTACAGTTGACATATAGTCTTGGCTAATAAAAAATTAAGAGAAATTATGATGGTTGAGAACTTAAATTTTCAAACATTTTAAACTATATAAATTCATCATATAATGTCCTGAAGTTAAAGGCTTGGAACCTTTGATTAAAAGCACATCTTGTTACAAATATATAAACAACCTTTACTCATCTGCTAGGGTTCATGTTTGTAAATTCAATCTGCTAACAAGCACCTACTATGTGCTAGGGTTGAGGCTTCCCTGGTGGCTCAGATGGTAAAGAATCTGCCTGCGATATGGGAGACCTGGATTCAATCTCTGGATCGGGAAGTTCCCCTCAAGAAGGGAATGGCTCTCCACTCCAGTGTTCTTGCCTGGCAAATTTCATAGACAGAGGAGCCTGGTGGGCCACAGTCCAGGGGGTCACAAAGAAAAGCACATGACTGAGCAACTAAGACTTCCTCTTTCACTTCATGTGCTAGGATACAAAGACTGAAAGATGAATGAAATAAGTTTCTTGTACTCAGGAACCTCACAGTCCCAATTCTTGATTTTTTCAGAAATGTTTAATTAAAAAATTCTACTATCTCTTCAAGGAAGAGGAAATAAGATCATTCATAGAGTACTGCCAAAACATTTAAAGGGAGAAAGTGGCAAGATTTGGTCTTCCTCACCCTCCTCATTTTGGGAAATCTGTTTCATGACAATTAACTTCCACTGAAATGCTCCACTTAACTTTTCAATTTTAAATTTTTCTTCTTTTCTTGCTCATGTTCTCCTGTTTATTAGGTTCAATTTATTGCTATATCTTGGGATTTTTGTGATCCAAAATATAACCCAAAATAGAAATACTTATTTTTATGTCTTTCAGAGTTCAACAGAGATGTTCAGCTATTATCAAACTATATTGAAGAGAGGAAAAAATGAACAAAAATTGACTTTTATAAAAATGAAAGAATAGGGGTGGTGCTTCTTAAATGCAGACAGAAATAACTACTGAAAAACCTCAAATGAAGCTCTATGGTCATAATTTTCTGAGAAGATGCAAGATAATACATTTTCAGAATCTGAAAGAATATATTTTCTAAAATTGCAAATATGTTATTACTCACATTATCAGTACTAATATTTAAATAATTTTTGAGATTTAAATCATCAAAGCCTTTAAAACCTGTGTCCTTACATTAGATGTTGCCAACATTTGTCTAAATATTATGCTCTAAAAATTATCCTTTAAGGGAATTCCTTGGAGAGGTCCAGTGGTTAGACTCTGAACTTCCACTGGAGAGGGTACAGGTTTGATCCCTTGTCGGAGAACTAAGATCCTGCAAGCCATGTGGCATGGCCAAAAAAAAAAAATTATCCTTTACAGATTCATGCAGAAGAATGGTTGCCATTTTGGGGAACTCAGATTCTATTGTCAACACTTGAAAAATTCCAAGTGATATCACCTGAGATAAGAGTCCACAAGATAGGTAATAAAACATGACATTAAGTCACATACTTTGGGTACTGCGGTTTTTAGTTACACGTCTAATGTAAGTACTTTTATTATTTACATAGATAATGCATTCACATGACTAGAAATCAAAACAAGATAAAAGACAGCAAGACAGTGTCTTGCTCCCAACCCTAACTTCATCCACTCCATCCATAACTCGCCTCTGTTCTACACAGAGTAAACAATTTGGTTGTTGTATATCCTTTTTGAGGATAACTTTTATGCAAATATAACTGTAGATTCTGATGTCTTCCCTTTTTATACAAAAGGTAGTATAACATAAACACTATTCTGCATGTTTTTATTCCACTTCCCAATACATCCTGCAAATCTTACTGTGTTCCATTGTGTAGGTGTATCATAGCTTATTTAACCAGTTCCCTCATGATACACTTGATAGTTTCCAATCTTTTGCTACAATGAATAGTATATATAGTTTTGTTATGAGCGCATATTTGTTGTTGTTGTTTTATTGCTAAGCAGTGTCTGACTCTTTGCAACCTCATGGACTGTAGTCCACCAGGCTCCTCTGTCCATGGGATTTCCCAGGCAAGAATACTGGAGTGTGTTGCCCTGCCCTCCTCCAGGGGATCTTCCTGACCCAGGTATCAAACCAGTGTCTCTTGCATTAGCCTGTGAATTCTTTACCATCTGAGCCACTAGGGAAGCCCCATGAGTGTATCTTTGGAAAAAATCTCAGAAATGTGAACGTTATAATTTTTATAACTATGGCCACACTGCCCCCTAAAGGCAATATATCATTTTGCAGTCTCACCAACCATGTATGCTGCTGCGGCTAAGTCGCTTCAGTCGTATCCGACTCTGTGCGACCCCATAGACGGTGAGATCCGATATTTGATTTTTTTTAATTAAGAAGAAAATTTTATTTATAAAAGTAGTTGGATTATTAAATATTCAAAACATTTGGATGATGCTCTGTGTGTGTCAGGGGAAGGGTGGAAATAAGAGAGCTATTCTTAAATTTAGAAAGGAGTGGAACGTTTCATAAAGAATAGTGATTTGAGAGTGTTTTACTCACCCGTTCCTTAATTTTTTCAGTCAGAAATGGTTTAATCATGGAAAAAACAGCATGGAAAATTATTGGCTCATTTATCAAATGGATACCACGAACTTTTAATGGAAAGGAATCCTTTTGAAAATAAAGAAAACAGCTTGTTAATAACAAAACATAAATCAATATGTAATCCTATCAACAAACCCCTGCTTTGAACACTTGCTAAACGTACAGAAATACCTAAAGTGTGATTTTATTTTCAAAAGTATGCCATCAACACAATAGCCTGCTTTATAGTTCGCTGTCCCTAGAGTAAGAAAAGGTTTCACCATGTAGCTTAGGCAAAGTATTTAAAGAAATACATGCATATTTCATAAATAAGACACAGAAAATATCTCCCCCAATCACATATAAATGTGCTTTTGAAAAATCAGTGCGTTTGTATATTTATATTTAACTTTTCCCTTCAAATTTTTATTTTGAGGAAAAAAAAAGTTTCCTTCAAAAGAAAAGCACAATAAACATACACTTAGAATTGTTTTTCCACTTTTAAACTTTTAACATAGGTATAAGTCTTTCATATCAAAGTAATATTGGCTTTTTTCTAAGGGTAAAAAGTTAAGAATTGAAAGAAAAACATCAATAGTTTCCCTAACCAAGACGAGTTGTTAATTTTTTCCTGCCAAGGTTCTTTTATGCAAAATTCTTTTCTTTTTTTTTTTTTCAACACACAGCTTTTAGAGATGTGTTACCAAATTGTCACTTTTCCTTTCAGGTTCTTTCGATGAATAATTTTATTTTAAACATAATTGCCATTATGCTCTCTAAATAATTTGCACCTTGTTTTGTTTCACTGACATAACACAATTTTTGTAAACATAGTGGGTTTTAAATATTGAAGCCATAGTCTATCAAGTCGCTGTATCATCATCTAAGTAATCCTTTTCCTATTCCTGGATAAATAAGCTGTTTCTAATTTTCTTCTATAAAAATGAGTGCTATAGTAATGGTCTTTAGATACAAAAGAAATGATGTTTATAAGTACAGTTTTTATGTCCAGATATCCTGGATTGGAATCCTTGTTTCACTGCTGACAAAATATGTATGTTTGGGCATTGCTATGTCATCTCTCTGACATAGTAAATTAATGTGTAAAATGGAAAAAAATAGTCATATGTCATAAGCTTTTGGTGTAGCCATTAAACGGTAATGCATTTAAAAAATTCAGTAATGTATCCAGCACAGAGTAAACTATCACTATTATATACAAAGTATTTGCTATATTTAAGATTATTCCTTGGCTAGGTTTCCACAGTAGGATTACTGTGTCAAAGATGATGGCCATTTTTAAGACTTATTTTTTTCTGGAAAGAACTGTTCAATCTATGCCAACCAAACCTATATGATACTGTGTTGTATATTATCATTGTTATCAATATTATTTTTTGAGACAATTTTTAATTTAGGAACAAAATTTTAATGACAGATAAACTCATCACATTCTTGTTTAAATGTATGAATTCTGTGGTTTGAAATTTTGAACATATTTTCACTCTGTTGCAACATTCTTTCTTTTTGAAATAATAATTTTACTTCCTCTTACCATTTTTGAATTCTATGTATCTCTTCTAAAATTTTATTTAATCTTCTAATAAATGTACTTGTGTGTGTGATTGTGTTCAGTTGCTGAGTCTTGTCTGACTCTTTGCAGCTCCATGGACTATATAGCTCACCAGGTTCCTCTGTCCATGGGATTTCCCAGGTAAGAATACTGGAGTGAGGTACCACATCCTACTCCAGGGGATCTTCCTGATGCAGGGATTGAACCTGAGTCTCTTGGGTCTCCTACATTGGCAGAAAGATTCTTTACCACTAGCATCACCTGGGAAGCCCAATAAAAGGAGTGGATTGCCATGCCCTCCTCCAGGAGACCTTGCCAACCCAGGGATCAAACCCAGGTCTCCTGCATTACTGTCTGAGCCACCAGTGAAGCTCACAAATACTGGAGTGTGTAGTCTATCCCTTCGCCAGGGATCTTTCTGACCCAGGAATTGAACAAGGGTCTCCTGCACTGCAGGTGGATTCCTTACCAGCTGAGGTACCAAGGAAGCCCAATAAATATACTATCCCTTCTCTTTAACACACAACTAAATTTATATCTAATATTTGGAAGTATTATCCTGAAGACAGTACCTTGGACAGCAAGGAGATCAAACCAGTCAATCCTGAAGGAAATCAACCCTGAATATTCATTGGAAGGACCGATGCTGAAGTTGGAACTCCAATATTTTAGCCACCTGATGTGAAGAGCTGACTCGTTGGAAAAGACTCTGATGCTGGGAAAGGTCGAAGGCAGGAGGAGAAGGGGATGACAGAGGATGAGATGGTTGGACGGCATCACCAACTCAATGGACATGAGAGCAAACTCCAGGAGACAGTGAAGACAGGAAAGCCTGGTGTGCTGCAGTTCATGAGGTCACAGAGCGTTGGACACAACTGAGCAATGGAACAAAAACAATCCTGAACAGACTATGCACTTACTGTGAGAACAGCAGCAATCTTCTTGGCTACAGAGGGGGTAATTTGAAAGGCATGAGCAAACTGCCAGCCTTCCAAATCAAAGACAGCCTTGATTCCATTCCGCTGTGTCTCTACCTCCTGGACAATAAGCTCCGACGTGATTAGACTCACACGAAATGCATCATAAGCTGTGAAAACTTTAGGGTCCCAGTGCGCTGAAAAAAAAAAAGTAAAAACTCATATCTCAGCACTGTCTGAAGAATAAAGAATCAGAAAGATTTACAGAAGGAAATGGATTCCTTTTAGATTTAAAGATCAATAGAAATAATACATATACGAAGATCATGAATAGAATAACAGATCAAATTGGTGGTCTAAGAACATAAGCCTGCTTTTCCCTCCCTCAAACCCCTAGTAAAAAACAGATTCTTTCAATTTCCCTGGTGGTCTAGTGGTTAGGGCTTTCCCTTCCAGTGTAGCAGGGGAGGGTTCGATCCCTGGGAGCTAATATCCCACATGCCCTGGGGTCCAAAAACCAAAACATAAAACAGAAACCATATTGTAACAAATTCAACAAAGACTTTAAAAAAAAAAAAAAGTGAAAGTGTTAGTCACTCAGTTGTGTCCTACATTTTGTGACCCCCATGGACTATAGTCCACCAGGTGCCTCTGTCCATGAGATTTTCCAGGTAAGAATATTGGAGAGGGTTGCCGTTCTCTTCACCAGGAGCTCTTCCTGACCCAGGGATCACACATGTGTCTCCTTGTCCACATCAGGAAAAAAAAAAAAAAGAACAGATTCCTAAGAGCATGGGGAAAATAAAAGAATGAATGCAGGCTGTATGTGATGGCCAGATGAAACTATAGCACAAAATATGCAGGACGGAGCTGTGGCTGAAGGTGGGAATGCCTCTGGATATGCTCCATGTTCAAAGGTATTGAAAATAGGAAAAGCAAGGCTCTGGATTACCAAGAGTAGCCAGGGTCCTATGGTAACCACAGAGGTTGTTGCTAAGGGAAATGTGTGAGACAGGCAGGTAGATTCTCTCTGACACCCCTCCGTGATGAGCAGCGTGTAGCGGTCATGTCCACACAGGCTAGAACAGTGAGCATGGTCTTGGAAAGTCAAGTCAAGAAGCACTAGGGTAGCCATCCAGGAAAAACAAGGAATACCTGTGCTAAGGAGCTGCTGAATTCTTGTCCTCTCCCCTCCCCCACTAGTCCTGGGGGAGGCCATGATGGGCAAAAGTGACAGTAATAGGCAAGCAGGCGATCTATTAAAAAGATATGCAACCGCTACGAATTATAACATTTTTTAAAACACTGACACACAAAAGAAGAAAGGATCCAACTCAATAGAAAAAGGTATTACAATCAAAGGAGACAGCTAATAAAGCAAGAAATGGTAAAGGAAACAAAATAGTCTCAGTGAGGAAAAATAAAGATACCGTAGGCTATTATTGTGTGTGTGTTAGTCACTCAGTCGTGTCTGACTCTGCGACCCCATGGACTGTAGCCCTCCAGGCTCCTCTGTCCATGGGATTCTCCAGGCAAGAATACTGGAGTGGATTGCCATGCCCTCCTCCAACGGATCTTCCCGACCCAGGGATCGAACTTGGCTCTCTTGCATTGCAGGCAGATTCTTTACTGTCAGAGCCACCAGGGAAGCCCTAGGCTATTATATAAGAGGCTATTATGAAAAAGAATCAGTTGAGATCTTGGAAATAAAATGACAATTTGAGCAAATCTCTGTTAATAGGACAACTGTCAGAAAACACACAGCCAACAAGTGAATAAGGGTCTGGAATATCGAGGTGAGAAATTCTCTCAGTTTCAGCATAGGAGAGCTAGAAGTCAGCATGTATGAATAAAAAGGTAAGAGACAGGCAGCTAGATACAGAGGTTTCAAAATCCAACTCATCAGAGTTCTGGTAATAGGCAACAGAGGGGAAAGGAAAATTCTTCCAGAGCTGCAAAAAGATGCAAATATTCAGATTAAAAGTTTGGTGCCATACCTAACAAGATGAAGGGAGGAAAAAGATTTTTGACTAAGGAAAGGTAAAATTCTAAAAATACCCAAGTTTCTGGCTTAGACAATCGGGTAGAATGGTGGTACCATTTGTTGAGATATACTGGAAGAGAAATGGTTGGGGAAGGAAAGATTATAGGCAGTTTTGAACACATTAAAATCGTGCTGGTGAAATGTCCAGGCGGATACAGTTGAGACAGGGAACTGGTTGTCTGGAGGATTGAGAAACAAAGAGAGGATGGGCTGAAGATACAAATCTCAAGGATTTTGTGGTTATATATAGGCCTATGGCAGTGATTATTGTGGACTTAACATTTCTCTCTGTTGTAGTACAGAGATATATAGCTAAGAAGAGGAGGCTGGAGCCAATATCTAAAAGAATTTCAGAATCTGAAGTAGAATATGTAGTGCCAGTGAAGGAGACTAAGAATAAACAGTTAAGTTGGAAGAAAACACCAGGAGACTGTGGTATCAGAGAGGAAGAGGTTTGCTGTGAAAAGATGATCACTGATGATTTGCTAAGGTCATTTCAGCAGAAAGATGGGAGTGAAACCAGTGCAGGGGATGTTGAGAGGAGCTATGAGAAAATGTGAATGGTGAACATGACTAACTTAAAAAGTGTGGCTGAGAATGGGAAGTGTGGGGAGGTGGCTGAGTTGGAGGCCAAAGGGTCTCATGGGATTGAGGAGGGAATTCTGGCTGACCCTAACAGATTTAGATGTCAATGGGTAGTGTGTAATAGCATGGGAAATTATGAAGGCAAAGAAACAAGCAATAATCAGAGGTATTCCTAGGAAGGCACAATGGGATTGCTCTTTACTTTTACAATTTGTTTATTTATTTATTTGGCTATGCTGAGTGTTTGTTGCTGCTTGGGCTTTTCTGCACTTGTGGTGAGTGGGGGCTGCTCCCTAGTTGCGGTGTGTGGGCTTCTCCCTATGGTGGCTTCTCTTGTTGCTGAGCACAGGCTCTAGAGCCTTTTGGATTCAGTAACTGGGACACCACATAAGCTCAGTAGTTGCATCTCCCGGACTTTAGGAGCACAGGTTCAGTAGTTGTGGCATATGGACTTAGTTGCTCCAAGGCATGTAGACTCTTCCCAGACCAGGGAAGACCCTGTCTCCTGAATTAGCCGGCAGATTCTTTGCCTCTGAGCCACCAAGAGAGCCCTGCTTAATGACTTAATGACCTAATGACTAAGTGACAACCACAAAACCCAAGTTAAAAGTTAAAAAGCCAAACTCTTAAATATGAACTCATGGAAGCTTCTGACATGGCAGTCAAGAGAAATAGAAAAGAGGAGGCGTGTGTGACTTACCAATTCTGTAGATCAGAACTTTGCTGCCGGTGGGGTCTCGGGCTCTCAGGACACCGACATAGCCCGCCTTCAGGAGGCCAAGGATGCTTCTAGGGTGGAGATCTGCACTTATTTCTGGACATTCTGCTCTCCACTTAAAATAGTTTTTAAGTAACTAAAAAATAAAATACAAATTGTTTACAGATAGCATACACGGTAAGCCTTTTATAAGAGTGATGGGAAAGTCTTGGCATCATGTAGGGCCCTTGCCAAGCTAATAGAACTCTAGATCACAAAATCTATTATGACAGGATTTTAACCTGGGGTATTTATTTAGCTGCAAAAACTAAAAGTACTCTTCATCCAAGATTTTGGATGATAGGAATTAGTCACAAACTCAAAGTAGAGGGATTTTTATGTGACCTCCAGCTTTCCCCCTGCCCAGCATGGAAGCCTGGACATTTTTCCACACTTCAGGGCTGGGAGGAATTTTTTTTTTTTTTTTTTTTTTGCCACGTTACATGGCTTCTGGGATGTCAGTTCCCCAACCAGGCATTGAACCCAGGCCCTCGGCAGTGAAAGTGTGCAGTCCCAACATGAACAGTATGAAAAGGCAAAATGATAGGATACCAAAGAGGAACTCCCCAGGTCATTAGGTGCCCAATATGCTACTGGAGATCAGTGGAGAAATAACTCCAGAAAGAATGAAGGGATGGAGCCAAAGCAAAAACAATACCCAGTTGTGGATGTCACTGGTGATAAAAGCAAGATCTGATGCTGTAAAGAGCAATATTGCATAGGAACCTGGAATGTCAGGTCCGTGAATCAAGGCAAATTGGAAGTGGTCAAACAAGAGATGGCAAGGGTGAACGTCGACATTCTAGGAATCAGCGAACTAAAATGGACTGGAATGGGTGAATTTAACTCAGATGACCATTATATCTACTACTGTGGGCAGGAATCCCTCAGAAGAAATGGAGTAGCCATCATGGTCAACAAAAGAGTCCGAAATGCAGTACTTGGATGCAATCTCAAAAACGACAGAATGATCTCTGTTCATCTCCAAGGCAAACCATTCAATATCACAGTTATCCAAGTCTATGCCCCAACCAGTAATGCTGAAGAAACTGAAGTTGAACGGTTTTATGAAGACCTACAAGACCTTGTAGAACTAACACCCAAAACAGATGTCCTTTTCATTATAGGGGACTGGAATGCAAAAGTAGGAAGTCAAGAAACACCAGGAATAACAGGCAAATTTGGCCTTGGAATGCGGAATGAAGCAGGGCAAAGACTAATAGAGTTTCGCCAAGAAAATGCACTGGTCATAGCAAACACTCTCTTCCAACAACACAAGAGAAGACTCTACACATGGACATCACCAGATGGTCAACACCGAAATCAAATTGATGACATTCTTTGCAGCCAAAGATGGAGAAGCTCTATACAGTCAACAAAAACAAGACCAGGAGCTGACTGTGGCTCAGATCATAAACTCCTTATTACCAAATTCAGACTCAAATTGAAGAAAGTAGGGAAAACTGCTAGACCATTCAGGTATGACCTAAATCAAATCCCTTATGATTATACAGTGGAAGTGAGAAATAGATTTAAGGGACTAGATCTGATAGATAGAGTGCCTGATGAACTATGGAATGAGGTTCGTGACATTGTACAGGAGACAGGGATCAAGACCATCCCCATGGAAAAGAAATGCAAAAAAGCAAAATGGCTGTCTGGGGAGGCCTTACAAATAGCTGTGAAAAGAAGAGAGGCGAAAAGGAAAGATATAAGCATCTGAATGCAGAGTTCCAAAGAATAGCAAGAAGACATAAGAAAGCCTTCTTCAGTGATCAATGCAAAGAAATAGAGGAAAACAACAGAATGGGAAAGACTAGAGATCTCTTCAAGAAAATTAGAGATACCAAGGGAAAATTTCATGCAAAGATGGGCTCGATAAAGGACAGAAATGGTATGGACCTAACAGAAGCAGAAGATATTAAGAAGAGGTAGCAAGAATACATGTAAGAACTGTACAAAAAAGATCTTCACGACCCAGATAATCATGATGATGTGATCACTAATCTAGAGCCAGACATCTTGGAATGTGAAATCAAGTGGGCCTTAGAAAGCATCACTATGAACAAAGCTAGTGGAGGTGATGGAATTCCAGTTGAGCTGTTTCAAACCCTGAAAGATGATGCTGTGAAAGTGCTGTACTCAATATGAAAGCAAATTTAGAAAACTCAGCAGTGGCCGCAGGACTGGAAAAGGTCAGTTTTCATTCCAATTCCAAAGAAAGGCAATGCCAAAGAATGCTCAAACTGCCACACAATTACACTCATCTCACATGCTAGTAAAGTAATGCTCAAAATTCTCCAAGCCAGGCTTCAGCAATACCTGAACCGTGAACTCCCTGATGTTCAAGCTGGATTTAGAAAAGGCAGAGGAACCAGAGATCAAATTGCCAACATCCACTGGATCATGGAAAAAGCAAGAGAGTTCCAGAAAAACATATATTTCTGCTTTACTGACTATGTCAAAGCCTTTGACTGTGTGGATCACATTAAACTGTGGAAAATTCTGAAAGAGATGGGAATACCAGACCACCTAACCTGCCTCTTGAGAAATCTGTATGCACGTCAGGAAGCAACAGTTAGAACTGCACATGGAACAACAGACTGGTTCCAAATAGGAAAAGGAGTACATCAAGGTTGTATATTGTCACTCTGCTTATTTAACTTCTATGCAGAGTACATCATGAGAAACGCTGGACTGGAAGAAACACAAGCTGGAATCAAGATTGCCGGGAGAAATATCAATAACCTCAGATATGCAGATGACACCACCCTTATGGCAGAAAGTGAAGAGGAACTAAAAAGCCTCTTGATGAAAGTGAAAGAGGAGAGTGAAAAAGTTGGCTTAAAGCTCAACATTCAGAAAACGAAGATCATGGCAGCCGGTCCCATCACTTCATGGGAAATAGATAGGGAAACAGTGGAAACAGTGTCAGACTTTATTTTGGGGGGCTCCAAAATCACTGCAGATGGTGACTGCAGCCATGAAATTAAAAGACGCTTACTGCTTGGAAGAAAAGTTATGACCAACCTAGATAGCATATTCAAAAGCAGAGACATTACTTTGCCAACTAAGGTCCGTCTAGTCAAGGCTATGGTTTTTCCTGTGGTCATGTATGGATGTGAGAGTTGGACTGTGAAGAAGGCTGAGCGCCAAAGAATTGATGCTTTTGAACTGTGGTGTTAGAGAAGACTCTTGAGAGTCCCTTGGACTGCAAGGAGATCCAACCAGTCCATTCTGAAGGAGATCAATCCTGGGATTTCTTTGGAAGGAATGATGCTAAAGCTGCAGCTCCCAGTACTTTGGCCACCTCATGTGAAGAGTTGACTCATTGGAAAAGACTCTGATGCTGGGAGGGATTGGGGGCAGGAGGAGAAGGGGACGACCGAGGATGAGATGGCTGAATGGCATCATGGACTCGATGGACGTGAGTCTGAGTGAACTCCGGGAGATGGTGATGGACAGGGAGGCCTGGCGTGCTGCGATTCATTGGGTCGCGAGGAGCTGGACATGACTGAGCGACTGAACTGAACTGAACTGATGGTAAAGAGACTCCCAAAGACAGCTGTCAACGATGCCTTCCTTCGGGGACTTCCCTGGTGGTCCACTGGTTAAGACTTCCTGCTTCCAGTGCAGGCGGCTCGGGTTTGATCCCTGGTAGGGAACTAATCTCACAAGCTGCATGGTACAGTCAAAAATAAATAAATAAATATTTTAAAGTGCCCTCCATCCAGTGTACATATGTCCCAATTCCACCAGGTAGTGGAGTCCATTGATTCCTTCCTCTGGAAGCTGAGCTGGCCTCTCATCTCCCTTTGACAGAAGTGACACTGTGCTAGGGTAAGAAGCCTCTTTTTTTGCTTTTTGGGATCCAGACACCACGTGCATACCTGCTAAGTCATTTTAGTCATGTCTAACTCTTTGCAACCCCATGGACTGTAGCCTGCCAGGCGCTTCTGTCCATGGGATTTCCTAGGCAAGAATACCAGAATGGGTTGCCATTTGCTCCTCCAGGGAATCTTCCTGACCCAAGGATCAAACCAGAGTCTGCTACGTCTGTCTTTTGCATTATTGCAGGGGCGAGGCGGGGGGCAAGATTTTTTACCACTACTGCCACCTGGGATGTCCATTGTGGAGAATACTTACCTCAAATTACACTTTTAAAATGTACTATATTTCAATAGATCTCTTCATGATTTTCAGTTTTTCTAAAATGACAATATATTTGTTTTGAGTTTAAAGAGATCTATTAGCAATGTGGAACCAAAGTTCAGATCATAGGAAAGGACAAATTTTGCTTCTGAGTCATTGGAATAAACATGATAACTGTATTCACAAAGTAGCAATGATCTGGAGGAGAACCTACAAGTTTAAAAAAACCAAGCCTTGGGGGGATGTCAATGGCTGGGAATGGCTGGAGGAAAAGAGAATCTGGTTGCACCACAGGCGAACTGGTGCCATGATGCATAGACGGGAGGGAAATGGCATCTGTTTTGCTCTGCTTCTCTGTTTCCCTCTCTTTCTTTCTCTCACTCTGTCATGTTTGTATTTAATAAACTTGCCTTAATGTTACTAAGAGTTAAATGCAACAGAGAGGTTAGAAAGGAAAAAAATCAGTAAATTTGCCAACAAAGAAATACTTGGTGACCTAAAAAGCAGTTTCCAAATGCAGCAAGAACAAAAGACACATTGTAGATCCTAATGCATTCATTCTATGCACCAGATGAATTTCGCTTCCTCCTTCTGTCTTAGTGGGCATGGGAATAAGTGTTAATAGCATCTTCAATGTTCATCACTTTTTTGATACTTCCCTAGGATGTAAAAATAGTTCTTTAAACTTTGACTCAAGCAAAACACAAGAAGCACCATAGGAGCGCCAATAAAGAAATAACAATTTGAACTTCCCTGGTGATACAGTGGATAGGAATCCACCTGCCAGTGTAGGGGACACAGGTTTGATCCCTGGTCTGGGAAGATTCTGCATGCCATGGAGCAACTAAGCCCAGGAGCCACAACTACTGAGCCCTCATGCTGCAAATACTGACGCCCATGCACCTAGAGCCCATGCTCCATGAGAGAAAGCACCTCAAAGAGAAGCCCAAGCCCCACAAAGAAGCGTAGGCCTCACCTACCGCAACTAGAGAAAGCCCGCACGTAGCAACAGAGATGCGGCAGAGCCAAAAATAAAGTAATACTTTAAAAAAAAAATGTTCATTTTCCCATGGGAAAATAAAAAATTATAGCTTTATTAAAAGGGATCTTTCGAGTAAGAGAGCTGGGTTCTTCGGCTCATTGATCTCTGCAGAATTCTGGGCACTCAGGAAATAGGTACATGTATTGAGTGAAAGAATAAATAAATATATGATTAAAGCAGATGTGTTGGAAGATGTACAAATTACCCTCATACTTTTGACAATTTTTGCAAACTGAGAGCTCTACTCCTGGATATTTGATTAATTACCTTTTCACTGATAAATTCAAAGGTCCAGCTTACATAAATAAATTACGTAAAATTATGTAAACTGCTACTCAGCAGTTATCCAACAAACCACATAAAGTCCACAGCAACAAAAAAACCACATGCAAGTGAATATGCATTCCCCAAAGGCACCTGTTTTGTACCATTAGCAATAAATAAGATAAAAAGTTATAGCTTATCTTAGCCATGCTTCATAACAGAGTACATACTTTCAAATAAAGTTACAACCATCTTTGTGCCACTTTTCCAGGATTTAACTGCATCATTTCAATTCTTGCTCATGACCATTCTGAGAGGTAACTGTGGTTACCCCATATTGTGGGTAGGAAAACTAAAGTTCGAAGAAATTACACATTAATGGGAGGGCAGTAACTATCAGGAGCAGAGTGGAGACTGAAACTGACTCTTGATAAGGTAAACTTTACAAAAGAAGCTGTATTTAGCAGGCAGCCCTAAGATGGCAGAGGAATATGACAGGGAGACCACTTTCTCCCCCACAAATTCTTCAAAAGATCATTTGAAGACTGAGCAAATTCTACAAAACAACTTCTGAATGCTGGCAGAGGACACCAGGCACCCAGAAAGGCAGCCCATTGTCTTTGAAAGGAGGTAGGACAAAATATAAAAGATAAAAAGAAAGACAAAAGAGTTAGGAATGGAGACCCATCGTGGGGAGGGAGTCATGAAAGAGAAGTTTCCAAACACCAGGAAACCCTCTCACTGGCGGGGAGTTTTGGCATCTCAGAGGGCAACACAAGTGGGAGGAGAAAATAAATAAATAATACCCACAGATTACACACCTAACCATAAGCCCAGTGGAGAAGTAGCCCAGAGGCTCGCATCAGCCACCAGCAAGCAGGGACTGGACAGGGAGGCGTGGACTGCATTCCTTAGAGATAGGACCAGGCCTGAATGCCCTGAGGACAATCTGAGGGAGCTAACTGCGATAGCAATCCAAACTGTGGGATAGCCAGAGAGAGAAAAAAAGGAAAAGAGAGAGAGAGCAGTTTCCTGCAAAAAGCTCTAACCCAAGGCACTGTTGGGCTCGCTCACAGAACAAAGGACTGAGCCAATACCAGAGGAGAGCTAGCCAGCTGCAGACTGGCCCATCCCTGTTGGAAGGCAGAGAGGCAGGCAAGCGACAGCCAGAGCCAGAAGGCAACGGGCAATCTTGGCCCCAGAGACGGCATCCTCTAGCAAACAGTGAGCAGGCTCCCAAGTTGCTAACCAAGTCTTCCTGGGATCCCAGACGGTAGACATCTGCCAGGAGGGTCGCAGCCAGAGATCAGCTACCCAGAGGAGACACACGGCACACCTGAGATGGCGCTCCCGCTGCACACCCAGGAAACTGAGCGGCTGGGACAGGGGAGGTGATAAGATGCACTGCCCACCTGGGGAGTGTGTGCTCACTGAGCACCTGGTCACCTGAGCTGCTCAAACCTGGGAAGGGCTCAAAACCCAGGCCCAACCAAGTCTGTGCCTTTGTTGAGTACTCAAGAAGCTGAACCTGAGTGGCTTAGACCTGAGAAGTGTACGCAACCCAGGGCCCGCTTTAGACAATTCCCCTGCAGAGCAACTTGGAGCCTGAGCAGTAGAGACAGGGAAAGCAAACACGCCGGGAGTGGAGGCAAACCCAGTGTGGCCCAGACACTGCAAGCACTCCCCACACACACCAGTGATATTTGTTTGCAGTGTTCCTCCCTCCCCACAGCACAACTGAACAAGTGAGCCTAAATAAGTGACCACCTTCGCCCCCTTGTGTCAGGGTTGAAATTAGACACTGAAGAGATTTGCAAACAGAAGAAGCCAAGATAAACAGAGGGAACCACTTCGGAAGTGACAGGTGCAACAGACTAAAACCCTGTAGTTAGCACAGACTACATTGGGAGGGGCATATAGACCTCAAGGAGAAGTATTAGCTGGAACAAGGAACTATCTGAAACTGAACTGACCCCACACTGCCAGTAACAGCTCCAGAGAAACTCCTAGATATATTTTACTATTATCATTTTTTTAATTTTTTAAGTCTTTTATTACTTCTTTATTTTTCATTTTAAAGCAAATTTCATATATATATTTTATAATTTTGTGATTTTGTTTTGTTTTTTTAATATGTATTTTTGAGAGTTTAATCTCTAAATTTTTAATTTTTGCTTTTTGGTATTTGTTATCAATTTTCAACTTTTAAGAATCAAATCTTCAGTACTCATTTTTACTTTGGAATGTGATTACTGGCCTGATTGCCCTCTCCCCCTTTTGACTCTCCGTTTTTGCCCCCAAGTCGCCTCTATCTCCTCCCTCCTGCTTCTCTTCTCTACCCAAATTTGTGAATCTCTTTGGGTATTCCGGGCTATGGAGAATACTTAGGGAACTGATTACTGGCTGGATCTGTCTCTCTCCTTTTGGTTCCCCCTTTTATCCTGGCCACCCCTGTCTCCTTCCTCCCTCCTCTCTTCTCTGTGTAACTCTGTGAACATCTCTGAGGGATCCAGACTGTGGAGAGCACATAGGGAAGTGATTACTGGCTAGCTTGCTCTCTCCCCTTTTGACTCCACCTCTTCTCCTCCTGGTCACCTCTATCTCCCTCCTCCATGTAACTCTGTGAACCTCTCTGGGTGTCCCTCACTGTGGACAATCTTTTCTCCATTAACCTAGATGTTTTATCATTGGTGCTGTATGGATGGAGAAATCTTGAGGCTACTGTAAGAATAAGACTGAACCAGAGGAAGGAGGCTTAAGTTCAAAACTTGAGAACACCAGAAAACTCCTGACTCCAGGGAACATTAATTGACAAGAGCTCATCCAAAAGCCTCCATACCTGCTCTGAAACCAAGCTCTACCCAAGAGCCAACAAGTTCCAGAGCAAGACATACCACACTAATTCTCCAGCAACACAGGAACATAGCCCTGAGAATTAATATACAGGCTGCCCAAAGTCACACCAAACCCATAGACATCTCAAAACTCACTACTGGACACTTCATTGCACTCCAGAGAGAAGAGATCCAGCTCCACCCACCAGAACACTGACGCAAGATTCCCACCAGGAAACCATGACAAGCCACTTGTCCAACCCCACCCACAGGGAGGAACCTCCACAATAAAGAGGAAACATAAACTTCCAGCATACAGAAAGGCCACCTCAAACACAGCAATCCAAACAAGATGAAAAGGCAGAGAAATATTCAGCAAGTAAAGGAACATGATAAGTGCCCACCAAACCAAAGGAAAGAGGAGGAGATAGTGAGTCTACCTGAAAAAAAAATTCAGAATAATGATAATAAAAATGATCCAAAATCTTGAAAACAAAATGGAGTTACAGATAAATAGTCTGGAGTCAAAGATTGAGAAGATGCAAGAACAGTTTAACAAGGACCTAGAAGAAATAAAAAAAGAGTCAACATATAGTAAATAATGCAATAACTGAGATAAAAAACACTCTGGAGGGAACCAACAGTAGAATAACTGAGGCAGAAGATAGGATAAGTGAGGTGGAAGGTAGAAAGGTGGAAATAAATGAAGCAGAGAGGGAAAAAGAATTAAAAGAAATGAGGACAACCTCAGAGACCTCTGGGACAATGTCAAACGCCCCAACATTCGAATCATAGGAGTCCCAGAATAAGAAGACAAAAAGAAAGGCCATGAGAAAATACTTGAGGAGATAATAGTTGAAAACTTCCCTAAAATGGAGAAGGAAATAGCCACCCAAATCCAAGAAACCCAGAGAGTCCCAAACAGGATAAACCCAAGGTGAAACATCCCAAGACACATATTCATCAAACTAATGAAGATCAAACACAAAGAACAAATATTAAAAGCAGAAAGGGGAAAACAACAAATAACATAAGGATAACAGCTGATCTTTCAACAGAAACTCTTCAGGCCAGAAGGGAATGGCAGGGCATACTTGAAGTGCTGAAAGAAAAAAACCTACAACCCAGATTACTATATCCAGCAAAGATCTCATTCAAATATGAAGGAGAAATCAAAAGCTTTGCAGACAAGCAAAAGCTGAGAGAATTCAGCACCACCAAACCAGCTCTTCAATAAATGCTAAAGGATCTTCTCTAGACAGGAAACATAGAAAAGGTGTATAAACTCAAACCCAAAACAACAAAGTAAATGGCAACAGGATCATAGTTATCAATAATTACCTTAAATGTAAATGGGCTGAATGCTCCAACTAAAAGACAAAGACTGGCTGAATGGATACAAAAACAAGACCCTATATATGCTATCTACAAGAGACCCACCTCAAAATAAGGGACACATACAGACTGAAAGTGAAGGGCTGGAAAAAGAGATTTCACGCAAATAGAGACCAAAAGAAAGCAGGACCAGCAATACTCATATCAGATAAAATAGACTTTGAAATAAAGGTTGTGAAAAGAGACAAAGAAGGACACTACATAATGATCAAAGGATCAATCCAAGAAGAAGATACAACAATTATAAACATATATGCACCCAACACAGAAGCACTGCAATATGTAAGACAAATGCTAACAAGTAAGAAAGGGGAAATTAACAGTAACACGATAATAGTGGGAGACTTTAATACTCCACTCACACCTATGGACAGATCAACTAAACAGAAAATTGGCAAGGAAACACAAACTTTAAATGATACAATGGACCACTTTGACTTAATTGATATCTATAGGACATTTCACCCCAAAACAATGAATTTCACCTGTTTCTCAAGTGCACACGGAACCTTCTCCAGGATAGATCAAATCCTGGGCCATAAATCTAGCCTTGGTAAGTTCAAAAAAATTGAAATCATTCCAAGCATTGTTACTGATCACAATGCATTAAGATTAGATGTAAACTACAGGAAAAAAATATTAAAAATAGAAGCATATGGAGGCTAAACAACACGCGTCTGAATAACCAACAAATCACATAAGAAATTGAAAAAGAAATCAAAATACTCATAGAAATGAATTAAAATGAAAACACAACAATGTTTTGTTTTTCATTAAAGTGAAAACACAACAATAGGTCCCCAAACCTATGGGACTCAGTAAAAGCAGTGCTAAGGAGAAGGTTCATAGCAATACAACCTTACCTCAAGAAACAAGATAAAAATCAAATAAATAACCTAACTCTACACCTAAAGCAACTAGAAAAGGAAGAAATGAAGAACACCAGGGTTAGTAGAAGGAAAGAAATCATAAAAGTTAGGGCAGAAATAAATGAAAAAGAAACAAAGGAGACCATAGCAAAAATTAACAAAGCTAAAAGCTGGTTCTTTGAGAAGATAAATAAAATAGACAAACCATTAGCCAGACTCACCAAGAAAAAAAGGAAGAAAAATCAAATCAACAAAATCAGAAAAGAAAATGGAGAAATCACAATGGACAACACAGAAATACTAAGGTTCATAAGAGACTACCATCAGCAACTATATGCCAAAAAAATGGACAAATTGGAAGAAATGGACAAATTCTTAGAAAAGTATAACTTTCCAAAACTGAACCAGGAAGAAATGGAAAATCTTAACAGACCCGTCACAAGCACAGAAATCAACTATACTCAGAACTATTCCAGCAACCAAAAGCCAGCACCAGATGGCTTCACAGCTGAATTCTACCAAAAATTTAGAGAAGAGCTAACACCTATCCTACTCAAACTCTTCCAGAAAATTGCTGCTGCTGCTGCTAAGTCTTATCAGTCATGTCTGACGCTGTGCGACCCCATAGACGGCAGCCCATCAGGCTCCTCCGTCCCTGGGATTCTCCAGGCAAGAACACTGAAGTAGATTCCCATTTCCTTCTCCAATGCATGAAAGTGAAAAGTGAAAGTGAAATCGCTCAGTCGTGTCCGACTCTTAGCAACCCCATGGACTGTAGCCTACCAGGCTCCTCCACCCATGGGATTTCCCAGGCAAGAGTACTGGAGTGGGTTGCCATTGCCTTCTCTGCCAGAAAACTGCAGAGGAAGGTAAACTGCCAACCTCATTTATATGAAGCCACCATTACCCTAATACCAAAACCAGACAAAGATGCCACAAAAAAAGAAAACTACAGGCCAATATCACTGATGAACACAGATGCAAAAATCCTTAACAAAATTATAGGAAACAGAATCCAACAACATATTAAAAAGATTATATATCATGACCAAGTGGGCTTTATCCGAGGGATGAAAGGATTCTTTAATATCCACAAATCAATCAATGTGATACACCACATTAACAAATTGAAAAATAAAAACCATATGATTATCTCAATAGATGTAAAGAAAGCCTTTGACAAAATTCAACATCCATATATGATTGGAAAAAAAAAAAAAACCTCCAGAAAGCAGGAATAGAAGGAACATACTTCAAATTAATAAAAGCTATATATGACAAACCCACAGCAAACATTATCCTCAATGGTGAAAATTTGAAAGCATTTACCCTAAAGTCAGGAACAAGACAAGGGTGTACACTCTCACCACTACTATTCAACATAGTTTTGGAAGTTTTTGGCACAGCAGTCAGAGAAGAAAAAGAAATAAAAGGAATCCAGATTGGAAAAGAAAAATAAAACTCTCACTGTTTGCAGATGACATGATTCTCTATACAGAAAACCCTAAAGACTCCATCAGAAAATTACTAGAGCTAATCAATGAATATAGTAAAGTTTCAGGATATAAAATTAACACACAGAAATCCCTTGCATTCCTATACAATAACAGTGAGAAAACATAGAAATTAAGAAAACAATTCCATTCACCATTGCAACAAAAAGAATAAAATACTTAGGAATAAATCTACCTAAACAAACAAAAGACTTATATATAAACACTGATGAAAGAAATCAAAGAGGACACAAAGAGATGGAGAAATATACCATGTTTATGGATCGGAAGAATCAATATAGTGAAAATGAGTATACTACCCAAAGCAAACTATAGATTCAATGCAATCCCTATCAAGCTACCAACAGTATTTTTCAGAGAATTAGCACAAATAATTTCACAGTTTGTATGGAAATACAAAAAACTTTAAATGGCCAAAACAATCTTGAGAAAGAAGAATGGAACTGGAGGAATCAACTTGCGCTCCAGTCATCAAGACAGTATGGTACTGGCACAAAGACAGAAATATAGATCAATGGAACAAAATAGAAAGCCCAGAGATAAATCCACATGCCTATGGACACCTTATCTTTGACAAAGGAGGCAAGAATATACAATGGCGAAAAGACAATCCTTTAACAAGTGGTGCTGGTCAACCACTTGTAAAAGAATGAAACTAGAACACTTCCTATCACCATACACAAAAATAAACTCAAGATGGATTAAAGATCTAAATGTAAGATCAGAAATGATAAAGCTCCTAGAGGAAAACATAGGCAAAACACTCTCTGACATAAATCATAGCAGGATCCTCTATGACCCAGCTCCCAGAGTAAAAGCAAAAATAAACAAATGGGACCTAATTAAACCTAAAAGCTTTTGCACAATGAAGGAAACTATAAGCAAGGTGAAAAGACAACTTTCAGAATGAGAGAAAATAATAGCAAACGAAGCAATTGACAAAGAATTAATCTCCAAAATAAACAAGCAGCTCCTGCAGCTCAATTCCAGAAAAATAAACCCAGTTAAAAAAATGGGCCAAAGAACTAAACAGACATTTCTCCAAAAAAGACATGCAGATGGCTAACAGACGCATGAAAACATGCTCAACATCACTCATTATCAGAGAAATGCAAATCAAAAGCAGAATGAGGTACCATCTGACGCCAGTCAGAATGACTGCTATCAAAAAGTCTACAAACAATAAATGCTGGAGAGGGTGTGGAGAAAAGGGAAAACTGTTACACTATTGTTGGGAATCCAAACTAGTACGGACACTATGGCGAAGAGTGTGGAGATTCCTTAGAAAGCTGGAAATAGAACTACCATCAGTTCAGTTCAGTTGCTCAGTCGTGTCCAACTCTTTGCAATCCCATGAATTGCAGCACACCAGGCCTCCCTGTCCATCACCAACTCCCAGAGTTCACTCAAACTCATGAGCATCGAGTCGGTGATGCCATCCAGCCATCTCATCCTCTGTCGCCCCCTTCTCCTCCGGTCCCCAATCCCCCCCAGCATCAGGGTCTTTTCCAATGAGTCAACTCTTCACATGAGGTGGCCAAAGTATAGGGGTTTCAGCTTTAGCATCATTCCTTCCAATGAGCACCCAGAACCGGTCTCCTTTAGGATGGACAGGTTGGATCTCCTTGCAGTCCAAGGGACTCTCAAGAGTCTTCTCCAACACAGTTCAAAAGCATCAATTCCTCAGCGCTCAGCTTTCTTCACAGTCCAACTCTCACATCCATACATGACCACAGGAAAAACCATAGCCTTGACTAGATGGACCTTTTTTTGGCAAAGTAATGTCTCTGCTTTTGAATATGCTGTCTAGGTTGGTCATAACTTTTCTTCCAAGGAGTAAGTGTCTTTTAATATCATGGCTGCAATCACCATCTGCAGTGGTTTTGGAGTCCAAAAAAATAAAGTCTGACACTGTTTCCACTGTTTCCCCATCCATTTGCCATGAACTGATGGGACTGCATGCCATGATCTTAGTTTTCTAGAAGTTGAACTTTAAGCCAACTTTTTGGCTCTCCTCTTTCACTTTCATCAGGGGCTCTTAAGTTCCTCTTCACTTTCTGCCATAAGGGTGGTGTCATCTGCATATCTGAGGTTATTGATATTTCTCCCAGCAACCTTGATTCCAGCTTGTGCTTCTTCCAGCCCAGCGTTTCTCATGATGTATTCTGCATAGAAGTTAAATAAGCAGGATGACAATATGCAGCTTTGATGTACTCCTTTCCCTATTTGGAACCAGTCTGTTGTTCCATGTCCAGTTCTAACTGTTGCTTCCTGACCTGCATGTAGGTTTCTCAAGAGGCAGGTTAGGTGGTCTGGTATTCCCATCTCTTTCAGAATTTTCCACAGTTTATTGTGATCCACACAATCAAAGGCTTTGGCATAGTCAATAAAGCAGAAATAGATGTTTTTCTGGAACTCTCTTGCTTTTTCCATGATCCAGCAGATGTTGGCAGTTTGGTCTCTGATTCCTCTGCCTTTTCTAAAACCAGTTTGAACATCTGGAAGTTCATGGTTCATGTATTGCTGAAGCCTGGCTTGGAGAATTTTGAGCATTACTTCACTAGCATGTGAGATGAGTGCAATTGTGTGGCAGTTTGAGCATTCTTTGGCATTGCCTTTCTTAGGGATTGGAATGAAAACTGACCTTTTCCAGTCCTGCGGCCACTGCTGAGTTTTCCAAATTTGCTGGCATATTGAGTACAGCACTTTCACAGCATCATCTTTCAGGATTTGAAATAGTTCAACTGGAATTCCATCACCTCCACTAGCTTTGTTCATAGTGATGCTTTCTAAGGCCCACTTGACTTCACGTTCCAAGATGTCTGGCTCTAGGTGAATGATCACACTATTGTGATCACTTCTGGGTTGTGAAGATCTTTTTTGTACAGTTCTATGTATTCTTGCTACCTCTTCTTTATATATTCTGCTTCTGTTAAGTCCATATAATTTCTGTCCTTTATTGAGCCCATCTTTGCATGAAATGTTCCCTTGGTATCTCTAATTTTCTTGAAGAGATCTCTAGTCTTTCCCATTCTGTTGTTTTCCTCTATTTCTTTGCATTGATCACTGAGGATGGCTTTCTTATCTCTCCTTGCTAGTCTTTGGAACTCTGCATTCAGATGCTTATATCTTTCCTTTTCTCCTTTGCTTTTCACTTCTCTTCTTTTCACAGCTATTTGTAAGACCTCCTCAGACAGCCATTTTGCTTTTTGGCATTTCTTTTCCATGGGGATGGTCTTGATCCCTGTCTCCTGTACAATGTCACGAACCTTCATCCATAATTCATCAGGCACTCTGTCTATCAGATCTAGTCCCTTAAATCTATTTCTCACTTCCACTGTATCATCATAAGGGATTTGATTTAGGTCACACCTGAATGGTCTAGTGGTTTTCCCTACTTTCTTCAATATAATTCTGAATTTGTCAATAAAGAGTTTATGATCTGAGCCACAGTCAGCTCCCAGTCTTGTTTTTGCTGACTGTATAGAGCTTCTCCATCTACCATATGACCCAGCAATCCTATTGTGGGCATACACACTGAGGAAACCAGAATTGAAAGAGGCACATGTACCCCAATATTCATCGCAGCACTGTTTACAATAGCCAGGACATGGAAGCAACCTAGATGTTCATTGGCAGATGAATGGATAAGAAAGCTGTGGTGCCTATACACAATGGAATATTACTGAGCCATTAAAAAGAATGCATTTTAATCAGTTCTAATGAGATGGATGAAACTGGAGCCTATTATACAGAGTGAAGTAAGTCAGAAAGAAAAGCACCAACACAGTATCAGTTCAGTTCAGTCACTCAGTTGTGTCTGACTCTGTGACCCCATGAATTGCAGCACGCCAGGCCTCCCTGTCCATCACCAACTCCTGGAGTTCACTCAGACTCACGTCCATCGAGTCAGTGATGCCATCCAGCCATCTTATTCTCTGTCGGCCCCTTCTTCTCCTGCCCCCAATCCCTCCCAGCATCAATGTCTTTTCCAATGAGTCAACTCTTTGCATGAGGTGGCCAAAGTACTAGAGCCTCAGCTTTAGCATCATTCCTTCCAAAGAAATCCCAGGGTTGATCTCCTTCAGAATGGGCTGGTTGGATCTCCTTGCAGTCCAAGGGACTCTCAAAAGTCTTCTCCAACACCACAGTTCAAAAGCATCAATTCTTCGGTGCTCAGCTTTCTTCATAGTCCAACTCTCACATCCATACATGACCACAGGAAAAACCATAGCGTTGACTAGACGGACCTTTGTTGGCAAAGTAATGTCTCTGCTTTTGAATATGCTATCTAGATTGCTCATAATTTTTCTTCCAAGGAGTAAGCGTCTTTTAATGTCATGGCTGCAGTCACCATCTGCAGTGATTTTAGAGCCCCCAAAAATAAAGTCTGACACTGTTCCCACTGTTTCCCCCATCTATTTCCCATGAAGTGATGGGACCAGATGCCATGACCTTCGTTTTCTGAATGTTGAGCTTTAAGTCATCTTTTTCACTCTCCTCTTTCACTTTCATCAAGAGGCTTTTTAGTTCCTCTTCACTTTTCTGCCATAAGGGTGGTGTCATCTGCATACCTGAAGTTATTGATATTTCTCCCGGCAATCTTGATTCCAGCTTGTGTTTCTTCCAGTCCAGCGTTTCTCATGATGTACTCTGCATAGAAGTTAAATAAGCCGGGTGACAATATACAGCCTTGATGTACTCCTTTTCCTATTTGGAACCAGTCTGTTGTTCCATGTCCAGTTCTAACTGTTGCTTCCTAGCCTGCATACAGATTTCTCAAGAGGCAGGTCAGATGGTCTGGTATTCCCATGTCTTTCAGAATTTTCCACAGTTTATTGTGATCCACACAATCAAAGGCTTTGGCAGAGCCAATAAAACAGAAATAGATGTTTTTCTGGAACTCTCTTGGTTTTCCATGATCCAGCGGATGTTGGCAATTTGATCTTTATACTAATGCATATATACTGCATTTAGAAAGATGGTAACAATTACCCTATATGCGAGACAGCAAAAGAGACACAGACGTATAGGATAGTCTTTTGGACTCTGTGGGAGAGGCAAGGGTAGGATGATTTGAGAGAGTAGCACTGAAACATGTATATTATCATATGTGAAACAGATCGCCAGTCCAGGTTCAATGCATGAGACAGGGTGCTCAGGGCTGGTACACCGGGATGACCGTGAGGGATGGGGAGGGAGGTAGGAGGGGGGGTTCAGGATGGGGAACACATGTACACCCATGGCTGATTCATGCCAATGTAGGGCAAAAACCACTACAATACTGTAAAGTAGTTAGCCTCCAAGTAAAACAAATAAATTAATATTTTAAAATTAAATTTAAAAAAGAAGCTGCATTTAGTGGGAAATTAGTACGGAGAGTCAATGGAATTCTGAAAACTTTCAAGTCTTGGGAAAACTATAAAAATAATTAAAGAATAAAAAGTCATATCACATGGAACAAAAATATAAAGAGGAATATTCACTTGTGAAAGACAAGAATTCACAAGAATATACAAGACAGACAGAGGTTAACAGCCGGTTGTTTCAAAGACGTGAGGCAAGTGTAGTGCTCTTAAGAGTACAGGATCCCCTGAGTTCAACTCAAGTTCAAATTCTTGCTCTACCACTCAACAGCTGTGATTCTGAACAGGTTACTTACTCTTTATGCCTCAGTTTATTCTAAAATAGGATAATAATGAGATAATCCACACAAATGCTACTCACTAAAGTAACTGGCACTCTAAAGTTATTAGCATTCTAAATAATCACTAATTTGTTATAACTTCAAATACAAAAACTAGAATAATGAAAAATTTCATTAAAACTTGTTTTCTTCAAACACTAAAACTGTACAGCTTTTGTATTTTAAATAAAGCAATGTGAACTGAATTAACTGCTTTTGTGGAGGAAAATGAAGAAATAGTTTCACACTCTAACCCTCTTTCCTTTCAAGTTGGCAGAAAAATAGGTCAAAGAGTTCACAGAAACTTGATTCCTTTCCAGTCAATTTGGACAAGGTCCAGTTAGCCAGTTCCTCAAGGACATGATGCAATGAAAACAATTCAGGAAAATAAATAATATGGGAAAAACATAACACAGAGGCAGGAGATAATTTTATTTCATCTTCTATTTAGATGTTACTTTTAAAAAGCAACCAAAATGAGGGCTTCCCTGGTGGCTCAGTGGTAAAGAATCCACCTGCCAGTGCAGGAGACCCAGGTTTGATCCCTGGTCCAGGATGATCCCACATGCTGCAGAGCTCTAAGCCCATGTGCCACAACTATTGAGCCTATGCTCTAAAGCATGGGAGCTGAAACCACTGAGCCCTTGCCCTGCAACTACAGAAGCCTGAGCGCCCTAAAGCCTGTGCTCCAGAACAAGAGAAGCCATCCAGTGAGAAGCCGACACACTGCAAGTGGAGAGTGGCCCCACTTCCCAAAACTAGAGAACAGCCCACACAGCAATAAAGACCCAGCACAGCCCAAAATAAATAAATAAATAATTTTTTTAATGCAACCAAAATTGATATCTGTAAATCATACACTTTTAATTGTTAGCTACTATACATGTTTAATTTACCATTTGAACTATACTTTTCATGGAAACTGAGATTGTTTCTTCATATTTAGTAGCAGGTGAGTAAGTATCAGGACACCTAGGTAGCCATCTGACAAGCAAAGGAAATAGGCAGGCTCCTATTTCATTCCTAAGATCAAACTAAAGCCCAGTAGATCGACAACCCCAACATAAAAAGTGAAGCCATAAATTACTAGAGAAAATTTTGTAGAAGAGCTTATGAAACTAAAAGCAATCACAGAACAATGAAATCAATACATTTGATGACATAAAAACTTTAAAATTCTGCACAGAAAGAAAATAGCACTAACAGTGTCAAAAGACGGAAACTAGGCCAACAGCCTATTTTCTTTAACACATGACGATATTTTATGAATAAGATGTTTTGTATTTTATGTAAGCGAAGTGGAAGAAAACAAATAGCAAAACAAGCAGTTAATTAGAAAAGAATTTTAAAATGTTAATTATATGAAAGATGATTATCCTCATTTATAATTAAACAAATGCATATTATAATAATAATGGGAACCAGTTCATCACCTAGCAGGTTGACACACGGATCATAAAGTTTGATGACACAGTGGATGATAACATGAGGAAAGACGCCACTATGTAATATAGAAGTGATAAAAATAATGCAAACACTTTAGAGGACAACTGGTTTATTCATCAACATTGAGAATGCACATAGCACATACAACTGTTCAAGTTTTGAACTTATCTTGTCAGGATTTTCCTATTTTTATACAAAGACAGACACATACTATCATACCCAGTTGGTGATGGAAGAAGCCCCATTTGTCCCGGTTTCTGTCTTTTGTGAACTGCCAAGCAAATTTTAGGAATTCAAATAGTAATTGTTGAATGTAGAAATGAACAGCATGTGCATGACAGCACTGCCAACGTCTGACAACAAATCCTATGTCCAATATAGGAGACTGGTTATTACATTTTAATGGAATAAATGGAGACAATGAAGTAGCCCCCAAAAGAATAATACACATGTCGAAATAGGGTGATCTCTAAGATAAGTTAGATTCAGTTCAGTTCACTTGCTCAGTCATGTCCAACTCTTTGCGACCCCATGGACTGCAGCACGCCAGGCCTCCCTGTTCATCACCAACTCCCGGAGTTCCCTCAAACCCATGTCCATTGAGTCAGTGATGCCATCCAACCATCTCATCCTCTCTCATCCCCTTCTCCTCCCACCTTCAATCTTTCCCAGCATCAGGGTCTTTTCCAATGAGTCAGCTCTTCACATCAGGTGGCCAGAGTTTGGTGTTTCAGCTTCAGCATCAGTCCTTCCAATGAATATTCAGGACTGATTTCCTTTAGGATGGACTGGTTGGATCTCCTTGCAGTCCAAGGCATTCTCAAGAGTCTTCTCCAACACCACAGTTCAAAGCATCAATTCTCCAGTGCTCAGCTTTCTTTATAGTCCAACTCTCACATCCATACATGACTACTGGAAAACCAGAGCCTTGACTAGATGCACCTTTGTTGGCAAAGTAATGTCTCTGCTTTTTAAGTTAGGTTAAAAAGGCAAAATGTAAAACACATACATATGCTTGAGAAGTGTGAGTCACTCCGTTGTGTCCAACTCTTTGTGACCACATGGACTGTAGCTCACTAGGTTGCTCCCTCCATCCATGGGATTTTCCAAGAAAAATACTGGAGTGGTTAGTCATTCTCTTTTCCAGAGGATCTTCCTGACCCAGGGATCGAACCCAGGTCTCTTTTGTCTTCTGCATTGCCAGGTGGGTTCCTTATCACTAGGGCCACCTGGGAAGCCTACATGTTCTTGTGTGACTGTATTCTACCTGGACAGGTAAGAGGTAGGTAAACACAAATGCGACTGGGTAGATGGTTTGTAAACTAAGGTCTGGGGTGAGAGATTTTGTCCTTTAGAAAGTTACTTTTAGGAACTTACGTTGCATTGCTTACTATTTATGGATTAAAATAAAAGCATCTGTTCTTATTACTTTTTCAATTAAAAATTAGTTATTAACAGCAAAAATCCCCATACTGAGACCCCCGGGACGCAGCACTGTAACACTTCTCTGCCTCCCAGCTCGCTGTGGGTGAGCTAGCAGCTTGGAGAAAGGGCTCCATCAAGTTCAACTGCTGAGCGCGGACTGCGCTGGGTACGTCCTGTTCTGTTAAACCAGTCAATGATCAGACCTGGAAACCAGCCATCGCTGGAGGCCTTTCCCCCGTTACTTAACAGATGCGGATGCTGAGTCCAAAGTGACAGAACTCAAGGTCGCACCCCTCTTTCTGATTTCTGTCTTCCCACCACCCTGCTCTCAACCCCGTGTATCACACCTGGAAACACAGAGGAGAAACCTTATCCCGACTCTTCTGCTGAAGATACTCTGCACCGCTTTAGTGCCTTGACTATTACTATTACCAATACTCTTTTGCTAGAATTTGACTCCAAGATCTTCAGTTTTCCTGGCAATTTCATTTCTCCCAGCACACGTCGAGTTATCTGCTGAGATGAAATAAATCTAGGCTTCCCACATTCTCAGAGGTCATTATCTTTTATCTCTGCTGCTCTGCCGCGGAGAGTAAGGCATTTCCGAAAAACTTTATAGGTTCGGGAGACTCATCCAAGAGCAGAATTTCACTGCTTGGGGTCAAATAGGCCCTCACCCGAGATGGCCCCAGCTTTTTTAGAAGTTTCCCGTTTCCACGACCCTGGAGAAACTGGAAGGACCAGCGCGGGATTTCTCAGGACACCCGCTGCCACCGCCCGGTGCGCCCTGCTCGCGTCCCCGCCGAGGTTACCCCGCACCGGCACCCCCTGCTCCCGGCACAGGTCCAGGCGAGGGATCAGCCTGGGTTCCGGCCCAGCCTCGGCTTCCCGGCGCGTCACCGGGGTGGGGCTCGGCGGGAAGGTCCCCTTACCCGCCAGGCCAGGTCCAGATCGAAGTCCCGGGCGCGCAGGAACCGCAGCAGGAAGGCGTCGCTGAGCAGCCGCCCCGCCAGCGGAGCGCCCGCCGCCCCGGTACGGCGCCGCAGCTCGGCCAGGCTGGGCTGCAGCAGCGGCGAGTGGTCGGGCAGCGCGCTGAGTTGCAGCCCCTCCGGCCCGGGCCGCGCCTCCGCCATGCCCGCCGCCCGCTCCCGCTGTGGTCCGGGGCGCCAGGGAGAGCGCCCGCGGGCCTCCTGCCCCTCCTCCGCGGACCGCCCGCCACGCCCGGAGGGGTGCGTCCCGCCGCCTCTTAGAGCGAACCACGTGGGGCCCTGCGGGGCTCAGGGCTCTGCAAGCCCCAGGTAATAACCCCGGCCTTCCCAGAAAGGAAGTCACTGGTGCTCAGCGTCAGGAAGATGACATCGTGTGTTTGCCTCCGCTGATGGTGATCGGTGGCGATGTTTTAAAACTAGTCAGCCAGAGAACTTTATTTTTTCTATTTTCTTCCTTCTTTCCTTCCCGCCCCCACCCCCCATCTACCTCTCTCTCCCTTCCTTCCCTCCTTTCCTTTTTCTTTCTTTCTTCCTCCCTCCTTCCCTCCTGTATTCCTTCCTTCTTTCTTCTCTCCCTCCTTCCCTCCCTTCCGTCTTACAATCCTACCTTGTCCTAAAGCTGGAAGGAGCCTTAGAACCACCTCTTCGCGTCTCAGTGGCGGGCTTGCAGAGGAGTCCTTCTCCCTACCCTTCCATTAATGCTTCCTCACTGACTCCTCACCTCAACCTGTGTTACATGGTACCTGCGTGCTAAGGAGGCTTCAGTAGTGTCAGACTCTTTCGACTCCATGGACTGTAGCCCGCCAGGCACCTCTGTCCATGGGAACTCTCCAGGCAAGAAGACTGGAGTGGGTTGTCATTTCCTTCTCCAGGGTGTGTTGTTGCATCAGTTCAGTTCAATTCAGTTCAGTTGCTCAGTCGTGTCCGACTCTTTGCGACCCCATGAATCTCAGCACACCAGGCCTCCCTGTCCATCACCATGTCCCGGAGGTCACTCAGACTCACGTCCATCGAGTCAGTGATGCCATCCAGCCATCTCATCCTTGGTCGTCCCCTTCTCCTCCCGCCCCTAATCCCTCCCAGCATCAGAGTCTTTTCCAATGAGTCAACTCTTTGCATGAAGTGGCCAAAGTACTGGAGTTTCAGCTTTAGCATCATTCCCTCCAAAGAAATCCCAGGGTTGATCTCCTTCAGAATGGACTGGTTGGATCTCCTTGCAGTCCAAGGGACTCTCAAGAGTCTTCTCCAACACCACAGTTCAAAAGCATCAATTCTTCAGCGCTCAGCCTTCTTCACAGTCCAACTCTCACATCCATACATGACCGCAGGAAAAACCATAGCCTTGACTAGACGGACCTTAGTTGGCAAAGTAATGTCTCTGCTTTTGAATATGCTATCTAGGTTGGTCATAACTTTCCTTCCAAGGAGTAAGCGTCTTTTAATGTCATGGCTCTAGTCACCATCTGCAGTGATTTTGGAGCCTCCAAAAATAAAGTCTGACACTGTTTCCACTGTTTCCCCATCTATTTGCCGTGAAGTGGTGGGACCGGATGCCATGATCTTCGTTTTCTGAATGTTGAGCTTTATTTAAGCCAACTTTTTTGCTCTCCTCTTTCACTTTCATCAAGAGGCTTTTTAGTTTAGTTTTTGCATCAGTGGTTTTCAAAATACACATCCCAAAAGGGCACCTCACTGCTCCTCCCTTTCTTCCCATTTCAGGCAAAGGCTTCTTAGTTCTTTGGTACCTTACTCTCTTAGTGATATACACCAATAAATGACTGTCATTTTTCAGTCGCTAAGTTGTGTCCAACTCTCTGTGCTATGGAGTGCAGCACACCAGTCTTCCCTGTCCTCCACTATCTCCCGGAATTAACTCAAATTCATCTCCATTGAGTTGGTGATGCTATCTAACCATCTTACCCTGTGCTGCCCCCTTCTTTTGCCTTCAATCTTTACCAGAATCAAGGTCTTTTCCAGTGAGTTGGCTCATCACATTATGTAGCCAAAGTATTGGAGCTTCAACTTCAGCATCAGTGCTTCCATAGAATATTCAAGGTTGATTTTCTTTAGGATGGGCTTATTTGATCTCTTTTCAGTCCAAGGGACTGTCAAGAGTCTTTTCCAGCACTACAATTCAAAAGCATCAGTTCTTCAGCCTTCTTTATGGTCGAACTCTCACATACGTACATGACTACTGAAAAAACCATACCTTTGACTATACAGACCTTTGTGGGCAAAGTGATGTCTCTGCTTTTTAATAACTAAGGACTAGAAAGTGCCAAGGAAAATCTTTGTAAACACTACATACTTCCTGTGTTATGCTCTATTATCATGTCTGTCACTCAACAGAGTCCAAAGTCCTCATATGACCTCATCTAAGTGATCCCTCTTTATGAAGATGGAGCAGGGAAGTGATGTAGAAACCAGAAAAGCCATTACATTGGTCTTTCCTTTATCTTTGTCCTTTGCAACTATCCCAGAATTGACCTGTCTCCCTGAGGGAGAACGCATGAGTTGAATTTTTATTGAATATATACTATGTGACAAATAAATACTAAAATCTCACAAACAAATAAAACTAAATCTTTGCCTTTAAGATGTTCCATGGTAGGTGAGAGGAACTGCAATTTCATTCATGAAAAAAATAGTTATTGAGCACCTTCTGTGTCCAGATCCTGTTCCAGGCACTGAGGGTCCATTCTCAAACAAAACAGATACAACCCTTGTCTTGGGGGCTTTGATTTTTGTGGAGGGAGATCAGATGAGGAATGAGATAAATAAGCAGTAAAATAGAGTCAGGGAGGTGGTTTGGGGGAAACATAAAGCTCTGAAGGAGGGTTGAGCCCACAGTGATGTTTGAATAACACCTGCAAGAGGGGAGGAAGCTGGACCAGGGGTCCCTGAGATGCAGATGGGGGCCAGGCTTGGGAAGTCAGTGAAGTAAATAATCAGAATTCAGTGAGTAAGCTATGGTAAATGAGGGCTAGAAGTGCCAAGCTTTGATTTTCATTTAGAGTGAGATAGAAAGCTATTGGAGGAGAGGTTTACCATTCAATGTGAAAACTGTCATGAAAGGGTTAGAGAGAAAGTACCATAGAGAACACAGAGGAGGGCTTCCTGACCCTGCTTAGGGTATCTGGGAAGGCTTCATAAAGAGAGGATGTTTGCTTAGCCTTAATGGAGGCATTGGGAAGGTTTGCCAGGTGAGAGAAAGAGGTGGAATCTGGAAGTAAGTACTAGTCCAAAGGGATAGACTGTGCAGAGCCTTACTTGGAATTCTGAATAATGAAAAATCCAAGGGAAGCCAGTCTTCTCTGGGAGCTTAAAGAGTTTAAAAGTAAGCGAACAAGATAGTGTACACGTGGCATATTTTCTTCTCTTTCAATTAAAAAAAATACATTATTCTAGTTGTTTCTAGTAATTAGCATCTGCTATTTTGAAATAGGACAGAAAGTTCATTCAGAGGGACTTCAGCGGTATGGGATCGATCCCTGGGCAGGAACTAAGGTCCCTGAAGCCATGTGGCACTGCAAAAAAAAAAAAAAATCAGCGAGAGATCATGGACATAGCTATAGTATCATAGCTGTAGCATCCTTTTTTGAAAGTGAGCTTTGTGGGGTGTGGAGTCTGATTTGGCTAGGTTTGCATTTGTAGAACTCTCATAGGAAAAACCCAACAGAATTTTTATTGACTGATTTTGATGGATAACCATTAAATTTGGTAAAAGTGGAAGCAACATGGAGCCCAGGTGACCAAGAGACATGGTTCCTAATAACCCAGAGGTACAGAGGTAGTGGAGCATCTCTGTGGTCAAAATATGAAACAATTCCAGCACCTGCAGTTAGTGCCTTTGAAGAAAAACTGAGAGAGAAAAGAAAAGGAATGTGGAGGAGTAGTGGAGTAGATGCCTACAGAAAAACTTGCTTACTTTTTGCTAAGCAATGCAGACCACCCAACTGTGTTGCAACCATGTATCTTAGATCTGAAAAAACATTTTAGAATTTTGCTACAAATTTTCTGTCAGTGTTACTCACTCTTAATTTTGAAATGGTTTCACTTTTGCTTTGCTCCTATGTTACTCTGGTGAGCTTACTGCACATGCATCCAGGCCTCCTATATAAAGATTCCAGAAGCGTTTCTGGAACTAATGGCATGAGAAAATAAAAACAAACATGGAGGGAAAAGTCAGTTAATATGTGTACAAGTAACTTACAATTCACTCTGAAATTATTTAGCAACTGATTATTAACATGTAATAATTCATAAGTATACCAATGAAAATTTATTTTCAGTTTCACAAAAAAGAGATAAATATTATTTATTATCACTGTTAAGAGATAACCTTCAGGACTTTCCTGGTGGTGCAGTGGATAAGAATCTACATGGCAATGGAGGGGACATGGGTTCAATCCCTGGTTTGGGAAGATCCTACATGCCACAGAGCAACTAAGCCCATACTCCACAACTATTAAAGCCCGCACACTCTAGAGCCCATGCTCCTCAACAAGAGAAGCCATAGCAATGAGAAGCCTGTGCACCATAACAAAGAGAAGCCCCAGTTGCCACAAGCAGAGAAAAACCCACACAAAAGCAACGAAAACTCAGCACAGCCATAAATAAATAAAGATAACTTCCAAAAGGGGGTAAAATTATGACTCTCATACAGATATAAATATTTTTATTTGACTTAGAAGCAGAGAACCAGACAGAGACTCAAAGGAGAGCTCAAAACAGCACACATTTATATGGAGTGAAGGATATGGAAATAGGTTGGGAAGATCCCCTGGAGAAGGAAATGGAAACCCATTCCAGTATTCTTGCCTGGAGAATCCCATGGACAGAGGAGCCTGGCAGGCTACAGTCTATGGGGTTGCGGAGTCAGACACTACTAACCAGCTGAGCACATAAGTACATGCAAAGTTTGGGGACAAAACTAACTTCTTCCACCGTGAGGGCAGGAGGCCAATTGAAACTACCAGGTAGGGCAGCATTTGCATGCTCTTAAACAAGAGTTGCCATTGCCACCAAAGAGCTATAATTTACCGTGTTGTGAAATAACCTAGATAGAGTCAGAATCAGACAATCCAGAGGGAGTGCTCTAGAGTCCATACAATGCATAGTTCTCCGCTGACACACAGTTTGATCCTGTATCACTTGGAATGATGTAAACTCATTTTATTATTAATGCTTATTGAAGCATAGCTGCTTTACAATGTTGTGTTAGTTTCTGCTGTATGGCAAAGTGAATCAGCTACATATATTATACATCCCCTCTTTTTTGGATTTCCTTCCCATTTAGGTTGCCATACAGCACTAAGTAGAGCTCCCTGAACTGCACAGCAGGTTCTCATTAGTTGTCCATTTCATACATAGTATCAATAGAGTATATATGTCAGTCCCAGTCTCCCAATTCATCCCACTGCCCCTTTCCTTTTTATGTTCGAATTCATACGTTTGTTCTCTGATGTAAATTTATCTTAAAAATTTTAAAGTAATATGGTGGAAAATTTTAAACGTACATAGACTACTAATGAACACTAATGGACAACTTGTTTTAGCAACCAGAGATATCTTGCCAATCTTGTTTTATCTGCCTCTTCCACTTTTTAAATAAGCAGTAACATTTTAAAGGTTTCTTATAATTTAAAGAATCATTTTTCTGGTAAGTACTTAAATGTGCAATTTTTTCTTTTATGCATGAGCAAGATACCATTTTTTTCACACCTAAGGAAATTAGCCACAATTCCCCAATATCATCTAATACCTAGTCTGTATTCAAATTTCCCTAATTGTCTCAAAAATATCTTTTTAAAACTATTCAAATTAGGATCGGCATAAATGTATGCACTGCATTTGGTTGGTCAGCCTAAGTGTCAAAAGTACCTCCCCTTTTGTTTTTCTGATTATTTGTTTTTTATTTTTTAAATTATTTTTTAATTAAAGGATAATTGCTTTATAGAATTTTGTTGTTTTCTGTCAAATCTCAACATGAATCAGCCATCCCAGTGAAGTTGCTCAGTCATGTCTGACTCTTTGGGACCCCATGGACTATAGCCTACCAGGCTCCTTCATCCATGGAATTTTCCAGGCAAGAGTCCTGGAGTAGGTTGCCATTTCCTACTCCAGGGGCTCTTCCCGACCCAGGGATCGAACCCAGGTCTCACGAATTGCAGGTAAACGCTTTACCGTCTGAGCCACCAGGGAAGCTGAATCAGCCATAGGTATACATATATCCCCTCCCTTTTGAACTTTCCTCCCATCTCCCTCCCCATCCCATCTCTCTAGGTTGATACAGAGACCCTGTTTGAGTTTCCTCAGTCATACAGCAGACTCCCGTTGGCTGTTTGTTTTACACATGGTAATGTCAGTTTCCATTTACTCTTTCCATACATCTGACCCTCTCCTCCTCTCTCCCCATGTCCATAAGTCTATTTTCTATGTCTGTTTCTCCACTGCTGCCTGTGAATAGATTCTTCAGTGCCATTTTTCTAGATTTTGTATATATGCATTAGAATATGATATTTATCTTTCTCTTTCTGACTTACTTCACTCTGTATAGTAGGCTCTAGGTTCATCCACCTCACTAGAATTGACTCAAATGCATTCTTTGTTACAGCTGAGTAATATTCCGTTGTGTATATGTACTTTCTGTTTTTTTTTTGTTTGTTTGTTTGTTTTTTAATTAAACACCATTAGTTTGTTGGAGTAACCAGTTCAGTGTTCCTTAAGATTTACCATGTTCTAGGTTTGGCTGATTGCCTCCTTGTGGTATCATTAAATTGTTCCTCTTTCCCCTACATTTCCTGTAAGCATAAGTAGATCTAGATGTGTGATTAGATCTGCGTACAATCTTCCTCTGGCAAGATCATTTCATGAGGTGACTCATCTTTGGATCATTGCATCTTTGTGTAATATCTGTGCTGTCCTTTTGGTATACTGATATTGATCAGTTTGCTTACATGCTGTCACCCTGATCCATCTATTGTAAAGGTTTCCACTTACCCAATGATTTTAGCATTTGCTGATGACAATCCTTGCTTAGGTCCATAACTTTATTATGGATGATAAAATGGTCATTTTTCTAATTTTCTTAACTAGAGGTCACCTTTCTATGAATAGGAACTTACACTTCTCAACTATTTTGTTAACCTGAAGTTCAGTTTTTATGGGAAAGTTACAATAAATGCTTGATTTATCTCATTAACTGGTTGTCAGTATTTACTAAAGCTAAAAATATTCATGCCTTATGACCAGCCATTTCACTCCTACATATATGTACGTATGTATAACACAGGTACAGCAAAATATGTGTCTATATATGTATAATACATATGTTCAACAAAGATGTACCATGTGTTCAACAAAAGACATGTAAAAAATATTCACAGGGGCTCTATATGAGCTATAGTCCATGGCATTGCAAAGTGGCAGACATGACTTAGCTACCAAACAACTCCTGTCGTAGGGCACAAGCTCTAGGAGAATGGGCTTCAGCAGTTGCAGCGTATGGGCTTAGCTGCTTTGCAGCATGTGGGATCTTCCTGGATAAGGGATTGAATCCTTGCCTCCTGCATTGGCAGGTAGACTTTTATCCCACCAGGGAAGCCCCAAAATGCATTTTTTAAAAAGCAGAAGCTACATCATGAATTCATACTGATTTTTCCCAATGGAACTTAAGATTGGCCTGTTGTTACTGATCTTTGATTTTATATTTGCAACTCTGTTTTCTTACACTGGAAATCTTACCACTTATTGATACTAGCATAATGACTTAGATGTTTTAGCCACATAATTTACATGTAAAAGTTTAAAATTGGCAGTATCAATAATACTGCTAAAAATAAGATGACTGAATGCTGTTGAAGATTCTTTGTGGTACTTTTTGTCCTTAGTGGGGATATGTTTGTGGGGAAATTAAACTGAGATTGCTTAGTATTTCTGCAAAAAGCCCTAGACTCACAGAAACATGTTCATGTACCATGAGAATTAGATATGTAACTGTGTTCTAGTTAATTAACCTGAAGGCTAATCTCCTGGAGAAAGCTAGAAGACCACAGTTCTGAATACTCATTAGAAGGACTGATGCTGAAGCTGAAGCTCCAATACTTTGGCCACCTGATGCAAACTCTTTGGGAAAGGCCCTGATGCTGGGAAAGACTGAAGGCAGAAGGAGAAGGGGGCAACAGAGCATGAGACAGTTGTATGGCATCATTGACTCAATGGACATGAGTTTGAGCAAACTCTGGGAGATAGTGGAGGAAGGGAAGCCTGGTGCACCGTAGTCCATGAGGTCGCAAAGTGACAGGAAGACTGGAATGGCTTACCTGGGAACCAGGAGATAGCTCTGAATAGTAGAAGCTCAGAATCAAAGGGGGACTACTGAATCTCTTTGGCTCCTGGGGAGACTTTATTTACAAACCAAAGGTATGGAGGTCTAAGGAGAAGTCCCTTTCAGGAGGGAGAAGAACAGCTGCCTCCTTCCTCCTCTAGAGTGCGTGTGTGGCAACTAAGTCACTTCAGTTGTATGGACTCTTCACAACTATATGGACCATAGCCCACCAGGCTGCTCTGTCCATGGGATTCTCCAGGCAAAAATACTGGAGAACACTTGCTGTGGCAAAGGGTCTTGCGTAACACAGTAAAGCTACAAGCCATGCCATGCAGGGTCCCCCAAGACAGATGGGTCATAGTGGGGAGTACTGACAAGACGTGGTTCACTGGAGGAGGGAATGACAAACCACTCCAATATTCATGCCTCAAGAACCCCATGAACAGTATGAAGAGAAGGACCTAGCTTCTCTCCACAATTTAGGATCTCCACATCTGTGGACTGAGGTGTGTAAACTGGGAGTTTTGGTCTGGTTTTGAACCACATAAACCATTCTATGGCTGCACATTAAGGATCATGTGGCCTACTAAATGAAAATTTGTTCCTTTTGTTAGGAATATTATCTCTTATACTGGTGTCAATCATTCATTTGAAAATTACCTGTGTTAAAACCTATATGAAAGCTCATTTCTTTAAACAAGAACTTATATATCTTTCAGTTCAGTTCAGCTCAGTCACTCAGTCATGTCCGACTCTTTGCGACTCTATGAATCTCAGCATGCCAGGCCTCCCTGTCCATCACCAACTCCAGGAGTTCACTCAGACTCACGTCCATCGAGTCCATGATGCCATCCAGCCATCTCATCCTTGGTCGTCTCCTTCTTCTCCTGCCCCCAATCCCTCCCAGCATCAGAGTCTTTTCCAATGAGTCAACTCTTCGCATGAGGTGGCCAAAGTACTGGAGCTTCAGCTTTAGCATCATTCCTTCCAAAGAAATCCCAGAGCTGATCTCCTTCAGAATGGACTGGTGGGATCTCCTTGCAGTCCAAGGGACTCTCAAGAGTCTTCTCCGACACCACAGTTCAAAAGCATCAATTTTCCGGCGCTCAGCCTTCTTCACAGTCCAACTCACATCCATACATGACTACTGGAAAAACCATAGCCTTGACTAGATGGACCTTAGTCGGCAAATAATGTCTCTGCTTTTGAATATGCTATCTAGGTTGGTCATAACTTTTCTTCCAAGGAGTAAGTGTCTTTTAATGTTATGGCTGCAGTCACCATCTGCAGTGATTTTGGAGCCCCCCAAAATAAAGTCTGGCACTGTTTCCACTGTTTCCCCATCTATTTCCCATGAAGTAATGGGACCGGATGCCATGATCTTCATTTTCTGAATGTTGAGCTTTAAGCCAGCTTTTTCACTCTCCTCTTTTACTTTCATCAAGAGGCTTTTTAGTTCCTCTTCACTTTCTGCCATAAGGGTGGCGTCATCTGCATATCTGAGGTTATTGATATTGGCAAATATTCTAAGCTCTTTACAAATATTAACTCATTTAATTTTCACCACAATCATACAAGATAGACTCTATCACTTCCATGTTATAAATGAGGAGGACAAGGAACGGACGCGTTAAGTAACCTGCCTAAAATCACACAGCTAGTAGTCACAGTTTCAGCGGTTGTGGTGCACAGGCTAACTTGGTCGGCAGCATGTGCAAACTTCTTAGATCAGGGACTGAGCCCGTGTCTCCTGCATCATCAGGTGGCTTCTTTACCACTGAACCACCAGGGAAGCTCTATTTCTCATATGAATTTAAATTGTGGAAACCAGATTATCTTCATTTATAATTGAATGATTGGGTCAATGAGCTGTTATCATGAGTACAAATAAAGTCTTTGAGTAAATATTAAATACTACTAATACATATCACTTTCCCAGATACTCTGCTCCATATTTTAATGTACCTTAACTTTAATTTCACAACAGTGCTGCACTGTGGATACTATTAACCCTATTTAGAAATGAGGAAATTGAGTCTCGAGAAATTCAGTTCAGTTTCTCAGTTATGCCCAACTGTTTGCGAACCCATGGTCTGTAGCACGCCAGGCTTCTTTGTCCATCACCAACTCCCAGAGCTTCCTCAAACTCACATCCATTGAGTTGGTGATGCCATCCAACCATCTCATCCTCTGTCGACCTCTTCTCCTTCTTCCTTCAATCTTTCTCAGCATCAGGGTCTTTTCTAAGGAGTCAGTTCTTCGCATCAGGTGGCCAAAGTATTGGAGTTTCAGCTTCAGCATCAGTCATTCCAGTGAATATTCAGGAATGATTTCCTTTAGAATTGACTGGTTTGATATCCTTGCTGCCCAAGGGACTCTCAAGAGTCTTCTCCAACACCACAGTTCAAAAGCATCAATTCTTTGGTGCTCAGCTGTCTTTATGATCCAACTCTCACATCCATACACGATTACTGGAAAAACCATAGCTTTGACTAGATGGACTTTGTTGGCAAAGTAATCTTTGAGATTACTGCTCTGATATCTAATGACACTCAGGTCTTGAGTGCTGGACAAGATGACCAAAGCCCACTCTTGCCTGAAGGATCCGCCTACCTGAGCTGCTGGCATGTTAGGAACTTGTGATCACTTGACCACTCCCTCTGGGACACAGAAATTGACCTTGATTACATTGAAAGCCCAACAGCCAGAAACGAGTCCTAGAATACATCACCTTACTCAAGTGCACATCTTTGGCTCATCTGAACTCACAGAACCCAATGCTGCTTCTCATAATCAGTGATAACAGATGATACAATCATTCCTGTGATCAGGGAAAAGGCCCCAGACTTCAGAGTCAGAAAGCTAGAGTTGGTCTCTGATTCTGTTTGTCACCAGATGTGACTCTAACCACCTGCCTGGCTTCTCTCTGAATCTGTCAGTTACCTCACAGGGATGTTTCTAGAGTCAAGTCAAAATGAGATAATATATGTGAAAGAGTGTTGTAGTAAATAAAAGTGCAGGGTATCAGATAAGCATCAGTATGTTGATTCAAGATGTGTTCATTGTCAGATTCAGTATGTACATTGCATGTGTTATTCATATATAAGTAGGACTTCCCAGGTGGCACAGGTGGTAACGAACCCTCCTACAAACGCAGTCAGAGGTAAGGGGCACAGGTATGATCCATGGGTCAGGAAGATCCCCTGGAGGAGGGCATGACAGCCCACCCCAGTATTCTTGCCTGGAGAATTCCATGGACAAGACGCCTGGAGGGCTACAGTCCCTGAGGTCACAAGAGTCAGACACAACTGAAGTGACTTAACACACACATATATAAAGTACTATATTTCTTTAAAGATGTGTAGTAGTTGGGAGTGGCTATAGAAGTTCTGTATTTTGCTGCTGAGTTGCAGTCATGAACTGATTTTTTTTTAAAACTATTTTTTCAGTTTTGGGTCTTGTGTGCTGCACAGGCTTTTCTCTAGTTGCCATGAGTGGCAGCTACTCTTTGTTGCAGGGCTTCTTACTGTGGTGGCTTCTCTTATCTCGGAGCATGGGCTGTGGGGTAATTGGGCTTTGGTAGTTGCGATCCCTGGGCTCCAGAGCACAGGCTCAATAGTTGTGGCACACAGGCTTAGTCGTTTCGTGGCATGTGGGATCTTCCCAGATCAGGGATCGAACCCATGTTTCCTGCATTTGCCGGCAGATTCTTTACCACTGAGCCACCAGGGAAGCCCCATGAACTGATTTTTGCAAACTCTGAAGATCACTGACCCAGATAGGAGTTTTGTCCAGCTTTTCTACTCAACGAACAATAAGACAGTTATTTCCCAAACTTGGCCAAACATTAGATTATTTACCTAGTGAGATGTCCAATCTTGTAGGAGATGTGAATCAGAATCTCCTGGTAAGAAGTCTGTAAATCTGGGTTTGTAGCAGACACTCCAGAGGATTCTTAGCATAACGCAATTTTGAGAAACACTGACTGAAACCAGTCTATTTTATCTCCCTCACCTACAGATTTTATAACTCTGAAACTGGTATGATTTTTGCCTTCCATCCTGATGAGCTGTCATGTTGATCAAGGAGATCTCTGAGCTGTCTGACCCTCTGAACCAACCAAAAGAGATTTATTAAATAATCTTGTCTCTTGAAAAAAAAAAAAATCTGTCCTGAATATACACTGGAAGGACTGATGCTGAAGCTGAAGCTCCAATACTTTGGCCACCTGTTGTGAAGACCTGACTCATTGGAAAAGACACTGATGGTGAGAAAAAATGAAGGCAGGAGGAGAAGGGGATGACAGAGGATGAGATGGTTGGATGGCACCACCGACTCGATGGACATGAGTTTTCGTAAGCTCTAGGAGTTGGTGATGGACAGGGAAGTCTGGTGTGCTGCAGTCCATGGGGTCGCAAAGAGTCAGACATGACTGAGCAACTGAACTGATACTGTCAAGTTCTGCTTAGCTTAAATTTAGGAATTCACATCCTTAGTAGGTAGTTTTTTGTTCTGTCTGATTAAAATACACTCTGGTTAAGGAAGAAGTGATTGTAACAATAGCCCATGTCCACATCAGATAACATAATATCTGGCAGCCTGTATTTTGTTCACATAGGCATGTAGACCTGTTTTATGAGGCTTTGGATGTATAACTGGAGTTTGTAGGCTATTGAGATTACCCTAAACCTCATTTCATCAAAGTGACTTACAAAAAAATTCTTGCAAATGGCAATGGGTTGAAGGAGCCATCAAATCTCTGAGGAACACTAGCTCAAAACCTGGGACCACATGTCTCTGCTACTTAGTAAAGTAATTGCAATTTCAGTTGCAAATTATAAGTATTATAAATAATATAGAATATAAAAGGCTAACACTGAGGTCCTAACTTCAACCCACATGCTCCTCAAGAAATCATTTGCCTCAATTCAGTACTGTTGGCTTCCCCATTGGCTCGGCAGTAAAGAATCCACTTGCAATGCAGGAGATGTGGGTTCGATTCCTGGGTCGGGAAGATACCCTGGAGGAGGGCCTGGCAATCCACTCCGGTAGTCTTCCTGGAAAGATTCTATGGACAAGGTAGCCTGGTAGGCTACAGTTCATGGTCTCGCAAAGAGTTGAACATGACTGAAGCGACTGAGCAAGAAAAAAAATTATACTGTTGGAATGCAAAACTGATAATCACCATGTAGCTTAGATGGGATTTTATATTACAAAGACATACACACACATTAACCATGTCACAGAGATCATACTAAGCTCTTCATATGTTATGTCTGCTCCAGTCTTTTGAGAGAGATCATTTAAACATCTTCCAGCAGCAGTAATTCATTTTACAAATAACTGTAAAGTGCCATTTGTGTGTTAGGCACCGGGCAAGGTCCCATGAAAATTTATTTTGGAATCATGGAGCTAAAACAGCTTATTTCAAAACATAAATTATAGATAATCTTTCCATCTATTTTTCTTATCTAAAAATGAAATATTTATCTTCTCAAAAAATTCCCTGGTGGCTCAGTGGTAAAGAATCCACCCTCCAAAGCAGGAGACTATACAGGCAACTATATGGCTAACAGTATATTCATTAGGAAATGCAAAGCAGGTTCAACTCCTGGGTTGGAAAGATCTCCGGAGGAGGAAATGGTAACCCACTGCAGTATTCTTGCCTGGGAAATCCCATGAACAGAGGAGCCTGGCAAGTCCATAGGGTGGCAAAAGAATGGGACAAGACTGAGCGACTGAACAAGAACATCTTAAGTATAAGCTTCATCCCCTTAAAATTTGCTTTCTCTCTTGTAATATTTTCTGTGACAGCAACATACGGCTAACTATATCCATGAGGAAATGCAAAAATCTTCATCATGAAAGTGCTTGTATAAGGTAGAAAAGTAAAATGAACATATGTTGCTATGTCTACATAGCCTGTAGCACAGACCATGATGAGAAGTGGCTTCCCTAAGTGACCCTAACAAGAAGAATGACAACTGCAGAGTGATGATTGAGAAAGGATTTTTATATGAAGGAGGCCATTTCCTGACCTACAATTATTTAACATCAGATTAAAAAGTAATGGCTACCCATGCCAGTATTCTTGCCTGGAGAATCCCATGGATAGAGGAGCCTGGTGAGCTGCAGTCCATGGGGTCTCAAAGAGTCAGACACGACTGAGTGACTAACTTTTTTTTAAGACTAGGAAAATATGCCAATTTGTCTTTTTTCATTGAGAAATGTTAATATATAACATTCCTGTTATATGAAACCTATTTATTTAGGTTGTCTCATTCTGGGACTAGGAACAAATATCTGCATGTGAAGTTTTTAGAAGGAAGAGGGTGATCGGGCGCCCAGAGTCTGTTTACGTAATGCTGACCTTTAGTACACTGCCCAGCACTGTAAATAATCAAAACCAACTCTGGAAAGTGTTTACTTGGCCTTGTCCTATGAGTTAGTGCTGAAAATCAGTGATGTTAATCAACCACGTTCAAATAATACTCCAAATATTATTCGCTTAAGTTTCTACTACATGAAACTAGAATTTTCATAAAGTTTTCCAAAATGCATTTTTTTAAAACCTGACATTCATGCATCTCCAAGAAGCTTACATAAATCCTAGTAAAAAAGATAAAACAACGAAGTGCTGTTTTAGTATATCAGATTGCAATTGATTAGAAAGGAAGATGTAAACGGTTGCTGATAAAGGCATTAGGAAATCAGCACCAGTCTCCAGGTAGAATGATGACCTGGCACAACCTTTGCAGATTCTTTGGTAATCCACAGTCAAAGGCCCTGGGCGTGGTGGGGGATGGGGGAGGGGAAGAGTTGGGGGGGAGGGGAAGACCTGCAGTTCAACCCAGAGATTTATTCTGAGAACATAATCAGTGAAGAGTACAAAGATCTACATGGAAGAATAGAAGAATGTTCCTTTTGGGGATGGTAAACTCCAAGATTTCTCACTAAACATTCAAAAGTTAAAGCCCAAAGTCTCTGCTGTGTGGGTCTCCTTAACTGGACATAACAAGTGGGAGAGAAGGGATCTTCCTGTCTCTGATACGGGAAGCTGGCTGCACTGTGCTATACATGGGAGGCTGGGACCGTGGAAATGAGAGTGGGCCCAGAGCCCAGAGTGCTCCACCTGAGAGTGGGAGGAGTACAGATGCTCAAGCAGGCAGATCACTTGAAGCTGCAGAGATTGTCTGGATGAACCAATAGAGACACAGTGAGGGCACCGTCATGCCCTTCTACACCCCACCCCTGATCTGTGAGCCTGTGTAACACCTGCCTGGGCCTCTCTGAAATACCTGGGGTTGGGCGAGGACTTTTCGAGAGACGGGAAGATTCTGCTATAATATAATATGATATGATCTGGGACATCCCTGATAGTCCTGCGGTATGAACTCCCCACTTCTACTGCAAAAAACCTGGGGGCCCAGGTTCAATCCCTGGTTGGGGGATTCGAATCTTGTAAGCAACGTGGTGTGGCCAAAAAGAAAAAATACATGACCTAATTTTTATCTAAGAACAGGGCAGATTTAGAGATTTTGGAGTTTTAAGTATATAACTGGCAATCACAGATTTAACATTTTTGGATTCAACTGTCTTTCATTCAACAAATATTTGAGTACCTGTGTGTGTGTGTGTTAGTTGCTCAGTCATGTCCGACTCTTTACGACCCCATGGACTATATAGCCTGCCAGGCTCTTCTGTCCATGGAATTCTCCAGGCAAGAATACTGGAGTGGGTTGCCATATCCTTCTCCAGGGGACCTTCTCAACCCAGGCATTCTCAACCCAGATCGAACCAGGTCTCCTGAATTACAGGCTGATTCCTCACCATCTGAATCATTAGGGAAGCTCAACTTTGAGCACCTGCTATGTGCCAGAAATCCTTCTAGACTCTAGGACCACAAGTGTTACAGATGTGTCATTCTACTTTTAGAAACTAACTCTTAATTAATGACACATTCAATTGCCTTTTGTACAGATGTGGAATTTGAAAAAACTTTTAAGCTAATAGAAATAGTAACAGTTTAAAAATTTCAAATCCAGCTATTGATAAACATTATTCTTGAAAAAGTTTATGTAAATAAAATACCATGTACTTATTTTGAATATTTTATTATTCCTATAGACACATGTAGTACATGCCTTGAACGTTAGAAAGCAATATAAGAATGCAAATTTATTGCCCCCAAATTGATATTTTTACCGTGAAAATACTTATGATCAGAGCTGAGCAGAAGAGAGGTATTAACATATTATTATGGTTTCAAATTATGATCTTTTTGTATTCTAATATTCACTATAGGATGATCAGTGTGATAAATGATGCTTATGTTTCATCTCAGGGCAAACCTTATCTAGGCTGTTGAACATACTTTGAAAACTGTGGTCCAGTGTATTGCTTTATAGGTCCTAATTTTTTTTCAATACATTTTTTTAAATTTGACTGTGCCACACCACTTGTGGGATCTCAGTTCTCTGACCAGGGGTTGAACCCAGGCCACAGCAGTAAAAGCCTGGCATCCTAACAATGAGCTCACCAGGAAACTCCCTTTATAGGCCTCAGTTTTCAGGAAATTAGAGCTACAGTCAATATCCAGTTCAAAAACAAGCTCATTTCAGATATTTGGTTATGAATAGCAAAATTTTCTTTAGACAATTGTACCTCTTTTGGTTTTTGAAGATACCCCAATTGTCTGGTTTTGCCTGGTAGTTAACTTCATGCCTCCCTGAAGGCATGCTATAAGGACTGCTGGATGCAGTACCACCCTGATCTATGTTCTCTCTGGACATGGGAGCAGTTAGGTCACAGCTCCCAGGATACCTCTTGAGTTGGGTGCTTCATGACTGACTTCTGGCCAGTGGAATTTAAGCATTTGCAATGAGTGATGTCAGGGACCAGTTAGGAAAAAATTTTTTTTTTTTTTTACCAGTTAGGAAAATTGACACTGGGCATTCCAAAATATAGACAATTTAATGCAGATTTTTCTTTGCAAGAGTGTTGAAAGAACTGAGTGAAAAAAAAAAAAAAAGAAAAGAAAAAAGAAAAGAACGAAGTGGCATAATGTACAGTATGACTATGGTTGGCACTGCTGTGTGGTTATTTTGAAAGCTGCTAAGAGAGTAGATTCTAAGAGTTTTCATTACAACAGAAAAAGCATTCTTTCCTTCTTTCACTTGTATGAATATGAGATGATAGAGGTTTAAACCTATTGTGGTGCTTGTTTCACAATATATGTAAGTCAAGTCATCATGCTGCACACCTTAAACATATACAGTGCTGTATGTCAATCATATCTCAATAAAACTAGAAAAAAATAGAAAACTAGTAACTGCAGGAAGCACCTACCAACCCCCAAGACTGGAAGAATAAAGGGACTAGGTGGTATCACTACCTAACAGATCTGTGGGGATGCGATACCTGGCTGGTTCTCAGAGGAGTCCTCTCCTGGTGCTCAAACTATAGAGGGACTGAGGGCTCCATGCGCACTGGTAAAATCTTATGGTCCTTTCAGTGCTAGGTGGTAGTTAGGGCTGTGGAGTGGTATCTGAGCCCTGATGCTGAGACTGAAGAAGGGGCTGTGCCCAGTGTGTAACAGTGCCACTATGAAATTAAAAGACACTTGCTCCTTGGAAGAAAAGCTATGACAAACCTAGACAACATATTAAAAAGCAGAGATAGCACTTTGCCAACAAAGGTCTGTATAGTCAAAGCTATGTTTTTTTCAGTTGTCATGTATGGATGTAAGTGTTGGACCATGAAGAAGGCTGAGCCCTGAAGAATCAATGCTTTTCAGTGTGGTGCTGGAGAAGACTCTTTAGGGTCCCTTGGACTGAAAAGAGATCAAACCAGTCAACTCTAAAGGAAATCAAGTCCTGAATATTCATTGGAAGGACTCATGCTGAAGCTAAAGCTCCAATACTTGGCCACCTGATGGGAAGAACTGACTCATTGGAAAAGACCCTGATGCTGGGAAAGACTGAAGGCAGGAGGAGAAGGGGATGATAGAGGATGAGATGGTCGGATGGCATCACCAATGGACATGAGTTTGAGCAAGCTCTGGGAGTTGGTGAAGGACAGGGAAGCCTGCTGTGTTGAAGTCCATGGGGTCGAAAAGAATCAGACATGATTGATCGATTGAACAACACACAACAAGGACATTCTTTCACTGACTGCTGCTGTTGAAGGGATTTTTTTTTTTTTTTGGCTGCACCAGGTGGCATTCGGGATCTTTTGGTGGCAGCACGTGGAATCTGAAGTTGCAGCTTGCCAACTCTTAGTTGTGGCATGTGGGATCTAGTTCCCTGACCAGGAATTGAACCTGGGCCTCCCTTCATTGGGAGCTCAGAATCTTAGCCACTGGACCACTGGGTAAGTCTCAGGATATTGATATGATGAAGAATAAGGGAGTCTCTTTTCCTCTGCTCCCATCTGCCGGTCTTCCATTAGTATCTCATTGGTAGAAGGCACTAGGAGCCAGTTAGCTTCCAAGGAAGTTTAGTAAATAAAGTTTTCAAGGTCCCTACTGCAGATGTACATATCAGTGCACAGAGGGAACAGAAATGACTCATGAGGACACAAGAGGCTGGTGACAGGCCTGGAATATCACATGAAGGAATTTGAACTTCACTTTTGAGACAAGGAGACGCTCTCTGAAAAAGAAATCGATTAAAATTTCTGGAAGCCTGTGCTGGAGTTTTAAAATATTTGAATTAAAAGAGTAAAGAAAATGTGAATATGCCTAAACTTTGCACATTTTATTTTCATATAACAATTTTTTCCCAGTAAGAATGAACACAGGCTTATAGTAGAAAATTTGTAGAGGAAAAAAAAATTATGAAAAAGAAAATGGGACTTCCCTGGTTGACTCAGTGGTAAAGAATCTGCCTACCAATGCAGGAGACACAAGAGACGTGGGTTCAATCCCTGGTCTGGGAAGATCCCGCATGCCATCAGACAACTAAGCCTGTGGTCACAAACTACTGAGCCCAAGCTCTAGAGTTTGTGCTCTGCAACAAGAGAAGCCACCCCAGAGATAAGCCTGAGCACCACCACTGTATAGTAGGCCCCTCTCTCAGCAACTAGAGGAAATCCCACACAGCCATGAAGATCCAGTGCAGCCAAAAATAAGTAAGTATATTTTTAAAAAAGAAAGTAAAATTCTGCCATCTGTCTTCAGTTCTGTTCAGTTCAGTCGCTCAGTCATGTCTGACTCTTTGGGATCCCATGGACTGCAGCACACCAGGCTTCCCTGTCCATCACCAATTCCCAGAGCTTGCTCAAACTCATGTCCATCGAGTTGGTGATGCCATCCAACCATCTCATCCTCTGTCATCCCCCTCTCCTCCTGCCTTCAATTTTTCCCAGCATCAGGGTCTTTTCCAGTGAGTCAGTTGTTTGCACCAGGTGGCCCAAGTATTGGAGATTCAGCTTCAGCTTCAGCATCAGTCATCTATAGACTGCCATCTATAGACTGTCACAAATAACATTTAGGTACAATTCCTACTAGCCTTTTGTCTAGAAATATACATAGTTTTACTATAGCTCTTCCTTCAATCACTATTCTGTTGTGAGCATATTTTCAAACAGCAGTTTTTTTAATGGTTACATATAGTATTCAGTGAAATACGCTATAAATTATGTCACCATTCGTGACATTGTTAAACATGGAACAGAATGATTAAAGCAGAAGTTTACTAGATTCCCAAGGTTCTTAGACAGCAGATACGAAAATGAATTGGGAGACAGACTGCTCTGTAGTAACATCAACGTCATTATGTGAAAACTGGCTCCTGACTTGGAATGCTTTATTTTCATCTAGGCTGTAACAGGGTCAAAAGTGGAGATGACTTCATCCTTAAGCAAGTCAGTCTTCAGTGGGGTCCCCTGAGAACTGGTGTGACTGACATCCCTGTGGTTAGCAGAACCTAGTAGACTGGTATCTGACTCTTGACTGGAGAACACTGGGCAGAGACCGGCAGGTTAGCTGCTCTTGGGCTAGGAAGAAGGGAGAGTGGCTATTCCCATTGTGAATTTGCGAGGGTAACAGACAAGTGCTTCCCAAGGGCAAGATCTTGGCTGCACCTATGAGAAAGAGCTGGCCTGGAACTGTGTTAGATTCTGCCCATGAGGGGCCACCTGGGGACACTGGTCCCCCAAAAATCTGTGTGGAATAGACCATGTCATGTGCTGAGCTATGTCTAAACAGATCATTGAAAACAAAACCAGGGACTGAGGGGACAAAGTTCATCTGGAAGAGAATGCATCATCCGTATCAGTAGTTTCTCAATCTGGAATGTGTTTGTACCCCTGGGGACATTTGGCAATGTCTGAGGATTTTTCATTGTCACAACTGGGGTTGAGTGGTGTGTTACTGGCCTGTGGTTAAAGGCTAGGTGTGCTGCTGAGCATCCTATGATGCATGGGACAACTGCTGATTATTTGGCCCAAGTGTTGTATGCTAAGTTTGGAAGACCTTGGTGTGTATCATGTAGAGAGAAGGTAAGAGTCAGTAGGAAACATCTGCCAAACCGACTCTGTGAATAGGCTGAACATACTGAACACTTTCAATGGGTGAATGATCTTATACGTAAATTGTCGTTGTTGTTTAGTTGCTCAGTCATGTCTGACTCTTTTGCTACCCCATGGACTGTAGTTTGCCAGGCTCCTCTGTCCATGGGATTTCCCAGGCAAGAATACTGAAGTAGGTTACTATTTCCTTCTTCAGGGGACCTTCCTGACTCAGGGATCAAACCCGAATCTCCTGCTTGCAGGAAGATTCTTTACCGTTAAGCCACCAGGGAAGCCCTCATTATCTCTATATAAAACTGCTATAAAACAATGGGTGGGAATTCCCTGGTGGCATGATGGTTAGAATCCTGGGCTTTCACTGCCATGGCCTGGGTTCAACCCCTGGTTGGGAACTGAGATCCTGCAAGCCAACATTTCAGAAACAAATTTATCATAGAAAAAACTTAATATATGTAAAGAATGCCTTGAATAGAAGGGTTCCAGAAGTTAATCAAATGGAGCCTTTATTTCTGTGTCCCACTATGACTTTATAACATGTCCATTAGAAATTCTTCCTCTGCTCCTGGAAGATTTTTTTTTCTCATTTCCAGTTAATAACATTTCTGTGATCACTTAATGTCACCAAAATATTCTCAATTTAGAAACTAGAATGTTTAGTCTACACAATCAAAGCTTTGAGTGGTATCTTACATTAATGGATTTTCTAATGGCTGAGTAGCAAAGAAGCCACTTGCAAATTCAGGGGATGCTGGTTTGATCCCTGGATTTGGAAGATCCCCTGGAGGAGGAAATGCAACCCATTCCAGTATTCTTGCCTAGGAAATCCCAGGGACAGAGGAGCCTGGTGGGCTACAGTCCATGGGGTTGTAAACAGGCAACGACTGGGCAACTAACATTTTCACATTCACCTCCTTAGTATTACATTACAGTAGCACCAGAGAAGCAGTGAGGTGACCTGTTTTTGTTAATTGGTAATGACACAATTAAGAAATTGATTGGAGAAAACAAACAGCACTTGCAATTCCAAAATAAGACTAAAGTTTGAGAACTACTGATTAAAGGAGAGAAAAAGTCATGATTAATTTCACTGTAGCACCACCTAGTGGAACTTTAGAAGGAATCAATAGGTGTTTTCTGTCAGTCTTGTTCTGGAGAAGGCCATGGCACCCCACTCCAGTACTCTTGCCTGGAAAATCCCATGGATGGAGGAGCCTGGTAGGCTGCAGTCCATGGGGTCGCCAAGAGTCGGACACGACTGAGCGACTTCACTTTCACTTTTCACTTTCATGCATTGGAGAAGGAAATAGCAACCCACGCCAGTGTTCTTGCCTGGAGAATCCCAGGGACGGGGGAGCCTGGTAGGCTGCCGTCTCTGGGGTCGCCCAGAGTCAGACATGACTGAAGCGACTTAGAAGCAGTAGCAGCAGTAGTCAGTCTTGTTCAGTAGCTAAATCGGGTTGGACTCTGTGACTGCATGGATTGCAGCAAGTCAGGCTCCCTTATCCTTCACTGTCTCTCAGAGTTTGCTCAAATTCATATCCATTGAGTTGGTTGAGTTGGTGACGTTATCCAACAATCTAGTCCTCTGCCATCAGTCATGGGGACAAGGAAAAACATAAAGTGAACTAGGTTTCATCGAAAGTATACACGTGTGCTCAGTCGTGGCCGACTCTTTGCGACCCCATGGACTGTAGCCTGCCAGGCTACTCTGTCCATGAAGTTTTCCAGGCAAGAATACTGGAGTGGGTTGCCATTTCCTTCTCCAGGGGAACTTCCTGCCCCAGAAATTGGACCCGCATGTCCTGCATTGACAGGCATATTCTTTACTACTGAGCCACCAGGATTCTCTTTAGAATTAAGAAATAAAATAAAATTCTTTCTATATGTTAAAAGCATATATAATTGAGAGTAATAGACCCTATAATTTCACTCCATGTACTAACATGGTAACATGGCTTCAGAAATTTCAGTCTGCAAAATGAGGAAACACTCTGAGGATTCTAAGCTTTATTCAGTCACTAAAATAACCTGCAGTATAAGACGGAGACTAGAAAATTAACTGCAACAACTATTGCAAAGCTAAGATTTGTCATAAAATACACTGAGTCAAAAAGCGGATGAAATGAAGTTTCTTCATTATTGTTTCCTAATTTTTCCACTAAATTCCAAACAGAGTTGGGGAAATTCTACTTCTTCTTCTGACACTTTTTCTTTAACAGAGTCTATCACTTTCTTCTGTATCCCTAGGGTATCCTCTAGGGTTGTCAAGCCAAATTCCATCTGCTGGATATGAGTGTACCTTTTGCTTCTGCACTCATCATGTACCTAAAAGCATGTATCTTCGGTGCTTTTCTGTATTTATCTGTTGCTCCCTTGGATCTTTCTTGGCTGGATTATTGTGCTAATGGATTCCTGGCTAATTGATTTGTATGGGCGTCTGCTAAGTCGCTTCAGTCATGTCCAACTCTTTGCAACCCCGTGGGCTATAGGCCGCCAGGTTCCTCAGTTCATGGGATTCTCCAGGAAAGAATACTGGAGTGGGTTGCCATTTTCTTCTCCAGGGGATCTTCCTGACCCAGGGACTGAACCTGTGTCTTGCGTTTCCTGCTTGACAGACAGATTCTTTACTACTGCACCATCTGGGGAGCCCTCCTCTACTCACGAGGAATTATCACTTCATTCATGTTGTGTTCATGTTAATAAAACTGTGGCTTGCTGGAATCTAGTGTGCTGTAGGAATTTTTTGCATGGTGCTAAGTCATTTCAGCTGTGTCTCTTTTCGAACCTTTGCACTGTAGCCCACCAGGCTCCTCTTTCCATGGGATCCTTCAGACAAGATACTGTAGTGGGTCACCATGCCCTCCTCCAGGGGATCTTCCCAACCCGGGGATTAAACCCTCATCTCTTATGTTTCCTGCATTGGCAGGCGGGTTCTTTACCACTAGCGCCACCTGGGAAGCCCAGCTGGTTTTAGTTCAGTTCAGTCGCTCAGTCGTGTCTGACTCTTTGTGACCCCATGAATCGCAGCATGCCAGGCCTCCCTGTCCATCACCAACTCCCGGAGTTCACTTAGACTCAAGTCCATCGAGTCAGTGATGTCATCCAGCCATCTCATCCTCTGTTGGCCCCTTCTCCTCCTGCCCGCAATCCCTCCCAGCATCAGAGTCTTTTCCAATGAGTCAACTCTTCGCATGAGGTGGCCAAAGTACTGGAGTTTCAGCTTCAGCATCATTCCCTCCAAAGAAATCCCAGGGCTGATCTCCTTCAGAATGGACTGGTTGGATCTCCTTGCAGTCCAAGGGACTCTCAAGAGTCTTCTCCAACACCACAGTTCAAAAGCATCAATTCTTCGGCGCTCAGCTTTCTTCACAGTCCAACTCTCACATCCATACATGACCACAGGAAAAACCATAGCCTTGACTAGACGGACCTTTGTTGGCAAAGTAATGTCTCTGCTTTTGAATATGCTATCTAGGTTGGTCATAACTTTCCTTCCAAGGAGTAAGCGTCTTTTAATGTCATGGCTGCAGTCACCATCTGCAGTGATTTTAGAGCCCCCCCAAATAAAGTCTGACACTGTTTCCACTGTTTCCCCATCTATTTGCCATGAAGTGTGGGACCGAACGGATGCCATGATTTTTGTTTTCTGAATGTTGAGCTTTAAGCCAACTTTTTTCACTCTCCACTTTCACTTTCATCAAGAGGCTTTTTAGTTCCTCTTCACTTTCTGCCATAAGGGTGGTGTCTTCTGCATATCTGAGGTTATTGATATTTCTCCCGGCAATCTTGATTCCAGCTTGTGTTTCTTCCAGCCCAGCGTTTCTCATGATGTACTCTGCATATGTTAAATAAGCAGCTGGTTTAGAAGGATTATATTTCACTTTTTTTTCATTTTCAGAAATGAGATCTATTATTTCAATTTTAAAAGACTATCTTTTTCACTTGATATTGTCATTGTTAACTCCTCCAATTGTCAGCTCTTCTTATCACATTTTTGGATCAGCTCTTAAGTCACATCAACCTACTGTGCTCCAGCCAGGCTCCCTGTCTCTTTTGTCCTCTCAGGTTCTCACTTCCGTGAGTCAGAGCACAGAGTCACAGCTTCAAAGTACATTCGAAGCACATTCAGGTCTAATTTTGTATGGGAAAAGAACCATTTCTCCAAAGAAGCAACGTAATTATGGCTAAAGTCTATCCTGATAATCTATATTAAATTATTAATTACATTTCACAATTCTTAAATGGTTTGTGTGGTTGAGAGTTTTTCACATTGATTGGTCATTTAGGTGTCTTCTTTGGTGAATCATTGGCATTGAGTTGATCATTTTTCTATTGGAAATGTATTTTTCTTTTTATTTATTTGTACATTCTCATTATCTATTAGGGATATTCATCTATTTCCCCCCAATCCATGACTTTTTTTAATAAAAGAGGAGAAAAAAACCATAACTGGATGTACAAATATTATTCCAAAAAATTTAACCTTTTCAACTATGCTCAACATTTTCCTGTTACAAACCAGCATCATTTTACTATGTTCCTAAGTCTATCCACAATACCATCTTTTTCCTAATCTCCAAAGCTAGAATCCCCTAAAGCACCTTTAACTCTTCTTTCTATTAAGTTCCTTATACCCCAACCTATCACCAGGTTCTGTCACTTCATTGCATGGCAACCCACTCCAGTATGCTCGCCTGGAGAACCCCATGGACAGAGGAGCCTGCAGGCTATAGTCCATAGGGTCACACAAAGTCTGACGACACCACTGAAGTGACTGAGCACGTGTGCACCTGTGCTTTTAAACCTAAAAGGCCAGGACGAAAATCATTTAATCATCCCCCTGGACACCAGACACCACATCGTAGCTACATCCCATCCCTGTGCACAAACAGAAGAACCAAAGTGCTGCTTAATATGGAGGAAGAATGAAGAAGATAAACAGAAAGGTTGGGAAAGAGGAGAAAGGGTTGGATGAATGCTGATAAATATTGTGGAATCAGTGTTCTGCTTACGTTCACAAGTAAAACCTTAACTCCTGAATGGAATATTTATGATGGGTCACTAAAGGGGAATTCAGGATGATTTGCATATTCTTTTTTTTTTTGTACTTAAAAAAATTATTTTTGACATGTACATTCTACTTTATTTATGGCTGTACTGGAGGCTTTCTCTGGTTTCAGGGATTGGGGGCCACTCTCTAGCTGCGGTGCATGGGCTTCTTACTGCGGTGGCCTCTCTTGTTGCAGAGCATGGGCTTTGGGGTGCATGGGCTTCAGTTAGTTTTGGCACAGGAGCTCTCAGTAGTTTCAGCTCCCGGGCTCTAGAGCATAGACTCTATAGTTGTGGTGCATAGGCTTAGTTGCTCCAAGGCATGTGGGATCTTCCAGATCAGGGACTGAACCCACATCCCTGCATTGGCAGGTGGATTCTTATCTGCTGCACCACCAAGGAAGTCCTATTTGCATATTCTTTATCTGAGACTGAGGTAAAGTGCAACTAGCAGGCTGTTGGATACAACAACCCCCTGCATCTCAGAGAGAATTACCTTTTGCCAGAGTCCCTTCTTCCCTGGTAACTCAGTGGTAAGGAATCCACCTGCAATGCAAGGGTTGCGGGTTCAATCTCTGGGTCGAGAAGATCCCCTGAAGAAAGAAATGGTTACCCACTCCAGTATTCTTGCCTGGGAAATCCCACGGACAGAAGTGGTCCGTGGAGTTGCAAAGAGTCAGAAATGATTTATCAACGAAACAACAAGAGTCCCTGCTTGGCCCCAGTGCTGGAAAAATGTTTCTCAACAACTCTGTGAGATGGGTGTGATGATTCCCCTTTTAAAATGAGGAAACTGAGCATGTTTTAACCTTAGTTCACACAGCTATTAGGTGGGTTGGCAAGAATTTGAAGCCAGATACATATGACTGAAAAATCCATGTGTTCTATTTTTTGTTGCCTCTCATACAATTTTGGACTCATGAATAGCACTGGTCTAAGAGAGTATTTCATTCTTTTCGAGAGATTGAACCTCGTCCATGGCAGTGGAATTCTAACCACTAGACCACTAGGAACTACCCAAAAATTTTAAAACAATTAAGTTAAATCTAATTTCCTCACAGGCTAGGAAGTTATGTTCAACTTTCTATAACCCCCCCACCACTTCTAACCAACTACAAATGACACTTGTACTACAAATGAATTTACACACTGATGGTGGTGGTTTCGTTGTTACATCATGTCAGATTCTTGTGACCCCATGGACTGTAGCCCACCAGACTCCTCTATTCATGGGGTTCTCCAGGCAAGAATACTGGAGTGGGGTGCCATTTCCTGACCCAGGGATCAAACCCACATCTCCTGAGTCGCAGGCAGATTTTTTACCACTGAGTTGCCTGAGAAGTCCTACCTGCACATTACTTTCTAATATATTTCACTAACATAACTCACTTATATGAGAACCACAGGACTCATATAAACTTTTGAGTAATTCAGCATCTCAGTCTGTACCTATGAAAAGAGAAAGGAACACTTACTTATAACTTACATTGTGTCAATCATTATGCTTATCACTTTGTTATTCATGAATTCTGTATTTGCAAATATACTTCTTAAAATTTATTTATAACCCTCAAATCAATATTCGAACACTTTAGTGATGGTAGAGATATACAAGGGCAGACTAGGGGAAAATCTGAGTTGCTGAAGGAGGTACAAGTCTTGACTGAGGTCTGATATGGCTACACACTGCCTTGTTTCAGCTCTAATACTGTATGTGTGTGTTAGTCGCCCAGGCATGTCTAACTTTGTGAGACCCCATGGTTGGTAGCCTGCCAGGCTCCTCTGTCCATGGAATTCTCCAGGCCAGAATACTGGAGTGGGTTACCATCTCCTTCTCCAACTCATACTGTCTACCTACATCATTTTCATAGTCTATATCAAATGCCAATTATCACATTTTTATGCATTCTGTTGCTGATTTCTGTTTAAAATGCCCCCCATATGTAGTGCTGAAATGCTATCTGGTGTCCACAAGTGCAAGAAGGCTGTGACGTGTCCTATAGAGAAAACACGTGTTTTAGGTAAGCTCTGTTTGGGCATGAGTTCTAGTGCTCTTGGCCCAGAGCTCAATGTTAATGAATCAATAATATATATGAAATACAGTATCCTTAAAGCAAAAACATAAACAAAACAAGGTTATGTTCTGATTGAGAAACATGCTGGGATGAGAGGCTTGCCAGGAACTTAACCCTGTAACTCCCCCAGAGAAATGGCTCAGTATTTGCTAATTCGGTTTCCAGAGATTTTATAGAACCCAACTATCCAGAATGATGGGGCTTCCTTAGATGGCTCAGTGGTAAAGAATCTGCCTGCCAGTACAGGAGCCTCAGGAGATGCGGGTTCGATCCCTGGGTCAGGAAGATCCCCTCGAGTAGGACATGGCAACCCACTCCAGTATTCTTGCCTGGGAAATCTCATGGACAGAGGAGCCTGGTGGGCTACAGTCCATGGGGTCACAAAGAGTTGGACATGACTAAGCGACAGGTCTCACATTGAGAATGATGAGAACTGACTGCAACAACAGCAAAAATAAGGTAATTTCTCTTTTAAATTTTCATCATGGAAAATTTCAACTGCGTAAGAGAGACCATAAAAAAGAGACCTATGACCTAGCCTCAATAACAGCTGATCCAGTCAGTTTCCTCCTTCTTTCTCTCTAGCTGGATTAAATACAAATCTCAAGACATATAACATTTCATCCTTAACTATTTTTTCTTAATGGTAAGGAAAACTTTGTTTAAGACTATTGTGGTAAGTGTCAAAACTATTGAAATAGGAGAGCTGAGTTCAGCTCTCATTAAGGACAACTGGGGCTTTACAGACAACAAACAGGTTATGTGTGTGAAAGGTGGGTGGGGGTTGTGCCTGGAAAATTACTAAGAGAAGACATCAAGCATAGGGAGAAGTTTTTCCAAACTTATTTCAAGAGCTTTCTTACTGAATGGCAGGCTAGGGTGATCACATATCAACGATGGGAGATGAGAAATTTGATTAGACGTTGAAAGTGATCACACATTAAGAGTGGGAAAAATCCTAAGCTGACTCAGCTCATCCTTAACTATTTTATAGGTTTTAAAATTATAAGAGTAGAAAATCTAGGAAGCAGAAAGTTACAAAGAAGGAAATAACCATGTAAATTGATACTGAGTTCACATTTTGATTGATTCCTTCTGTCTTCTTACACAGAGTAAATTCAAAGATGGGAACCATACTGAACAGATTCTCCCTTTTCATGGAATAGTAAGCCAGTTTGCCATATCTTTAGTCTTCAAAAATAAACGGTACTTTTTATACATCATCTCATTTAATAAGAGGTATGCCATTTTTTCCATGTTTGCTTTATCTTTTTGAAAGGTATGATTCCTTATTTAAAATCACACTTCTTATCTTAAGTGTACCCTCACACACACTGTCAGAAATAATCCAGAAGACATAGTACGCTCTCTACTCAGGCTCCCCCACTGGGAACGTCTTGCAGAACTATAGAGCAATGTCACAACTAGGAGAATGACATCTCTCTAGTCAAGACAGAACTTTCCATCACCAGGAGGATCCCTTCTGTTGATTTTTTACAACCGTACCCACTTTCCTTTTGTCGTCAAATCTTCCTTAACCCTCTGCTGCTGCTGCTAAGTCGCTTCAGCCGTGTCTGACTCTGTGCAACCCCATAGACGGCAGCCCACCAGGCTCTGCCATCCCTGGGATTCTCCAGGCAAGAACACTGGAGTGGGTTGTCATTTCCTTCTCCAATGCATCAAAGTGAAAAGTGAAAGTGAAGTTGCTCAGTCGTGTCTGACTCTTAGCGACCCCATGGACTGCAGCCTACCAGGCTCCCCCATCCATGAGATTTTCCAGGCAAGAGTACTGGAGTGCGGTGCCATTGCCTTCTCTGCCTTAACCCTCAGGGAATCACTAATCTGTCTTTCTTCTATAATTTTGTCATTTCAAGACTATTAAATATATATATCATCATTGGCTCAATGGACATGAGTCTGAGCAAACTCCAGGAGATAGTGAAGGACAGGGAGGCTTGCTGTGCTGCAGTCCATGGGGTCACAAAGAGTTGGACATGACTGAGTGACTGAACAACATATATATACGGAATCACACAGTATATAAGCTTTCAGGACCGGCTTTTTTCACTCATCCCAAGATTCAAGTTGTTTTCTATGTCAGCTCTTTTTTTCTTTCCCTTTTATTACTGACTAGTATTCCAGGTATGGATGTAGCACAGAATGTTTTCCCATTCATCCACTGAAAGATACCTAGGTTTTTTGTAGTTTTTAGCTATTATAAATGAAGCTGCTATAAAATTATGTGTATAGATGTTTGCATGAACACAGAAATGCATTATTTCCTATTGTGGCTGTAACAAATTGTGCTCAGTTGTGTCCAACTCTTCACGACCCACAGACTGTAGCCCACCAGGCTCCTCCATCTGTGGGATTTCCCAGGCAAGAATACTGGAGTGGGTTGCCATTTCTTCCTCCATGGGATCACCTAGACCCTGGGATTGAAACCATGTCTCCCGCATTGGCAGGTGGATTCTCTGCCACTGAGCCACCTGGGAAGCCCAAATCTCTTCAAGCTTAATCTAAAAAACCCTTAAATATATTATTTTGCAGTTATGGAGATCAGAATTCTGAGTTCCTTCTGGAAGTTCCAGGGGTGAATCTGATCTTGGCCTTCTCTTTCCGGAGCTGGCCAGCATATCTATGCTCATAGCTACATTCCAAGTGCTGCTTCCAACAACACAAGATCTTCTAACTCTGGCGCTCCTTGTTGTGTCGTCACTAACTCATGTCCAACTCTTTTGTGACCCCATGGACTGTCGCCTCTCTCTTATAAAGGCCCTTCTGATTTTATTGGACCCACTTGAATCATCCGCAATAATCTTTCCATCTCAACATCGCTAACTTAATCACAACTACAAAGACCCTTTTGCCAAGTAAGGTATCATATTCACAAATTCTGGGGACTAGAGTTAGTCAAAATATAGCAAAGCCATTATTTAGTCAACCACAAGTTTTCATTTCTTTGGGGTAGGTGCTCAAGAATGTAACTATCATTGATGATCACACACTTAGCTTTATAAGAAACTATTAAACTGTTTTCCATAAGGATTGTACTAGTTACAGTCTCACCAGTGATGTAAGGGTGATGCAGTTCTCCACTACAACTTTGCAAGCCATTTGGTCACCTTTTTTAGCCATTCTGATAGATGTGCAGTGATATCTCACTGTGATTTTAATTTGCACTTTTTTAATGGTAAAAGACACTGAACATCTTTTCAAATGCTTAATTGCCATCTGTATACCCCTTTTGGTGAAACAGCTGTCCATGTCTTGTCTGCTTTATTCTTAAAGCAAATAACTAGAAGTGCTTCAGAAACTCTCACTAAGGCTGATAACAGAATGCATGGGTTCTTTGAGTAGGTTTTTGACCTGGATCTTCGAGGAAACTTAGATGCAGTGGTTCTAAAACTTAGTGTGCTTCACAATCACCTGAGCTTCATAAAATACAACTTGCTGGGACCCATCTCCAGTGTCTGATTTCCTAACTACAGGGTGGAACCCTGGAGAACTGGCATTTTGTAACAAACTCCCAGGTACCACTGATGCTTTTATCCCAGGATCATACTTTGATGAGCTTTAGGGAGACTTTAGGGCTACTTGATGTTTTCTTTTGCCATTTCCTTGTCACAGTAAGTTTCCTTATAGTAAACATTACAACGAATGAAATACTTCTGCTCCAAAGTGTAGCGCTTGGGGAGAAAAAAAAAAAAAGGACAGAGGTAAGGCAAAAGCACACAGAAATCAATCTGATCTCCCAGGGGCCGAAGACTGGAACAAGTTGAGCAACTAAATTAATTATGAAAGCACTGGATAAATATCCATGAGTCCCTAGTGACAGAAATACGAGAGAAAGGTCAGATCTTCCCTGCACAGGAATTCCAAATACTCCAGGAGGGGAGCTTTAATTCCCTTCTCCTTGAGTATGGGCTGGATTTAACGACTCACCTCACAAGACTAGAGTACGGAAAGTGGAAAATACTAATTTTGCCATGGAAAACCTGGCAGACACAGCTTTAGCCCAAATAACCAGGGTTAACATGATCAGTGACAAGTTATACTGATGTCACAAGCCCTGATATAATGACATAAGGAAGGCACTGCACTTGTGGTATCGTTTCCCTAAATCCATAACCCCAACCTTGTTGTGAGGTCACTAAGTTGTGTCCAACTCTTTCGTGACCCCATGGACTGCAGCCAGCCAGGCTCCAGAGTCCATGAGTTTTTCCAGGCAAGAATACTGGAGTGGGTTGCCATTTCCTTCTCCAGGGCATCTTCCAGACCAGGGATCAAACCCATGTCTCCCACTTCAGCAAGTGGATTCTTTACCACTGAACCACCAACCCCCACCTAATTGTGAGAAACCATCAGAACAACTAAATTTGAGGTTCATTCTAAAAACATCTGCCCTATACCCTTCAAAAAAATGTCAAGGCCATGAGACTAGACCAAGAAACTCACAAACTGGGGGGAGATAAATAAGAAAAAGAATACCAGTGAAGAAAACGGGAAATCCAGATGGTCTGTAGCTAACAGTACTATAACAATGTCAATTTCCTGGTTTAGATAAATGTAGTAACTGGTTAAGTAATATGTGTCTATTAGGGGAAGCTGGGTGAAGGATACATAGAAATTCTTTGCAACACTTCTGTTAATCTACAGGTATTTCAAAATAAAGACTTTCCCCATCCTAGAGTTTCTGACTTAGTATATATGGTGGGTACCAAGAATTTTCATTTAAGTTCCCCAGAGATGCTATTAGCCTAGGGAAACACTCTGGAATACACCGCTTTAGGGAAACCTTAGGACCACTTGTTTTCTGCTTTTTCTTGCCACTATAAATTTCTTTGCCTGGAAAATTCCACGGACAGAGGAGCCTAGTGGGCTACTGTCCGTGGGTTCCTAGATAGTCGGACACGACTTAGTGACTGAGCAGGCACACACATGAGAATGAAACAAAGTTGCTGACCTTTCTGTTTCAAAGCAGGTTTTAATTGTTGGGGGGGGGGGGTGGCGGGGAGGGGGTTCAGTGTTCTCAGAGATTACTTTCACCTTAGGCTTCCCTGGTGGTTCACAGGTTAAAGTGTCTGCCTGCAACACGGGAGACCAGGGTTTGATCCCTGGGTTGGGAAGATCCTCTGGAGAAGGAAATGGCAGCCCACTCCAGTATTCTTGCCTGGAGCTTCCCACGGATGAAAGAGCCTGGTAGGTTATAGTCCACGGAGTCGCGAAGAGTCGGACACGACCAAGCGACTTCACTTCACTTAAGCATATTTAAGGCTATCTTCCCTCCAAAAATGCATTAATCAACCCTCAAATTGAATTTTCCGTGCTTGGTTCCTTTATACTATGTTACTTAAAGATAACAAAAAGCCTTAGAAATTGTCTTAAATACTGGGAAAAATTCAAATAGTTTAAATGCTGCTGGGTACGAAGTTAATCTGGGCAATTACTACGCATACAAGGTTCATTACAATTTGTCTCTCACTATCCATCCCCTTTCTGATCTTTAAATTGAGCACATGGTCAATCAGAATGTGTCAAAAACTTAACTTCCCAGAGGGGAAGCTGAGCTGACCTAAAAACGCCTCTCGGCGATTTATATGAAACACCGGACTCCCAAGATAGGATTCACCTCTATTATTCAGTGCTTCTAAAATATTGTTGCATTGTTAAACACAAAGTTAATCTCTTATCCGACGGTTTTGAGGTAAAGATTTGGCCATTTAAATTATTGCTTTATATACAGTCAACATTCACACGCTTTAGGAAAGTAGTCTTTGCCTTTAATGAAAAGACGTAATTTTAACCAAACATTCAAAATGTTGCAAATCAGTTCCTTTGGTTTTGCAGAAGAGTAACTTTCTCGGTTTCTCCTGAACCTTGAAACATCTGTCCTTTTCGGATTGAAAAAGCGTTCTGCAACCACGCTTACCTTTCCCAAAGTAACTTTATTCATTCACCAAAATCATCGACAGGGGAGGGCAGGCTCTGAACTCAGAGCGAACGGCAGAATATGAGTTATTCCTGCCATGCTCCTGGGGTTTGGCGAGAACGAACATTCGCCCGTGCACCCGCTATGTGCTGTTAAGTGTCGGCGCCCAGAGCTCTAACACAGCCACTAGCGCTGCATATACTGGCTCCCAGCCGGGCCAGCAACTCGGTCCCGGGGACGGCTGACTGGCCCCTGCCGGCCTCGGCTTTGGAGGCGGCCTCGGCTCGGCTGCGGCGTTCCTACCTGCCAACCCTCACTTCACGCCGGCCCCGCTCTAGAATCCCGGGCAACTCGGCCAGCCTCCCAGGTTAACCTCCTGTTCAGAATGCGCCGGAGTCCGACTCCTGACCCATTCCCGGATGCCGCCCCCCGACGCGCGCCCAGCGGCCTCAGAGCCAGACAGAAGGAAGGCACAGACGCGCCGCTGGAAGTTGGCGCTCGCAGCCTCCCTGGCGCGCTCCCACCGCGGCGCCTGCGCCAAGGGGCCGACCGCGCGGGCCCGTCTCCGATGACGTGGCAAGGCGGGGGCGGAGCCAAGGTCGGCGGCGGGAGGGTGGGGGAGGAAGAGCGAGGTGAGCGCGGACGTCAGAGTGGAGAGCGGAAGGTCAGGGAGGCTCGGAGCGGAAGTGAGACCAGGGAGTCTGTCCGCCATTGTGGACCCGAGAAGCGAAGCGCGAGAGGGGAAGAGGAGCGTGCAAGCGGAAGAGACGAGCCCCTTCCACCAACTCCCGAGAGCGAGGCCGTCTTTCTGGCTTCTCAGCGAGCGGCGGCGGCAGGAAGAGCCTCTCGGCCGAGGGCGGCAGCCAACTGCTGTGAGTGCACAAGGGAGAGGCCCAGGCGGCGGCGGCGGCGGCGGTAGCAGCAGCAGCAGCAGCTCTCGGGTTGCGGTGAAGAATGTCAGCCACTAGCGTGGATCAGGTGAGGGAGCAGAGGCCGCAGGCTTGGCGAAGGCCCGAGCCGCGGAGCTCCACCCTCGCTTGGGGCTTCGGCTCCTCCCTGTCGCCGCCGCTGCCCGGCCCGTAACGGTGCCCGGGACGCAAGTTGCCGCGGTCTCGCAGCCTGGGCTGGGGCGTGCGCCGTGGCCCCGGAGCCTGCGGCCCGGGCGGGCGGCCGCGGGGCCGCGGAGGGTGCGGGCAGGACTGCGCTCCGGGGCCTTCGGACGCGTCCCGAGGGCGGCAGACGCGGGGCTGAGAGCGAGCGAGCCCTGGGAGACGGCTTCCGAGTGGCGGGTGGGAGGTTTCAGGACCGGGATTGTGGGGAGATCGGTGGCGATGGAGGATGTGGTGGGGTTCACTCCTACGCGGATTGTTTAAAATAACTTGTCTCCGGTAACGTCTCGGGTTAACACACTTTTCCTCTCTTCCCTTTTTTTCCCTTCTTATTACTACACCTTTCATCTTGCTACACAGAGACCTAAAGGGCAAGGAAATAAAGGTGAGTTCGGATATTTTTTAATCTTCTCATTGTTAGTTTGATGATACTTTTAAACTACGTGAAGACCTTTTTGTTTTTTGGTTTTTTTTTTTTGAAATGCAGAATTGGAAAAACAGTTCATCACAGCTAAGGCAGCCAAATGCTCTCTGAAAGTTTGGTAGTTCCTTGCTTTGAAGCCACTTTTATAGGAATCAAAAGGATACAAGTAACAGTTTTATTAGTTGTACTTCACTTAAGGAGGTATTGGTTTTGAATTGTAGTGACATTTATTTAATTTTACAGTTTGTTTTATGTAAGTTCTGCAGATTCAACAAATGCATGTAGATAGGAGGGCGTTTTCCTCGACATGTCTGGTTTACATCGAAACATGGAACCCACATAATTATTCTGTTACATTAGTGAAAATTGTATTATTAATCACCGGTTCTGTTGAAGTCAGTTACACTGAGGCAATAGCCTGTTAGAGATCAAAACTGAGCAGGCATGTCATCTTGCTATGTAGCCCTGAAAGATTTGACTCAATATGGTATTTTAAAAATGACTGAGAAGGAAATAATTTGTGAGGTTCCTACCAGGATTATGTAGTTTACTCTTTAGTTAGAAGGGAAAAAAGTAACATGGAAAGTCGAGCATTTAAAAAAATGAGTGTATCTTTTATTTATTAATATGGAACAATACAGTCAGCTGACTGAAACATGACATTAATCATGTGACATTTATAAGTGTAGAACAATAACTGCTTTCTTGGGACAGTGCCAATTAAATAACATTGCAGTGAACTATGTATTTGTTACATTTTATAATAGGGCTTGAAATTAGACTAAACAATTAAGCGTCCTGTTTTTTATTTCTGTTGTAAAGTATTACCTATAAAGTAACATCTGCAGAGCCTTTTAGATGTAAATTCAATGTTTTTTTAGTGCCCTTTATATTCTTAGGGTTTTTATTAGCTACTTCAATAAATTTGAAAGGATTGGATTCTTTATACACAGTTTAGTTAGAGTTGTACAATTTCTTGACAATTTTTGCATTCTAGATAATGACACTGTATTAGGTAATAAATCCATTGCTTCATTTCAATTAAAGATATATATAAACAGCAATTTTAATTTTTAGGCTAATTTTAATTTTAGAATTATTTTCTGTGTTGTAAGCATAAAGTTCACAATTTGATATTGATTTATGTGAGTTTAAAAAAATTGGTTTCTAAATTTAAAGAGAGTGATCCATTAATTTCTTTCATGCTGGTCTGCCCATTAGAAAGTATATAGACTTGGACATATGTGAAATCTGTGGTCATTATTGCCTAGCATGAATTATTTTATCCTAGATCTGTGGGGAGGTGGCACTTTGCAAGGCTATTTGAAATGCTAAGTGTTTTGTGTTACCTGCTTTAAGGTAAGTGTGCAAGTTCTATGAAGTACTTAACTTGTCTGACAAAATAAAATAGAGTATCTCCAGCATTGTAAACCATTACTATAAGTATGATTTGTGAGATAGTCATTTAACTTAGGTGTGTCCTTATGACATCTTTGATATTAGAGATATAAATTTTCTATAAACAAAATTATGTATTGACTACAGATATTTTAGGTTATTAAAATTATTTTCTCCCATCAGTATTACCTCAGATATATTTAGACACACATACAAAGTATTTATTTGTATAAATGTTTATTTGAAGAAATTTTCTTTCTTTCTTACTATTCAGTTTACAGTTTTACCCATGGATACAGTAGACTAGGATCCCTAGGAGACCTGTGTTCTAATACTGCCTATGGCCACTGGCTTGCCAAGTAATCTTGAGCACATTACACCTCTTGGTCAGAATTTCCCCTCTCCCTGTAGAATGTAATAATTCTGGCCTTGAATCCTGTTGTATGTTTTGAGGGTTGTTGTAGTTAAAATAACCCACCACTTCATTATATTTGCTGCCTCACCTCATCTGTTGTTAAGGTGCAGGAAAGCTGTTGCCTGAGACATGGCAGGGGGGAAAATATCGACTGGCCTAAAAGTATTCATAATGACTTAAGATGCTTCTGGGGCTTCCCTGGTGGTTCAGACAGTAAAGAATCTGCTTGCAATGCAGAGACAGAGGTTCGTTCCCTGGTCAGGAAGATCCCCCAGAGAAGGGAATGGCTACCAACTCCAGTATTCTTGCCTGGACAGTTCCATGGACAGAGGAGCCTGGTGGGCTACAGTCGCAAAAAGAGTCAGACAACAACTGAGCCACTAACACATAAGATGCTGTAAATTGGTGGATACTCCAAGTACACAGATACACATATACATTAGTTGTATTTGTATCCCTCTGCGGGGAGAATTACAGGAAGGCAGCACCTCCAGCAAACTGATAACTATGAGTAACTGTGTGTTTGAAAAAAACTGCTCTGCCTTAGTTGACTTGGTTTTCAAGCTAGTAAAATCGCTTTATATTTATTCTGTTTATTTTTATGAAGCAGAAAGACTTTCCTTGAACTAACCCCCAGTATTCTAAAGATGAGTATGAAAGTTAAACTCAAAACTTAACAAACTTATGAAAAATGCATCTCTCAGAGGAACTATCTAAGTTTTGAAAAGCATACCCCTTTTTAGTTGATTTAGTATGATTTTAGGGACTGTGAATTTCCTTTCTTAATAGTCTTCAGTTGACAGCATCAGCCTAATTCCTGGCTATAATGTCTTGATTTTCTACCCAGTATTTTTCTGTATGTCCTTAAATGTACTGAAGGAGCAAAAATTTGCAAAGAATTCTGTATCAATCTCTTTGTAAGGCAAAAATGCTTTTGTAGCATAAATAACACTGTTAAGTTTACTTGTTTATAAGTTGGAATTCTTTTTAATTGATAGGTTGTCACTGTGTTAAGTATTAGAACTCTGTTATTCTTGGCCAGGGTAGTACTGCAGGATAGTAGAAATTTAAGGATAATTGTGTACCTATTGGCCCATAATTTAAGGCTGACTTAATATCGTTTTATTTATTAACAAGCTGAATTTTTGCTTGCTGGAATAAAAGTGTATATATATTTTTAAAAAGTGTATTAAAATGTTTCCTTTCCTTGCAGGCACCACAGATAAAAAGTGTCAGATCCCAGGCTCCTTGTAGCCCCAGGCCTTGCTGCCTGCTTCCTCCTTTCCCTTAAGTTTAAAAATAGGCACATATTTGGAAAGGAATTTATCTTTTCCCTCCTTTCCTCCCGTACCCCTCTGAGCAGAGGGAAATGTTCATTGGTACCACAGTTTTAAAAAATTAGGCTAAATTTGACGGTTTTTTAGTGTTTCAGAAAAGCAATGGAAAATGCCTTGTATTTTGGCAATATCTTTTGTATCCTCTCCCCACCCTACCCCCTCTGGAAATGATTGCAAAGCACTTTACTGTTGTTACAGGCTTCATTTTATTAATCCTCAAAAGATCCCTATAAGGAGATAGAGGGTATATGGTATTGTCCCTGTTTTTATAGGTGGGGAAACATGATGCACAGATCTGTTGACTTTCCTAACTTGATGTAGTCAGGACCAGAGCAAAGAATCACCTGACTTCTAAGGCCCATGTTCTATCTTGATTTGACTCTGCTTCATAGAGCAGAGGAAACAGGCGAAGAATCATGTAAGTCATCTGTTCTTTTTTCCCTGAAGAACTTGTACAGACTATAGAATTGGCTGGGATTTCATTACTTTTTTAATGGCTTTCGGTCTCCAAGACATTAAACTGTTATTAAGGGATGTTCAAAACCTAGAGTCTTTAAGACAGTTGAATTTCCTTAAGAAAGGTATGCTTCTGAGACTCAAGGACTAGCTTCTTACTCAGATTCTAATTTGATGCAAATTGCTTATCAGTATGAGTGAAATACTTGAAACAAAACATATTTATCCTTAGATTGACATAGTCCTTTAATAATCTTTTAGGACTTCTTAAGATATTTCAATGCATCATTTATAAAAGACTGGACTGTGTTTAGTGCTGTATTTTGTGTATGAGAATATTTTCTTAGTCTCAGCCTTGCAGAAGAGAAAGAACAGGAAATGAGTAAGAATAATAGCAGTATAATATATATGTAGGTTAATTTTAAGCAGCTACTTATAAAAAAACTTTTAGCAGTGTAGAATAAATTTCTGAGACTCTATAATGAGTGTAAGCAATAAATAGTTTTAACCTCATGCTAGGTAGCTGTTTCAGATACTGTCAAATACATACCAGTGACACATAAGTACCAGTCAAGGAGTGTGGTGAAGAAATGTTTTTCAGATTAACGGATCAGGCATAACTAGCTTTTTGATAAAGGAGTGGTAAAGAACAGATATATTAGAATCTCTTGGGCTGAAATGATTAGTCCACCAAAAATAACTTAAGGTACCCTCTGCTTTAATTTTGTTTCTGGTAGTTGTTACATATGTAACTCCTGGGGAGCACATTCAGCTCAGCTCTAGCATTGATACAGTCCTTATCAAATACAGTTAAACCATCTCAGTAAGGCCAGGATTGTGGTGATCTTCAGGTTTCTCTTAGAGGCTTTGAGGGGCAGTGGAGAATTCACGAGAGGTCTTCTTTGAAGGCTTCAGAGAGTAGTAGTTTTTGAGTAATCATTGGTACCCAGGATGGCAAAACACAAGGTATTTTATCTAGCTTTGCTCCCATGTCTCTGTCAACTTGTATATTTTGTTTAGGTCCCTAAACTTGTTGGAATAATAAAGGAAAATAGAGATGCTATTATACAAGAACACACAACTTAAATCCATTGCTCCTAACCTTAATCTATAATATTATTTCATATTTAATGGTTATACTTCAAAATACACTTTTCAGCAATAAATCTTCAGGTATTGAAGGGCTTTTTTTGGTACCTAAGAGATTAGTCGTAAACTTGTTAATGTGGTCCTGAAGTAATCTTTTAGTCCTATTTGGATCTTGTAATATTTTATGTAATAATAATATCCAAGATTATTAAATACTGTCATTGAATACTCAGATGAGATGAAGTAGGTACTATTAATAACCTCCTTGAACAGGGAAGTAGAGTTAGAGAGGCTAAGTTATGAACTTGAGATCTCCCAGCCTCTCAGGGTTGGATTTTGGACTCATACCCAGGGCCTTTTTACCACCTTGAATCTGCTTAAAAGTACCGACACAGTGTCCAGAACGGCAGCTTTATACAGAGCACTGATGGAAGTGATCTCTGAACAAACATGTCATTATAAATCAGCCTCTAACTGGTGTTTTCATACGTTGCAAGAATATTATGGTTATCTTCAGTGTCTTTGGAGAAGGAAATGGCAACCCACTCCAGTATTCTTGCCTGGAGAATCCCATGGACGGAGGAGCTTGGTGGGCTACAGTCCACAAGTTGCAGAGTCGGACACGACTGAGCGACTTCACTTCAGTGTCTTAGTTTTATTTGTACTTTCTTGTAAAAGTCTTCATTATTTATTGTTGAGGATTAAGGCCCTTTTTATTTAGGTTTTTTATGATAATATTGTGATACTACAAGTGAATTCTTAGTCACTTTAACTGGAGATACTTAAGATACTTATTTTAACTTTGGTTAGCAAACAAGGTTATTTATTTGTCTTTATTGGGGTGAATAGTTACAGTGATTTAGGAAAGGTAGAGCACATTCAGAAGTCTATCTTGTCAGCAACACTGCCTGAAGTGGTTATTTTAGATTCGAATATAGCATTAGCAAACCCTTCCAACATTTAAATTTAACTGTTTGCTTACGACAGTGTTGAAATTGAGATGTTTATGTTATGTTTTTAGTAGTGGGAAGTGTATATATATAGCTTGTGTTTATGTGATGTTAGGCTTATATATACAAGATTTGTAAGTTTTCGGTGCCATATAAATATTAATATCCAAAATTAAGTTCATCCTTAAGGGGGTTTTTTAATGAAAAGAACAAAGAACTCAAGATAATTTTTTCCAAGCTGACTTGAAAAATACTGAAAATGTTAGGTTATTCTATGAGTTTCATAAAGATAATTACAGTATATCTAATACAAATGTATTTTTTTAGTTTCAGTACAGAACGGTTCGATTCATCAAAAAGATGCTGTAAATGATGATGATTTTGAGCCATACTTAAGTAGCCAGACAAATCAGGTAAGTCTGACAGTCGCATGTTTAGGAAATGAAACAATTGATTTTTTAAAATAGATGTTTTAATTGAATGAGATGAACCATATCATGTATTAATCTAGTGTGCCTACACACTAGTGAATAACAGTTGTGGGTTTATGATACAGGGCAGTTCTTTGGAAGTTGTAGATGGCTAAAACTCAATTATGAAATGTAAAGATTTAAAGATGAGCTTTTGTATATATTGTGGTTAGACTGACTGCTGAATTTAATCTTTCAATGCTGATGCCATGTCTTCATAGCCAAAGCAAATGGCAAGGTTTAATTGAGTAGAAATTTGGGGGAGAGGACAGTTTGTACCTGAAATTTTTGGTTATTATATTTAACATTTTTATTTAACCTGATAATAAGGAATAGAATTAAAGATGATAAACATGCTTGCCTTATATATTGTAAGCATAGAGAATTTCATCAAATCAAGTAACTAGTGGCTTTTGAGGTTCTTTGTTTGAATTTTTCACAAATAATCTTGTGAATTTATATACAGGAATAATTTAGACTTAAACATTGACCAAACCAAATGATATTCCTTAGTCTCTGTATTCCATTTCTGCATCTCTGTTAATAAAAATACCACTACTGGAAATAAATTTAACAAATAAGCTTTCATTATTAACCAGTTTTTTTAGAGACAACATTTTGGAATGAAACTACTTTTAATTTTCCTTATAAAAAGATGCATGAAAAAAATGTACCTTGAAATATTAACCTAGATTGTTTTTAAACTTAATAAAAGAACAAGGAACCAAATATTGTTACAGAACTTTGCAGTTGCAGAGAAAATTTCAACAAAAAGTAGTTCCCAATTTGTGGAATGTATGATCATTTTTAGGACTTGGGAGAACTATGGTTATGTTCAACCTAATCTGTGTTTATTTCTCTCACACTCCCTTCTATCAGTTGGTCTACATCCCTCGAGTATGTTGGGAGGGAATAAATAAATGAGAAGAAATAAAAACAAGTGATAAAATTTACATTTTTTCAAGAAGTTTGGCTACTTCTAAAAAAAGAAAAAAAATTATTTCATGCTTATGTAATCTAACTTTGTGGTCTCAGTAACAAATCTACTTTCCACCTATGGGTGTGAAAGAATGTATCACTGGAAAGTAGGGGAAGATTATTTGTTAGGGTGTAGTGAAGGTTTTAAACAAAATAAATAGTACTCTGTTCTGTTTGGGCCCAGACAGTAATCTCAATTAACATCCCTTATGGCAGTGTTTCCAGTTTTTTTGAGAAATTCTGATATAATGAGTTATAGTAGATACTCTGCTAACAAGGTCTCCATTGTTAGATAAGTTTGGGAAATTTATTTGGTTTAAATAATTGAATTGTTTTTTGCTATTTGATTTTATACTTTGTGTGTTATAATGTAAAATAGAATGTCTAAGGCAAGGGTACAGTATGAGTATTTTCTGAAATATTTGTTCAAACTTTATTTTCAAGATATTTTAATGAGTTATAAATGTTTGAGAATTGCTGCCTGTTTAAGAATCTTCTTGTTTTATTTGGTAACAGATATTTCATAATTTATTTGTCACAGGGACTTAGAAGATTGGTTTTTTGGCATTCCACAGAGATGCTTCAGGTCTGCCTAGGGGAGACCTGGGGAGGGTAACCTGGATCCCACCTGTGTAGCAACCAGAGCTGTGCTTTGCATTTTATGTGTTTTATATGTTGGAATTCTGCATACAATTTCATATAAAGCATTGGAAAGTCATTGTTTTTGTTTTTTTTTTTTTAAGAGTGTAAGGGCATTTACATTAGTGAATCCAGTTTTTAAATTGTTATCATAAAAGTTTCCTTATGTTGAGGCAAAAACATCTATACAAGGTTTGTTTTAATGTGATGTTTAAATGAAAGGTCTTATGCTTTCTATCAATTAAATCACTTAAGTCAATGATGAATCAATGTAATGTGCTGTTTAAAGAGATGTCTTAAAAGTTTGATACCAGTGAGACTATATCTTACCACCTCCTCCTTGCCAGTACTAATGAATAGGTTTTTACCAGTTACCTTTCTGTAATAACTGAAAATAATGTTCTAATCAGGGGAAATGGTACTAACACTTCAGTGGTGGCTCAGCAGGTAAAAGAATCCACCCACCAATGCAGGAGACACGGGTTTGATCCCTGGGTTGTGAATGTCCCCTGGAAAGGGAAATGACAAGTCACCCCAGTATTCTTGCGTGTGAAGTCCCATAGTCAGAGGAGCCTGGGGAGCTACAGTCCCTGGGGTCGTAAAGAGTCGGATACGACTTAGCAACTGAGCATGAGCATGAACACTATAGAATGTTGAAAACTGACTTTATTGGAGAGCAAAATTGAAAATTATCTGAAATCTTAAAGATAAGCCTTACAAATTTTAAATTTGTTGTGATTACTTAGCTGAAATAGAAAATACAAATTGACCTTTTAAAGTAGATTAGTGAAAACTTCTATTGGTGAAATATTTGAAGTAATTATTTGGAGATTTAAAGTTATGCAAGTATTTATAGCTTCTTGCACTGACCTAGCCGAAATTGTTTAATTAAATTTTCAACGAAAAACACAGTAGGTCTTTGAAATCCCTTCATCTGATTTTGCTGTTATAAATAATAAAAATTGTATTCTTTAGTCTGGAAAGGTTTTTACTGTTTGTTTTATATACTTAGAGCTAAATCAGTTCAAACTCAGAGATGCTTTAAAAACAGATTGTTGGTCTTTTACTTCTGTGGCAGTATATTTCTTCTATTTTCCTAGTGCTCAATATCTTAGGAAATAATTTTCATAGTAATTTAAAAAGTAAATGTCCTTCAGGACTTAAAATTAGTTCTCTATAGTTCCTCAAAATAGTCTAACAAGGAAGTTGATTGAAAATTCAGGTTTAATTACTGTTAAAAGATGCCATGTGATTTATGCATATAAATTTGAAGAATAAATTGAAAAACACCACAGTTTGAATTTGTCTGCTTGTGTGTGTGTATATATATGTATATATGTGTGTATATATATATATATATATATATGGGTAATAAATTCCTAGCTGTGTTGATCAGAGAAGAGGTATAGAGAACTAAGAACATAAAATATCTTTTTCTGTCCCTGTTGTTACTGCCCTTGGGTAAGGTTTTCATTATCTCTGCCTGTGGAATGAATTCCTGACTGGGGATTCCATATTGGCACTCAGTGGTGGTCTTAAAGTCGTAGTCTGTTGCATAGTCCTGTTTAAAGACTTATCAAAGTTTCACCACAGAGGGTGTAGTCATAGTGCTGAGTGCCGTTGAAGTGACTCCATTCTCTCCCTGACTCATCTTTGGCCAACTTATCCATCTGCATTATTTAGGGAATAGGACTTATTTTCTGAAAACATAAATATTTTCTGAATATTTTCTTTCATGATCTCAAACTTTTTATCTATATGTATGGTTTACACATACAGTCTCATATGTATATCACCTAGTGAAGTCTTCTGATTTTCCCAGTTACTTGCTCCCTCTTGTTTATGCTCAAGTGTTTTGTTTTGCTTTGTTCTTATTTCTGTAACTATCCTTCCTAGATTGTCTTCCGTCCTAAACGTGCGAAATGCTCTAGGCTAAAGACCATCTTCTTTTTCTTTCTGTCTCCAGTGACTGGTGCTGTATCTGGCATGTAGCAGGCATTCATTAAGTATTTATTGAATAAGTAGATTAGGTTAACTGCTAGAATTAAGGAATGAAGAAGTATGCTTGGTGAAATAATTCAGATTAATTGAGTATAATGTGTGATGCTACATTTTCTTACAACACCTATGTGATTACATATGCATGTATTACACTTTTTAAGAAGTATAATAATTTTTAAAAAATTAAATTCACATATACATTAAAAGTATATTAAACTCAACTTTTTGTTGTTAATTCAGTAAGTTAGTTCTGGAGTTTGAAGTACCTCAAGTTTTTAATGGATGTTTCCGTTTTTCTCTGCAGACATGCTGTTAATGGTGAATAATACTTTAACCTTTTTTATATTGACCTTCGAAGACATTGTACAGTATTCTCTCTTGAAGTTTGGATATTTATGAAGTAAAAATTGGTATTAGTGTAGCTGAAAGACTCAGTTATAATTGAGTTGTACTGAAGTGCCCTCAGGTCAGAACAGTAATCATGAATTTTTTCTTACTGTTGTTCAAACTTCATTTGAGATAATAGAAAAAAGGCTAAGAAATGATGATTATAAATGATTGAAATTCTAAGGGAGAATTTTTAATCTTTTCTATATTTGTTTTTAAATTAAAATAAGATTAACTCCTATACTTTAGCACTTTGCAATTAACAGGTAGATTTTTAAATTTTGTAATTGATTAGAGCAGCAGGTACTATCCCATTTACCAGTGAAGGAACAAGGTTAGAGAAATTAAATGATCTGATGGTCACTGACATAGAAACTGGAAGAGTAGAGAACTGAACCTATGTCCTTGTACAACTACTGTGTCATACCGTGACTTTATACTCTTAAGATCCAGGCTGGTCAATGTGAGTGAAATTATATGCATTTGGTGATTAATTTACATTTTAAACATATTTTCAAAAGGCAAGTTAAATTGTATTAATGAATACAAGTATTGTTGATTGAATAGTTAGTGTGTCCTAGGTACCTTATTTTTATTTCTTTCAATATTTGAGGAAACTCAAGTGTTTAAATAGCTTGATACTGGTTTTACACAACTGATGGGTTGGGATTAGAATTTAGATTAGATACCTCCTGGCACCACATCTACCTTATATAATTAAATGGTCTCTCTCCAGATTGTACTTCTGAGTTTATGCTCTAGGTAAAGGGTTTGTGGATCTGTTACTTTACAAGTATTTTTCATTCTATCCATTGAATTTTATATCAATTTCTGTGTGTATATATTGTTATCTTCCTATTACTAATTAGTTCTTGAGTAAGAGAAATACCAAACATTTCACATCACTTTGCTTAGAGGTCATATATCTTTAAACAACAAAGTGAAACATCACTATGAATAAACTATTTTAAAGTGATTATTTGGACATAAACTGTTAAATTGATTATACCTCATTGTACCAGATTTGAAGTAAAAGGTGAAAGATAGTTTTGAGTTATTGTTTTCCATCATCAGTAGGTAGAAATTTTGTTCCCCTTCTTTTACCCAAGGTAGTTTCCTAATTGATGTCCCACTTAACAATTAAGAATTTACCTTATATTTGGCAAAACATTTAAAAATATTTCCATTTATAACAAAGCTCTGCTAATACAAATTGTGTTTACGGTATCTTACTTTTAAACTTTGAATAGTTTCCCAAAACTTTGTTTTCACTAGAACCCAAACTGAAACCCTAGCTCCACGGGAGACTGTTCAGGTTTTTCTTTCACAGAGATAAGAAAAAAGCTTCTCTTTCAGCTATAACTACTGAAAGAATTAAGAATTAGTTAGCATTGTTTGGTCAACTGGAGAGAGCGGGCCATTTATCCATTGTGCTCACTGTGGATAGCTCTGGAGTTAGGTATGGACAGCCGTGCATCTCTGCTGACTAGCCTGAGCTGTCTAACAAGATACTTGTGATGAAAGGAGCACATTTTAAAGCAATTTAAACTTAGTATTTTGATACAATCACTAATTTAGGGGTGAAGTAAAACTCATGATTCAAAAATAATTATATTTAACAAAAATCTCCACACGAAAAGGGTTTGGACCTGGTCCAGCCCCAGAAGTGAAAGAAATGGCAAAAATTTGTTACCCACTGAATCTAATGATACAGGGTTTTTTGTTTTTGTTTTTTAAATAGGAATCACTATAAATAGATAATTATTAAAACCGGGTTAACAAACTGATCCAGGGACCAAAACCTGTTTTCTTTGAGGAAACCCTTGAGCTTGAAGCTTTCTAAAGGGTTATAAAAAGATGAATATGTGACTGCAACCAGAGGCTGTATTTGGCTTGTGAAGCTTAAAATATTTGCTCACTGGCTCTTTAGTTTGCTGATATCTGAATCATGTGACATGTATAGACAAATTAGAAACTTGATATGTAACTTGTGCAGAATTCAGCGTTTGTAAGGGTAAAGAAGGAATATTCAACATGATTTATGAGTATGGTTTTGCAAACACTTGAATCATGAAGAATGAGCTTTAAAGCTTTTCACTTTGTTTTTCCACTCCCACATCCAGGTAAAGATGCACTGAGTCCAGATTTCAGGCTAATACTCTAAATTAAAACTTCGAAAAGTGATTACCTGCATATTCATTTAGCTGTCTTATTCCCTTGTGTGGAATATATTCCACTTCCTGAGCTGTGTGTCTTCTTAACTGTAGGTTTTCCGTTAGCATGAATATCTTATGTCAGTATTTTTTACAGTGTAGACATTTAGTAAGTGTTTGGTTAGAATAAATAATAAAGTAATAAAGGGAATTATTTTAATAACTTGAAAAAATTTAAAAATTAAGAAAATCTTGATTGTTTATATTGTCTAAACTTAGGCTTTCTCAAGTGACTTCAGTATGAATACTTTAACAAGTAATTTACTGATTGAATTATAGACACAGATGTGAGTGTATCCATGTCTAATGAAGTTTGCTCATTATCGTCAAGAATTTTATTTTTTTATCAAACCACTTTTGGTGATTTTCAGCATTCCTCAGGCTTCATTTCCTTCATGCTAATATTGTGAGAGTTTTTTGAATATATTTTTGGATATGGTTAATAATTATCTAAAAACTAAATAAATAGTTGACATATTTCCAGTTTTGAATACAGTGGAATTTACTTAATGTCAAGTGTATTTAAAGTCTTTTTTTTTTTTTTAATATTGCTAAATGACAGTTGTTTTTTGTTTTTAAGTTCATGTTTAACTGGAAGTACTCGGTAAATCTGTGTCTTACTTATTTAAATGCAACCTTTATTTGATTCTTTTGTTATTTTCATTTAATTATATAAGAAAATTATTTCAAAAGACAATATTAGATTAACTTTCTTATAGTGTACAGTTTTAACAGTTGTGAGGTATATATCACGGATACCTTAATAGTAAAGCACTTTAACTTTTAGTAATAGGCCTTTTAAAAAATAAAATGAATTCCAGGTAGTATCTATGATGTGATTGTCACACATGTTGATGTTCTTTCTTGGGTGAGAAAGCAGTGACAGGAATAATCCCAAGAGAGTAACAGCCCTTCCCTCGTGTACCACCCCCTGCCAATGCACTTTGCTCCAGGATACTTAGAATGTAAAGTGAATAATTAAACTTCAAAATGGTATTGACCCTTAGGAAAGGAATACAAATTGTCTCAACTGGATATTAGCTTAATTTTTTCATCTTGATGAATTTTACAAAATTTAAAGCTCTGTTCAAGGCTTTAAAAGTCACACCATGAATATAGAGTGAAAATCTATTACAGATTGTCCCTTGGGGGAATTTGTTTCAGGACCCTACTGATAGCAAAATTCGCAGATGCCCAAGTCCCTAATGGCATCTGTACCATAGAACCTATGTACAACCTCCTGTATACTTCACATCACCTCCACATTACTGATAATACCAAATAAAATGTAAATGCCATGTAAACATGCTGCCCATGTGCCAAATTCAGGTTTTGCTTTTTGAAACTTAGTGAACATTTTTTTTTCCCCTGAGTGTTTTTGTGCCATGGTTGGTTAAATCCATGGATGCAAAACCTGTGGACTGGAGGGCTGACTGTATTAGACATATTTGGGGCACAAGAAACCTACCTTCGAAAGAAATCCATAGACTTTTATTTTTTATATTGGCTAGTTAACAAATTTGAGTTTTTTCTTTAATAAGCTTTGAATTTTGACATCACTAAATGAATGATGAGTTCATTTTATTCAAAATAAAGGCCAATTTAATTACAGTAATTCTGGGAAAAATGGTAGGAACTTAACAATTTCTAAGTTAAATTTCTGATCAGGAAGTTGGTAAATTTATTGTGTAAAATTTTTTTTAAGTATTTATAATTTTTTTTTGCATTGCATGGCATGTGGGATCTTAGTTCCCCTGTCAGGGATTGAACCTATGCCCCCTGCATTGGGAGTGTGGAGTCTTAGCCACTGGACCACCACCATATTGTGTAAAATTTAGAACATAGAGAACAGGTTGGCACCTGTTAGCAACCATTAAGAAACCGTTAGAATTTCATTTTGTTTTTCAAAATGAGCAAGGCAAAACTAAATATGGATTTATATAATATTAAGTCTTTTTTTTCTTCTCAGTGTGAACATTTCTCTGTTTTTTATAAAAATGCAAAATTACTGGACTGGATTCCATCATAGATATACTGCAATTTGTCTATTATTTGGCATCATCTGTGTTCATTTAATCCTTACTCATAAATTTTTGATACATCAGTGGCTTAAAATAAAGCTAACAATCAGTGTTTCTGCAAAGTTTATAAATCAAGTTTTTGTAGAAATTAGAGTGTTTTTAAGTTGTGCCCAGAGGATCTGGGTCTTACACAAAAATAATCCCCATCCTAACCCTCCATCCCCCCCCAAAAAAACCCTATAATTTTATTATAAATATATTACAATAGTCATCAGTAAATTTTTCTCTTGGTAAAATTAGATTTAAAATATTTTTTTTTTTTTAATCTGAAACAGGTACATCTGTTTCCCATTTATTTAAAACAATTTGATTTTAGGGGTGTTCCCCTCCCCCCACATTGTACGTCATTCCTGACTGTGATCTTTTGTTTTCCAGAATAACAGCTATCCACCAATGTCAGATCCATACATGCCTAGTTACTATGCTCCATCCATTGGATTTCCATATTCGCTTGGGGAAGCAGCATGGTCCACAGCTGGAGACCAGCCTATGCCATATCTGACAACCTATGGACAGATGAGTAATGGAGAGCATCATTATATACCAGACGGTGTGTTTAGTCAGCCTGGGGCATTAGGAAATACCCCTCCATTTCTTGGTCAACATGGATTTAACTTTTTTCCTGGTAATGCTGATTTCTCTACATGGGGGACAAGTGGATCTCAGGGACAATCAACACAAAGTTCTGCTTATAGTAGCAGTTACGGCTATCCACCTAGTTCTCTTGGGAGAGCTATTACTGATGGACAGGCTGGATTTGGCAATGATACTTTGAGCAAGGTGCCTGGCATTAGCAGTATCGAGCAAGGCATGACCGGACTGAAAATTGGTGGTGACCTAACTGCTGCAGTGACGAAAACCGTAGGAACAGCATTGAGCAGCAGTGGTATGACCAGCATCGCAACCAATAGTGTGCCCCCGGTTAGCAGTGCGGCACCGAAACCCACCTCCTGGGCTGCCATTGCCAGAAAGCCCGCCAAACCTCAACCGAAACTTAAACCCAAGGGCAATGTGGGAATCGGGGGTTCCGCTGTGCCGCCACCTCCTATAAAACACAACATGAATATTGGAACTTGGGATGAAAAAGGGTCAGTGGTAAAGGCTCCACCAACCCAACCAGTTCTGCCTCCTCAGACTATAATCCAGCAGCCTCAGCCATTAATTCAGCCACCACCCCTGGTGCAGAGCCAACTGCCTCAACCGCAGCCTCAGCCGCCACAAGCGCAGCAGCCACAAGGACCTCAGCCACAGGCCCAGCCTCACCAAGTGCAGCCCCCGCAGCCGCAGCTGCAGAACCGCTGGGTGGCGCCCCGGAACAGGGGGGCCGGCTTCAACCAGAACAATGGAGCGGGCAGTGAAAACTTTGGTCTAGGTGTCGTTCCTGTCAGCGCTTCCCCATCGAGTGTGGAAGTGCATCCCGTGCTGGAAAAGCTAAAGGCCATAAACAACTACAATCCCAAAGACTTTGACTGGAACCTGAAGAACGGACGTGTGTTCATAATTAAGAGCTATTCTGAGGATGACATACACCGTTCCATTAAGTACTCTATCTGGTGTAGTACTGAGCATGGGAATAAGCGTTTGGATGCGGCTTACCGTTCCCTGAATGGGAAAGGCCCACTCTACTTGCTCTTCAGTGTGAATGGCAGTGGACACTTCTGTGGAGTGGCTGAGATGAAGTCTGTTGTGGACTATAATGCGTATGCTGGAGTCTGGTCTCAGGATAAGTGGAAGGGCAAATTTGAAGTTAAATGGATCTTTGTCAAAGATGTCCCCAATAACCAATTACGGCATATTCGCTTAGAAAATAATGACAACAAACCAGTTACCAATTCAAGGGACACTCAAGAGGTACCCCTAGAAAAAGCTAAGCAAGTGCTTAAAATAATTGCTACTTTCAAGCATACCACCTCAATCTTTGATGACTTTGCACATTATGAAAAGCGTCAAGAAGAGGAGGAAGCCATGCGTAGGGTAAGAGTACAGTAATTTTTGTGTGTAGGGTCTTTTCATTGGGGTGGTATGTATGGACGGATAGTCTTTAATGCCTTGTGGTGTTACATTCTGAGTTTAAGAACATTACCCTGAAGGAAACTGACCACTTAGCTTATGGTACAGAACTCTGCAAACATCCTTAAAGGCCTGGGATGCCTTCCCAAGGGCAACCTTTACTCTGAATTTGCCTCCTGTCTATTCTTCATACTTCTCAGATGATAAAAGTCTTTGAGTCCTGTTCATCAGAGCTCCGAGATCTGCATTCGTTATTAAGAACTGGCTAAGGATTCTAGTCACTGATCTTTTAACTTTAATTTTATGGGAATATGTATTTGGAGTTTGAGACAAACAGCTTTTAAATGTTTGAATGTTACTGATTTTGTGTTTATGATAAGTAGATATTTTCCCTTAATATTCCTGAGGCATGTTTATAATTTGTGCACTTATAGCATTTGTACAGAATATATTGAATAGTGAGGATCTGACTTTAGCAAGACAGCTTAGAACTGAGAGGAAGTGGACTTAGATGTAAACTGCAGAATTCGAATTCTGATTCTGTTATTTGCCCTCTGTGAGACTTTAAGGGAGACTGACCCTGAAGTTAAACACTGTTTACACTTGCCTCAGGTTGGCCAAGGTTTGATCACAGAGCGGGACGGGCTGAGGAATGTTTTCTGTTCCAGACTACAAAAGTAAATTGCAGAGTTCTGTTTTTAGGAGGAGAAGAGAATGGATGGAGTAGGCAACTGGCGGATTTTTCCATTCATAATACATTTAGATTTCTAGTAAAGCAGAGCTCATTAGAAGCTTCTCCAGTAAATTAAGTTGGTTACGATGGAAAGCTTCTATGTAGAAATGAAGATAAAGCAGGAACTTCAACTTGTTCTGTCTGTAAAACATCAGTGGTTTGTTTCTGTGCGAACCTAAGTATCTTGTGGCTTCTTAGTCTGTACAGAAGAGGGAACTGTTTCAAGTACAGCCCTCACTGCTCAATAATGTTGGAAATAATGATCCTAAGGCAGTAGTTTCCAAAACTTACGCCATACATATATCAGTTTAGGTGCTTCCTGATACCGCAGCTTCTTGAATCCCACTCTAGGAAAATCTGGTACATTTGATCAGGGGCCTGGTGTGCAAGCATCTCGGGTGATTCTGGTGCTAGTGATCACTGTGCTGAATTTTGAATACAATTGAGCACAATACAACTGACTGTGAAAAGCACTGCTCAGCCTTACCAATGAATTGCTGAATATCCTTGAGTTTTCTCCAGGTTAAATGTGGGAAGTGAGGGAAAAAGAGGATCAGAAGTAGCTTTTTTGAGCTCAGCAGTTGAGTCAGTGGCTCCACTGTAAGCACCTTTACAAAGAGTGAATCAGAAGAAGTGATTGTGCTTTTCTTCCTCCCACCGGTAAGGATAGGTCACCCTTGTACATATTCTCACATTTCTTCTCTACCCAATTTGAAAATTTATCCTAGTTTTATTTATAATTGTGTCAGGAATTATTTATGTTTCAAAATCATATATACAATAAAGATATAAACTTAAAATTTTTGCATTTAAATTGTTTCATGGCTTACTGCCAGTCTTTTTATAACAGGTCTAAACCCACCTTTGACGTTTTAATTTTGAATCTAACTATTACCATCATCAATCTTTTTTTTTTAAAGGAAGAGTAATTTGGTAATTATTAAGCGCTTCTAGATCCAAAAAATGCCTTTCTTTGGCCATGATATGTGAGCAACTGTTTTATCTGGATATAGAAATCTTGGGTCACAGTCTTTTCATTCAGGCTTTGTTTTATAGTTTTCTATTTATAGTATATTATTTATAGTTTTATATTATGGAGAAGTCTGAGACCAGCCTAAATTTTCTTTCTTTGGAAATAGCTGTTTCTCTATGTGTGCACAAAATTTATTCTTGCAGTGTGAACATGTGTGTGGAATGTGTGCAATGTGGGTCTCATAATTTTCCTTATTCCTTCATTTATAGGCCAAGTTTTTTTAATTCTCCCTGGTAATGTCAAAAAATAATACTGAATCTTGGTCCTTCCGTGCCATTGGTTCTTATCTTTATTATTGTTCTTTGCATTTGGAGAATTTCTCAGAATTGAACTTCCATGTCATGAATTTGACTGTTTGTTGACTCTGTAATTTGTAAGGCTTTCTGTTCCTCACAGACAGCAGTAGTTTGCTTACATTATCACATCCATGTCTCCTTTTATACCTGCTGGGGTCCAGCCCTGGTGGATCCAGGGAATTCGAAGCGTGGACGGCGTTGGCGTGAGAAAAACTTATTTATTTATTGATATTAGATTAAGAAACAACAGTGTAGTTGGAAAATTAAGTGGAGGAAGAGGGCTGAATAACTTGGATTACGCAGAAGACCAATAAAATTCCAGACAAGGAATTTGCACCATCTTTGTTGGGCCACAGGCGCTCGCTTGAATATCTCAGGGTGCCTCGCTTTAGGCTCCCTTCCACTCGGGTCTTAACAGCCAGGGCAAGTAAGTAGACTTGGCGAGCCTCTGCGCCCCAGATGGGAATTCAGCCTGAAATTAAAGTAAAGAGCAGAGGGAGGGAAAGTGAGAAAAGGAGAAAGAGAGAGAGAGAGAGACATGGGGGAAACCAGTCCAGCAACTGGCTCCGGCCTCTGTTGTTCAGAAGGCCGTTTATACTTTTGATAAAACATGGAGATCAATGGGTAACACAAAGTTATGCAGTGTTAGCAGTCCAGATTCTTATCAAAACCAGGCTTTTCTCCCTGCATACCTAATTATATACACAAGTCTTAGGTAATTTACATCATCTTCCAGCCAAAAGGACCAATTAACATTTTACAGCCTTTTTTCTGATAAGGGTTTGTCAACCAGACTTATTTGTGTTGATCTTCCCACAGTCTGGTGCCATTCTCAAAAAGCACTAAATAAAGTTACATTCTTACATAGCAAGAACACAAGAGGAGTGCAGTGATATATAACAAAGAGAAAAGTAATTAACTCAAAAGTCTAGTGTTGCTAGCATCAAAACTATTATATATCTTTTTCCATATCCCATTTATATTGATTAACATCCTCCCAGGTGCCTAAAAGATAATGAATATGGAGGTCTGGCAGCAGTCATTGAGTCAACAGTAAAAACCCGTCGCCAATATGATTTTTAACTCTTTAGAAAAGGCTCTGTATCTTTAAGATGCTTTTAAGTTTTGTGCCTCTCCCAGTTGGGGGGCTGTAAGAGGTCCGGGAAACCTGTTAGGCAAGCTAGAGAGCAATCAGAGGGGGTTTAACTGAAACATCCCTTTCAAATGCAGAAGACTAAAGCCCTGATTTGACTTTTTTCCAGAGAATATCAGAAAAGTGGAAAAGCAGAGAACAAAGGCCGGCAGATTCTTATTTTTTGGGGGGTGGATGCTCAGGAAATTCCAGGGGGAAAACCTGAGGTCTGATTAGCCTTGCCATCAGAGCTCTTGCCGCATGACCTTGTCACGGGTGGAATTCCTTACGCTGGCTCCTGGCATATACCTGTTGTTTTCTTACCTGAATCCCTTGTTTCAGAGTCCATCTTGATTTTATTGAGCACAAAGATGGCTATTGAAAGCTTATTTCTGCTTCCTGTAATTATCATTTTTAGAAACTCCTTCCTCTTCCATAGCTTCTTTACCTTTCTCATTTTAAAAATTAAAGTACAATAAAGTTGAAAAATACCTTTTGCTGCCTCTTGCTAGTCAAGTGCTCCCTTCCCCCTTCTAGTAAGTAATTCTCTGATCTTTTCTCTGTCTCCATAAGGCATTTTCCATAATTTCACATAAATGAAATTACATGTGAACTTTAACACTGGAGTCTTTTACTCAGCACTGTATCTTCAGAATTTATGTTTTGCCAGTCAGTTCTTCGTTCCTTTTAATTACTACCATTCCATTGTATGGATTTACCACAGTTCATTAACCAATCATTCTTTGAAGGACATCTGGTTGCTTTCAGATTTGGAAAATGTAAAGCTTCTATAAATGTTTGTGTTGTATATATACTTAACAAAATTTTAAAAAATCTTACAGTGAAGGTCGCTCTTTTGGGGTGTACAGTTCTGTGAATTGTAACACATTTGTAGATTTGTGTAACTACCGCAGCCAGGTTATAGTATCCCCCCAGATTATCTTTTTCTGCCCTCTTTGTCTTTTATCTTTCCCCAGTGTCTGTCTGAACTCATTGTAGTTTTGTTAGTGTCTTTGTGAGTGTGTGTGTGTGAAAAAAATATTTTCAGACTCTGGCTTTTTTTTGCTTTCCTGTCATTAAACCAGGCAGAGATCATCTGGATCAGGCATTTGCCCTGAAACAGGTTTGTTTTTGTGTGGCGCTTTAGTGCTTATGTTAGTTGCATATTGTCTTTCCACTGCAGATGTGGAGAGGAGAGAGCCATGATGTATTGAGTTGGCCAAAACATTTGTTTGGGTTTTTCCAGAAGATGTGATGGAAAAACCTGAAAAAACTTTTTGGCCAACCCAATATGTTGATGTTAAGTGATTCATCAGTGAGGGGTAGGAAGGGAGAGCCAGAGCAGTGGCCGTGCTAGTAGGTAAAACTTGACTCTCCTTAGACTTTGAAAGGACCACGTCAGGAAGTCATTTCCCCCACTGATGAACTGTTTGGCATTTGGGATATCATGTGTCCTTGCCATTTTTTTCCCTGGTACTGTTCCTCATTTGTGTATTTCCTCTTAGATATGCTTGTGTTTGCACTCTAGCTTTCCAGCAAAAATTACTTTCAAATACTCTGGGCATCCTAGTGATGAAGGATGTGTTCCTTGTCTGTTCTAGTCCTTTTTGGCTCCATAAGAAAGGACAAATCAGTGGTGTTTGCTAGGATTTCCTTCACTGGTTATGCCTTTTTTCTTTTTTAAATAAAAGGAGCAGCAAGTCATTATCCTAGTACTCACTTTTATATGACACCTTCTGTCTTGTATTCAGCTGAAATTCCTCAAAGCTTCTGATACCCTGGAAGTCACACTTCCTCAGATGACCTTGGATAGAGTAGGGTTTCTTAAATGACATGAAATGGAACTACTTGTAAGAGAAAAGACTTTCTATTTGTAAGAGAAAAATTTGCCTGGATTAAAATCTGTTCATCAAAAGAAAGTTAAGTAAGTACTTAAAGTAAAAGTAATACTTTAAAGGAAGTAAAAAGACATGCTAGAAACTGGTAGGAATTTAACATAACTGACCAAAGACAGTTATATATAAAGAACTCCTGTGAATTAGTTTAAGAAAAAAATAGTCCCATACAGAAATGGGCAAAAGATAGGATAGTCCTTTTATGAGAGAGGAAACAAGTAAGACTAATAAGTATAAAAATATATTCAGTCTTAATTCAGGAAATGAATTAAGAGTTAATTCAAGACTATAATGAGAAAATATTTTATATGTATTCATTTGGCAAAATCAAGAAACTTGATAATAGCAAGTATTGGAGGGAATGTATACCAACAAAATGTCTTATGTGTTTGCAGATAGGAGTATTAAATTGATATAGCAGGTAGTTGGGGCAGGTAGTTTTGCAGTTTCTTAACAAAGCTGAACATTTCAGTACCTTACAGTTCAGCAGTTCTCCAGGATATGTACCTAAGAAAAACTTCCCACATACCCCAGATACATACAAGAATGTTCTTAGGAGTGTAGTTGACAGTAGTAAATAGCAGGAAACAACCTAAATGTCATCAGCAGGAAAAATGCTTGCCTGATATGGGCTTTTTGAGAGTACATTTCATACATCATGGATCTTTACCCTAAAAATGTATCGTGTATATTTTCTAAGAATAAAGTTATTCTCTTAGTAACCATGATATTCTTTCAGTTGGTCCACAGTGTCATTTTAAGTGTTTTGGGGTTTTTTAGCGCTCTTTTTTTTTTTTTTTTTGGTAGTATAGGATCTAGGTTAAGATTGGAACAACCCAAGCAGTTTTGAATAACAAGAACTATTTTAGAACATTTATGCTAACATGACTTCAAGTCTTTGCCTTCTCCAAGTTTGAGAAACTTTTTTCCTGTACTTTCTTTCTTTCCTTTTCTTTTTTTCAGGCAGAGAAAGATTTGTTATAAGAAGGAAAGTGACTGGCTTTAGAGAGAAACCAGTGATCAACCTTTACAGCCAACCCTCCTTAGTTTATCTTAAGCCCACAGCTGGGGTCTTGTGATCTTGGGTCTCAGGGGCAGGTTTTCCTGTACTTTCTAATAGGACTTTTGTAATTTAAAATTTTACATTGAGTTTTGTGGTTACTGTAATTTCCTTTCTTTTCTTACTGTGTTTATGTTTTTCTTTAAGTTGTTGAGCCGACTTGCAGTAACAGACAAGAAGTGTAAAGAACTAATTTCATCTTGTCATTGCTAGAGGTTTTTTTTTTATTGGCTAATTTTTTTCTTCCCCTTCTGGTTATTTTGGCAGTGGAGGAATTCCCCACCTTTCTTTGCCAGCACAGCACCCTATGGAGGAGCCAATCACACATAGCCTGTTGGGTTATATAAAACTTGGAAAGTTCTGGTTATATAAAACTTGGAGAGCCAGGTTTTCTCTTTTATAGTGAAAGGGTAGTTGTGAAGCTTAAAGCTAAGTGTCATTGTAGTATTTGTATAGTTCTTCATTCTTAGATGTGAACACACACTTTTGATATATTTGATTAAAATCAAGCTTGACAAGCAAAAAAAAAGGCAAGACGGGTCCTCTAAAAGAAACAGGTAATTCAGAGAGCAGAAAGTAATTTATAAAACAAAAGTTGAGTTGTTAATATTCATACATAAAACGAAGAAAACCAGAAAATGTTCTTGGAAATGAAAAACACTATCAAAAAATTTTTTTAAAGTCTTCTTAAGCAAGTGGATTAATACAGTGTTAATGTTTTAGTTCTGAAATTTTAAATCAAAGAAATTTCCAAATGTGGAACAACAGTGATGAAAAATACAAGGAGTGGAAGACATGGTAGAAAGGAGATCTACTGCCTCTAAAGGAAAAAAGCAATCAGAGGGCAGAATGATTAAAGAGAACTTTCCAGAATGAATGGGCTCACTGAGGAACTAGCAGGATTATTTAAAATTTTAAAAGAAAAAGGTAAAGAGACAAGCTTTCTGAAGAAAAGACAGGTTATGTGCTTTCTACCTATAAGCTACAAAGGAAGGAGAGTCAGACTGCTATCAAAATTCTTTCATCTACAACTCTGGACACACACAGGAATTCTGATTTTGTTGTGTAGAGGAATGGGGCATAAAATCAGGCTCTTGAAGATGAGTGTTAAATTATATCAGTGAGGGATGAGTGCAAAATGAAATTTTTAGGTGTACAAGACCTTAGCTACATATCCTTGAAAAACTTGAAGAGGTATTTCAGCAGAATGAAAAAGGAATTCAAGAAGGATGACAGCCGCTAGCTGGTTACATTAGAACAAATATCCCTCTGTAGAGACTATGGGTTTTGAGTCAGACAGTCCTCATTGTACAGAGTGAATCTCAGGGCTGTAAGCATCTGCCTGCTCTGTTAAATGGCATCATGGTCTTTGAAGCCTGACAGAGACATGAGCCCTTGGTTGGGATGCCATGAGCACTCTTGGTTGGCGTTGCTCTATGATTCTAGGATTCTTTGCGGAATCCTTAGCACCTAATGCTTGGCCTATAGTAGGCAAAGTCAAGGATGGTCACTGGAACTAAAATAGAGTGAGCTCTGTTGTAGAGAAGAAGAGAATATAGCATTCACTGTAATAAATTGCTCATCATATACAGTGGGAGCGCTTCCTTCATAGCCCAGTCAGTAAAGAATCTGCCTGCCGTGCAGGCGACCTGGCTTCAATTCCTGGGTCAGGAAGATCCCCTGGAGAAGGAAATGGCAACCCACTCCACTATTCTTGCCTAGGGAATCCCATGGACAGAGGAGCCTGGCAAGCTACAGTCTATGGGGTCACAAGAGTCAGATATGACTTAGCAAGTAAACCACCAATAGTGTCTGAACTGGCAAATCAAGAATGTATGTATTAGTATGCCAGTTACAGTTATGTCAGAGGAAGTTAAAATAGAAAGGACTTGAGGAGGGTAGGGGAGCATTACTTTCTTTAATTTGCAATTGTGTGTGTTACTTCTAACGATAAAGCCAGTGTGATTACAAAATAAAGAAAAAAATAAAACTGCTGATGTCTGGAGTATATTTGCCCAGTATAAATTTGAGTCTACATAGCCATCCTAACTATTTAGGTAATGTTTTACTGAAATTTTACTTTGTTATAATGACTGCATCATTTAACTTCTTCTATATTCTTTCATTCTTACAAGTCCTTATTGATCAGTAAACAGACAGAGGTGAGATTTTTAGTTTAATAGCTTTTTAAATTCCATATAAGAATAATTAGTGTATTTGAGTACCGGTAACTTTGGGGTGCACTTCTAAAATATGATACTCTTTCCTTGGAAAGAGATGAAGCCCTGCAGCTTAAACTGAAACAAGCAAGACATAATTGTAATAAAATCCCTATTAAATAGTTTTGATTTCCAGAACAGTCTTGTATATTTTAGTCATTTATGCTATTTTATATTGTTGAGTATTTCCAAAGAGTAAGTTTTAGTCCCTGATAGAAGTTTTTTCACAGTTGGAGCAATTTTGATTCTGAGATGAGATGATGTTAGGTCTGTCTCAGAGTAATCAAGTTTGTGTTGATACAGAAGAAATTACTTGAGCAGTAGGTATATCTTTGTCAACAGTAAACAGTTTCCTGACAGTTCTTATACTTCTTTTTCTCAAGTGGAACATTTAATTTAATGCTTTCTCATTGTCAGATTATAGTTGTTAACTGTTGTATGGTTGAAGTTGTCTGTTTAGTGAGTTCATTATGGTGAACAGAAGCAAACTCAGTGTATAAAATCCTGCTTTTCATTTGATCCTCACTGTAAAAGGTTTCTCTGGAAGATAGGTTTTGGCCCAGGATATATCACACTTGATAGAATAAACTTAATTGCATGTTTAAGTGAGTAATTCTATGTTAAGACATTGAGTGGTTTTCTGAATAGTCAAGATGATTCCGTTTTTATTGTAGTAATACTCTATTCTGAGCTTGGTAAATAACTCATATCTGTTATGGTGTGAACAGTCATCCTTAAAGTGAATGGTATTTCAACTGTTTCTTTTTCTTCAGCAGCAAATGCATGATTACAGTCAACCCTCCATGTCCACAGATAAGAACCTGTCAATATGGAACCCATGGATACAGAGGGCCAGCTACTGTGAGGGCCTTGAGCGACCTTGGATTTTGATATCCACGGGGCTATTGGAACCGCCTCCCTGCAGCACATAAAGTAAAAGACCTAGGATGTAAAAAAGCTACACGTGAACAGTTTCCCTTATGAATGACAGTCTAGAGGATAATAAGTTTATTATTTTCATTTTATCATAGTCTAAAACCTCATTCCAAAATAGGGTTGCATATTGATTCCTCTGTGTGTTTTTAAGAACTTGTTACTGGGTCCCAGATAAGTTCCCCCTGCACCCCTCCCGGCACCAGAACACTAGCGTGTATCTTGCGCTAGTCATCCTTTATCACCATATATTTAGACCCTATGTGTTCTTTTCTTAACTGTTACCTTATTCATTCAACAGATAAATATTATTAAAGGTTTACCAGTAAACCACTTAAGGTAAATAGCCCTTGCTTTGTAGAACTTAAGAGTTTTGGGGAGAGACAAATATAATAGTAAAATTTTGTAGTTTTCACTGTTGAAAACTTCATGACTCTTACAGAATTGTTTTGCTAAGTATTTTATATTTTTTTCTGCCATTATAATTTGTATTTTCAGTCTTCCCAGTTTTTTGCTACAAGCTTATAGAGGTGTCTTATATTGTGTGACCTTGCTAAATTCACATATTAATTCTAGTAGTTATTCCTGCCTAACAGTCATACCATCTGCCAGTAGAGACCATTTTATTTCTTTTTAATTTTTATGCTTTTTTCTTAAAGTTTATTACTTATATAGTATTATTTAAACCTAAAGATAATGAAAAGGAATTAAGTCATTTACCTGTAATGTTTAGGTGATGACCCCTCTGAGGACACTGAAGAAAATTTTTGTTTTCAGCTCTCTCCTGCCCTTAAGGGTAGGGGAGTTCTTAGCTCATCTGTTAAGCTATGTCAAAAAGACATGGGCTGGCGAGTAAACTTCCTCCCAGAGTTCATCTTCACAGGCTGAATTCTAGGTGTTGGTCTTGCGATATCCGGTACCTTTGCTAAAATCTGGGTGGGGAAGAAGTCGTCAGATATCCGCATCTGCTTGGTTGAGACCTAGCCCTCTATTCGTGGTGAAGAGAGGGAGGAGGGATTTTTCTGCAGGCTGTTGTTTTATGTTTGAATTGTCAGTCGTTACTAAAAGTAAAAATTGAGTTCTGTGAACCACTTTGGAAAGTTTGTATCCTAAAGATGTCTGAAGTGCTGTCTGCTGAAACAGCACTAGAGGTTTCATCCTTTCTCAGGGCTTCTCGGCCTTGGCTCCTTTGTGTAATTCAGGTTTCCTATCCCCCTGTGTTACTTCGTACAACTCACTGGGGCATGTAATTATGACCTCAGCTGTGTCATATGTACCTGGTTTTAAAACAACACTAAAAGTTATATCACTGATAGATAGCTCATTAATTCTTAGTCTCATGTTTTTAGTGGTCTGTTACTAATAGCATATCCAGAGATTTCTCATATTCAAATGTTTAATACTGACAGTATCAAGCACTGTTCTAAATCTTATGATATAAATGTGGGGTACTTGAGGGGTTTTGCCTAAAGCAGAGGTGTTGATGACCTTTTGACTTCAGGAGGAATTGAATTTGGTTGAAGGATGTTTTACCATGCTGAGGACTTGGAAATTTGTATACTCACACTGCACCTTTCCTTCTTTCTCTAGACTCATGTATCTAATTGCCTGTGTAACATCTTCACTTAGTTGTTTCATAAGCATCTTAAATCCAGTATGGCTTCTGTTTCTTTGCCTGCCCCAGACCTGCTCCCCCTTTGTAGAGGGCCATTGTCCTTCCAGAATAATTTGATATTTCTCTTTCACACTCCATATCTAACCAGTCTGTTGGTCAGTCTTGTTGGCTCTGTTTTCAGAATATATCCTAAATCAAGCACTTCTCACTAGTCCTGCACCCTTCGTTATTATCGTTGCCATGCTGGAGGATTATTGTGCTGTCCTTACTGCCTTCCTGCACCTACCTGTGCTCCTCTCCACACTCTGTTATCATCAGAACAGCCCATAAGAGATCCTTTTGGGACAAGTGAGACTGGATTCAGTTTTCTCATACTTTTCTGAAGTTAGTATCAAAGTATTACTAACCTCAAAATACATCAAGAAATAGTCTCTCTTTTCCTTATCTCTAATTCTGGGATAATTAATCAAATGCATTTATGGAACCGTGAATCTGGTAGTTTTTAGTTTGGGATAGATTTTTAATTGTCGGTTAAAGTTCTTTAGTTTTTATAAGTCTCTTCAAGTTTTCTTTTTACTGTTGAGTTTGTTTTGTCATGTTATATTTAATAAATTATGTTTTTAGCAAGTTGTTGGTATTGTCTCAGACATTTTTGGCACATTGGCATTTGTGACCCTATGGACTGTAGCCTTCCAGGGTCCTCTGTCCATGAGCTTCTCCAGGCAAGAATACTAGAGTGGGTAGCCATGCCCTTCTCCAGGGGATCTTTCCCATCCAGGAACTGAGCCGGAGTCTCCCATATCACATGCAGGTACTTTACTGTCTGAGCCACCAGGGAAGCCTCATATTGGTGTTAATAGTGTTTTAAATATTTTTTAGCTATATCAGTCTTCATATTATTTATGCTTTCTCTTTTTTAAATGAGTCTTTTTAGAGATTTTTCAATTGTTAGCTTCTTTTACCCCTTCCCCCCAACATCAGTTTTTATTTTTGTTTTCTTGTGCTGTCTTTGCTTTTTGTTTTCTATTAAATTGTCCTCCTGGGTCTTATATTCTATTTTGGGGGACTTAGCTGCTGCTCGTTTCCTAACATACTGAGTGGATGATGAGCTCATTTTTCAACTGAAAAATATATATATTTTCAGATCAACACTTGTAAATTTCTAAGCGCTATTCAAGGCTTAGATTTAGTATATTGCACTGGTGTTAAAACTTTGGAATTTTTGTTATGGTCTTTGGGAGACTTTTAGAAGAGAATTTCCAGTGTGGAAAGATTTCGTCGTTGTTGTTACCTGTTTGCCATGTTAAAATTAATGTTTTTACCTGTTAAAATGTTACCTGTTAAAATTGATGTCAGAAAATGTGATCTGTATGATACTGATTCCTTGGTATTTATTTTCATTTTCTGGTCTAACATATAGTTCCTTTTTGTAATTGTTCATTGTGTACCCTGCCATAATTATTTAGCTCAGTTTTCTGTTTTCTGTATATTCAGTCTTTATTTTCACCAATTTGTCTTTATCAATTACTGAGAGAAATGTGTTTAATTCTACTATAATTAAGAACCTGTCAGATTTTCTTTGTAATTCTGACAACTTTTAATATATGTAAAGTTGTATTTTTTTTTAATACTGCTGTAATTATAAAATGTTTTTCACTCAATATGTGATTGTTTAACAATGGTTTTTGCCTTTAGAATCCACTATATATATACACATATATGTCCACTATATAACTGTATATATCAATCAAGTATATACAGTTGATTGACTCAGTCTTTATCTGGCTTGTTTTTCACTATTTTTAACTTTTCTGTCTCCTTATGTTTAAGGTTAATTTCCTATAAATCATTTTTTAATACAAATTTGAGCTCTTTTGTGTTTCTGTTGAACCTACATGTTTTGATGGCTTGATTTAAATGTGTATTTCTGCCACTTTATATTTGTGCTTTCTCATTAATCATTTCATGGGGAAGAGTGAACAGTGAGCCATTCGTTAACCTCCTGCGTTTTATAATCCAGCTGATTATAGCAGGCTTCACCATTTTGCGTGCAAATCTGTTTTCCTTCAGCTGAGAAATAAATTTCCTTTATGTTTAGGCTGATTTTTTATTGTTTTAAAGCTTTAGGTATCTTGTAAAATCAGGCTGTAACTTCCTGGTTCCAAATTATTATTACTTTTTTCTAATTTTGGGGGGTCTCTTTTTCCTTTATGCTGTTGGATTTTTGTTTTTGTTTATCCTTTTGGAAATTAGCTTGTTTTGTGTCTGTTTTCATTTTTGTTTTATTCTTTAATTTCATAATATCCCACTGATGCTTATGGGTGCATAAAATAGTTTATTTGTGGTTATTTGTATAGTAGGACATTTATTTGTTAAACTTCCTGTGTTGAATACTGTCATTCAAGTTGTAGAAATATATACAAATGAAGAAGGAAGGGCTTTAGTAACAAAGAACTTTAGGTTGTCTTTAAAATTTTAAATAATTTCCTGATGTCACAGAGGATGGGACATTAAGTTTACCATTTTCAAAGTATGCACATATTTATTATGGAATCTGTATTACTCATGAAAAAGGAGTAGTGAAACCAAAAATAGAGTCTTAGAATGTATTAGACACAAGTGGCTTTCAAGCTGTGGTCCTTGGACTGGAAGCATTAGGATCACTGTGAACTTGTTAGAATTGCAGGCTCAAAGATAAGTATTGCAGGTGGATATTTGATTAATAACCATCATGAAAACATCACTCAGTTTAACTTTTGTTCAGGGGATTTCTGCTTTCTTAAAAGGAATTATTAGTAATAAGTATTAGTATTTATTCAAATGAAGAATTATGCTGAATGTGAGAGTATGATACGGAGAAATTAACACAGAAAGCTTAATTGAATGCAGCTTTAACACACCTCTTCCTTTCCTCCTGACCCTGCCTCAGCCAGTAGTTCTGATTGCTTCACAGGACTTACAGTCTGTTTGATACTTAACCATCAAGAACTCATGGAAGGGGCTAGAAATACATTTATTGTAGTAGTCCCACGTAAACAAAATTCTGTGGGAAGATAGGGCTGTGGAAGGGACCTATAATCTCTTGAACTGGGTCTAACTATTTGAATTAGTATTTGAAGAACTTCTTTATGGACGTGGTTTACTTTCTATGTGCATCTAATTTAAATCCCTAAACAATGATGATGTTTCCTTAAAGGTCTTTGTGTTTTTCTTTCAGGAGAGAAATAGAAACAAACAATAACCCTATGAAGATATCCTGTTAGAATTACAACACTAATGATGTAGACTCTGGAAATGCCTAATAAGTCAAAGAAGACGTTATTAAAGCTTTTTTCTGCTTAAGGTGACATCTTTGAACTCTAACAACACAGAATTGACTCTTCTTGTAATGGTTTTCATCAGCGCGTCTGCCCTTACACTCTCACCAAACACACTTGAGAACTGTAACTCCGTCAAGCACTTTCTGTCCTGAAGCTTTTACCAGTATCTGCTGTCTTTTGTAATTATGCATCCTAGCTAAGGCACAGAAGACTGAATGAATGCAAGGATTCATTAACTCTTTGAATTTGTTAAATACTAACAGTTAACCATTAGAAGTGGTTCAATGATGTAAGAGTCACACTGCTTCAACTTTTTCTTTGTTGTAGTTTTTAAATTGTCAATTTTTAGCTATTTGACAGATTAAAAGCAAAAGAATCATGCCATACTTAGTCCTGGAGTTCAAGTCTAAATGTTTATGTGAAAATTATTGTAGTAAACTTTTAATATGGCAAAGCAACCTTAAGCTCTATTTTAGCCAAATGAAACATAATCTGAGATTATATTAGAACATTTCCCTTGTCTTCAAACTGTTTGGTGTAACAGAATATTGATATGCAGCTTGGTGGGTCTCACCAGTTAATGCACATTCTTCTCCCCTCCTTCCCCAATAATATGTATACTGAAAAATGTGCATTTGTCTGAGGAATTATTTTGTTTGCTACCACTTAATGAATCTCAAAATTTTGAGTAATGTACCTCAGTCTAATCAGACTTTTTATGACCTTTATAACTACATTTAAAACCCTTAATTCCTATTTCTGGGTGTTTGCGAGCCTGATTGCTATCATGAAGTAAAAATTTATTACTCTAGGTATTCACTAGCTAAATAAACATAGTTCTTGTTTAGCAAGCATATATTGTTCCTCAACTCCTTTCTCCGGCTTTTGCGGTGTCCTGGCATCCTTAAAATATTTGAAAATATGGCCTTGATCCATGGGTTAAATCAGTATCTAAGTGAATGTGTTGATGTTTTATTGATCAGATCTATATAAATGGGAATACAGCATATATCTGGGTATTCTTATAGTTATCTTTTTAACATCTTATTTTTTTCATTAATGACATATCAACGTTAATTTTGTATCTTGAAACAAATTGATTTTGTATAATTAAACGTGTCAAGCATCTGTATTACCTGATTTGATGGCATATGGTTATGAAATAATGTACTGCCCCTTATATTACGGTTCCAAAAGGAGAAAGCTATGTAGAAAGATACATTAAGGATGGTAATAGCAATATAGTAGGTTTGAATACCTTGATGTTTTGCATTACTCCACTTATGTTTACATCATGTTTAGAAATGTTTTCATTACTATGGTCTTTGGTCACTTCAACTCAAAAATTTAATGACATATTTCTTTGAGGCTTTCATTTATATGATTTTTTTTTGTACAATATTTTCTTAAAATGTACAAATACTGTATTCAGGTGAAAAAAAATACAGTATTTGTAGATAAATTGTAGTGACTTCACAGTGCTTTGGTAGTCCCAGCATAGTTATCAGTGTTTACTGAAGGGAACATCAAAATATTAATAGTGTATTACAAAAATCAAGACTTTCTTAAAGGAAAATTGCACCTGTTTTACCTTTTTCAGAGTAAGCCATGAAATCTTGTAAGATATCTCTTAACTATTTATAATGAAAGTTGGCGTTTGGGTGTAGTCCCCGCAGCAGCCTTCCACGTCCCTTGGGTTATATAGGTGGGACGGGTCAGAGAAGACCATTGTCACTCTGAAGGTCCTGTGGGAGAAAACTGTGCAGGAGTGACCTGTAGAAAGGCTCTGAGTCCTCTGAGCTGCTCTTTTTCTTGGTGCTTTATTAGCAACTCTGAATATTTTTTATAAAACTAGTTGTTACATTATTCACAGATCGAAACTTGTTTAATTTACAGTAGGTTTCTGTGTAAGAAACGTCACAGAACACTCAACAGGCAGGCTGATTGCAATAGCAGACTCAGAAGTGTCACCTGTAATTCTACTCGTGGTGAGGAGTTCCTCCCAGTGCCTTTAACCTGGATTTCTAATATTAAGTGAAATGGGTGCAGCATTCCTTTGGGAAAAACAAAACTTTTCAATCGGTGAATTTTTTTTCCCCCTCATTTAAGTTTTCTTCAGAGTACCTACTTTCTCTCCCTTCTTGGTCTGTCAACGTGCAGCAGAATATTTTTCCTCTTAAGTGAAAGGATCACAGGTTGTCTCATTAGCACAAGGAATGGGAGGTTTCTTAACTCCTGGGACCCAGAAGGGTGAGAAATTGGGCTCTTCAACAGGAGACTGACCCCATGTTTTGAGCAATCACAGATTGAGACATTACTGGCCCAGTAAACTCCTTGCCTAATGTTTTTCCAAGATCTGATTTGAATGTTTCTTAATTAAAGTTTATCTTATATGGGTGTTTTATTTTGAAAGGTATTATATAGTTTGTATATTTAACAGTAAGGGGGAAAATGTAACCAAAATTAGTATTCTTTCTCTATACATATTGGTACTTGAAGATTCCTTTCAGAAGAAACCCCAGCCTTTTCCTGAGTTCAGTCCTCGTTTTAACTTAAGTGATCTTTTTAATTCTGAAGCTGTGTTCTTTTTGAATACCATGCATGGGGGTTAAAGCTGATGTTAAAACAGTTTGCAATAAAAAAAAAAAAAGAATCAGCTTAAGTCATTTAATCATTTCAAGTGCATTCTGCATCCTATAAACATAAGTTTGAGAAATTTAAGAGAATTGTGTTTCATGAAGTTTTGCATATCTTTTGTTATGCCATGTAAATTCCCTTCTTTTTCATATGATTAAAGAAAGGTTATGATAAAATGATTAGTTCATTTACATTCACTTGTAGCAATTACATGAGAATTTGAATTTTGTCGTGTTTGGGTTTGTTCATTCCTGTGAATGATGGTACAGTTAGGTGAGATTTTCTGTTATGGTACCCAAACTCACCATTTGGTCCTCTTAATCTTTGAGGGTTTCAATAAAAATTGTTCACTCACATCTGTGTTCTTTCCATTTTATCTTTATAAATATGCATTGCCTTCCAGAAAAATTTTAACGTTTTTGCCAACTCTGTTATGAATTTCCTGATTGACATATTTCTCAAGTACAAGTAGATTATATCACTCGATTTAGTTGGCCATTTGAAATTAAGTAGGGGAATTAAAGAGAGGAGGAAGGCTAACAGTTTATCCTAATCTTTATCCACTCCATTGCGCTTATTGAACTACATACCATTATTACTAAACTTAGAGCAAAAGAGAAAGAGGCTTATTTAATGGGAGGAAGTCTTGGCACCAGCTGTCTAATGACCATAATCTCCCATTCTTGGGACCAGGGAATGCTTTTTAATAGTGTGTACATTATCCTTTGGGCTGATTACAGTTTATGGAGGTAGGGGGGTGGGGACTCTGAATGGTGTGTTGGTAATCATTGCTGGGCTCTGTAAAGCACTTGATCAGATGAGGGAAACCAAAGTTTAGTTTTGTGCTGCATACAACACAGCCTGCGATCAGGACATTGTTTCACAGACACCCCAGGTGTCCACACTGTGGCATCACTGGAAGCCACCTTCTTACTGTTCATTTCCTAAAGAGAAGGTTTGCCTCACTTCAGCAGCTTATATTTGAGGCTCCTTGCTTCTGGCTGGGACTCTTACTGGCTTGGCTTTATCTTTGTGACATTAGATTCAGTAATTCTAGCCTAGGAACTAAAATAATCTTGCAGTTAGAAGTTAAGGGACCTAAGTTGTTTGCTTTCTTAGAACAGTTGACCTGTGAACAACACAGGTTTGAACTACACGGGTCCACTTGTACATGGACTTTTTTTAGTAGTAAATAGGAGTGTACTGCACAATTAGGCTGACTCAAGAGTGGACTCAAGAGTCACTAGTACTTGTCATTGTCTGGACTAGTACTAGTCATGGACTAGTACTGGCACTAGTACTTGTCTGGCACTAGTACTTGTCATTTCCTAATCTTGACATGTAATCTTTCCCCATCACTCTTGGTGCAATAATAGGAGCAGAACTCCCCTGTAAAGCACCCACAGATAGGACAGTTTAAATACAGTTTATTTATAAACATTGCACTAAATTCAGAATGTGTCTAGTCCATAACTTGAGTTACTTGTACAACATTGGAACTACTTGTAAATAAAAGTTGTTATAAAATGTAGTGTTCAAGTAACATGTGAGTTCAGACTTCATAGCACTGTGGGGTGGGGCTTCCACATCCCTTCCTGCTACCCTGGGCCCTTCCAAAGAATACCCCTTATGTAACACACTCAGAGGTTAGCTGCTGGAGTGTCATTCTGAAACATCTTTGGCTACTTCTGACATGTTTGTAACCAGAGTAGAATATTGTATGGAGGAGGATCTTAGAATTGGAAATTGGAAAGTCAGACTTAAACAGTTACTCTTTTCTTTTTCCCCCTCAGGAAATTTACCCATTTCATGGATAGGTTGCAATTGCTCTACATTTTACCCTATTAATGTAGAAAAAATACTGAAATAGAAGCTGCTTTGTAAAATGAAAGACAAGACATTGTATCCAAAGATAAACTATGTTTTACACAATGGTCCCTTTTCCCTTAGTATTAAATTTTAAATATCTATTTCTCTTTGTTATAATGATTATTTTACATACTCCTTAAGTTTATCTGCATTACAAACAGTAATTCTCATATTGTTTGTAGAGGCTTGTAATAGGAAGTGCACACGATTCCTTCTAACTGGTAGACTGACCCTGACCCTGAACAGATCACTGTTGTCAGTGTAGTTGGTAGTTCAGAAGGTTGGCGTAAAATGCATCTTAGCTTCTTTGCAGTTCTGAATTTTTACAACTTTATGATTTAAATCACTTTCTAAGCTTACTCCGGCAATGAGTGTTCATTTAAAAGTAAGTCTGGAAACCAGGAATATTTGTGATAGTTATCTTTTGTTTATTTCAAAATATAGGTGCTGAAAACCTCAAATTATATTTGATTAATTGCCTCTGATAAAATACAACTACTACTGCCCTTCAGTGAGTCCTGAAGTCTAGTGATTGAAACTGTCATCTTTTCCACAGTGTTTGTATAAAGCAAGAGAATATGTGTCCTAAAGAAATCCTGTCCATTTTTTTTTATTCTACTGCCATTTTGCATTAATCCTTTTCTGTTTTCAAACAGACTGTTTTTTACAACAGTGAGACCTGGGTTCAATCCCTGGGTCAGGAAGATCTCCTGGAGAAGGAAATGGCAACACACTCCAGTATTCTTGCCTGGAAAAATCCCATGGACGGAGGAGCCTGGTAGGCTACAGTCCATGGGGTCGCAAAGAGTCGCCATGACTGAGCAACTTCACTTTCACTTTCACTTTTCACAGAACAACTGAGAAAAACGATGCAGAGAGTTTCCATCTGCTTTGCACCCAGCTTCCTTTCTTGGTAACATCTGCCATTAGTCTGGTACATATGTTGTAATCAATGGATTGGTATTGATCTGTTATTTTTTTCTGATTTTTGTGTGTTTTTACCAAATGTCCTTATTCTGGTTCAGGGTGCCATCAAAGATAGATATCACATTACTTTCAGTTGTCATGTCTCCTTAGATTCCTCTTGACCAAGATGGTTTCTCACACTGGGTTTTGATGACCTTGATAGAGGAACTGGTCAAATATTTTCTAAAGTTCTTTGGAACTTACATCTTTCTTATGATTAGACTGGGGTTACCAGTTTTGGGGAGGAAGACCACACGTGGGTAAAGCTGCCATTTCTCCCACATCATGTCAAGGACACACACCACCGACATACGCCTGTTGATTTGACTTTGACCACTTGGCTGTGGTAGTGTCAGATTGCTCAAGTCACTCTTTGTCCCTCCTTTCCACACTGGGCTTTGGAAGGAAGTCACAGTCCATACTTGAGTAGACAGTTGCACTCTTCTTTCATCCTTGTGTTTATAAAGAAGAATACAGGAATCTTACTACCACCTAGGCTCATCCTGGCAGGCTCGTGTGTCCTTTTTACTTTTTTTAATTGGAGGATAATTGCTTTACAATGTTATGTTGGTTTCTACCATACAAAAACGTGAATCAGCCATAAGTATACATATATCCCCTCCATCTTGACCCTGCCACCCCACTCTAGGTCATCGCAGAGCACCCGGCTGAGCTCCTTGTGCTATACGGCAGCTTCCCCGTGTATTTCACACATGACCGTGTATATATGTCAGCGCTACTCTCCTTTTATGTCTTTAGAGCTATCCTCCCCTCCCTCTTTTTCTTTCCTCATTTCTCGACGGTTATATTTTGGAGGAATTCTAATAGAGATTCGTACCTCCTCCCTGAATGGATTCTAATTGTGTGTATAAGGGCGCAGAGGTCTTAATAAAGGGATTGAAGGTGTATTAATAGGGCAAATTTAGATGGTGGCTGATTTATCTTGGTCTTACGTATACGAACAGATAGTCATTCAAATTTGCCTGGATTGAAAAGCCAGAGGTAGGAGTTAACAGAATATTATGGTTAGAATGATGCACTCCTTTTAAAGAAGGTGATTTAAATAGTTCAGTATCCTTTTTGATGGAATGGTTTTGAAATATTTCTGAGTCTGCTGCATAATATTCTCGCCAAGAGCAAACACTTTGGAGGCCGATAAACCTGTACTGGAATCTGGGTGCACTAGGCTCCGAGCCTAGATTTCCTCATCAGTTAAAAAAATAAAGAGCTGAGTATTAGTCACTCAATCGTGTCTGACTCTTTGCGACCCCATGAACTGTAGCCCGCCAGGCTCCTCTGTCCATGGAATTCTCTAGGTAAGAATACTGAAGTAGATAGGTAGCCATTTCCTTCTCCAGGGACTCAGGGATAGAACCCAAGTCTCCTGCATTGCAGGCAGATTCTTTACTGTCTGAGCTATCAGGGAAGCCCCAAAAGGAGTGAGAATGGAGCCTATTTCAGAAGGATTAAATAAAGAGGTGAGCACAACCCCTGGGTCTGTGGCAAGACTTTAAAACTTGCTCTTTTGTTTTGTATGGAAAATTTAGGATTCATTGATTACCACTGGACATTTCTTAGGATAATGTTCACTGCTCAGATGCAGTAGAAAGTTTGATTATTTTCAGTTCATAGTGTTATATGATTGAGATCCTGAGAACAGGCACTGCCTGTCTAAAGCTTAGTTAAATTATTATTTATCTTTGTTTTTTGCAATTTTGGGTTTTCAGTGACTGTCAGCCATTGTTTCTCAAAGTAAGTAAACTGCAACAATACAGCTAGTTAATCCTGCCAGAGCAGAGCAGACAGCAAAACCAAAGGGAAATTAGACTAAAAGGAGAGCAAATGGGGGAATGACAAGAATATCTATAAGCAATATAAGAAAATAAAGCCAAAGATGAAAATTAGATCAAGAAATTTTGCTGTAACTAAGACCTGGCACTGCTAAGTACATGTGTGTGCTTAGTCACTCAGTCATATCCAACTCTGCAATTCACTGGACTGCAGCCTCCAGGCTCCTCTGTCCATGAAGTTTTTCAGGCAAGAATACTGGAGTGGATGCATTTCCTTCTCCAGGATCTTAGTGACCCAGGTATTGAACTCGCATCTCTTGTGTCTCTTGCGATGCAGGCAATAAATAAATACTAAAAAAAAAAAAGAAAAAAAATGTATGCTTTGCCTGTTACAAATGCCGCTTGATATCCATGCCACTTAAGTATGTTAGTGAATTATAAGAGCTTCACAATGACTATTTAGTAACAATTCAAAATGGAAACACTAATGTGGATGTATTACCTCAGTATGGCATTAGTAACATTGTACAGCTTTAGAAGGAAGAGGTATTTGACACATAGTAGTTCTAGCTACTCTAGTACATATTCAAGATTATATCTTGACGTAAAAAGTTTACAAATTAAAGCTTTATCATAATATTGTTCCATGCTAATATTAAAGCTATCATCTCTAGTATATTAAACTTATTCTTCTTGGGCTATCAGCAGTAACTGATTTTGTTAGATCACAGTTAATACTTGCATCTCAGAGCTGTTTTCTAGTTTGCCCTTGTACATACGCTTATCAATATCATTTGTGGTTTTTTCTAAGCTTGCTTATTCCAGTTGTACTTATTTCTTTTATTATGACATTTAAATATGTAAACTGATAAAATGTGACTGAAAGAGAGTTGTTGGTTTGAAAACTAAATTGACTGCTTTGGAAATAACTTGATAAAAGTTATTTCTCTAATGAGGTGTAGATCAATCAGTTCAGTTCGGTCACTCAATCGTGTCTGACTCTTTCTGACCCCATGAATCGCAGCATGCCAGGCCTCCCTGTCCATCACCAACTCCTGGAGTTCACTCAGATTTACGTCCATCGAGTCAGTGATGCCATCCAGCCATCTCATCCTCTGTTGTCCCCCTTCTCCTGCCCCCAATCCCTCCCAGCATCAGAGTCTTCTAATGAGTCCACTCTTTGCATGAGGTGGCCAAAGTACTGGAGTTTCAGCTTTAGCATCATTCCTTCCAAAGAAATCCCAGGGCTGATCTTCAGAATGGACTGGCTGGATCTCCTTGCAGTCCAAAGGGCTCTCAAGAGTTTTCTCCAACACCACAGTTCAAAAACATCAATTCTTCGGCGCTCAGCCTTCTTCACAGTCCAACTCTCACATCCATACATGACCACAGGAAAAACCATAGCCTTGACTAGACGGACCTTAGTCGGAAAAGTAATGTCTCTGCTTTTGAATATGCTATCTAGGTTGGTCATAACTTTTCTTCCAAGGAGTAAGTGTCTTTTAATTTCATGGCTGCAGTCACCATCTGCAGTGATTTTGGAGCCCCCCAAAATAAAATCAGCCATTCTTTCCACTGTTTCCCCATCTATTTCCCATGAAGTGATGGGACCGGATGCCATGATCTTCATTTTCTGAATGTTGAGCCTTAAGCCAACTTTTTTGCTCTCCTTCACTTTCATCAAGAGGCTCTTTGGTTCTTCACTTTCTGCCAAAAGGGTGGTGTCATCTGCATATCTGAGGTTATTGATATTTCTCCTGGCAATCTTGATTCCAGCTTGTGCTTCTTCCAGCCCAGCGTTTCTCATGATGTACTCTGCATAGAAGTTAAATAAGCAGGGTGACAATATAGAGCCTTGATGACTCCTTTTCCTATTTGGAACCAGTCTGTTGTTCCATGCCCAGTTCTAACTGTTGTTTCCTGACCTGCATATAGGTTTCTCAAGAGGCAGGTCAGGTGGTCTGTATTCCCATCTCTTTCAGAATTTTCCACAGTTTATTGTGATCCACACAGTCAAAGGCTTTGGCATAGTCAATCAAGCAGAAATAGATGTTTTTCTGGAACTCTCTTGCTTTTTCCATGATCCAGCGGATGTTGGGAATTTGATCTCTGGTTCCTCTGCCCTTTCTAAAACTAGCTTGAACATCAGGTGTAGATCAGAAAATGGTAAAAACTTGGCAGGAAACTCATTAAAATGTAGAAGTTTGCTTGTAGTTTGCAAGTGTATTTTCAGTTTTCACTCCATTGGGAAATTTTAGATGGTGCCTTAGAGGTGAGGTGTAGTTCATAGAAAAAAGACATGATTCCTATTTGAAGAACTCTTGGATCTAAATCAAATCCTTGTGGGATCCTACTTCTGAGATCAGGAACTGAACCCAGGCCCTTGGCAGTGAAAGTACAGAGTCCTTACCACTGGACCATCAGGGAATTCTCTGCATATTTGTTTTAAATTACAGTGTGCAAGGTTTGTTTATATCACTTATGAATCCACTCCTTAAATGATGTATCTTTCATTATTTAACACTTTATTTGAGAAGTTTTGACCTAAATTATCCTTTTTAAAGTCCCCAAACTTCTTTCCTTCTGTATTAAATATCTTAACATGACTGCCTGTGTCCATGTGTAATGATAACTTGGTAGGACATCTGTGCAAATAAATGTAATAAAGACAAGTATTCATACCGCTTGGAAAATATAACGTGCCAGCACTTACATATTTATTTCAAATTTCTAAACCATGAGCAATGTTTTCTGTGTGTAACGTTGGAGAGAAGAAATGTACCCACTGACAATTTCTTGTATCTAAATTTAAAGCCAACTGAAACCATGTCAAGTCTTGAGTCAAACCATTCCTCTTTTGGAAAGACAGTCTCCTTTCTCAGAGTGTATGTAAATTGATGGTTCCCCGCCCCCCCGCCCCGTTACTCCATTAGTAAGGTCGGGGGTGGGAAGGCCTGAGAAAGAAGTTAAATATTCAATACCTATCTTGGAGTTGTATGTAGCCTTGGCTTGATTCTCTGTTTTGGTTCTTTTTCTTTTTTTTTTTCCCCCCCAAATTTCTTCAGCTTTCCAGGCGATGGTTGAGAAGTCATGTGTTAAATGAAATGTGAAATGGAACACTGAAGGTTTCAAATTTCTTTAGGTTTCCAGGCAGTAGGTGAAAGGTCAAATGAAAACCCAAAGGAATGAATATCAGTAGCGTATATACGTATGTGAGTGTGTGTGAAGAAGTATTGGACAGCTTTCTGAGAAAGGTTCAAATGTGGAAAAAGACGTGAATGCGAGTTTCATTCTCACAGACACAGCCTCTTCTTCCCCTTCAGCTCCTGTGTATCATCTGGTGTAGAAACATGCATTCCTTTTAAGCAAAGCCTCCGAATTTTGTCATTGTAGATCTGCTTTTTCATCACTTAGGAGTCTTGCACGGGACCAATGGCAGACAAATTACTGCCTTGGAAGTGGTTCATGGATGGCTGTTGAGTCTTGGATCTACTGCCCTAGTATCTAGTCTTAATGCAACTCCCCATTTAATAATAAAATGATCACCAATCACTATCCTATTGTAACATTTACATTATATTTATAGTACAATACTATATGACATTAATAACCTCAAATTTACTAACAGGTTGAGCCACAGTTCTCAGACTTTTCTGTTACCCTGAAATGATTGAGGAACCCCAAAAGCTTTTGTTCCTATGGGTTTTATCAATAGTCACCATACTGGAAACTAAAATGGAAAAATTCTGAAGGGCTTAATGTTTCATTTAGTAGCAGCTGGATTTTCATTGTTCTTGTGTTCAAGCTGTTGCAGTATCCCTTGTCATGTAATTCTCTGGGAAGCTGGACTGTACACTCAGGAGAAAATAAGAGTGAAGAGCCCTGGTATGATTATGAGTATAAACTTGGCACTGTGGATGTCCCCCCTGGGAACCACTGCTTTGGGGACACTTGATGGACTGTGTGGTGTTCGTGGTCCTTTGTGTGAATAGCTGTCCTTAGATCTGTCAGGTCCTGTTGGATAACTCCACCATTCACAGGTACACAACTGCCTACCTTTCTAGAGAAACACACCAGTTTTTGTCCTTCTTGATCTGCCAACATAGAGTCCAACAGGCTTCTCCGTTAACATCTTCATTACAAGGGACCTATTATTCAGAGATTTTCATTACCCCTGAACTTTTTTCCTCTAACTTTGTATCATTTCCACACCTTATCTGCTGCTTTATTGCCTATAGAAATAAGAATGTGAATGATTTGATGCTCAAATTAGTTTTTTTTTTTAATATTTATTTATTTGGCCGTGCCGGGTCTTAGTTGCCACATTCAGATCTTTAGTTGCAACATGTGGTATCTCGTTCCCTGACCAGGGATTGAACCTGGTCCCCCTGCATTGGGAGCATGGAGTCTTAGCCACTGGACCACCAGGGAAGTCCCTCAAATTAGTTTTGACTTGTGTTCGTATTTGTCAGGGATTTGTTTTGGGGGATATCTGCTGGGGGGTGTTTGTTTTCATCCTTGGCCTTCTTGCCTCTCCTAACCCCACTCAGCACCCTCTCACTTCCTTTTTCCTCTGCTCTCCTTTCCACACCACCATTTAGCTTATAAAGCTCCAAGCAAAGGCAGTGGGAACAAAAGCACGGGCCGTGCCCAGTGAGCGGGGTTCCTCTCCTCCACTTGCCCCAACTCCACTTCTCTCCTGTCCGAGTCGGCTCTCCTGCTTTCATTGTTAACCAGCCCAGACTCCCCTCCAGCCTCAGCTCACACACCTCCTCTCTGCCCTGTCCCCGTCCTCCAGCCACCCTGACTTTCTTTCACTCCACATACTGTAGATTCACTCCCACTTTCAGGGTCTTCTGTCATCGGCTTAGATCAGATATTTGCTTTCTTCTCCAATGTTCCTGCCTGGAGAATCCCAGGGACGGGGGAGCCTGGTGGGCTGCCATCTATGGGGTTGCACAGAGTCAGACACGACTGAAGCGATTTAGCAGCAGCATCAGCAGGGACTCTGTTAGGATAACTTCCTCAGAGAGGATGTCCTGAGGGGGATTCAGGAGAGAGGGGGCATAGGTACAGCTAATGCAGATTCATGTTGAGGTATGGCAAGAAACCATCACAATATTATAAAGTAATTATCCTCTAATTAAATACATATATATATATAAAGTGAAAGTGAAAGTTGCTCAGTCCTGTCCGACTCTTTGTGACCCCATGGACTGTATCGCAACCCCGTGGACTATATACAGTCCATGGAATTCTCCAGACCAGAAAACTGTAGTGGGTAGCCTTTCCCTTCTCAAGCGATCTTCCCAACCCAGGGATCAAATCCAAGATATATATATAAGGGAGAGAGAGACCGGATGTCCCTAGTCGCCATAGCTGAAACAGTTACCCTACCACTCCATTGTCTTACCTCTATTTTCTTCATAGAACTTCTCCAGAAGTGTTTGTGTTTGTTCTTATCTTTGTAAACTGTGAGATTAGGAGGGAAGGGACTTCTCTGGTATGTAAACTGCTCTGAAGCTCCCAGTTGAATGAGTCATCGGCACCTCCCAGCCGCTCCAGGGTTGGGATGAATGGAGCCTTTGCTATTGATGTTTCAATGGTGGCCTTTGCTGATTGAGATCCAGACGTCAGTCTATAAACTGGCGGTGAGTGGAGCAGGGAAAAGTTGCTGCTGCTCATTATTGTTTGAAAAAAAGCCATGTGACTTTCATTTTTCTCACCAAGGGGCACTTTCACCACCTGCCAATATCTCCATTTCACTGCAAGTATTCTATTTGGCTGCTCTTTTGAAATCTGCCAGCTTCCCTCCCATTTTTCCTCCCTCCTTTCCTCCTGATCTCAATGAGGCATCAGTGAGCTGTGGCATGAAGCAAGATCATAATTTCCTGCCTAGAAATTGAACCTGGATAACCTGAGTGAAAACCAGGAATCCTAGCCACCAGACCAGCAGGGCTAGAGGCTAGAATCTCCTTTTCCCTGGATCTTTACCCCCAGTGAAAGATCCTGGGGGCAGGAACTATAAATGCAGGTTCAGAGTTTATTATTAGAGACGTAGCACAGCAAGTGGGAGAGCACAGAGAGAAATGGTTTGTTTAGTTAAGGCAGAAGCAAGGAAGAGGCGAACACCCGCAGAGAAAGGGTGTGACTGTCCCCCCCCCCCCCACAAGAGGAGGTGCTCAATAAAGAGGCAATTAAGTCATTTATGTAGGGAAGTTCTTCCGGGTCTTTGTTTACCTTCAAGCAATTTTCTGGTTTCTTTTTCCACATCTGACCTATCCTGGGACCCTCCCCTGGGTACCCACACACCCCTCAGCCAAGATGGATCTTGAAGTGAAGGCTTCTGGGAAAAGCGAGACTCATTATGGCTGGTATTACCCCCTGACTTTTGACCCCTAGGAGCCTTTCTGCACATGTGTAGTGTCTCATGTCCCCAAAGTGGGGGAAATGGAGATCCTTTAATCCTTTACTCAAACAGGGTTTTGCCCTTCTTTGTTCTTGCCATGACTGTTACCTTAAGGATTTTACAAGAGACAAACACTGGCAATTTACCGTTTCTGTTGTTACTTCCATTTCAGAGGGCAAACAGGAGGGTGCTCGTAAATGCCTTAACTGGAGCCCACCTATCTCTTGTCCCAAGAAATGCTAGCAGTATTAAGTATCTAATCTGAAGGCCACTTCTTCGTGGCCCATGAAATACAAACAGGAGGCCAGTTTAAAATATCTAACCTGGAGCCCATCTATCTCCTACCTCACTCCCACTCTTTCTCCCTCTTTCCACCTCCTTCCTTCCTTCCTCTCTTTTTTCCTTTTTCTGCAAATTGCCTTTGATTGTCATTTAAACTGAACCATCTCTGGGTCAGATAAAGGGGGGGAATAGAGTGTGATGGGCCTGCAATGGTTTCGAGTGCTGGAAAAGACCTGTGAGGCCACTGAATCACATCTTTCAATTTTTAGTGGAAGAAACAGGCTGCGAGGCTGGGACTTTCCCAGGGCCCCCGTGAGTGACAGAAGGAGGACTTCAAAGCCCAGATTTTCTAGCTCCCACTTCCAAGCCAAAGGCTTCTAAATCTGTGCCCAATCTTTCTCCTTAGTTGTTGACGGACCAAACAATCAAGTGTCTTCTTGTTCGTAAAGTGAGAAATATCCCCGCTCAGACTTGTTCGGAGCGTCGGGTGAGGATGCGCGCCGAGGGCCATCCCGCCGGCAGCCTCCGGGGCGTGTCAGCCCGGCTCCGCCCCCGTCCTGTGCCCTGCGGTCCTGGCGCCTCAAGTGGAAGAACCTGTTCTGTTCCTAATTGGCCTGGTGTTTGTTCCTTTCTCTGCATTCCAACCTTACGTCTTCCACGTCCTTTTCAAAGCCATGGGCTTTTCAGCTCTCACAGGACCAGTGCGGCCTAGACAAGTAAATCGTTAAAAGTTGTCTTTTAAAAAATGTGCCTAATTTTTAGAGATCGAGGTTTATTGAAGCGTATTGAAGCGTTTTCTTCTCACTTCAGAAATGTAGCCATTTCTTTTGTTGTTGTTGCTTAGTAGCTAAGTCGTGTCTGACTCCATGGAGTATAGCCCACCAGGCTCTCCTCTCTATGGGGATTCTCCAGGCAAGAATACTGGAATGGGTTGCCATTTCCTGCTCCAGAGGATCTGCCCGACCCACGGATCCAACCTGTGTCTCCTACTTTGACAGCTGGGTTCCTAACCGCTGAGCCACCAGGGAAGCCCAGTTACTTCTTTAAGTTACCCTAATGCCTCTACTGTATAGAAAACGGTCCCATCATCAGATCATCCTTATTCATGATACAGGAGTGGGCTTCCCAGGTGGCGCTAGTGGAAAAGGAACCCACCTGCCAATACAGGAGACAGGATACAGCAGTGATGCTTCCAGTTTTAGGTGAAGTAATTAAGGATTTTATCAACTGACTTCTGTATTACCCAGCTTCGTGTGATTTGTAATTGAATAAAACAAACCAAAAAATTAAATTACATAAAACGACAGCAGGGGGAGCTATTGAGGTTTGATTACATTTTCCATTGTCCTGGCTGAGGTTTTTCTTTATCATATTTCGACTTAGACTTTCTCCGTTTTCTCAGTTGTGAACAGGCAGGGCACGTTTTATTATATGGGAAGAGAATATATACACTGTGGAGGATTACAAAAAATGAGGGGTTTTTTGTTTTGTTTTTAATCTGGTCCCCTTTCCATCCCTTTATCTTTCCCCAAACACCTATTAAGGTAGTCGGTATAAGAAAAGTCATAATTTTACGGCAGTGATTTTAGAAATGAAGCTCCTCTGTTAGGCTAAATCTGGGTCAACAGGATTAGCTGTTCTACAAGCCATTGTCCCACCTTGTGTTTCTGTCTGGCTTTGTGGAGACTGATTTGGGGGTCTCAAAGTCTTACGGTGATTGCCCGTATTGATGTGAGCACTATCTCTCCACCCTGCTTCAATTATATATGGTGAAAAATGAGACCTGAAGGTGTTGAAATTCGCAGCATTTTGTGGAAAACCTTCATGATGAGGAGGGAAGGCTGCCCTGGATGATGCGTGCTGTGTGCATGTGTGGGTGCTGTCTGCCGTGTGTGGGTGGGTGACGGTTTGGGGAGGGAGGTAGAAAAAGTCTGTTTCAGGCCTTTCTTTCGGTCACACCCACGGGTGTGATCTATTTCTGGCCTCCGTGGCTGTGTCCCTGCTGGCCCTGTACCCCCTAACTGGACCCTCAGCTTCAGAGTTCTCCCTACTCCAAGCCTACTCTCTTCACTTCAGCCATTGTCTTCAGTTTTTCAACACCACTCTTAATTCCTCTCCTAGGAAGTTCTCTTTGTGTACATAAGTGCACAAAAAAAGGTGTGAGGGGGTGGGCATACTCCTTGCAGTATTGTTTGTAATAGCAAATTAAAGGATGGAAACAAACCTGTTGGTCTAAAAAGTAAATGGTGGAATTCCTTACAGTGAAACTTTAGGTAGCTGTAGATGCTGATGCAAGAAGATGGTGATATATTTTCTTAAATTAAAAAAAAACACACAAAACTTCATGGCATATATGATCTGTACCAGGAGTTTTAAAGTTTAACACACAACTGAAATAAGAGATCCACATATAATTTTAATACATAATTTAAGCATTTTTAAAAAGGATTTTATAGCTAAAGATTTTGGAAGTATACATAAGGCATTCATAACAATGACTACTTCTGAAGTATGATGTTAACCTTGCTGGCTGAGGGGGAAGAAAGAGGAGAGGTTTTGCTTTTGGTCTTATATCTTTCTTTGTTTTTCTAAAAGGCATTTTTTTTTGTCTTTATTTTATTATTATTATTATTGGAGTAGAATTGCTTTAAACTGTGTTAGTTTCAGATATACAGCAAAGTGAATCAGCTATGCTTATATCCACTCTTAAGAGTCCTTTCCCAAGGTCATTACAGAGTACTGAGTAGAGTTCCCTGTGCTATACATGCATGTGGGCTCAGTAATTCAATTGTGTTTGACATTTTGTGAGCGCCGTGGACGATAGCCCACCAGGCTCCTCTTGTCCATGGGATTTCCCAGGCAAAAATACTGGAGTGGGCTGCCATACCCTTGCCCTTCTCCAGGGGATTTTCCCAACTCAGGGATCAAACCTGGGTGTCCTGCATTGCAGGCAGATTCTTTACCACTGAGCCACCAGAGAATACAGTAATGTGTGTACGTCAGTCATAATCTCCTGATTTATCCCCTACTTTCCCCTCGGTAATCGTAAGTTTGTTTCCTCCATTTATGACTCTATTCCTGTTTTGCAAATAAGTTCATTCTTGTCATACTTTAGATTCCACATACAAGTGATGTCATATGATACTTTTCCTTCTCTGACTGACCTCACTCAGTATGACAGTCTCTAGGTCCATCCATGGTGCTGCAAATGCCATTATTTTGTTCTTTTTTTTTTTTTATGGATTTGCTTTGAACTGTCTACTGAGAGCTTCTAGTTATAATTGACAAAATAATTTAAATGAATGAATCTACTGATCTTCCAAGAGTGAATTACAGCCTCAGAGTCTCCGGAAGCCTTTCAGGCACCCCTGGGTCTGATTTGGATGGTGTTTCTTTGTGGTCACTGAACTGAAATCCTCCTCTCTGCTTGAGGCAGCTTTTGTAGTATCAAGCAGAAAGGGCTTTGATCTTAGGACTGGGTAAAATCAAGACCTGGACTTTACCTGCCATGTGATATTGGGCAAGATATGTAACCCCCTTTAGCCTGAGTTCCTTCACCATGAAAGTGGGGACCCTGATGCCATATTGCAAGATTGTTGTGAGAGGCAGAGTGAATTTCTGCCAAGACTCAGCCAATGACAGGCAGATATCTGTGGTCAATAAGACATCACAGGTATTTTTTTAGAGAATGGAAACTATTTTATCCATTCTCATAGCCTTGATGCTTTGTGGAATAAATGTAGTAATGGTTTTTATACAGGATCTTCTGCTGGCATGGCGTCATTCTTTAGACTTCTGCATCAAATTGTACCTGTGCTATGTCTCATTCACTTCAAGCTGTGCTCCCAGCTAGCTATGTGGAGGAAGAGTCTTCAGTGTGGCTTAATACCAAAGCTTGCTGCCGTAAGTCCAGTGGTCCTTTAGCTGCCTTCCTCCAAGGCGAATCCAGTGGTGACATCCAGGCACCGTATTAGGAAGAGCACAGTTAGAAGAAATTCAGACTGAAAATTTGGCTTCTTGGTGGTTTCTACTGCCGATGGTGTGGGTTTTGTCTGGCCAGCATGGAGCAGAGAAGAGCAATTTACACTGATGTTGCAGCACTGGCCTGCTTCAGAGATTGTGGGTAGTCCCACGACTTTAACAGTGTCACCCCCTCTTATGCATGACCTCTCTTTAAAGCCACTTCCCCTTACTGCTTTTTATGATACTTTATTTTGAAATGGTAAGTCACATTTGTTTTATGGCAGCACCTTCTCAAATGAAAAATTTTGAATGAATAAATGAATGAGTTTTGCCCAAGTCTGATGACTTCCCCAAATGTCTGCTTTTATGTAATTTGGTTTAATGAGGTATAATCAAATCCTGTCTCCTGCTTCTTGGATAGTATTTGGAATGCAAGAACCACAGATCAACTCAATTTTTCTATAAAGTTGTAAATGCTGGCAGAGTTCACTTACTTAAGAGATGTTTCTGGAAACCGGTCCTGCATGAATGTGATGAGGGATGCATGCAGGTGAGTGAAATATGTGTCAGAAATAGATCTGATAAAAATTCAGTGCAGCTGTCTCCTTTAGTCCTTTCAGCAAGGAGCTGGAAGTGTGCTTGTTTGAGCTTTGCTTCTTTTGACACTTTGTTTTTTATCAGCAACAAGAGATGTGTTGTTTTATCTTCTGTTTTTAATCTGTTTTAAACTTACCCTACCATCCCCCACACCAAGAACAAATTAAGGTCTCTTTTTTCTTAATAGCTAAGATTGTTATTCCAGGAAATGAGTTCGGGAAAATGTCTCTGCATAAAATAGCAGTAGCAAAATCTATTCTTAATGAAATGCATTGTTCTAGCAAGATCCAGCAGCTCAACAAAGAGGTCAGATGATTTTCCCAGAGCACCATGGCCGAAACTTTTGCCAATCAAGTTAAGATGCCAGGTCACATACCTGGAAGGAGATACTTACTAAAGCTCCTCTTCAATGAGCCTATTTGGGGAGAAAAAAAAATGACCACAGTTCCTTCATCATGCCCCTCATTAGGGGTTGGTGATGGTTGTTTAGTCACTAAATTGTGTCCAACTCTTGGGACCCCATGGACTGTAGCCCACCAGGCTCCTCTGTCCATGGAATTCTCCAGGCAAGAATACTGGAGTGGGTTGCCATTCCCTTCTCCAGGGGATCTTCCTGACCCAGGGATCAAACCCGCATCTCCTGCATTAGCTTAAATCAGCAGAAGGCAGAGCAAGTGACACTTGCCTATGTGGATCCAAGCATTAAGGTCTGGAAGCTTCCAGTTTCATATTTCTTTAAGCCCTGAGTTGCCATATAAAAAATCCGGCCACCCTGCTGGAGAGACCACATAATACTACATGGAGAGAAAGTCCAATCCATCCAAATATCCATGGTAAAGGTAAAGTCGCTCGGTCGTGTCTGACTCTTTGCGACCCCATGGGCTGTAGCCTACCAGGCTCCTCTGTCCATGGGATTTTCCAAGCAATAGTACTGGAGTGGATTGCCATTTCCTTCTCCAGGGGATCTTCCCAACCCAGGGATCGAACCCGGGTCTCCCACATAGTAGACAGATGCTTAACCGTCTGAGCCACCAGGGAAGGGATCGAACGCAGGTTTCCCTCATTGGAGGCAGATGCTTTAACCTCTGAGCCACCAGGGAAGTGGGAAACCTCTAAATACTTTCAGTCTTGTTCCCCTCCTGATTGTGTGCATGCTCAGTCACTCAGTTGTGTCCGACTCTTTCGCAACCCCATGGACTGTGTAGCCCACCAGGCTTCTCTGTCCATGGGATTTCCCAGGCAAGAATACTGGAGTGGGTTGCCCTACTCTAGGGGATCTTCCTGACCCAGGTATTGAACCCATGTCTCTTGGGTCTCCTGCATTGGCAGGCGGATTCTTTACCACTGTGCCACCTGGGAAGACCTCCCCTCCTGATTACTGTCAACTTAAAAAATATTCACAACCTAAAAGTTGAGAGTTATGTTTCATATAGAAGTTTTGTAACAAAGGTCAGGTAGTCTAAGCATCAAAAGATTATTGTTAATTAAAGAAAACCAGATATCCTAAGTCATGGAATTTTTAGTGTTTTTCTATGTATGGGAAAATGTTAGAGTCAGGGCTCACTGAAATCATTCCTTTCATAGGCATCTCAGCTGTTCTGGGCCAGTATCCTGTGGTTTTTTTCACATCCTGAGCTCCCTTGGAGCTCACCTTAAGGAGTGACTGCATTCTGAGGGCTGGCATTCTCCTTCCTAAGTGCCTTCAGGGCTCACCAGCTCACCATCCATGTGGCAGCAACTGCCAACAACTGTGACATTCTTGTTTATGGATATGGCAGGAAATATTCCATTTCTCCTTCAATCGATCACAAAAGTTTATGACTTAGGATTTGTCTTTGGGGTGGGTACAGTCTGGAAGGAACTTAAGGGGATTATTGTTCTGTGGCCTGTGGGATCTTCCCGGGCCAGGGACTGAACCAGTGTCCCTTGCATTACAAGGCTGATTCTTAACCCCTGGACCACTAGGGAAGCCCCAGTTGTTCACTTTTGATTGGCAGTCTCACAGACTTGAAAAAATTAACATAGGCGTTTATTACACTCTGAAATTTCCATTTAGGCTTTATGCCAGTGGTCAATTTATTACCTGTCAACTCCCAATTCATCTTCCAATATCTACTATGTCATAATGGACAGGCTAACGTTAAACATTTTTCATTTATAGTGAGCATGATATTAAGCTTTCTTATAGAGGGTGCTGGAAGAACACCACCGAAGGAAAGGGCATTTGTGCTGCTTCTGGTGTCTGCAGTGTCTGTCAGCGGTGTGGATGTGAACACTTCAGTGGTACTCTGCCCCAGAAGTGAGTTGAGAATGCATGGTCCTTTGATGATTTGCAGCCCTGGCCTGAGCTGATGATCAAGACACTGCTCTGTGGGCTCTCTGCCCCCACTGGCACCCCACTCCCTCCCCATCCTTCTTGCCTGCTCCCTCCATCCCAGCTTCATCTCCTGCAGCTCTAGCAATATAAACATTAGGCCCTCCAGATATGCAAGTGTCCCCATCCCTCAGCACCTTGTGGGCCAGCTCATCAGCCACAGCTTACTTGTGTCACAGAGGTCACTTCCTCTTTGTCCTGTTACTGTGGACTGGCAAATTCATCTGCCAAGTAGTGGTCTGAAATGATCGCTTCTCTACTGAGATCTGAACCCCAGCCCTGGGAGGGGACCTCCTCTTATGCTTGGTTTTCCTTGAGGACTTACTCTTATAAAGTTTTCTTACATATTAAAATTACCCTTAAGTTGCAGTATAGTAATTCTTAATGTTAAACGCACCCTGTTTAAGTCACTGTGTAGATTCGGTCTCCTGATTGGACCCAGACCGACCTAGGTCTCCTGAGAAGCTCTGGCTGCTCTTGAGCGTCTTGTGGCCCCTGTCCCCAGGGATTTAGAGAAGCAGTTTGAGTGGAGAGAGAAACACCAGGGGCAGGATCAGGGGACATCAGATTTATGGTTCTATGACCAATTGACTCTAAAGTTCAGGCAAGCGACTTCCCTGGTGGCCCAGAAGTTGAACTTCCCAGTGGAGGGTGAGGGTTCAATCCCTGGTTGAGTAACGAAGATCCCACATGCCTCGTGGCAAAAAAAAAAAAAAAAAGAAAGAAAGAAAGAAAGAAAAAAGCTCAGGCAGGCAACTCACCTTTTCAGCATCTGTATACAGAGTATCAATTTTGTCCTCCCTGTTGCACTTATTGGGAGGGCTTCTGCTATGAATAAGACACCACCTGCCATTTGCCTTCATGGAACTCTGTCTAGCGGTGATGAGGGCAGACAGATATGGGGCAAAGTATTATTAATATTGAATATTTTTATAATTGATATATGCACAAAGAGAACCAGAGGAGGAAAAGGAAGCCAGGAACTGTTCTGGAATAAAAAGAAAGGCTTTGCAGAGGAGGTGATATTTTTGAGTCCTAAAGAATGAATAAGTTGGGGAAGGGCATTTCAATCAGACATGGTGGAGTGTACAAAAATGTAGAGGTGAGATAAGGAAATAATACTAATAATTTACAGAGAACTTACTATGGAGCAGTCACCAGGATAAGAATTTTACATGGGATGTAAGCCTCATTGATCAATTCTAATGAAGTAATCCTCTTATTAACCCTATAGAAAGAAAGTGAAGTCATTCGGTCATGACCGACTCTTTGTGGCCCCATGGACTGTAGCCCACCAGGCTCCTCCCTCCATGGAATTTTCCAGGCAAGAGTACTGGAGTGCGTTGCCATTTCCTTCTCCAGGGAATCTTCCGGACCCAGGGATCAAACCTAGGTCTCCTGCAATGCAGGCAGACGCTTTACTGTCTGAGCCAGCAGGGAAGCCCTGTTAACCCTATGCAATTGGCTAAAAAACTTCTAGTATTGTTGAATATCAATAAGAATGTGTTTAAGTGGAAAGAGATTTACAGACTTAACTTTTGGTTGCCAAGGGGGAAGGGATAGTTAGGGAGCGTGATGGAGATGTACAAACTGCTATATTCAAAATGATAGTTAACAAGGACCTACTGTATAGCACAGGGAACTACTCCAGGTTATGTGACAGCCTGGATGGGAGGGGAGTTTGAGGGAGAATAGATATTATAGTATATGTGTGGCTGAGGCCCTTTGCTGTCCACCTGGAACTATTGCAACATTGTTAACTGGTTATATCCCAACACAAAATAAAGACTTAAAAAAAAAAAAAAAAGAATGTGTTTAAGGACCTGTTTTTAAAATGAGGAAACAGAGGCACTGAAACATGCGATCTGTCCCTTGTACTTAGCTGCTCTGCTCTATGAGGAACATGGAGGATGGCCGAGGGGCACAGGATGGGGTCAAAAAGGCAAGCAGGGCTACATCACAAGAATCTGTGTAATGTTACATCTTCAGCCCAGCTTCCTCAGCTGCAGAGTGAAAGAGCTGCCCTAGAGACCTCTAGCTCATAGAATCTGAGTGCTGCAATCCACCATATTCTCTAGGATAAGATTCTGTAATCTTTATTGCCCGTTAGCATTTAATATTCTTCCCAAGTGATTTTCTGAGCTTAGGAGGAGAAAATGTGTATCTTGTCCTAAGAAAAGATAATGGGGAGTTGGGTCATGACTAACTCCCTTAGGTCACTTGCCCACGAATCCTAGAAGTCTAAGCGGCTGGTGGGGACAGGGTGGCACGCCACACACTGCCTGGGGAGGTGGACCGAGTGTCCACTCACTAGGTGAGCTTCTAAAGAAGATGAGCTGGTGGGGGTGAGCCACTGGGTCTTCTGATCCATCCCACAGATGTTGAGTTAGCAACCACAATGACCTAGTATGCATGATTACAGAATCAGTGACTCCATGCCAGATGACTGTGGATCTGGTGAGTTCTCCATGTTTGGCTGTCTCCAGGACCGCATTGGCTTAACCAGAGACACAGGCAGTGGAGCAGAAAAAGCACAATTTGAAACTGGCCGTGGCTGTGAATCCCTGCTGTGACACTCACTAGCTCTTTGACCTTGATGATATTCATTGTATCTCTCCAAGCATCAGTCTCCTCACCTTAAAATAGTGAAATGAAGACCTGTTTCATAAACTTGTAATTATGCTTAAATGAGATATGATACAAAGTGTGATTCTATTAGAATGGAGGCTCAAAGAAAGAAGCTGGGGTGAGCATTAGTCGAGTCCTCTACTCTTGCCAAGCAGAGAAAAGATGAGGGAGGCCACTTTAATGAATGATTAGATGGGGGTTGAATATAAAAGTTTAATGGACATAGGTTATCTAAATGATACTAACTTGAATTCAAGTTAATTTTAGTTTGCGAACTCAATGTCTGTGTTAAAACCTCCTTCCCTCGTATTTGTATTCCTCATCCATTGTTCCCTAAACCCTTAATACTGTCATCATTCTTAATTCCTTGGTGACACTTTGTGCTAACCCACAGCCTCAAAGTATGTCCATTGTAATTACTTTCCCAAGACATTTGGTGACAAGTTTGATCTCATTATAAATTGTTGAATGGTTGCTGGAACCAATTTTATTGACCTTGATCTTTTGAGAAATTGATATCCTTCTTTGTTTTCTGCTTGACTTGATGGTGTTCTAACAATTACTGAGATTTATTAAGGCATTTCAGAAATTGTTTCTTCTGTGTCGAAAACACAGTCTCTTGTCTTTTATAACTCAGAAGACGTGGACGAAGCCTTTGTTGTTGTTTTGCAAAAGCAAGCTTTTGTTGGAGCTGGGTGTTTTGCTTTTAGAAGGAGCTCCTCATCAGTAGGTTATCTGAGATTTCACACAGACAACAAAAAGCATAGAAAACCACTCTGTAGGCATATCAGTTTAAAAGATTTCCGTGAAGTCAGGTAAGAATCTGAGCCATGTAGGTGATGTTCAGCATTGGCAATGGGCTGTTCTTGTTTTTAAAAAGGCATGAAGTGGGAAGAGAAGGATAAAGAAAAGAAAAATTACAAAAACTAAAAATTCCTTCACATTTTGGACTGAAATTGTTGGAATATCCGATATCATGGAAGGCTGTCAAGGCTGAGTCTTAAGTCACTAGTAAGTGAAGGAGATGATGTGATGCGAGTCTGATATGGCTGATCATCGATCCCTCTTTCCTCCCCCAACCCCTTCCATCTTCTCCTCACTTCTTCCTTCCCTTTCTCAGTTCTTAATTTTTTTAATTAATTTTTTCTTTATATGCATGCATACACATATATGTATCAGTTCAGTTCAGTTCAGTCGCTCAGTCGTGTCCGGCTCTTTGCAACCCCATGGACTGCAGCATGCCAGGCCTCCCTGTCTATTACCAACTCCCAGAGTTTACTCAGATTCATGTCGGTTGAGTCGGTGATGCCATCCAACCATCTCATCCTCTGTCATCCCTTCTCCTCCTGCCTTCAATCTTTCCCAGCATCAGGATCTTTTCAAATAAGTCAGCTCTTTGCATCAGGTGGCCAAAGTATTGGAGTTTCAGCTTCAGCATCAGTCCTTCCAGTGAACATTCAGGACTGATCTCCTTTAGGATAGACTGGTTGGATCTCCTTGCAGTCCAATATATGTAATTTAATATAAATGCTTAAATGGCATCATACAATAATCTTGGAGGAGAAGCTATAATATCTTTTTTCTCCTTTTTTGCTTTTTCTTTCTCCTCTCCTTTGCTCTTCCTCAAATCAGGCAGACCCTCCCTAACCCCTCTGAATGTATTTACTCCATGCTCTATAATTATAATTATAAACAAACTACATATAGATACACTCCTATACACACAGGTATAGAAATAGAAGGCCATTTTTAGTTCTTATTAAAAATGGCATTATTATTTTTATTATTTTTGACCTAGTGGCTTGTGGGATCTTAATTCCCTGACCAGAGATCAAACCTGGGTGCCCTGAAGTAGAAGCTCGGAGTCTTAACCAGTCGACCAGGGAATTCCCTTAAAATGGCATTATATTATTCGTACTATTATGTGTTTTCTTTTTGTCACTTAAAACTTCAAGGAACTCTCTTAAGTATATAGTATCATTCTAACTCATTGCTTTAAGTGATGCAAATTATTTCATGATGTAAAATTATCTTAATACATTCAACTATTTTCAAATTGATAGTACTGCATATCAACAGTCCTGTGAAAAAAGCAGAGTTGTAGATATTTTTAGGTGCCTTTATTTTTATATGATAGATTATCAATAGAATCGCCCCGTCAAAGGAGGTAATTCTATTACCTTTTATTAGATGTTGCTAGATGGTTTTTCAGAAAGACTGTAAAGCTGACATTTCACCCAGTAGATTGAGTTTCTTTCCCCTGCGTTCTTGTCAGTAGTAGGCATTTATTGCACTTGAATTTTTGCCAGATGTGATACCTCATTGCTACTTTTTAAATGTTTGTTGGTTTTTTTTTTTTGCATTGACTGCTAATGAATCTGAAATCTTTTCATGTGTGTGCTGGTCACTCAGATCTGCTTTTCTGTGAGTTGCCTGTGTTCATATCCTTTCCCATGTTTTCGCACGTTGTTTCGGAGAAACTTTTTATGCATTTCAAGTGATAACTCTTCGTCGATCTTTCAACTTGTGGCTTCTTTTCCCCCAAAGCGCTGTTTATCTGTATTATCTATTGATTTTGTTTATGACACTTTCACCCTAATGAAAAAAAGCTGTTTTGTCGAATCTATCTTTTTCTCTCTTCCTCATTCCCGCCCTAGTGTTTTGTTTCTTTTAGTTTTCAGTTTTTCTCACTTGGTTAATAAATTTTCTTCCAGACTTAGAGTATATATGCAGTCTCTTACATTTTCTTCTAACATTTTATTTACTTACACAGATAATTCTTGTATACCCCTGGGGATGGTTTTATACACAGTGTACATAAGGGCCCATCTACTCTCACTTTCTCCTTATGGAGCACTATATTATCAGGCTTTTAAAATGAATCAGTTTGTTACTCATGAAATTAATGTATCCCTTTGTGACATATACACTGGGATCTATTTGAATTATCTATTTTATTCCATTGATTTATTATTTTAATCTATTTTCATGTTAATACCATAATGATTTTATTACAGTGGCTTATTGCAGTATATCTTCCATTGTCATTAGATTTTTAAACAGTTTTCTTGGCTATTCTGGATATTTGTTCTTCCATAGGAAATTCAAGATAATCCTAATGAAATAAAAATTCTTTTGAGATACTAATTAGAATTACATTGATATTTACATTATTACTTTTGGAAGACTGACATTTTTATTACTGTCTTCCTATGCAATATATTATATCTTTGCATTTGTTCCAGTTTTGTTTTCTGTCTTTTAGTAATATTTGTACTGTTCATTTCTGCGCTGCTCTTGTGCTATTACTACTTTACAGTTTTTGTCACTTCTGTGAATGGAATATTTTTCAGTTTATAAGTGTTTTTTTCTCTTGGCCATGCTGTGCAACATGTGGGATCTTTATTCCCTGACCAGGGATTGAACCCATGCCTCCTGCAATGGCCACGCAGAGTCTTAACCACTGGACTGCCAGGAAAGTCCCTGAAAGTGCTATTGTTTCTGCAGAGAAAAGCTACTGATTAGAAGTATTTATTTTGAACCCAGGAGATACATTCTTTCAGTAAGTTTATTGATCATATTTACCATTCATTCCTTGAACAACTCTATGTTGAACAGTTTTCTAAGCTCTAGGATAAAGCAGTTGAACACAAGAACTCTGCCCTAAGGGGGCTCACGCTCTAATGCATATTACAGTAACTAAAGCAGGGGATGTGGTCTCAGTCATTGAAACGAAGGAGCACTATGATAGGCTGAAGGAACAAACTCAGAGTGTTTATTCCCAGGTGACTTGGTGGTGTCTTGCAGGATATGGCAAAGTGACCATCAACTGAAACTGGAGTCTTGATCACAGTCTTTTTCTGAATTCTCTCTGCCGTGTTTGGAGATTTCCACAATTTTCCCCCTCCAAGCACCTCTTTCCCCACTGCATCTTATCTTTTATGCATCATGTGCTTTCAGAGTGTCGCTGCTCTGAGACAAATCTTTTAACTTGGGAAGTTGGGATGCACCAAAAATCCTTGTGCTGCCATTTCAAACTTGAGAAGAAAGGTAAGAAGAAGCAGTACTGCTATTTGTCTAAGCTTTTCTAGAGACCAATTAGCTAATTACTATGTCATCTTCAGTTCCTCCATCCATGTATTTGCAGACTTTTCATGGATTTTCATCACAAAACAGTGTTGAGTGCTTTGTTAAGATGTAAATAGATTGTTATTACTAGATACTTTCATGTATTCATTCAATAATGTCAAGAGATATGATGTGGTCCAATGTAGCTTAGGCTCTTATAAATATGTACTGATAACGAGGCTACATATCCTTCTTTCCCAGATAGACAAAATTAATTTCCTTGTTGTATCTTCAATAACTTTTGAGATATCAAGAAACAAGCCATTTTAGTGATTAACAATTGACTCTATCTCTTCTGGAGTTGACTCACATCATTTTCTATAGCTCTGAAATAATTCCTTTGATGACTATAATAAATCAAAGATATCTTTCCCAATAATTTGCTGCCTCATAATCCTGATAAGATTGTTAATCTTTATTATTGCCTGTCTAGACTCTTGCATCTAGAGGTTGATTATGACAAATCTGAATTGTACATTAATCCCTCTCTTGTTTGTTTTCAAGCTTATTATCTGAAATTTATAAACCAGCTTCTGTTTATACACCCCTGGAACAAGAATATGACACTGGATTGTTTCAGAGTCTCCATGTACATAATAACTGTTGATCAATAAAACATTCTTTAAGTGATTTAGCTATTTAAGTTTTGGCAGGGCCAAATAGACTATAGGATGAAATACATGGCAGACAGAAGTCTGCTGAAGCCTGATAATCATGCTTACTGTGAGTGAGAGACACTCAGAGATTAGAATTACGTTCATGTACTCTGATCCCTTTCTTCTCCATACTGCAAAGAACTATGTACTCTCTTCAGTGTTGTTTAATCACTAAGTTGTGTCCAACTCTTTTGTAACCCCATGGACTGTAGCCCACCAGGCTCCTCTGTCCATGGGATTCTCCAGGCAAACATACCTGAGTGGGTTGCCATTTCCATTTCCTTCTCCTGGGGATCTTCCTGATCCAGGGATCCACCTCATGTCTCCTGCACTGGCAGGAGGATTCTTCACCACTAAGCCCCTAGGAAGCCCTTACTCTGCATTATATTAAGGTCATTTTAAAAATTACTATTATCATTTCCCTTACTACTGTTGAGTTTTCTCAGGTAGATATTGAAGTTCTTGAAAATAAAACATGTTTTTATTTATCCATTTCTGGCCAGTCTTTATCACCCAGTCCATTGAGCCACACAGTATACATATGACAGTAAATGAATGGAATTGACATGTAGGTTGGAAGTTAATCCCATGACCTCCGAGTGGGGTCATGCAGTTGCTAGCTGTTCAATTCAGTTCAGTTCAATCACTCAGTCGTGTCTGACTCTTTGCGACCCCATGAATCGCAGCACGCCAGGCCTCTCTGTCAATCACCATCTCCCGGAGTTCACTCAGACTCACGTCCATCGAGTCCGTGATGCCATCCAGCCATATCATTCTCGGTCATCCCCTTCGCCTCCTGCCCCCAATCCCTCCCAGCATCAGAGTCTTTTCCAATGAGTCAACTCTTCACATGAGGTGGCCAAAGTACTGGAGCTTCAGCTTTAGCATCATTCCTTCCAAAGAAATCCCAGGGTTGATCTCCTTCAGAATGGACTGGTTGGATCTCCTTGCAGTCCAAGGGACTCTCAAGAGTCTTCTCCAACACCACAGTTCAAAAGCATCAGTTCTTCGGCATTCAGCCTTCTTCACAGTCCAACTCTCATATCCATACATGACCACAGGAAAAACCATAGCCTTGACTAGACAGACCTAAGTTGGCAAAGTAATGTCTCTGCTTTTGAATATGCTATCTAGGTTGGTCATAACTTTTCTTCCAAGGAGTAAGTGTCTTTTAATTTCATGGCTGCAGTCACCATCTGCAGGGATTTTGGAGCCCCCAAAATAAAGTCAGCCACTCTTTCCACTGTTTCCCCATCTATTTCCCATGAAGTGATGGAACCGGATGCCATGATCTTCGTTTTCTGAATGTTGAGCTTTAAGCCAACTTTTTCACTCTCCACTTTCACCTTCATCAAGAAGCTCTTTAGTTCCTCTTCACTTTCTGCCATAAGGGTGGTGTCATCTGCATATCTGAGGTTATTGACATTTCTCCCGGCAATCTTGATTCCAGCTTGTGTTTCCCCCAGTCCAGCGTTTCTCATGATGTACTCTGCATATAAGTTAAATAAGCAGGGTGACAATATACATCCTTGATGTATTCCTTTTCCTATTTGGAACCAGTCTGTTGTTCCATGTCCAGTTATAATTGTTGCTTCCTGACCTGCATACAGATTTCTCAAGAGGCAGGTCAGGTGGTCTGGTATTCCCATCTCTTGAAGAATTTTCCACAGTTTAATGTGATCCACACAGTCAAAGGCTTTGGCATAGTCAATAAAGCAGAAATAGATGTTTTTCTGGAACTCTCTCGCTTTTTCCATGATCCAGCAGATGCTGGCAATCTGATCTCTGGTTCCTCTACCTTTTCTAAAACCAGCTTGAACATCAGGAAGTTCTTGGTTCACGTATTGCTGAAGCCTGACTTGGAGAATTTTGAGCATTACTTTACTAGCATGTGAGATGAGTGCAATTGTGCGGTAGTTTGAGCATTCTTTGGCATTGCCTTTCTTTGGAATTGGAATGAAAACTGAGCTTTTCCAGTCTTGTGGCCATTGCTGAGTTTTCCAAATTTGCTGGCATATTGAGTGCAGCACTTTCACAGCATCATCTTTCAGGGTTTGAAACAGCTCAACTGGAATTCCATCACCTCCACTAGCTTTGTTCACAGTGATGCTTTCTAAAGCCCACTTGACTTCACGTTCCAAGATGTCTGGCTCTAGATTAGTGATCACATCATCATGATTATCTTGGTCGTGAAGATCTTTTTTGTACAGTTCTTCTGTGTATTCTTGCCACCTCTTCTTAATATCTTCTGCTTCTGTTAGGTCCATACCATTTCTGTCCTTTATTGAGCCCATCTTTGCATGAAATGTTCCCTTGGTATCTCTAATTTTCTTGAAGAGATCTCTAGTCTTTCCCATTCTGTTCTTTTCCTCTATTTCTTTGCACTGATCGCTGAAGAAGGCTTTCTTATCTCTTCTTGCCATTCTTTGGAACTCTGCATTCAGATGCTTATATCTTTCCTTTTCTCCTTTGCTTTTCGCCTCTCTTCTTTTCACAGCTATTTGTAAGGCCTCCTCAGACAGCCATTTTGCTTTTTTGCATTTCTTTTCCATGGGGATGGTCTTGATCCCTGTCTCCTGTACAATGTCACGAACCTCAGTCCGTAGTTCATCAGGCACTCTATCTATCAGATCTAGGCCCTTAAATCTATTTCTCCCTTCCACTGTATAATCATAAAGGATTTGATTTAGGTCATACCTGAATGGTCTAGCAGTTTTCCCTACTTTCTTCAATTTGAGTCTGAGTCTGAAGTTGCTAGCTGAGCTCCATCAATAATACAAAACTTCTCATTCTGTTTTCTTGTCACCAAAACATTTTAACACAGAAATAACAACCTTGGGCTAAGCTGACAGAAGTAAAGTCCGATGCTGTAAAGAACAATATTATATAGGAACCTGGAAATTTAGGTCCGTGAATGAGGAAAAATTGGAAATGGCCAAACAGGAGATGGTAAGCGTGAACATCAGCATTTTAGGAATCAGTGAACTAAAATGGACAGGAATGGGTGAATTTAATTCAGATGATCATTATATCTACTACTGTGGGCAAGAATCTCTTAGAATAAATGGAGTAGCCCTCAAAGTCAACAAGAGTCAGAAATGTAGTACTTGGGTGCAAACTCAAAAATGATAGAATGATCTCTGTTTGTTTCTAAGGCAAGCTATTCAATATCACAGTAATCCAAGTCTATGTCCCGACCAGTGATACTGAAGGAGCTGAAGTTGAATGGTTCTGTGTTGACCTACAAGACCTCCTAGAACTAACACCAAAAAAAAGAAATCCTTTTTGTCTTAGAGGACTGGAATGCCAAAGTAGGAAGTTAAGAGATACCTGGAGTAATAGGAAAATTTGGCCTTGGAGTACAAAATTAAGCAGGGCAAAGGCTAACAGAGTTTTGCCAAGGGAACACACTGGTCATAGTAAACACCGTCTTCCAACAACACAAGAGCCAGCTCTACACATGGACATCACCAGATGGTCAGTACCGAAATCAGATTTATTATATTTTTTGCAGCGGAAAATGGAGAAGCTCTATACAGTCAGCAAAAACAAGACCAAGAGTTGACTGTGGCTCAGTTCATGAACTCCTTACTGCCAAATTCAGACTTAAATTGAAGAAAGTAGGGAAAACCACTAGACCATTCACAAATCAAATCCCTTTTGATTATACAGTGGAAGTGATAAATAGATTCAAAAGATTAGATCTGATGGATAGAGTGCCTGAAGAACTATGGACAGAGGTTCGTAACATTGTACAGGAGGTAGTGATCAAAACCATCCCCAAGAAAAGAAAAGCAAAAAGGCAAAATGGTTGTCTGAGGAGGCCTTACAAATAGCTGAGAAAAGAATAGAAGCAAAAGGCAAAGAAGTAAAGGAAAGATATAAGCATCTGAATGCAGAGTTCCAAAGAATAGTAAGGAGAGATAAGAAAGCCTTCCTCAGTGATCAGTGCAGAGAAATAGAGGAATACAATAGAATGGGAAAGACTAGAGATCTCTTCAAGAAAATTAGAGATACCAATGGAACACTGTATGCAAAGATGGGCACAATAAAGGACAGAAATGGTATGGACCTAACTGAAGCAGAAGATATTAAGAAAAAATATCTTCATGACCCAGATAAACCACGATGGTGGGATCACTCACCTAGAGTCAGACATCCTGAAGTCTGAAGTCAAGTGGGCCTTAGGAAGCTTCACACGAATAAAGCTAGTGGAGGTGACAGAATTCCAGTTGAGCTATTTCAAATCCTAACAGATGATGCTGTGAAAGTGCTGCACTCAATATGCCAGCAAATTTGGAACACTCAGCAGTGGCCACAGGACTGGAAAAGGTCCGTTTTCATTCCAATCCCAAAGAAAGGCAATGCCAAAGAACGTTCAAACTACTACACTGTTGCACTTGTCTCACATTCTAGCAAGCAGTGCTCACAATTCTCCAAGCCAGGCTTCAACAGTATGTGAACCGAGAACTTCCAGATGTTCAAGCTGGATTTAGAAAAGGTAGCAGAATCAGATTAAATTGCCATCATCCGTTGGATCATAGAAAAAGCAAGAGAATTTCAGAAAAGCATCTACCTCTGCTTCATTGACTACACTAAAGCCTTTGTGTGGATCACAACAAACTGTGGAAAATTATTCGAGAAATGGGAATACCAGAGCACCTTACCTGCCTCCTGAGAAATCTGTATGCAGGTCAAGAAGCAGCAGTTAGAACAGGACATGGAACAATGGACTGGTTCCAAATTGGGAAAAGAGTACATCAAGGCTATATTTTTAACTTATATGCAGAATACATCATGTGAAATGGGGACAGGGTGAAGCCCAAGTTGGAATCAAGATTGCAGGAAGAAATATGAATAACCTCAGATATGCAGATGACACCACTCTTAAGGCAAAAAGCAAAAAGGAACGAAAGAGCCTCTTGAGGACGAGAGACAAAAAGGTGGCTTAAAACTCAACATTCAGAAAACAAAGATCAAGGCATCTAGTCCCATCACTTCATGGCAAATAGATAGGGAAACAATGGAAACCATGACAGACTTTATTTTTCTGGGCTCCAAAATCACTGCAGATGATGACTGAAGCCATGAAATTAAAAGAGGCTTGCTCCTTGGAAGAAAAGCTATGACCAACCTAGATAGAATATTAAGAAGCAAAGACATTAATTTACCGACAATAGTCCATCTAGTCAAAGCTATGGTTTTTCCAGTAGTCATGTATGGATGTGAGAGTTGGACTATAAAGAAAGCTGAGCATCAAAGAATTGATGCTTTTGAACTATGGTGTTGGAGAAGACTCTTGAAGACTGCAAGGAGATCAAACCAGTCTATCCTAAAGGAAATCAGTACTGAATGTTCAGTCCTGATGCTGAAACTGAAGCTCCAATACTTTGGCCACCTGATGCGAAAAACTGATTCACTGGAAAAGACCCTGATGCTGGAAAAGACTGAAGTCAGGAGAAGAAGGGGTTGAGAGAGGATAAAATGGCTGCATGGCATCACCGACTCTTTGGACATGAGTATGAGCAAGCTCCAGGAGTTGGTGATGGACAGGGAGGTCTGGAGTGCTGCAGTCCACAGGGTCTCAAAGAGTCAGACACGGCTGAGTGAGAGAACTGAACTGAACTGAAGGCCTCTGAGTCAATTCCTTTGGGAAACCAGATGTGGTGAGTGAATGTTAGTTCCTGGAGGGCTCAGGGGAGGGGGAAAAGAATCTGCCTACAATGCAGGAAACTTGGGTTCGATCTTGGGTGAGAAGATCCCCTGGAGAAGGGAGTGGATACCCACTCCAGAATTCTTGCCTGGAGAGGAGCCTGGTGGGCCATAGTCTATGAGGTCGCGAAGAGTTGCTACCATTAATTATATGCCTATAACCTATCAGACACATTATATACATCCATAGTTAATCAACACATTTGATAAATAAGTGCAATTATCCCAATTCTGCAGGTGAGAAAATGAAGTACAGAGCATGCAGAGCAGTTAGGTTATTTACTGAAAGTCACTTAGCTAATAAATTACACTACCTTATTGTGACTTGAATCTACAGCCAAAGAACTCAAGAACTCACGAACTGTTAAAAACTTTATATTATGGAAACAAAATAACGTGAAGTGGCCTTTACAGAGTTTATTCCCCATTATTTTGGGGTTGTTTCTGGTCAGGGACCTTGTTCTATGCAGTAATTAAAAATCTGCTATAGACCAAGTTTGAGTGGAGAATTTCTTTGGGCGTATCCCTAATATAAGGGCTTCCCAGTGGCACTGGTGGTAAAGGATCTGCTTGTCAATGCAGGAGAAGGAAGAGACGTGGGTTAGATCCCTGGGTTGGGAAGATCCCCTGGAGGAGGAAATGGAAACCCACTCCAGTACTTTTTTCTGGAAATTCCAATGGACAGAGAAGCCTGGCAGGCTACATATTCCCTGGGGTCGCAAAGAGTCGAACATGAGTGAGCACACACACACATAGACACACACACACATCACTAACATAGATGCATGTTTTTTACAGGTAATTGTCTAATTCTCTACTTGCACTTACTTTATGGCAAGATACTTAAATTTGCAGCTGCATCATGACATTGATAGAGTTCAAATTGTTCTATACAGATAATTTTAAAATTACAGTACAGAACCGTGTTTGGCCACCAGAGGGCAGCAATGCAAGATTCTGAATGCCTTTCAAATAAAATCTCTCTGAGACTATATTCTTAAATTTTACACTTCAGCATGTGTACTACTGAAATACACTTTTACAATATCTCAGGAGAAACATATATTTCATTTCAGCATAGGGAAAATGAACTTAAACTCTGAATTATCAGAAGCCTGGATTAACAAGATTTTAATATATAGACATGTTTACAATAATTAACAGGATAAATTCTTTTTTAAAGAATCTATCACATTCATTATAGCATATAAATGTATAATTTCAAGTATGAATGTGTCTTTTCTTAAAGAAGAATAGACAAAACTGTATTTGATTGGACTTGTTGACAGGAGCTTCAAGTTAGACTGTGGACTTTACAATAATAACACTACATTTTAATAACACAGTGTATGATTTAGGCTGTTCTCTCTCAGGTAGTCTGGATTAGTGTTTATTTTTTTATATGTTTCAACACCAAATTCAAATAAGGTGATGGTAGAAGTAGTAATAATTAGGATAATAGCAAATGGATTCTGAATAGTTGACCAAGCATTTTCCTATAATTGATCTCGTTTTGTGATTGATAGCTGGTAGACTGATTTACGTATCAGTTCAACTATCATAGAAAGATATTGCAATATTTGTTTAGGAAATACTTCCCTAACTCTTTCTTTCTTTCCTAGGTGACTGCTTGGCCCTCCTGGCAAACATAAACAGATCAGTTTGAAGAATATGCAGACAAATATGCTTCATTTTATGGAAGCTCACCCATAACAACTTCAGGCTTCCCGGGTGTTTCAGGGGTAAAGAACCCACCTGCCAATGCAAGAGACACAAGAGACATGGGTTCCATCCCTGGGCCCAGAAGATCCCCTGCAGGAGGAAATGGCAACCCACTCCACTACTTTTGCCTGGAGAATCCCATGGACAGAAGAGCCTGGTGGGCTACATACCGTCCATGGGGTCGCCGAGTCGGACAGGACTGAGCGACTAAGCAGGTGCACACACACACACACACACACACACACACACACACACACACACCCCTCTGTCTCAAACTCTTGGATGATTGATACCCAAGGGGGTCCCTCTGGTAAGAGTTACTCTGTCCCTCCTGTGTAACAATTAGTGAGATTTTGTGAAATGACAGATAGCATTCTTGGATTATATTCAATTTAAAATTACAATTAAAGAAATTAAAAATCACTTAACTCCACATCTGGTGTCAAACCTGGGGCTTAACAGGTTTCCTACACGTCTGAGAATTCATTAGTGTTCCTTCCCCTTTGTTCTTTCACGTGTCTTGACTTCATGCTTAGTGTACTGATCCTTCCTCAGCCATGCAAGACGCTCTAAAAGTATCTGTCTACAGTACTTATTTTTTAATTCCGAACAATTCCTCTCCCAAGGTTACTGCTAATTATACTGTCAGGATGTGGCGGAGTTAGCTTAGTTAAAAAGAAAGAAACGCAGGAAAAAAAAAGCCTATTGATAACTTGAGACGACGTTCTGAGTGTGAGAACAGAGCAGAAACACTTGGTGGATGGGGAATTAAATTTCCACACGACTGTATGGATGTTCGTAGATGATTCAGTGAGTCAAGGATAATGAGCCTTTATTTGCTTGGCTCCATATCCAAGGCTCTTCAACTGATTTCTGTTTCAGAAGCATCTTCCTGTCTGTCCTAAGAGGATAGATGAAGCAGCTCTTCTGCTCCTCACTGCTTGTTTGGGGGTCCTATATACTATGTCCTAGCCCTAGTTATCAATTCCACTGTTTGTAAAAGTGAGCTGCTAGTCAAGGATGTCTCTCTTGTCCCTGCTACCCTCACTGGGTTGCCTTGAGTACTTTTCTTAGGCTCTCTGAACCTGTTTCATCATCAGTAACAAGGAGGTGTCAATGCCTAGCTATTACCAGGTATGCAAATATACACAAAGACCCCTGGCACAGTGCCTGGGATGTTCCTAACCCCCCTTGCTTCTTTATGCTCTTTTAATCTTTCCTCAAATTTTTCTTCTGAGAGGGATAGCGGTCAGCATTTTGCAGACTGACAGTTCTCAGCGTCTCCTTTCTGTTTGTGTTCTTTCTTTTTTGATAAAATTTATCTGTTTGGCTCTTAGTCGTAGCATGTGGGATCTTTAATCTTCGTTGCAGTATGCAGGATTTTTTTTTCTTTTATTGTGACATGTGGGATCTAGTTCCCCGACTAGGGATCAAGCCCGGGCCCCTTTAATTGAGAGTTCAGAGTCTTAGCCACTGGACCAGCAGGGAAGTCCTTTGCTTTGTGTTCTTTCTCTGCATATTCCCCTAACTTTTAAAAAATGAGGTATAATTAACATGTAAAATAATTAGTTTCAGATGTACATATTGTCTTACTACAATGATTCCAAGACTTCTGTATTTAGCAGACTTGTAAAATTTAAAGAAAGCTTTGAAGGCTAAAATAAAGTTGCAAACATTTTATTTAGCCAAGTATTTTTTTTTTTAATCTACCATCTACTGTCATCATCGTTTAATAAAAGAAGGGGGCTTCCCCGGTGGCTCAGCTGCTAAAGAACACACCTGCCAATGCAAGAGAGGTGGGTTCGGTCCTGGGTGGAGAAGATCCCCTAGAGAAGGAAATGGCAAGCTACTCTAGTTATCTTGCCTGGAGAATTCCATAGACAGAGGAGCCTGGCAGGCTACAGTCCATGGGGCCTCGAAGAGTCAGACATGACCGAGTGTGCACGCGCACACACACACACACACACACACACACGATATTTTAACAACCAAAGGATATAATTTAGAAATAAAGGATAGTTTTAAATGTAGTCCATCTAGTATGACAGGAATGTAAGCAAACTTGCTGCTCAGGATCTTTGAGGAAGGAATGACCCTGTGTCGCACGCAGTACAAAACCAGGAACTCCTGTCTAGTGTCTTGGGGGTGACAGATAAAGCGTCTTTCCTCCAAAATACCTGCACATTCCCAGAGCCTGGGAAGCTTGAGAAGGTGTGAGGTATGTGGCAGACGTTAGGGAGCCACTGGCAAGAAAAAGCAAGATGCAGAGAGATTGAAGGAGCGGAGAAGAGAAGGAAATATCCTGAGTTCAAGAGGCAGGAGCTTGAGTAGAGGCCCTGGGTAGAAAGACGGGAGATGGGGAAAGAGGACTTTCAACGTTGGGCACTTTCCTCCCCAGACAAACTAAAGTTAAAAATTAGTTACCTTTCATAGCTAATGACTGTGGAACATATATTTCCACCCTGGATTCTATTTTTGAACCTTGAAAGGAGCCAGCTGCCTGCTGAATATTTCGACTTGAATGTGTCTCGACTTGAATGCCCTGCTAGGCCCATTTGTCACTTATATTGTCCAACATTGTTCAGGTGCAAATTCGTATTGAAGAGAAACCACGTTTATCCTTGCTTAGGCCAGAATGGGGGAATTCACAGGATTAGGTGACCAAGTCCTGGACACCTGGGATCAGGGACCCTAGTGCGTTGGGTTTTGTCCCTATCACTTGTCCTGGATTCTCTTGGTTTGTTGGCTTTATTCCAGCCAAGTGTGTCCCTTTTCAGTACAGTGGCTGGCAGTTCTCAGGTTCCCATTTCAGAGCTCCTATTAGGAGAGGACAAAAACTCTTTTCTTCAGCTCCATTTCAAATGTACCTGGGAAGGACCCTGCTGGCCCATCCTCACACTTAATTCTCTTGTGACACCTGCCACATGCTAGTGCAGAGCCCAGTTCAATGGACTGCAAGCTCCTTGGGACTTGGGTCCTTCACATGCCTTTCCCAGCACCTGGCATGACACAGACTCACATATAGAGGGGCTGAGTGTGTCACAGAGCTGTAACTTACCTCCTAGGAGGCTGAACCTGACACTGGGTGCGGGGGGAGCAGGTCCCATCAGAGGAAAGGATGGCCCTTATCACCCTGACGAGCTCCAGCCCGTGTGTCAAAGGGAGAAAGATGCATGTTTACGGTGTGGGCCTCTCAGCTCGCTCTCTGACTCAGAACTCTCACAAGAACCCTTCAGAAACTGGATGAAGGGACTTCCATGGTGGTCCAGGGGGTGGCAGTTCACCTGTCAATGCAAGGGACACAGGTTCCACCCCTGGTCTGGGAAGATTCCATATGCCTTGGGGTCCCTAGGCCCTTGCACGACAACTGCCGAGCCCACGTGCTGCAACAGCTGAAGCCCACACGCCTAGAGCTCGCACTGCTCAAGAGAAGCCACCAAAGAGGAAAACCCGTGCGCTGCAATTAGAGAAAGCCCACGCTTAGCAATGAAGACCCAGCACAGCCAAAAATAAATAAAAATTAAAAAAAGAAACTGGATGAAGATAGATGATAATGTGGCAAGGGTTTATGTAAAAGATAGCTGTGGAGTCCTTGCTTGATGATTGTGGTCAAGGCCTTTCTATAGCCTGCCTTCAGTTACTCAGAGGAAGACATTTTGCAAACACTGCTTCATCCTCTTCCTCTTCCTCGTCACCTCTAATAACTCCACATTGCAAATCTGCGTTATTTCTCCTTCCCCAAAAGTCAGTCAGTCTAAAAGCACTCATTTCATGGACAATTATTACATATTCTACTGATGCAGAGCACATTTAATGACAAGAAATAAAAAGAATTGGCTGTTACTGCGTGCTTGTCACCTTTGATAGTCTGGAGAGTTTTATTTCCCTGTTGTGTAGAGAAGACTGTGTAATGTCTGACATCGGGGCCACCACATTCATTACACGCTCAGTCCTTCCATTCATTTGTTTGTCATTGATTTTTTAAAAATTATATTTATTTATTTTAAATTGATTGATGATTGCTTTATAATATTGGTTTGACTTCTGTCGTACATCGGTATGAATCAGCCATTGGTGTACATATGCCTCCTCCCTTTTGAACCTCCCTCCAACCTCCTGCCACATCCCACCCCTCTAGGCTGTCACAGAGCCCCGGTTTGAGTTCCGTGAGTCATACGGCAAATTTCCACTGGTTATCTATTTTACATACGTTATCGTACATGCTTCCATGCTAATTTTAGTTGATTTTTGAGGGTACATCAAGGTATAGGAAAGTTTCCCACCCTCTCCAACAAAAAAGAAAAAAACCCCACAGTGATTACTTTTGCTGTTGTTTTACAGTTGCTAAGTCATGTTCAACTTTTTGCGACCCCATGGACTGCAGCACGCTGGGCTCCTCTGTCCTTCACCATCTCGGAGTTTGCTCAAATTCATGTCCATCCAACCATCTCATCCTCTGTTATCCCTGTCTCCTTTTGCCTTCAGTCTTTCCCAGCATCAGGGTCTTTTGTTTTTACTATGGTAATGGAAACCACAAAACCTCTCATTGGAATAGATAATAAGGACAATTGTCTAGCAGGGACAGGAAACCCATGTTGGGTGTTCATGCTTCCTTTTCTCAATGCCATTGGACTGAAGTGAGAGGTCACTCTGCTCATGGCCTCCTGTAGCCTGCAGAGGCTGAGGGCGGGGGCGTGGTGGTGGTGAACAGCTTTTATCTTATTAGGGAAAGTCACCTCTGTTTTGTCCAAGGTGCTGTACTTGCTAAGATTGTCACTGATAACTGTGTGTCTGTAAGCTTTGCTTGGGCTTCCCTGGTGGCTCAGTGGTAAAGAATCTGTCTGCAATTCAGGAGATGCAGGTCTGATTCCTGGGTTGGGAGGATCCCCTGGAGAAGGACATGGCAACCCATTCCAGTATTCTTGCCTGGAATGGACAGAGGAATGTGGAGGGCTGCAGTCCATGGGGTCACAAAGAGTCAGACACATCTAAAGTGACTTAGCAGGCGAACTTTGCTTACCACAGTCAGAAATGTTGGCCCAGATTCTAGTAAGAAAGGATAGAGAGCTCTAGCTGGTGGCACTGGAAAGAAATCAACACTGGATATTCATTGGAAGGACTGGGGCTGAAGCTCCAATACTTTGGCCACCTGATGTGAAAAGCAGACTCATTGGAAAAGACCCTGATGCTGGGAAAAATTGAAGGCAGGAGAAGAAAGGGACGACAGAGAATGGATGGTTGGATGGCATCACTGGCTAAATGGACATGAGTTTGAGCAAACTCTGGGAAATAGTGAAGGACAGGGAAGCCTGCTGTGCTGAAATCCGTGGAGTAGCAAAGAGTCAGACCCGATTGAGTGACTGAACAACTGCCTGAGGGCCCGTGTGGTGGAGTAGAAAGATTCCAGGTTCCACAGCCTCAGGCTGGTTCCTGGCTCTATAACAGTTACTAGAAATTCATGAGTGTCAGTTTCATCAACCTGTAAAATAGGCTCCTAATTTCTACCTTGATACTTTATTGTGGGAATCAACAATAAGAAAAATAACTAATGAAAACATATTGAGATCTTGCTCTAAAACAGCTCCATGCTGTGTCTTTTATAAACTCATTTGATTTAAACAAATGATGGTATTTCATCCTCCTGATGCAGTATGGGGTGGTTTCTTGGTGTTCTCTGTTACCAGAGGAAAGACAGGTTTACAGGGATTGAGGAACTTCCAGTAGGTTAAACAGCTATGAGAACCCAGACAGGTATATCCTAAAGGTGTGGCCATAGCATCGACACGAATCTTTTTTAAGCTTAGAACTGTATGAACCCTTTTTCCTATAAAATTTATTTTATTTACTTGGCTGCACGGGGTCTTTGGGAAAGCCCAAAGACAAAGTGTTAGTCACTCAGTCATGTCTGACTCTTTGCGGCCCCATGGACTGTAGCCTGCCAGGTTCCTCTGTCCATGGGATTCTCCAGGCAAGAATACTGCAGTGGGTACCCATTTCCTTCTCCAGGGGATCTTCCTGACCCAGGGATCGAATCCAGGTCTCCCGTATTGCAGGCAGATTCCTTACCTTTATAGCCACCAAGGCTTATAGTCCACATTTTTATTATGGATGTGAATTATTTTTTTCAATGTTGCTTAATTTCCACAAGCTGAAGATTAGTATGTGTTTTATAGTACAGGGAAGACATTGTTGCTTTACTCTTTATGGTGCATGCATGATAAGCAGCTCAGTTGTGTCTGACTCTTTGAGACCCCATGGACTATGGCCCACCAGGCTCCTCTGTCCATGGGATTCTCCAGGCAAGAATACTGGCGAGGGTTGCATTTCCTGCTCCAGGGGATCTTCCCAACCCAGGGATGATAACTTCATCTCTGGCATCTTCTGCGCTGGTAGGTGGATTCTTTTCCTCTGGGTACTAGGGAAGTCCCATCACATTTTAAACTAAACATTTTTGAATAGGTGACTTATGGTCCAAAATTTTAAAAGTCTAAAAAGGAGAATTGGTGTTAAAATGAAAAAGTTTATGTAGTATGCCAGAATTGGTTAATATATATATATATATATATATATATATATATATATTTTTTTTTTTTTACCATTTTTATTTTCTCTCTGCCAATCAAAAATATGAATGATCCCAGAATGGTTATGTAGAACATATGGATGGCCATCTTTTTTTGCATTTCTTGTCACAGCTAACTTTCAAACACCAGGGAGGCCAATTTTTAGAAGGATGGATAAATGCAATCATGTAATATACGCCTATGTATACCTACACGGGTTCTCCCTTGATGACAGATGTGCAGTTTTGGAGAGAACAGTAGCAATATTGACAAGGAAACACGTGGTGTGTTGGAACGAGTGGATCTTCAGTCAGTCATGGGCACGTTGCTGGCTGTACAGCATAACGTTTCAAGATACCACATCTAGATTTGTGTCACTGGGAAGGCTTCGGAGAGAACAGATGTGAAATACTAAGCCAAATGAGTATGCTAGTTTTGCACATCTGTCCCTTTAATTTCTCGTATTTTTGCTTCATTATCTGCGCCATTGGACTGCTATATCTGTCATAGGCCGACAGATGGCAATATTATAAGATCATTTTTTTAAGATGGTTAAAATGAACGATAGTCTCTGATGCTCTGAGATTAGTCAGATGGAAGAACCAAGATCTTTATTGGTTGTCTCTTTGGTATTTACAAAATCTTTTTTTTCTAAATTTTTCATAAAATATTAGCCATGTTATTTTCACTTCACTGCTGCCTCTTTGCGATTCATTTTCTTTTTTTTCTCTTTTGCTTAGTTTTTTACTCCATAGTTAAATCCATCCTTGTTCTATTCTATGTGCAAATATGGTGGTACAGAATCTGCCTGCCAATGCAGAAGATGCAAGAGACACGGGTTTGATCCCTGGATCGAGAAGATTCCCCAATAGGAGATGGCAACCCACTCCAGTATTCTTACCTGGAGAGTTCTCTGGACAGAGGAGCCTGGCAGGCTACAGTCCATGGGGTGGGACAAGACTGAACGCCTGAGCACATGTGCAAATATAAACCTGCTAGTAATGAAGGCAAAGAGTCTAACCATATAACTATTATTAATGAAGTAGTACTAGCTGATGCTGGGAGGGACTGGGGGCAGGAGGAGAAGGGGACGACAGAGGATGAGATGGCTGGATGGCATCACTGACTTGAAGGACGTGAGTCTGAGTGAACTCCAGGAGTTGGTGATGGACAGGGAAGTCTGGCATGCTGGGATTCACGGGGTCGCAAAGAGTCGGACATGACTGAGTGACTGAACTGAACTGAACTGAGGCATATAACATCGGAGAAGGCAACGACACCCCACTCCAGTACTCTTGCCTGGAAAATCCCATGGACGGAGGAGCCTGGTGGGCTGCTGTCTGTGGGGTCACACAGAGTCAGACAAGACTAAAGCGACTTAGCAGCAGCAGCAGCAGCAGCAGGCATGTATAACATAATGAATTTAAATGAAATTGGTTTTTCTGGAGAATAAAAGATAAACAAGCCACACTCATATTGTACCTCTTTTTAAAAATAACTTTTAGACTGGAAGAAGTGTTTTTATTTTTTAATTAATTTCTTTAAATGGAGGATAGTTGCTGCGCTATATTGTTTTAGTTTCTGCTGTACAATGAAGAGAATCAGCTGTATGTATAGATACATATGCACTTTGAGCCTCCGTCCCCGGCTCCCTGCATCCCACCCCGCTAGCTCATCAGAGAGCAGCTAGCTGAGCTCCCTGTGCTTCGCAGCGCCTGCCCAGCAGCTGTCCATTTTGCCCCTGGTAGTGTATGTATCAGTGCTACTCTTTCAGTTTGTCCCATCCTCTCTGTGGAAGAAGTGTTTTTTATTTTAGAACCAAGTGTTTACAATTTGTAAAGACCTCAAAAAAGTAAATTTTGTACTTTGAATACTACGCTTCTCTTGTCACTAGGTTCAGAATCATGTTAAACTTGCACCCTGTGAAGACCTTCAAAAGACATTTAAGAAGCTCTGGGTTCTGGTGGTTGGGAAGAGCTTTGAGTAAAAGGCTTAAGACAGGAGAGAGACGGGGTTGAAGGCGCTGAACCTGCACTGTTGCTGGAAGGAGGCACTTCCTCCTGCTGCATCAGCTACATCCAGATGGAAGCCCTTCTTTTTGAAAAAAAAAAAAAAAATTATTTCTTGTATTGTTATCATTATTTTTGGCTGTGCTGGGGTTTTGTTGCTGTGAGCTGGCTTTCTCTAGTTGCCACGAGCGTTGGCTCCTCTTCCTTGCAGCCCGCAGGCTTCTCCTATTTCAGAGCGCAGGCTGTAGGTACGCAGGCTTCAGTAGCTACAGCATGCAGGCTCGGTAGCTGCGGCTCGCGGGCTCTAGAGAGCGGGCTCCACAGTCGTGGCACACAGGCTTAGTTGCTACTGGGTATATGGTATCTTCCCGGACCCGGGTTTGAACCCACGTCGCCTGCATGGGCAGGTTGATTCTAATCTACTAGACCACCAGGAAAGTCCCAAGACTCCTTTTTATTTGTAACTTTCCTGTCCCTTTTCCTCTGCCCCACAGCCCTCTGGGCCCTGAGAGCGGCTCACCTGATATCTCTACCTGCGGGCTGTATTCCATCTAACCACAGAGTTGCAGACCTCAATCATATATGAGGGTTAGAAATTTATTCCCAGGTCTGACGGCTCTTAGAGCCCCATTCCTGCCGTCCAGCCACTTCCTGGACTCCCCGCACCTGCTGGATTCACTGGCATTTTGAATGCGCTGTGCCCAGGAGAGTCATTTCCTTCATGAACCAGCTCTGGTGTCCTATTTAACACAATCCATTTCCCACATGTGCAGGTTAGAGGACTGGTCCACAGGTCCTTCATATCTGAGTCCTGAGAGATACCCGACAAAAAGAGATGGGAGAAAGTCTGGCTATTTATCACCCCTTTGGAGAGTCACAGTACTTACAATTGTAGCATGAGCTCAGAAGATTTGCAGAAGAAAATGCTTTCCACTCACTGTAACTCGACTCCCCTGCTTATTTGAACATGGAATCCCTTTTCTAAGGGGTTTCTGGGAGAAACTTTGAGAAGCACAGCCTAGGAGTCATGTGTGCTTTATCCTTTCCTCCTCCTCCCTTGCTGAAAAAATTGAGATACAACTTACATACCATGCAGCACACAGATATTAAATGTACAGCGTGATTTTATGTACGTTTGTACTTGTGTAACCAAAGCCAGATCAAATGATAGAGCTTACTCTGTGATCCCACTTACATGAAATTTAAGACTAGGCAAAACTAATCTGTGATGACATAAGTTAGAATATTGATCACCTCTGGGGGTGGGCCAGGAATAGGGGTGGGGAGGCAACATGCAGACGAGGGAAGGGCCTGCAAGAAAGTGTGGGGTTCTGGAAATATTCTACACCTTCCCCACTGGTATTTGCATCAACAGGATCTTTATGCTCCCATGGCTTGAAAGTTTGAATGGTCCTGACTGCCTTCTTTTTCTATTTTTAACTTTTTGGCTGAGCCTCACAGTGGCATGTGGGATCCTAGTTCCCTGACCAGGGATCGAACCTGTGCCCCCTGCATTGGAAGCATGGTGTCCTAACCACTGGACTACCAGGGAGGTCCCATTGCCTTCTTGCTTTGTGTGCCCAGGGAACCTCATTTCTCCCCTTTATGTCAGGGCCCTGTTTATTCTGGGCTACACTCTTCCATTTTCCTGGGCCACCCCCTACACTGCTGATACTTCTTGTATTTCTGACATCACCATAGATGTCACTTGCTGCTAAAGTTGAGCTCAGAATCCTTTTTAATGCACCCACCACATTCTGCGTTTTTATTCTATCACCCTGAGCTGCAGTACCCTATTGAAGTATCTGCCTCCCCACCAGACTGTCATTTCCTTGAGGGCAAATGTCTTTTTTAAATGTTTATTTATTTATTTATTTTTGGCTGCACCAGATTTTTGTTGCTGTGTGGAGGTTTTCTCTAACTGTGGTGAGCAGGGGGCTTCTCTTGTTGCTGAGCATGTGCTCTAAGCTCAAGGGCTCAGTAGTTGTGGCGCACGGGCTTAGTTGCTCTAAGGCATGTGGGATCTTAGTTCCCAGACCAGGGATCAAACCTATGTTCCCTGCATTGTCAGTTCGGAGTCTTAACCACTGGACCACTGGACACCTCATCAGTGTCTTTTACACGTTGATTCTTTCAATGGTTTAAGGGATATCCCACAGATCTGTTTTTGATAAGATTTTTTACAAACTTTTAACTATAGAAGAACACAAATAAATCAGACTTCAGGTAAGAGAGGTTACCTATACTTATCATCGCTATACAGCATTTTAAGATTTCTAATCATCCACCTGGAAGCAGGAAATCGAAGAAGGAATGAAATGTAGCAGAAAGAGCAGTAGGTCAAGAACCTTTGGTCTCATTTTGATTCCTAACTCTTCTATTCATTAACTATGTGACCTTGAATAATTGGCTTCACTCACAGTGCTCATCTGTAAAAGAGACATCTGAAGTTGAAACTTGCTAAATTCTTTTTCAGTGTTACACTGTTACGATCAGCTGCAACAGCAGGAATAGATGGAGCTGTCTCTGACTTAAAGGAAACTCCACCTGCGAAATTTTGGCTTTATCAAAGAAGTTAAGTTTTTAAGTATTTTTTTCGCCCTACATTTTTTACAGCGTTACTGTGTTTTCTCATCATCACTAACTGCAACAACACATTCTCAGCCCTCACCTTACTTGACTTGTCCACAGTGTTTACCAGTTGATCACTTCGGCCTCCTCGTTGACCCCTTTGTCATCCCATCTCTTTGTCCCTTTCTACTGATGGCCCTCCCTCTCCATGTACTTTCCTCTTATTTTCCTAACTTCTAAACAGTGGTGAACCCAGGGCCAAAACCCAGTTCTCTCTTCTGTCTACATTCATTCTTTTGATTCTCTTGTTGTTTAGCCACCAAATCATGTCTGATTCTTTTGCGACCCCCTAGCCCACCAGGCTCCTCTGTCCATGGGTTTCTCCAGGCAAGAATACTGGAGTGGGTTGCCTTTTCCTCCTCCAGGGGATCTTCCCAACCCAGTGATCGAACTCGAGTCTCATGCATTGTCAGGTGGATTCTTTACCACCGGAACCACCACGGAAGCCCTATGACCTTATATTAATTGTATTTTGCTTCATAACAGATTATCCCAAAATTAGCAGCTTAGAACAATACACATTTATTATCTTAGAGTTTCTGCAATATGCGTCAGGAATATGGGCACAACGCAGATGGGTCCTCTAATTTATAATTTCTCAAGAGGCTGCAGTCAAGGTGTCAGCAGATCTGAAGACTTGACTGAGAAAGGGTGTATATCCACGCTCACAGGGCTGTTGGCACAATTCAGTTCCTTTGGACTGTTAGGACCACTGCCTCTGTTTCTAGCTGGTTGTTGGCTGGAGGTTGCCCCCAGTGTCTTGCCACATGAGCCTCACTAACATGGGTGATAATTTTATCATCCTTTAAAAAGATAATATTTATTTATTTATGACTGCATTGGGGTTTCATTGCTGCTCAGGCTTTCACTAGTTGTAGTAAGTGGAGGCTATTCTCTGGTTGCAGCACATGATTTTCTTATTGCAGTAGCTTCTCTTATTTCTGAGCACAGACTCGAGGCACACAGGCTCAGTAGTTGTGGCGCATGGGCGCCCATGTGGCATGTTCCCTGGTCAGGGATCGAACCCATGTCTCCTGCACTGGCAGGCAGGTTCTTATTCACTGTATCATACTTCTATCTCTTCTCTCTGGCTGGAAGTTAATCATAAACTTAATCATATTTAATTGACATCTCAAATTTAACGTGTCCAAAACTTAATTCCTAATGTGCAACTCAGGTCTCCACCCCAAATATGCTCCTCCTGCAGTTTTTACCTTTACAGTCAACGGCAATCAGGGTTTCACAGTTTCACATGCTCCAAACCTCACAGTCATCCATGGCTTCTCTCTCTTTCTCACTCACATCAATCCATCAGCAAAGCCTGTTGACTCTACCTTCAGAAGAATTTATATCCAGAGCTCAACTGTTTTTTTGCTACCTCCCCTACTACCATCCTGGTCCAGGCCACCAACACCTTTATCTGTTCTCTTTGTGCCAGTGAGGAGCCTCTATTGCTCTGAAGGTGAGGAGCAATTCTGTGGAAGGACCTATCCCCATCAGAGCTGGATACTTGGTTAGCCTGAGCTCTCTGTTGGGATAATACCCTGAGGCTCCTTCTATGTTCCCTAGAGAGGACCCTTGGCAGAAAGTTAGCTCAGTGAATAATGGTCAGAGAGGCACCAATGACGTTATATCTGCCCTTGCGCATAACTGTCTCCTGAGGATGACTATGTGTGACCCGAGAGTGTCCTGTCCTCCAGCCAGGGCCTGGACAGCAGAGGAGGTGAACGATTGTGCCGTTTCCTTTTGGTTTACTAGACATGAAATAGCTCCCCCCTTTTTATTAATAAAAGGTAAAGTTAAGAATGTTCAGTTTGATGAGTACAAGGAGTTGGGTGATAGATGATTCAAGCAGAGTATTTTTAATTACTTTGGCTCATCCAGATGTCATTGTACAATAAAGTGCATGTAGCTTTAGGCCATAAATCTGTCCCTTAGAATTTGTGTAAAAGTATCAGATTCCAAAGACATTAAAAATTAAATAGAAGAAAGGCTTAGCGTTTTAATAGTGTTTTACATCCTGGAAAATTTCCAAGCATTCTTACATGCATGACTTCGTTCATTTATTCAACCCAAATTTATTGAATGCACACCATATGCTGGGCTCTGTGCTAGGCACCACGGATAAAATGAAGAACAAGAAAGACAAATATGAGGCTTGTGATTCATGGAGGGAGATGACAAGAGACCACCACCCACAGAGAGGAGTCTGACGATCTAGGAAAGAAGTGGAGGAGAAATTCAAGAGAGAAGGTTAGAGAAAAAGCCTGAAGGTCACAGTGGAGCTTGAACCTCAGTACAGATCTTCTCTGACTTACAATGAGGTTACACACCCCCTCATTAATCCATCCTAAGTTGAAAATATCAAAAGTTGGATATGCATTTAATAGACCAATGTACTAAACATCATGGGTTAGACTAGCCGACCTTAAATGTGCTCAGGAAACATACATGAGCCTACACTTGGCCAAAATCATCTAGCGCAAAGCCTATTTTATGATACAGTGTTGACTGTCTTATGCAACTGATTGAATACTGTACTGAAAGTGAAAGTTAGAGTAGTTGTCTGAGTCCAGAATGGTTGGAGGCGTATCAGTTGTTTACATTCATGATTGTGCGGCTCACTGCTGCTGCCCAGCATCGTGAGAGAGGATCGTTGGCAGGTTGCTAGCCCTGGGAGAGATCAAAATTAAAAATCTAAAGGCAATTTTTACTGCATGTTTATTGCTTCTGCACCATCATAAAGTTGAAAAGTTAAGTCGAACCATTGTTAAGTCAAGGACCATGACTGAACTGTATTACATAAGGAAGTGATATGATCAGGTTTGTGGCTCTTAATTCTCCTTCTAGGCAAGTATTTAAAACTTATCCTGGTACTTCCCTGGAGGTCCACACTTCCAGTGCTAGAGGTGCATGTTTGATCCCTGGTCGGGGAACTAAAGATCTTACATGCCTCAGGTGCAGTCAAGAAAAAAAAAAACCTCCCTCTCCCCTCAAAAAACCAAATAGATCACCTCCTATACAATAGGTTAGTTTTATGTTTGTTTAAAAATTTATTTTCTTGTTATATTTACTTAGCTAGACCATGGCTAACAAAAAGAGGTTGCTACACCTAAGGAAAATAAAGATTCACCCATTTGTGCTTTCTACTATAAGCATAACAGCAAAGGAATCCTTGGGTATGAGATAAATCAGAGTTTGAAGCTTAATTTTACCACTTATTTTCAAATTTCTGAAAATCTGAGGAAGAAAACCTCTTGTATCTTCCCTATCTTTCTGTTCCCCTTGTCTGTAAAAATAAAAAGAGTAGTATCAGAATATCTGCAAAATAGCTTTCAACTTGCAAGTTTTGTGGTCTTTGTCCCAGAGGCAGTGGGACACTTCCAGCAAGTTCTTAATAAGTATAGTGTATGACATCTGCTTAAGATGCCACTCATTTTTACATTACAGTCTCTGTTCTTGGTTCAGTATACTCACATGAATTTACCTACCAACACATATCTGTGAGCACTTGACTTTTCCCCAAGATCCCAAATAACTACAAACTATTATTCGAATTACAGATATTGATGGGATTATAGATATAAAAGATTGAGAAGATATAAATGGTGAGCTTCCCTGATGACTCAGATGGTAAAGAATACAGCTGCAATGTAGGAGACCCAGGTTTAATCCCTGGGTCTGGAAGATCCCCTGGAGAAGGGAATGGCGACCCACTCCTGTATTCTTGCCTGGAGAATTTGATGGACAGAGGAGCCTTGCAGGATACAGTCCATGAGATCTATTCCTGTGCTCACTGATGTGATTAGAGATAAAGAAAACTGAGCAGATATAAAAGAGGTATTCCTTTCTTTCACACCATCAAGCTTCATGGCATGAACAGAACTGGCTGAAAACCAAGTCTTAGAATTAATTAATTGACTTGTTGGTCATTAGGAATAATACAACTTGTATTATCAAATAGTATCACGTTAGGTTTAACAGCTGTGAGAGTGGGGTTACCTCTGAGATCAGTCCTGGGGTCTCTGAACTTCACAGTCACAGCATGGTTTTGACCCAGTGAACCGCATCCACCGCCACTTGGGCTTGCATTGGCCTTGAGAAAGAACACCCGCTCCTTCTCCTGGGGGCGAGGTTCTCCTGGTAGTTTAGGTGGTGACATGCTGTCTGCTTTTCCTGCTTCTTTCTCCCCTAAACAGACCATGTTGGCCAGTTCAATTTGGTCATAAATTCGTTTTCCTTAAATTTTTTTTTTGCAAATGTTGGGCACGGCTAAAGCTGAAAATTGGCACTTGGGCACAGCGGGGGACACATTTGCCGTTTGAATTTAGGTTTTCATTTTATCAAGTAACACACTCCCACTCTCTCCTCCCTAGCAGCTTGGAGGATGTTCCCTTGAGTCTGTATTTATTGCAAAAATATAGAGCCACAGGCCAGGTTTTAATTCTATTAACTTTTCTGCGCAATGGATGTTCAGAAGAGAAATGCTGATTAAATTTATACATAAAGGCTAGAAATTTGGAGACAAAATATTTTCTAAGGTAGAAATGCTTCTCTAGTGTCCTTTCTCTAGGGCTTTAACTATTAATTTAGATCCAAGGCCCACTTTGTTTCTTCCACTTTCCTGTGTGGTTGGTTTGTGAACAGTTTGCTTATGGAAGCTAAATGTCTTGGTTTTAAATAGGAGTGTGATATTATTACTGCTCATGGCAACCTCCAGCCTAATTTAATAATTCGCCTGATACAGTTTCTCTAATTGAATTGTGTCAGTTATCAACAATATTAAGGACTCAACGTTACCTGTTTTTCCAGTGCTCTGTTCACTGCCTCTGAACAGGAGGCTGAAGTTTACAGAGGGATCACTTGGTAAACAAGAGTTTAAAGAAACACTTGCTGAGACCAATGGGGACTGGTACAAGCTTGGATAATGTAATATAATGTCACCCATAGCTCTGGGTGTACAAACTGCAGATTTATGCAAGTAATTAATAGCGTCTTGCCAAGAGAGTCAGTAGGCTTTTCAGAAGGAATCTTTCTTTGTGTCTTTTGATATTTAAAGAGCTGTAATTACAATGGCAGAGCTTTGATTTTTTTTTTTTCGTTCTCTTATACACATTAATTTATGGACCAATCCAGTATTACAGACAAGCTAATGAAAGAACCACATACTCCCTTTATAATTTTTTTTTACAGTTTCACTTGTGAGGATGAATGTAAAGTAGTTAATGCTATAAATAAGTATAATGATGTATCTCTTCTCTCAATTGCCAGTTGTTGATACTGTAGGCTCACACAATAGAAGAAAAGAATTGAATTTAAATCTCTACCCATCTCATTTTCTTCTTCTCTCTTGTGCACCAGTTAAGAAATTCAACTGTTTCTGCCATCATGAGGTGTTTTAAAAAACACACTGAAACTGGATTTTCCCCACTCCTTTTTAATTTTAGAGTTATGGAAGACCCAGGAAAAAAAATTACATAACTTCTGCAGTCAGCTTAGGCTTTAGGCTTTGCCAGTTTCAAGGTTTAGCATCTTGATTTCTCAATAATAAGTTCTACTCCTCTAACTTTACTCATTTATAAATGACAAATAGAAAGTGTATATATTTAAGGTGTATAAGGTGATGGCTTGATATACATGTACAGTTTGAAATGATTGCCACCATCAAATTAATTAACACACACACACAGCTACCTTTTTTTTTTTTTTGGTTTGTCTGTAGTAAGAATACTTAAGATCTATTATCTTAGCAAATTGCAAGTGTATAATTCTGTATTATTAACTACAATCATGTTCCTGCACATTAGATGCTTAGAAACTATTCATCTTCCAGCTGAAAGCTTGTACCCTTTGACCAAGCCTCCCCAGTTCCCCAAACTCCAGCCCCAGGTCACTTTACTCTCCCATTTTCAGAATGCCATACCATGGGGGGTACACTGACCACAAACCTTCAAATGTTCACAAAAATCATCCAGCTTGTGGGAGTACCTTGGCCAGAAAACATGACTACTGTATTCTCTGAAATTTTTGAATTTTCCCTTTAAAAGTTTGGAATGATGTTTGCTTTTCCTTCAAACAAGTCATTTTAATATGTGACTTAACTAAAGGCATAAAGCTTGTTAGGACATTTTACCTAAAATAGCCTTTGGGCACAAGGCTAAGGCCAGGACTTGCAGAATTCAAATACCTGGAGACCAAAATATGAGCCAGGATCATATTATATTTATGAAAGCACTAAAGCTAAGATGCTTCAAATCCTTTCTCTTTGCATCAAGTCACACAAACTTTCCAAAGGAAATCATCATTGTGCCACACTCAGTTCTTGGGACTTAGTGACATGTCTCATAAAACCAGTGTCAAATACCAATGTCAGGATGCTAATCCTCTCAATCCGTTTAAAGTGTGTTTCCTCCATGAACTTAGACTTAGAAAGGTGCTCTACATCACCTACCCTGGGGTCTCAGACAGTAAAGAATCTGCCTGCAGTGCAGGAGACCTGGGTTTGATCCTTAGATCGGGAAGATTCCCCTGGAGAAGAAAATGGCAACCCACTCCAGTATTCTTGCGTAGAGAATTCCATGGACAGAGGAGCCTGGCAGGCTACTGTCCATGGGGTTGCAAAGAGTCAGACACAACTGAGCAACTTTCACTTCACTTCACTTCACTTCTGTATCATCTAACCCAAATTTCTTTTATTTCATGAATAATAAAACTGAGACCCTGAAGAAGGAAGTGGTGTACTAGGGTCCAAGGGAGAGTTGATGGCACAGCTGGGACTTAGGTCTGTGTGAATGAGGACAGTATGTCTTCTACAGGCTACATCTAATTATTTGTTTATACGACATCCATCACTTCAATGGGATTGGAGTAGGTAAACAGTCACTTTGTTGCTTCTTCTGTTTGTTGACCCTTTTAGACTGTAATTTCCTTAAGGACAAAGTCCTTGCATGTTTCATTGGCTCCCTATGTTACCCAAGAGGACTTTATAATAAGAATGAGAGTATAGGATGTGTGCTGCACTCCAGCAACAACACGCCTAAGTTTTTAAAGCCAGCTTTGGTTACCATAATTTATTTTTAAACATTTGGTGCTGGGGTATAGCTGATTAACAATGTTGTGACAGTTTCTGGTGAACAGAGAATGGGTAACATCATTTTAACACAGCAAATGTGGTGAATTATCTGGTTCAGTTTAACCATCCCAGAAGGGAGTCATTACATTTGAACAGTATTAATGACCATGAGAAGTCTTCTTGAGAAAACTAAAATCCACACGAGAGACACAGTAAATAAATCTTTAAGCGTAATTTTGTAGACAACAAATTATAAGTCACATATAGTGGAGAGACCAGAGCATGAGCTTTGTGTTGGTTCTGAGACCACATATTTTATTTTCTTCTGAGATGTTGTTTATTGATCTGTCACTCTATTTCAAACTTGTGTTAGTTGCCTTTAGAAAGTTCCTCCCTTATATTCTAACTTTTGTACTAATTGCAAAGAACTGCCAGATTTTGTTTAAGGTTTATATGCTAAGGACTGGGTGATTAGTAACTATATGGCTGTTGTAATGCTGTGCTGTGCTTAGCTGCTCAGTTGCATCTGACTCTGTGCTGTAGCCCACCAGGCTCCTCTGTCCATGGGGATTCTCCAGGCAAGAATACTGGAGTGGGTTGCCATGCCCTCCTCCAGGGGATCTTCCCAACCCAGGGATCAAATCGAGGTCTCCCACATTGCAGGCGGATTCTTTACTGTCTGAGCCACCAGGGAAGCCCCTGCCATAGTACTACTTCTTTTTTTTAAGATTATTTTTGATGTGGACCATTTTTAGTCTTTATAGAATTTGTTACAATATTGTTTCTGTTTTACATTTTGTTTTTTTTTAATCCCCAAGGAATGGGGGATCTTAACCCCCCGACCAGTGATTGAACCCATACCCTCTGTGGTGGAAGTCAAAATCTTAACCACTGGACTGCCAGGGAAGTTCCCACATTGCTATTTCTAATTTGTATCTACATATAGATCAACAGAGGGAGGAGGAAGACAGCCTGCAATCTAGTCCTTTCCCTTCATGGGAATACAAAGGTGTATGCTATTGAAGAAAAAAAATATCCATGACACTTGTTAAAGGCAATAAAGAAGACTTTACTCGGGGGTACCTAAGCAATGTATGGATGTCATGTGTGGATGTGAGAGTTGGACTATAAAGAAAGCTGAGCACCAAAGAATGGATGCTTTTGAACTGTGGTGTTGGAGAAGACTCATGTGAGTCTCTTGGACTGCAAGGAGATCCAAACAGTGAATCCTAAAGGAAATCAGTCCTGAATATTCATTAGAAGGACTGATGCTGAAGCTGAAGCTCCAATACTTTGGCCACCTGATGCAAAGAGCTGACTCATTGGAAAAGACCCTGATACTGAGAAAGATTGATGCCAAGAGGAGAAGGGGGCAACAGAGGATGAGATTGTTGAATCGCATCACTGACTCAATGAATATGAGTTTGAGCAAATTGTGGGAGATACTCGGAGATGGCAATGGCACCCTACTCCAGTACTCTTGCCTGGAAAATCCCATGGATGGTGGAGCCTGGTAGGCTGCAGTCCATGGGGTCTCGAAGAGTTGGACACGACTGAGTGATTTCACTTTCACTTTTCACTTTCATGCATTGGAGAAGGAAATGACAACCCACTCCAGTATTCTTGCCTGGAGAATCCCAGGGACTGGGGAGCCTGGTGGGCTGCTGTCTATGGGGTCACACAGAGTTGGACATGACTGAAGCGACTTAGCAGCAGCAGCAGCAGTGGAAGATACTGAAGGGCAGGGAAGCCTGGCATACTGTAGTTCATGGGGTTGCAAATAGTTGGACACGACTGAGCAACTGAATAACAACAAGAGTGTTCTGTGCCAAGAAAGAAAACCATACTTTACCTGGAGAATTCACCCACTGCCCTAAACAGAGAATGCAACTGCTGCAAAAAGTTAAGACCTGAAAGGCCATACGTAGGATTGAGACTTCACCTCGCTGTGTTTGTGCATCTTAGCTATTTGCTTTCTTGCAACTGTTAGGAAAGCTTGGTCCTGGGTAAGATCTCTTTTGGGTGACTTGACCATGTGATGCTTTGGGTGAGCTCATCTATGATACAGGGAAATAAGCTTTGCTTTCCGCCAATGTTCTTTCTCAGTGATGCTCACTCATAGTTTTTTTTTTTTTTTTCCCCTCTATTCTTTTCCTGAGGATCATTTATTTCTATATCCTGTGGTGCAGAAGGCTAGGCTATGCAAATCTCATCTTTTTTTTTTTTTTAGGGGTAGAAGAGATCAACTTCTAGATTGAACATTACCTGAAACATTCCCTTCAGCTCTGAAGAAAATATCAGTTATTTGAGATTTCCACTTTAGTATTCTCGAAAAATTTCTCCTGTTACTGTAGCCACCAGATTTTTGTGACATGAAAGTTGTTCAGTCATGTCCGACTCTGCGACCCCATGGACTATACGGTCCATGGAATTCTCCAGGCCCGCTGGAGTGGGTTGCCATTCCTTCTCCAGGGGATCTTCCTAACCCAGGGGTCCAATCCAGGTCTCTTGCACTGCAGGTGGATTCTTTACCAGCTGAGCCACAAGGGAAGCCCCATATTTTTTGTGTCTTACAATTTTATGACCACTGTGTTTGTGAGCTATGGGTAGATGGCAAGTAGGGTTAGCAGTCTGAGTTCCCTTTGGTAAAACTGACACTGTTTATGTCGTTCTTGAAAGAACAGTGCTTTTTCTAGTCATGGGCTGAGAGCTAGACTGAAAGTTGGATAATGGTCCCATTCTGCTTCTAATTACCTTTTCTGCATTTGAATACGAAATTCGTTTTCTTGTCTTTACTCTTAAAAATGGAATTAACTATTTTCCTTTTGTGGTAAAAGCTCTCAAAATATTTGTGTTTGTGCCTGTTGTGTGCATGTATGTGTGTATGTGAGAGAGATAGACAGTAAAATCTTGCTATCCTTGGTTCCATAAAGCAGGTAGTCAATGTAATATGAAAATACTGTGTCAGTTGATTTTTAGATAATAGCACAGCATTCTTTATGAGGTTTTTAAGCTCAGATATTCAATATACACTCAAAAAAAATAACAATAATTCTATTAAACTGATTGGCAGACAGATTTCTGAAACAGAGTCTGTAAGTAAAGCAAATCCATATTAGCCTTCATGACTGTCATTTATTTATTTAATTATTTGTTTAGCTGCACCAGGCATCTTGAGCGATTCCAGTTCCCTGGCCAACCAGGGATCAAACCTGTGCCCCTCTCCCCACTTTGCAGTGGAAGCTTTGAGTTCCAACCACTGGACCACCAGGGAAGTTCATGACTGTCCTTTATTAAATAAAACCTTTAAAGCAAATGATCCTATATTTCCATATATTTTTGTTGAACAAGAAATAAACTTTTTAAAGGTAGAAAAGGCTTGTAACTGATATAAAAAATTCTGTCCAAGGTCAATACAGTCAATGGGGTTGCAAAGAGTTGGACATGACTGAGCGCACACACAACTCTCAATCGAGGGATCAGGAAAGACTCTTTCTGTGAAATCTGAGCAGAGCAGGTGAGAGAGTGGGTCTTAGGAACAGTTGGTGAAAGGCTCCTATAACAGGAGCATGTCTTGAATGTTTGAGACTCAGCCAAGTGGCCAGTGTAGATAAGAGCAGAGAAGTAAAGCTGAGTGTGTATGTGTGTGTGTGTGTGTGTGTGTGTGTGTGTGTGTGTTTGCTCCAAGTGAGTGAGTTGGCCAGTCACTGGAGGGTTTAAACAGAAGTGTGATATAACCTGACTTAAACAGCTTTGAAGTATTCTCTCTTAGAGCAGGATAGAAACCACTTGAAACACAGATGAACCAGACTAGTTCATATTGAATGGATAATTTTGGTTGAGGCCAGGTAGAAGCAGAGAGACCAGGTTTGAAGCTATTGCAATAATCCAGGCAGAGTTAACGGTGGGCTTGGCCCAAGATGGGAGTGATGGATATGCTGAGGTGGAGTTGAATTCTATTTTACTAAGAAGGTAAGCAGAATTTACTTACAGATTGGAGATGGAGTATTAGAGAGAGAAAGAAGGTAGAGAAACTTCCAAGGCCAAGGTATGGGGGAGGATAGAACTGCCCATAATTGAGATGAGGATGATTCTAGAAGAAGGAAATTTTTTGAAAAAAAATTTTTTTTAAGATTTTTTTTTTAAATGTGGACCATTTTTAAAGTCTTTATTGAATTTGTTTCAGTATTGTTTCTGTTTTATGTTTCAGTTGTTTTGGCCACGAGACACATGGGATTTCAGCTCTCCAACCAGGGATCAAATCCACGCTTCCTGGATTGGAAGGTGAAGTCTTAACCGCTGGACCACCAGGGAAGTCCCAGGAAGGAGGTTCTGAGGCTCGATCCTGTGTCTGTCAGGTTTGAGATGTCTATTAGATAGTCGAATGGAGATACCAAGTTAGTAGTTAGATATAAGAATCTGAAGTTTCAGGTAGTGTTCTGGGTTGGAAATTTAAACTTGGAACCCCAGTGAATAGATGGAATTCTAAAGCCATGAACTTGGATGGGATGAAGGTGGGAACAAGTGGAAAAGAGAAGAAGGCCAGGAAAGAGTCCTGAGGAGGCTCAATGTGAAGAAATGAATTAGATGAGGCAGGGCTAGTGATAGGCATGAGCAGGGGCACCCTGTGGACAGCCGGAACCAAGTCAGGATAGTATCAGAGGGCAAGTCAACACAGTGTTTTGGAAGAAGAGTGATGACCTGTGTGCAAACTGCTCATGATGTTTGGAATATGATCTCTTGATTCTGTCTTGAACATTTAGAGAGTGTCCCATATTTGCCATTTAATATATTTCAAAGGTGAAAATTGCTATAACAAAAATATTATCTAAAATCAAGCATCTTTTTTTCCTCTAAGGAGAGGGTAGGAAGTAAGATATTCTTTATTCTTTGGGAAAATATAAGTGAACTCACATTAGTTTGTACCTTTCACATGGTGGCCTATATAGTTTAGCTTAGTACAATTTGGGGCAAAGCATACTTATGTAATAATACTTATTTGATTTGGGCTACAATGCAGTGTTTAAAGTTAAATAACTGACCATTTCATATCCTTTGAAATTTGACCAAAACACAAGTGATTTCCCTCTCTTCACTAGATATAGAAGATGCTTGCTATTTATGCACATTTAATCATGCACTTCTGGTTCTCTGTGGCTATTTTGTTTGTACTTTGTTGTACGTTTAGAAAATGAGTTATTCATTTGCAAGTGTGTGAAATCCATGAAGCAAATGGAACACTGTATGAGATGATCTCTAAAGCCTCATCCAGTTCAAAGATTCTAAGAAGAATGCTTATACCAGGGGTCTGTGTTAAGTCAAGTTGGATGGGGGTTGGGAGTTAGCAACCCTTCAAATAAGCTGGATTAACCTTGCTGCCATTTCTCTTAGGGAAAAGGCAGCTCAGCTTTTGAGAGCATATAGGTCATCAGTAAAAGTTAGATTATAAAAGTCTTCAAGTCACAATCATTCTACGGAGTAATAGAATTGAATGTGATTTAGGCTTAAGAGTCAGGGAAATGAATTTCTAGTTAAGAGCCATGGAAATCAGCACAATTTTGTATAGTTTAAATAGACTGCTATTCTCAGTTCAGTATAGGCATTTGCTCAGTTCAGTTTCCTTGAGTTCAGAGGTAATAAGAAAAGATACACATTTTTCTTCAAATTCAATCAATTTTGAAAGGGCCTATAATTTTTAAAGCTATTTTTTTGTTTAAATTGCATACCTACTAATTTTTCACTGCCAATTTCAAAGAGAGATGCTACAATCTGGAACCTTCCGTGTCTGACAGAGGAAGTGTGGAGATGGTACGATGCCAAAAAGGTCTTCCCACTTGTCACTTCTTTTCCAATGTTTCAAAGGGATTTCAAACTGGGCAGAACCTCTGAGGACTTTACATCCCAAGTTTCCTCCTCAACAATTACTTCATCACAAGTATATCGTAAACCACGATGGGGAATGTTCGAGAAGGAATTTCCTTCACAGTGGAAACCAGTGTCAGATTAAGTTTATCAAAATCGCCCAAGAATAAAAGCTGATTTTTGGGTTAAAATGGTGTAAAGTAAATGTGAAGTAGCCACTGCTGGGGGCTTCCCTGGTGGCTCAGTGGTAAAGAATCTGCCTGCCAATGCAGCAGATATGGGTTTGATCCCACGGTTGGAAGGACCCCTGGGAGGAGAAAATGGCACCCTGCTCCAGTATTCTTGCCTGGAAAATTCTTGCATGGACAGAGGAGCTTGGTGGGCTACAGTCCATAGGGTCGCAGAGAGTCAGACATGACTGAGGACCACGCGCGCGCACACACACACACACACACACACACACACACACACACAGGGTAAGGTAGGTGAGGGAGACTGGTAGAGCATGTGTGCGTAAGAGATAGGGGAGTGAGGGAGATGGGACCGTTTAAAGGGACAGCCACTACCCAGCTCCAGTGCAGAGATGACTGACCAGTCCAGGATTGTCAGGAAGGAAGTAAATCCAAAAGGGCATTGGTGGGTCAAAGGAAGAAAGCAAAAAGTGGCCTGAGCAGGTTTCTCCTATTATTCAAGTTTGGGTCTTTCTGCCCCACACACTCAGTAACTATTTAAGAAAGGAAAGAATGAATCCAATTTCACTAGAGGTAAGCAGACAGAAAGAGGGAGGCTAGAGGTTTAGAATTTAAGCTTTACACTGAATGCTAGACCTTTGGTTTCTCTTATTTGCATACTAAATGCAGGCTGCAGATGGCTTCTGTTATTACAGCTGCTGAATCAACTTACACTGGCTGTAGAATTTTATTGCCCTTGTTGCAGAAAATGACCTTGAAAAACTGAAGAACTCTTTGGGTTTGTTTCAGAAGACAATCGCAAAAGCAGAATTAGTTCAAAGGATGGGTTATATATTTTAAGGTCTTTTAGGTAATTCCAAGGGCAACTAGAAATCCTTTTTGAAGTCTGAATTTAGATTTAAAAGCTCGATAGAACCCTTATCCTCACTCTCTTGCTGTCGTTTTATTATTTAAGCATTACCAGCCTCCTTTCTATTTTTGATTAGGTTGCTTAATATTTTGTGGTTTCTCTTCTTTTCTGCCCTGCTTTCCACACTTCTATTTTTAATAAAGAAAGATGAAAGGAAGAGTGCCTTTTCTACCCATTAAAATGATTTTACCTTTGCATCAGCATGTTTCTCACTTTTCATAACTTGTGAAAATGTCACTATTATCACAGACATGCACAGCAGCATGTTGGAAGGTCTGTCTGAGATTACAGAATCCCTCTGCACATTTAGGAGATCCTGGAAGACCAGTGAAGTGTTCTGAATGAAGCACTGAGAGCCTGTCAGGAAAGGTTAAATGGATTGGGATTATTCATCCTGTATAATAAGGGAATTTGCTAAAAATAATATTAATTCATTTCAGACAACGTGATCGGTTAAAAAGAGAAACTATAACATCTTCGAAAAAATTTCCTTCTCTGTACAACTTTAAGAGACATATCTGTCAGCCGAGCTGAGGGGAGGTTCTCTTGGTGCTGTCTGATTTTAGGGCTGTATCAGGGTCTCCCAGAAGAGATACCAAACAGAAATTTGAACAAAGAATCTTAATGTAAAGAACTGACTCTTGGAAATAGTGGGGAAGGAGAGGGTGGAATGATATGAGAGGATAGCATTGAAACATATACACTGTGTGTGCTTAATTATGCAGTTGTGTCCGACTCTGTGTGACCCCATGGACTATAGGCTGCCAGGCTCCGACTGTGGAATTCTCCAGGCAAGAATGCTGGAGTGGGTTGCCATGCCCTCTTCCAAGGGATCTTTTCGACCCAGGGATCGAACCTTCATCTCTCAAGTCTCCTGCATTGGCAGGCGGGTTCTTACCACTAGCACCACCTGGGAAGCCCAACATACACATTACCATTTGTAAAATATATAACCAGTAGGAATCTGATGTACCGATACAGTGAACCCAAAGCTGGTGCTCTGTGACAGCCTAAAGGGTGGGAAGGGGAGGAACGTGGGAGGGGGTTTAAGAGGGATGGGACATAATGTATACCTAAGGCCAGTTCACTGGCCTTGATGTATGGTTAAAACCGTCACACATTGTAAAGTAATTACCCTCTAATTAAAACTAAAATAAAATAAAAAATAGAATTGTTACTTATAATATTGAATTGGAGTCACAAAAGATTGGCTAGTGAGAAGTACAGAAGATGTCGAAGAATGCAGGGATAACAGTTGTAAGGAGGAGCCACTCACTACTCCTGGGGCTGAGCTTGGATAACCAAGGAAAATGATCTTGGCCTGGCCTCCAGCTTGATGGAGATCCAGTCTCTGATGCAGAAGGCATGGCTATGGTTCAGTGGTTGGCAGAGAAGTCACAGAGGTGTTGCTCTGGTATGAGCAGCTGGAAATCCACCCTCTGGAACTTACTGGATGCCAGGGAATCTGTGGATGGGGAGGTACCTCACTGGTGGCAGTCTACGGCAGCAAGTTACACAACCCGCCGTGGGAGCGGCTGGCTGCTGGGTAATGCTGCTCACTGCATGGCCTGCGTCCTGAAGATGCTGTGGGTGTCTCAGGAGCTGAGCACCCCAGAGAGGCCACCTAAAGGTGGCATCCTCAGGAGCTTTCTGAGAAAGCACACCTTCATAGGCAAGAAAGCCCCTTCCTCCCGGAACACGTCTCTAGCTTCCTCTACCTGTAAAGCTTAATATCGTGACACTTGGCAAAGAACACTTAAGGGATCCATTACCATTGTTGTTGAACAGGCAATGAAGGGTGATTTTGCCTATGAGGCAGGCAATAAATTGATAAATATGGCGCAGGGATATTTTTGAGATAATGGAAGTTAATTTGTAAGGTGGGCCAGGGGAAGAATTCTGGCTTGTGTGCTGTGTGACATCTCTGGATGCAGGGAGGAGGGTGGGCTATGTAACAGACCTCATTCAGTTCCCAACAGTCTATTTCTGCTTTGTTATTTGTTCCCTACTGTACTTATCTTGCCTTTGAAGACGTTTAGGCAAGGTAAGCTTATACGACTTACCTTGGTTGGGTGAGATACTCATTTTGAGGGGGGAGGGTGTTGAAAAGTCTGTTTATTATTGTTACTGTTAACGATTTCTTATTGTATGTTAACATTTTTGTTGTTCAGTTGCTAAGTTGTGTCTGACTTTTAGTTTAATCACACAAAAAGGTTAACAGATTTTTTGATTAAAGTACTTCTGAATCTTCTCTTGGTACCTAATGTATAATAAAGGAAGCTTTGCTCTTTGTTCTGCGTAGGTGGGATTTTGGTTATTTGGGGGGGGGACCATCCCAATCTCTGGAATTTCGGTACTTACATTTAAAAATATTGTTTATATAGTAAGACACAGCTGGGGAATGAAACATTTCTTTTCCCCCCAAACTAGTCTGTTTCAAAAACATTATTTCCATTATCTTTGTAAGTGAAAGAGTAATAAGCATGGTAAAGTCATTCAATAATTTTTACAAACACTTTTTGGTGTAAGTCCCAGAAATTGAGAATAAGGTTGATTGGGTAAAGAATTCTACTGAAAGTCAGATGGTTTTTAATTCTTTGCTTGCTATAGAATTAAAGGGGACTCTCAGTGGCTTTTTAGTTGATGGATCATTAAAAAAAAAAAAGACTTCCGATGCTATATCACTTGATGATATTTTTGGAGGGGTTTGAAGAATTCAGTGACACCAGTAACAAAACTCCTGTTCATATTTGCTTATTTATGTGGACAAAGTATTTCAACACTTGGATTTTTGAAAATGAAAAGCAGAAATATAATTTCTGTGGAACATCTCATCCTATTGGTGTGTAATATTCATCCACAAGCACATGAACTCATTGAAAAAATAAAATGGCCTCACATATCTCACTAGGCGTGGTTTTTTTTTTTTTTTTGGATGAGAAGTTACTTTGATAGGCAGCATTCTTGAAATGTTCCCCCAAGGTTCCTGATGCCTGCTGCTGCTGCCACTAAGTTGCTTCAGTCGTATCTGACTCTGCGACCCCATAGATGGCAGCCCACCAGGCTCCCCCATCCCTGGGATTCTCCAGGCAAGAATATTAGTCAGAAAACACGAACCTTGGCATTGCTCTGAACAGACTTTGCAGAATTAAATCTTGGATTATCCGGTGGACCCACAGTAAACATGTGCATTCATGCTCACTCCAGTTATGTCTAACTCGGCGATCCCATGACTGTAGCCTCTGTCCATGGGCTTCTCCAGGCAAGAATACTGGAGTGGGTTGCCATTTCCTTCTCCAGGGTATCTTCCCGACCCAGGGATCGAACCTGTGTCTCCTGCATTTCCTGCATCGCAGGCGGATTCTTTACCGCCGGACATGGGGGAAGCCCAACGTAAACACATACACTCTTTAAAGAAGCGGAAGCAGGGAGAAGCCTCAGCCAGAGAGATGTGGCAGAAGAAAAGGAGACAGAAGGGACATGGAGGGTGAGACAGGCACGCTGCCCAGTTGCTGGTTCTGAGATGTAGAGGGCTCCCTGCATGGACGGAGTCCGGGATCTAAGAACGGTTCCCGGCTGATAGCTAGCAGGGAAATCGGATTTCAGCTCTACTGCTGCCTAGACCTGACTCCTATCCACGCTGCGGAGGCCAGGTACTGCACTCAGGGATGAGGGGACGGAAACACATGGAATCAGGCTGTTTCTGTACAACACAAGAAGACGACTGTCTACTTGGGGTTTGATCTTTCGTCCTACAGGACTCAGCTGTCTGCTGTCTGTGCTTGAAGTGCTTTACATTTGTTGATAAAAATTCTTCATTTTCTGCCCTACTTCTTCTTTTTAAAAAATTTTTTTGGTTTGGCTGTGTTGGGTCTTAGCTGCGGCATGCAGGATATTTCACTGTGGGTGCTAGTTGTGGCAGGCAGGCTCAGTAGCCCCTCACTCGGCGTGTGGGATTGCAGTTCCTTGACTAGGGATCAAACCCACGTCCCTTGCATTGCAAGATGGATTCTTAACCACTGGAGCACCAGGCAAGTCCCTCTTTAAGAGCCTGGTTTTCCTTCTGACTGTCTGATCTCTGTTGATGGCTGGTCTGTCTGTGTAGTCACCTTGCTGGACCTGTAGCCTCCTTGCTTCCCCTCTCCAGCCCCCTCAGACCACAGTCAGATTCCGCCAAGTCTGCTCCCCTCGGCTGGGAACTGCGGCCCATCCTGCTGTTTGTCTGCAAGCCCAGCTGCAGTGCAAACGTTCACTGTGGACGGTGTCCTGGTCTTGTTTTGCCTCTATGGTCTCCTCTGATTCAACCCCTGTAGTTCGATGCAACTTAGAAAAATGCAACCTTGCCTAGGTTTCTCTTCCACTTGAAACCCTTTCTTCAGGGCATCCCAGTCTTTCCTGTCTCCTCTTCTCCAGCCACGCTGCTCAAACACATCCTGTTCCATGACCCCCCAAGCGGTAGCCTCTGTAAGAATGGCCTCTCTCCATACTCCCTTTTGTCCACCTGGCCACTCATCTTACCTCTGAAGGCTCACTGCACACACGGTGAAAAAGGCCACACTCTCCAAAGCCTCACCTGGCCCTCTTCCAGCACATTGCTCCAGGGGGTATGCGCAGCACTTTCCATCCACAGACTTTGTTTAAATTCTACAATAAGCCGAGAGGTTATTATTACTTCTTAGTTTTCAAATTAGAAAGCTAAACTCAGAGACAGTAAATAACCTGCCTCACCTGGGAAGAGGCTGGCTCACCTGGTGGCTCAGATGGTAAAGAATCTGCCTACCAATGCAGGAGACCTGGGTTCCATCCCTGGGTCAGGAAGATCCCCCGGAGAAGGGAGTAGCAACCCACTTCAGTATCTTGCCTGGAGAATTCCATGGACAGAGGAACCTGGCGGGTTATGGTTCCAGGGGGTCACAAAGAGTTGGACACAACTGAGCAACTAACTCTTTCACCTCTTTCAGCAGGGAACAGGGCTGGCCAGGATTCTGAGCTTCGAGGCTATGCCCCAGGGTGTATTCATTTTGGAGTCAATGAGCCATCAGTTCACCCACAAGTCCTGTTCCGCAGTTGTGATGCAGGAGGAGGGGGAAGTTACTCAACTTGCCACAGTGTCTCTCCTGTAAACCAGGGGTCTCCAGTCGCCAGGATCTAATGCCTGATGAACTGAGGTGAAAGTGTTAAGCGGCTTAGTCGGGTCCAACTCTGTGATCCCCGTGGACTGAAGACTGCCAGGATCCTCTGTCCATGGGATTCTCCAGGCAAGAATACTGGAATGGGCTGCCATTCCCTTCTCCAGGGGATCTTCCTGACCCAGGGATCGAACCCAGGTCTCCTGCATGGCAGGCAGATTCTTTATGGTCTGAGCAAGCACAGAAGCCCAAGATGAGATAAGGTGTTCGTTAAAGGAGCACTCTGCTAATAAATGTTCCCATTCCTTTTCTTATTTTTTTGAAATGAGACTTTGCAAACAATTTCCTGACCCTGCATGATGACTTTTTGGCCATCTCAAGGGGTAGACGCCCAGGGAGTGCACTCAGACCTCCTTTTTCTGTTCAGCTGAAAGCTATGGAAAATCATAAGGACACCAGGGCTTGAACAATCGGCAGAAAGATACTTAAACATGACTTTGTTTGCACATGAGCTTTTTTATTAGATAATTGCAAAAATCAAGCTATTTACAGATGTCACTTTTGTGCCTTTAGCAACTGGTTAGATTTCAAAAGCATCAACTTTGTTCCATGGTTCACAATGGCTGTGAAAAGATGTTAAGACGTCTGGAAATTCGTTGATGGTGAGCAGAATCTTTGCCTATGCTTTTGATTTCTAAATAATAGCTAATTTCTTTGGCAAACCCATCATTTCTAATTTAATGGATAGTATTTCAGTAATTGAACTAGCTTTTTGAAAGGGACAATGGCAGCCAAGGAGATCATAACAGAGGACAGGAATAAGATAAATGGAGAAAGAGACACATTACTTCTTTTTGCTTGTCTGGTTGTTATTATTGTTAATAATAATAATAAAACTCAATAAATTGATATAACTGTCTTTTTTTATCATTGTTTAAAATATCCTTGGGAATGTCATAGAAAATAGCAGTTGTGGCAGTGCACCCTAAATTATAGTACAGTGAGAAAAATTGGCAGTGGTGGGTTCTGCCTGACAATTGCTGCCTGATATTTTGAAAGCAAAATAGTCACTTAAACATTTTTAGCCCATTTCATGAAAAAAAAAAAAGAGAGAGAGAATCACAATTTCAGGTGAATTTCACCCCTGATTATGATTTATTTGCAAGGAAGGAGGGATGGTTTGCTGTGGCAGGCAGACAGGTGGTCCAAAGACCTCCGCCTTCTGTGTTCCTGTCCTGCGTGAGCCTCTCCTCCTGAGTGTGGGCTGGATTTCAGGGGCTCGCTCCTAACTGATAGGATGAGGCAGGAATAACGGGATGCCATTTCTGAGGCTGGATGGTGAAGGGTGGTGACTTCCATCCTCGGTGCTCTTTCTTGCTCTCTCTCCACCCCCAACCTGGGGGGTGGCCAGCTGCCATGCTGTGGGCAGCTTCATGCTGTGTGCCTGCGCTCAGTCACGTCTGACTCTCTGTGACCCCAGGAACTGTAGCCCACCAGGCTCCTCTGTCCATGGGATTTTCCCAGGCAAGAATATTGGGGTGGGTTGCTTTTCCTTCTCTAGGGGATCTTCCTAACCCAGGGATTGAACCTGTGTCCTCTGCATTGGCAGGTGAATTACTTTTTTTTCCTTTTAATTGGAGGATTATTGCTTTACAGTATTGTGTTGGTTTCTGCATACCTCAGCATGAATCAGCCTGGCAGATGGATTCCTCACCACTGTGCTGCCTGCGGAGTCCTGTGGAAGGCCCCAAATGAGAAGAGCCTGAGTCTTGTCAACATCCCTACAAATGAAACTGAAAGCGCCTCTCCTTCCTTACGTCCTCCTGCCCCAATCCCATCAGCTTTCAGATGAGAACACAGCCAAGGCTGGTAGGTTGATTGTCTCCTCATGAGAGGCTTTAAGCCAGAGGCACTCAGCCATGTGACACTCAGACTTCTGACTCCCAGAAACTGCAAGATAATAAATGTTTGGTGATTTAAACTGTGGAACTGTGGGGTTATTTGGTATGAGGCACTAGGTAACTAATACAGATGGGGAGTACGATGGGAATGACGAATTTTGGAGTGCATAGGTCTCTGAAAACTGGGGGCCATAATGACAGGATCCCTAGGCTCAGTTTTGGTGGGGTTCTGAGAGCACACATCCAGGGTTATCCAAGCTCTTGGGCCTCAGACTTTTCATTTCTGGATACTGAGGCTAACCCTCTGTCTTCAAGCAATGGAAATGCAAACCAGCCAACTAAAACAAAAGGAAATTTATTGGAAAGCTATTAGGAGGCTGTAGAATCAACAGAAGACTTTGAGGCCAGGTTTGAGGACAGGCAGGGACACACAGAGTCCCAGGATTTAGGAAAAAGTATGGCAACATTCTCCTAGCAACAAGTTGGGTCAGCACATGGCCACTAAAATATATGGCCCATGATGTCATTAATACTTTCTATCCTTGTGTTATTCAAGATTCAAAACCCTGAAAGAGACCTTTCAATTGACCGTTCTTAGCTGTGTGCCCGACTCTTGGTTGCTTTGACATTGGGAAATGAGGGGTGGGAACCTTTGAAGTTCTTTCTTAAAAAATATGTATTTATGTATTTTTGGCTGTGCTGGGTCTTCATTGCTGTGCAGGTTTTTCTCTAGTTGTGGAGAATGAGGGCTAGTCTCTAGGTGTAGTGCGTTGGCTTCTCTTATTGCAGAGATTCCTGAATGAGGGATTGAATCCAGGCACGAGAGCAACTCATCCTGAACCTCCCTCAACACTAAGTGGGCAGAGGCGTGGGTGGGGGAAGGGTTGGCATCTGTATTTTCAATAAGCTTCCCTGGAGACTGTGCCACTCAGACTAGTTTAGGATCCCCTGGTTTAGCTATTTGCTCACTAAACTGCCCTATGGCTCAATAATTCCATGGTCCAGAGACTTCTTTTGCATTAAAAAGGTGTCCATGGATGGGGAAAAGATAAACGATGTGAAAATTAGTGTAGTGTGCATTGACTAAACATTGATTAACTGTGAAACTCCCTGTCAGGGTATAGGTCCAATGTAGCAATTCTAATTTACCCATACCTGGTGGCTCAGACAGTAAAGAATCCACCTGCAGTGAGACCTGGGTTTGGTTCCTGGGTTGGGAAGATCCCCTGGAGGCAGGCATAGCAACCCACTCCAGTATTCATGCCTGGAGAATCCCCATGGACAGAGGAGTCTGGTGGGCTACAGTCCATGAGATCGCGCTGAATGACTAAGCACAGCACACAATGATGCTGTCATCAAAATTACAGGACTCTTAATTCACAAAATGGTCTGGACCTCATAAGCAGTGCAATGCCAATAGCTATAGAGGACACCTGCCATTAGGCCACCAGGTACAAGCAGGTGCGTCATCATTCTGCTGGCGCTTGATTTCTTTTCAGGACATTACCTTTCCCCCAGTGGCTGTAGCTTCAGGTCACAGACTAGACTGCCTCAGTGAGCCTTGTTTAATCAAGATAGAAGTTTATTTCTATCTTATAACATTTAAATTATTTCTATCTTATAACATTTAAATTATTTCTTATATAACACAGAAATTACATGACATAGAAGATATTTCTTATATAACATAAATAAAAGTTATTTCTCACTTATAGAGTTCGAGATAGTGGTCCAGACCTGAGTGAGGGCCCAGTGGTTTTGAACACACAAGCTCCTTCCACTTTTAGACTCTGCTGTTCCCAAGGTGGGCTTCCCAGGTGGCTCAGAGGTAAAGAATCCTCCTGTCATGCAGGAGATGGAGACATGGGTTCGATCTCTGGGTTGGGACGATCCCCTGAAGGAGGAAATGGCAACTCACTCCAGTATTCTTGCCCGAAAAATCCAAAGCACAGAGGAGCCTGGCGGGCTACAGTCCATGGGGTCATAAAAGAACTGGACACAACTGAGTGACTGAGCATCCCATGGGTATGGCCCTTGTACATGAGGTCAAAGATGACTGTTCACGATCTTTACATTCAGCTATAAAAAGAAGAAATGAGAAAAAGGCAGTGTGAGTACCTTCCTTTCCTTTTAAGGGTGCAGCCCAGAAGTTGCACAAACCATTTTTGCTCATATGATCTCACTGACTAGAATTAGGATACATGCTTTTGTATGAGGGAGGCTGGGAAAAATGCAGTCTTTAGCCCAGCTATAACTTTCATTACTAAAAAAAGAAGAGGGAACCAGACAATGGGGAAACAGTTATAGTCTCTGCCACAAAAGGAAAATTCCTGGTGCTTGCCCTCCATTAAGAAATTTAGGGCTTCCCTGATGGCTCAGTGGTAAAGAATCCACTTGTCATTGCAGGAAACGTGGGTTCAAGCCCTGATCCTAGAGTGGGTTGCCATTCCCTCCTTGAGGGAACCTTCCCAACCCAGTGGTTGAACCCAGGTCTCTTAGGTCTCCTGAACTGGCAGGTGGGTTTTTTACTACTAGCGCCACCTATAAGTCAATATAAAATAAAATGAAAAGTGATGTGTTTTGATCTCTTCTCGAGGTCTTTTGTTTCCACTGAGTTTCAACAAGTCGTTGTATTCTTTTGGTACACTTGCTGTTTCCACCCTCTGAGCCATCCTCATGCACAGGGGACCCTGCCTGCACGCCACCGTGGGAGGGTGTTCTTTTAATATCTGAGCCCACATTAGATTTCTCAAGTTACACTGGAGTATGGGGAATGGGTACTAGGGTGCTAGATGTGCCATTGCTGCTGCTGCTGCTGCTAAGTCGCTTCAGTCGTGTCTGACTCTATGCGACCCCATAGACAGCAGCTCACCAGGCTCCCCTGTCCCTGGGATTCTCCATGCAAGAACACTGGAGTGGGTTGCCATTTCCTTCTCCAATGCATGAAAGTGAAAAGTGAAAGTGAAGTCACTCAGTCGTGTCCGACTCCTAGCGACCCCAGGGACTGCAGCCTACCAGGCTCCTCCATCCATGGGATTTTCCAGGCAAGAGTACTGGACTGGGGTGCCATCGCCTTATCCAAGATGTGCTATTGGGAGGATCTAAAGATAAATGTCACTGATTTCTTGACTCTGATCTGCTCTGTCACCTTAGTAAAAGCAGGTGGACAAGGAGAAAATGATGGATGTTAGAGGCAACCTGAGTACACTTAAACTAAGGCAGCCCCAGGAACATAATTAAATATCTGTGGCAGGCAGAGACAGATTTCTAGCTAAATAAACCGAAGCTAATTCAAACTTGATTTAAAACAAAGTATTTGTTCTCCTTTCTATCAAGTCAGATACAATTCTAAGTGTTTGTGCATTTTAGGCTTCAAGTGTGCATTTAATTTACCTTTCTTCATTGGAGCTAGAAGCTCACCGCTACAGCTGAGACTAGATGTAATCATGTAACCTATTAGGTGTTTTAAAGAGGAAAGGGGTTATTGTAAACACTGCCTAGGTTTTTAAGTCCACTCTCACTAGGTACTTTTGGGAGAATACATATTATACATAATTTATATAATATACATATTATAACATATTAAATTATAAATATATACATAAAATATAATTATATACACATACGAATACATCATACTATATATTATCGTGTGTGTGTGTATATATATATATATAAAATATGGGCTTCCTTGGTGGCTCAGTGGTAAAGAGCCTACCTGCCAATGCAGGAGATGTGGGTTCTCTCCCTGGGTTGGGAAGATCTCCTGGAGAAGGAAATATCAACCTACCCCAGTATTCTTTCCTGGGAAATCCCATGGACAGAGGAGACTGGTGTGCTATAGTCCATGGGGTCACAAAAGATTTGGACATGACTTAGGGACTAAACAACAACAACATATATAATTATGTATACATAGTAGTTATATATACATAATATATAATATGTATACATAATATAAGTTCACAAAGTTAGGTGAGGAATAAATGTAAATTCATTTTTTTTATAGCTAAAACTAGACTTTAATGTTGTGCACTAATCTGTTGGGGTTTCTTAAAACCTAATTTTAATCTATTTAGATTTCTCCTTTTCCCTCTGGTTCCCTCATATTTCTGGGGGATTTCAATGATGCCACAGAACTGGACAAGGGGAGACAACTGGTTGCTGTCATCTATCCACATTTCCCTCTGATGGCCTCTGTTAACCTCTAGTCCCTGCAGATGGTCCGTGAAGGTCAGTGCTAAGCCATCCTCTGTTCCTGTCCCATGGGGCTCTTCGGGTCCAGACTGCTGTTGCTGTTCCTTCAGCATCACACCACGATTGAGGGCACACAACCATCAGCTTCCATGCCTAGGTCCCGGGCCTAGGCCACCGAGACCCCGCAGAATCACAGGGGGTCCAAGCACCTCCCTACCTGGAACACGTGCAGCAAAAGCGATGTGCAGTTCTGCGTGTGGCGGTTACTCCTCTCTGCCTTCTCCAGCGCTGCTAAGGTCTTCATTTCTCCCCTGAGAGAGTTGGGAGAACAGAACTCGTGAGTGAGGCCCGAATGTCGTCCCAGTACCGAGGGTGATCAAGTCGGCCTCCGATGGCACTTCCTTTGCCTGGATTCGAGTCACTTTCATTTTCAGGGATACGAAGTCCAGTGCCGGCGTGGGGACACTCCTGCGACCTCTGACCTCTCCGGGTGGGCAGGCCTGGCACTTCCACGCATGCTCAGTCTTCCTGAGCAGCTCGCGAGCTCGGCCCGGGTGGACTCCACGTGAGCACTGTCTCCACTTCTGCTGTCACGCCAAGAGTGAGGCAGCTCCGCGGATGGAGGGGCGCGGACCTGGAACTGGACAACTCTCCCGGTTTCAGGGAGCGGGGCCGGGCGGCTGCGCCCCTTTTCCCATGTCCATCTTTTGCAACAGAAAGCACCCCGTGTCGTGGTCCCGGGACCCTCACCCATCCTCCGCGAGGCGGCCTGTGTCCAGGTGTCCCAGGTCCGGTGAGTCTAGAGGAGCAACTCTGCTCCCTGAACTTCTGCCCTAGAGCCCTTCTGGACCCATGATATTTACGTTTATTTTCTCGCAAGATTTTTGCTCCTTGCTAAAAGTTATAGACTTTTAAGTGAGTTTGAGCTTCAAAATTTTAATGATACGCAGTTGTTAAAGAATACAAACGGGGAAATTGACCAATTGCGAGGCTGAAAGAAAAGGATAGGCAACAGGATTATGCACAGTATACTTTTAGAAAAGATATACTTTTGAGTGCTTCTAAGGGCCAGGCACTGTGCTCGATCTCAGATTTGTAGATCAATAAAACACAGCCCCTGCCCTTAAGGAGAGGTGCCAGTGGCCAAAATAGTTTAACACATTTATTTCTAGAAGACAAAGGTGTAAGTGATTTTTATTTTCTTTAGGCTTTTCTTTGTGAAGTGCGTTCACAATCTTGAAGTACATTGTACGTTTACCTTTAGATTCATCCAGTTGAGTTATTTTGCCATAAAGGATACTTTGGAGATCCTTTATGTTTTTCAGAAACTAGTGGCTATCGCCAGTGTAGGACAGTGGTTCTCATAGGAGGTGAGGAAACACCCTATGTCTCCTTATGTAGACAGTATAAAAGGCTAAAGTTATTTTTACATTGATATAAACATATTATTTGTCTTTTTTACTCTTAGTCACTCAGGAGTATACAGGGGAGGTTTCCATTGTACACTTGGTATGGTACAGTATAACTTAGTAAACCAGCATCTTCCAGTTCACTGATACATGATGTTACAAAATCATGCATGAGTAAAAGATCAATTCAAATTTCTAGATAAATCAATCAGTTTTAGGGTTAACAGTACAAAAGATATGGTTTCATAGTTCTCATTGCAACTAATCTTTTAGGGAACTACATTTGTTAAGCTATGGTGTGATATCAAAAAGAATACCCATATTATCTGAAATGACTGCTAAAATGCTTCATTTTCCAGCCTTAAAAAAAAAGGAAAGGAAATCAGAAGGAATCAGGAATGAAAATAAAAGGAAATCAGTTCTTAGTTTTTGAGAGTCAAGAGCTAAACTTGTTATCTTGATAGCCCCTAGTTCATGGCCATGTGGCTATCTAAATTTAAATGAAGTGAAATTAAATACATGAAAAGCCAGTCCCTCATTTGCACATTTCATAGTGTTCAATGTGGCTAGGGAAGCTACTATAAAAACAGTTCAGATTTACAGATCATTTCTACGTGACTGGGATTGGACAACTGAGTTAGATCACAATACATAAGAAGTAAAAGTGAAGCTTCAGTCTCTGGGACTTGAAAGGATTTTCTTACGTGGGGAAAGATAAAGGGCTGGAGGAGGCAGGAGAAAGGAAAGAGATAGGTGGTCATCTGATAGAGGTGGAGTTCATGTCCGGAGGTGTTTCGTATCCACTGGAGGATGCTGACCACTGCTGGCATGGGGGGCAGTATGGGAGCTGAGTCAGCGTGCAGAACCCTTCTGGTCTTCATTCTAGGTTTCATCATGTGAAGCCTGCCTTGAGGAGTTGTGTTGGGTGTTTTGCCCCATGGCATGAATCTAGGAGGATTGTTGGTCCCTGTTGAACTTCACTGACAGGATAAATTTGATTAATCGTTAACTCATTGGAAAAGACCATGATGCTGGGAAAGATTGAGGGCAGGAGAACGGGATGACAGAGGATGAGATGGTTGGATGGCATCACCAACTCAATGGACATGAGTCTGAGCAAACTGTAGGAGACAGTGAAGGACAGGGAAGCCTGGTGTGCTGCAGTCCATGGGGTTGCAAAGAGTCGGACACAACTCAGCAACTGAACAACAACAACAACAATAACAACAACAAACACGTTGCTTAGAGCTGTTTTTTTTTTTTTTAAATCTCCTTGTCCTTAATATGGAATTTTTTCCTCTTTCTTTTTTTTATTTTTTAAATTATAAAAATATGATAACACATTTACAGGAGACTTGGAAAATACAGGAGGTTTTTTTTCTTTAATAATAGCTGAACAAAGCCATGGTCAACTGAGATTCAGCAAGATCACCATTAGGAATCCTCCTTCAGGTGTTCCCAGAGGATCTCATTTAATTGGCTAACCATTACTGTACCTGTGAGTTGTGGGACTAGAAAGTGCAGATGCCACGTGGTGGATGTACGGATGACTGGGGTGGTGGTATTCTAGAGCTCTGCTCCAGTCCTTTCTCTTGAGGTGGAATGGTCCTGGATTTCAATATGGGGGACAAAATTGACCTCAGCTCTTTCTTTCATACCTCCTTCTGGCTTTGGGGCTGCTGCCTGGGAACAACTGCTTTCCTCCCCATCACAGATCTCGCTGCTGCTGCTGCTGCTAAGTCGCTGCAGTCGTGTCCGACTCTGTGCGACCCCATAGATGGCAGCCTACCAGGCTCCCCCGTCCCTGGGATTCTCCAGGCAAGAACACTGGAGTGGGTTGCCATTTCCTTCTCCAGTGTATGAAAGTGAAAAGTGAAAGTGAAGTCGCTCAGTCGTGTCCGCGACCCCATGAACTGCAGCCTTCCAGGCTCCTCCGTCCATGGGATTTTCCAGGCAAGAGCACTGGAGTGGGGTGCCATTGCCTTCTCCCACAGATCTCGCTGGACAGCTCCAAATCCACAGACCCACTAACAAAATCATATGACCAAAGCTGGGACCACCAGAACCTGTCCTAGGAGTTCTGTTGTGTCAACCTCGAAAGGCCCTCTGTTCCTCTCAGAGTTGCTGATCTGGTAGACCATAAATCTGGAACTGCAGGTGGCCACTGTTGTTTGTAAGTAGGAAGAGTCCTCTTGAACATAAAGCCACACATAGGAAAGCGTAACAGAGCCAGGAGCAGAGCCTTCACAGTAATGCTTGGGCACCCGCATGTGGCAGTGCCTAAAATCACAGATTAACCCTTCTGATTGTCAGTTACACTAGTCAGTCAGTTCTCGTTTCTGCTTCAGCTGGTTTGAGCCAGTCTTCCCATCATTTTCAGTGGAAGGAGTTCTAACCAATACAAAATATTAATAATCTTTGCCTTTTTTTTTTAAGAATCTACAGGATAAATGTTTTGGGGGAGTTCTCAGATCTAGAAATGTTTTTTTCCTTCTGAGTGAATGCTTTGTTTTTGGATACTGTGTATCACGTAAGCAATTATGTTTCAGGCATAAAGTTCAGAACCAAATTTTGGATTTGCTTCTAGTCAGTGGATAGAGCTTTATCACATTTTAAAAAAATGTGCCAACATTGCTCTTGGCTCTATCCTATTTTTTCTACTTTTATTATTCTTTTGACCCAATTTCATCACCTATTTTTACTTTATCTTGTTTTATTTTGTCTCTGTAAGCTTGTCTAATTCTTTTTTAGCAAAGACAGTATGTAAATAAATAAGCCAAATGAGGAGAAAATTCCATAAGGTTCTGTTTAGATTTCCATTGTCAACTAAGAACATCTGTTTCTTTTGAGAAGATATCTCCTTAGTGTATTACAAACATCACTGCCTGCCTGTAAGAGATAATGTGTATAATCTTGCATTTCTTAGGCTTGTGGCTTTACTTAATGTCTTTGCCAAAGAATTATTGTCTTGAGGGGAAATCACGGGGTCTTATTTCGGTAGTTATATAATTTCTTCGCAGAACAAAAAATGTAGACAGGCCATAAATGCATGGATTTACTAAAAGTGGGCCACCATGTAGGGGATGTTAGCCTATACAAACTGGTTTCGGCATTTATTCTGTAACATCTTAAAGTTGTTTTTTTTTTAATGTTGTATCATGAATGTAAGATTCTGTGGTAAAAGGATGTCTTCTCCATACTCACTGTCTCTTTGTAAGGTTTCTCTAGCATGGCTTATAGTTCAGTCTTTTATCTTCTTTTTCCTCCATCTCTGTCAGGGTCCACTGAATTGGCCACCCAACTCATCTCTCCCCTTCATGGATCACAGCCTTACCATGGCGAAGGGGATTGTACAACTTAGTGAACCTATGAGCCATGCCATGCAGGGCTACCCAAGATAGATGGGTCATAGTGGAGAGTTCTGATAAAACATGCTTCCCGGGAGGAGGAAATGGCAACCCATTCCAGTATTCTTGCCGTGAGAACCCCATGAACAGTATGAAAAGGCAAAAAGATATGACACCAGAACATGAGCCCCTCATGTTGGAAGGTGTCCAGTATGCTACTGAGTAAGAGCAAAGGACCATTTCTAATACCTCCAGAAAGAATGAAGTGGCTGGCCCAAAGTGGAAATAATGCTCAGTTGTGGATATGTCTGGCGGTGAAAGTTCAATCCTGTAAAGAAAAATGTTGCGTAGGAACCTGGAATGTTAGGTCCATGAGTCAAGGTAAATTGGACATGGTCAAGCAGGAGATGGCAAAAGTGAACATTGACATCTTAGGAATCAATGTACTAAAATGGATGGGAATGGGTGGATTTAATTCAGACGACCGTTATGTCTATTACTGTAGGCAAGAATCCCATAGAAGCAATGGAGTAGCCCTCATAGTCAACCAAAGAGTCTGAAATGCAGTACTTGGGTGCAATCTCAAAAACAACAGAATGATCTTGGTTCATTTCCAAGACAAACCATTCGGCATTACAGTAATCTAAGTCTGTACCCTAATCACTGATGCCGAAGAAGCTGAAGTTGACTGGTTCTATGAAGACCTACAACATCTAACTAACACCAAACAAAAAGTCCTTTTCAGCATAGGGGGTTGAAATGCCAAAGTCAGAAGTCAAGAGATACCTGAAATAATAGGCATGTTTGACCTTGTTGTACGAAATGAAGCAGGGCAAAGGCTAACAGAGTTTTGTTAAGAGAACTTGCCAGTCATAGCAAACACCTTTTTTTCAGCAACCCAAGAGATGACTCTATGCACGGACATCACCAGGTGGTCAGTACCGAAATTAGATTGATTATGTTCTTTGCAGCCGAAGATGGAAAAGCTCTATACAGTCATCAAAAACAAGACTTGGAGCTGGCTGTGACTCAGATCATGAGCTCCTTACTGCAAAATTCAGTCATAAATTGAAGAAAGTAGGGAAAAGCATTAGGTCATTCAGGTATGACCTTGGACTCCAAGATCAAATCATTCAATCCTAAAGGAAATCAATCCTGAATACTCATTGGGAGGACTGATGCTGAAGCTGAAACTCCAATATTTTGGCCACCTGATATGAAGAGCTGACTTACTGGAAAAGACGATGATGCTGGGGAAAGACTGAAGGCAAAAGGAGAATGGAGTAGCAGAAGATGAAATCGTTAGATAGCATCATCCACTCAATGGACATGAATTTGAGCAAACCCTGGGAGATAGTGGAGGACAGAGGAGCCTGGCATGCAGCAGTCCATGGGATCACAAAGAGTCAGACGTGACTTAGTGACTGAACAACAACAAGAAGTCATCTCTGCCTTCTGCAGGGTGCTCTATACATTGTCGCCAGGGCAGTATTCAACACTTGGACAGGCATGCAATGGCCAGTTCAAGTCCCTATTGTGGTTCTCTAACTGATGATGATAGCAGAATCACCTTCAAGGAAGTCTCACCATCTGTCTCCGTACTTCCACTATTTCCAATACCAGTCACACCTGTCTCCTCTCTGGGTTCAGAACAGAGTTTTGCTTGTGCTGTTTTTTTGTTTTGCCATGTCAGTATCATCTCTCCAAGTCCTCCCTCTTTCTCTGTTTATTCACATGGTACAGTTGTCAAGTTTAAATTCAGTGAAATTCTTCCTGGGCATTATTCTCTGCACACTTCCTTCAAGTCTACAGGCCATCCAGCAGTCTCTGTTCTGATGTCAGCCACACATTATGTGTAATTGCATGCATTTCTCTAAATAATAGCTATGTATATATGTTTCTTTTATGTAAGTATCTTGTTTCTTAAGAATAAAAGTTCATTGAGGGGGAATTTTTAGGCCTTTATATCTTTCTTATTCCCTAAATATTTAGCAAAGTGCTACAAGCATAGTATGTATTTAATAAAAGTCAACTAAATGGGCTGTGAACAAGGAGCCCTGAAATTTAGTTACAAGCTGAAGAAGGGAATGGCAACCCACTTCAGTATTCTTGCCTGGGAAATCCCATAGACAGAGGAGCCAGGCAGGCTACAGTCCATAGGGTCGCAAAGAGAGTGGGATGCAATCTAGCAACTAAATAGCAACGATGCTTTTGGTTAGCTGTCATATTTGGTTTATTCAATATTTTACCTTTTGAGTCCTGTAATTTCTAATTTAAAATAGAACAAAAAAGGGAATGCAAGGACTCTCTGAAAAGAAGAATTCCATAGGGGCAATCAAAGGAATGCATATGAAAGGAGGCTTGTGTTAGATTGGATGATATTCAGTGTTCCCAATGCCCATGTTCTACCCATGGGCACATGGCTATATTCAGACTTTCAGAATCTCCTTGAACTTTATCCAACAATCAGCAGATATGGGCCACCTACAGTATGTAATACCCTAGGCTCAGAATTCCCTGAAGACAGGATTATGTCTTTCTCACTTGCACTCCCTGCTTAGCACTCAGCTAATGCATGGAGCATCATACATAGAGCGTGGAGCATCGTACATGCTCAGTAAATGTTGGTACTTAGAGAATGAAACAGTCACCTCAAGTGACACAATGTAGGTATGACTTTTCCTGCTCCACTTAGTATCTGTGTCAGGGTCATATGTACCCAGGGACTAAGAATTGACTTCAAGCCATGATTATGACAAACTGTAACTCCATTTTTGTTGACTTAAAATGAGACATTTTAATGTAAATGGAAATTATTTTTTAAAATGTCAAATAATCATACAAATAATAGCACTCATAGAGCTGAAGTAAGAATCTATCTCATCTTTCTGGAATAAAGTAGCATATAAACCCTGGATACAGTCACACAAAGGACGATAGACATTACTATATTAGCTCTTGTAAAGCCCTTGCTCTGGCTGAATACGCAAATAAGCAGCCGTTCTTCATTAGGGGGAGGGAGGCTTTGGGTCATCTTCACACTAATTTGATTTTATAAAAATCTTCGGCTAGGTCTTGGTCACTACAGAGGATGCTTTTTTTTTTTTTTTTTTAAGCTTTCTTTTTTTGTATTGGGGGCATAGCCAATTAACAAGCAATGTGATAGTTTCAGGTGAACAGCAAAGGGACTCAGCCATACACATACATGTATCCGTTCTCCCTAAATTCCCCTCCCATGGCTGCCCCATAACATTGAGTAGAGCTCCCTATGCTACATAGTAGGTCCTTGTTGGTTTTCCATTTTAAATATAGCAGTGTGTACATGTCCATCCCAAACTCCCTAACTGTCCCTTCCCCTGCTCCCTCCTCCTTCCCCCCCCCCCCCCCCCCCCCCCCGCACCACCCCCCGCCCCCCGCCAAGGCAACCATAATGTCCTTTAGAGAACCCTGATTTTCAAGTAACCATGCAACCCTCATTGCTTCCATCAAAGATGGAACTTGCAGTTAGCTGAGGAGCTTGATACCTGGTTCTTGGTTCCTTAAGCTACATCCCTAATGGTTTCCATGGAAATAACAGTGGCAATAGCTCCGTGTGTCTGAGTAGGAGCTGCAGCCAGCTGAGCTCTGGAAAGGGGCTGCATTTTCCCTTGACGTCAGCCAGTCATCGGTGTGGACCGACTGTACAATGCTATAGCCTCTGGCCAGGCCTCAGAGCCGCAGTTACTCAGATGATTGAGGAAATCTGATATTTTGGCTAACAGTTCTGGTAAATAACTAATAAAACTTCTACAGATATGCAATTACTTAGATTGGATATCTTCTTTAAGCTCCAGTTAATTGCATCTGATATTCATACTTTGATTTAATTTAGGCTCATATATCTGATATAGCAATTGGTGCATGACTTTTATGAACATGAATTTGTTTAGATTGCTAAAAATTCTCTCATCTTTCATTTAGAGAGAAAGAAAACCTGTATACTGTGTGTCTCGAGTGTTTTCATTGGGAGCTATGTGCTCAAGTAGTTCCTGATAAATGGGGAGTGTGTGTAAGAATTTTTATTAAACTTTGTAACCGTGTTTAGACTCTTAGAACTTGTGGGGAGAGTTGGCAAACTACCTAATCTCTTGATATCTTGTTTCCTAATTTATTACATAAAGTGTCAAAGTGGGGGTAATGAAGACTGGGATCTATTCTGACGCAAATGGTTATAAAGTTCATAACAGAGTGTATGTTTACTAGACTATATTAATATGTAAGTGTAACTAACATTTACTGACCAACTACTGTGCATGGCTATAAACTGGACAGTTTTAGAAAAATAAATATTCTGCTTTATTCATTGTTGACATATAGTCCCTATTTGGCTTATCAGTTTTCCATTGATTTTTATACCATGTGATAGGTTCTAAATTATTCTACACATAATACAGTTTTTTATGATTTAGGAGTCACTTTGTCTAATGTGCATAATATACTATGAAAATCAGTTAACAGAATATAGCACAATGAACATAAAAATGGTAGAATATGATAGACATCTCTAATTCTTTAAAATTATTATTTTGATTTAATTAAAAAATTATTATTTGACAATTTTATCTTTACTGTAAAAATACTCAGGAAAGATGTTCTCATTATTTGACTTTCCACTGGCTTAGATCATAACTAAAAGAGAAATTAATGAGCTATAAAAATAAATATAATTATATATAGGTATATTCGATTAGTGAGAAAAAGACTAAAGATTTACCAATATACTTGGAGGGGAAAAAAGAACCCTATTCTGACCTAATGGTTAAAATATGTAGATGTGAATTAGAATTGAAAAGTATAAATTCACAGAGGAATAAATGTGTATGTTAATGGAAGCTGGAGAAATCACCAAAGGCAGAAGATGATCAAATTATCATCTTTAAAAACAGGAAATCAGATATTTTGAGGCATTTTAAGGTTTATTATAAAATATGGAAATTCAGACCCGGAACACAGTAAAGTTCATTGATATTTCCCATGTCACTTGATTATCTTACTCTTCATGTGATGCCAGTTTTTTTTTTTTTTCATTTCCGTGTTAGCAATTATTTTTTATATTCAAGTCACAGTCCTCAGGATATTACAGCTTTTGATATTTGAATTTAATATCATTATAGGACTGAATCCATTAGTTAGCCATCTGGTTTAGGGTAGCTTGCTTGCTATTTCTTTAGGCTTTCAAATTCTTGAAAATGTTTTGTACTTACGATCATTTGCATTTTAAATGTGTGCGTGCATGTTCATGTATATACTGACATCTTGCTATAATATTGCACTCTTTTAGAGCTGAATGAAATGAAAGAATGACTTCCAAGAAGATTTAGTACATGAAATGCCAAAGTCATCTCATTACAAGTTTTGTCCCCAACTGTATCAGTTTCTTACGGCTGCTGTAACAACTTGCTGCAAACCCGGTAGCTTGCAGTCCTGGACAGAAGTCTGAAATCAGTTCCACTGGACTGAAGTCAAGTGGTTGGCAGGGCCGTGCTCCCCCTGAAGGCTCCAGAAGACACTTCCTTGCCTTGCCTCTTGTCATTGCACTCTTTGCGTTATTTGGCTCGTGGCCCCTTTCTCCATCTTCAAAGCCAGAACCCTAGCATCTTGCTTCAGGCATATTGCCCTCTTGTCTGCCTTCATCTTATAAGATGCTAGTGGTTACATTTACAATCCACTCAGGTAATCCAGGATATTCTTTCCTCCTCAAATTCTCATTTTAACCATATCTACAAAGTCTCTTTGGCCATCTAACGACATTTACAGGTTCCAGGAATGAGAGCCAGGATGTCTTTGGGGATTATTATTCAGTTGTGCAGGAAAAATTAACTCAGCAGGCCTGGGTTGCTCCAACCCTATATATTTCAAAGGTCTTCAGACCTGACCCTATGTCTGGTCCCCAGGAGATGATCCAGTCTGAATCCTTGGGGTATCTTACTTGGTAAGTTTCTTTGTTTACCTGAGATCTTGGGGCACATGAGATAGCTTATGCTTACAATATGATTTGTAGTCAACACCTGTTTTGACAGGCCTGAGACTGTGGACCACACACGTATTTGACTTCTTAGAGGAGGTGGGCTGCAGACTGAGCAGCTAAGACAGTCATACAGATGCTGCGTATCACGTGGTGGACTCCTAGTAAAATCCCTGGACGTCCAGTCTCAGGCGAGATGGTTGAGTTGGCAGCGCTTAACATGGGTCATCACACTGTTACAGAGAGAATTAAACACTGTGTGTATGATTTCACAGGAAGAGGACAGCTGGAAGCTTGTGCTTTGGTTTCTCCTGGACTCTGCCCTCTAAGCTCTCCCTGTGATGTTAACCTGTCCCTCTTCACTGTGTTGTTTTAGTTGTTCAGTGGCTCAGGCATGTCTGACTCTTTGTGACCCTATAGACTGCAGACAGGCTTCCCTGTCTTTCACCATCTCCCAGAGTTTGCTCAAATTCAAATCCATTGAGTCAGTGATGCTATCCAACTCTCTCATCCTCTGTCGTCCCTTCTCCTCCTGCCCTCAGTCTTCCCCAGCATTAGGGTCTTTTCCTCTTCACTATAGTAAACTGTCGGAGGAGGCAATGGCAACCCAATCCAGTACTCTTGCCTGGAAAATCCCATGGACAGAGAAGCCTGGTAGGCTGCAGTCCATGGGGTCACTAAGAGTCGAACACGACTGAGTGATTTCACTTTCACTTTTCACTTTCATGTATTGGAGAAGGAAATGGCAAGCCACTCCAGTGTTCTTGCCTGGAGAATCCCAGGGGTGGGGGAGCCTGGTGGGCTTCTGTCTATGGGGTCGCACAGAGTTGGACACGACTGAAGTGACTTAAGAGCAGCAGCAGCATAGTAAACTGTAATAGTGTGTAGAGGTCTTCTGAGTCCTGTGAGTCCTTCCAGCAGATCATGGAGCATAAGAATGGTCTTCAGGAACCCCCCTGCTACTGCTGCTGCTAAGTCACTTCAGTTGTGTCTGACTCTGTGCGACTCCAGAGACGGCAGCCCACCAGGCTCCTGCGTCCCTGGGATTCTCCAGGCAAGAACACTGGAGTGGGTTGCCATTGCCTTCTCCAGAACATCAGCCAGCCGCACCTAATTAGTCCAATAACATAGAATTCAGGTTGATGGTAGAGTGGCAGGAGGTGTCTGTGTGTATAAAATGTATTGTTCAGATAGGATATATATAATACAGAAAAGACCATCTTTGGTAAAATACTAATTTTAGTCAAAAACAGAAACAGTTCTGGTATTTATGAACAAATTGCTGAGAACCATGAGAATCAAATGCTATATCATCGCTGCTTTGGAAAGAATGGAAAAGTAGTGAAGATACCATAGCTCTGTATACAAATTTGTAAGCCCAAATGTCAGATAAATACATCAAAATACCATGCGTGGCATTTAATCCTCACAACAGAGGAATGAAACAAAGTGTTGTTTTCAGTTTATGAATGCTGAACCTGAGATTCTAGATGGCAGAGCCTGAGTTCATACCAGAGTGGGACAAATTGGAATTCTGTGTCCTTCTTAGTGCGACACACTACTCAAAAAAGCATAGATTTTCAGTTAGTGCTGACTTACCCTGAGAATTGCACAGACTTTTCCACGAATTACAATGCTTACTGCCTCTGAGGGAGTGTTGCATTTTGTTGATGCATCCTTTTTTTTTGCATCTCGTCATGGATTTGCCCCGTGGCTCCTTTTACACTGCTGCCTGGAGATTTATGTCTGTAAATCTTTCTTTTTAACAAAATAGTGCTCTTTTTAAGGGTGGAAACCATATCTTACACATTTCTGTAAGATTCACAATGCCTTGCCCAGGGCCATCTGCATGGTGTTATTACTAAATACTTAGTTACTTTTTTTTTTTTTGATCATAGTGTGAGATGGAATGATCTGTGATGTTATCTTGTAAATTATATGTGGATAACACTTAAAATCTTTACCTTGCATGTGATTTTTCTGTAATTTCTTGGCTAGTATTAGCATGTGGTAAATACTTACCTAATAAAAAGATAGCACATATATACAAATATGAAGTCCCTGATGTTGGAATTTCCATATCTGTCTTGGTGATACATTGTTTGGTGAAAGGAGGTAAGTAAAAGATAGCAGTGGTTGGTTGCTGTCAAGGAAAAAATTTATCTCTCCCAGCGGCCCTTGAATTTCTGGTTTGTCAGATATTGACAGCCTCAGGGGTACAAGTGAAGGATTTTGAAAGATAATTCAAGAATGCTTAGAATGTGTTTGAGACACAGGAAAAATCATTTGCTAACAGGGTCCAATAACATTGAATAGGAATTCACAGACTAAATTGAGCTACTTTCAGTTTCAGCTGCTCTTGCTGTTTTCCTCATTTCACAGGTAATAGCATTTATTTTCTCTCTTCTGTTGGAAGTGCTATAGTCCTCTCCACAGTGAATATGTTAGAAGAAATTCCCTCCCTTCCTTCCTTCCTTCCCTTCTTCCTTCCTCCCTCACCGCCTCCTTTTCTTTTATTGGGCCAGAGAAAGATGACAGAGAGAGTTACACATATATATTGTATAACATGACATTTAAAAAAAATAAAATTGTTTACTTAAAATATGAACAGAATAAATGACTTTCTCCTTAACATCAAATATTGATAATTTCCACCATGACAAATGGTAACTAGAAAATTCTGCCTTTGAAAATATGCTTTTATGTATTTGACATGAAGGAAAATATTGATTTTGTTTAAACTTTCAGCAGAGTGTTTCACTTGAGAACATTAGTGAGAGTGTGGTAGAAAGGGAGAAGCAGAAAAACTGTGATATCTTTTTTCTTGTTACCCATCATATTCTTAACAATTTTACTTAATTTTTTTTCACACAGCTCTCTGCATTCTCACTTTCTCTCATATGGTCCCTCCAGACTTCTTAACACTTACAGAACACTTGTAAGACTAAAAATTTTCCTATCTAAACCATGCATTAAAAAAAGAGATTTTCACAGGTAAGAATAAAAACATTCTCATTAATTTTAACAAGTATTTAATATATCATAGAGTTTCAGGGAATTTTTTTTTTTAAACAAAGACTCTTAATAATTGCTAAATGTCAATCTTAGTATTTTTTATGCTTCGAACTGTTAGAGAGTGAAAGAAGTGTTTTTGCATGTTCAGTTTCTAAAAGTAGAGTGACCAACAGATAATTAACGAGGAAATAAAAATGGAAACAATCAGGTTTCTTGGTGACTCAGTGGTAAAGAATCCTCCTGCCAATGCAGGGTATACAAGTTTGACTCCTGGTCTGGGAAGATCGCACCTGCCTTGGAGCAGCTTAGCCTGTGCTCCACAACTTTTAAGCCTGTGCCCTAGAGTACGGGAGCTGAAACTACTGAGTCCCAGTGCCACAGCTGCTGAAGCCCAAGTGCCCTAGAGTGGATGCTCTGCAGCAAGAGGAGCTGCCATAATGAGAAGCCCACACAGCGCAACTAGAGAGTAGCCCCGCTTCCGCTGCAGATAGAGAAAAAGCCTGAGGAGCAGCAAAGACCCAGTGCAGCCAAAAGTAAGTAAGTAAACAAATTATTTTAAAAATACATAAAGAATGGAAAAAAAATCTGTGAATAACTGTGCTAAAGAGAAACCTACAAAAACAAGACACCAGAAAAGCTTTTAGTAAATACCGCACATTAAAAAAAAATAGAGAAAAGAAGAAAGGAATCAGAACCAGTAAGAAATTTTTCACTCTGTGAAAATAGCAGCCTTGGTCTTACTGTGGGTTTTCTGTTTGTTCCTGAGACTTTGTTTTTCAAGGCAGTGAAAGCAGCCTCAAGAAAGATTGCAGTTCAGTCTTAGCCTTGCTTGTAAACTTACACCAAAGAGCCACAATATGTGGTAGTGACCTCATTTGATGGGAAAGAAATCTTCTAAGGTTTTTCTTTTTAATTTTTTGGCATTCCCTGATAGGTTGATAGGTGTCCTTTCCTATCATGTCAACATCTTCCTTAAAAATATTTCTACAAAGACAATTTGGAGCATACAGAGAAATAGAAAGAAGAGTGTAATGCCTTCATATATCAATAAGACTTAATAACATTAACATTTGCTAGTATTTTATATATTTATTCCGTGTTTTAGATTTATACAGTTTTGTCAATCCCAAGGTTTTTCATAGAAGTGTAATTTACATGTAAGAAAACTTTCAATGTTAGGTGAATAACATTGAAAATAAAAATTTCAATGTCTAGGTGAAAAAATCTTGAATTATAAGGTTTGACAAATATATATAGTCATGTGGCAACCAGCAGAATCATGATCTAGAAAATTCCACACCCTAAAATTTTCTTCTGGCCATTTCCAGACAATTCCTTTCCTCCACTAAAGCTCCAGTAAACCACTGAATTCCTTTCTTCCTTTATAGTTTTATTTTTTCTAGAATGTCACATAAATTGAATCATAGGTAAACAGTATTTTATGTCTGTCTTCTTTCACTTTTCATGATACTTTAGAGATTCATCCTTTTTGTTGAATATATCAGTATTTTTTTTTCTTTTTATTCATGATTAGTGTTCCATTGTATGGATATACCAAAGTTTCCTGTTCTGTAGCTGATGGACATTTTGATTATGTCCAGGCTTTTTTTTTTGCCTATTTTGCATAAAGCTGCTATAAGCATTTGGTTACACATCTTTGTGTAGACAGCTTCTTCATGTCTCTTGGCTAATTTCCCAGCAGTAAAATTTTGGGTCATATGGTGTGTATTTAATTGTATAGAAAACTGAAACTGGTTCCAAGTGGCTATACCATTTTGCATTCCCATCTGTCATGAATGAGAGTTCCAGGGGCTCCACACCCTCACCAGTACTTGATTATGTCAGTCGTAAATGTAGCTGTTCTGGTGAGTGTGTAGTGGTATCTTAATTTGCATTAATCTAATTATATTGAGCATCTTTTTACATGATTACTTGCCACTTGTATGCCATGTTTTTTAAAGTACCTTCCTTAGTCTCTTAGGAAATTTAAGAAATTGAGTTGTTAGTAATCCTATTATTGAATTTTAAGAGTTTTTTAAAATATAATTCTGGAGGTATGTCCTTTATTGAATACAGATTTTGCAAATATTTTTTCCCAAGTCTGTGTCTTGTATTTTCATTCTCTTAACTGTCAATTTTGAAGAGCAGAAGTTTTAAAATTATGATCAATTCCAAATTATCATTTTTTTTATAGTTGATGCTTTCTGATATAAAGAAATTTAGGCTGTCAAGATCAGCAAGGTTTTGCTCCTATGTGTTCTTTATGAAGTTTTATAATTTTCCATTTCAAGTAAATGATACTAGATGAATGTCCAATATCTTTTTATATTTGCATATGATAATCAAATTGTTCTAGCACTGTTGGTTGAAAAAAACTATTTCCCCATAAATTATTTTGGCATCTTTTTCAAAATCAATTTTCTAGTTACATGATGGACTGCTTATGGACTTTCTCGTCTCTTCCGTGGATGTTTATGACTATCCTTGGGCTTCCCAGCTATCCCGGCTTCCTGACTTCTGCTGGAGTGACTGTGAAGAGATACCCCATGTCTAAGGGCAGAGAAGCCCCAGCAAGATGGTAGGTGCTGGAGCGGCAGCTGTGTGGAGCGACTTTGAGGAGCTACCCCACATCCAAGGGCAAAGGAGAAACCCCAGCAAGACTGTAGGAGGGGCAAAATCGCATTTAGAATCAAACCCCATCCACTAGAGATTCTCAGAAGGCTCAAACAAACCTTGTGTGCACCAGGACCCACACAGACTGAGCAAGAACTGTGTTTGAATGTCTCCTGTGGAGGTATAGGTCAGCAGTGGACTGCCGCAGGGGCAAGGGCCCTGGGTGCAGCAGACCTGGGTATGGCATAAGCCCTCTTGGAGGAGGTTGCCACTGGCCCCACCATAGAGCTGCCAGAACTTACACAGGACTGGGGAAACAGACTCCTGGAGGGCACAAACAGAACCTTGTGTGCACCAGGACCCAGGAGAAAGGCGCAGTGACCGCACAAGAGACTGACCCAGACTTCCCTGTGAGTGTCCAGGAGTCTCTGGTGGAGGCGTGGGTCAGTAGTGGCCTGCTGCAAGGTTGGGGGCAGTGCGTGCATGGGACCTTTTGAAGGAGGTCAACTTTATCTTCATTACCTCTACCATAGTTTGAAAGTGAAAGTTGCTCGGTAGTGTCTGACTCTTCGCGACCCCATGGATTGTAGCCTACCTGGTTCTACCATTCATAGGATTTTCCAGGCAAGAATACTGGAGTGGGTTTCCATTTCCTTCTCCAGGAGATCTCCCCTCCCCAGGGATTGAACCTGGGTCTCCTACATTGTAGGCAGATGCTTTACCATCTGAGCCACCGGGGAACGCTCAAACTACCATAGTTTGGCCCCAGGTATATCCAGAGGATCTTCCCAACCCAGAGATCGAACCCGGGTCTCATGCATTGCAGGCAGGTGCTTAATCCTCTGAGCCACCACCAAATAACAGGGAGGGAACACAGCCCCACCCATCAACAGAAAACTGGATTAAAGATTTACTGAGCATGGTCCTGCCCATCAGAACAAGACCTAGTTTCCCCCTCAGTCAGTCTTTCCCATCAGAAAATTTACATAAGCCTCTTATCCTTCTCCATCAGAGGGCAGACATACTGAAAACCACAATCACAGAAGACTAACCAATCTGATCACATGGACTACAGCCTTGTCTAACTCAATGAAACTATGAGCCATGCCTGTGTAGGGCCACCCAAGATGGACGGGTCATGGTGGAGAGCTCTGACAAAACGTGGTCCACTGGAGAAGGGAATGGCAAACTACTTCAGTATTCCTGCCTTGAGAACGCCATGAACACTACAAAAAAGGCAAAAAGATAGGACTGAATGATGAACTTCCCAGGTTGGTAGGCTCAATATGCCACTGGAGGTCAGTGGAGAAATAACTCCAGAAAGAATGAAAGAATGGAGCCAAAGCAAAAACAACACCCAGTTGTGGTTGTGACTGGGGATGGCAGTAAAGTCAGGTGCTCTAAAGAGCAATATTGCATAGGAACTTGGAATGTTAGGTCCATGAATCAAGGCAAATTGGAAGTGGTCAAACAGGAGATGAGTGATGTTCACAAGACTGAACATCGACATTTTAGGAATCAGCAAACTAAAATGGACTGGAATGGGTGAATTTAACTCAGATGACCATCATATCTACTACTGTGGACAAGAATCCCTTAGATAAAATGGAGTAGCCATCATAGTCAACCAAAGAGTCCGAAATACAGTACTTGGATGCAATCTCAAAAACAACAGAATCATCTCTGTTCATTTCCATGGCAAACCATTCAATATCACAGTAATCCATGTCTATGCCCCGACCAGTAATGCTGAAGAAGCTGAATTTGAATGGTTCTATGAAGACCTACAAGACCTTCTAGAACTAACACCCTAAAAAGATGTCCTTTTCATTATAGGGGACTGGAATGCAAAAGTAGGAAGTCAAGAAATACCTTGAGTAACAGTCAAATTTGGCCTTTGAGTACAGAATGAAGCAGGGCAAAGGCTAATAGAATTTTGCCAAGAGAATGCACTGGTCATAGCAAACACCCTCTTACAACAACACAAGCGAAGACTCTACACATGGACATCACCAGATGGTCAACACCGAAATCAGATTGATTATATTCTTTGCAGCCAAAGATGGAGAAGATCTATACAGTCAGCAAAAACAAGACCAGGAACTGACTGTGGCTCAGATCATGAACTCCTTATTGCCAAATTCAGACTTAAATTGAAGAAAGCAGGGACAACCACTAGACCATTCAGGTATGACCTAAATCAAATCCCTAATGATTATACAGTGGAAGCAAGAAATAGATTCAAAGGATTAGATCTGATAGACACAGTGCCTGAAGAACTATAGACAGAGGTTCCTGACATTGTACAGGAGGCAGGGATCAAGAGCATCCCCAAGAAAAAGAAATGCAAAAAGGCAAAATAGTTGTCTGATAAGGCCTTACAAATAGCTGTGAAAAGAAGAGAGTGAGTGAGTGAAGTCACTCAGTCGTGTCTGACTCTGCGACCATGTGGACTGTAGCCTACCAGGCTCCTCTATCCATAGAATTCTCCAGGAAAGAAGATAAGTGAAAGTCAAAGGAGAAAAGGAAAGATATACCCATTTGAATGTAGAGATCCAAAGAATAGCAAGGAGAGATAAGAAAGCCTTCCTTAGTGATCAATGCAAGGAAATAAGAGGAAAACAATAGAATGGGAAAGACTACAGATCTTTTCAAGAAAATTAGAGCTGCCAAGGGAATATTTCAGCAAGTTCAGTTCAGTTCAGTTCAGTTGCTCAGTCGTGTCCGACTCTTTGTGACCCCATGAATTGCAGCACGCCAGGCCTCTCTGTCCATCACCAACTCCTGGAGTTCACTCAGACTCATGTCCATTGAGTCAGTGATGCCATTCAGCCATCTCATCCTCTGTTGTCCCCTTCTCCTCCTGCCCCCAATCCCTCCCAGCATCAGAGTCTTTTCCAATGAGTCAACTCTTCGCATGAGGTGGCCAAAGTACTGGAGTTTCATGCAAAGATGGGCTCAAAAAAGGACAGAAATGGTGTGGACCTAATGGAAGCAGAAGATACTAAGAAGAGATGGCAAGAATACACAGAAGAACTAACAAAAAAGATCTTCTTGAACCAGATAACCATGATGGTGTGATCCCTCACATAGAGCCAGACGTCCTGGAATATGAAGTCAAGTGGGCCTTAGGCAGCATCACTACGAACAAAGCTAGTGGAGGTGATGGAATTCCAGTTGAGCTATTTCAAATCCTAAAAGATGATGCTGTGAAAGTGCTGCATGCAATATGCTAGCAAATTTGGAACACTCAGTAGTGGCCACAGGACTGGAAAAGGTCAGTTTTCATTCCAATCCCAAAGAAAGGCAATGCCAAAGAATGCTCAAACTACCGCACAATTGCACAGTAATGAGTGCAATTACTTTGCTGGGAAAGTAATGCTCAAAATTCTCCAAGCCAGGCTTCAACAGTACGTGAACTGAGAACTTCCAGTTATTCAAGCTGGATTTAGAAAATGCAGAGGAACCAGAGATCAAATTGCCAACATCTGTTGGATCATCAAAAGAGCAAGGGAGTTCCAGAAAAACATCTACTTCTGTTTTATTGACTATGCCAAAGCCTTTGACTGTGTGGATCACAATAAGCTGTGGAAAATGTTTAAAGAGGTGGGAGTACCAGACCACCTGACCTGCCTCCTGAGAAATCTGTATGCAGGTCAAGAAGCAGCAGTTAGAACTGGACATGGAACAACAGACTGGTTCCAAATTGGGAAAGGAGTACGTCAAGGCTGTATATTGTCACCCTGCTTATTTAACTTATGTGGAGAGTACATCATGAGAAACTCTGGGCTGGATGAAGCACAAGCTGGAATCAAGATTGCCGGGAGAAATATCAATAACCTCAGATATGCAGATGACACCACCCTTATGGCAGAAAACGAAGAACTAAAGAGCCTCTTGATGAAAGTGAAAGAGAAGAGTGAAAAATTTGGCTTAAAACTAAACATTTATAAAACTAAGATCAAGGCATCTAGCCCCCTCACTCTATGGCAAATAGATGGGAAAACAATGAAAATAGTGAGATACTTTATTTTCTTGAGCTCCAAAATCACTGCAGATGGTGACTGCAGCCATGAAATTAAAAGAAGCTTACTCCTTGGAAGAAAAGTTATAACCTAGAGAGTATATTAAAAAGCAGAGACATTACTTTGCCAACAAAGGTCCATCTAGTCAAAGCTATGGTTTTTCCAGTAATCATGTATGAATGTGAGAGTTGGACTATACAGAAAGCTGAGCGCCAAAGAATTGATGCTTTTGAACTGTAGTGTTGGAGAAGACTCTTGAGAGTCACTTGTTGTGCCAGGAGATCTCAACCAGTGAATCCTAAAGGAAATCAGTCCTGAGTATTCATTGGAAGGACTGATGCTGAAGCTGAAACTCCAATACTTTGGCCACCTGATGCAAAGAGCTGACTCATTTGAAAAGATCCTGATGCTGGGAAAGATTGAAGGCAGAAGGAGAAGGGAATGATCTAGAATGAGATGGTTGGATGGCATCACTGACTCAGTGGACATGAGTTTGAGTAAACTGTGGGAGTTGGCGATGGACAGGGAGGCATGACGTGCTGCAGTCCAAGGGGTCGCAAAGAGTCAGACACGCCTGAGGGACTGAACTGAACTGAAATGAACTGCAGTTGCTGGGTGTAGTTTCCTAAAAATGTCAATTAGGTTGAAGATAGTGATTAGTATCATTCAGGCCTTTTATTAAAAATACTGATATTTTGGTCTCATTTTAGAAAATTATTGACTGAAAAGAGATGTGTCAAATATTAATGATGGCTGTAGATTTGTCTTTTTCTCCCTGTACATCCATTACTTCATATATTTTGAAGTTCTTTTGTAGGGCACATACATACTTATAATTGTAATCTCTTCCTGATATATTGAACCTTTTATCATTGTCCTTAGTAGTATTCTTTGTTTTGATATCTGTTGTTTTGATTTTGTATAGTCACTCCAACTTTATTTTTGCATTGTATATCTTTTCTAGTTTTTCACTTTTTTATTGAATGTCAGAGTCTTCAAATTCTATAATGCTTTGCAGTTTTCAAAAAATTTCACATACATGATTTCATATAATCCCATGTTGTACTGTGTTGTGCTTAGTTGCTCAGTTGTGTCCGTCTCTTTGTGACCCCATGAACTGGGGTGTGCCAGGCTCCTCTATCAGTGGGAATTCTGCAGGCAAGAATACTGGAGTGGGTTGCTATGCCCTCCTCCAGGGAATCTTCCCAACCCTGGAATTGAACCCAGGTCTCCCGTGTTGCAGGTGGATTTTTAGTCGCATAATAACCAACCCCTTAAAGAAGTTTTTCAGTTTTTCACGTCTGATATTTCAAGTGCATTTTTTATAGATAACACATAGTTGCATTTTACTTTTATATATAGTTGGGTGATCTTTGTCTTTTAAAAGTTTCTCTCTCTCTTTTTTTTTTTTTTTTGGCTGTGCTGCACATGTGGCATGAGAAATTCTCAACCAGAGATCAAATCTGTGCCCCCTGCAATGGGAGTGCAAGGTCTTAAACCACTGGACCATCAGGGAAGCCGCAATCACAGTGTTTTTATTGGACTGTCTGGCCTATTCCCACTTAAAGTAATTATTGGCATAATAGATTTAGGTCTTCCATTTTGGTCCCCCCCTTTTTTTTATCAGTTGGTCTTACTTGTGTTTTGTTCTCTGTTCTTTCTTTTCTGTTTGCTTCTGTGATAATCAGTTATTTTCTAGTTTTCCATTTCAGTTTTTTGATTGCTATGTTTTTCTGTATTACTTTTTTTAGTGGTTGCTCTAAGGCTTACAACATACACCTTAAAATAACCCCAGTCAATTCAGAATTAATATTTGAATTACTTCAGGTAACATATGGCAGTTTTGAAACAGTATATTTTTGTTTGCTATTTTATTGTATATAGCTCATGTGTGTATGCCATATATTTATATATAAATATGAAATATAAATATACATATATATGAAGTATATATATATTTGTGTTCACCACATATTTGCTTCTGGGAGTCTTCATTCTGTTGATCTGAGCAGTTGCTATTTGATAGCACTTCCCTTCAGACTTCTCCTAGTGACTCTTTTCCCTTAGGGATAAATCCAATCCATTTTTATTCATTTGACAATGTCTTTCTTTTCTTTCAGTTTGAAGGATAGCTTTGCCGAATATAGAATTCTTGATTAACATTTTTTTTTCTTCTGCTCTTGGAACATGTCATCTCATTTTCTTCTGACTCCCAGAGTTTCCTGTAGGAAGTTAGTCTTTAGTTTTCCTATGGCTTCCCTGTGTGTAATATATATTTTCTGACAGCTCTGAAGAACTGCCATTTTTCTTTGACTTTTTTGACTGTGATATTTGACTATGATGTACTGAGGATGGTTTCCTCTGTGTTTATTCTGCTGTGAGATTCACTGAGCATTTTAGTTTTAAAAATTAATGTTTTCTCAACAAATTTGGAAAGTTTTCAGACATTAAAATTTTTTTGTCTTTCCCTCCTTGTCTCTCTCCTTCTGACACTCCCATCACACCTACTTGGATCATCTCATATTGTTGCTAGAGTTTTGTGAGGTGTTGCTATTTTTAAATTAAATTCTGTTTGTTTGTTTGTTTGTTTGATTTGCAGCTAGGACAGTTTTTATGGATCTATCATCAAGTCCACTTATTATTTTCTCTCATTTCTTGTCCACTTTTCAGCCTATTTAGCCTTTTTTAATTTTAGTAATTTGCATTTCAACTCTATGGTATCTTTTTGAAAAAAATTATTTCCACTTTTCTGTTCAGATTTCCTGTCAATTATTGCTGGCAAACTTAAAAAACCATTCTTCTAACATATTTTCTGTTAATTTTTTGAATATATTTGCAGTAACTTTTTTTTTTTAATGTTTTTACCTGCTAAATTCAACATCTGGCCCAAATTAGAATCAGATTCTGACTGCCTTTTTTCCTGAAGATGGGAGTTCACAGTTTCCATTCTTTGCATGACTAAGTTTTGACTGAAGCTAGATATTATAGATAATGAGATGAACTCTGGATTCTGCCATGTTTAGTTGCCAGCCAGGGGTTTGTACAATTTCCTCTGAATTTTGGTCTCGCTCCTTCTGAGGCTTTGTTGCTACTAAGATTTTCCCCCTTTAAATTTCCAGTTGCTTTCCAAAATTGAACCCAATCTCTGGCATCTTTAGCTAAAATGGGCGGTTGTTCTGCCTGCTGTATCTTAATAGCCATCGCTGTGGAGGTTGGGCAGAGCCATGGGTCAAATAGCCACAAACTCAAAATGCTTAACTTTTCCAGTTGCTCTTTTTAAAAATAAAATATGTGTGTTGTTTTTGCTTGTGTTTAGATGCTTTCTAAGATTTTTAAAGTCATCCTCATTTAAATTTCATGTAGTATTTTATAGTTGTTGTCTGTGGGGGCCTCATCATCATCTCACGTTTCCACCATTACTGGAAGTTGGCTCACATCTTTATAAAAATACTTTAAAATGAGTTACACACATTATGTCATGTTTCCTCTAAATATTTTATGTGCAGCGTACAAAATGAGGACATTTTCTTAAAGTATCCACTGTAACATTATTATATTTAACAAAATTAACAGTGAGTCATTATTAGCTCTTAATTCTGGTTTATGTTTCCATTTCCCCAGTTGTCCCCAAAATGTCTCTTATGGTTAGTAAACCAGAATTCAGAAAACCCCACAGACTCCAGTCGTTATATCTTTTAAGTGCCTTATTTGGAATTTTCTTCTCCCTACTTCTTAAATGACATTGAGTCATTGAAAAAAAATAAAGCAGGTTACTTCTGTGGAGCATCCCATATTCTAGATTTGTCTGGTTTTTTTCACTGTTCTACCGCTCTTGTTTCCTACAAACTGAAAGTTAGAACTAAGGACTAGACTAGAATCAAGTTAAACTTTCTTAATAACATATATGCCAGTGATGTATCATTGATGATTCATACTGTGAAGGTATAAACAGTGCCTGGTTATTCTGCTGGATTAGAGCAGGGGCCCCCAACCTCTGGGATCTAGTGCTTGATGATCTGAGGTGGAGCTGATGTAATAATAGTAGAAATAAAGTACACAATAAATGTAATGCCCTTGAATCATCCTGAAACCACCCCCATGCCCCCATCCATGGAAAAACTGTCTTCCATGAAACTGGCCCTTGGTGCCAGAGAGGTTGGGGACCGCTGGATTAGTGAGTTCAGGTGGTCTTCAGTCCCCTTTCTTCCAGACTCTTTCTTCAGAAGATGACTTGATCAGCCAACTTGGGAATCGCTATCTCACATAGAGCCGATAGGTTCATATCAGAATCGTATTTCAACTCCCAATCTGTAATTCATATCATCACCAAAATGAGAGATTATTCTTAAACTCTTCCTAGTTCAGACTGAATCTGTAAAATTCAAGGACGTCTAAATTGAAATGAATAATCTCAGTGAGTACCCAAGTATGTCTATATACTGTCAAGTATCCTCCACCTTCTATCTCCTCTATAGCTATGCTTCATAAGTCTGTAGCTTCTAAAAGATAGCCATGGTTTTGCTGATCATGCAGCATTCATTTGTTTATTTAATTAATGTAAACAGCTGCAGTGAAAAGTTTCAGGACAATTAAAAATACCCACGTAGACGATTAACGGATATACACTACTATATACAAAATAGGTAAACAAATTCAATACCTTGTAATAACCTATAATGGAAAAGAATCTGAAAAATACATACACACACACACACACACACACACACACACACACACACACACATATATATGAATCACTTTGCTATATACCCTGAAACTTATACAATATTGTAAATCAACTTTACTTCAATAAAAAAAATACCCCTGTAAGACGAGAGTTACTAATATTGGTTCTGTTGACCTAGTATTCATAATGTGTTTGATGCCTGAATCAGAGAAAACTTTTTATATTATGCAGCTCAAGTCAGTTCCTATATATTAGATTATATCAGCTTGATTAAATTTTCTTCTGTGTATCTCAACTGGCAGTCATTTCCATGGGCAAAATGAAGACCTTTGAATTATCTTCTTATTTGATTAGGACATGCTGTTATTTTTTTAACCTCTTTCTCTCTCTTTTCTAAATCAAGATTTAGTCACGTTAATTAGAACTGGTAGACCCTACAGCCAAATTTTAAATCAAGCCAACGGTCTCATTTTTTGAAATAGCCATGGACGTTTGTATGGGGAAATCTTCCTTTATTACCACTCACTATGGTAGAAAGGAGCAGAGCAATTACTATTGCAGAGTAATTTAATACTGTTTTATTAACACAGCCTTTCATCTTGGTAAGGAGTTCTGGGATTCATGAGGATGTCCATTTTCTGTGAAATACTATCCCATTTAAATAGATTAATCCACTATCTATCGTTATAAAAACATAAAAAAAATAAAGATGAACTAAAATTCGAGTAGAGAATAAAATGTAAGAATCAATTAACTTGCATCCTTTTAAAAAATATTATACTATTATCTTTAATAATTAGATACATTTTTCCTGTTTCTTACCTGAGCTATTGTTCTTTTTTATGCCAGGTACTTGACATGTTAGACTAGAGAAGAATTAAATCTGGAATTAAAACTTAAATAATGGTCCAAAATACTTTAGAGTTTAAATCATTTGGATGAAGTAAATTGTAGAAATGGATGTTTGTTTTTATGTAGTGAATGGCTCTTTCATCAGACATTATTTGGTGTTTAGGCTATAGTTTACTTTCTCTGTGCAGCAGATTTCCTGGAGAAATGTCATTGTAGGCATTTTAGAGACCTTACATGAAAGAACACTTTTTTGCAGTGCTTTCTTTGTAAAAGTAACATACAAACATAAACTTTTCTCATAATACTGCCTTCTTTTAATTGCAACTATTACTTCTACCAGGGAGAAGTGAAAAATTAAATCACAGAGAAATGAAAGAACTGTCTTTTAAGAGCAGATAGTCTTTAATTCAAATGAATATTCATTTTATTCTTCATATCTGAATACTCCTTTATTCCTCCAGATCAAAAGATTTGTGTTATGTTGTTTTCTGTATGTCTTTTGCATGCCTGTATTGCCATTTGTATGGAATAAACTTGCTCCATAGCATTGAAGACATTAAAAAAGAGCCACATCCATTTATCTTTCTGATTTTCAAATAAAACTGTGCTCAGGATCCATTTAACTAACCATAATGTTTTCAGTGCTCAGAATCACATTCTTCTCAGCCTCTGATTTCCCACAGTAGAAGGAGGTAGGTCTCAGCTTCAGTGTGTGTGTGTGTGTGTGTGTGTGTGTGTGTGTGTGTGGGCATGCATGCACTCATGTGTGTTAGTTGCTCAGTCATGTCTAACTCTTTGTGATCCTATAGAGTGTAGCCCACCAGGCTCCTCTGTCCATGGAATTCTCCAGGCAAGAATACTGGAGTGGGTAGCCGTTCCCTTTGCCAAGGGATCTTCCTGATCTAGGGATTGAACCTGGGTCTCCCACATTGCAGGCAGGTTCCTTACTGTCTGAGTCACCAGGGAAGCCCCAGTCTGGGAGTCCCACTTTAATCCTTTCCTGGCTGCCTGCAGTGGATTGTCAGGAAGCAGAGTGGAGCCGACCTGACCCCACCTTGACCTGCTGTCCATCACCGAATGGGCATTTAGGCATTTTTTTCTTTCCCTCCACCCAGGAGTCCTAGCTACCAGTGGTCACGATGAAGATGAGGCTTAAGAAAGCTTTTTCTGTTGGATCAGGAGAGCCTCTCTTATTTTTTCAAGACTCCTAGACTATAAATTGCATGTTGAAATCAAGTCCACCCCCCCCCCCCCCCGAGCCAACTCTGAGTTCCCCTGCTGAGTTTATGATCAACCTCTCTATCCAAAACTTTATTCTTCTTGTTGTGTCCCTGTTCCCCTCAGGATTGGGGAGTATCAAACACAAGGGGGAGACTGAAACCAAGCAGGATACTGTGGGGTCCTCCCAGGGACAAAAGCCACTTTGGGTCCCCAATTTCTTGTTTGTAAAAAAGAAAGGCTTTAATCTCCTAGGCTTTCCTCTCTGAAAATGCCTGCCTGCCATTGTCTGAAAGCTTGTGCTTCCTCTTCCCTTTTTGCTGAGTCATGAGGACCTTTGCCAAGGCTGGCAGGCTCTAGTACTTATTGTCTGGACTTCTTAGGTACACACACACAGGGACCTTACTTAGAGCTGTTACAAGCCCCGGAAGGGCTGTGTACACAAGGCAGAGTCCTTGGGAGACCCTGTCCTCTCTAGTGGGCATCCAGTTATTTCTGAGTTCAGATCTCTACTTTCTTCATGTCTGCAGCTCTGCTCATCTTAGAGGAGAGCTTGTATTAAACCTTGTATATAGTTGTTATGAAATGAGTTTTGAGAACAATTCTTAATTACCTGGGAAACCAACACTTTGAGAACACAAAGCTCTGGTTTTTGTGCCAATGCCCAGTATGGGGAAAAAAGTAGTTTACCTATCTTCGTTCTCTTGCTTTGGAGAAGGAAATGGCAACCCACTCCAATACTCTTGCCTGAAAAATCCCATGGATGGAGAAGCCTGGTAGACTACAGTCGATGGGGTTGCAAAGAGTTGGACAGGACTGAGTGACTTCACTTCACTTTCTCTTGCTTATATATATATTTTTATTGATGTTACTATTCTCTGATACTTTTCACTTCCTGTATTGTCTCTCCTTTTCATCCCAGCTCATTTTCTTTCTGTCTTCCCCTTCTATTTCTTCTCCAAAGAAAGCAGTAATGGGCACAGCAGGTTGACATCAGTGAGAAGGAATGGAAACGTTATCTGTCTGATGTCTCTGTTGATTTAAAGGGGAGTTATGCCCATTTTGGGCTTCCCTGGTTGCTCAGTGGTAAAGCATATGCCTGCAATGCAGGAGACCCGAGTTTGATCCCTGGGTCAGGAAGATCCCCTGGAAAAGGGAATGTCTACCTACTCTAGTATTCTTGCCTAGAGAATTCCATGGCTAGAGGAGCCTGGCTACAGTCCACGGGGTCTCAGAGTCGGACACAACTGAAGTAACCTAGCATGCATATATATGTCCATTTTCCTAGGAGCAATAAAGTTGAATGTATCCAGATGGGACCCCAAAACCACTTATTGAAGGACTAAATATAATAGTTGAGAAATGTATAATGCCAGTACAATGGAATGTTCTTTACTTTCCCTTTGGCAGATTCATTTTGTTTCTGTTCTTCAGCTTGTAACAAACATCACCTGAACCTTGAGGTAAAGATGAACTTTGTTTTATCTCCCTGGGTTAGGGAGGAGGCTAAAGGGAACAGTACCTACCTTAGTGGAAATGTTTTGCCGTGGGAGGGGCAGTTACCCTCTAAATTCTTAGAACATTTGGGGAAAAAAAAATCTATTGAATCACAGTGAAGGCTGGAGCAAGATTGAGATTTATCCATAAATTGGAATGGAAAAATTCCTGGCAGGGCTGCCAAGGCTGGAAAATCACAGATTTACATTTCCTTATCCACAGAAGGTCAGGGAGTTTGTTTATCCCCTGGATAATTAGTGTGCATCCTCTCAGACACCTCCCACACTTGGTGATCTTTCAGGCCGCCCTTCCTGCACTGGTCTTCAACCCCCTAAATATCCCCCCTGCCCTCACCTGCCGAGGCCTCTGGGGAGTACCCCCCAGGTCACGCTGGCCTGCTGTGGGCCTCCCTTTCCACAGGCACTCAGGGGGCCCTGTTTGCCCTAACTGTAGATGTTTCAGGCATAATTTTCCCAAGGATGTGCTCTGGGGGGGTCACGTCATTTCTCCGGTGGTGTGAAAAAGGTTATGGGCTGTGCGCCAAGCTGTACCCCAAACTTGGCAAGTGGTTAGCCGTTCTCATGGTCAAGGGGACCTGTCCCCTGCATCACTGGGTGTAGAGGGAACTCTGTGATGATTTCTGTACAAATGATTTACATGCCTCTTGAAATAAGATATCTCGTGTCTTTTGCCTCATAATGATAGGTTTAAAGGATGGAGGAGCAGGGGAGAAGTCAAGGTGACTATTTCCGATGGTCATTACTTTGTTCATAAAACAACCTATAAATTTGCCAGTGTTATTACAGGCTAGTTGGTTTAAGCCATTGCAGCCTCTTAGGGGTGCCTGGGGTGAAGGGCAATATTTCTTCCATCTCACAGAGCATCCATGGATTAGTTCAGGAGAGGTAAATAAGAAGGATATTCAGAGTACCCCACAGCAGAAGCAATTTCCCTAGACGAGGGCAAGGAGCTTATTTAGGGAGCTGTTGGTTTTTGTGAAAATCCACTCTTTATACAGTAGTTATGAAAAGAGGAGTTAGACTTGAATGTTCAGGAATGAAAGAGTCTAGTTGCTTGCAGAAAAGGCTCAGGATAATTAAAGATGCAGCAGTTCCACCCTTGAGTGCAAGAGAATGTTAGTGAAGCAAGTGGCAATATCATAGACAGGGCTTAATAATTTGACGGGGTTTACCAGTGCTGAGATGACAGAAGAGGGGAAATAATGTTGGCTGGAAAAGAGGAAACAAAGACTGTCTTGGGAAGGCATTTTTAACTCATTCTACTCCCTAATGAGATTGCATGAATATCTAGAAATGGGCAGATGCTCCTAAGAGTCTTATCGGAAGCTTATACATATATGTAAACATGCATAATACAAAGAGATATAGCTAAAACTACATGTTCCAATAATTTTAAAAGGGCAAGAAAAGGGAGAAAAGAGAAAAATATCATTGAGGACAAAAAGCAAAATAACCTAACACTAGGTCTAAATCTAGACATCACACGCACATTCATATACACACGTGCACACACACACACATGTTCACACACCACACACACATACATATTCATACACACACATACACACACAGACACACATAGAAACACATGCACACACAAACATACATTCACACATGCACACATACATACACACACACAAGCACACACACATACACATATGCACACACGCATAAGCACACACATGGCATTATCTCTTGCATTAATTTGGCAGGTAGTTTTGGCTGTGTTTCTTCCCCTGATAGAGTTCCATTTCTATGTTTATGAAACGAAATTCATCCTGCTGGCTCTTGACCTCACTGAGGGGTGGAGGGTTAATGAGATCTTACACTGGTCCTGACTATCAGCTTTCCAGAGTGCAGAACCAGACTCTATTTTCCATTCCAGACTATAAGACCACATGAGACAGTGGACCCAGGACACTGTGCTTTCCTTCTCCAGCCCTCAAGCTTCACCCGGGATGTTTAGCTCTGACACTGCAGTTCCTGTCCTCAACCATAACTCTCTTCTGATTTCTAAGAATTAACTTGGACTTTGGAATTGTGACTGAGGTGTCGTCTATTAGTTGATGGTGGATAGATTCCTGTTATATTGAGACCAAAGAATTTACTGGCAGGCCTCTGAGAGGGCAGGCAAGAAAGAGAAAGAATGTGCTGGAAAATAGAAGATAGTAACACATCCCCCAGAGTATCCAACATGCAGAAGTGAGATAGGACCCAGGAGTAATAGCGTGCAGAATAACAGGAGTCTCCAGGGAGGACTCTGAATCGCTGCAATTAGCATCAGTGTGTGTGTCTTAGTCGCTCATTTGTGTCATATTCTTTGTGACCTCATCGACTGTAGCCTGCCAGGCTCCTCTGTCCATGGGATTCTCCAGGCAAGTGTACTGAAGTGGGTTGCCATTCCCTTTTCCAGGGGATCTTCCCGACCTAGGGATCAAACTTGGGTCTCCTGCATTGCAGGCAGGTTCTTTACCATCTGAGTTACCAGGGAAACCTGATTAGCATCAGTAGGACTAAGAAAAATGACCTTTACAAAGGAAAGGTGGCTTGTGATTTCCCATTGTTTTGCTGTGAACTCCCTTTAGCTTCTTTATCAGTTTACTTTTCCTGGGTCTGGAAGGTTCAGGGCTGGACAGCTTTCCTCCCTGCAGTGGTGCTAAAGGGTTGAGTTATGAGCCACAGACTCTAGGGAAGAACTACCTCATTTCCAAGGGGACCTCAAATAATTTAGTTCAGCAAAATACTATTCTGATCGGCTAGCTCAAAAAAGTGCTGCTGAGCTGGCAATAATTCATTTGCTTCCTTGAACAGCTACCATTGAAATTGCATTTGAACACTGAAAACAAATATGCTTTCAGTGTAAGTCCAAAATCTTTTAATTCAGCCTCCAAGTTCCAGAGCAGATAGATACTGCATTGCGGCTCTCCTGTTCTTGCAGAGAAGCTCTGTTGGCTGGAGGCTGGGAGGGGAGGGGCTGCAGTAAAAGAACTTGTTTTTAGCTCCACTCAGCAGATCCTTCAGCTCCAGGATATAATGAGTAAAGTGTCCTCAACTAAACTTGGGTGGACAGAGTTGACAGGGGAGAGAAGGCTAGGTTCACAGGTACTAATGAAATAAGGTTTGCTTATCTTCATTTACGGAGAAGGCAATGGCACCCCACTCTAGTACTCTTGCCTGGAAAATCCCATGGATGGAGGAGCCTGGTAGGCTGCAGTCCATGCTAAGGGTCAGACACGACTGAGCGACTTCCCTTTCACTTTTCACTTTCATGCATTGGACAAGGAAATGGCAACCCACTCCAGTGTTCTTGCCTGGAGAATCCCAGGGACGGGGGAGCCTGGTGGGCTGCCGTCTATGGGGTCGCACAGAGTCAGACACGACTGAAGTGACTTAGCAGTCGCAGCAGTATCTTCATTTATTCGTTAAAAAAAATCAAGTGTTTTATCAAGCAGTATATTTTCTTCAAAGAGTCAACACTTTTTTTTGATATTCTGGAGAATTCATAAAGTAGGTTCACGGTGCCAGATGGAGTCTCCCCATTCCCACAGGCTCTGCCTCACTGCAACGGGTGGACGCGCCATGTCTTGGCCACTATCGCTGGCTGGAGACATTTATGACAGTAGTGTCCATGCGTGCATACATTCACCCATGCATTCTCCATGCATTTACTGAGTATTTCCAGCACATTCTGGATACTGGAAATGCAGGTAAACAAGACCCAAATCATCAACTGCAACAACAGCTTCTTCATCCTCCTCAAACCGTAGTTCTCACATGTGTCTGGACCATCTCTTGTCATCTCTCTCCTTCTTTCACCCCTGGGGCCCCAGGCTGGCTTCAAGGCAGCGTGTGTGTTCTGGTCGGCCCCTGCTATTTCACATCCCTTCTCTGTCATTTTTTGCTGCTAAATTCCGCTTGCTAAGAGTGGAGAACACACAAGACATACAAGCATCTTCTCTCTTGTTAAAACTGACTTGTGATTTTGGTACTCCTATGATCCTCATTTTACAGGTGGAAACCTCGAGGTAAAGTGACTTGCTTAAGGTCACTTGGCTAGTGAGAGGCAGACCTGAGATTCCGAGTCAGGTCTTGGATTCTTACCAGAGTCCTCAACCGCTTCGCCTCCTGTCCCCAGCTGGTCTGATGATGCGTTGGCTCTGGCTTGGGGAGACCAGAACCCAGCCAGCAACTGCTGGGCTCCTTATCTAGACATCAAAGCCTCATCTGAGGTACCTTATTTTACATTTTGAGCTCCTTATGAACAGATCCTTTCAGTCTTTACATGGCAGTAGTTTGGTCTTACAGGGCGTGCGTCTCTACTTCAGGACAGTCTGCCAAAGGCATGCCTTCTCCCCCCACCCCCTTCAGCGAACTGCGTTATCTGATGCTTGTATTAGGGTGTCATCTACTTAAGGAAGTTATGATGGTTTTCTCCTAATTCTGCTTTAGTGACCCGGTGCTATTTCCCCTTTAATGGTAATAAAGAGAACCATACTCACGCAGAATCTGCTGTATGAGACTGGTGTTTTTCACAACACATGGCCTCTGAAAACTACGCCTCGAGTTTAAACAGAGAAGCCTAGACTATAACTCCAAAAGGAGGTTTGTCTGGGAAAAAGCTGTTGTGCAGCAGAGAGCAGTCTGAAAGAGGCTTTTTGATGAGCTTTTGTTCTAGCCTGTTTAACAGCTTAAGGTTTAGAGAAGCCTGTGTGAGTTCACTTTTTGCGTTTGAGTCCAAAGACTGAATCCATTAAAGGTCTCTCTTGAGCCTGCCGTGAATTTCAGGGCTCCTAGGAGAATGCTCCAGGCTCACTTAACTGGTTTGAAATCGCATGGCCTCAGGCTACACCGTCTTTATTTGGAGCAGAATGGGAGCCAGGGAATTAGTTCAAAAGCCACAACCACTTTTTCCCTTTACTGTCTAATTTCTGTGGTTCCGTGTTGGTTGGCTTCACACCATTTGCAAAATTTTAAGAACCATTCCAGAAGACATCGGTCATGCCGTTAGAATGAATATCTTTCTGTCACTTTCTCTTCTGTTTTCTCATTTGCACCCTTGCCATCCATACGTATGTGGTTTGGACTTTGGAAATTTAGAGGCTTGAAAAAACATAGCAGGCTTTCTCTCCAGCCCCAGATGGAACTCGTGTTTGTTTTTGCTTGGGGTTTGGGTGGTGTGTGTGTGTGTGTGTGTGTGTGTGTGTGTGTGTGTGTGTGTGTGTTGGTGAGAGAATGGGGGGAGAGAGAGATGATAGAAAACAGAGAAAGGGAGGGTTTTGATGCATGATAGCCAGACGTGCAGAGAATATCAGTGTTCTCGGCAGAAGGGCATTCACATGGTAGAAAACAGGATGAGACTATGGAAGGTGATTTCTGTGCCAACAGGATTAAATCACAGGCTCTGTGTAATAATAGCACCTGCCCCAGGAAGCACAGCAGGACCCACTGGGCTTTGGCTCCACTCTGAGCAGGTTTGGAGGCGAGCTGCTCATACTCAAAGCCTGTTGCTGCCTTTTGATGTGAAACAAGGACTAGTCAGTTCTGCTCAGTTGGTCAGCAAGAGCAGCAACAGATAGAAAGGGGAGGCTTAGGCAGTGACTGATGCCGGAGTCACAGGGCTGGAGGCAGACTCTGTAGAGGAGGAAGGGGTTAGGGGGGATGGAGTTGGGGGGAGGTGGTTGGAGACCTGCTGTCTTGACTGTGGATGTAGAATGTACCGCCAGGAGAGTGTCTGGGCTCCAATCCCAGCTTTGCACTGAGGATGATGGTGCGACTCTGATTGAATGACTTAACTCCTCAGCTTCTGAATCCTCGTTTATCAGCAAGTGATAATAAGACTTTCCATACTGTTCATGTTCATGGGGTTCTCATGGCAAGAATACTGGAGAGGTTTGCCATTCCTTCCTCCAGTGGACCGTGTTTTGTCAGAACTCTCCACTATGACCCGTCCGTCTTGGGTGGCCCTGCATGGCATGGCATGGCTCCTAGCTTCACTGAGTTACCCAAACCCCTTTGCCACATGACAAGGCTGTGGTGGATATGAACCTGAGCAAACTCCAGGAGACAGTGGAGTGGGAAGCCTGGCGTGCTGCAGTCCATAGGGTCGGAAAGAGTTGGACACTACTGAGCACAGCACAGCAGAGCAGCCTAAATTGGTACTGCTGCTGCTGCTGCTAAGTCACTTCAGTCGTGTCTGACTCTGTGCGACCCCATAGATGGCAGCCCACCAGGCTCCACCGTCCCTGGGGTTCTCCAGGCAAGAACACTGGAGTGGGTTGCCGTTTCCTTGTCCAATGCATGAAAGTAAAAAGTGAAAGTGAAGTCACTCAGTCGTGTCTGACACTTAGCAACCCTATGGACTATAGCTTACTAGGCTCCTCTGTAGATTATTAAAAAAAAAAAAAATCAAGGGGTAAATACACCAAAAGTGAGCCAAGCATTTGCAAGGCTGGGCTTCCGGGAGCCCTTGATGATCAGGCTGCTGTCCATGGTCTCAGAAGCTGTTTTGCTCCTTTCTCCGTGGCCTTCAGAGCTCATTGCAACCAGTGAAATGGAATCCAGGACACCAACCCTTCCAGGCAATAAAGGGGACAGAGGACAGACCTGGGTCTGAAGGAAGAAAAGGAATCTAATCCTTCCAATACAGCTTCAGCAGACGAAGCGTGCAAAGGGGGCTGGGGAAGGGAGCAGCCTGCTGTCTCCATTCTCAGAGCCCCTGGGTGAGGGAGGGCCTCAAGGGAGGCCCTCCCGATACCGTGAAGCTTCTCTCCCCAGAACTCTCGAGTTACTTATATAAGTAACTCAAGAGTCTTCAGATTTTGAAGACCCTGGTTTCTCTGTTACTGGCAGCATGACTCAAGCTCTGCTGAGTTTAATGGGCACTTTAAGCTCCTTCATTTCCAACCGTCAAAATTGTTTTCCAACCTCTTGTTTTGTTCAGCGATTACTCTCCCACTTAAAGTTCGCTTCAGATGGAAGGACAGAGAAGTAACATTGGTTTGCTTGAGTCTGAGCTGAGGTGATGAAAAATCTGTGGCTTTGATGTGAATACTTCTGGAATCTGGTAAGGCAGTAAGGGCTCTAGTTAGTGGTCAAACTGAACAGTTACTTCTGAAATCAAGTGAATGGAGTCTTGAAAGTGCAAAGTAGCCCCGATACACAAAATTCAGTCTTAAAGAGGTGGCTTTTCAACTGACTACTGAGCTCTGTGAGTTCATTTTCATGTCTATCCCCAGGCTCCTCTCATATTTTCTTGCCTGAATTTCTTGACTGCTTCATCTCTTCACTCACTCACCCATACATCCATCATCCATCCATCTATTCAGTGACTTGATTGCACTCCTGTTATGAGCCAATCAGGGCTTCCCAGTCGGCACTGGTGATAAAGAACCTGCCTGCCAATGCAGGAGATAGAAAAGACGCTGATTCCATCCCTGGGTTGGGAGGATCCCCTGGAGTAGGGCATGGCAACCCACTCCAGTATTCTTGCCTGGAGAATCCCATGGATAGAGAAGTCTGGCAGTCTATAGTCCATAGGGTCACAAAGAGTCAGACACGACTGAAACGACTTAGCGTGCACACATGCAACGAGCCTGTCACCACCTAGATTTGGGGAATATTTGGTGAATTGTCTTGGAGCTGGCAGATCCTCACAGCTATCACCAGTCTGTACTTCTTCCATCATTTTCATTCAAGTACCAGCCCCTTTCTTGGCTAACTCCTGTACTGTTCCCTGCTAAACTTATCTCCTAGTATCAGGTTAGCAGTTTCTTTCTTGTTCCCACAACCACCCTGACGTGTATACTTGCTGAATCCCATTTCGCCAAGCACCAACTTTTTTGTGTGGTGACAGAGTAGAGCTCAGCCCCTGGAGATGGGGGTGGGTGCGTTGGGATAATTGTAAGGTGCAAGAATGTAGTTTTGTGTTTGACATGGGGACCAGGGAACCTGAAGATGACTGATAAGTTCCCTTAACCTCATGGAAAATCACAGTTGGAAAACCCTAAGAGGTTACCTTATCCAGTTTCCTGGACCTCAGAAATCTCTGCAATGTCTATATCGAATCATGAGCCTTTTCTGTAATATTTCTCAGGATAGAAAGTTCATTCAGCAGCACACTTTGGGATTCATCTTAACTATTACAAAGTTCTTCCATGTATTCTCACCAATATCTTCCTTTTTATTAGAATAACCTCAATACTTTGGTCCTTGTTTACTCTCCCTATGGAAGCAACAAGAATATCCAATTTCTTTTCCATATTGCAACTGAATTACTGTGGATTTTTTCATTTGTAAGTAACCCAAACCCTACCTTAATTGGCCTAAGCATAATGGGGGACTTAATAAGAAAGATGTAGAGTTTTGCTATGGGACCCAAGACAGAAATGCACAAATGCGTTAGGCTTGAGGAATGATCTGGAAGCAGAGACTCAAAAGCACCAAGATTCTTTCCAGGTCTTTCATCTCTCTCGCTCCCTCTCCCTCTCTCCTCCATTTTTACAGGCAGATTCTTTACCCTCTGAGTCACCACAGAAGCCCAAATGTTAGATGCTCAAAGTCATAGTTAAACAAATAGGATTATAATATATTATTGTAGGGAAAGGATGTTTTGATCCACATTTCCTTTTAAAATAAACAAGCAAGTACATACTTCCTCATTTTGGCTAAAGAGGTTAAATGCCCCACAGTGAACTCACAAAGCAAACTCAGTTTGTTATTTTTTTTTATTTGTCATTCAAATAACAAATATTTGACTGCAGCAATATTTGTAATATTTCTCCCAAATTTTATCATCAGGTTATATATCGCCAGTTTCTCCAAACTTTCCTCAAATGATAGCTTCCATGGAGACTATTTCCCTATCTGTTTTTTTTTTTTTTTAACTTTTCAAAATTTTATCCTTAAAAACATGGCTTCATTGGAACAGATGTATTTGATCAGTATGGAGTTAAGGTCATCTGGTCAAAAGTTGGAGTCCCCCTTGGAGATACCTTTCTTGGAACTTACCACTTCACCTAACCTGAAAGTTTCCATCGCTCGTAAGAGTTATGATCCCAAAGAAATTTTTCTGTATAGAGAACTCAAGATGAAAGACTGAATAATGACATTGGCCAAGGACGGTCTGAATCCAAACCAAAGTGAAATCTTATTAATAATATAACTGAAAAATTTGCCCAGAGAACATTGGGCTATTACTTATACCAAGCTTTTAGAGACATATTGTCTCATTTAGTAGTTAAAATTCATGAACTACAAATAGTAAATGCATACAGCAATTTTTTTTCTTTATATACTATTTATCTCTTATATAGCAATCCTTAAGTGGTACTTTAAAAATTACTTTATGTTTTGTAATTGGTTTAAGCTTCATTATTTCCTAAAATAACAAGATTACCTTTACCACTGCATTGTTTAATAAATCATTTATTTAGAACCAACTAAAGACATATATAAAAGCTATTATGCTAGGTACTGGGGCTTTGGACGTGAATATGACTTTTGAATCTCAGGAGTTTATGATCTAATAATGCACCTCTATATGCATGCACACAAATTGTAGTTAAGGGTGTGTCTCAGGCTTACCTAGGGTAGCTGCAAAAATCAGAGGACAACAAGTACAATTAAAGGGCATTATGGAGGCCTCCCAGGTTACGCTAGTGGTAAAGAACCTGCCTGCCAATGCAGGAGACGTAAGAGACAAGATTTTGATCCCAGGGTTGAGAAGATCCCCTGGAGGAGGGCACAGCAACCCACTCCAATATTCTTGCCTGGAGAATCCCATGGACAGAGGAGCCTGGTGGTCTACAGTTTATGGGGTTACAAAGAGTCGGACATGACTGAAGCAACTTAGCATGCACACACACAGAGGACAGTGAATGACCTTCCAGGCATGCTGACCTTGAGATCCCTGTGGGCCTCTTGGTGGAGATGTTTAATAAGTATTTGGATTTTAAAGAGAAGATTTAGAGAGAGAACTCTAACCCAGAAATGTGACTCTAGGCTCTACAAACTAGCTAAGTCATTATCCTGTTTGTTGTGCATTGGAATCCACTCCCAGGCTCTTCTCTGGAAGGCCAGTGGTTAAGACTTAGCCTTCTAGTGCAAGGGCTGTAGGTTCAATCCTTGTTTGGGGAGCTAAGATCCCACATGCCTCATGGCCAACAAATGGAAGCAGTTCAGTTCAGTTCAGTTGCTCAGTCCTGTCCGACTTTCTGTGACCCCATGGACTGCAGAAGCCAGGCTTCCTTGTCCATCATCAACCCTCGGAGTTTACTCAAACTCATGTCCATCGAGTTGGTGATGCCATTCAACCATCTCATCCTTTGTCGACCCCTTCTCCTCCTGCCTTCAATCTTTCTCAGCATCAGAGTCTTTTCCAATGAGTCAGCTCTTCGCATGAGGTGGCCAAAGTATTGGAGTTTCAGCATTGACATCAGTCCTTCCAATGACTATTCAGGACTCACTTCCTTTAGGATGAACTGGTTGGATCTCCTTGCAGTCAGTCCAAGGGACTCTCAGATATGCTATCTAGGTTGATCGTGGCTTTTCCTGCAAGGAGCAAGCATCCTTTAATTTCGTAGTCACCATCTGCAGTGATTTTGGAGCCCAAGAATATAAAGTCTGTCACTGCTTCCAACGTATCCCCATCTATTTTCCATGAGGTGATGGTACTGGACCTAGACAGTATATTAAAAAGCAGAGACACTACTTTGCCAACAAAGTTCCATATAGTCAAAGCTATGGTTTTTCCAGTAGTCAGGTATGGATGTGAGAGTTGGACTATAAAGAAAGCTGAGCACTGAAGAATTGATGCTTTTGAACTGTGGTGTTAGAGAAGACTCTTGAGAGTCCCTTGGACAGCAAGAAGATTTAGCCAGTCCATCCTAAAGGAAATCAGTCCTGAATATTCATTGGAAGGACTGATGATGAAACTGAAACCCCAGTACTTTGGCCACATGATGAGAAGAACTGACTCATTAGAAAAGACCCTGATGCTAGCAAAGATTGAAGGCAGGAGGAGAAGGGGATGACATAGGGTGAGATGGTTGGATGGCATCACTGACTCAATGGACATGAGTTTGAGTAAACTCTGGGAGTTGGTGATGGACAGGGAGGCCTGGCGTGCTGTGGTCCATGGGGTCACAAAGAGTCAGACACGACTGAGGGACTGAACCGAACTGAACTAATGGCACTGAATGCCATGATCTTAATTTTCTGAATGTTGCATTTTAAGCCAACTTTTTCACTCTCCTCTTTGACTTTCATCAAGAGGCTCTTTAGTTCTTCACTTTCTGCCATAAAGGTGGTGTCATCTGCATATCTGAGGTTATTGACATTTATCCCGGCAATCTTGATTCCAGCTTGTGCTTCTTCCAGCTCAGCGTTTCTCATGATGTCCTCTGCATATAAGTTAAATAAGCAGGGAGACAATATACAGCCTTGACATACTCCTTTCCCAATTTGGAACCAGTCTGCTGTTCCATGTCCAGTTCTAACTGTTGCTTCTTGACCTGCATACAGATTTCTCAGGAGGAAGGTAAGGTGGTCTGGTATTCCCATCTCTTGAATAATTTTCCACAGTTTGTTGTGATCCACACAGTCCAAAGCTTTGGGGTAGTCAATAAAGCAGAAATAGATGTTTTTCTGGAACTCTCTTGCTTTTTTGAAGATCCAAAGGATATTGGCAATTTGATCCTAGTCAACAAAATAGTAGCCATCCTAGTCAACAAAGGGTCCGAAATGCAGTACTTGGATGCAGTCTCAAAAAGGACAGAATGATCTCTGTTCGTTTCCAAGGCAAACCATTTAGTATAATAGTGATCCAAGTTTATGCCCCAACAACTAATACTGAAGAAGCTAAGGTTGAATGGTTCTGTGAAGACCTATGAGACCTTCTAGAATTAGCACCCAAAAAAGTAGAAGCAATGCTGTAACAAATTTAGTAAAGATTTTAAAAAAGGTCCACATCAAAAGAAAAAAGTCTTAAAAAAAAGAATCCCCTTCAGGACTTCCCTGATGGGTCTAAACACTGGAAACCTGTAATTAGTGTGATATCTTGCCTTTTACTGGTACCAGCATACCCAGAAGTTTCTTATTTACCAGGAAATCACTTATCTCACCATGCATTCATTGCCTCCCAGGAAAAAACACTGAATGTAGCTCATACTGAGGTAACAGACTTGGAGACCAGTTAGTCAGAGTGATTAGCTGCACTGGGTCTGATTTGTATCAGGAGTTGGATAAGAAAGTCTCCACTCTGAAGTCTCTCCTAGAGACACTGCAGCATGAACAAGCAGTAAAAACTGTGTTTTAAAAATTTATTATCAAAAACCTTAGAAACTTAATAAAAAATTCTGGGAAATCACAAGCTTCTGGTGATGTGTGAGTCATGGGGAAGGAACGCTTGAACCCCCGACCAGAGCTTGACCATCTAATGATAAACAGATATGTTTGCTTCCTGTCTACTGAGCTCTCAGACCCACAGTCAGTTGCCAAGCCTAAGTTAAATGACCTTGTAGGCAACTCTCATCTCATAGATAATTCTCATCTCTCCTTCTCTTCCTTTTAATTCCTTTCAGTGAAGACCTCAGCTTGAGCTTTCACACTAGATTCCTTCCTACCTTCCAAACCATTCCACACCTGACATGGCATTGATCTTAAATCACTGAACACAGTCCAGGCTGGCATTCAGGTTCCTTCACAGTGCATCCCCAGGCTGGCCTCCCAACTCCCTTCGTTCAACAAGTGTTACAACTAGAAGCTGGACTTTTTCTAAATACACATTGCCTTTTCCTTCCCTTGCATTTTTGCTCCTACTATCTTTTCTGCTGTGCCTTTTCTCCATCTTTGTCCGTACCCTTCCTCCTCCCCCACTGAGCCCTTACCTGTCTTTAGCAACCATCCTGAAAACTTCTTTTCTTAGGATGGACACCCTTTATCACCCGACCTGGAAACCCATCCTTTTAAAAGAAACTTTCTTATACAGTGATGTATGTAAAAATGTTTTCTCTACTCAAATATAAGCTCTTGTAGGACAGGAAACTGTTATTTTGTTTTATTGTACCTTGTACTGTGCCTTCCACCCAGTGAAAGTGAAAGTGAAGTCGCTCAGTTGTGTCTGACTCTTTGCGACCCCGTGGACTGTAGCCTACCAGGCTGCTCTGTCCATGGGATTCTCTAGGCAAGAGTACTGGAGTGGGTTACCGTTTCCTTCTCCAGGGGATCTTCCCGACCCAGGGATCGAACCTGGGTCTCCCGCATCGGAGGCAGATGCTTTAACCTCTGAGCCACCCCTAGTAGGTACTTATTAAGTGACCGTTGAATAAATAACTGAGGCCATAGATCTTGAACCTCTTTGATTTAAAGTTTTTCCATTTTAGCATTTCTTGGAGCATCCCTCGTCTTAGGAACTAAGTTTGGCCAGAGGGGTTATGCTGATGAAGGTTCTGTTACAAGTGAGTCTTAACCTTTGTTTGGGGTACTGAAATTCAGTCATTTGTTGGAAGATTTATCGACACTGCGCCAGCCTCTGAGGTTACGGATCTATAGAAGACACACTCTGCCCCAGAGGACGCCAGGGTTAAAAGTGCTGTAATAAAAGCATGTTTGAAATGCTGAGGGAATCCTGAGGAGGGAGCACTAACCTTGCTCGGAGAAGTAGGTAATGTATCAACAGTTCGCGTGACACTTCATTTGTTTGGCAGCGCAGGTGTTTCCTTAGCATTCCCTTTACAGAATTTATTAAGTACCCAAATGCTATGTTTGCACCTGTGCCTGGCTGAAATTAGTTAATTTTTCCACAATTGATAGACATTTCCACAGTCTTCAAGAATCATTGTGTCAGGCATTATTCTAAGCACTTCATAGACAATATCTCGTTTAATACTCATGACAGTCTTAGGGGATACGTATTGCTTTACATGGTTTTTCCAGTAGTCATGTATGGCTGTGAGAGTTGGACCATAAAGAAGGCTGAGTAAGAACGGATGCTTTTGAACTGTGGTGCTGGAGAAGACACTTGAGAGTCCCTTGGACTGCACGGAGGTCAAATTAGTCAACCTAAAGGAAATCAGTATTGAATATTCATTGGTAGGACTGATGCTGAAGCTAAAGCTACTGTGGCCACCTGATGCAAAGAACTGACTCACAGGAAAAGACCCTGATGCTGGGAAAGATTGAAGGCAGGAGGAGAAGGGGTCAATAGAGGATCCAATGGTTGGATCGACTCAATGGATGTGAGTTTGAGCAAACTCCAGGAGATGGTTGAGGACAGGGAAGCCTAGCGTGCTGAGTCCATGGGGTTGCAGAGTTGGACATGACTTAGTGACTGAACAACAAAGTCATAGGGAAGTAAATTAGTTTTTTATATTAATTGTCAGGACTGGGACTTAACATAGTTCTGATTCACAGTGCAGAGTACTAACCACTGTCTGATCATGACAAGGTACAGGAGGCCTGCATGGTTCTGATTCCATACCCCACTTTCTTAACATTACAAGTTAATAATTTTGAAAGACAAATTTGAAAAAATTATGGAAAAATCATGACCAAACTTTGGCATTTAACTGTTTTAAAATTGACAAAAGCAAACCTAAATGGATAGCCAATCTTTAGGAGAAAAAATAGTTTATTTATTTATTTTATTTTTTTAAAAAAGCACTTCAAGTACTATTTAAAGCACAAAACAATCAGTAAACTAAGCCTTATCCATAGAATTCTGAGGTTTGTGAAAACATGAGATTCTTACAAATATGGGAGGAGAGAAGGAAGGAAAATGGCTCTCACTTTTATTGTTTTAGTCACTTCTTGGACTGTTTAACATTTATCTTCTTAAGAACTGCTTAGGAATAGTATTTCTGCTTTTGCAAAAGCTTCAAAATCACTATTTCATGCTCTCATCCTTAAATACAGACTTGTGGGAAGTAAGTCTTCAGTTAGTAACATCAAGTCTCCGCAATTTGTGCTCCAACAGCTCAGAACCCTCCCACCCCCCATTTTTCCTCCTCTGAGGATCAATTTCCTAAACAGGGCTTGTTTATTCTTATATCTATTTTTTATTTTTGGGGTACAGATTTATTTTAGAATCTCCAACACTGTATCTACTTAATACAGAACAGGTTTGTGTATGGAATTTATACCCAAGGAGCTTTAAGTAGCGTAAAGGAGCTTCTGAGACATTAGGGAACATACATATCTGCTTCTGGTTCTTGGCAGAGAGCTTCTAAAGCCGATGTAAATTCCTACTTGATAAAAGCATTTGGGGCATCTTTTGTTGTAGTGAGGTGGCTCCGGATGGCTCCAGGGTGGGGGCTGGTCACCAGAAAGATGAAGCCGTGATTAGAAGCTTTGCATTTTTTAAAGTTATTTTTAATTGAAGGATAGTTGCTTTACAATAGTGTGTTGGTTTCTGCCGTTTATCAACATGAGTCAGCCATACGTATACATATGTCCCCTCCCTCTCGAACCTCCCTCCCACTTCTGACCCCCTCCCACCCCTCTAGGTTGTCAGAGAATCCTGGTTTGAGTTCCCTGAGTCAGACAGCAAATCCCCACTGTCTATTTTACATGTGGCAGTGTATATGTTTCCATGCTACTCTCTCCATTCGTCCCACCCTCTCCTCCCCGCTGCCCCCATGTCCATAAGTCTGTTCTTTATGTCTGCATCTCCATTGCTGCCGTCCTGCAAATAGATTCATCAGTACCATCTTTCTACTGCTGCTGCTGCTAAGTCACTTCAGTTGTGTCTGACTCTGTGCAACCCCATAGACGGCAGCCCACCAGGCTCCACCGTCCCTGGGATCCTCCAGGCAAGAACACTGGAGTGGGTTGCCATTTCCTTCTCCAGTGCATGAAAGTGAAAAGTGAAAGTGAAGTTGCTCAGTCATGTCCGACTCTTCGTGACCCCACGGACTGCAGCCCACCAGGCTCCTCTGTCCATGAGATCCTCCAGGCAAGAGTACTGGAGTGAGGTGCCATTGCTTTCTCTGTACCATCTTTCCAGATTCCATATATATTTATTAAAATACAGTATTTGCTTTTTTCTCTTTTTGACGTACTTCACTCTGTATAATAGACTCTCAGTTCATCTACCTCATTGACCTTGACTCAAGTGTGTTCCTTTTTATGGCCAAGAAATATTCCCTTGTATATATTTACTAAAGCTTCTTTATCCATCCATCTGTCAATGGACATCTAGGTTGTTTTCCTATCCTGGCTATTGTAAATAGTGCTGCAGTGAACACTGGGGTCCATGTGACTTTTTCAGTTATGGTTTTCTCAGGATATATGCTCAGTGGTGGGATTGTTGGGTCATATGGTAGTGTCATGCCTAGTTTTGTAAGGAATCTTCCATAGTGACTGTATCAATTTACATTCCCACCAGCAGTACGAGAGGGTTCCTTTTTCTCCACACCCTCTCCAGCATTTGTTGTTTTTAGATTTTTTGATGATGGCCATTCTGACTGTTGTGAGGTGATATCTCATTGTAGTTTTGATTTGCATTTCTCTAATAATGAGTGATATTTGGCATGTTTTTATGTGTTTATTAACTATCTGTATGTAGAAGCTTGGAATTTTTAACTCCACCCCCCCCCCCACATTCTTCAGAGAGGGGAGAGGGGCTGGAAATGAAGTGAATAATTGATCACACCAAGCTTCAATTGTATGGAGCTCAGAGTGCTTCCATGTTAGTGAACACATACCCATATGGGGAGGGTGATGGGCTCAAACTCCATGGGACAGAAGCTCCTGCATTGGATTCCCCCATGACCCTGTCCTGCGGATCTCTTCATCTGACTGTTCACAATGCTTTAATAAATTGGTAAATGTAAGTAAGTGTTTTCCTGAATTCTTCAAGAGGCTTTAGCAGAGTATCTGGTCCAAGGGGAGGCGGTAATGGGAACCTCTGATTTGTAGCCATGTCAGACAGAGATTGTGGATAACCTGGATGCTTACTCTTTGTCATTATCTGAAGTAGGGGGTCAGTCTTTTGAGGCTGAGCCCTTAACATGTGGAATCTGATGCTGTCTTTAGTAGACAGTGTTGGAATTAACTAGCTGGTGTCACAGAGAATTACTTGGTGTGGGAAAATCCCACGCATATTCGGTGACCAGAAGTATAGAAGTGTTGTGAGTGTGAGAACAAAGGAGAAACCCAGGAGGATTACTGGAGATTTTTCCCTACACAGAGCTGTAGTTCATAAGCATTCTGGGTACCAAACATGAAAGATTAAGAGTAGTAGGGTGCTAGGCATAAAGCTTGTGTAAGTGTCTCTATTCCAGATCCCAGAAATAAACCCATGCATAGATGGCCAACTGATCTTCAACAAAGATGCCAAGAACTCACATGAGGAAAAGACAGTCTCTTCAACAAATGGTATGGAAAAACTGGATATTCATGTGCAAAGAAGAAAATAAACCCTGATCACATACACACCACTCACAAAATTGATTTGAAATTGATGTCAAGACCTGAAGCTGTAAAACTACTAGAAGAAAACATAGGGATTAAGTTCCTTAACATTGATCTTGGCAACTGGTTTTGGATATATACCAAAAGCACGGGCAACAGCAGCAAAGATGGGACTGAACCATTTCAAAAGCTTCTTCACAGCAAAGGAAACAATCAATTGTGTGAAAAGGCAATCCACAGAATGGGAGAAAATATTTGCAAACCATCTATCTGATAAGGGGTTAGTATCTAAAGTAAATAAGGGACTTATGTAACTCAATGCCCAAAATTAATCTGATTAAAAAATGGGCATAGGACTTAAGTAGACATTTGTTCAAAGAAAACATATGAATAGCCAACAGGTGCATGAAAAGATTGTCAACATCACTAATCACCTGGGAAATGCAAATCAAAACCCACCATAATGAGATATTACTTCATACCTGCTCAAATGACTATCATCAAGAAGACAGGAACTATGTGTTGGTGGGGAAGAAAAGGGAACCTTTATGCACTGTTTGTGGGAATGTAAATTGGTGCAACCACTGTGGAACAGTATGGAAATTCCTCAAAAAATTAAGAACAGAACCACCATGTGATCCAACAATCCTACTTCTGGGTGGATATCCCAAGGAAAAGCAGGTTATTGAAGAGATTTCTGTACTTACTTCAAGCTCATTGCAGCATTATTCACAATAGCCTGGACATGGAAACATCCAAGTGTACATTGACAAATGAATGGGTAAAGAAAAAGTTATATAAATAAATAAATAAGTGAATATTCAGCCATAAAGAAGAAGGAAACCTTGTCTTTTGTGACAACACAGATGGACCTCAAGGGCATTATATTAAGTAGGAGAAGTCAAAGAAAGTCAAATATTGTGTGATGTCACATGTGGAATCTAAAAAGCTGAGCTCAGACGGAGGGAGTAGAATGGTGCTTACTAGGGGTTGTGGGGCAGAGGAAATGAGATGCTGGTCAAAGGTGCACATTCTAGTTGTAAGACAGTAAGGTCTGGGCATCTAATATACAGCCTGGTGACTATAATTAATAGTACTGCACTGTGTACTTGAAAGTTGTTAATAACAGATCTTAAATGTTATTACCGCAAAAAAGGTACTATGAGGAGGTGGAGGTGTTAGCCGATCTTATTGTAATAATTGTTTGTGATATACGTGTGTCAGGTCACTCTCAGCAGTCTCAGTATCATGCCCGTCAATTTTAAAAGCAATATATGTTTAACCTATTTTACCTAATTGTTAGGAGAGACGATATTTTAATATCTTAAGCTCCTGCTTTTTTCCCCCTGGCTTTTATCTACTTTATCTTGTCCTATCATAGCATTCCCTTCTATCAGCTTTCCTATTTACAAGGCCATTTTTATTCTCATCTCATTCCATCCTGATGCTCTCAACTCCTCTCCGCCAGTTCTTTCTCTTCCATGATGTCTATTTCAAGATTCCTGAGAGATTGACAAGTCCTCGAAATACCACTCGCCCATCTGCTTTCTTTCCCTTCTTTCATAGTTGGACCTAAATTTCACTCAAACACATCTTCCTAAATGCTTCATGACTATGACAAACCTGACATGCTTATAACTGGCTCTTGTCTAAGTTTTGTGCACCTGCCAACTTTAGGAAAAGTGCTGAAGTTTCTGTGTGTGTCCTTGTGTGTCTGTGCCGACACTAAAGTGTTAGCTGTGCTTCTCTCTAGATGCTGAGATACAGGTAATTATTTCTCCCTCCACTCCCTCCTCTTCTTCCTTCTTTGTTTCCATTTCTTTTACTCCTCCTCCTTAATTTTCCTCTTTTAAAAAAATTCTTCTCCTCCTTTCTTTTCGTCATCTCCTTCCTCCACTAATTTATACCTCATCTCTGGTTACAATTCTACCAGTGTACTTCTAATAATGTTTTCATCTTCACCATCTGAGGGGAGCAGTTCATGTTTTGTTAGTATCCCAGTACTATGAACCCTGTAGCTGTTAGAAGTTGATTTTTTAAAAATTCTCATTTTCGCCTTTGATTTTTTCTAGCTTTATTGAGGTATACCTACAAAAACTGTATATATAAGGTATAAATATATGGTGAGAGATCTAGAGACTAGAGATCTCTTCAAGAAAATTAGAGATACCAAGGGAATATTTCGTGCAGAGATGGGCACAATAAAGGACAGAAATTGTATGGACCTAACAGAAGCAGAAGATATTAAGAAGACGTGGCAAAAATACACAGAAGAACTATACAAAAGATCTTCACAACCCAGGTAATCATGATGGTGTGATTACTCACCAAGAGCCAGATATCCTGGAATGTGAAGTCAAGTGGGCCTTAGGCAGCATCACTACAAACAAAGCTAGTGGAGGTGATGGAATTCCAGTTGAGCTATGCCAAATCCTAAAAGATGATGCTATGAAAGTGCTGCACTCAATATGCGAGCAAATTTGGAACACTCACTTAGCAGTGGCCACAGGACTGGAAAAAGTCAGTTTTCATTCCAATCCCAAAGAAAGGCAATGCCAAAGAATGTTCAAACTATCACCCCAAAGCACTCATCTCACATGCTAACAGAGTAATGCTCAAAATTCTCCAAGTGAAGCTAACAGTATGTGAACCGTGAACTTCCAGATGTTCAAGCTGGATTTAGAAAAGGCAGAGGAATCAGAGATCAAATTGCCAACATCTGTCAGATCATTGAAAAAGCAAGAGAGTTCCAGAAAAACATCTACTTCTGCTCTATTGACTATGTCAATCACAACAAACTATGGAAAATTCTTCAAGAGATGGGAATACCAGACCACCTGATCTGCCTCCTAAGAAATCTGTGTGCAGGTCAAGAGGCAACAGTTAGAACTGGACATGGAACAAGAGACTGGTTCCAAATAGGGAAAGGAATACATCAAGGCTGTATATTGTCACCCCGCTTCTTTAACTTATATGCAGAGTACATCAAGAGAAACGCTGGGCTGGAAGAAGCACAAGCTGGAATCAAGATTGCTGGGAGAAATATCAATAACCTCAGATTTGCAGATGACACTACTCTTACGGCAAAAAGTGAAGAACTAAAGAGTCTCTTCATGAAAATGAAAGAAGAGAGTGAAAAAATTGGCTTGAAACAACTTTCAGAAAACAAAGATCACGGCATCCAGTCTCTTACTTCATGGCAAAGAGATGGGGGAACAATGGAAACAGTATCAGACTTTATTTTGGGGGGTTTCCAAATCACTGCAGATGGTGACTGCAGCCATGAAATTAAAAGATACTTGCTCCTTGGAAGAAAAGCTATGACCAACCTAGATAGCATATTAAAAAGCAGAGACATTACCTTACCAACAGAGGTCTGTTTAGTCAAAGCTATGGTTTTTCCAGTAGTCATGTATGGATGTGAAAGTTGGGCTTATAAAGAGAGCTGAGTACCACCAAAAGAATTAATGCTTTTGAACTGTGGTGTTGGAGAAGACTCCTGAGAGTCCCTTGGACTTCCAGGAGACCAACCAGTCAATCCTAAAGGAAAGCAGTCCTGAATATTCATTGGAAGGACTAATGCTGAAGCTGAAACTCCAATACTTTGGCCACCTGATGCAAGGAATTGACTCATTGGAAAATACGCTGATCCTGTGAAAGATTGAAGGCAGAAGAAGGGGGTGACAGAGGATGAGATGGTTGCATGGCATCACAGTCTCTAAGGATATGAGTTTGAGAAAGCTCTAAGAGTTGATGATGGACAGGGAGACCTGGCTTGCTGCAGTCCATGGGGTCGCAAAGAGTCAAACACAACTGAGTGACTGAACTGAACTAAAGTATATGGTAAGAGTGGGCATCCTTGTATTGTTCCTGATTTAAGAGGAAAAGTGTTTAACCTTTCATCGTCAAGTATGATGTTAGCTTTCTTTCTCTTTGCTGTCTTTTTTTGTGAATGATAATTTTTCATAGTGTTATTATTTGATTCCCTATGTTTATATTCTGAGTTTTTACTGTCGGTTTTTGCTATGTAGTTATTATGAGTGTTATCACTCAGTGGTGTCTGACTCTTTGAGTGACTAACACTCATAATGACTGCAAAGCATATATTATGAGCCTTCATAAAATATTTTTCAGATATAACGGTCTGTTTTAAGCTGATAACAACTTAAGTTTGCCTGCATACAAAAACTCTACTCTTTCACATTTCCCCCCAAATTTTGTGTTTTTGATATCACAGTATACCTCTTTTTATATTGTGTATCTGTTATCAGATTATTGTATAGTTATTTTTAATACTTTTGTCCTTTAACCTTTAAACTAGAGTTAAGTGATTATCTGATTATCACACTGCTATATTGCAGTACTAGAGCAATCTGAATTTGATTAAGTATTTAGCTTTACCAGTTTTATATTTTGATGTTTTTTAATGTTACTAGGTATTGTCCTTTCATTTCAGCTTGAAGAGCTCCTTTCAGCGTTTTAATAAAGGCATTACAAGAAATGTAATGTGTTGATGAATTTCCTTACTTTTGTCTGAGGAAATATTAATCTCTCTTTCATTTCTTTTTTTTTCCAACTTTATTCATTAGTTTTTACTCATCTTCAAACTCATTATTTCTTTTAAAATGTTTGATTGAAAAAAATTTAAATTTTTGTTGTTTTATTGAAGTATAGTTGATGTACAGTTCAGTTCAGTCGCTCAGTTGTGTCTGACTCTTTGTGACCCCATGGACTGCAGCATGCCAGGCTTCCCTGTCCATCACCAACTCACAGAGCTTGCTCAAACTCAAGTCCATTGAGTCAATGATGCCATCCAACCATCTCATCCTCTGTCATCCCCTTCTCCTCCCACCTTCAATCTTTCCCAGCATCAGGGTCTTTGCCAATGAGGTCTTTTCACGTGCATCAGGTGGCCAAAGTATTGGAGCTTTAGCTTCAGCATCAGTTCTTCCAATGAGTATTCAGTACTGATTTCCTTTAGGATTGACTGGTTTGAACTCCTTGCAGTCCAAGGGACTCTCAAGTGTCTTCTCCAACACCACAGTTCAAAAGCATCAATTCTTCGGTGCTCAGCTTTCTTTATAGTCCAACTCTCACATCCATTCATGACTACTGGAAAAACCATAGTTTTGACTAGATGGACCTTTGTTGGCAAAGTAATGTCTCTGCTTTTTAATATGCTGTCTAGGTTGGTCATAGCTTTTCTTCCAAGGAGCAAACATCTTTTAATTTCATGGCTGCAGTCACCATCTACAGTGATTTTGGAGCCCAAGAAAATAAAGTCTATCACTGTTTCCATTGTTCCTCCATCTATTTGCCATGAACTGATGGGACTGGATGCCATGATCTTCATTTTTTTTTTTCATTTTTTGAATGTTGAATTTTAAGCCAACTTTTTCACTCTCTTCTTTCATTTTCATCAAGAAGCTCTTTAGTTCCTGTTAGCTTTCTGCCATAAGGGTGATGTCATCTGCATATCTGAGGTTATTGATATTTCTCCTGGCAATCTTGATTCCAGCTTGTGCTTCATCCAACCTGGCATTTCTTTTGATGTACTACCATCAGTTCAGTCGCTCAGTCATGTCTGACTCTTTGTGACCCCATGAATTGCAGCATGCCAGGCCTCCCTGTCCATCACCAACTCCTGGAGTTCACTCAAACTCACATCCATCGAGTTGGTGATGCCATCCAGCCATCTCATCCTCCGTCGTCCCCTTATCCTCCTGCCCCCAATCCTTCCCAGCATCAGAGTCTTTTCCAATGAGTCAACACTTCGCATGAGGTGGCCAAAGTATTGGAGTTTCAGCTTCAACATCAATCCTTCCAATGAACACCCAGGACTGATCTCCTTTATAATGGACTGGTTGAATCTCCTTGCAGTCCAAGGGACTCTCAAGAGTCTTCTCCAACACCACAGTTCAAAAGCATCAATTCTTCGGCATTCAGCTTTCTTCATAGTCCAACTCTCACATCCATACATGACCACTGGAAAAACCATAGCCTTGACTAGATGGACATTTGTTGGCAAAGTAATGTCTCTGCTTTTGAATATGCTATCTAGGTTAGTCATAACTTTCCTTCCAAAGAGTAAGTGTCTTTTAATTTCATGGCTGCAATCACCAACTGCAGTGATTTTGGGGCCCCCCAAAATAAAGTCTGACACTGTTTCCGCTGTTTCCCCATCTATTTCGCATGAAGTGATGGGACCAGATGCCATGATCTTAGTTTTCTGAATGTTGAGCTTTAAGCCAACTTTTTCACTCTCTGCTTTCACTTTCATCAAGAGGCTCTTATGCATATAAGTTAAATAAGCAAAGTGACAGTGTACAGCCTTGATGTATTCCTTCCCCAATTGGGAACCAATCTCTTGTTCCATGACCAGTTCTAACTGTTGTTTCTTGACCTGTACACAGATTTCTCAGGAGGCAGGTAATGTGGTCTGGTGTTCCCATCTCTTTCAGAATTTTCCACAGTTTGTTGTGATCTACATAGCCAAAGGCCTAATGTAGTCACTGAAGCATAAGTAGATGTTCTTCTGGAATTCTCTTGTTTTTTTTCTATGATCCGATGGATTTGGCAATTTGATCTCTGATTCTTCTGCCTTTTCTAAATCCAGCTTGAACATCTGGAAGTTCTCGGTTCATGTACTGGTGAAGCTTGGCTTGGAGAATTTTGAACATTACTCTACTAGTATGTGAGATGAGTGCAATTGTGCAGTAGTTTGAACATTCTTTGGCATTGCCTTTCTTTGGCATTGCCTTTCTTTGGGATTGGAATGAAAACTGAACTTTTCCAGTCCTGTGGCCACTGCTGAGTTTTCCAAACTTGCTGGCATATTGAGTGCAGCACTTTCACAGCATCATCTTTTAGGATTTGGCATAGCTCAACTGGAATTCCATCACTTCCACTAGCTTTGTTCATAGTGATGCTTCCTGAGGCCCTCTTGACTTTGCAGTGCAGGATGTCTGGCTCTAGGTCAGTGATCACACATTCATGGTTATCTGGGTCATTAACGTCTTTTTGTATAGTTCTTCTATATATTCCTGCCATCTCTCAATATCTTCTGCTTCTGTTAGGTTCATACCATTTCTGTCTTTTATTGTGTCCATCTTTGCATGAAAATTTCCCTTAATATCTTAAATTTTCTTAAAGACATCTCTAGTCTTCCCCATTCTATTGTTTTCCTCTACTTCCTTGCATTGACCAATGAGGAAGTCTTTCTTATCTTTCCTTGCTATTCTTTGGAACTCTGCATTCAGGTGGATATATCTTTCCTTTTCTCCGTTGCCTTTTGCTTCACTTCTTTTCTCAGCTATTTGTAAGGCATCCTCAGACAACCATTTTGCCTTTTTGCTTTTCTTTTTCTTGGGGATGATTTACAATGTTGAGTTAATTACTGCTCAGTTACTGCATAGCAGAGTGACTAATTTATACATATATATATATATATATACATTATTTTTCATTATGGTTTTTCACAAGATATTGAATATAGTTCACTTGCTATACAGTAGGGCCTCCTTGTATATCCATTGTATATATACCAGTTTATATCTGCTAATCCCAAACTCGCAATCCAGTCCTCTCCTAACCTCTCCCCTCTGGCAACCACCAGTATATTCTCTCTGTGATTCTATATATATATTTTTTTCATAGATTCTCCCTTCATTTCTGAAGGATAGCGTTACCAAGATAAAGTATTCTTGTTTGACATTTTATTTTCTTTTAGCACTTTGAATACAGCATCCCATTCTCTTCTGGCCTGCAAGATTTCTCTTGAAAAATCTTCTTTTAGTCTTATGGAATTCCCTTACTCTTGCTACTTTAAAAATTCTCTTTATCTTTGATTTTAAACAATTTTATTATAATATGTCTTTTCTTTTATTCTACTGTCTTAAAGATTATTCTGAGTTAAAATTTTGAGGTGACCAACTAGCTTCAGAATGTCGGATGTCTAAATCTCTCACCAAATTTGGGATACTCTTAGCTATTATTTCTTTAAATAAACTTTGTTCTTTCTCCCTCTATTCTTTGTCTGGAACTCTGATAATGGGTAGATTTTTTTCTTTCAATGGTATTCTATAATGCCCACAGAATTTCTTTACTCTTTTAAATTCTGAGTTCTCAGAAAACTGTCAGGAGCCCGGTTCCATGAGAGTTGGCTGGCTCAGTGATCAAGGGCCTGGGTTGGCTAAAGTCCATGGGGAGACAGGTGTCAGGGAGCTGCCTGGGGTCATGGAAGCCCCCCAGAGCTGGGCAGGGAACTGGCATTCATTGAAACCACTTGGGACTGCTGGAACCAGCAGATACTAGAGTGAGTCAAGGGCCTGGATTTGTCAGAGCCACTGGGGCCTTGGTACCATAGAAGCTGTCAGGAATGTTGGAGCCACTTGTAGTCCTGGGGCAGCAGGGACTCACTGGGGTCCAATGACGTGGAAGTCACTTTCGGGCAGGGGAGTTGCCTGGGGCTGCTGGAACCAGTGGATACTGGGGTGAACCAGGGCCCAGGTTTGATGGAGCCCACTGGATCCGCCTAGGGCCATGAGAATCAGTCTGGTGCTGGCCGTTAGGTCTGCTCAGTGGTATAGACCATCTCACGTCTTCTCGTTGCTGGATTCAGGGTGAAGGTGCAGTTTCTCTGTGAGACATGGTTGGCATTCTCATGGCAGAGGGCAAGTGTACAAAGGGCTGTGCTGGTGGATTCAAAACTTCTGCATCAATTCACACAGGCAGGCCTGGTGAGGAGGCAAAGGCACATATGCTGCCTCCTGCAGGGAGACATCACAGGGCAAAAGTGTGTAACCTGCTCCCAGATAAGATGCGTGTGTTCAGGCATGTCCAACTCTGTGCAACCCGATGGACTGTAGCTCTCCAGGCTCCTCTACCCATGGGATTCTCCAGGCAAGAATACTGCATTGGGTTGTCATGCCCTCCTCTAGGTGATCTTCCTGACCCGGGGATCAAACCCACGTCTTTTGCATCTCCTGCATTGGCAGGCAGGTTTTGTTTTGTTTTGTTTTGTTTTTTACCACTTGTGCCACCTGGTAAGGCTTCACATGGCAGGAGAAAATAATTTGAATAATAGTGAGAGGTCCGTGTTAATAATCAGCTGGACCTTAATTTTCTCATACTGGGCTTTGGGGGGTACTTGTGAGAATCATGAGATGGAAAGAAGTCTTCAATTGTAGGTGTGGCAAAGACAAGAATTTGGAAGTATCTCATGTCCATCTATTCCTTATTATATCATTTTACCCCTGAAATTAAAAGTGAATTCAATATTTAAATGTAAATATAATTAGAAATGCAAAGACCATAACAATATTAAAAATGCAAAGGGAATGCAAATATAAATTATGTCATTTACCTTTTTGACATATTTTGTCTGCAGAGACTTGGGCTGACATAATTTCATCTTGTTTAGTTTGCAGATAAAAAGATAATCCCTGATACCATGTGAATTACATTGTGGAAAGCTCTACTGAACCACTGTATGGGGGAAAAAATATAGCTGGGCTTCTTACTCACATTATTGACTAGTATTAAAGAAAATGGAAAAAAAAAAAAAAACCCTACAGTTTGACCTACCCTGGTCTTTCACCTCGATTGAGTTAGCAATTTACCCCTCAGCATATTTTTCTCTGGATTGCTTCCTTAACCATCGAAAGATGAAGGGCGCAGTCAGACTTCTGAAGGATGCTATCAGCAGCCCCTTCTTCATAGTAACCATGCTCTGTAACCAACTTCCCACTGACTCTGATTGCAAAGTCCAAGATATTAACGTCTGAAAATTGAGGTTTTGAATTGAAAGGAAAACACCTCAATTTTAACTATACTGCTGCGCTTTGGCTTTTTAACATAGTTCTCTAAGAATCTTTTCCAGGAGTGTTTTCAGATTTGAGGTTACTTCTGCCTTAGTTCTTTCAGTAAAAGAAATAAGAATGCAAAGCTGACAGTGCTGTGAAGAATGATGTGAACATGAATGCACTTGTGTAAGTGTAATCATTTCCACTGTATGTCTTTTATCACCATTATGAAAATAATAATATCAGATTACACGTTTGTGTTGATCACCGAGTTTAGGAATTAAGTCGCTGGGTGACATGTTACCTTCCTTTGCTGAAGACCAAACTCAAATCCTGCTCTCATTTAAGAGGCCTTTTCCAGTTACTCTAGTGTTCTATGAGCTCTCTAAACTGTGACTTTATTTTCTATCCTTCTCACAAAATCTGTTATGTATTCCACTAGATTGTACAATTCACAGGGCCAGGCCAGGCCTGACCTGTTCACCCTATCTCAGCTTCCAGCACAGGCTTGGCAAGGTGGTTGGTTCTAAATCTCTATTCATTAAAGGAATGATGATGCTGACTTGCAGAGTCATCATTGCATCATTGCATCTAATTACACTGTGAGTGTTGCTCTTTTCATAGGAATATGAGGTCTTTGTAGTCAAGGGTCATGTTGTACTTTTGTTTACATTCCACAGCACCTTGTGAAGTGCTGGCTGGGCCCACAGGGGCACTTATGTGGTGCCCCTTTTTGTTGAAATGGTTTTCCAAGTTCAGTTATGTTCAAGTCTTCCATGGTACCACCTCCTCAAGATAAAGTTTAGTCTTTTAATATAATATGGCTATGGGTACCTGCAGCCAAGGATGGTGTGGTATTCTCATGTGCCTTTTGAGTGCCTCATGGCACCTCACATCTGAGGGATAGATTATTCAGATAAATTGAACACTTAATTTTAACCATAACTTAGTCCTGCCCAGCCATGTAGACAAAAATCTCTAGCTACTTAGAACCCTAATGAAATATCATATAGGACAAAGAAAAGTGGGAAGATTGATTAGTTAAGTGAGTAAAAATGACAGTGCTTCAAGAATATCCCATTGGCATCATGGACTCTTTTAAAGTAGAAAGAAGTCTGTAAGGCCTTTGTAAGAGATCTAGGCCATCACCCAACAGATCATGGACTCTGATGTCAGATGACCTTGGTTCCTGTCCTATCTTCTCCATGTCCTGTTCATTTGATCTCAGTTCAGTTCAGTCGCCTAGTCACATCCGACTCTTTGTGACCCCATGGACTGCGGCACACCAGGCTTCCCTGTCCATCACCAACTCCCAGAGTTTACTCAAACTCATGTTCATCGAGTCAGTGATGCCATCCAACCATCTCATCCTCTGTTGTCCCCTTCTCTTTCTGCCTTCAATCTTTCCCAGCATCAGGGTCTTTTCCAATGAGTCAGTTCTTCACATCAGGTGGCTAAAGTATTGGAGTTTTAGCTTCAGCAATTAGTCCTTCCAATGAATATTCAGGACTGATTTCCTTTAGGATTGACTGGTTTGATCTCCTTGCAATCCATGGGACTCTCAAGAGTCTTCTCCAACACCACAGTTCAGAAGCATCAGTTCTTTGGTGCTCAGCTTTTTTTTTTGCTTTTTTAATTTTATTTTTAAGTTATTTTAATTGGAGGCTAATTACTTTACAGTATTGTGGTGGTTTTTGCCAAACGTTGACATGAATCAGCCATGGTTGTACATGTGTTCCCCATCCTGACTCCCCTTCCACCTCCCTCCCCATCCCATCCCTCAGGGTCATCCCATTGCACCAGCCCTGAGCACCCTGTCTCATGCATCAAACCTGGACTGGCAATCTATTTCACATATGATAGTATACATGTTTCAGTGCTATTCGCATCCCACCCTCGCCTTCTCCCACAGAATCCAAAAGTCTGTTCTTTACATCTGTGTCTCTTTTGCTGTCTCACATATAGGGTTATCGTTACCATCTTTCTAAGTTCCATATATATGCGTTAATATACTGCATTGATGCTTTTCTTTTTGACTTACTTCACTCTGTATAATAGGCTCCAGTTTCATACACCTCATTAGAACTGATTCAAATGCATTCTTTTTAATAACTGAGTAATATTCCATTGTGTATATGTACCATGGCTTTCTTATCCATTCGTCTGCTGATGTACAGCTAGGTTGCTTCCATGTCCTGGCTATTGTAAACAGTGCTGTGATGAACATTGGGGTACACATGTCACTTTCAATTCTGGTTTCCTTGGTGTGTATGCTCAGTAGTGGGATGGCTGGGTCATACAGCAGTTCTATTTCCAGTTTTTAAAGGAATCTCCACATTGTTCTCCATAGTGGCTGTACTAGTTTGCACTCCTACCAACAGTGTAAGAGGGTTCCTTTTTCTCTGCACCAACTCCAGCATTTGTTGTTTGTAGACTTTAGACTTTTGGATAGCAGCCTTCTGACCGGCGTGAGATGGTACCTCATTGTTTTGATTTGCATTTCTCTGATAATGAGTGATGTTGAGCATCTTTTCCTATGTTTGTTAGCCATCCGTATGTCTTCTTTGGAGAAATGTCTGTTTATTTCTTTGGCCCATTCTTTGATTGGGTTGCTTATTTTTCTGGAATTGAGCTGCAGGTGTTGCTTGTAAATTTTTGAGATTAATTCTTTGTCAGTTGCTTCATTTGCTACTATTTTCTCCCATTCTGAAGGCTGTCTTTTCACCTTGCTTATAGTTTCCTTAGTTGTGCAAACGGTTTTAAGTTTAACTAGGCCCCATTTGTTTATTTTTGCTTTTATTACCATTATTCTGGGAGGTGGGTCATAGAGGATCCTACTATGATTTACGTCAGAGAGTGTTTTGCCTATGTTTTCCTCTAGGAGTTTTATAGTTTCTGGTCTTACATTTAGATATATAATTCATTTTGAGTTTATTTTTGTGTATGGTGTTAGAAAATGTTCTAGTTTCATTCTTTTATAAGCAGTTGACCAGTTTTCCCAGCACCACTTGTTAAAGAGATTGTTTTTTCTCCATTATATATTCTTGCCTCTTTTGTCAAAGATAAGGTGTCCATAGGTGCATGGATTTATCTCTGGGCTTTCTATTTTGTTCCATTGATCTATGTTTCTGTCTTTGTGCCAGTACCCTACTGTCTTGATGACTGTGGCTTTGTAGTATAGACTGAAGTCAGGCAGGTTGATTCCTCCAGTTCCATTCTTCTTTTTCAAGATTGCTTTGGCTATTCGAGGTTTTTTTTATATTTCCATACAAATTGTGAAATTATTTGTTCTAGTTTTCTGAAAAATACCGTTGGTAGCTTGATAGGGATTACATTGAATCTATAGATGGCTTTGAGCAGTGTACTCATTTTCACTATATTGATTCTTCCAATCCAAGAACACGGTATATTTCTCCATCTATTTGTGTCCTCTTTGATTTCTTTCACCAGTGTTTTATAGTTTTCTATATATAGGTTTTTCATTTCTTTAGGTAGATTTACCCCTAAGTGTTTTATCTTTTCTTTGCAATGGTGAGTGGAATTGTTTCCTTAATTTCTCTTTCTGTTTTCTTATTTTTAGTGTATAGTAATGCAAGGGATTTCTGTGTGTTGATTTAATATCCTGCAACTTTACTATATTCATTGATTAGCTCTAGTAATTTTCTGCTGGCATCTTTAGGGTTTTCTATGTAGAGGATCATGTCATCTGCAAACAGTGAGAGTTTTATTCTTCTTTTCCAATCTGGATTCCTTTTATTTCTTTTACTTCTCTGATTGCTGGGGCTAAAACTTCCAAAACTATGTTGAATAGTAGTGGTGAGAGTGGGCATCTTTGTCTTGTTCTTGACTTTAGGGGAAATGCTTTCAATTTTTCACCATTGAGGATAATGTTTGCTGTGGGTTTATCATATATGGCTTTTATTATGTTGAGGTATGTTCCTTCTATACCTGCTTTCTGGAGGTTTTTTTTTTTTATCATAAATGGATGTTGAATTTTGTCAAAGGCTTTTTCTGCGTCTATTGAGATAATCATATGATTTTTATATTTCAATTTGTTAATGTGGTGTATCACATTGATTGATTTGCGAATATTGAAGAATCTTTGCATCCCTGGGATAAAGCCCACTTGGTCATGATGTATGATCTTTTTAATATGTTGTTGGATTCTATTTGCTAGAGTTTTGTTAAGGATTTTTGCATCTACGTTCATCAGTGATATTGGCCTATAGTTTTCTTTTTTGGTGGCATCTTTGTCTGGATTTGGTATTAAGGTGATAGTGGCCTCATAGAATGAGTTTGGAAGTTTACCTTCCTCTGTAATTTTCTGGAAGAGTTTGCATAGGATAGGTGTTAGCTCTTCTCTAACTTTTTGGTAGAATTCAGCTGTGAAGCCATCTGGTCCTGGGCTTTTGTTTGTTGGAAGATTTCTGGTTACAGTTTTGATTTCTGTGTTTGTGATGGGTCTGTTAAGATTTTCTATTTCTTCCTGGTTCAGTTTTGGAAAGTTATACTTTTCTAAGAAATCATCCATTTCTTCCAAGTTGTCCATTTTATTGGCATATAGTTGCTGATAGTAGTCTTTTATGATCCTTTTGCATTTCTGTATTGTCTGTTGTGCTTTCTCCATTTTCATTTCTAATTTTGTTGATTTGATTCTTCTCCCTTTTTTTCTTGATGAGTCTGGCTAATGGTTTGTCTATTTTATTTATCTTCTCAAAGAACCAGCTTTTAGCTTTGTTGATTTGACTATGGTTCAGCTTTCTTTATAGTCCAATTCTCACATGTCTGTTTGCTTCAAATTCATCATCTCTAAAATGTGATAGTAACTGCATCTACCTCACAGGGTTGTTGTGAGGCTTACATGAGATAAATGTAGGGAAAATGCTTAGCATAGTACTAGGGAGAGTGAACACCTATCAGATTAAGTTATTATCTGCTGTTGCTGTTATTGTTATGTACTGAACACACATCAGGAGGCTGCAGTGAATAAGGCATGGCATTAGGAGTTCATTTATATGGCTACCAGTCATTTTTTAGAATGACCATTTACTAAACATTTAGATACTATGTAAAATATTAAATTCATTATCTCAATACTTAAAAGAACTATTTTACAAGTGTGGAAATTGAGACTTAGGCAGGTCACGTAGCTGATCCCCAGTCATCCATCAGGCCTTCCCTGGTGGTTCAGATGGAAAAGAATCTGCCTGCAATGAAGGAGACCAGGGTTCAATCCCTGAATCGGGAAGATCCCCTGGAGAAAGGAATGGCAACCCACTCGAATATTCTTGCCTGGAGAATTCCATGGATAGAGGTGCCTGGGGGGTGACAGTCCATGGGGTCACAAAGAGTCAGATACAGCTGAGTGACTAACACTTTCACTTTCAGTCACCCAGTAAGTACTTAGAAGACTCAAGAATCAAACACAGCTCTCTCCCAGCTGAATTCCTCAGTTTATACCCTTTCTATGGGGAATACCCCCAAAGTGGTGTAATAAGGGATCAACAACAATACTACTGAGAGGTAGGCATCCTTAGGAAAGGGAGTTCTTTCCAGGGCAGCAGCTATTGTGGAAAATTCCATGAGGAAAGTTACACTGGATGAGCAGAATTGTAAGAGAAATCCAGATAGAATTTTAACTTAAACTATATGAACTTGCCATGTTTGTATGTCAATAAAAGTCATAAGTTGTTAATTTTACATAACTTCATCTAGAATAATTTGTGGCAGTGTTGATGACTTGGGCAAAGTTTAAAAAATAAGGAGTTTCAGTCCTCTTCCAGGCTCCCTGTTTCAACAAGGGATCTTGAATGTTTGAGAGAAGACAGTCAGGCATGTGACCAGAATAGGGTCCAGGGGTTCTGGGAAAAGGAGCATTAATCTTTAATGGGATGAAACTCAAGAATAAATGACTAATGCCATGATTGTCACTGTGTGGGAATTTTGTCATTTTAACATCTTTTTATTTTTAAGTAATTTATGTAAGCAGTAAACAAATGATTTAATTAAAACTGTAAGGAACAGGAAGGGCAATGGAGATGTTTCCACAGAGCTACTTAAGGTTTTCATGAAACATTATAGCATGAATCTGAAAATGCAGCATTCGTTGTTTCCAGAAGGAGTGTGTGTCAGACACGAGTAACACAGCAGACATCCCCTCCTTCAAATTTGCCAAGCAGCTTTCCTTGACATCAGAGTATAAGAATTTTGCTATGCATGTTAAAAGGATGACTTTGCACTTTTCTGATGGAAAACAGAGACCAAAGAGGGACCTTTCAGTTCAGTCAGTTCAGTCACTCAGTCGTGTCCGACTCTTTGAGACCCCATGAATCGCAGCACGCCAGGCCTCCCTGTCCATCACCAACTCCCAGAGTTCACTCAGACTCACGTCCATCGAGTCAGTGAGGCCATCCAGCCATCTCATCCTCTGTCGTCCCCTTCTGCTCCTGCCCTCAATCCCTCCCAGCGTCAGAGTCTTTTCCAATGAGTCAACTCTTCCCATGAGGTAGCCAAAGTACTGGAGTTTCAGCTTTAGCATCATTCCTTCCAAAGAAATCCCAGGGTTGATCTCCTTCAGAATGGACTGGTTGGATCTCCTTGCAGTCCAAGGGACTCTTAAAGACTATAAATACGTCTGCTTCTGGAATGCTCTTCTCTGTTCTGCTGACCTTTGTGATAATTTATCTTGAGAGATAACACATCTGAATGGCCCCCCTGTTCTGGACAGGTGCAGCCTGTGTTTCAGGGAGAAACCTTCTGAAGGAAAGGAGGGTGGTATTATTCACGAGGGACCCCAAGTACAAGGCTCTTCCCACCCTGCCTCTGACAGGCTCCCAGGACTCTCAAACTCCCCTAAAGAACCTGTATTCTATTTCTAGAAACTTCTGGAGATGAGGAAAAGAGAGTGCTATCTACTGATGTTATTAAATACTAGACAATAGACCAGATCCCTTATGTGCTTTGTTTCCTTTAACCACTCAACAGCATTATTCTTATTACTACTGTTTTATTATTATTATTTTACATACATGAATCTGAGGCTTGGTGGGGGGGAAGAGGCCTAAGTTTGGGGGCTCAGTGATAGACAGTCCACCTGCCAGTGCAGGAGATGCTGGTTCAATCCCTGGGTCAGGAATATCTCCTGGAGAAGGAAATGGCAATCCACTCCAGTATTCTTGTCTGGAGAATTCCATGGACAGAGGAGCCTGATGGGCTACAGTCCATGAGGTCGCAAAGAGTCAGACACGACTGAGTGACTAAACAACAAAAGGTCTCGTCATTTAATCCGAGCCCTGGTTCTTACTAACCCTAAAGCCTATTTGCTCTTCTGTGCATCATGGCATCCTGTAGTCAGACATCTCTCTCAGTTCATCTGTCACAGTGTTTAATAATTTTGCTACCAGCCTCGTCCCCATAAAGCAGTGATTCTCAACTGGGGATGGTTTTGTCATTAGAGGACTTTTGGGTGGTCACCACCGGTGTGGGTGCTGCTGGCATCTAGTTGTTAAATGCAGGAATGCTGCTGTGTGTTCCCCAAGGCACAGGACAAAGGATCACCCAACTCACATAGCCAGGGAGTGCTGAGGTCGAGCTGCCCTGTCCTAAATCTTACATGCTTCCTAATCCCCCAACTCATCCCCATGTTTCCTTGTTCTGGAAATTTTTAGTCTAGTTGCTGACAACCCACTTTGATTTCTGGACAATTAGAAAAACTGAATAATTAATGTAATCTTCCCTTTATCAACCTTTCATTAATATCCGCCTGTAAAGGTGATTAGCCAGACACTGCACAGTGCTTAGATCTTGTTGCCTTCTATTGTAAACTTGTAACCATAGGCAGACTTTTTTTTCCTAAAGCAGGAAGAGAAGCCCCCAGGGTTGCTAAACTTCTATGTCATCAGTAGCAATGTTTTCAGGTGGGAGGGGAAAGTTTTCAGGTGAAGAAGGAGGGCCCAGGGAGGGAGGTCAGTGTCATGACCGCCCCCCCTCCACTCTCCCTGCCCTCCCCAGAGGCAAGGAAAGTCATCACCTTCTCCCAGTTCAAGGCACTGTAGCCACAGAAGGAGGCTGGATTTCAGAACAGCACCTTGCAGGAAAGAATTTGTCCTGGAGGCTGTGCAAGGCTGGAACGCACCACTCATGTAATGTCAATACAGACACGCTTCAGTGTTTCCTTCGCACCTTGTTTTTGGTTTAGCTGATGAACACTCCTGCAAATGATCTGAACTGTCTCTTCTTTCACTTTGTTTTGCCAGTGTAAACACAGCTACAGCCCACAGTCATTCAGTCATCCTCTCTGCATTTGCAACCTCCTTAATCATTATGTGTTCTTTAAAGAAAAAGCTGATACTTTCTGTTCTTTGCAAAAGAGCTTTAGTTGGGATAGACAGTCACAGTCCTTTTAGGAAAAATAGCTCTATAGGTTTCCACAGGACTCGAGGCAAGCATAATTTACGGAAAGACAAACTTCCCAAATCCTTAATTCTTTTTTTTAAATTTTAATTTTTACTTTATTTTACTTTACAATACTGTATTGGTTTTGCCATACATTGACATGAATCCACCACGGGTGAAATTCCCTAACTTTAATGTTAAGAATACATGCTTGGGAACGCATGTAAGAATTAAAGATATTAAAATTTTAAAAATAAAAAGCTAAAAAAAAAAAGAATACAATCCGAGGCATCTCCTAATTGCATTATCTCCAAGTGGCCACAAGAGGGCGTATGAGGCACACAGTCCTCTTCGTAGCTGGCCTTCCAGAAACCACTTCCTTTACCACAGAGCAGTCTCATCTGTAGCTTCCTGCGCTGGAGCAGGTAGAAAGATCTTACACATCTTTTTTAAACATGCTGTCTACACAGAAGAGGGAGAAAGGGAAGGTTTGGAAATTTGCATGAGGTCCTCTGTCGTGGGTTTCCAAGCAGTGTCTGGAGCAGCTCAGCCCATCCTCTCACGCAGGCTTGGCGCCCTTTTTGATTTAGTTGGAACGCTCACCTCTGCCAGAAAAGGCCAGGGCTCCCTGGCTGAGACTTGGGCTTTGAGTAGAATAAGTCCTTTCAAGCTTGAGAGATTTTTCCACATGGTTCCTTTCTGTCAAAAAGGAGCATGTGGATGGTTTAGTTTGCCTTTGGTGTTTTGAAAAGAAATCGGCACTCTCTTTTTTCTTCAAAATAGCAAAGAGTGAGGGAAGACAGAAGCCCAGTTTCCGGCTCCCCGCTCCTTACATCTATAGATTACATTAGGGCTACCTCTTGGAGGTGTTGGTTCTATGAGTTTTGGCAACTATATAAAGACATAAAGAATCCGCCAGCAATGCAGGAGACCCAGGTTTGATCCCTGGGTCAGGAAAATCCCCTGGAGAAGGGAATGGTTATCCACTCCAGTATTCTTGCCTGGGAAATCCATGGACAGAGCAGCCTGGTAGGCCACAGTTCGTGGGGTGAGTGACTGACACACACACATCCACCATTATAATATCGTATGGAATAGTTTTACCCCCTTGGAACTCCTTACACTCCAATCTATTCATCATTTCCTACCTCTCACCCAGCCCCTGGCAATCACTGATCTTTTTACTGTCTCCATATAACTGAGCAAACCCTATGGGACCTTCCTGAGACATACTGTTCCCTGCCCCACACCATGTCTGTTGTCTGCCTGCCTCTTGTTTGTAGAATAACTTTAGCTCCCTAGGCCTCCAAGTTCCAAAGAATAAATCTAATTGAAGATGTGAGAAAATGCAGAAACAGAGGAAAACAGTCAAGTTAGATAAAATAATAATGGTTTAGCCATTAGAGCTGTAGATAATATTCTGAGTCATGTCCTTTGAGCCACTTTGCAGATGCTGAAGCCCCTGCCAGGCAGAGGCTGCCCACAAGCAGCATTATGGTGCCCACAAGCTCATAGACCCCAGACCAGCTGGAACCAGAAGGCCTGATGATGTTGATTCCTGATTGCCTCACTGTCAGCCAATCAGGAGAATGTCCATGAACTGATAACACACCTCACACCTTTCTCCCTCTCTGTGTCTTTAAAAATCTTTCCCTGGAAGCCATCAGAGAGTTTGGGTTTGGGGTGTTAGCTACCTGGATTCCTTGCTGGGAGCCCTGCAACAGACACTGCACTTTCTTTTACCACAACCTGGTGTCAGCAGGTTGGTTTTACTGTGCACGGGTGACTGGACCCAAGTTTGGCTCGGTCACCTGCATAGTTTTGCCTTTTCCAGACTGTCATCTGGTTAGAACTGTACTGTCTATGCACTGTAGTATGCAGCTTGCTCAGACTGGCTTCTTCCTCTTAGTGATACGCATTTCAGGTCCTTCCACATTTTCATCTACTCATCTTGTTATTCACCCTCGCCTCTTTGTGTTCACCTATTGAAGGGCATCTTGGTTGCTTCCAGGTTTTGGCAAGTATGAATAAGCTTCTAGAAAACATTCATGTGCAGTTTTTTTTTTTTGGCATATGTGTGTGTATGTGCGTGTGTGTGTGTGCGTGTGTGTGTGTGTGTGTGTGTGTATGTGAGTTTTCAGTTCAGGCTGAGGCAAATAACAGAAATGAGATATAAAGAAATACTAACCACTTGAAATCTAGGATTGTTTTATGTCTCTTGCATCTTGTATTGAAGTTGGTATCAAGCAGCTAAGATCATAGTGCCTTTAATAGAAGCATTCCTTGAAACGTGTGCAATTTTTTTTTTTTCCCCTAGATTGATGTTGGCTGGATGCTGTCTCTACTGACCAGGAGGCTGGGGTGAAACTGAAGTGTTTCTCTTTTGATTGCTCTTCTCCTTTGCCTCCACCTGAGCTTCTTTCCGGCCTGCAGATCCAGGTAAGGCTTTTTATTATTGAGATGAGTGTCACTCCAGTGTTGTAATGTGGGTCATTCTCCATCTAGCTTTTTCTATCTCCAGCCCACACTTAACCAAGTCCAGCTCCCACCGTGGTCTATACATTTATGTCTATTTCAAATTATATCTGTATGTATTCTATTTCCCTTCCTAGATTAAAAACTGTCATCTTCTTTTCCTACTTCCAGAATATCATTTGGTGCCTGTAAGAGATTTTTGTAAGCATTTACTTTCAGCGCAAGACATTATCAGTGTGGTTTCAGTTAAAAACGATTTGACCAATCAGATTCTATATCCCATAGCAGGAAAGAGGCAGACTCCTAAGAGGCTCTGAGAGTAACAATAGCTAACATATTTTAATATTTAGTATGTATCAAGTGCAATGCAAGCACTTTCACATAAATTATCTCACTTATGCTTATAAAACTCCCCATTTATTATTATCACTCCCATTTGGTAAACAAGGAGACTACACCTTGGTGAAATTAAATCACTTGCTTGAGGACCTTTGCAAATGAATCAAGTTTCAAAATTGCTCATCAGGGCCTGTGGCAAACAAAAAACCAAATACATTTTAATTTAACTTATCTGTCATAGTGAATTGTGTAGTATGAGTCCTCATCAATATCAACGTGTATGTCTGTGTCTGTCTCCCCCGAGACTGTAAGCTCAGTGAGAACAAGGATCCTTTTGTTCTGTGTGTCTCCAGTATTCAGCAAATTCCTGACCCAGTTTAGGTATTCCAGTTAGTGATGACCTCAGTTCTCCTATGGGGCAACTGGTTCATCTCCTGATGCAGTCATGAGATAAGAATAAGGTGTTTTGGAAGCTGGACAGGAGCGGTCTTCATCATCACCATTTCCTGGAACGATGGTCCCATAGCCTCATCTTTTATTCTCCAGGTTAATTTCTGGCATAGATCTTTGATGGAGAAGAAGTACCGTAATATACAAGAGAAAAGATAACTGGGTCCAACAAAGCACATATTCTAATTAATTTTACTGTCTTATCAAGCATCTAGAAATTTACTCTAGAAAGCCTGACCACTTTTAATGCCTGGTGATTGGCAAGATGGCATTTTGTGCCCCTCCGTGGCTCATCAGTTAGAACTCAGGAAGGAAGAGGGTATGTCCCCGCTGTGCCTCTGAACCCAGATGGCTCTTAGAGATCTGAGTGCTGTCAGAAAGGGCAGTGGAAACAAAAACAGACTGTGTTATCCTCCTCTTTTTATGACCATTTGCTTTTGCCCTTGATTTCCAATTGCTTAGAGGTTCAAGTTTCAACTTTTTTTTAAGCTGGCATTCAAGAAATTCAATTTTGTGACCCTATGTTATACAGTCATCTCAGTATAATAGTCTGCAGTAGGGACTTGAGTCCGTGGAAATGGATTCTGCTGTCTCTTTCATATGTCTGGGTCACTAGAGTCTTCACTTTGCTCATACAGCATGATTTGCTCAGTTCTCTATCCATATTTTCTCTCATTCCTCAGAACTGGGCTTAAACATGGCTTTCTGCTTTCTTCTGATGGATTGAATGTATACTGTGGTTGTGATAGTTTAGTCAGGTGGCTAAGGGTTCAAATTCTGAGGTCAGATGTAGGTTGACACAAGGCTTCATCATTTGCTATTTGGGTCATTTTGAGGGAGTTACTAACTTCTCTAAGCCTGGTCTCCTCATCTGCAAAATGTGAATAGATAAAATTACTGTACAGAATTGTTACAAAAGTTAGTGAACTTTTGCATGTAGAATGTTTTGAATAATCCAATCCTAGACACTTAATAAGTACTTTGAACTCAATTTAATTTGAGAACAACATGAAGTTAAAGGAAGAAATAATAGCTTTGACATATGGTCTTTTCGTTGAGTTTGCATAATGTTTGAATTCATCCCTGCAGAGAATGCAAGAGGAGGACTCTGTTAGTGGTGGTGATGGAGTGAGGATTTTGTGTTCAATTTTAGAAGTGTGAAGTTCATAAAAGTTTAGGACGTCAAGAAGAAGCAAGCAGGCAGTAGGATTCATAGGGTCTGGCAATCAAAGAGAGACCTGGGCTGGAGATATCAGTTTCCAAGTTCCCTTTGTTTGGGAGATAACCTCTGTCATAAGTATGTATGGGATCATCTAGAAAGAGAGCATAGAGTGTAAAAAGGAGAGGACCCAGGAGCAAAGTTGGAAGATCTCACACACGTTTGCTTACAGGCTGTTTAGAAGATGATTAGCTTGGGGTGGAAGTAGAAGAATGTGTAGGAAGATGGTAGCGATGGTGGAGCTGAATCCCTAGGGCGGGAGGATGTTTTAAGGAGGTTGGCATTATTCGGTGTTGTCAAGTGGTTCTGGGGAACTGAATAAGCTGGGCATTAAAGTAATAATAACCATTGAGTTATCTCCAGGAGGCCATTGTTGACATTTATGGGAGCCACTGGAGAGCTGTTGGGAGTGGATTAGGAGAGGATGGGAAATAAAGAAACCAAGACAATTGGGTAAATAAAACAATGAAATGAAATATGTCTATGTCAGGGAAAAGTAGAGAAAGGGTCAGTATTCAGAATAGAATCTGGGCTCTGCTGATTTTTGTTAAAGGGAGAGATTTAAGCATGTTTAAAAGACGACAGAAGGGTATAGGTCTATTATGGGTGGAATGGTCCTCCCAAAACTTGTGTGTTGAAGTTCTAACTCCCAATATCTCAGAATGTTACCTTATTTGGAGATAGGCTCATTGAAAATGTAATTAGTTAAGTGAAGATGAGGTCACAGTGGAGTAAGATGGCCCTAATCCAAGATCAAACCAGTCAACTCTACAGGAAATTAACCCTGAATATTCACTGAAAGGGCTGAAGCTCCAGTACTTTGGCCACCTGATGTGAAGAGCTGAGTCATATTTTGGCCACCTGATGCAAAGAAGCCAACTCATCTTTTCTGCTGGGAAAGACTGAGAGCAGGAGAAGAAGTGGGTGGCAGAGGAAGAGATGGTTAGATAGCATCACCAACTCTATGGACACGAGTTTGAGCAAACTTTAGGAGATAGTGAAGGACAGGGGAGCCTGGTGTGCTGCAGTCCATGGGGTTGCAAAGAGTCAGACATGACTTAGTGACTGAACAACAATCCAATATGACTGTTGTCCTTATACAAAGTGGAAATTTGGAGAGATGTACACAGGGGAACACCATGTGAAGATGGAGACAGAAATCAGAGTAATGCTTCTGCAAGCGAAAGAATGCCGAGGCTGCCAGCAAACCACTAGAAGTCAGGTGAGAGGCATGGAATGTAATTCAAAGCCTTTAGATGGAATCAACTTGGCTGACCTTTTCTGATTTTTGATTTCCAGAGTTGTGAGACAACAAATTTCTCTGTTACCCAGTCTGCGGTGCTTTGCAAAGGCAACCCTAGCAAACTAAGAAAAGATTTCAGGAAAAAAGACAGATATACAAAAGACAGTTGATACTGTAAGTTCCTCAGAAGATAAGTGGGAATGGGATTCAAGCTGATCAGAAAGTCAATCGAATGTGTGAGAGGTGAGTCAGCCTGTGGGCTTGCTTTTGAAAAGGTGATGGATTTCCCATTTTACAGCTTCTGTTTTCTTTGTAAAGGAGGAGGAGAGATTATCTAATAAAAGTAAAGGAATTAATGTGAGCGCTCTGAGGACCTTTGTGAGGCCAGCCATTGCATTTCATCTAATTGGCCGATCCCTGTGTTGTGTGACTCTCTTCAGCAATGCTCAGCTATAGGATGAGTCACGCATAAGTGCAGAGTGGGGCCAACCTTGGGTTGGGCCAGAAGGAAACATCATCAAAATGAGATTCAGTGGGAGCTGAGCCAACAGAAGTAAAGTGCTTGGTTTAAAGAACAGAGTTGGTGATTTGAAGAAAGTAAAGGTGTCGTGATGAGTTTGAAGAATGTCTACAGCGGGAGAAATAGCATACATCAGTGGAGGAGAGATTTGGGGGTGGAACAGGTGGGTGATGACAAAGTTCAAGACATGGCTTGCGGTGGCTGGACTGGGGCAGAGAAAGGGCATAAGACAAAGAAATGAGAGAGCCTCCACCACAGTGTGGGATAGATTTAGTTACTTATTCAACAGAGAATAATCGAGGGTCTACTTTTGACTGGGGACTGCTCTAGTACTAGGGATAAAACCGTAAAGAAAGTAGACATAAATTTCTCCCTTGCAGAGCTTCCAGTGGGAAGAGCCAGACAATAAAGTATGCAATATGTCAGACGGTGAGAGTGCACTGGAAAAGCTAAAGCTGGGGTACAGGATGGGTGTTTTGTGTGTGGGTGTATTGCCATTTTAAGAAAGGTGGTCAGAGATGAACTTCTTGATAAGGTGGTATTTGAGCAGAGACCCAGAGCAGGTAAAGAAACAAGCTCTGTGTCTGTCTGGACGAACATTTCAGACAAGGAGAACGGCCGAGTGAAAAGGGCTGACTCCATAATTGCTGTAAGATCTCCCACTAACTCCTTCTGTATAAATGAGTCTCCTTCAGAGTGTTTCTCAGCATTTCTGTGGGTGTCCTCGCAGATGGCCTGTGCTCTGTTGGGCACAGCTGGCTGCCCTGTGGCGGTGTCACAAGTCCCACTGGCCTTGGGAGGGGGTCCTTCCAGTCTTGGGTCCAGAGGGCCGTGTCCTTGCTCTGCCCCATGCACCTGCAGGACTTGAAGACAGCTGACTCACAGCAGACTCCCCATCAGCACCTCCTCTGCACGGCCACCTCTGAATGCAGACCACAGGGACTTCCGTTTCCCACAGGCTGGCAGCTAGGGTGGGTGGTACCCACTGTGGGGAACAAGATATCTCTCCAGAGAGAGATGCCCCCAGCCAAGTCTCATCTCATTTCTGCTCCAGAGCAGTCACATGGCATGCTGGTTGTCATTGCTTTTTCTGGGAGAGAACAGTTGTGATTTTGTTACGGTTTCAAGGAAAAAAGCCAAGGTGGCTCAGTGGAAAGAATCTGCCTGCCAATGCAGGAGACATGGGTTCAATCCCTGGGTTGGGGAAGATGCCCTAAGGAGGAAATGACAAGCACTGCAGTATTCTTGCCTGGAAAAATCCCGTGGACAGAGGAACCTGACGGGCTACAGTCCACGGGGTCACAAACAGTCAGACACTCTCACACACACGCAATCTGACAGTGGATTATTTCTCATAGTCCAGATTGTTTGGTCATATTCACTGTTACCTCTTTACCTGTGGGGGGAAAGTCAAATGCGCTTAGTTCTCTTTGAAGGATAGTTGTCAGTTTCGTGGGCGATGGAGGTTTTATTGTGTATTCCATATCATTCCCTGGTGGCTCAGATGGGAAAGAATCTGCCTGCAATGCGGAAGACTTGGGTTCGATCCCTGGGTTGGGAAGATCCCCTGGAGAACAGAAGAGCTACCCATTCCAGTGTTCTGGCCTGGAGAATTCCATGGACAGAGGAGCCTGGCGGGCTACAGTCCATGGGGTGGCAAAGAGCTGGACACAACTGAGCGACTTTCACTTTCCATGTCATTAAAGGGCTGGGGCTAAGCTGGAGCATCGAGTTGAGAGGGCAGTGCCAGGTTATGTATATTGATGTTTATGAATTAATGGTTTTATAAAAACTCATCACAGAAACTCAGTATTTAAAGAACTCTCGTAATGGGTAATTCTGTAAAGTGATTAGACATCCGTGAATTTATTTGCTAGGTAAATCTCTTCATACTTTAGCTTACAATAAATCACATCTTCATGTATATTTATACACACATGAGTACTCATGTGGGTCCATTTGACAAAGTTTAGCAGGAAACTTTCTCAAAGAATCAATTGCTGTTACTACAAATAGTATGGAACTGGGGAATGAGTTGAAAAAAAAATTTTTTTTTTAAATTTCAAGAGGAAAAACATAAAGGCCTGCTTATTTTCTGGAGGATGAAAAATCTGAAAAATTTTATGTGTGTTAGAGGTTAAATATTGGAAAAAATATTTTATTTACCCTAATATTTACATCTAAGCCAAGCTTTTTGTAAATGATCAGGAAGTTAGACTAACTTGAGTCTGAATTGTGTAGACTGACTTACAGAACTCAAGCTGAAATGTCCTCCCAGAGAGGTAGTTGGTAAGGAATGGACTTTGGGGACGTCCGATGACGTGTGGCAGTGAAATTGAGCAGTGGCAGTCTTTTCCCATTAACCGTGTCGCTGACTTTGGTCTAGATCTTTCTGTTCTCAGAGTCCTTGGTGCTCAGCTGCACAAGAAATATAACTTTTTTCTTATACCCTCTGTGATCCTGCAATCCATGCTAATCTGTCTCTGCTCCTGTGACTTACTTGTTTGGGGATGTGAGGACCACAAAGCCCAATAAGTCTTCTCCCTCCAAAATCTGCCATCCAAAGACATTTTTGATGCTCACACAATTCCCTGATGTTACAACATCAGAGGCGTCCTCTAAACAATTCTGCCCTCTCAACTTCAATAGTACCATTTCTGCTTTTCATCTGACTTAGTAGCTAATAAATCAAGAAAAGAGAGAAAGAAAGCCTCCTTAATTGTAGATTCTTTTATTTTGGTTTTTCAGGGGTTATTTACTAAAGTACAGTCTTCACCATGTTCTTACTTTTTATGATTTCACCTTTTCTTTACAACTGAAATTTGTGAATTTCCTCCATTTACTTCTCTTTTGAAAAGTGTTCTCCTGTTTCATGGAAAATGTTATTAACAAGTGCTTTAATTCTTTGACAAATACCTTCTGTCTGCTCACCTTGATTTGTAAGCTTTTGAGAGAATTTACATGTTTCTCCAAAATTAGGTAAGTACAGCATTAAAAAAAATATAGTAGAACCCTTGAGAAGGTGTGTTTTTTCATGGACTTTGAATGTGAAGTGGTTTGATCATTTCCCCAAGGATTGGGGCTTATGTAAGTAAGGATGCGTTAGTGTCCTCAAGAGAAAATCCTTACACACAGTGGTTTAACAATGAGGAACTTGATGATTTCTTGAAATAGGAAGAAAGTGAAAGTGGCTCAGTCTTGTCAAACTCTTTGGTACCTCATGTACAGTTCATGGAATTCTCCAGGCCAGAATACTGGAGTTGGTAGCCTTTCCCTTCTCCAGGAGATCTTCCCAACGTAGGAATCAAACCCAGGTCTCCTGCACTGCAGGCGGATGCTTTACCAGCTGAGCCACAAGGGAAGCCCAAGAATACTGGAGTGGGTAGCCTATCCCTTCTCCAGCAGATCTTCTTGACCCAGGAATTGAACTGGGGTCTCCTGCATTGCAGGTGGATTCTTTACCAACTGAGCTATCAGAGAAGCCCTGATATAGGCTTCCTGAAATAGGAAGGACTCCTGCCTATTCAAGGGAGTTAGGGACTCCTGCAAAACTTGTGAGCCTCCTATGGGTTCTGTCTTCCTCTGGGCATTCGTTTTATTCAAAGACAGTGGCAGCGGCTCCTGATATGACGATGGCTGTTCATCATATGATGAGTCATATGGCTGATATGGTCCTGATATGGCGATGTCCAGGGGACAAGGAAAGGATTGTCTCTTCTTGTGTTTCCTCCTTGGGACCAAGACACATCTCCCCTAAAGCTCTCAGTTTTTTATCCCCTGAAGTTGGCTAGGGTTGGGTCACATGCCCATCCTGAAACCAGTCATTGGTAAGAGGGATTTGAATTCCATGACTGAGTGAGACTAATCATTTGCGTTCCTTGACCTTGCTTCAGGCTCCTCACTTCATGTATACTCAGTCAGGCTAGTCGTTTGGGGTGGCCACATTAATTACAGAGATGCACCTCATGTCAGCTAACACAGTACTCTTATCTGAGATGGCTGTCCATTTCAATGTCTAGCATCAGATTCCTGAAAGGCTGAGCTGCATTGTGGACAGGCAACACTGGTACCAAGCAGAATTCAGGCCAGGAGGAGGGGATGTGAAGCTTCACTGGGCTACTATCATCTCCTAGGGTCACTTCCTCAGACACAGTTGATAATGGAGGCCCATTGTCCCGAGCAGAAAGTGATCCAGTGATGAGAGCAACACTCTCTTGTTTTTAATTCAGCCTGAATGAGGGGGTCCCACACAGCAGCTTTCTGGAATGCTGATAGGAAGCTCTGTTAGGACTTAACTCCTGTAAGGTAATAATTTATAAGAGGATCTCTTTGTTTAAGACCAAAAGAACTGAACAGATATTCTTTTCTCATGAAACTAGTTCCTCCTTCATCTTTTTCATCCTAATTCTCTTATATGCCTGAGCCACAGGCAGGGCCACCATCCTGACTCTCCCCTATTCCTCAAACTGTAGTTTCAATTCATCAGTGAGGTCACAGTTCTCCTTCTAAATGAATCAGAATTTCTCCACTTTCCTTCAGTGGCATTTCCCGACAGTGTCCGGCAGAATCTTGCAACACGTAAACTGCACATCACTTCTGATCTTTTAATGAGTTACTGTTGCATTTTAAGAATAACACCCACAAGCTTTCCTGGCGGCTCAGTGGTAAAGAACCCGCCTGCCAATGCAGGAGACACAGGTTCCATCCTTGATCCAGGAAGACCCCATGTGCCGTGGAGCAGCTAAGCCCATATGCCACACCTATCGAGGCTGTGTTCTACAGCTCGGGAGCTGTAACTACTGAGCCCATGTGCAGAAACTACTGAAGCCCACGTGCTCTAGAGCCTGCCCACGCTCCACAACAAGGGAAGCCACAGCATTGAGAAGCCCACCTCACAGAGAGTAGCCCTCACTCACCCCAGCTAGAGAAGAGCACACATAGCAATGAAGACCCAGCAGAGCCCAAAGAATAACATCCGCACTCGTGGCCATGGCTTATCATGTCGCTCACACTGTGGTCCCCGCTCGTCTCTCCGGTCTCGGCTGGTCCCATCTTGCCTTCACTCCATCCATGCGAGGCTGCTCTGCTACTTGAACATCCATAAGGTGTTTCCCTCCCGGGGCTTCACTCACTGTTTCTTAGGCTTCCGCCATCTTTTCCTCTGTTCTCTGTACGGCAGGCTCCTGAGCTGGCCTCACCCTAGACCTTACTGTCTTTCTCCACCCACTCTGTTTACACAGACCGCCTTGCTTGGAGGCATGGGAAGGCTGTCATTTTAACCCGTTGTTTGCCCTCACAAGCCTTTCCTCAGTTTGTAATTTCGTCCTTCTTTGTCTGCTTCCCTGTTTATTATCTGCTTCCCTCCAGGGACCTTATGCTCCACGAGGGCAGGTCTGTGTTGTCTCACTCACCCCAAGACACTGTTCCCAAGAGCAGGGCCTGGCTCCCAGTAGGTCCTCTGTGGATGGAAGTGAAATAAACAAACAAAAATGGGAATGATGTGATTCCTTTGAATACAGGTAATGTCTCTGTATTCCTAGCACCTGGCAGAGAATCTGGGCTTCCCTGGTGGCTCAGTGGTAAAGAATCTGCCTGCCAAGTAGGACATGCCAGTTTGATCCCTGGGTCAGGAAGATCTCCTGGAAAAGGAAATGGCAACCCATTCCAGTATTCTTGCTTGGGAAATCCCATGGATAGAGGAGCCTGGCAGGCTACAGTCCATGGGTTCACAAAGAGTCAGACATGACTTTGCCACTAAACAACAATCACACAGTAACAATATGGTCTCAGTGCATATTTTTTATTGGATGAATGAGGATCTCTTATTAACACAAGAAAAATGAGCATTTGCTTGTAGGATCAAGAAGCACAAGGATGGACTTCTCATTGTTTGGAGAAATTCAACAGCATCATTAGAAAATATTCAACAGGGTTTGTGATATTTTCAGGTATGTTTAGTACCATTCTTGCAAAATAGTGCATCACTGTTTCCTGAATGAGAAAAGATAACATATGAAGATTCAGGAAGTCAGCAAGAAAATAATCACAAAGAGGGACAGTGGGAGAATCATCTTCAAATTGAACTTGATTTTATAGGACATCCCAGTAAACTCACGGAAGGTTGAAATCAACTGTTGGTGAACCTCTGTGGTGATATGTGTTCAAAGACAGGCCTTGTCTTTGTTAAGGCCTTACTTTGGACCACCCCATGGTTAATTGAATTTTTTTATCCAGACAGATAAATGCTTGCATTTCCATAGTATTTACTATATGCCAAGCACCATTTTAATACATAAACCCTTTTAAGACTTCCACAACCCTCTCATGGGCCCTATGATCATGAAGCACAGAGATATTAGGCAATTTTTCAAAGATCACACAGCTAGCAAGTGGCAGAGCTATGATTTTCATAGAGCAAAAGACTCCATTTAGAATCACTGCAACCAGGACACCGAAGATGAACATGAATTAGTTACAAATGTTAGCAATTACTGTCTTTCATATTGATCTTAGTTTATTGGGTCTCCCAGAAAGTGGACTTTCAACAGTTTAAAACATAATTTTCAACATGCATAATGCATAAACAAATGAAAGTATAAAATACAAAATGAAATGATGATTTCTGTTATAAAAATTCATGGTGTAGTTTCTTGGAATAGAATCCTAGTGGTGCTATTTGGGAGCTGGTCACTAAGTGATTAACGGATAAAGTGGAGAGAGATGAAGAGGAGAGATGAAGAGACTGATGCCCTTAGGAGACCTGGCTCAGACTGAGGGCATCAGAGTCTGCTCAGCTCTGCTTGGCTCTGTGGCCTTTTTTTTCTCTTGGGTTCTCAGATTCTTTAGCAAATTGAGGACTCTGGGCTAGATGACACCTGGGTCCAGCAAACTCTAGCCTTGACTAATTCCATACAAAGGTACCGATGTTATTTAGACAGAAAACCAGAAAAGCTGATTAAGAGCACGTATACTGCACTGGGAATTAATTTGAGAGAACAAAGGCTCAGAATTCAATAATTATTTTAAGCTGCCTTTTCAAATTCAAGAAGCCCAGATACTTATATGATTTTGCAATATTGCAGCAAATGGACCAAAGCACAGATTCTCCTGTGTGAAAGGTAGATTTTACATACAGCTTACATTTTTGATTAATTGATTCATTATCCGACTGACATTCATTGGACAACTTGTGCAGAGCGCCTGATGCTTTGGGTTTTTTTTTTAAAAGAAGTGGATTGGAGGACAGTGCTTTGGTTGTTCTGGACAAAGCCCTTGATGCTTGGATAATGTTTTACGATCAGTTGTGGGCCCACGATTGCCTTATATGAATGTCCAGGAACCCCATCTCCTGCTGGTGTCCTGTCCTCTTTATTGCATTTGCACAAGCCCTTGGCTCCTTCCTCAGCTGTACCATCTGCACTCCTACCTCTGGGCCTTCAAATAGCTCCTTTCCCTACATGTGTCCTTCTTAGCAGAGAAATCCCCTCATCCTTCAGGACTTAAGTGTCAGTTCCTCCAGGAAGCGTTCCCTGATCCCAGGACCAGGCTACCCCCTCTGGCTGTAGCTGTGCTTCACAGGCCTCACTGAGATCACAGTTAATAATGCATATCATTGTTTAATAACTGGTCTTCCCACTGGAATATAAAGTGTATGAGAGGACTGCCTGCAGGTCGCTCTTCTCCCAGGTGTCTCCAGAGTATTGAATATTGTTATTCAATAATATTGAATAATAATATTGAAATTATTATTAAATATCAATCATGTTCAATATTATTAATAGTAGTATTGAATTTTATCGTTCAATAATAACATTTAATATTATTATTCAATAATATTATAAATATTGATTATTAATTATAATAGTTAACTTCTCTTTTCTTCAGGAGAGCATTTAAAGGGTCTCAGCACAAATACAGACTAAACAATGGTTAATAAAATTGACACACAGTAAAAATAAACAATCACATTAAAACATGAAATTTCAGTCCATGCCATAGAATATCCATACCTGATACAACAGTTTTTCATCTAATTTATGTTACTGTGTATACCTAAGGTAAACAAAACTGACTAGCTGGTCAGCCAGTTCTTGCCTTTTTCTCTTTGGGTATTTCTCTGCTTGACTCAGAAAACCTTTTCCTGTCAGCTCTTACTTTTCTTTGCAAGACCCCAGGCTGGAGGTTGGTACCTGAGGTGACTACAAGATGTCAGAGTCCCTGAGAGTTTGGGCCCCTAAATGCATGAAGCTGACCTTCTGTCCCATCCCCTGTGTGCTGCCCGTAGGATCTGACCAGAATAAGACACAGACTTCTAGTGTAGTGAGCCAAAGGCAAGATGAGTTCCTTTAAGTAAAATTTGATGTAATTGAATTGTGAATGTGTTCAGTTGCTTCAGTCGTGTTTGATTCTTTGTAACCACATGGACTATAGCCTGCCAGGCTCTTCTGTCTCTGGAATTATCCAGGCAAGAATACTGGAGTGGGTTGCCATTCCCTCCTCCAGGGGATCTTCCCAACTCAGGGATGGATCCCGAGTCTCCTGTGTTTTCTGCAGTGCAGGCGGATTTTTTACTGCTGAGCCACCTGCCCATTTTGAATTCTGTAGCATGACTTTTAATATGAGGTTTAGTACATATGCAAAGATGCAAAGATGGGCTCGATAAAGGACAGAAATGGTGTGGACCTAACAGAAGCAGAAGATATTAAGAAGAGGTGGCAAGAATACACGGAAGAACTGTACAAAAAAGATCTTCACGACCCAGATAATCGCAATGGTGTCATTACTCACCTAGAGCCGGACATCCTGGAATGTGAAGTCAAGTGGGCCTTAGAAAGCATCACTACGAACAAAGCTAGTGGAGGTGATGGAATTCCAGTGGAGCTATTTCAAATCCTGAAAGATGATGCTGTGAAAGTACTGCACTCAATATGCCAGCAAATTTGGAAAACTCAGCAGTGGCCACAGGACTGGAAGAGGTCAGTTTTCATTCCAGTCCCTAAGAAAGGCAATGCCAAAGAATGCTCAAACTACAGCACAATTGCATTCATCTCACATGCTAGTAAAGTAATGCTCAAAATTCTCCAAGCCAGGCTTCAGCATTACATGAACCGTGAACTTCCAGATGTTCAAGCTGGTTTTAGAAAAGGCAGAGGAACCAGAGATCAAATTGCCAACATCCGCTGGATCATGGAAAAAGCAAGAGAGTTCCAGAAACACATCTATTTCTGCTTTCTTGACTATGCCCAAGCCTTTGACTGTGTGGATCACAAGAAACTGTGGAAAACTCTGAAAGAGATGGTAATACCAGACCACCTAACCTGCCTCTTGAGAAACCTATATGCAGGTCAGGAAGCAACAGTTAAAACTGGACATGGAACAACAAACTGGTTCCAAATTGGAAAAGGAGTACATCAAGGCTGTATATTGTCACCCTGCTTATTTAACTTCTATGCAGAGTATATCATGAGAAACACTGGGCTGGAAGAAACACAAGCTGGAATCAAGATTGCCGGGAGAAATATCAATAACCTCAGATATGCAGATGACACCACCCTTATGGCAGAAAGTGAAGAGGAACTAAAAAGCCTCTTGATGAAAGTAAAAGTGGAGAGTGAAAAAGTTGGCTTAAAGCTCAACATTCAGAAAACGAAGATCATGGCATCTGGTCCCATCACTTCATGGGAAATAGATGGGGAAACAGTAGAAACAGTGTCAGACTTTATTTTCTGGGCTCATAAATCACTGAAGATGATGATTGCAGCCATGAAATTAAAAGACGCTTACTCCTTGGAGGAAAAGTTATGATCAACCTAGATAGTATGTTAAAGAACAGAGACATTACTTTGCCAACAAAGGTCTGTCTAGTCAAGGCTATGGTTTTTCCAGTGGTCATGTATGGATGTGAGACTTGGACTGTGAAGAAGGCTGAGCACTGAAGAATTGATGCTTTTGAACTGTGGTGTTGGAGAAGACTCTTGAGAGTCCCTTGGACTGCAAGGAGATCCAACCAAACCATTCTGAAGGAGATCAGCCCTGGGATTTCTTTGGAGGGAATGATGCTGAAGCTGAAACTCCAGTACTTTGGCCACCTCATGCGAAGGGTTAACTCATTGGAAAAGACTCTGATGCTGGGAGGGATTGGGGGCAGGAGGAGAAGGAGATGACAGAGGATGAGATGACTGGATGGCATCACTGACTGGATGGACGTGAGTCTGAGTGAACTCTAGGAGTTGGTGATGGACAGGGAGGCCTGGCGTGCTGCAATTCATGGGGTCGCAAAGAGTCGGACATGACTGAGTGACTGAACTGAACTCAACTGAACTTAGTACATATCTGTGGCAAAGGTCAGGGATCACTACATAAAGATACAAATCAATGAAAAACTTCATGCTTTTCCAGGGCATCATGAATATACAAATTATACATCCTTATAGAAGGGAAGAAAGCAGCCACCTCCCTTCTGTCAAAATGAAAGAATGCATTTCAAATGCTGTGACGGTTACATGAGCAGATTCTATAAATGAAAACAGAGTTCAGATTCCATCACCCACTAACCCCATAACCCCAGAGAAGCCACTGAACCATTAGGCTGTTTCTGCATTAGGGAAGGGAGTGGAGTCATAAAGATGTGTGTGTATTAGCTGCTCAGTCATGTCCGACTCTTTGTGACCGCATAGACTGTAGCCTGCTAGGCTTCTCTGTCCATGGACGTCTCCAGGCAAGAATACTGGAGTAGGTGACCATTCTCTTCTCCAGAGGATCTACCCAACCAAGGGATTGAACCCAGGCCTCCTGCCTTGTAAGCAGATTCTTTACCATCTGAGCCACCAGGGAAGCCCTGTTGGGAAGGTGCATGAGATAAATGAGTTGGGAAGGGTCCATCACTGAGCTGAGCATCTAGTCAGTGCTCACCATTGTTATTTTGTGTGGATTAGGGTGGAAGCGGTTCAGTTCAGTCACTCAGTTGTGTCCAACTCTTTGCAACCCAAAGGACTGCAACACACCGGGCTTCCCTGTCCATCATCAACTCCTAGAGCCTACTCAAACACATGTCCATTGAGTCAGTGATGCCATCCAACCAACTCATCCTCTGTTGTCCCCTTTTCCTCCCACCTTCAATCATTCCCAGCATCAGGGTCTTTTCAGATGAGTCAGTTCTTCACATCAGGTGGCCAGAGTATTGGAGTTTCAGCTTCAGCATCAGTCCTTCCAATGAATATTCAGGACTGATCTCCTTTAGGATGGACTGGTTGGATCTCCTTGCAGTCTAAGGGACTCTCAAGAGTCTTCTCCAACACCGCAGTTCAGAAGCTCAGCTTTCTTTATACTCGGCTATTGAGGCCCTCCTTGAGTTTCAGAGGCTGTCCCTCTTGCCAGAATCATGGCAAGATGGAGGCTCTGTACCCATCAGGCAACGGCTGCATTTGAGGGGAAACAGGACAAAGAGGAAAGGAAACTTTGTCTTTCCATATGCAGACCTTGCATAACATTTCCTTCTTGAGTTCTTGAATCCCAATGAGAGGAGTGAGTGTATGTTTGGGAAGAAGAACTCATGAATTAATATTATTTTTCCCAATAGAGAAGCTCACAGAAACTTTGAAGTGTTTATTAAAGGGTTGATAATGAGGAGAAAACTTTTTGAAAATCATATTAAAAAGTACCTCCCAAACTGCTTCAATAATTTAACCTTGGACTCACAAGATTCTTCTAGAATAGAAAAAAACACATTTTTCTCTCCCATCCACCGTCCCTGGTGTATTACAGCCCTGCTATAGCACTGATGGCCTCTTTCTAGGAGTTGGTGGTGGAATGATAGTCCTTTTGTGACCAATCGAATAATTACTGAAGTTGAAATTTGTAATCCTGATATCGAATATTTCATAATGACATCAATTTAAACTTAATACTGCTCTTATCTTTTGACAAAAATAAGGTTTAATATGTCTTTTCTCCTAGAGGGGGTGAAATAAGGAAAGACTTTATTATACAAGATAATTAAAATTCTTCCTGAGGTTAAAAGTGATTTAAAAAGAATCACAACATGAGATAATTAGGCCTTATTAGACACTTTATCTGCTTCACTGAAGTCACTTTTTCCAGGATGATAAAATGTGCCTTTGTCTTTTTTTAGAAAGCCAGATACCAAATTTGGGGAAAAAAATGATCTTTCCTCCTCCTCTTAGACTCAGCACATGACTGTGTGAATGGATTTGGGGAAATAATTTAATGACAGGGTTACAGTTTCCAAAAGCTAGACCTTTATAGAATGTGATGGTTTTCAAGTACTTATTCATTTTTCTAGTGAAATTACATTTTACCCTCTATTTTTAGTTGGCTAATAGAAAATGATATGAATTTGTGTTTTCTGACTCCCCTCCCCTGCCTCTCCCCGCCGCAAAAGGCAGAATAATACCAGATTAGTTTTGGGATGTTTAACAAAATTCTTTTGTTGCTTGACAGATTCGTTTATGCTTTCTTGTGACATAACAGGTAAGGCGAAGAGTCAGTGTTTGTATTTTTAAAGACTAATGAACACATAGTATAGGTTATTACAATAACCATGCAGTAGTGGATGGTATTTTTTTTTTAGATGAAAAGTGGTCCAGGCCTTTAAAGTGCATGATGTTTCTGTAAGAGGAAGCAGGTACCCCAGGAGCATGGGCGTTTTGCCAGAGTTCTAAACCATATCCCTACATGAGGCCTAATCCTGCTTCTCTATTCTGCTTTTAGGCCCGGTGACGGGGATCCTGTGACTTTGCTAATGGCTCTCTGGGCGTCCAGTGGATTTTAACAATGTGCAGTGCAACTAACAATAAGTGAACCAAATTGTTCTTGTTTGTGCCCACAAATTTATATCCAGCTTATTTTCTTTTTTATCCCTTGCTCAGTGGTTGAAAAGAAATTGTTCAACTTTGTCTTTAAGAAAACGTTTCAGTTCTATTTACAGTGACTTGCTATACAGGCTTTATCAAACTGCTCTTTCCTTCTGAATGACCCTTTCCTTCAAGGAAAGGCTAATGTATAGATCAACACATCAACGGCCAAAGTATAATGTACAGATCTCTTTGATGGAAAGATAAGTACATAGAATTGTCAGGTGAATGTCTATTTTAAGGTAAAATGTCTAGAAGGGAAATGCTTTGATGGACAAATAGCTTCTGTGATAGTTTCACAGGATCTATTGTAAACAATATAAAGGAGATGATGGCTTTAAAAAGAAACTTAAACAGTAACATAAGAATGGAATTATGCCAGCTCGTGAGCATCAGAATTGTCCATAAAGTAAGGCTTTAAATGTTTCGTGTAGGTATACTGTTGCTTTTCAGGCTGAGTGCTACCTACCTTCTTCCTCACTATCAAGCTGGTGGGACCTATTAGGAAGGCTAAGACACCTTTAGGGTGCTAGTAATGGGTGTGAAAGTGTAAATGTTAGTCGCTCAGTCGTGTCTGACTCTTTGCTGCCCCATGGACTGTAGCCCACCAGGCTCCTCTCTCCATGGGATTCTCCAGGCAAGAATACTGGAGTGGGCTGCCATTCTTTCCTCCAGGGGATCTTCCCGATCCAGGGACTGAACCCAGGTCTCCTGCATTGCAGGCAGATTCTTTACCTTCTGAGCCACTAGCAATGGGTAAGAGTGAATAAAAAAGTGCACGCAACATGTGTGTACCTTAACAAGTCACTAAGAACGTAATGCACATGTAGCAATTCCCCCCCCCCCCCCCCACCACCAGTAAAGAAACAGAACACTACCAGCACAGTTGATTTTTCCACATTGATTTTGAATCAGGTTAACTTCCTGCTGCTGCTGCTGCTAAGTCGCTTCAGTCGTGTCCGACTCTGTGTGACCCCATAGACGGCAGCCCACCAGGCTCCGCCGTCCCTGGGATTCTCCAGGCAAGAACACTGGAGTGGGTTGCCATTTCCTTCTCCAGTGCATGCAAGTGAAAAGTGAAAGTGAAGTCGCTCAAGCAAGTCCGACTCTTCGAGACCCCCATGGACTTCAGCCCACCAGGCTCCTCCATCCATGGGATTTTCCAGGCAAGAGTACTGGAGTGGGCTGCCATTGCCTTCTCTGAGTTAACTTGCTACATCTTCATTAATCTAACTATCGGTGGAATCTTTTGGATTTTGCTACAGATACATATCAGGGCCTCCCAGGTGGCTCAGTGGTAGAAGAATCCACCTGCCAATGTGGATCAACAAAGAAGAAAAATTGCAGGCCGATCTCACTGTGAACAGAGTTTCAAATATTCTAAATAAAATATTAACAAATTGCATCCAGCTATGCAGAGAAATAATACAATATTTCTGGAAGATCCCTGGATTGGGAAGATCCCCTGGAGAAGAAAATGACAACCCACTCCAGTATTCTTGCCTGGAAAGTCCCATGGATAGAGGAGCCTGGCAGGCTACAGTCCATGGGGTTGCAAGGAGTTAGACACAGCTTAGGGATGGAGCATGCACGTGTACATACATATCATATGTGAATAGTGAACGTTTTGTTTCTTTCTAATCCATTTACCTTTCATTCTGTTTTCATCTCACTGCCCTGGCTAAGACCTCCCGCATAATGTTGAGTAGAAATAACAGTGGCATTCTTGTCCTGGTCCCCAGTCTGAGAGAGAAATGTTTAATGTTTCATCATTAAATACAACACTTGATTATTTTTTCGGTTGTTTGCTAATATTTATTTTGACAAGTTGTTGAATTTTATCAGATGCCTTTTCTGCCTCTGTGTAAATCATCATAATATTGAGTAAATGTACTAAATGACATTGATTTCTAACGTTAAAACAACTTTGAATTCCTGGGGCAAGTCAAAATTGGTCCTCTTGTATTATTTCTCTGCATAGCTGGATGCAATTTGTTAATATTTTATTTAGAATATTTGAAACTCTGTTCATAGTGAGATTGGCCTACAATTTTTGCTTGCTGAGTTTTGGGACCAAGGTTATCTTGACCTTGTGAAAATTACTTGAAAAGTGACTCCTTTTCTGGTCTCTGGAAGATTTTTTTTTTATAAGATTAGAGTTATTTCTTATATTTAGAACAACTTGTTGGTGAAGCCATTTAGGCCTGGAGTTTTCTTTTTGGGGATGTTTGACATTCTGTTTGTTTTTATGTCAGCTTTTTAAGTTATGCTTTCCTAATAATTTGTCAATTTTATCTAAATTTTAAAAAATTTTTGTGCAAGGTTATTGCCATTTTTAAATGAAATTTTCTTCTAAATCCTATTTCCCCCGCTTAGTTCCACAAGTTTGTACATGTACTAGTTTAGTTATCCGTAAGTTCAAAGAATTTCTGATTATCTTTATGATTTCTTCTTTGACCCATTTGTTCTATATGGGGGATTTTAGAATATCTTTTGCTTGTCAATTGCTAGCATAATTACACTGTGATCAGAGAATAGACTCTGAGATTGTAATTCTTATGGTGGAGTATATTGTTCTGTTTAAAGCTGTTTCATGTATTTTTGAAAAGAAAGTATATTCTGCAGTTTTTGAGGTTGGCTGTTCTGTATCACCCACTGATTCAGGTTTATTTATTTAAATTTTTATTTATTCATTTAGAGTGCACTGGTTCTTTGTTGTTCTGTGCAAGCTTTCTCTAGTTGCGGAGAGCAGGGCCTACCCTTGGTTGAGATGTGTGGGCTTCTCATTGCAGCGGCTTCTCTTGTTGCCAGGCACAGGCTCTATCTAGGCACGTGAGTTTTAGTAGTTGCAGCTTCCGGGCCCTGGAGTGCAGACTCAGCAGTTGTGGTGCACAGGCCCAGTTGCTCTACAGCATGTGGGATCTTCCCAGACTAGGGATCAAACCTGTGTCCCCTGCAGTGGCAGACAGACTCTTATCCACTGAGCCACTAGAGAGGTCCTGATTCAGGTGTATTAACTGTTGTTCAAATCTGCGACATCCTTACAGATTTCTGTCTGCTTCTTCTGAGAGGTATATTAAGATTCCTTAATTTTAATCATGTTTTAAACTTTCATCATGAATTAATTTTTCTGTGTATTTCTGTTACTTTTTGTTTTATTTTGGGGTTATGCTATTAGATGACTATATTTTAGAATTAGTATATTTTCCTGGTAAATTGAATATTTTATCATTATAAAGGAGCTTCTTTAGCTTCGCTAGTGGCTTTTTCTTTCTTTTATTTTGTGTGGTATTTATATGCTACCTCATTTCTTTTGGTTACTGTTCGCATGCATATCTTGTTATATCCTTAGCCCTTCTGTTTTCTTATGTTTTAGACCATACATTTTATATCTAGGCTAACAGGCTCTGTCTTTTAATTGAAAGGTTTTAATCCAGTTACATTTTATGTGCATCTTAATACAGTTGATTTTAAATCTGCTATTTGCTTTTGATTCGTTCTGCTTTTTCTCTGATCTTACCCTTTCTTTCATTTGACTTGAGAATTTTTTCGGATCATTTAATTTCTTCTATCACTCCCTTATTAGTTTGGAAGTCTATACTTAGTCGCTATTCTTTTAGTGATCGCTCCTAGACATTAGTGAGGTTTTGTGATATCAAGTTTTAATGTTAATAAAACTTCTACTTTTCCCCTAAATAATAAAAGAATCTTAGATTACTTTGACTCGATTTATTATTTGTGTAATTTTGCCATATTTTTGCATATTTCTTTCTTCCTCACTATAGGTGACTTCTCATATCCTTTTCCATTATGGTTTATTACAAGATATTGAATATAGTTCCCCATGCTATACAGTAGGATCCTATTGTTTATCTATTTTATATATGGTAGTTTGTATATGCAAATCTGAATCTACTAATTTATCCTTCCCATACCCCCTTTCCCCTTTGGTAACCATAGATCTGTTTTCTATGTCTGTGAGTCTGGTTTTTCTTTTTTTTTTTCCTCTTTTAATAAATAAGTTGATTCATATCTTATTTTAGATTTTATATATAAGTGGTATCATACAGTATTTTTATTTGACTTACTTCACTTAATATAATAATCTCTAGGTCCATCCATGTTGCTGCAAATGACATTATTTCTTTTTTATGGCTGAGTAATGTTCCACTGTATATATATGTACATATATATACCACATCTTCTTTGCTCATTCATCTGTTGATGGATATTTAGTTTGCCTCCATGTCACAATATACTTTAAATTCCATTAACATTATACATTATTGTTGTTTTATACAGTTAAAAAGAGTACTAACTAAATATTGAAACAGTGTTATGTTCTAAATCTTAGGTTACTGTGGCTTTGTTGCCTCTCTGGTATTTTTCCCTCTTATGTTTCCTTTTTCTTTTTCTTCTCTAGCAATCCTGTGGTTGTATTTCTTACCTTGCACTCCACTGTTGATTTTGATGCTTCCCCTGGTTTTCATTCATCAGAATTTATGTTGTGTTTACATTTCTCATCTTTATATTTTTCAGTTTTTTGTTTCTCTCCTCTGCTTGTGTTTTGGCCACATGTGAAAGCAGGTGACTTGGACTTGCCAAGTAAGATTTACATCTTAGCTGTCTGATTACTTAGGCTACTGAGTTTCCTGCCATCTAGCTGTTCTGTGACTTTCTTGAAGGGGACTCTCCTCCTTGGAAGAAAACAATCCCCCATATCGAGATGTCACCAAGGCCCTGATTTTACAACTTGTACCCCTATTGCTATATGACAGGATCAAAAGAGACACCTGTTATGGGATTGTGCGTGCTAACAAAATAGTCTTTTTTTAGTTTTTGTTTTAAATACTGTTTAAAACAAGCATATGAATAATCAAAGCAAAACTACAAAAATCACTTTGTGTTAAATACACAAGCACTGAATTAGAATATATGGGGTTGTCTTTTGGAATGATATGAGGCAGCTATGAGTGGAGATTCTAATGAAAGCTTATCATTCTGGACCATTAACATCTGTGAGGAGCTTGGACAAGGATGTTGTTACTCATAAATTGAAAGTGAAAGTGAAGTCGCTCAGTCATATCAGACTCTTAGCAACCCCATGGATTGTAGCCTACCAGGCTTCTCCGTCCATGGGATTTTCTAGGCAAAAGTACCAGAGTGGGTTGCCATTTTCTTCTCCAGGGTATCTTCCTGGCCCGGGGATCAAACCTAGGTCTCCTTCATTGCCGGCAGATACTTTACCCTCTGAGCCACCAGGGAAGCCCCCAGGAATTTTTAAATAAAAATATTTTCATTGTTTTTTGCTTCCCTTCTGTGGTTTTTTTTGTTGTTGTTGTTGTTGTTTACATTTTGAGTAACATAATATAAAGCATCAGAGAAGGCAATGGCAACCCACTCCAGTACTCTTCCCTGGAAAATCCCATGGATGGAGGAGCCTGGTGGGCTGCAGTCCATGGGGTCACTAAGAGTCGGGCACGACTCAGCGACTTCACTTTCACTTTTCACTTTCATGAATTAGAGAAGGCAATGGCAACCCACTCCAGTGTTCTTGCCTGGAGAATCCCAGGGATGGGGGAGCCTGGTGGGCTGCCGTCTATGGGGTCCCACAAAGTCGAACATGACTGAAGTGACTTAGCAGCAGCAGCAGCAACAACATAAAGCATGCTGCAAAATGTAAACAAACAAACAAACAAAAACCCACAGAAAGGGAGCCAAAAACAATGAAAACATTTTTATTTAAAAATTCTTGGGGAGTTCCCTGGTGGCCTGGTGGTGAGGATTCAGAGCTTTCCATGCTGTGGCTTTGGTTCAAACCCTGGTCAGAGAATTGAGATTCTGGAAGTTGTGTGGTGCAGTTAAAAGAAGAAAACATTCCTGCCTCGATCATATAATACAATTTGTCTTCATTTTGTCTCTCTCCGAATCAGTTACTTTGAGCCACAAGGAGAATTGAGCTTTTTTTCCTCTCGTTTAAATTTGCATGCTCACTGTTGAGCAAGCTGAACAATGATTTAGATGAGAATGGTTTTTCTTACTGTTTTATGAAATTCAAGCCATTCTGACTCATTTGACGTGTGTGTGTGTGTGCGACTTTAGTCATTTCCAACTCTGTGTGACCATAGGGACCATAGCCCATCAGGGTCCTCTGTCCATGGGATTCTCCAGGCAAGAATACTGGAGTGGATTGCCACGCGCTCCTCCAGGGGATCCTCCCGATCCAGTGATTGAACTCATGTCTTCTGCATTGCAGGCTGATTCTTTACCACAAGTGCCACTGAAAGTTTTTTCTCTCTTTTAAATTTGCATGCTCACTGTCAAACAAGTTGAACAGTGATTCAGATGAGAATGATCCTTCTTATCATTTTATGAAATTCAGCCCATTCTGACTCATTGGGCAATTGCCTGAAAAGAAGATATTTGACAGGAGCCCGCACCAAACTGTTTGAAAAAGCCTTTAAAAAGTGAAAATTGAGGGGAAAGAAGAAAATGTCCTCAAAGAACTCTATTACATTTTGATATCATCAATAATTACAGCTATGATGTGTCAATAGCTTTCTCCTTTAGAGGAGGGAGGGCTTATTGACTCTGGGGAAAAAGTAAATAAGAAGGCTATGATTGACACTTATGACTGCAGGCACCTACCTACTATTGCATAGAGTAATAAAATAAATTTTGTGTTTTTTTTAAACCACAAAATGATACACAGGTGCTCATAACAATCACCAATACCATAAATGGCAATGAGAATGACATAAACCATTGACAAGAAAAATACTCCCAGCAATGGCTGGGGAGTATCAAAGTTTCCTACTGACGTTAATAAACCTGATTTTGGAAACACAGTTGAGAACATCTGGTTAAGGGTAAATTGAGAAGGAAACAGATGTAGTATCACTGTGGAGGGGCTGGGCTGTGAGAGGAAGGGAGTGATGTATTTCTCACACAGATTATAAAGCAGGTGCAGCGACATGATCTAGTTGTGATAGGAAAATGTGAACTCTCCAGACATCTGCTGAAAGCCTTACTCTGCCGAAAGCACGGTTTTGATAAACTCTTCAGTTGCCTTGATGAGACTTTGTTCTCCAAGAAGACAGAAGTTGTAACATGCAAAACTTTGGAACCAATTCTTGTCAGGAAAGAGGAAACTCACTGATGATGTAGAAGTAATACAAGACATCTCAGATTTCATAACAAAGAAAAAAAATAATTCCAAGAATAACCAGACATATAAGTTAGTGTTGAGGGAAATAAAAATAAAACAAAATCAGAGGAAAGTGTAGTTTGCTGGTGGGTGCTTATAGAGAATAATGTGACTTAAAATAGGTAAAAGGCCCCCCAAATAGAATATCAGAAAACAAAATACATTTCCCCTGTGCTTTGAAAGTTATATGTGTATAAATAAATCAGTGTGACTGCAAAGAAGTCTCTTTGCTGAGCTCCATGTTTATAAGGAATCCTCTGAGGGAGGATTTCGGAGAAGGCAATGGCACCCCACTCCAGTACTCTTGCCTGGAAAATCCCATGGACGGAGAAGCCTGGAAGGCTGCAGTCCATGGGGTCGCTGAGGGTCCGATACAACTGAGCGACTTCACTTTCACTTTTCACTTTCATTCATTGGAGAAGGAAATGGCAACCCACTCCAGTGTTCTTACCTGGAGAATCCCAGGGACTGGGGAGCCTGGTGGGCTGCCGTCTATGGGGTCCCACAGAGTCGGACGACTGAAGTGACTTAGCAGCAGCAGCAAAGGAGGATTTACTGTTGAAATGAGGTTTACACAACAAAAAGCAGATGGAACAATAGAAAAATAATAGGCTTTCTACAGGCTTATGAGGGCTTCCCTGGTAGTTCAGCTGGTAAAGAATCTGACTGCAATGTGGGAGACCTGGGTTCAACCCCTGGGTTGGGAAGATTCCATGGAGGAGTGTATGACAACCCACTGCAGTATTCTTGCCTGGAGAATCCTCATGGACAGAGGAGCCTGGTGGGCTACAGTCCATGGGGTTGCAAAGAGTTGGACACGACTGAGCGACTAAGCACAGTATAGCACAGCATAGGCTTATGATGAATGCTTGGGCTTCCCAGGTGGTGCTAGTTGTCAAGAACCCACCTGCCAATGCAGGAGACATAAGAGATGCAGGTTTGATCCCTGGGTTGGAAAGATCCCCTGGAGAAGGCCATGACAATCCACTCCAGTATTCTTGCCTGGAGAATCCCATGAACAGAGGAGTTTGGGGGGCTATCCTCCACAGTGTCACAAGGAGTCATACATGCTGAAATGACTAGCACACACCCATGATGAATGCTTAAAGAAACAGAAAGACATGTAGCTGGGCTGAGACTCCCTTGTTTGGTTTATAAAAATGCTGGAACTTTTGGAGGTACTTTTTCATTACTTTGCACACTCTCTGGTTAAGATGTTGACTGCTGACCAAGAAGTGCCCTCTTTGACCACTGGTAGTGAGGACAGCTGGCATAGGGTAGAGATAGGTTGTGCCCACCTTAGAGAAGGTTGAGTGGTCTGTGGACCATGGCTTAATTGTCATGTAACTTTTGATTCCTCAAGCAGTGTGCTCATACTAACAAGGACCTTTGTTGAAACATCCCTGATTCTTGTCTCAGTTGTCCAGTATTGTCTCAAAACTCTTCAGTCTGCCTCTTTCTCTCTTCTCTTTGCTTTTTTCTCAAATTCCCTCACTCTATTCTATCTAAATGAGGGCAAATTATTTTTAGACTTGGGAGTATTTTTTCTCCTTAAATCCTATTGATTCTACCAGCTTGCCACAAATGTTTCCTAAATCAAGGAAACAAATGGAGGAAAAATAAGGAGAAAGTACTATTTTTTGTTTCAAAATAATCTTGCCTCATTATTAAAAAAAAAAATCCCAACTTTTATTTTCAGATAATTGTAGGTTCACATGCAGTTATAGGAAGTGGTACAGAGATCCCATTTACCCTTGACCTAGTTTTCTCCAGTGGTAACATCTTGAAAATGAGCATGCAATATCACAATCAAGTCTGATAACACTGATCAATCCATCAGTTTTCATTTCTTTTGCCCAATTTTGCTTGTGCTTACATGTGTGTGTATGTTTCATTATATAAATATCACACGTGCATGTTGGTGGGTACCACCACCATCGTCATGATCCACAGTAGTTCCATCACCACAGACTCCCTCATGTTACCCTTTAATAACCACACCTACCTCCCTGCAGTACCCCCTCCCCAACTTCTAGAAACCATTAATCTGGTCTCCATTTATTCAAAAATGTTATATAAATGAAATCACTTAGTATGTAATCTTGGGGGATTTTTTTCTTTCTCTCAGAAATTCAGTATGTTGCGAGGAATAAGAAAAAAAGAGATAACCTCTATTTTGGGGATCACGGAAAGAAAGAAATGCACATTCTATTTGGCATGTTTTCTTTATTGCAAGTAATATTCAAAGTGGAAAGGCTAGAATGGACCATATGCTGCCAAATGTATATGACCATTTCCAATCTCTATTCTAAGCTCCAGACCCAGATTTACACTTCCTTCTGGAAAGTTCCACATGGATCCCTTGAAGAAAATTCAAATGCAACATGTTCAAAATCAAATGTGTCATATGCCATCCTTTCTTCAAAAAAAAAAATCCTCTGTTCCACCTGTACTTCTTGCCTTAACTACAGGCACCATAGTCCTAAAATCACCAATCTTCATGTCGTAGTCAGCATCTCTGACTGACTCTTGCCATCTATTCCGCTCCTTACCTTATTGTCATTAGCACCTTAATTTTGACCCATTGTAAATTCCCATCATGTCTTTCTTAGACCTCTAAGACCCACAATCTCTCCCCTCTAAACTGTGGCAAAGCATCTTTACTGCTCTCCTTCAGTCCCTCTTTCTTCACTATCTTAGCAACCCCATTGTCAAGATGAAATTTCTAAAAGAAGATCGCTCATATTACTCCTCTGATATTGATTGTATTCAGTACAGTCTATAAATGTGATACACTATATTTCTTCTGTTTTGCACAGAGGAAGATCCTGGAGTAGATGTCTTTCAACGCTCACATTCTCTAAGCCCACATGAGAAACACATTTGAAGTCCTGCCCTGTCTTACACTATAAAGCAGTAACTAGTAGGGATTAGCAAACAGAGAAACAGGTCATTTATTCTAATGCATGGGGAAGAGACTTACTCCAGTGGTAAAGTGTTACCCATAAAAATACTATAATGATTCATTCACTAGTGTACAGGCTAGGTTACTGTGAAACAATTTCATTGATTAGGGTAGGCTATTATAAAGTAATTATACTGCTGCTGCAAATGCTGTTATTAATGCATGAATTGTTACTTATTGTTGTTCAGTTGTTAAGTCATGTCCGACTCTTTGCGACCCCATGAACTGTAGCCCACCAGGCTTCTTCCATGGGATTCTCCAGGCGAGAATACTGGCATAGATTGCCGTTTTCTCCTCCAGGGATCTTCCTGACCCAGGGATTGAACTCACATCTCCTGCATTGCAGGCAATTTTATTTTGTTGGGCTCCAAAATCTGAGTTCTCTTTCACATTATCTTTTAATATCTAATGTCTAGTGTTAGTAATACATATAGCATATAATGTTTTGTATCATATAAGGCAATATTAATTTAGATACTGACAGATGATTCATCTTGCAAAAAGATGACACAAACTTACCATATCAATAAATATGGTACAGTATTATAAATGTATTTTCTCTTCCTTGTGATCTTCTTAATAATGTTTTCTCTTTTCTAGCTTACTTTATTATAAAAATACAGTCCATAATACATATACTGCATGTAATACAAAATGTGTATCAGTCAACAGTTCATGTTATTGGTAAGGCTTCCAGTCAATAGTAGATTACTGGTAATTATGTTTGTGGAGAGTCAAAAGTTATAATCAGATTTTCAACTTCAGGGAGCTAGTGCCCTTGACCCCTGAATAGTTCAAGGGTCAACTGTAATATAAGCTTAAACATTTCTTAAGGGAGTAGATCTTCTCTTAAGTGTTCTTCAGTTCAGTTCAGTTGATCAGTCATGTCTGACTCTTTGCAACCCCATGGACTGCAGAGAGCCAGTCTTCCCTGTCCATCTCCTGGAGCCTATTCAAACTCATGACCATTGAGTCAGTGATGCCATCAAACCATCTTATCCTCTGTCATTCCCTTCTCCTCCCGCCTTCAATTTTTCCCAGTATCAGGGCCTTTACCAATGAGTTGATTCTTTACATCAGGTAGCCAAAGTATTGGAGATTCAGCTTTAGCATCAGTCCTTCCCATGAATATTCAGGACTGATTTCCTTTAGGATTTACTGGTTGGATCTCCTTGTAGTCCAAGGGAATCTCAAGAGTCTTCTCCAGCACCACAGTTCAAAAGCATCAATTCTTCGGTGCTCAGCTTTCTTTATAGTCCAAGTCTCACATCCACACATGACTACTGGAAAAACCATAGCTTTGACTAGATGAACCTTTGCTGGCAAAGTAATGTCTCTGCTTTTTAATATGCTGTCTAGGTTGGTCATGGCTTTTCTTCCAAGGAGTAAGCGTCTTTTAATTTCATGACTGCAGTCACCATCTGCAGTGATTTTGGAGCCCCCCAAAATAAAGTCAGCCACTCTTTCCACTGTTTCCCATCTATTTGCCATGAAGTGATGGGACCAAATGCCATGGTCTTTATTGTTTAATGTTGAGTTTTAAGCCAACTTTTTCACTCTCCTCTTTTACTTTCATCAAGAAGCTCTTTAGTTCTTCACTTTCTGCCATAAGGGTGGTGTCATCTGCTTATCTGAGGTTATTGACATTTCTCCTGGCAATCTTGATTCCAGCTTGTGCTTCATTCAGCCTGGCATTTTGCATGATGTACTCTGCATATAAGTTAAATAAGCAGGGTGACAATATGCAGCCTTGACATACTTCTTTTCCTATTTGGAACCAGTCTGTTGTTCCATGTCCAGTTCTAATTGTTGCTTCCTGATCTGCATACAGATTTCTCAAGAGGCAGGTCAGATGGTCTGGTATTCCCATCTCTTTCAGAATTTTCCACAGTTTATTGTGATCCACACAGTCAAAGGCTTTGGCATAGTCAATAGAGCAGAAGTAGATGTTTCTCTGGAACTCTGTTGCTTTTTCGATGATCTGACGGATGTTGGCAATTTGATCTCTGACTCCTCTGCCTTTTCTAAAACCAGCTTGAACATCTGGAAGTTCACAGTTCATGTATTGCTGAAGCCTGGCTTGGAGAATTTTGAGAAGTTCCTTTAAGCAAAAGGGAAGTTTATTCTACTATGTAACAGAAAAAAATACAGAGATAGAGTTGGTTTCAAATTTTGCTTGACCAAGAGCTCAAGTAAAGGCCACAAGGATATTTTTTCTCTTTCTACTTCTCAGTGCAGGCTTCTCCTGTGTTGGCTTTATATTCAGAATTATCTACTTGTTTGACAGCAACAATATATCTATAAAAGGTTCATCTTGTAGGGTTGATGTATTAGGATTCTCCAGAGAAATGATTCACATATATATGAACTGGCTTACATGAGGCAGGCAAGTCCCAAGATGTGCAGGGTGTGTTTGCAAGCTGGAATACAGCTAATGGTTTCATTCCAGTCCACAGGCCAGCAAGCTTGTGACTCAGTAAGAGCTAGCATTAAGGTTTAAAGGCAGAGGAAAAGCTGTTATTCGAGATCAAAGGGGCAGCCTGGCAGGAAGGATTCTCTTTTATTAGAGGAAGATAAACCCTTTTGTTCCATTCCGGCCTTTAACTGATTGGATGAGGCCCCCTATCTTAGGGAGAGCATTCTGCTTTACTCAGTCTACCAATCAAATGTGAATTTTATCCAGAAATATTCTCATTGGCACACACAAATAATGTTAGGTCAGATATCTGGGCACCCCTCATTCCTGTCAAATTGATACATAGCATTAATTATTGTGGTTGACTTTCTTAAAAGTCCCTAGAATTGTCTCATTTGGTCTGATTCACTTGACTTTGGTAGTGTGTCCATCCTTGACCTGTTTTTGACCTGAAGCCATGGAGTATAACATACTGTTTTTCTAAGCCTCTGTTACATGATACACCTTGGCTGTGGGGATGGTGTCAGCAAGGCAAGAGGAGCATGAAAGCTGAGAGTACAGAGAGGTGATATTCTAAGGACCAAAGCAGAACACAACTAATGGGCTTCCCTGGTGGCTCAGTGGTAAAGAATCCGCCTGCCAAGGCAGGAGATGTGGAATTGAATCCTGAGCTGGGAAGATCCCCTGGAGGAGGAAATGGCAACCCATTCCAGTATTCTTGCCTGGAGAATCCCACGGACAGTGGAGCCTGGTGGGCTACAGTCCATCTGGTCACAAAAGAGTTGGATACAACTGAGTGGCCAAACAACAACAACAGAACACAACCAACACAGAAAATCAGGTGATTGTTGGAACAAAGCAAGTAAAAAAAGGTGTGTTTATTGATATATAATTAATTTAAAATATAATGATGGTGAGTACTTTTTCAGCACTCTAAAAACCAAAAGCATCAAATTACCCTCTGTGGCCTCCAGAATGGTGATTTGTAAGGGGCAAGCGTAAAATAATGGGGCCAGATTTTTAACAAAGATAAAAGAATTTGCATATTCAAATAAGAATAACATTTCTAGGTCATTACCTTGGGGATTTTATACACACAATGGTAACCACTGCACTAATTGAATGTCTGCTCTTTCAGGAATTTTAGGAATGTAGCTGAGAGTAAGCATTACTCTAAATGCTGCCCACCAAGTTCTTAAAATCAGCCTTTCTGGGCATAACAAGAAATGTTCTTGGGAGTGAGAAGCAAAGCTGATACACTGATTTTCAAATGATATAAAGCAAATTTTGGTGGCTGGGAGTTAAAGAAGGAGATATGAAGAAAAGGTGAAGAGAGGGAGCAACGTTAGTAGGAAAGTTGGTTGGGAATGGGAAGTAACCCACAACATTTTTAATATTTATGTTTAAGTCCCTGAATACTCTGTCAAGGCTGCCCTGATGGCTCAGCAGGGAAAGAATCCGCCTGCTAGTGCAGGAGACACAGAAAACTCGGATTGGATTCCTGGGTTGGGAAGATCCCCTTGAGGAGGAAATGACAACCCATTGCAATATTCTTGCCTGAAAAATTCCGTGGTTGGAGGGTCCTGGGGAGCTACAGTCCATGGGGTCACAAAGAGCTGGACACGACTGAATGACTACACATGCACAAGTACTCTGACAGTGTCTTCTAGGCATAAATGCCTTGGAAGATTGGGACAAATCAGAGAAAACAGATTGTGCTCTCAGTGAGGTGACACAATTTGAAAAAAGAGGGAGATACAGGAAGCAGAATGTGAAAAAGATCAAGATTTATCAGAAACAGGAATTGAGGAGAGAGGACTGTAGAGTTAAAGACCCTGTGTGACTCAAAGCATCCCAGGGACTGGAGTTTTCAGAGATCACAGCTTGAAAGGAAAGGGTGATCACTACTGACACTTGGGTTAAAAATGCATCCTTGCTAATTTCCCAACAGTCCCCTATTAATATTTGATTTGTGAGTGAAAAAACTTGGATTCTGAGAGATCAAATGACTTGTTGAAATCACACAGGTTATAGACTGACACAGCTAGAACTTAATTCCAGGTTTGATTCTAAAGCCCAAGCTCTTATTTTCCTTTATGCTGCACTACTTGTCCTTATTTTCATCTATGTTCACAAATTTTTTCTATGTGCTCACTATTTAGATTTGACTTGAGTTATTTGATATGTGTAGCAAGAAATATAATTGACACTGAACTGAAACACTTATATTTGCATGGTCAGGACATTCTTTTCCCAAAGGAGGATAAACACAGAAAGTCAATTAAAATCTAATGGTCATAAACCTTCCCAGGTGGTGCTAGTGTAAAGAATATGCCTGCCAGTGCAGGAGATGCAGGAGACTCATGTTTAATCCCTGGTATGGGAAGATCCCCTGGAGTGGGAAATGGCAACCCACTCCCATATTTTGCTTGGAAAATCCCACAGACAAAGTCTGGCAGGCTACAGTCTGTGGGGTTGCAAAAAGTCAGACATGACTGAGCACACATGCAGCACAAGCATCATGGCAGCCCAAGAAGTCCTTCATTTTTGTCTCTTCTCCCTCAACAATAAAAATTCATCTTCTATCCATGGACAAAAGTGCCTGTGAGGGAGCCAGGCACTGTGGATCCAGCACTGTATGCCAAGGAGTCTGGGAGAAGTCTTACCTACCAGCACATCAAGTAATAGACAGACCTGGGTCCCACCTGCAGACACCTCAGTAGCCTGTTAGCTGGCTCCAACCCCTGTTGGCCCATGCTTTGGTGTTGAGGTCCTTTAATGGACTGGAACCTGGTGGTCTGGTGGTCTGGAGTTGACAATAAGAAAGTAAAGGAGAGAAAGAGGCTGATATTCCTTGGTTTACGCAGAAAGCCAATAAAATCCCTACACGGGGCTTGCTCTGTTCACGAAGGCCTCAGGCGCCCTCTCAATGGGGTGAAGGTGCAGAGCGCCTTCTCAGGCGGGTCTTAGGGTCTTCACTTTTCGGTCAAGAAAGTGAACTCAGAGAGCCTCTGCGCTCCAGGGGATCAGCCTGAAAAAGAGAGAGAGGGAGAGAGAGAGAGAGAGAAAGAAAGACATGGGGACCAGAGCTCTGATGGAGCAAAGGTGTTTTAATCAACATGGTGTGGGCATATATACTGTCTTACAAGGTAGTTATTCTCAGCAAAGATAAAGATTAAAATTCCAGACTTACAAAACATAGGCAATCCATATTAAAGAGAGAGAGAGTTGTAAACAATCACTTTTACCATATGGTTCACAAGAAGGAAGAGGGTACTTATCACCATATAGAAACACTAATGAAGGAAATGCTTGGATTCCTCAGTCCTGGGAGAGGTTTGCCTCTCCTCTTAATTCCTGAGTATTCAGGACTTAATAAGGAAGAGAGAATTCCTGACAGATCCAAAACAGCACACAGGAAGCCTCCTGTTAAATGCTTCCTGACAATTCCCCTTATTTTATTATATTTGTAAAAAAGGTCTTGACCAAATGAGTTTGGTTAGTATTAACCAACCTTATAGAAAGGCGATGGTAAACAACAAATATAATTATCAAGACAATCACCAAATTTACAGTTCCAGACCTGATACTGTGGGTAATACTTTGAAACCATCTTCATGAGTCTAGCCCGGATAACTTGTTCAGCTAAAGTTTCCAAATTAGGGGAAGAGGGCAGATTTTAGAAAAAGTTTTAAAGATTTTCTTTTGCAGTAATTGTACATTCAGAGAGGCATTATCATGTATATTTTGTAAATGAAATTTGATTTCTTCCCAGTTGTAGGCAGTATGATTGAATTGAACAGGAATTCATGGGGTCTCAAAGAGTTGGACACGACTGCGTGACTGAACTGAACACAAAATTGAGTAGCTTAAAGAAACAGAAGAGTTAAGACAAGTATATAGTTTGCAATCAATACAAGTTACAGACCGTAAAAGTCTTATTAAATTGTAAATTTTCTATGGCTATAACAAAAGGAAGTGGGACACAGGCCTGTATAAAATATGGCTGATTATAGTGAAAGAAATAGTTACTATGGCCACAACTGGTCCCTATGAAATGTCCGGTCCAAGTTTCAAGTTTTTCCGTGCTCTGGTGCTCACAGCAAGTTTCTAAATGTCCCATTGTTCAGGCCCACTCTGTTTATCATGGACGATCTTAGGTCGAGGTGGGGCTAATCCACTGTCAAGCCACTCAAGAAGTCTTTTGTCATAGTAATGTTCCATTATAGTGTCAGTGACCTTCCATATCACACACAGTGTTGTTAATATCATCTGAGCAATCAGATAACCACATACCATGGGGTCCCCAATCAACAATTGTATGATTAGCCACAAACATTGATTTTCTTGATTTGCTTTGACATTTGTCCGAACGAATGGGAGTATAAGTAAAGTTTTTATAAGTAAACCCCTTGCATAATGTTCTTTGTTCTTTCCCTAAATATTTCCCTAACTCTTTCCCTAAAGTCTCAGTAGTATAAACATGGTTTACAGACAAAGAAAGGGCAGTAAATAATCCAAGCAATGTCCAAAAGTCTTCTTTTGGAGGCAGGACGAAAGCCCAAGTTTAACGGCTGACATTTATGCACAATTTTGCTGGGCCCATGCACAAGGGAAGAACTTCATAGTCTAAAGAAATGTTAATTAGTTTTCTTTCCTGTCCAGGGTGTGAGGGCCGTTTCATGTACTAGGAAGAAGGTATATGTATAGAGTCATTTGTTGAAATGATTGATCCTCTCTCTGTCCATTTGACCACCTGGAATAGAGGGGGGTTGGGTATTAGTCTGAGCTCGAGTGGGGGGGAGGTACAGGCCAAAAGACTGACCATTGTCAGGAGAATGTATTTAGGACTTGGTGGCAATCCCTGTTGAGAGACCAAATTTTCAGCTTGATTAGTAAGGATTTTTATTTGTCCCCAAGTGGGGAGATCATCAGGGTGATGCCGCCGAGGCCGGTGCTTTCTGGAGATCTTTAGAGCAGACATAGCCTATATTGGAATTTCTTCTTCTGGGGTTCTTGTTGTTTCATCTCCATTTTGAATGCCGGGGGCCCCCTTGGGTCGAATCTTAAGAAGAGGTTCAAAAATTTAAAACAAATAAAGCTGTATTAACAATAGTTACAGGTTTAGAAAGTATGTTGGAATCTAGTAAAGTCTGCTTTAGATAAGGAAGACAGTAGTATACCTGTGTATTCCCCCTTTAAAAATTTTTTTATTTGTAACTTTGATGTGTGATGTGTTTGTTTGACTATGTCTTGTGTCTGTGGAATACCTGTAATATGTATAATAGGAAAAGATTGTAAAAATTGTTTAAAGTGTCTAGAAATATAGGCAGGATATAACATGTTGTGGAGCTTTACTACGAAGAGGAGTGGCCCAGATAAAAGAGGAATTTGTGTCTATACAGACGTGTAGGAAAGAAAATGGAGAGAGTTCAGGGCAATGAGTTACATCCATTTGTTATAGTTCATTAGGTTGTAAACCACGAGGATTAATACCTTGTGTGATGGGTCAAAGATGTAGGGGTCTACAAGTAAAGCAATTACTAATAATTTCTTTAGCCTGGCGATATGGGATTTTCTATAGCTGGTGTAGGGAGCCAGCATTGTTATGCAACAGAGCATGCTGTTCTTTTGGAGTAGCAAAGGAAACCAGTTTATCAGCTTGTTCATTATCATAAGTCACGGGGCCTGGAAGACAAGAATGTGTTGGAATATGTGTAATATAAATGGGAGAATTGTGGTTTTTAACAACAGATTGTAGTTTGAAAAAGAGTTGTTGAATAATAGGTTGATTGGAGTTTATGGTGGAGGTTTTTATATTTTTTAATACAAAAACAGAATATATAGAGTCAGAGACTATATTGATGGGGTAAGGATGTAGGCAAATAAATAAGAGCATATAATTTATTTTGTTGAGCAGAATGAAATTTAGTATAAAAGACTATATTCTTTAAGAGATCAGAATGAAGCTTTGGCGTTTTCAGTCTCATCTATATAAAAAACCTTGGCCTGTGGTATAGGCTGTGAGCTGATAATATGAGAAATAATAAATTCAGTATTTCTGAAGAAATTCCACAGCTTACCAGAAGGATAATGAAATGAAATTTCTCCAAAAGATTTCAGAAAAGCTATTTGGAAATCGGTAGAAGTTTGTAAAGTGTTCTCAAATTGAGATTTATTGATAGGTATTACAATTTTATGAGGATTGGAGCCAATTAGAGTTTTAGTCCTATTTTTTCTATTGATAGTGATTAGAGCAATTAAATCAAGGTAGGGTGTAGATGACTTTATTTTTCTAAAATAGATCCATTTTACTAGGTGTTCTGTTGGGCAAGAAGTCCTGTGGGAGAATGAGGAGAGGGGAGTATAAACAGTTCTAGAGATAAATCTAGTTTGATGTGAATAAGAAATTGTTTTTGTGATTTATTTTGCACCAAATAGAGTTTCTTTCTTGCCTCTTGAGAAAGTGAACGAGGGCTATTTAAATCAGGATCTCCTTTTAAAGTATTAAATAGGTTATTCAGTTGATAATTAGCCATGTCTAAAGAAGGTCTAATCTAATTAATATCACCTAAGAGCTTTTGAAAATCATTTAAGGTTGACAATTTATCAGTATGGATCTGAGTTAGTTGGGAAGTAATGCGTTGTCTGTTAACAACGAACCCCAAGTAATGGTGAGGTGTAGAGGTTTGAATTTTTTCAGGGGCAATGATTAATCTAGAGTTTTTAAAGCATAGTTGAGCTATATCAAACGTGTTCAGTTTTTAAAATAGATGGAGCTGAAAACGATATACCATCCATATAGTGAATAACAAGAAAGTTAGGAAACTGCTTTCTCACAGGCTCAAGGGCTTTGGCTACGTAGCACTGACACATGGTGGGAGAATCCATCATCTCTTGTGGCAGTCCAGTCTATTGGTACCGTTTATGAGGTCTAATATGATTAGGATAAGGGAGAGAGAAAGTGAATCTCTCTCAGTCTAAAGGGTGTAAAGGTATATTAAAAAGGCAATCTTGTAAATCAATAATAATAATATGTCCATTTTAAGGAATAGTGGTAGGTGATAGGATTTTTGGTTGTAATGTACCCATAGGTTTCATGGATGCATTAACTTTTCTAAGGTCCCTTAAGAGACACCATTTGTTAGATTTTTTTTTTTTTTAATGACAAAAATAGAGTTTCAAGGAGGACAAGATTCTTCAATATGCTTTAATTTTAGTTGTGTACAAGTTTCTTAGCTGCCTATAATTTCTTTTTCGTGAGGGGCCACTGCTCTGTCTAAATAGCCTTGTCATATTTTCAGGTTATTTTAATAATTGAGAAGGGAAAGGACTGCCCTCGTGGCTCAGATGGTAAAGCGTCTGCCTACAATGCAGGAGACCTGGGTTCAATCCCTGGGTCGGGAAGATCTCCTGGAGAAGGAAATGGCAACCCACTCCAGTATTCTTGCCTGGAAAATCCCATGGATGGAAGAGCCTGGTAGGCTACAGTCCATGGGGTCTCAAAGAGTCCGGACACGGCTGAGCGACTTTACTTTCACTTTCACTGTAATAATTGTATTGTTTGTTAAATGAGCAGTGGCCCCCAGGAAAAATGTGGAATGTATATCTGAGTTTGTCATATCTTATATCTTTTTTATTAAAAGCATATATCTTACTTTTTCTTAGCAACTATGAAGTGTCTTGTATATTAGCATTTTATATATTGGTGAATATGTTTATTATATCATATTATAATATATATTTATTATATATAAAAATATTTTATATATACCAATATATTATACATTATATATTTATTAATAGTTTAAAATCTCTTTAGTTTTTCTGTAAGAAAAACGTTTTGTAAGAGGAAGTTAATGATTAGTAATTAATGTTTTAGAATCTTATTTTATTTGGAAATGACCTAGCTATTTAATAAACTTTTATTATTTAGTTTAGTATAACTCTAGAAGTTTAAGTTATCTCAATCCTAAGAGACTATTTTAGATTATAATAACAGATTATTCTAATAAAATATAATTATTTTAATAGAGTTTATCTAAAAGTTTTTATCTCATTTTATATGTGTGTATATATATATATATATATAGAGAGAGAGAGAGAGAGAGAGAGAGAGTTACCTTTTTGTTGACAAATTTAGTTTACCTTAAACCTAGGCATAATAAAAGTATTATATAATGTTGATGACTTAAGACATGTCTTAATTAGATTAGCAAACAATTATATTTAAATTTTATTTATATTTAAATAAACATTATATATATTTAATATTTTTCAGTTCACATGAATCTGATAGAGCTCATTAACTTCATATTATCTAAAAACAAAGCTGGTATATCAATGGCAACACTGCCAGATGTTGAGGGTTTCAGTTAAAAGATGGAATTTGCCCCAGGTTTTTATTGAAGGGGACCTGGGGGGGGTCCCTGCTTGGAGTTTTCTGGAATAGGTTTTCTTTCAGTGTCAGATTTAGACTTTTAATCTTTGGCCCAATGTATTCCTCTATGGTAGCAAGGGCAGATTTTTGGAGGGTTTTCTATTTTTCTATTTTTTTTCTTTTTTTTTGTTTTAGCTTTCTTAGGGCCGTCCCTTTTTAAATGGTTCTTATTTTCACATGTAAAGCGTTCTTTTTTTTCCCTTTCTTAAGGCAGCAGCTACTGTTTCAGCTACCATTTGCATCTTTTGAGTTTATAATCCTAGATTGCAACAAGCCTTCAAATAATCAATAATAGTCCTTTTCTCACGAATTGGAGCTATAGCTTTTTGACATTCCTGATTTGCATTATCATAAGCAAGTAATTTCTCTAGTTGCCTTTTGGCTTCTTCTCGAATTACAGTATGGGAAATAGCAATTCTAATCTAGATAAAAAATCAGCATATGTTTCAGTAGATCCCTGAACTTTAAATAAGTGATGAAGTAAAGTAGAAAAATGATGGGCTTTCCAGCCTTTGACCCATGTGTTAGTACTTACCAGCCTCAGTAGGCCTTCGAGGTCCCTCTGTCCGATCTGCCAAGTGTACCAGGCTCCTATTCGGGCCCCACTTGTTGAGGTCTTTTAATGGACTGAATCTGGTGGTCCGGAGTTGATGATAAGAAAGTAAAGGAGAGAAAGAGGCTGATATTCCTTGGTTTATGCAGAAAGCCAATAAAGCCCCTGCACGGGGCTTGCTCTGTTTACAAAGGCCTCAGGTGCCCTCTCGATGGGGTGAAGGTGCAGAGCGCCTTCTTGGGAGGGTCTTAGAAGCCCGGGCAGGAAAGTGAACTCAGAGAGCCTCTGCACTCCAGGGGATCAGCCTGAAAAAGAGAAAGAGGGAGAGAGAAAGAGAGAGAAAGAGAGACACAGGGACCAGAGCTCTGATGGAGCAAAGGGGTTTTAATCAACATGGTGTGGGCGTATATACTGTCTTCAGTTCAGTTCAGTTCAGTTGCTCAGTCGAGTCTGACTCTTTGCAACCCCATGAACCGCAGCATGCCAGGCCTCCCTGTCCATCACCAACTCCCGGAGCTCACTCAGAGTCACATCCATTGGGTCAGTGATGCCATCCAGTCATCTCATCCTTGGTCGTCCCCTTCTCCTCCCGTCCCCAATCCCTCCCAGCATCAAAGTCTTTTCCAATGAGTCAGCTCTTCCCATGAGATGGCCAAAGTACTGGAGTTTCAGCTTTAGCATCGTTCCTTCCAAAGAAATCCCAGGGCTGATCTCCTTCAGAATGGATTGGTTGGATCTCCTTGCAGTCCAAGGGACTCTCAAGAGTCTTCTCCGACACCACAATTCAAAAGCATCAATTCTTCAGTGCTCAGCCTTCTTCACAGTCCAAGTCTCACATCCGTATCACATCCGTACATGACCACTGGAAAAACCATAGCCTTGACTAGACGAACCTTAGTCAGCAAAGTAATGTCTCTGCTTTTGAATATACTATCTAGGTTGGTCATAACTTTTCTTCCAAGGAGTAAACGTCTTTTAATTTCATGGCTGCAATCACCATCTGCAGTGATTTTGGAGCCTCAAAAAATAAAGTTTGACACTGTTTCCACTGTTTCCCCATCTATTTCCCATGAAGTGATGGGACCAGATGCCATGATCTTCATTTTCTGAATGTAGAGCTTTAAGCCAACTTTTTCACTCTCCACTTTCACTTTCATCAAGAGGCTTTTTAGTTCCTCATCACTTTCTGCCATAAGGGTGGTGTCATCTGCATATCTGAGGTTATTGATATTTCTCCCAGCAATCTTGATTCCAGCTTGTGTTTCTTCCAGTCCAGCGTTTCTCATGATGTACTCTGCATAGAAGTTAAATAAGCAGGGTGACAATATACAGCCTTGATGTACTCCTTTTGCTATTTGAAACCAGGCTGTTATTCCATGTCTAGTTCTAACTGTTACTTTGTGACCTGCATACAGATTTCTCAAGAGGCAGGTCAGGTGGTATTCCCATCTCTTTCAGAATTTTCCACAGTTTATTGTGATCCATATACTGTCTTACAAGGTAGTTATTCTCAGCAAAGATAAAGATTAAAATTCCAGACTTACAAAGCATAGGCGATCCGTATTAAAGAGAGAGAGAGTTGTAAATAATCACTTTTACCATATGGTTCACAAGAAGGAAGAGGGTATTCCTGAGTATTCAGGAATTAATAAGGAAGAGAGAATTCCTGACAGATCCAAAACAGCACACAGGAAGCCTCCTGTTAAATGCTTCCTGACACTCTGTCAGTCCCTGGAGCTCACTGACTTAGTCACTCACACAGAGTCCTTGTGGAAGTCCAAGTTTCCATAGAAGAAGCTCCAGTACTCCACTGGAACAAAAAATACAAGTTAGGACACACTGGAATGTGTAGAAGGAATAGTTTGACTTTGTGTCACCACTCTCTCTAGGTGGCACAACTTAGGGCCAAGAAATACTGTCCTCAGCTCTTGTCTCTGGCAACATGCTGCCAGAAGGTTCATTGCTCTTCCACACCATCCAGAGTGCTGAATTGTGAGCTACATGGCCGAGGGGCAAGTGGAGGTGGGGAAATTAGCACACAGAACTCTTGGGTGGGAGGGTATTAAATGGACACAAATCCTAACTGTGTCAGGGATCCTGTGAAGAAGCCTGCTAATGAGCCTCTAGAAACACCTCATCTGTGGATCCCCCAGCTGGCCTATGGGCACTTCTAGTACTTTGCATCGGAGAAGGCAGTGGCACCCACTCCAGTATTCTTGCCTGGAAAATCCCATGGATGGAGGAGCCTGGTGGGCTGCAGTCCATGGGGTTGCCAAGAGTCAGACATGACTGAGCGACTTCACTCTCACTTTCATTTTCATGCATTGGAGAAGGAAATGGCAACCCACTCCAGTGTTCTTGCCTGGAGAATCCCAGGGATGGGGGAGCCTGGTGGGCTGCTGTCTCTGGGGTCGCACAGAGTCGGACACGACTGAAGCGACTTATCAGCAGCAGCAGTACTTTGCATGCCTCACACACACACACCCACTTCTCCACCCGATGGCAAATCAGAGGAGTGCAAAGAAAAAAAGTGAAGAAGACTGAAGAAAATCATATCTGTGGTACACCATCAAAAAGACCAATTCATAAGTTACTGGAGTTCTGAAGAAGAGAAAGAAAGGGAGGCTAAAAACTTATTTAGAGAAACAATGGCTTAGCACTCCTCACATCAGAGGAGAGATTTGGATATCCAGTTAATGAAGCTCATAAGTCACCAAACAAAGGCAACTTAAAGAGATACTCTTCAAAACACTTTATAATAAAACTGACAAAAATCAAACACAGAGAATCTTTAAAGCAGCGAGAGAAAAAAAAATCTCGTCACTTAGAACTCTTCTAAGACTCTCAGTGGATTTCTCAGTAGAAACCTTATAGGATAAGAGTGAGTGAGATGATGTGTTCAAATTGCTGAAAGGAAAAACAAAGTCAACCAAGACTACTCTACCTGGCAAACCTATCCTACATAAATAAAGAGAGATAAAAGGCTTCCACAGAAAAAAGCTGAGGGACTTCATCAGCATCCGAACTGCTTTAACAAGAAATGTTGAAAGAAGTCCTTCAAGTTGAAATGAAAGGACGCTAATTAGTAACATGAAACATGAACATATACAGCACTCTGGTAAAGATAGATAAATAAGCAAATTCAGAATACCCTAATATTGTAATATGGTATAGTGTTAACCATTTAATTTTATTAAGAGAATGAAAGAACAAGAGTATTAAAAATAACTATGTGAGTGAGTGAGTGAAAGTCACTCAGTTGTCTCTGACTCTTTGTGACCCCATGGACTATACAGCCTATGGAATTCTTTAGGCCAGGATACTGGAGGGTATAGCCTTTCCTTTCTCCAGGGGATCTTCCCAACCCAGGTCTCCCACACTGCAGGCGGATTCTTTACCAGCTGAGCCATAAAGGAAGCCCAAGAGTACTGGAGTGGGTAGCCTATCCCTTCTCCAGCAGATCTTCCTGACTCAGGAATCAAACCAGGGTCTCCTGCATAGCAGGTGGATTCTTTACCAATTGAGCTATCAGGGAAGCCCCCAAATAACCATAGCTACAATAATTTGTTAATGAGTATACAGTGTAAAAAGAGGTAAATTATGATACCCAAAACATAAAATTATGGGAGAGGGCAAAAGGGTAGAGTTTTTGTATGTATGTGTATGTAGTATGTGTGTGTATGTATGTGATTGTAGTTAAGATTTTATCAATGTAAACTAGACATTAAATGTAAAAGATGTTTTATATATGCCTCATGATAACCACGGAGCTTCCCAGATGGTGCTAGTGGTTAAAGAACCCTCCTGCCAATGTAGGAGATAAGGGTTTGATCCCTGGGTCAGAAAGATACCCTGGAGGGGAAAATGGTAATCCACTCCAGTATTCTTGCATGGAGAATTTAATGGACAGAGGAGCCTGGTGGGCTACAGTCCCTCTGGTCACAAAAGAATTGGACATAACTAAACTGATGCTGGGAGGGATTGGGGGCAGGAGGAGAAAGGGACAACAGAGAATGAGATGGTTGGATGGCATCACCGACTCGATGGATGTGAGTTTGAGTGAACTCTGGCAGTTGGTGATGGACAGTGAGGCCTGGTGTGCTGCAATTCATGGGGTTGCAAAGAGTGGACACGACTGAGCGACTGAACTGAACTGAAAGTGACTTAGCATGCATGATAACCACAAGGCAAAAACCTACGTAGATTCACAAAAGATAAAAGAAGAAGAGAATCAAAGTATATCAGTATGGAAAATCAACTCACAAATATGTCAAAGCATCCATTCCAAAGTCACTCATCTCGAATACACACCTTGCCACCATACAAAAAGATAAATAACCCTTAAGGATTGGTGGATTGCTTTTTCCAAGTTACCTGGTGGTTGTTGCTGAAATGTGTCTTATAATCACAATAAAAAATGTAAGAGTGATCCAGTCACAACATTGTGGGGTCTCACTACAAATAGTATGGTCCCGTGCCCTCAGGCATTCCTAGCTGATAAAGTCACTATTGATAGGCTGAAACAGAGGCAAAAAAACTACCATAGTAAACAAACAAACAAACAAACAAACCAAAAAAACCAGTATGGTACTGGCACAGAGACCAGTGGAATAGAATCAAAAGCTTGGAAATAAGCCCTTGTATATATGGTCAGTTCATATTTGACAAAGAAGCTAAGAATAATCAATGGGGAGGAGAATAGTCTTATCAATAAAGGGTGTTTTAAAACTGGACTGCTTCATGGAAGAGAATTAAATTTCAACTACATTCTCACACCATGTATAAGATGACTACATTGAAGTGACTAAAAATCATATGTACAGATCTCAGTCACATTCCTTTCATACTTCAGGCCTTTTGAGGCTTTTTCATTATATTTATGATGATCTGCAGTAAAAATTGAAATAGTACTTCATTTTAAGATTTGTCATAAAATTCTCTTTTGTCAAAATGTACCTTTGTATCAGTAGCACCTGTCTAATTTTAATGTATTATTAAAAGGTATTGTAACTAAAAGGAAACCATTTTCTCAAATCCCTCATATCATTTTTAAAACAAAGCCTTAAACACAAGCCATTGACCTGCTCTTGTAAAGATTGCCTTGGGGAATCAGGGTACCTGATTCATAGAATTGACTATAATAGCTTCTCCAATGCCATTGTATCCTGTCAAGTTTCTACTTCTTTAGGGACTTCTCAGAACACACATGACAGATCCAATTGTTTAAATACGTGCTTAGTGAATTTCTCAGATGCCTTTGTTGGGTTGGAGGTTGTGTGTATCCTGACATTAAATCCTGCATGTTATCAGCCTCCTAAAGAATTTATCATGACGCTCCATAGTATTCAGAGGACTCATGGTCTTCTGTGCCAGTGGTTTCCCAAATCGGGCATTGAAGAACCACTCTTGCAGATTCAACCTTGCATAGTAAAATAATTTCTTTTGATCCTTTTCAACTAAATTAAAAATATTCAATCTAAATTTCTTATTCTTTAGCCAAAAGTCTTGAAGAGTGGGTTCCCAGCTCAGTGATGCCATTGAGACCCGAGATTTTCTGTTTTTTTGATCTATTATTCTTACCTATTGGTATAGCTCTAGGCATCACAACCTTACATTCACTTCCAAGCCGTAAGGAAAAGACCGAGGCATAATATTTTGAACTTATGAAGCTTTGCCATTTCATTTAGGATTTTTTTATCTTCCCCAGAAACTTTCTCTTAGAGCTCACTGAGGACAGAAACTGGGTCAAATACCTTTCCCTAGACCATTGGCTAGTTTAGACCAATCAGAGAGCAGAGGAGGGGCCATTCTTTTGTAAGAATACAGACTATCCCTCCTTTAGAACACAAAATCCATGGCTCTACTAGGTGGGAAGGTGATAATGTTTGCTGAATAGACAATGGTCATTGTGTGCTTTACAGCTGTAGGTGTGTGAGGAAGAGGTCAAGGGCAAAACAAGGCTGAAGAAAGAATTATTGTTAAGGAGTACAAGTTGTGTATATTGTAGAGGGACTGTTGGAGGAAATAGAGAGTTGTCTGGGAAAGCTTTAAGTTTATAAAGGCAAAGTAATGTGTCTATATTAGGCTGTGGTGGTTGGAATCGAGAAAAAGGTAGTCCAATCTTTTGCAGGAAAAAATGATAGCAGCTCATGAGGAAATCAATAAAAGGACTTAGTTGTTGTTGTTGTTATTGTTCAGCTGCCCAGTCGTGTCTGACTCTTTGAGACCCCATGGACAGCAGCACACCAGGCCTCCCTGTTCCTCATCATCTCCTGGAGTTTGCCAAGTTCATGTTGTCTAGTCATCTCATCCTCTGACGCCCTCTTATCCATCTGCCCTCAGTCTTTCCCAGCATCAGGGACTTTTCCAATGAGTCGTCTAAAAAAAGGTGACTTGGAGTGAAAGACATTCCCACCACTTCTAATCCATGGGTCCTGAAGACAAGGGCTGTCACTAACAGCCTGTGGTAGTGGAAGTAGGGAGCTGACTGGGGGAAAGGAATGAACCCAGGCTTAAACTCAGTTCAGCACAGCATCATTTATTGAGGACAGGGGAAATAGATGGGGAAACAGTGGAAACAGTGTCAGACTTTATTTTTCTGGGGCTCCAAAATCACTGCAGATGGTGACTGCAGCCATGAAATTAAAAGACGCTTACTCCTTGGAAGAAAAGTTATGACCAACCTAGATAATATATTCAAAAACAGAGACATTACTTTGCCGACTAAGGTCCGTCTAGTCAAGGCTGTGGTCTTTCCAGTAGTCAAGTATGGATGTGAGACTTGGACTGTGAAGAAGGCTAAGCGCCAAAGAATTGATGCTTTTGAACTGCGGTGTTGAAGACTCTTGAGAGTCCCTTGGACTGCAAGGAGATCCAACCAGTCCATTCTGAAGGAGATCAGCCCTGGGATTTCTTTGGAAGGAACGATGCTAAAGCTGAAACTCCAGTACTTTGGCCACCTCATGGGAAGAGTTGACTCATTGGAAAAGACTTTGATGCTGGGAGGGATTGGGGGCGGGAGGAGAAGGGGATGACAGAGGATGAGATGGCTGGACGGCATCACTGACTGGATGGACGTGAGTCTGAGTGAGCTCCGGGAGTTGGTGATGGACAGGGAGGCCTGGCGTGCTGCGATTCATGGGGTCGCAAAGAGCTGGACACGACTGAGTGACTGAACTGAACTGAACCATGAGAAAACACTGTGTTAGATTCTCAGGAAATGAGAAAAAGTGGAAATATGTGTATACTTTGCCCATTGGAGAAGGGATTGATCGATCAATCAGTGCATGAAATTTAAGAAACATTTTAGCACCCGATCGTATGCTCAGAAGGCCAGGCTTTAGGTGGGGTCGATCTGTGACTGTGTAGTCTCTCAATCTAGTGGGATTTTAGGCGATACTGCAAAGGACTTCATAGAAAAGGAAAGCAAAAATTTTCTACTATTAAGGATATATTCCTTGGTGAAACATATCCTTTTATACCTGTTTTATAATGAAAATACTCTGTAGAGGGGAGACTACTGAAATTTGAAATATGAATACTTAACTTGGTGTAATTTGGGAATCAGGGAAGGAGAGGGAGAACTGGAAAGAGCTTGTGTGTGTGTGTGTGTGTGTGTGTGTGTGTGTGTGTGTGTGTGTGTATGTGTGAGTCCAGCCATGTCTGATTGTTTTTGACCCTGTGGACTGTAGCCCGCCATGCTCCTTTGTCTATGGGATTTCCCAGGTAAGAATACTGGAATGGGTTGCCATTTCCTGCAGGGGATCTTCCCTACCCAGGGATCGATCCTGCATCTCTTGAACAGGGAGTCAGTGAGAACTTCCCAGCCTTGCTGAGGGCTGCCCTGGACTCAGGCCCTATTATGCCTTCTCCTATCTCATTTATGTGCTTCAACTCTCTAAATTCAGCAGATTTACCAAATAATGTGCAGCTTTCCATTATCTGATATGGATCCAACTCAGGGAGAAGTTGTTTGGACAATTCAATAAGAAAAAAACATCTTGATGACAACAGGTATTTTTAAACACAGAAGGGAAAAAAGTAAAACCCTGACATTGTAATCGGATTTAGCTAAATGAGACTGGAACCTCAGGAGAAAGCTAGAGACAAGCCTGGGATAAAATCAGAAACAGCATTTTTTTTTTTTTTTATTGGTGTGATAAATTTGGTAAACAGCTTCTCTGCATCACTGTGGAGAAAATCTAAACTGAAAGAAAGCTGTTTTGATTTTAGGCATTTTTTAGAAGGTTATTTTAATTTAATTAATGAGAAATCATAGGTTAATTGCCTCCAGCTTTAATGTGAGGGTATTATGCATGCAGGCATATTTTATTTATATCTCGACTGTTTGATGTACACAATCAATTCAAAAAGGGATAATGAAGAGGTGTTCTGTCCTGTGTGGAATAATAATTAGGGACTCTAGTACAGAATATTTTTTATTAATTGTGCTGCTTGGTAAACATGTTTGACATAATACTGAGAAATGTATTTGTCAAATTTTACCAATATATTTTCTTTGTTCTTTCCTTTCGTTTTCTCTAGATTTTTTCCAACTTTTTTTTCCCATACTGATCCTGTTTTCCTAAGTTGGGAACCCATATCCCTCTCACCCCCAAGAAACCTTAATTTGATTTAAACCTAAGTTTGATTTATAGACTTAGGACCACCTGCTAAATTTGCTGCCTTGTGAAATTCAGGAAATCTTATTGGACATTTGGCTGCTCTTTCAACAAGGATCACGTATGTTGTTAGGGAAATGGAATTCAATTTTTTCATGGATAAGTAGAGACCACATCAGTCTGTAATGCAGTAACATTAGTGGAATCTCTTTGTTCTTTTGATTGTTTTATAATTTGCTAAACAATTTTACATGCGATCCCTAGCTCCTTAGACAGTGTTGTTAACTTGACTGAGGATTTGGTTATGCTATCCCAAGGCTCTTCTTCCCTATGAAATACAACCATGGATTTCTCTTTGTCCAAAGTACAAATTATTTCCAGAATTTGCTAACCAAGTTTTTGTTGTTGTTCAGTTCCTAAGCTGTGTCCAACTCTTTTGCAACTCCATGGACTGTAGCCCCCCAGGTTCCTCTGTCCATGGAATTTCCCCGGCAAGATACTGGAGTGGGTTGCCATTTCCTCCTCCAGGGGATCTTCCTGACCTGGGGATCAAACCCCACATCTCCAGCATTGGCTGGCGAGTTCTTTACTGCTGAGCCACCAGGGAAGCCCTAACCAGGTTTTACCTCATAACTATTCTGCCAAGCTTGGGACATCATTACGTTTCCCAGAACATTTCCCAGTTTGTGGAAATGATTTGAACTCTTGAATGTTCTTTCAGTGTCCTAGTGCCTATTTATTGAAAAAAAAAAAAAAGTTGTATTTACATCTTTTTTTTTTTTGGTGAGCTATAAGCATGTCTAAACGTTTATAGAATGTTTTTCCTTGAAAATCTGTATAGCCGGGAGCAAATTTCAAGGGCTTGGGATATGCAGCCAAAAACTGTGCATGTTTTGGCTTCTCTTGCTACTTTGGCACTTTTCTCTTCTGACAACCATTTTTCACTTTTTTTTTTTTAACCAACCCCCACCTCCAGCATCTCAAGCCGCTTTTTCCCTGTCGATAATTTTTCTGCATTTCTCTTCTCCAAGCTTTCCAGAAGGGTATCTCAGCAGGAACCATACATCTTGGTTAAGCCAATTGCTTCTAACTGCCACGTGATGCAGAACTTTCTACTGAGCCTCTGATGCCCACTGATGATCCTTTGGCCTCAAGTAAGTCATCCATGTGAGGTTTATAGAGAACCATATTGTTCTAAAAATCAAACGCAAATTTTACAGCTTCCTCCTAAATGTCCAGTTCAAATAGAGAGCTGAGGTGAAAGTGACTATAGTAATAACACTCAAATGCTGTCACCATCTGGTGCCTGTGTGGTGGCCTATGTTATATGAGCAGGTGGTCCTTGTGTATTTTTGAGTGGCCAGCTGTCCACGTCACACAAGCCACTGTCACATTAGTGTTAATTGGCATCTTGGTTGTAATGATCTGTGGAGAAGCCAAAGCTTGAATAGACCGCAGTATATTATTCCTCTTTGTCTTAAGAACTCTGGGTCAAGGCTGACAGATATCTCTGTCTCTATACTCGTTTCCTTATTTCCTGTATGAGAGTCTAAAAGGCCCAGAATTAGCAATTTTATTCAATTTATTGAAACTGAATATACACATTGTTAACCTATTTATTCTTAGCTAGGAGATCTACAAAGGAAACCTCAAAGCAACTTCATGGAGTTTACAAAGGGTCAGTTTCTTGTTTTGATAGCCCCAGAGATTATTTATCAGCCCCCAGCTTTAGAAATAAAAGTGGCCTTTCCTTTATAGGTTTAGTTCCGTGGGGAGGAGGATGGTGTCTGATCTGTAAGTGGTGACTACCAGAACACAGTTGGAAGAGTCTGCTACCTTCTGATCAACCATAGAAAATTGCTGACATTTTGTCTTACAGAACTGGCATTTTCTTATTGTTTAACTCAATGCTTCTGCTTTTCAGTCTTCAAAGTTTCCAGGAAATACCTATTTCCTTAAGTGAAATATCCTCTATCATAAATTCTTGGCCACAGGACTAATATTTAAACTAAGCCTACCTGGAACACCTTGAGTGATGACATCTCTATTGCATTAGGCTAGTCACAGGATGCTGTTAATACATCCGCTAAAACAATCTTGCCTTCTGAGCCCAAGGTGCTTGAAGAGAATAAAGAGTTCTACTTGCATGAATTTTAGTCAGAATGACAGGCACTATTGAAAGTCATATAGACACATAAATATTGACTTTTAGAGTCAACTTACCAAAGCAACCATGAATCATTTTCTCTTGTTTCCATCACACATAGAAACTGAGAACATACCCCAAGAAGTTAAATAATGTTCCAGATGCAGGGGAAAAGTTTGTATTTCATAGTCAATAAGTTGGCATGAAGTGTTTGTATCAAAATAACCCACAGGTGACTCTGCAATCCCATCGTTGTTCACTAAGCTGTACATGGGTACCCCAGCCCTCATCTCTCTTTTCTTCAGATTTCACTAAGCGCCACACAGTCCTTTGTGCCATACAATATAACCCTTGATTATTAACTGTTTTGAATATTTTAAAAATTATTTATTTCTTATTTATTTATTTGGCTGCACTGGATCTTAGTTGAAGCATGCAAACTCTTAGTTGTGGCATGTGGCGTCTAGTTCCCCAACCAGAAATCAAACTTTGGCCTGTGCACTGGGACTTTGTGCATTGCGAGCACAGAGTCTTAGCCATCAGAGACCACCAGGGAAGTCCCTGCTTTAAATATTTTTGTTGTTGTTTCAAATTCACATTTATGTTTCTATAAAATCTCTAGGAGTGAGGTATTAGTATTTTAAGTCTTTTTATTCTTCCAAGAACCTAGTACTGCACCAGATAAACCTATACATCCTAACCATTTAGTAAATGTTCACTAACCAAATATACAAGGTAGGACCGTGAGCTCTGTAAACAAGTTTTCAAGGTCAGATTTTTTAAAATTAAAATGAATAAAATAAGCCATTTGTACCTCAAATGTCTTCAAGACATCGACCTCTGCATAAAAAGAGTAGGATTTGATATAAATTGAACCATTATAAGAGAAGTAAAAGATAGACTGTCAATCTTTTATGCATTACATTAATTTTGAGGATTTCATACTTCTGTGTATGGTGAGTTAGTCTTATTACTCAAGTCCTGTTCTTTTCTCTCTGCAGAATATTTGTCACACAGATATTTAAATGGAATCAGGGCTGTACATAATCATGACACAGTACTTTGTCAAAAAGAAGAAAAAGTTAATCAAGTTGGTAAATCATTCCAACTATATTTCCCTACTCCATTTCATAGACTCACAGGAAATAGACTGAGCGTCTCAGAATCAGAGCACCTTAACTAAAATATAGGAAAATCTTAATCATTAGTCCATGGATAATATTTTACTGCTTTGACAATTAAGCGCTCTTTATTATATAAAAAAGAGGTTCTATTGAACGTCTGTCAAATAATTCTGGAAAGAAAAATAAAGTACACTCAGTACGAAACAGAATAAGTCACAACTGGCATGAGTTAAATAACTAAATTAAAATTAAGTTCTCCATTGTCATCTTAGAATCATCAAGTTAAGGATCATCTCAAAAAGGCATATTGCTATCTTGAAAGTTGCTCAGTCGTGTCCGACTCTTTGCAATCCCATGGATGATACAGTCCATGAAATTCTCCAGGCCAGAATACTGGAGTGGGTAACCTTTCTCTTCTCCAAGGGAACTTCCCAACCCAGGAATTGAACCCAAGTCTCCCGTGTTGCAGGTGGATTCTTTACCAACTGAACTGTCAGGGAAATCCTGTTGCTAAAATACCATATTTTATGCTTTTTTTTTTTTTTTTTTGCATTGCTGTCTAGGTGGCATGCAAAAAAAAAAAAAAGAGCATAAAATACGATATTTTGACTTTTTCTGTTAATGAGTCCTTTTCCTCAAAATGCCCTTGATAGGCTGAGGAGTTTCTCATTGTAGGTGCTGGAAAAATCTGTTGGCCAGGAGATTTTCCTCTTGTTGGAAGACCTGCTCAAATGTAACCCAGGACAACAAGAAAGGAAGTTTAGGGGCTTCCCCGGTGGTTCAGTGGTTAAGACTTTACCTTCCAATGCTGGGGGTGTGGGTTTGATCCCTGGTCGGAGAGCTAAGATCCCACAGGCTTTGCAGCCAAAAAACCAAAAATATAAAACAGAAGCAATGTTATAATGAATTTAATAAGACTTTAAAAATAGTCCACATCAAAAAAAATCTTTAAAAAAAAAAGGCAGAAGGTAAGTTTAGGAACAGAATTGTGTTACAAGCCTAGACTGTGGTACAGATTGCAGCAAACAGGCACTGGGATAGAAGAGACGACTGGAAAGATATGACTGGATATTACAGAGGAAGAATGAAAATACTGGGAAAAAGTCATGAGGTCTTAAAATTATGAAAAAGTTAAGTAATGGAAGGAAAATAAGAAACCTGGGCTGCTAGGAAAAATAAAAACTTGTTCAAGAAATAAAATATGTTACTTGGTTATACAGTGAATGATAGTTTTATGGGCATGATTAAGTGAATACTGCATGAAATTTCAATGTGTACCTTTTAGGGTAAAATATGGACATTGTTCTTGTTCAGTCTCTCAGTCGTGTCTGACTCTTGGCAACCCCTGGACTGCAGCACACCAGGCTTCCCTGTCTTTCTCCATCTCCTGGAACTTGCTCAAACTCATGTCCATTGAGTCGGTGATGCCATACAACCATCCTGTCCTCTGTCGTCCGTTTCTCCTCCTGCCCTCAATCTTCCCCAGCATCAAGGTCTTTTCTAATGAGTCAGCTCTTCACATCAGGTGGCCAAAATATTGGAGCTTCAGCTTCAGCATCAGTCCTTCCAATGAATATTCAGGACTGATTTCCTTTAGGATTCACTGGTTTGATCTCCTTACAGTCCAAGGGACTCTCAAGAGTCTTCTTCAACACCACACTTCAAAAGCATAAATTCTTCAGTGCTCAGCCATATTTATGATTTATTGAAAACAGGATGTAAATATTATCACCTTGGAGGTGTCCCCAGTGTTTGGAGGAACAATGGTAGAGAGACTGCTAAAGGGTTGGAGGCAGGAATGTTTTCATAAGACAGTGAGGATTCAAGAGAGACTGTATCAGTTTACAGAATAAGAAATAGAGAAGAAAACATATTCTTTACAGTCATGAATATAATCATGTAAATTCCTCCAAATAGTGATATAATCATTGTAAGTGGATGAAGGGAGGAGATGGGAGTGATGTAAGATGAGCATAATTCTAATTCATCAAAGCAAGAAGCTGATGCTTCATGTGTACAATTCCTGAATTTATAAATAGATGTGTAAACACACTATATGTCAACATGAATATAATCATAGGCAGAAAGTATTAAAAATGGTCTCTCCTGTAGATCCATTCTAGATGGATCATTTCATTATATCCTTCTTTAGAAAGTGATTTAAAAATTTTTTGTTTATATAATTCTAACACATATTTTTCAAAACGCTATAAAAAATACAAAACTCTCAGTCACTGATTATGCAACCATTGGACACTTATTTGCTTCTGTATGTAGATTTGAAGGTATTTCAAATTGGGCACTCAATCCAGCACCATGTCTTTCATGGAAAAGCTTGTTGTAGGTCTAGATATGCATGAATTCTCCTTCCTTTCTTTTTTCAGTTTCAAGAGGTCATTGAAATAATTAAAAAATTATTCATTAATAAATAATGTATTTATATGACTCAAATTCAAGAGGCATTAAAAGGAAATATAATAAAGTTCACATGCTATTCATGTTTCCCATGTACTCAGTGTTAAACCTGTTATTCTTCTAGAGCCTTTCAGAGTTATTTTACTTGTATCAAATGAACATACAGGCATGCATATACATATATTTCTGAAAACCTACTGGACTGCAAATTTTTGGCTAGCTTGAGCTGATAATCCACTGTTTTAAAAGGAAAAAATTATGTATTCCCAGGCAATCAGAAACCTCAATTTATTTCTCCAATTGTTATATATTATTGAGCAAGGATGTCTGTTGCATAAAACACCAAGAACAGAAATATTTAAAACTTAATTAAGTCATTACTGACTGTGTTTACATGTAGTACACAATGGTAACAAAGTTTGCCACTCAAGATAGGAGGACCAGCAGCATTGACATAACCTGAAGGCTTGTGAGACATGTTGCCCCGCAGACCCAAACCCAAATCCAGTAAATCAGAACCTACATTTCGCTGAGATCTCCTCTCTCCCTTGACTTTATCATTTCAAACTTTTCTTCTTATGTGTGGACACTTCTGAATCTCCTAGGCTTAGCTGTTTTCTCCTTCTCTACTTTTAGGAGATGTTTTTGCTTCAGATGAGGGAAGATGAGTGATGTAGAACTTGCCTAGATAGCATCAGCCTAGACTCATTCTATGTAGAGAACACCTGAGAAGTAATCGCCAGTCTCTCTGATCTTCCTGGAACCATGCATAATGCTTGGGAATGCTTGTGTTTGCATCATTATAGTAGTTTTTCAATTTAGATAGGGAATATTGAATAGAACAATTTGGCAGTTGTTACACTGACTCTTCTGAGACCGAAAGATTAGATAGCAAGGAAAATCAGTGCTCCACTCCCTCTGCATTAAAAAAAAAATCAAATAGGACAGCCGTACAGGGACTGTGATACACTGTTATTTATTTCTTTAGATGTCATTACGTGTCAGTACATGAAGAAACTTCATTGATCTTTTATGGAAGCCAGGTTACTCCACTGTGTGGATAAACTATAATTTAATAAAACAACCCCTCTTTTTTCCTGGCCATTTGGGTTGATTTCTATATTTTAGTATTAGAAGCAGTATTGCATGAACAGTTTCATACATGTGTTAATATCTTGTCATATGCTTGAAAGTGTGCTATTAAAGAGTGTGGCTAGGCCAAATGACATCACCTGCTGTTGCTAACTTGTTCTCCATAGATATTTTATGTCCCCTCCATTTGAGAGAACAAAGTGTTTCCCTATGCTTTGTTGAATAATAATGTCATCAAACTCTGGATTGTTTTTTGTATCCTAAGCTCCCTTAGAAGAGCAGAATGGGATACAAGAAAGCATGAATGTGAGGAAGATGAGGAAAAAGATCTGGTTGTTGGAAACCAAAGGAGTTCTAGAGACTTGGGGTTCCAAGAGATGGTAGAAGAATGCTAAACAGGGCAGGGAAAGGATGATGAATATAAACCTCAGATTTAAGTCCTTTATCCCTCTATCAGAAGGACAGGTAGAACACACTACATTGTATGTGATGAAGACAACTGCTCCTTCCCTGGGGGACAAGGTACAGAACATATTTCAGAGGAATTGCTGGTATTTTCTATTTTTTCTTGTATTTATTTGGCTGTGCTGGGTCTTCCCTGATCAAGGATCGAACCCAGGCCCCCAGCATTGGGAACACAGAGTCTTAACCACTGGACCACCAGGGAAGTCCCTTTCCTTTAAATGTGTGCTTCCTCACAGTCTGGACCTTTCTCCACATACAGCCCTTTAAATACCGGGAGACTTTTTACTATCAGAGTTCCCAGGACTTGTGTAGGGTTTGTGTAGGACCCAATACCTCTCATTTTCTCAGAGGAAGATAATGAAATCTTGCTGATTCATCATTCACAAGCTAGAATATTTGCTGAGATTTTGAATGCTATAAATACGAGCTTATCTTGGCTTTCCAGCCTCTGTTTATAAGGAAGTCCTTAAAGCATTTTGCAAATAGTACTCAGGCCTAGGAAACAGTTGAAACTGTGTCATTCAAGGTAGGTCATAGCCTTGTCCTGAGGATAAACCTACCGTGTGTTAAGTAAACAGTTACATCACACGATTTGTAAGCATTTAAAGAGACGGGAGTGCTTTCTGATACTAAAAATTGACTACTCGTTAGACCAGCATTTCATTACAGACTCGCTCTGAGAAGGACGATGAGGCTTGAGGTTGATGCAGAGCCGATGGACTGAGCTCTTAGCCCCGTGTAGTGCAGAGCTGGGGAAGCTGTCTTGAGATCTCGGGCAGGTTCCTTAGACTACGCCTTGGTCATGGAGCGACTGACTGAACTGGGATGTGGCTGTCCGGATCTCTCTCCTTTACTCTGAAACAGCTGAGCCAGTCCCCAGTTCTTCCCCTCCTATTTCTGTTTCCTCAGGTGGCAGAGGCTCTACTGTGGGGCCTTGGCAGCAGTGCCCGTCTTCCACAGCCAGTGTATGGGGGGAATTTTTTTCTTGTTGCCCTATTGTCAATACCAGTTCCATACCATTATTCAATCATAACAATTGAGGGACCCCACCGGCCTTTTGAAATGCTGGAAATGGAGGGCTTCCACCATCAGGGTCGCATCAAAACTACATGGATCTGGCATGGTCCACTTTGCTCCAGGGCTAATGCCATTTATGGAGCTGGCAAAATGCAGCCACTTACAGAATCCTGTGTTAAATAACAGGGTAACAAGCATGAAAGGAAATCCATTTAAAAGAGAAAACAGAATCACATGTGACATAATGTGACCCCTTTCTGCCGTTAGTATATAGTTTCCCCCATTTGCTTGTGAAATATGAGGGTGAGAATTTTTTTTTTTTTAACTTTTGTGTCTCCATCCCCTGGTGGCTCCGACGGTAAAGAATTTGCCTGCAATGCAGGAGACCTGGGTTCAATCCCTGGGTGGTAAAGATGCCCTGGAGAAGGAAATAGCAACCACTCCAGTATTCTTACCTGGGAAATCCCCCAGATAGAGGACTGGGGGGCCATAGTCCATGGGGTTGCAAAGAATCAGACATGACTGAGCACGCATGAATGCTTTTACTTTATCTTATCATAATAAATACTGTTGATAGTCTAAAATTTTTTAATCAGTTTTTCTTTATGGATTTAAATTTTGAGGTAACTTTAAAAGTTTGGTCCCTGAGGAGACAAGAGTTCAATTTAAAACAAAATATGAAGACTTTGAATCGGTAATATTTTTTAATGGTGTGTTTTTCCCAACACTCGAGTGTTAGAAATATTTTTGAAAATGTTTTTGTATTAAAGGTCTATTTCTTTAAAAAAGAATGTACTGATGGGAAAGATATGACTTTATGTAGAAAGAACTTAAAAATAAATAAACTTTCCACTGAGGGTGTGCGAAATAACAGACTGAGAATTGGTCATTTTCAGTAATATTACACTGATAATTCTTACAATCTCCATGTACACTTTAAATTTTTTATTAACATGAATTCATTATAGAACAAATTGCTGCACTTAAAATAAACATTAAAAGCTATTTATTTATTTATTGTTACTTCTCCTTCCATGGGAAATATGCTTCTGAATGCGATGAATAAAACCAGAGGTGATTACACTCATTTTGATGGAGTCTGTGGCATAAGTGCCATTTTCAGTGTTGCGATACTCCCTCTTATGGGGCAAGAAAGAGAAGAAAAAGGGAAGGAAACCAGCTCTGCAGGTCTGCTGTGTCCCTGGGTCTCGTACTTTGCCTGTTATGTGGTTCCCAACACTCCTCCAAGCCATTCCTTTTTCTTTCATTTATTTTTTATTGGAAGATAATTGCTTCATTATGTTGTGTTAGTTTCTGCTGTACAACGAAGTGAATCAGCTGTAAGCACACACATATCCCCTCCTTCCTGAACCTTTGTCCCACCTCATTCCTCTAGGTCATCAGAGCCCCGAGCTGAGCCCCCTTGGCTCTGCAGCAGCGTCTCGCTGGCCGTGTCACACATGGGGGTGCCTGTGTGTCAGCGCCGCTCTCTCAGTTCACCCCACCCTCTCTTTCCCAGGTCCGTTCTCTATGCCAGCATCTCTATTCGGGCCCTGCAAATAGGTTCATCAGGAAGAGAAAAATAAATATTGTATATTAAATGCGTATACATGGAATCTAGAAAAGTGGTACTGATGAACCCTTGAGCCATTCTTTTGGGAAGGTTTCTCACGTCCCCTCTGAGGGGAAGCTGTAATTCAGACTCTTGTCTGTTTGATGCCAAAGTCCTTGTTTTTCCTAATGTCCCTCCATGTCTTCATGGGATGTTTTTTTCTAAAGCCATTTGAAGTGGAAAAAGGAGAAATGCAGTTCTAAATGAAAGTAACAATTTCAACATAGTATAAATAACCTTGCTTTTTAAGATGGCGTGTGATTATAGTTTGCATATCTGTGTTTTAACTGTGAGTTAAAGAAAACAAGTTGCATAAAAATAATAATTGCCTTGTAACATAAAATGGTGGCAGGCACATAAAGATCAATGGTAAGTACCTGGATTAGGTTCTATTTGAATTCTAACGTTGCCTTGAATCCAAAAAATGAGTGGTATTTTGATTTACATGCGTGGGCTTTTTTTATCATCTTTTGAGTCTTTTCTCACATCTGTTGAAAGCTGTGGAAATTTCCTGTAAACAATGTTCATAGAGGTGCAGTCATTTTTACATAAATTTTTTCTGACAGAGTCACAGATTCCCTAAGTTCATCACTGACCCCCCTTTTTCACCTTTTTCCTGGGTCAATATGGAAAACTTTGTTATTACAGATGCCATTCTCTGAAATATTGGCTGAACTTTGTTCTTGGAATTTCACAAGGGTTGGCAACATAAACAAATCTTTCATTAATAATTTAACTATGTAGCAGGGTACCTGTTTAGGGATATGTATAATTGGAAGAATAGAAAGCTCTGGAAATGCTGTTTGAATCTGGGCTATAGCAATAGCTCACACATACATATTCCTGAAGAATGTTTCCGTGTGTTACAAATCTTTACTTAATCATCACAGCCTGCCCTGCAGGGAAGTTCTGAGGTTAGTAATCCGTCTGTGGCTTTACAGCTAGAGAATGGAGGAAGCTAGGACTTGACCCCAAGGATTTTCATCCCAGAGTTTATGCTTATTATGATACCACAGATCTCTCTAGGCTGGTCCAAAACACATGTTTTGATTCACTGTTAATGTGTTTGCTAATTCATCTGCTCTGGATGATTGGAATTTGGCTGTTAGCTGTAATTCCATGAAAATGTTATAAGTAAAGAAAATTGAAAATCAGTTACTTAAAATTTCAAAATATTTAGGTGTTTGGTGCACCTCTGACTAACCAACCAGGTTTATTAGGTTCCTATGAGGGGTAGTTTTGTGTGTGTGTGTATCAGTTGCTTCAGTGATGTCCAACTCTATGCAACCCGGTGGACCATAGCCTTCCAGGCTCCTCTGTCCATGGGATTCTTCAGGCAAGAATACTAGAGTGGGTTGCTGTGCCCTCCTCCAGGAGATCTTCCTGACCCAGGGCTAGAACCCAGGTTTCTTATGTCTCTTGCATTGGCAGGTAAGTTCTTTACCACTGGCACCATCTAAAAGCCCCCCGCCCCCTGCAACCCCTTCCCCCCCACCGTAGGTGACATTATATGAAGGGTATTAGAATTTCCAGGTCAACCAACTTGTGCACTGGGTAATGTTCTCTTTAACAGTCTCCATGTGGTTTTCTGTTCTTTAAAATAAACACTAGGTTGGCATTATTAAATTTTAAAATGACAGGTAAATTTAACAGGACATTAACAAGTGTTTGAAGTTAAGTTCAGAATTATATCCCTTAGTAAAAGAAATGATTCTTTTGCAACTATTTCTAGAGCCTTGTCTAGAACCTGAAAGCAAAGTCTTCTCTTCAGCACTGGGAAGTATATAAAGCAGTTTTCTGACCACACAGTTCTGTGAGCTCATCACAGAAAATTGGTTTGCAAGGTCTTTAGAAGGGCAGGCTATTTGTAAACTCCTTTTGACTTAGCTGGCAATGCATAAAAAGTCCTCTTCCCATGCAGAAAGATACTCGAGAAAAGAAAAAGATGTGGTGAACTGGGTATATTTAGTTGAAATAAAAATGACTTCTTTATTTCTGCATAAGCAAAATATACACGTATAGGGAAAATAACAATTTATGAAATAGAATCAGGCCTCAGTGCATTTCTTTATTTCCCACTGGAAGTTATTATAAAGCATTGTGTTTTCACCTCTCTTATAACACCTGCCATTCTTCCTTGTGCTTTAGGCAGCAGATCATCCACCCCTGCTATAGTCTTCACTTCCTGAGTGTGTGTATCATGTCTTTATTAATCTTGGGACATGCCTTCTGGGCTGTACCCACTTTCCTGCACCAATTTCTGCTCCACTTGGGACTTTTGTACTCACAGGCATGCCGTGAATTTTTATGAGATTACACTGAATGGTCCAATATCCATCCAGGACATTTCAACCTGGAACATAACCTGGAACACTGTACCCTTTCCCAGTGAGGAAGTGGAGCCTTTAGATTACTGCTCACTCTTTCCCTCTGAGTCAGTACCCCCATGTGATGTTAATTTCTTCTCAAAACTATTTCCTCCTCATAATTTAGTGTCTGTGCTTCATGATCTCTATCATTGTGGTTTCTCTCATCTCATTCCTGTTAACACCCCCATTTTGGTTGCCGTTATAACACCTCTTCTCTTGATCTTCAAAATTTGCTGAAATAGGCATTAGTCTAAATAAGATTAAGAAAAAAAAAGATCTTAATGACCCAGATAACCACGCTGGTGTGGTCACTCACCTAGAGCCAGACATCTTGGAGTGCAAAGTCAAGTGGGCCTTGGGAAGCATCGATTCCAAGCTGAGCGATTTCAAATCCTAAAAGATGATGCTGTGAAAGTGCTGCATTCATTATGTCAGCAAATTTGGAAAACTCAGCAGTGGCCACAGGGCTGGAAAAGATCGGTTTTCATTCCAACTCTAAAGAAAGGCAATGCCAAAGAACATTCAAACTACCACACAATTGCACTCATCTCACAGGCAAGTAAAGTAATGCTCAAAATTCTTCAAGCTAGGCTTCAATAGTATGTGAACCGAGAACTTCCAGATGTTCAAGTTGGATTTAGAAAAGACAGAGGAGCCAGTGATCAAATTGCCAACATCTGTTGAATCATAGAAAAAGCAAGAGAATTCCAGAAAAAATATCTATTTCTGCTTCACTGACTATGCTAAAGCCTTTGATTGTGTGGATCACAACAAACTGTGGAAAATTCTTCAAGAGATGGGAACACCAGACCACCTTACCTGCTTCCTGAGAAACCTGTTACACAGGTCAAGAAGCAACAGTTAGAACCGAACATGGAACAACAGACTGGTTCCAAATTGGGAAAGGAGTACATCAAGGCTGTATATTGTCACCCTGCTTATTTATCTTATATGCAGAGGATGTCATGTGGAATGCCAGGCTGGATGAAGCACAAGCTGGAATCAATATTGCCAGGAGAAATATCAGTAACCTCAGATATGCAGATGACACCACCCTTATGGCAGAAAGCGAAGAGGAACTAAAGAGCCTCTTGATAAAAGTGAAAGAGAAGAGTGAAAAAGTTGGCTTAAAACTCAACATTCAGAAAACTAAGGTCAAGGCATCCAGTCCCATCACTTGATGGCAAATAGGTAAACAATGGAAACAGTGAGATACTTTATTTTCTTGAGCTCCGAAATCACTGCAGATGGTGACTGCAGCTATGAAATTAAAAGACACCTGCTCCTTGAAAGAAAAGCTATGACAAACCTGGAAAGCATATTAAAAAGCAGAGACATTACTTTGCTGACAAAGGTCTGTCTAGTCAAGACTATGTTTTTCCAGTAGTTATGTATGGATGTGAGAATTGGACCATAAAGAAGGCTGAGCACCGAAGAATTGATGCTTTTGAACTGTGGTGTTGGAGAAGACTCTTGAGAGTCCCTTGGACTGCAAGGAGATCCAACCAGTCAATTCTAAAGGAAATAAGGCCTGAATATTCATTGGAAGGACTAATGCTGAAGCTGAAACTCCAGCACTTTGGTCACCTGATGCGAAGAACTGACTCATTGGAAAAGACCCTGATGCTGGGAAAGATTGAAGCCAAGAGAAGAAGGGGATAACAGAGGATGAGATAGTTGGATGGCATCACCGACTCAATGGATATGAGTTTGAGCAAGCTCTGGAAGATGGTGAAGGACAGGGAAGCCTGGCGTGCTGCAGTCCATGGAGTGGCAAAAGGTTGGACACAACTGAGCTACTGGACAACAACAACAACAAGCTTAAAAAAGAAAGTATTCATTTCTCTAGTGAGCTGAAAAACACAGGAGTTTGGAATATTTTTTTGTCATGGAGAATGACGGTGAATTGAGTCATAAGAAGAAGTTCACATCTGTGATATCTCCTTCCAAGTCTTCTTCCATGCCTCAGTGTTTTTTTTTTTTTTTTCTTACAGAGTCTGTAGTTTGTCTGCCTACTTCCCTTTCTTTCTCTTGCCTTTTCTCTTTTTCCCTCTCTCTTCTTTACTTCCTTTAGAAAACCATTCTGAACGCTTCAAGTTGTGGTTTGAATTTAGAGTCTTTTATTGGCTTACCTTTACATACATTGGGCTTCCCTGGTGGCTCAGACGGTAAAGCATCTGCCTGCAATGTGGGAGACCCGGGTTCGATTCCTGGGTCGGGAAGAAGATCCCCTGGAGAAGGAAATGGCAACCCACTCCAGCACTCTTGCCTGGAAAATCCCATGGATGGAGGAGCCTGATAGGCTACAGTCCATGGGGTTGCAAAGATGGCTTACCTTTACGTACATTAAGAGGGCTTCCCTGGTGACTCAGATGGTAAAGAATCTGTCTGCAAAGCAGGAAACACAGATGCTGTGGGTTAGATTCCTGAATCACGAAGATCCCCTGGAGAAGGGAATGACTACTTACTCCAGTATTCTTGCCTGGAGAATTCCATGGACAGAGGAGCCTGGCAGGCTATAATCCATGGAGTCGAAAAGAGTCAGACACATCTATGTGGTTGACACTTTCACTTTTGCTTTTAAATAGGGACCAACACATCGTCTACAGCTGATACTTGGTCTAGGTGTCTTTCATGTGTTGTATGTTACTGCCGCAGCCTCACTGGCCACTATGCATTAGTCCCTGGGGATAGGAGAAACAATCAACCTTTGCCCTCATTCTCACAAATGGCTTGGTTATTAATCAAGTGGTCATTGGCTAGGCTTCCTTTGTTCAGTCCCCTGCTTGTAAGTATGGAAGTGTTAGCTCTAGACAGAACTACAGATAAAGCAGCTAAAGCCCAGAGTGATTAATGACTTACAAGGTCATGATTCTAGGTGGAAGCAAAGCTGGGCCAAGAATCCAGGTTTTCTGTGTCCCCGGCAGGTTTTGTTGCTGTTCTTGAACTCTGCCTCCCATAACATAAAAAAAATCTTAATTCATAAATGTTCCATTGTAATGAGCTTCAAAAAACATTGCATAGTAGGTCCAGTAATATTAATTAATTAATATTAATTGTTTAGTAACAATATTACTGAAGTGTTATTAATATTAAATCTGAAGAATAAACTACATCAGTGAAAATAGGAATTATGAAAATATTGGTTAAAAAAAAAACAAACCCCAAAGCTTTAAGTAAATTAGTAAGTGTTAAGAGACACATTCGTTGTTGTCATTGTTTAGTCACTAAGTCGTGTCCAACTCTTTGCAACCCCATGGAGCCCTGCCAGGCTCCCATGTCCATGGGATTTTTCCAGGCAAGAATACTAGAGTGGGTAGATATATCCTGCTACAGGGACTCTTCCCAACTCAGGCATGGAATCGCATCTCCTGCATTGGCAGGCAGATTCTTTACCGCTGAGCCACCAGGGAAGCCTAAGAGACACACACTTAAAAACAATTTGCCATCTTCGTCCAACAGCATTTAAGGGAATGTCTAGATGGAGCTCTCATGACTTTAAATCACATGACACCATTTTCCCCCTATTTTTAACGTTTTCTTCCAAATTACTTACTAAAAAGAAACTGCAACATCTTTAGCAAGAAACGGGAAGATAGAGGGCAGCACAGGACCAGAGTGCTGGGCGCCTTGCAACAGAGAGGTCTGCCTAACTCGCACGGAAGAGGCTGCCGAGAAGACCGAGGAGTCCAGGCTCTGCCCGCATCCTCTCTCCTACCCCTCCAGAGCGAAACGCAGCGTCTCTCGCTCATTGTTTAACAAGAAAAGGGGGTCTTGGAGACACAGCCAATGAAGAATAAATGATCGCTCTGCCCGTTCAAAGTCAGTGTTCGGACTGGACCGAGGAAGCGTGCAGAGTCAGAAAGTCTTGTTTTTAGAGGGTACAAACCAGAGAACAGACCAGGCAGAGGGTGTTCCCCCCCCCAACCCCCGTCCCCCCCCCCCTCCCCGCCCCCAGGTCCCTTCCAGCCTCAGTAATTGGGTAGGTTTGGCAGCCTGGGAGAGGGCTGCGTGGTCCCTTGATGAACGCTCCCCTCGCACACGGGCGCGAATAAACATATAAGCGGGGGAGGGGAAAGTGATAACCACCAGTCTCAGCAGAAAGACAGAGCCTATAAATATGCCAGAGGGTCAATAGAAATGATTTCATTCCGCCTGTACAAGACTGCTGATGAGAGCTGACAGGGCAGCTGACTTCAGGGCTGCGTCACAATGGTACCCAGAGCCTGAAGGGCAGGACCAACAGCATCAGCGGACTGTGTCCTGAGCTGCGGTTCTCAGCAAGGCCAACCGCGGAGAAAGGCAACAATAGACCTAGGAGGACCTGGGAGCCTGGGGCTTCCCGATTCCTGTCTCTGCGCTGCTTTATTCTCCCCTCCCTTCTCTCTACCCTTGTCTGTCTCCCTCCCCCGACTCTTCTCCCCGCCCCCCTCCCCTGATATTCATCCCTTTGCTATTCTGCTATTTCTAGAAAGAATCTTTTCTCTCGCTGGCAGAGCATCTGTAACAAAAGAAAGAAGACTTGGATGCTGAAGCGGGGTGTCAGGGCTTTTACCTGCAGGAATGTGAGGATCTACTGCTGTCTGGATGGGAATGAGAAAATTCTGGGAGAGCGTGCATGCTCAACTGCTCAGAGGAAAAAACAGATCTTTTAGGGAAATCGCCCATAAAACAAGTTTAGGAGCTGAAATAAAGCTATTTTCCTCATTTTCTTCTTACTTTGGGATATAACAAATACATTTCCCCAGGTATCTCCTAGTTACCCCATTGTTTGTGGCTCTTTCCCCTGGCTTGGCCTGCTTTTTTCTTGTGGCTCTGAGACAACCATGTTCCCCTTGAAAACACAGCTCCTCTTTCAAGGTCAGAGAACAGAACCCATGTTTTCTTGCCTTCTCGGGCTCTTTCCTTGGTTGAGTCTGACAAATGGACCGGCAGCCACCCACCCTGCCTGCACAGCCATCTTTGCCCAGGTTCTCTTGGCTGCGTTATCTGCCTGCCTGGGGCCTGTGCAGAATAACTGAAAAGATGAATGACTGTGAAATTTAGTAGCCTGCCTTGGCACCTTCCTCGTTTTCTTTACTCAGTTAGTGCACACTCCAGCTAGTTATTTAGTCTTTGCAGTTTTCAAGGAAGTGAAACAGTCAAGAAGGAGTTTTAAGGCAAATTGTCCTGTCTTCCCTGGATGGTCTGCCTCCATAACTACATCTTTCTCAATACCACACATCATATTAATGTTTTTATGAACAAGTATTATTGTATTTGCTAGGGACCACCGTTCTTTCAAATTCTTCTACAAATAGAAAAAATTCGCAGATACACAGGTATAACTTGCATTGGTTAAAGCCAGGCTTATTTGCAGAGTTAGAATGTTCTGGGCTGTCATTAGTTCATTTTTCATGGCCTGCTGATTAATACCAGTTTTCTAAGTTTTATAGGTTTAATGTAGTCCTAATAAGGGGCTTTTTGGTTTCTTTGCTTGTTGGGGGTATATCATGCTTTTGCTGTATGCCTGCAGATGATGATGATGAAAGTTGTTCAGTCGTGTCCGACCTTTGCGACCCTATGAACTGTAGCCCACTAGACTCCTCTGTCCATGGAATTTTCCAGGTAAGAATACTGGAGTGTGTGCCCTTTCCTTCTCCAGGGGATCTTCGATTGAACCTGGGTCTCCTGCATTACAGGCAAAATCTTCATCAGAGAAGCCCATGGTTAGAGTTACATGAGCCACCAGAGAAGCCCATGGTTAGAGTTACATGCAAAAAATTAAAAGGCTATAATTTCAAAAACATTGTTGGAAACACACACACATATATGTGCATGATTTCATGAGGCCGGGTCTGAATACGACTGCAACCAAGACTGAGTTGATTTAGAACAGGGATTTTGTAACTTGCAGTGTTTTTATATCTGAACAAACTACTCAGAAGACTACCCACTGATAACGACTTCCCTGGTAGCTCAGCTGGTAAAGAATCTACCTGCAATGCAGGAAATCCCGGTTCAATTCCTGGGTTGGGAAGATCCACTGGAGAAGCCATAGGCTACCCACTCCAGTATTCTTGGGCTTAACTTGGTGGCTCAGACGGTAAAGAATCAATGCGGGAGACCTGGGTTCAATCCCTGGGTTGGGGAAAATACCCTGGAGAAGGAAACAGCTACCCACTCCAGTATTCTGGCCTGGAGAATCCCATGGACAGAGAAGCTACTGATGGGCTAAAGTCTGTGGGATTGCAAAGAGTTGGACGTGTTTGAATGGCTTTCACTTTCACTCACTTTGGATTTTGTTTAGTTTTGGCTCACTGCCTCTAGGTTATGGACTTCCTAGGGGGAGGGTCAGAGCTATTCATCTTCATACCTTCTGTAGGTCTGGCTTAGTGTTTGTGTATAACAGGGTAAAATAATTGTTAGCTGAATAAAATCTAAAGCATATATTAAGTGCTTCTATTCATAAAAACAACGTTTGGAAATTGTGGAGTGGGGAGAGAAGACCAGGAGGCAAACTTCTAAAAGTGTGCTCAGCCCAATAATACATTTAATTCCCAAATTTTACCACTCATTCTCTTAATTTATTATCATTTAGAAAAGAAAATAGATGAAATTTAAAAATAGGCAAAAGGTCAAGGTGGGAAACTAAAAGACACCTTAAGAAACACAAATGAAGAAGGATTCTTATCACGCAAATACTGAATCGGCATCTTCAAGTGTATGAGGGACTAGGGGGATTTCTACTTTACAAGTACAAAAAGAGAAAAGGAAAAGATCATTGATAAACCTCTTTATTTTATAAGCTTTGGAAATGAAACACAGCCCACTTAACCTAGCATTTATTTTTCACAACTGAAATTCCAGTATCCCTGCCCCACCTCGGCACCCCCCCCCCCAAAAAAAAAGAAGGAGGAAAACCCCACACTGAACAAGACGATAATCCCAAGAGGCTGAAAATTAAGGCCTGAGAAGAGGGCAGGCTGAAGAAATGGGGTGATGACACAGTGAAATGGACGCACACGCTGTGGCCCTTGGTACTGGCTCCACACCCAGTGTGGTCGGCAGAACTCATTGCCTGCAGAGGCGGGGCCTCCTCAACCTTGACCAAGCGCTTGAAGTGTTGACTTTTTTATAAAGGATTCTATGGTAGCATCTCTGCTTTCATTCCTAAGTGGTGTTTTCCTTCCTGCTTTCACCTCTGATCTAGTCCTTGCCAGTTCATGTCTGTGGCCTCTTAAAGATATGAATAGTCTGCTCATTGTGAATGGACCCAGTGTGAACTTGTATATTGAAAAGGGCTTTAAATTAATACTCTGAGCTTTAGTTGCCTTATTATTAGCAATTTAATTATAATGTGCCTTGATGTCGTTTTCTTTATGTTTCTTACGAATGGTTTCTGGCAACTGTGGGTTTATGATTTTCCCCAAGTTTGGAAAAATTTGACTGTTATTGCTTCAAATATTTTTTCTGTCTCTTCTGCTTCTTTCCTCTCTTTTGAGAACTTCGATTACACATATGTTAGGCCATTCAAAGATGTTCCACAGTTCACTGGTGCTCTGTTCATATTTTTGTCATTTTTTTCTCCATGTGTTTCATTTTGGGTTGTTTCCATTGTTTATGTCTTCAAATTCTTGAAAATATTTTTTCCCTCCATTTTCAAATCTACTGTTAATCCCATCCATTTTATTCTTCACCTTAGTCATCATAGTTTCCATTTCTAGAAATTTGACTTGAATTTTTTTCTCTTTATCATCCCTCTCTATTCCTTCAGCTGTTTGAACATATAAAATACAGTTGTTGTAACTGATTTCATGTCCTTGTCTTCTGACATGTGTTAGCTCTGGGTCACTTTATCCTCATCTTGAATTGCATTTTGTAACTTTTTTACATGCCTGTTCACTTTCGATGGGATGTGAATGTTGTCCTTCTGGGGCTCCAAGTAGTCTTTTAGTCGTGCGCATCTCCTTGAGCTTTGTTCTGGGACACTTTTAAGTTATTTAGACACAGTTTGATCCTTTCAAGTCTTGCTTTTAAGCTTTGTTGGGTGAGTCCACAGCTGTATTTTGTGTAGAGTTAATTTTAATCTGTCCCTGAGGCAAGACCCTTCTGAGTGTTCTACCTGATGTCCTGTGAATCTGGAGGGTTTCCAGTTGGATAGGGAAGGGGGTAGGGGAGGGAGATCAGCACTGTTCTTGACCCCATGTGAGTTCTGGGTACTTTTCCTTTAATTCCCGTGATTGGTTCTTGCCCTAGTCTGGAATAATTTCCTTCCACGCATGAGCTGGGCAGTGCTCTGCAGAACACTCAAGGGGAACCTTCCTCTGAAGATCATTGGAGTTTTCTCGTGCAGCTTTATTCTTTCCTGTGCTTTGTTCTTCTAATTCTAGCCATTTTGTTCTCTAGACTTTCATCTCCATCTCAACTCAGGGAGTCTACTGAGTTATGCCTAATTCCCTTTTCCTTCTCCATGGCCCAGAAATGTCTCTCAAGGAAGTGACCTCAAGCAGTGTCAGAAGTCACCTTGTTAATTTCTAGTCTTCCAAGACCATCACCCTTCAATGCCTAATGTCCAGTGCTTTAAAGAATGCTGTTTCATTTATTTTCCCCAGTATTTTTGGTGATAGGGCAGGAGGCCTTTTGAGTGAATCCAGTCCTTATCATACCTTGTTGGCAGAATCACCAAGTTCTTAATTTTCTAATCTTTAAAATTATGCTTTAATTTTGGACTCACCTATGAAGTTAGATAATAAAGTAATTTGTGTTTTTAAATGTCATTATCTATCTTCTTTATAGCTCATCTCCTTTTAAAGGTTTATAGAGATAAAGATGCAAACATCAGACAAGAAAATCATGTTGGAAGGTAAGATGAAACAAGTCTAATATCCCGAAAGTTTATCTTAATATTCAACTAAAATTGCTGAGCCCCTGCTTTGTGCCAAGTCCTGGACAAGGTACTGAATGGAGCATGCCAATAATGTTCTGTCCTGTTGGCAGAGAGTGTGCAGGCCTTGTTGTGTTCCCAAGATGATGTCATCCAGTACCTCAGGAGAGGCATAAAGGCCTGATATTAAGCCTGAAATTCTTCCTGAGGATATGCATAAAGGGCAACCATGTGATGCAGTGGGCTTCCCTGGTATCTCAGTAGTAAAGAACTTGCCTACCAATATGGGAGATGCAGGTTCATTCCCTGGGTTGCAAAGATCCCCTGGAGAAGGAAATGGCAACCCACTCCAGCATTCTTGCCTTGAGGAACCTGGTGGGCTATAGTCCATGCGGTCACAAAGAGTCAAACACGACTTAGCAACTAAACAACAACGTGTGATGCGGTGACCGGTTCTCCCATCCTTGACCCCTCTCTTCCCCATTTACACCCGCATTAATAATTTGGTATAACTGCTTTTTACTTTTCTAGGGTTCTGTGCTTTCACTCTTCTTACTCCTTCTGTCTGACTTTCCTTCTGTGCTGCTCTGACTTCCTCCCAGAAGCCTGCCTTTATCCCCTCATCAAGGCTGAGCACCTGTCTTAAGAGATTCCAGAGTCAGAACCCAGGCATAGCTCTTGTGACATTGGGTTATAATAGTTTGCTTGTCTGACTTTATGCCAAACTATAAGCTCCTTAAAGGGACAGATGATACTTTAATTCTCTATTCCCAGGGCCTTGGATACAATGTTTGGCATATAATCAATGTCAACAGTGTTCAATGAATGCACAGAATGAACGAATTAATCCTAAGCTAAACAGAAGAGCCAGATTCAAAGTCCTGGTTCTCATAAGTTCTCTCAATATTTGTTTATGGAATGATGCCAAAGTACAGTCAGGTGAGGCAGATAGCAGTTCAGGTACTCACTTAACTGATGGTCTGGCTAAAGATGATCTATTTGAAATGTAAGCCATTATTATTCCACTACTTTTAAGTTTTGTTTAGGCCTAACTCTCATAATTTAGATGGTGCTTTTATAATTCCTCATGCTTATTTTATGTTACTAATAATATTTGCTGTGAACTGAAGGTTTGTGTCCTCCCCAAATTCATATGTTGAGGCCTAAATCCCCAATGTGATGGGTGTTTGGAGGGGGAGACTTAGGTAATTAGGTCATGAGGGTGCATCTCTAATGAATGGGATTAGTGCCTTTATAAGAAGAGATGAGCAAAGTGATTACTCTCTCTCCACCCAGTGAAGACACAATGAAAAGATGACCATCTGCAAACCAAGAGGAACATCCTCACCAGATACCGGATCTGCCGTGGCCTTGCTCTTGGACTTCCTGTCTCTGGATTCATTAGAAAGAAATTTCTACCATCTATGCCACACAATCTATGGTATTCTTTTATGGCAACCCAAACTAACTAAGATAACACTAATATATCTTATTTTAGTTATAAATTATCTCATTAAAAATATATTCACTGAAAGTAGCACCTCCTTCAGTAACACCCATTCTTTCTCATATCTAACAATGATACTGGTTATAAGAAGCCCGGTTAGGTTGAGTAAATAAGAGTTATGATCTTGGCTTCCTCTTTCATTCTGCCACACTTATATGCTTATATTATCTGATATAATGATAACAATTCCTGTGACAGGAAAATTTAGGGATTATTTTATTTGAATGACTAATAGCATAATGTTTAAAGAAAATACTTGCAGATGATAGAAAATGATCAATTTTACCTTAAATTATAGATTAAAGAATGTGGGTTTGCTATGAAAGGAGGCAGATTTTTTCCCCCCATATAATTAAAAGTAATGGGATAAAAGAGTAAACACTAAGAACTCTTCTGGGATGTATAACTGTTTCCTCTGTTTTAGAGAACAGAAGGAGGGACCTTCCCCACACTGAGGAATTCTGTGCCATATTCTGACATAGAATCTGGTGGGCTGAGTCTGGCCAACACCTGTTCTCTCTGAATAAATTTCTGGTGATGAGGCAGACATTTAGTAAGGCCTGAACACAAGCCATGTGCCCAGGGCACTCAGGTAATAAGACATGACCTCCAACCTCAAAGAGATGGCGTATCCCTGGATCCTTGAGATGGAGGCCTATGTTGTTTCATTTACTGTTTTAACTCCAGTGCTTTCAATAGTGCCAGATCGAGGGTACAGATTTTAATAAATATTTATCACATGAGTCAATGGGTTTTGTTACAGCATAGCTGGGCTATAATTGGGAGGGTGACCAAATTAAGAAATTATGGAGCATGTATGACTAGTTCTGCCTGTGTTGGAATGTGAGGTGAGGGCGTTTTTGAACAAGACCTCATGGGAGAGGTAACATGTGAGTTGGAACTTGAAGGCCGAGTTGAATTTTTTCAAGGGTGAAAACGGCATTTCAGTGGTTGTGGAGACAGGTGATGGGAAGCTCTGCTAAGGGGCTGCTCTTGTAACCAAGACTAGAGAGGACACAGACTTGACTGAGGAAAGTGTCATTGGAACTGCAGACGAGGGGGTGTTTAAGGATTTATATGAAAGAAACAGGTCAATGGCAGGTAGATGCGGACTGACGGGCACAGTGGAGACACAGAAAACTCAGGTAAAGCTCCCAGGAGGAGGCTGATTGGAGGGTGGAGGCGCTGAGTCACCTTTGCTCTCCTTTTGACTCCACCCATTTCTTTCTCCCAGCTAGAACATCCACTCATGGACATGCGTTTTGTTTACTGTGGAGTCTTCAGTACCTAGAACACTTGCTGACACATGTCATTTCTGCTGAATGAATGATTCAGATTTTGCAATCGTTGTCCTCAAGGACTGTGATATTGTCTGGACTCTACCTGCTTTGTGTGTGGCCTGTACTCTGGTGGGAAGTCTCTTATGTCCAAACTTTACTCAATTCTTTATACTTGTCCATTCTGTTCATGTTGTTTTTTAGCAAGTCTGGAGGTCAGAAGGATATTGTCCTGGTAATATCGTTGAAGAGGTAATAAGTCTTGTTAGACTTTCCCAGTAAGTCTTCCATATTGTGTTTGAATGGTCATAGAACATCCAAACTGGAAAGGTCCTTTAATAACAATGACTCTAATAACATATTTGACAGCCTATTGCATGCCAGGAACTCTGCTTAGCACTTTTTTGGAGGTTGTCCATTTAATCTTCATAATAATTCTGTTTTATTTAATCTTTACAACAACCAGCTACTTAATTTTAATTTATAGATGGAAAAACTGATCCTCAGTGGTATTTTACAACTGAAAATCACCCCCACCCCTTGCTTTTAAGGGATCCACTTGCTAGTTTCTAATTACCATGAAAGAGCCAGAATAGAGCTGAACATGAGTGTAAAAATGTGATGGTTGAGAAGCCAGTCCAGGAGATGAAGACCTGGACTGGAAATCCCTTCTGTGATCCTGTCCTCATCTTCAGGCTCCTGCTTGTACCATCAGAGTTGCTTGCTGGACACAAAGATAACAGCTGATCTTAATGCAGAGTCATGCAGTGAGGTTCCTTTTCTTGAGGTTCTGAATTCAGCGATCAGAAGGCCAGTGTTTCTGTAATGACTCTGAGTTAAAGAAAGATGATCCATCAGGCAACTCATGTCCCTTGGCATGAGAAAGTCAACTTCCTCTGACATTCTGGGTTATCAGTCATGATCCCAAAATTTTGATGTCGGATGTGTGGATTCCTAGTTGAGATCAAACTCACGGTTCCAGAGAGCGAAGGTCAGAGCACCTGAAATGGATGCATTAGAATTAAGCTGGCTTCTGTCATAAAGCTTCATATAAATATTACACCGAGCTCTATAAGAACTCAGTGTTTGGTTTCTGAACCTATTAATATATAATGAGGCTATGGGGTAATTAATACCGTTTGTTTTGATTTTCCATTAAATCCGCTTTAGTAATAAGAATGCAAGGTAATTATTCAGAAAGCCTTTTCAACAAATGTCAGTTTTCATTGATTAAAAATCAAGTCAGTGCTTCATTTGAAATGATATTTACAAGCATGCTTTAAGCCGAAATGAATAATTATCAGGTTATTGAACTGTGAGTTATCTGCAAAGAATTGTCTACTTTTTTCTTTTTGAGTTTTGCATTAAGGCTTGATCTCAAATAATAACAGAAGGCAAAACAGGGGGTGTTGAGAAGAAACATTATGCTTTTGTTTTGAGGAATTTCATTTTCTTTATTTCATGTTGAAGCCACAGTTTCTTTCCTCTGTGGGTTGTGGAATATCCAAAGCTGAAGGCTGGGGACGTGAGAGCCAAATGTTGTTCCCTGGGAGGAACTTGAAGCCACTGGTCACCAGCCATCGAGCGTGCCTCAGTTTTCCTGCTGCACTGAGCGGTGGTTGTGCCAGGCTGACTCAGGCATTTCTTTTCACTCTAGAATGGCTTTTTCTCCTATGTATTTCTCGTTCTTTCTTTCACAGAAAACAATGGGAAAGTAGTCTGTCATCTGTTATTGAGTCATGCTGAAGGTAATGTGAATTCAGAGCCTTTTTTTTTTCAGGGCCTGAAGAACGTATACCAGAACAACCCCAACAATGTAGACTGTAGTGTATTCATATTTACAAATAGACATGTATGTATAAGTCAAGTCAGCAAAATTATTTACTGCATGGATTTAAAAATAAAGTCGCTTTAACTCTTATTTGATGTACTCCAACAAAATGGCTGTAGCCTGCCAGGCTCCTCTGTCCATGGCATTTTCCAGGCAGACTTACTGGATGGGGTGCCATTTCCTACTCCAGGGGTTCTTCCTTACCCAGGGAATGAACCCAGGTCTTGCATCTCCTTCATTGGCAGGTGGTCTTTATCACTAGCACCACCTGGGAAACCCATAACAAAATGACAGAAAACTATGACTACATGCTTTCTCCATTCACTTACCCAGTATCCTTTGTCCCAAACCCTCTTGTAGGTGTTTGAGACAGCCGCAGAAAAACTGCCCGAAGTTCCTCCCTTGTGAACCTCACCTTTGAACCTGGGAGATTGACAATAATGAACAGCATGTGACATGTGGAGGATATCAGATGGTGATAGATGCTATCTGGGAAGATTGAGCAGGTAAATGGATTGGGGTGGGGGCCAGGTTTGGGCAGAGAAGGAATTTCATTTGGAACTGAAAAGTGAAAGTGAAGTTGCTCAGTCGTGTCCAACTCTTTCTGATCTCATGGACTGTAGCCTACCATACTCCTCCGTCCATGGGATTTATCAGGCAAAAGTACTGGAGTGGGTTGCCATTTCATTTGCAACTAGTTCATCAGAAAAGCCTTACTGAAAGGAGATAGTTGGGCAGGCCCTTGTAGAGTATGAGAGTGAGCAATGTGGCAATCTAGGGGAAGAGCATCCTGCCTTCAGGCAACAGGGTGTGCAGCCCTCCTGTGGTGGGAGTCTGGCTGTGGAAGCAGGAGAAGGAGGCCAGGGTAGCTGAGACAGGGTGCTGGAGAGGAGAAGAGTAGGAGAGCCAGTGGATGGAGGTGAAGAGTAAAGTGAAATACCCACCTCCTGACAGCTCATGTCTGTCATAAGAGATGTTTTGTAACAACTTGAGGCTGCTGCTGCTGTCGTGTCCGACTCTGTGCGACCCCATAGACGGCAGCCCACCAGGCTGCCCCGTCCCTGGGATTCTCCAGGCAAGAACACTGGAGTGGGTTGCCATTTCCTTCTCCAATGCATGAAAGTGAAAAGTGAAAGTGAAGTTGCTCAGTCGTGTCCGACTCTTCGTGATCTCATGGGCTGCAGCCCACCAGGCTCCTCCATCCATGGGATTTTCCAGGCAAGAGTACTGGAGTGGGGTGCCATTGAGGCTAAAAGACTGTTAATCTGATGGACAACTGTTTTCTGAGTCTTCTGTGTGAGCACCAGAAATGAAGCCACTCTATCAGTGGCTATCACAGTGGGACTACTCTGGGTTCTGGGATCTAGTCAGAATTCATCCCTGGTCATGGCAATTAGGCAACTTGAATTTTTTTTTTTTTTTAAAGTGAGAAGGTAACAAGGAGAAACAATATTAGAGATGAAAAGAATGACCATTTTGTTATAATTGACAGCAGTGTTGGACATAGGTATAGGTGTATGGATTTAACGTGACAAAGTTTTCAGATGAAATTCTGAGTGTTCTACATCATGATATTTTGGTAATTGTCCTTATATGAAAGATGGACTGAATTTTTGAATATCATATTCTTGATTTTTGACAATCAGGATGTTCTGTCTCCCCTTTGGTTTTTCTTGGGTTCTCCTCAAGTGGTGGGAGAATGGGCTTCCCAGGTGGCACAGTGGTAAAGAATCCTCCTACCAATGCAAGAGATGCAAGAGATGCAGGTTCAATCCCTGGGTCAGGAGGATTCCCTAGGAAGGAAATGGCAACCCACTCCAGTATTCCTGCCTGGAGAATCCCATGGACAAAGGAGCCTGGTAGGTTACAGTCCATGAAGTTGCAAAGAGTCAGACACGACTGAGCGTGCATGCAGGCACACACACATGAAAACCAAGTAGCATGTTTGGTTGAATGATTAGATTAAGGTGATATGAGGGTGGGTGGGCAGAGGAAGACAAATAGGATGAATTTAGAATTTACTTTGTTTCCAGGCACTGTGCTAGGAATTTGTCACCCTCTTTGGTCCTCATAACTCTCTGAGGTGGATGGAGGAACTACTTAGCCCCACGAACAATCCTTTGTTTGCTTCCAACTCCATCATGCATCCTTGGAGGGGTGATTCCAACAAGAGATAAGTTGGAGAGTGTGAAGGTTAGGATCCCCATTTGTTAATGGTGGCTGCTGGAAATGAAATGCCAGTTCAAGGTATTTTCTTATCTCATTAGAGAGAACACCCTCTCCAAGCTCCTTCTGTGATTGGAACATCACATCCCTCCAGTGTCAGGGAGCACTGCTTTCTTTGGTTACACACTGTAGTCTATCAGAAGTACAAGCCTTGAAACTACCCACAAGGACCCAACCAGTAAATGATCAAAAAGTTTGCAGTTAGGGTGGATGAAAATCTGGGAAATGTGAAGACCCTTAGTAATTCTACGGCATCAGAAAATTAAATTTCTGTAATAACAAATTACGATATAATGAGGTCACATTAGTGAAATAAGAGGCCCAGATGCCTCAATGATTTAATCTCGCTCTTCGCATAAGCTTGTGCTGAATTTTAATGAGTATTTTGATTGATAACATATTTAGTTCAAAATAGGTCTTTGAAGACAGCTGTAAGAGTATTAACATTTAAAAGATGCTATGATAGAAATTCGTTTCATTAAGTAGCTGATAAGAAAAAAATTACTGTATAAACCTGCCAGTGTCAGACATCCTGTTATGACCCATCTACTACTGAGAAAAGAGAGTAATATGTCTTTATTGGGCTATTTTTGAACACTATAGGAGCTCATTTTCCTGATTTAAGAAAAAACCAAGTGACACCAATGAAACAGATACAATAAATGCTCTAAATTCATGAAAAGAGAATTTCAAGTAAAAGTGGCCTAAATATGAAATGGCTTTGGTGTTTCAGCTCTTGGTAAAATTGCAGTAGCTTTGAGGGCTTAGGGATTATCTCAGTGGGGCTGAACCCTTAGACCAGCTATGTAATAGTAGCATAATGTGGGCCATAAATGTGAGTCACATATATGTATATACTGTTAGAATTTCTAGTAGCCAACTGAGAGCAGTAAAACCCTAACTGTTTAAAATATTACCATTTCAATGTATAATCAACATAAACATTATTCATGAGATATTTTATGTATTTTTTTTTTTGCGTTGTCTTCAAACCACACCCTACCCTTCTTCTGCTCCAAAGAATGTAGAGCAAGTTTAATTTCTCATCTGTAGTGACAATCCCATTCACATTTTGTAAATGGTGTTTCCTCTCTGTGTCATCTCTGACATGCTAAACACCCAAGTTCTAATAACTCTTCCTCTTTTGAGTCTTTTCTGCTGTCCTCTGGATGTCTTTGGGTTAAACAACTAGCCTTCAAAAATTTGATTCTCAGAGTTGGTATTATGAGTAATGGGACTGTAACCCCACCTTGAGCTGAATTTATGCTCCTATTAGTGCAACAAGCTATTAGACAAAGCTGATAGTTTACTAGAGTGGACAGTAGACTCCAAGAATTCAGCGTGAAACTGCCAATTTCTTCTGCCTTGAGATGTCCTAAGCCAGGGATGTGTGTATTGTGAAGTTAATCAAGCTTTAATTTCAAGTCTCTCTCTTCCCTGGGCCCCTTCAAGGCCGTAGGAGCGGCTTAGCAGTTTATTCATATGGTCATATGATTTTGTAAATTTTACAAATGTGAGATAATTTTACTGTCTTTTTCCACTTTGACTTAACCTTTTTTCCACTTTAACTTAACCTTTGCTGTTTTTCCTCATGTTTGGAATGGCTGTGGATCTGAGTTAAAGAGGAACTGAGTTGGGAATGTTTTTAGTTTGGATCCAGTGAGACAATTATGTGGTATACACTCACTTCATGTACAGTTGTTACAACTGGACACATTTATGTATAGTTCTTTCAAGCTGACCAATGTAGAATTGAGTTCCAGAAATCTTTCTCCTTCCCCTGGTCTTCAGTTCAGTTCAGTCGCTCAGTCGTGTCCAACTCTTTGCGACCCCATGAATCACAGCACGCCAGGCCTCCCTGTCTATCACCAACTCCCAGAGTTCACTCAGACTCACGTCCATCGAGTCACTGATTCCATCCAGCCATCTCATCCTCTGTCGTCCCCTTGTCCTCCTGCCCCCAATCCCTCCCAGCATCAGAGTCTTTTCCAATGAGTCAACTCTTCGCATGAGGTGGCCAAAGTACTGGAGTTTCAGCTTCAGCATCATTCCTTCCAAAGAACACCCAGGGCTGATCTCCATTAGAATGGACTGGTTGGATCTCCTTGCAGTCCAAGGGACTCTCAAGAGTCTTCTGCAACACCACAATACTCACGTGCATTAAAACACAATTCCAGCATCAGAGATTGTATATCAATATGACATACACTATAGATCCTAGGCCTAGAAGCTACACTGTGGAAATTTTTTTCAATCATCCATGTATAATTGCAATAAATGATTTTGTTCTTATAGACACAGTTAAAACAGAAACTGTCTAATATATACTTGATAATAGGATATATAAAATTATGACAACATGTAAATTTTGTCTTTTTTGATGGAATTACACAAAATAGAATTTATCAGGCTTCCAGCGTTTTAAGTTTTAGCTACAAACTTGTAGCTGTACTACAGGGAATTGTTGTTCAGTCGCTAAGTCATGCCGAACGTGATCATGTGGTTTTGTCCATTATTCTGTTAATATGGTGTATTACATTGCTTGACGTTCATATGTTTCAACAGCTTTGCATTCCTGGGATAAATCCCACTTGGTCATGGCATATAATCCTATTTATAGTTTGGTGGACTTAGATTTTGCTGAAGATTTTTACATTTGTATTCATAAAGGATATTGTTCTGTAGTTCTCTTTTCTTTTAATGTCTTTGTGTGGTTTGAGTGTCAGGGTCATACCGGCCTCATAAAATGAGTTAGGAAGTGTTTCTTCCTCATCTGTGTTTTGTATGTTTATTAAAAATAGTATTAATCCTTCTGTAAATGTTTGGTAGGATTCACCGGTGAAGACTTGGACTTTTCTTTGTAGGAAGGTTTTTATCATTTGTTTTCTGTTACTTTTTGTTTGTTTTGGTTGTCACTGAATTAATCCCTTTAGTTTTTATAAGTTAATTCAGATTTTCTAGTTCTGTTCCCAATTTCAGTAGTTTGAATCTTTTTGGTATTATTGATATTTCATCTAGATAATTTGTTGGCATAGAGTTGTTTATAATAGTCCTGGTAGTCTTTTTTACTCCTGTGGTTGGTAGCAATGTTTCTTCTTTCATTCTTGATTTTAGTTTTTTTCATCCTCTTTATTTTTTGCTGATCAATCTTTTCAATATTTTATCAAATTTATTGATTATTTTTAAGAATCAACTTTTGGATTCATTAATTATCTCAATTATTTTCACATTACATTTTATATTAGTTTTCACTATTATTTTTCTTTTGCCTAATTTGAATTTAATTTGCTCTTCCTTTACTAGTTTCTTTTGGTAAAAATAAGGTTATTGGATTGACATTTTACTTTAAAAAAATATAGACATTTAAAGCTATAGATTTTCCTCTAACCACTGTTTCAGCTGCATACCATGAGTTTTGGAATGCTGTGTTTTAATTTTTATCCATATCAAAGAATTTTTAAATTTTCCTTGTAATTTTTCCTTTGGTCCATTAATTATTTAGGAATATGCTGTTTAGTTTTTATATATTTGTGGATTTCCCGTTTTCTACTGTTTTTAATATTTAATTTCATTCTATTGTGGTCAGAGATGTGCTTTGTATAATTTCAATTGTTTTAAGTCTATTTAAGCTTATCACCTAAAGTACAATCTACTTTGGAAGATGTACACTTGAGAAGAACATGTATTCTGATGTCATTGAGTGTAATATTCTATAAAAGCTTATTAGCTCAAACTGGTTTAAAGTGTTGTTGCTGCTGCTGCTGCTGCTAAGTTGCTTCAGTCGTGTCAGACTCTGGGCGACCCCACAGACGGCAGCCCACCAGGCTCCCCAGTCCCTGGGCTTCTCCAGGCAAGAACACTGGAGTGGGTTGCCATTTCCTTCTCCAATGCATGAACGTGAAAAGTGAAAGTGAAGTCCCTCAGTCGTGTCTGACTCTTAGCGACCCCATGGACTGCAGCCCACCAGGCTTCTCCGTCCATGGGATTTTCCAAGCAAGAGTACTGGAATGGGGTGCCATTGCCTTCTCCAAAAGTGCTGTTAAGGTCTTTTATTTCATTACTGATCTTCTGTCTTGCTATTCTATTCATCACTGAAAGTGTGATATTAAATTATTCTTCTATTATTGTTGAAATGTCTGTTTCTCCCTTCAGTTCTATTAGTTTTTGCTGCATGTGATTTGAGGGTATCTTGTTAAGTGCATATTCATTTATCATTGTGTCTTCTTAATGGGTTAATCTTTCATCATTATATAATGTTTTTCTTTGTCTCATATAATTTTTTCATAAAATCTGTTTTATCTGATATTAATACAGCCTTTGCAACTCTCTTTTGATTTACTCATTAGATGCAATATCTTTATCTTTTCATTGTCAACCATTCTGCCAATCTCTACCTTTTGGAGAGTTTAATCCATTTACGTTTAAAGTAGTTACTAATGAAAAAGAGGACTTCCCTGGTGGCTCAGTCAGTAAAGACCTACCTGCAATGCAGGAGACTGCCTGCAGTGCAGGAGATCTGGGTTTGATCCCTTGGTTGGGAAGATCCCTTGGAGAAGGAATGGCAACCCACTCCAGTATTCTTGCTTGGGAAATCCCATGGACAGAGGAGACTGATGGGCTACTGTCCATGGAGTTGGAAGAATCAGACACGACTTAACGACTAAACCACCACCAGTGAAAAAGAACTTATTTTTGCTGCTTTGCTATTTGAATTCATGTCTCATACCTACTTTTGTTGTCCTTTATTTACCCTTTACTACTTTCTTTTATGTTAAATATTTTCTAGGTTATTTTAGTATACCACTTTAATTACCTTGTCATTCATTTACTATACATTTTTGAGTTATTTTCTTAGTGGCTTCCCAGGAGAATATTTAATATTACAGTAGTACAGCATGACAGCTGGCATATAGGAGCTGGCATATAAACAGACAAAAAGAGTTACTGATTAGAGGAGGGAGAGGACAGGGGAGATGGTAGAGCTGAAGGGTCATCAGCAACAGGAGGCAGAGGGCAAGCTGCAGTTTCACTCACACCTGACAATGATGGCACAGGTCTGGTTCTTTGTTGGCATCAATTCTGTTCACCTCTTGAAAAAACAATCCTGTGATGTCTAGGTAGTAGCTCTTTTTTCCTCATCATAGATGACATGGTAGCTGCAAACTTCTTGTATGGTTCTATGTTCAAATCCTGTGCTTCAAAAACTAACAGTGCCTCCTCAAATAAAGAAAATCCCCTTGTCATTTCCTGCATAGTGAATCTCTTCAGTTCTTCAGTTACTTCTTCTTTTTGTCTTCTTCATCCTTTCTCTAGGCCTCCAATTTCTGGTGCTTCTTAGCAGTACCCGCCACATCACCACTGCTTTTATGCTTGCTTCCATACATCCTGGACCTGAAAAAAAGACCTTGTGCTATTGTACTCCATGTAGTATTGTATAACAGAGTACACAGGAGCACAACCACCTGTACAGAATGCACACATGTTACAATGTTCATCAAATATATGCGGACAAACTTACATGATCGAACATGAGAACACACGTTCCCACATACAGTACTGATTTCTCATGTACTTTTCTTCTGTTAGAGGAAACATAGTCTATTTAACTTCAGTTCTTTCAACTGATGCTTCTTGAATTTATTTCTCAGGCCTTTTACTTCCCTTGAGCCTTAGATTTTATCACGCATGACACTACACAACACACACACTCACACCTTTAGATAAGATTATAGGACAGTGCGCTGAGTGAGAAACTCACTTCTCTGTGGTTGCGATCTTAGAAGCACTAATATTCAGGAGAAGGAAGAAGATCTAACTAGGGACACAGTGAAAGAGTGGAAGAAAAGACTTTTCATTTTCTGAAAGCTGAGGCATTAGGACTTCAAAAAACAGCGCAGGCTTTTGCCTAAATAGATACTTATTATCTGGTTATAATATCACACTTTCCCAAAATAATGGCATGTAAAAATTTGGCTGAGATAGCAATTCTTACCCTAATAGAAGACTTTTCAAAATCATATCTTATATCCTAGTATCCCAAACCATTACATTCTTAAATGATGGAGTGTTAAAGGGTAGAGAAAAGTGACTACGGAGATTTATTCTGTCTTTTTCAAAAGATGGAGGTAAAAAATGCATTGCAGGAAAGCTTATATAAGGCTTGGCTTATAGGACAAAATGAGACCAAACTGTAGGGAGAATTCCTGAAGCATATAAGAACAGGACATGGGAAAGGATAAGGGAGAGTCTAGTTTATGTGAGAGACCAGAATGAACTTTTTTCTTAGGCTAGAGGCTTAATGAGCTCTTCCTAAAGTCTGGAAATTCACACACTTTCCAGTTTGAAGTCATTAGCTTATGATAGCAAGCCCTTTTTCTATTTGTTAAATTGTGATAACATTTCCATAAGAAGAAGTGGGAACCTGACCTGCTGTTTTTCACTTCTTGCCTCATTTACATACCTGAGGGCTCAGGAGATAAATGTAAGATGCACATGACCTTTTAATTTCCCTTTCCAGATTTTCAACGTTTTCTAGTCGGCTAGATATGCTTTCTTGGAGGCATTGTCTTTGAACGCTTATATAAGACACACATGGAGACTACGTCTAATGCTTTTTATAGACTAACCTCTAATTTTGCTAGATTTTCACCCTGGGGGTCTGTTACATTTTCGGAGGCAGAGCATGCTGCAGGGGGTGGGCCGGTTGGGAGTTGACGGTGGGGAGGTCCAGGGTGTGCTCCAGAGAGGGAAGGAAGAAGACAGAGGAGGGACGGAGATGTGGCAGGAGGCTGATGTGACCCATCCCAACAACCTCATGTATCTCAAATAATTTTTTTTTTTTTAACTGATTAAGGACTTGGAATAGTGGAAACTGGTGGGAGGGCAGAGTTGCATGGCCAGAGTAATGTGCGGAAGAAAACAGGACAGACTGTAAGAATGATGCAAGTGGACCTTCTGGTGTAATCTCTGAAGACTGGCAGGAACTGTGGGGCAATCACCAGACTTCCAGCAGCTGAAGAGTGGGTTGGGGTCCAGGCCAAGTGAGCCTCATCTTCCAAGGGGCTTCTTCTGATGTCATTATTACATTGATGTGGCATCTCCTATTTCTCTTATCTTTTCATCTTCCTCATAAGTCTTCAAAACGTAGAAAAAAAAGTTCCAAGAGCATTTAATTTGTAGAGAGGAAGTTATTTGGAGGAAAAGTCAAAGATCACAGAGAAATTAAACTTGAACTTTTTAGAAAATTTAGAAAATGAATAGAATATAAACAATTGGAGCAACAGAAATGGCTGCAATGTCCTATATGTATGACATTGGACCTGATACAATAATCTACGTAGTCAATAAAAGCAGTTAACTGATCCTAAGCCACTTCATTTTCCCTTGTATGTATTGTGCATTGATCAACATATAGTACAAAAATCATTTTTTTAGAGGTCATATGTTGACTTCTTACGAAATCATCCTAGTAACATGAGAGAAGTAGCTAAGGAAATAGGAGCGCTATTGACTTGAAAATGATATATTTCCCAAGTATTTTTCTTCTTTTACGTATGCTTATCTAGTTATTTCCCACAGTTATAGGTTTATGTTTGGTACCTATGTACATGCCTTGTACCTGTCTCAGACATATGTGTGTATGTGTGTATTTTCCAGCTGACCATTTTAAAACTGTTTACTCTGACATTATGAAGTCCTTTAAATTATTACTAGTTCTTTTCAACATAGAGTCATCCATAAATACAATGAACACATTCTAAACTAATTTACTCAAATAACAGGAACTGCAGGAGCCTTGTGGAGGACATAATTTTGCAACTTTGTACATCACCTTCTACATTATCAAATTCAGTAAGATCTTTTTCAATCAGTCTATCACATTTGGCATTGGTGATTAACTTCTTAAAACACTCTTTTTTCTTGAATTTCCAGATTTCACTCTTTTCTGGTTCTCTTAAAACCAGAGTTTTGAGGTTCTGTTTCTCCTTGCCTTTTTGTTATTACAGTCTGCTCTGCCTTTTTTTTTTTTTTTTTTTTTTTTGCTGTTCCTCAGCTGATACAGTGGAATAGAAATCAGATTGATTATATTCTTTGCAGCCAAAGATGGAGAAGCTCTATACAGTCAACAAAAGCAAGACCAGGAGCTCAGATCATGAACTGATCTGAGCAAGACTGTGGCTCAGATCATGAACTCCTTATTACCAAATTCAGACTCAAATTGAAGAAAGTAAGGAAAATCACTAGACCATTCAGGTATGACCTAAATTAAATCCCTTATGATTATACAGTGGAAGTGAGAAATAGATTTAAGGGCCTAGATCTGATCGATAGAGTGCCTGATGAACTATGGAATGAGGTTCGTGACATTGTACAGGAGACAGGGATCAAGACCATCCCCATGGAAAAGAAATGCAAAAAAACAAAATGGCTGTCTGGGGAGGCCTTACACATAGCTGTGAAAAGAAGAGAGGCAAAAGCAAAGGAGAAAAGGAAAGGTATAAGCCATCTGAATGCAGAGTTCCAGAGAATAGCAAGAAGAGATAAGAAAGTCTTCTTCAGTGATCAGTGCAAAGAAATAGAGGAAAACAACAGAATGGGAAAGACTAGAGGTCTCTTCAAGAAAATTAGAGATACCAAGGGGACATTTCATGCAAAGATGCGCTCAATAAAGGACAGAAATGGTATGGACCTAACAGAAGCAGAAGATATTAAGAAGAGGTGGCAAGAATACACAGAAGAACTGTACAAAAAGATCTTCATGACCCAGATAATCACGATGGTGTGATCACTCATCTAGAGCCAGACATCCTGGAATGTGAAGTCAAGTGGGCCTTAGAAAGCATCACTACGAACAAAGCCAGTGGAGGTGACGGAATTCCAGTTGAGCTGTTTCAAATCCTGAAAGATGATGCTGTGAAAGTGCTGTACTCAATATGCCAGCAAATTTGGAAAACTCAGCAGTGGCCACAGGACTGGAAAAGGTCAGTTTTCATTCCAATTCCAAAGAAAGGCAATGCCAAAGAATGCTCAAACTACTGGACAATTGCGCTCATCTCACACGCTAGTAAAGTAATGCTCAAAATTCTCCAAGCCAGGCTTCAGCAATACGTGAACCGTGAACTTCCTGAAGTGCAAGCTGGTTTTAGAAAAGGCAGAGGAACCAGAGATCAAATTGCCAACATCCGCTGGATCATGGAAAAAGCAAGAGAGTTCCAGAAACACATCTATTTCTGCTTTATTGACTATGCCCAAGCCTTTGACTGTGTGGATCACAATAAACTGTGGAAAATTCTGAAAGAGATGGGAATACCAGACCACCTGACCTGCCTCTTGAGAAATTTGTATGCAGGTCAGGAAGTAACAGTTAGAACTGGACATGGAACAACAGACTGGTTCCAAATAGGAAAAGGAGTACGTCAAGGCTGTATATTGTCACCCTGCTTATTTAACTTCTATGCAGAGTACATCATGAGAAACGCTGGAGTGGAAGAAACACAAGCTGGAATCAAGATTGCCGGGAGAAATATCAATAACCTCAGATATGCAGATGACACCACCCTTATGGCAGAAAGTGAAGAGGAACTAAAAGCCTCTTGATGAAAGTGAAAGAGGAGAGTGAAAAGTGGGCTTAAAGCTCAACATTCAGAAAACGAAGATCATGACATGCAGTCCCATCATTTCATGGGAAATAGATGGGGAAACAGTGTCAGACTTTATTTTGGGGGGCTCCAAAATCACTGCAGATGGTGACTGCAGCCATGAAATTAAAAGACGCTTACTCCCTGGAAGGAAAGTTATGACCAACCTAGATAGTATATTCAAAAGCAGAGACATTACTTTGCCGACTAAGGTCCGTCTAGTCAAAGCTGTGGTTTTTCCAGTGGTCATGTACGGATGTGAGAGTTGGACTGTGAAGAAGGCTGAGCACCAAAGAATTGATGGTTTTGAACTGTGGTGTTGGAGAAGACTCTTGCGAGTCCCTTGGACTGCAAGGAGATCCAACCAGTCCATTCTGAAGGAGATCAGCCCTGGGATTTCTTTAGAAGGAATGATGCTAAAGCTGAAACTCCAGTACTTTGGCCACCTCATGCGAAGAGTTGACTCATTGGAAAAGACTCTGATGCTGGCAGGGATTGGGGGCAGGAAGAGAAAGGGACGACAGAGGATGAGATGGCTGGATGGCATCACTGACTTGATGGATGTGAGTCTGAGTGAACTCCGGGAATTGGAGATGGACAGGGAGGCCTGGAGTGCTGTGATTCATGGGGTCGCAAAGGGTCGGACATGACTGAGTGACTGAACTGAACTGAACTGAGGAGTCTCTCATGTTTAAAATTAAGAAGGGCCCTCTGGCTCCTATAGCCTGTGTTGCCTTCAATGAAAATTCACAGCTCCTGCCCCAGCTTGTATCCTAGCTGAGGCTCCCCACTCCCAATAAGAGAATCATGAACCTTTAACCAAGAAGGGATCCTAGAATTTGAAGCTGACTCTGAAAACTCTACTCAGCTGCCATCACCTTTCTTTCTTTTCAATCACTCACTCATTTATTTATTCTTTATAAATCCCACAGCATCAGGAACTAGTTCTGCCTTATTGCTCCTTCTATTTCCACAGCCTAACAAAGCTATGGCTTTAACACTGTAGGCAGCTGAGAACTGTTTGTTAAAGAGATGAGTGAAGAAGTAGATGAATAAATGAAACTTCTCCAGGTAGTTTTTCACTGCTGTATATTTCCTAGGCCTGTGTTAGTGTAGCATTTGTTGTTGTTTGTGTCTGATTCTTTTGTGACCCCATGGACTGTAGCCCACCAGGATCCTCTCTCCATGGGATTTCCCAGGCAAAAATACTGGAGTAGGTTGCCATTTCCTCCTCCAGGGGATTTTCCTGACCCAGGTATTGAACCTGCATCTCCTGCATTGGCAGGCAGATTCTTAACCGCTGAACCACTAGGGAAGGCCTAATTACACTCTGATTCATTGCTGTTTAGTTGCTCACTTGTGTCAGACTGTTTGCAACCCCATGGACTGTAGCCCTGCCATGCTCCTCTGTCCGTGAGGGGATTTCCCAGGCAAGAATACTGGAGTCAGTTGCGGTTTCCTTCTCTAGGGTGCTGGTGTGGTAACTTATTTATAAAGATGGCTGCAAAGCCTCCTCTCATCCTGCATGTTGCCCTCCACGGGCTAAACCGGCAGCCCTCCCACCACAAGGTGGCATCTGTTTCCCCTGTTTGTACCTGGACTGGCCCTCTGGCTTTCGTTGATAAAAATTGGTGGAAGTGATGCTGCATGACCCGTAAGATACTTTGCAGCCTTGCTCTGGGGTAGTGTATAAGGAAGCCTGTCTGACCACCTGAAGGATGAGAGGTTATGTGCATGAGGATCGACAAAGCCCACCTGACAGCTAGCACCTACTGTCAGACCTGTGAGTGAAGCCAGAAGCGTTCAGTGCAGCCAGCTGTTGAAGATAAATGGAGCCACATGAACAAACCCAAGTGAAGACATAAGAGGAATCACCCTGACAACCTGCAGAGTCACATGAGATGACACATCGCTGCTTTTTTTAGGCATACGACTTAAAAGATGGCATGACTTTAAAGAGGAACAAGTCAATGTCATTCCCTTTAAGGAGCTTATAATCTACCAGGAAAGGCATGTCACATACCCTAAATAATTTCTGGTTCTCGTGTGAGTAGATTATGGGTCCAATTGTACAATCTTTCTCCTGCAGTTGTGAATAATTCTTGGCAGCTAGGAAAAGGACATCTAACAAAAATAAAATGAAGACAGAGACCTTGAAAAAAATCACATTTAGCCTAATAAACATGAAATATTGAAAACAGGGGGAGATATACATGCATAAAGCTAGGAAATTGGAGCCATTTATTTTATGCATTAGTTGGAAAGGAAGTATGAATTTAGTACTGTCCTCACCATCTCAGCTTTTCTCCATGGGAGCATGCAGGAAGAATATATTTACATTGGGTTCTCTACAGATATTATATATATTTTACATACAGGCTCTGACAGACTCAATTCAGAGTGAAGAGTAATCTCTCAGATACTTTTCATTGCATTTATATTATAAACTCCATTTGGTGGATGAATATCACTGTAAGCCTCAGCATTCATATGCTAATGTTATAAGTTGGAGTTGTCAAGAGAATTATGCACAGGCTTGAGTACATGTGTGTGTGAGTGAGTGATATTTGTGTTTGCCAAAGTGGCATGTGCTCCTGAAGGGAGAGTGTGTCTTATCTTACTAGCTGTCTGGTCTCAGTTTCTCTCTCTAATGTGCCAGGAAGAAAATGTCTTTATCACTGAATATTTTGTTGATGCACAGATTCCAGAATGTCCTCCAGTGGTATGAGGCATGTGTGTGTGTGTGTGTGTGTGTGTGTGTGTGTGTGTGTGTGTGTGTGTGCATATATGTATGTGTACATATTAGGAGTGGAGATTAGCATACTTTTTGTTTCTGTGTTCATCATTATTATCTCATTGTGTGGGATGTCTCATCATTTCATGTGATATTTTCTAACAGTTTCTCAGAATTTTAAACTCTTGGTTTACCTGTATTTATGAGACCATTTAGCATGGCAGCTTCATAGACTGTAGCCCATCAGGCTCCTCTGTTCATGGGATTTCCCAGACTGGAATACTGGAGTGTGTTGCCACTTCCTTCTCCAGGGAATCTTCTGGACCCATGGATTGAACCTGCATTTCCTGCATTGGCAAGCAGATTCTTTACCGTTGAGCCATCAAGGCGTCCCATAAGCACAATAGTCTTACTTAATTGAATATCTTCAGTAAATAGTGTTTTCTATATGTTTTAAATTTTAGCAATTTTGTAACAATTATAAGAAGCAGCGGAAGGTGTGGAGTTTAATATAATCGGCAGAGTTTGAGCAGTGAGACCAGAGACAAGGCCAGGAAGGAAGGTCAGTTCAGCCAAGGATGCTCCACTAAAGTCATTGGGTATCCTCTCTGGCTGTCACTTCAGGATTATAAACTGCAAGGTAACATGATCAGATTCTTATTTTGGACTGATCCCTTAAGTAGAGGTGTGGAGAGAAGACCCGTCCACACAAGATTCTTGTCCTCTCTCACCAAGTCAAATAAGGCATTTTACCCACTATCAAATATTTCTGAGCAAGTTCTTCAAGAACTGGAATGCAAAATGATATTTCTCAAAGTATGGTTCTGTATCAGCCTGCATCAGAATTACTCAGGTGATGCCTGTTAAGTAAGCTAATTCCCAGGATTACTAATACTTACTAATTTAGTATCTTTGTGGATTATTAACATTTCATCCTGACTTTGCTCAAGTTGCTCCCTTTGTTCAGAACATGCTCCCCTTTTCTTCCTCCTTCTTACTCATTCCCCCCCCCCGCCCCAAAACCCAGCTAAGTCATCACTTTCTTGAGGAAGTCAGTCTAGAACCAGGAACCATCAACCAATCAGAGAATTATGCACAAGTTGATCCCACACACACAGCTCCCCCTCTCACTTTGCGTTAAATACGTCTCCCTGAAATCCACGGGAAATTCAGGTCTTTTGAGCGTGCAGTTCAGTTTAGTTCAGTCGCTCAGTTGTGTCCAACTCTTTGCGACCCTATGGACTGCAGCATGCCAGGCTTCCTTGTCCATCACCAACTCCTGGAGCTTGCTCAAACTCATGTCCATCGAGTAGGTGATGTCATCCAACCATCTCATCCTCTGTTGTCCCCTTCTCCTCCTGCCGTCAATCTTTCCCAGCATCAGGGTATTTTCCAATGAGTCAGTTCTTTGCATCAGGTGACCAAAGTATTAGAGGTTCAGTTTCAGCATCAGCCCTTCCAATGAATATTCAGGACTGATTTCCTTTAGGAATGATTTCCTTTTGAGTATTAGCTACCCATACTCCTTGCTTGACTTTGCAATAATAAACACTGCAATTTCCTGTATCACAAACTGGTGTCAATAGATTGGCTTTCCTGCACATAGGTGGGCAGACCCAAGTTTCACTGGGTAACAAATGGACAAGTTCATGGTACCCATTTTAGCGATTGTCATAGTTCACAGTGACTTCTTAGAACATGTGGGACCTGTTCTTCAGTCTGTACCAGAGCTTCCAATCTCAGGGGTTTCTCCAGCAGTACAACTCTGTGGGGAGTCACATCTTAGTGATGGGGAGCTGGTGGAGTCTATTTTGTCACATGAAGGGGCTCATGGTGATATCAGGAGCTTATTAAAAAGGTGGAGAATGATGCCTAACCTAGGTCATGACCCCAAGATCATTAGGTATGGCAGAACTCCCATGTCTATGAGTTTCCTGACAAATATACTGCTTTTATTTTTTGTGTATACATTTCTGTATCTATGAGCAGCGTTTGGTGATGGCCTTCTGTCTGTCCTTTGCCAGTGAGAATGTTGACTCCAAGAATGAGGTGCATTATTTCTTCCCTGTCTGCAGCTTTGATCTCTCCACGCTTTGTAATGATAGAGCCATCCTCTATGTGAAGCAGTCCAGGAATGTCTGCTTTATTTCTTGCACAGAGAGAACATGATGTCAATAGAGAGCAAAGGGCCAGAAGGACTGTGCAGGAAAGAAAACACTGAGGCCAGTGTGCTTGGGAAGTCAAGGCCTAAAATCTGAAGGTGAGTTGACATGTGTGTGTGACTAAGATATCACCACAAAAACGACACATACAAACTTTGGGAAAGAAACGTTGAACAAACAAGGTTTGTGACTTGTGAATTATGGGCCTAGATAAATGAGAACTGAATCGTCAGAACGACTTGGGAGAGTTCTGCCTCGTGAAAATTCCCAAAGATTCATTTATATTTCATTTCTCTGTGATGGATGGCTCCATAAATTTTGGGCAAAGGCAGGAGGAGAAAGACTTATACCCACCACCTAAGAGTTCCCGCCCACCTTGAAGGGTGCTGATTCTGCCGATTATAACATGGAAGCTGTCAAGCATTTTTGGATTAGGGAGGTGATTCTTGCGAAGTGGTCACATATTGATTTGGGAAGGTAGGGGTTCAGACTGACACAGTACCATTTGCAGCGGGAACTTCCTTAGATGACCTTAGTTAATATTCATTTTTCTCCAAAACTGGGATTTGTCTGACAAACTACATGAGTTACTGCGTCTTTTTATTTGTGTGCAGCAGAGACTAGAAATTTATGAAATAGGAAGTGATAAATCAAAGAGATGGGAATGAATAAGAAATGGATCCCTCAAACTTTTGTATTTGTTGATGCACCGGCAAAAATAAACAGCCTAGACAAGCGAAGATAGTAAAATACTTTTGAGTTTGTCCTAGAACGGGCAATATAAACACGATGCATTATATTCATTTATGCTCCTAGAAGGCACAAATTTGTTTTCTTGAGTGCTCAAAAGAAAGGATGATTTGATACATGGCAAAAAAGTGCTGAAAGAAACTTTGAAAACATTTGCCACTGGTGCATCATTTCAAACCTGTCAGAAATGTGGGTAGGAAGTGGGAAAACTTCTGCCTTGACAATGTTTTGGGGGAAAATGGGCTAACTAAACAAATATCATTTGAAGGCAGTAAGGAGTAAACTGCTCAGAAACACAATTTTATTTCCTTTTAGAGATTCTTCTTCCAGAGTTTTTAGTCACTCACAAAACAGATGTCATTTTTGAAAATGCCGAATTGCAAAATACACAAAAAAATCAGCATCCTTCAAGAATACTGTTGTGCTTTCTTCTCATTTGCTGGTAGGAAACATGTGTGTCTTGAATACCAATTATCTTTTCAGTTCAGTGTTTCCTTCAGAGAACAAAAACTTTCTGGTACAGCTGGAGAGGACAAATAAAATGGTATCACAGAAGAGCAGCTAGCACCTTGGAACCAGCTGTTTCTGCTATTTTGTCATCTTCTCTTTAACCCCTTGAGTTCTGGGTGAGCACGTGGAACATTCTGGAATGTGATCAGGTCTCTTTGTGTGTACACTTAGGACTTTCTCAGCTTGCACTGGAGGGCAATGTGCAGACAGACAGACCTGTATTCTAGTCCAGCACTGCCACTTATGTGACTTTGGGCAATCTACTTAACTTCTCTAAACTTTCTTTTCTTCTTCCGTGAAACATTATAATCATGTTTGCCTCATAGCGTTGTCATGAGAATTAAGTAAGACACTGTATGTTAAAATACAGCATGTGGGAACTTCCCTGGTGGTCTGGTGGTTAAGACTTTGCCTTCCAGTGCAGCGGGTGGAGGTTCCATCCCTGGTCAGGGAGCTGAGATCCCACATGCCTCTCAGCCAAAAACCCAAAACATAAAACAGGAACAAATTGTAACAAATTCATTAAAGACTTTAAAGTGGTCCACAAAAAAATCTTTAAAATAATACTTAGCATGTGGCCCTTAATAGGTGCTCAACAGATGGCAGTTATTTCTATTTGAGGCTGACGTCTTGTTTTTGAGCCCTGTTCTACCAACCTATTATGGTGATAAGGCACAAAAATTATTTGATGTTCAGGTGATTGTTCCTCTGAGGCACTGAATAAATATTGAAGCACCTACTGTGTGTCAGTACCTTCACCTGTCCTGTGGTGGTTCTCCCATAAACCTAGTAATTGTATCATTATTGCCATTTTCTGGATAGGAAGCTGGCATGCAGAGAGGCTCAGGAAATTGCTCAAGTTCAAGGAAATGAGTGATAGAACTGGATGCCAGTATTCATGTTTTGAGTTCAGTATTCTTTCCAGAGAGACTTCCTAAAATAAACTCATATCTGATGCTCTGTGATAACCTAGAGGTGTGGGATGGGGAGGGAGGTTCAAGAGGGAGGGGATGCATGTGTACTGATGGCTGATTTATGTGGATATATGGCAGAACCAACACAATATTGCAAAGCAATTATCCTCCAATTAAAAATTTGTTGTTGCTCAGTTGCTCAGTCATATCCTGCTCTTTGCAACCCTATGGACTGCAACACGCCAGGCTTCCCCATCCTTCACTGTCTCCTGCAGTTTGCCCACACTCATGTCTGTTGAGTCTATGAAGCCATCAAACCATATCATCTTCTGTCACCCGCTTCTCCTGCCCTGAATCCTTCCCAGCATCAGTGTCTTTTCCAATTTAATTGATAGGTGTCCAATTAAAAATAATTAAAGTAGAAAATCAAAAGCAAAAAAAATAAAGTAAACAACCCAACAGCAACACAAAATTGAACCCTTGGGGTGAGGTACATTGATGAATCTCATCAGGTGCTCTGTGGAAAAATCAGTCTGCAAAGGCAGGGGAAGGCAGGCTCCTTCTGTGGCTTTGAGTCAACCAGGAAGCTTCAGAGATGAGAGAGTACTCTAAGAGGAGACTGACAGTGATTTGGGAAGAATGGAGCCAGAGGCTTCCAATTGTGATTATATCTTTCTTATTCACAGAAAGTGCATTAGCTATAATTCACATTATTTTGAGCGAGGCTCATCCACACCTTTGCCATTTGGCAGGCTCCCACTGACTTTTGAAAAAGGAAATTTAAAGGAGGCTATATAATGTGCTGCACCTTTACTGAATCATTGTTAGGAGTCACAGGCTTTTCTATGAGAAGCAACCTTTGTGTAGAAGGCTTGATTCCATACCCTTTAGTTTCATGTTCCCAGGTGGCGCTAGTGGTAAAGAACCCACCTGCCAGTGCAGGAGACATAAGAGACTCGAGTTCAATCCCTGAGTCAGGAAGATCCCCTGCAGAAGGAAATGGCAACTCATTCCAGCTAGAGAATCCCATGGAGAGGGGAGCCTGGTAGGCTACAGACCATGGGGTCACAAAGAGCTGGACATGACTGAAGCAACTTAACACATATGCAGACTAAGTAAAAGAGGTTTTCTAAAAAAGTAGAAAGTAAGATATCGTGGTTTCTTGAGTGTGAATGGAGTTGATTCAAGAAGTTATTATTATTTTCACAATCTCCTTCAAAACAAAGGGGAAGAAAGGGCAAAGAAAACATGACCTCTTAGTTTCCCAAAAGGAAGGTTTTTGTGTCAGATGGTGAATCCAGAGTCAAGTGTGATGTGCTGTTCTCCTCACTGTCTTTGTTCTCGGGAGGCCTTTTTCGCAGACTCAGGGCAGCTTGGTCTGAAATGAAAATTCCTGGTACCTTCCACACGGGGGTTGGAAGTGGATGCTTGGATACTCGGAGTTATCTGGGATGAGGCCGTCAGGCTGCGTCTCTGATGGAAGCAGTCATTCTGAGGAAGAGGCTTGGCACTGGCGACAGTGCTGGCAGGTGGGACCCCAGGGAAGGGCAGGGCCAGACCAGCACCAAGCAGCCTGAAGGGCCTTCTGCATGGAAGTTACCATCCTCTGCTTGAGTCTCTTGTTGCTGACGGAGGGACACCCTCTGTGCCTTTTCCCCGGCTCCAGCTGTAGTGTTCAAGAAGGCTTCCTGCTTCTGGTGACTTTGGAGGGAAGCAGAAAGTTTAATTTCTTTGAAGTCTGTGTATCTGTTTGCCTGATCCTCCTTAGGCCACTCCACTGGAATAATGGGGGAGAGCAAAATTGGCTTGTATCATGTCCCTTTCTGTCTTTACCATTTGATATATTTTTCTAGGTGTATAATAGTTGGCATTGGGAAAAGCAGACCCTCTGTAAATTTTACCAGTGATCTGATAGCCCCGATATGATAGGGGCTGGGGGTGTTGTCAATAGTATGACCTGGGACTAACAACAGGTATGCCAGTCACACATGCCTGTGTGCTAAGTCCCATCAGACATGTCCGACTCTTTGCGACTCTGTGGACTGTGTCCTGCCAGGCTCCTCTGTCCATGGAATTCTTCAGGCAAGAATACTGGAGTGGATTGTCATGCCCTCCTCCAGAGGATCTTCCCAACCCAGGGATCGAACCTGGATTGGCAGGCGGGTTAATACTAGTAGTTATTACTACTAGCGCCACCTGGGAAACCCATTCCTGTCATAAATGAGATAAAAAATGAAGAGGTTCTTTCTTCTCATTTCTACCATGATGGCATAAAGTCACCTGTCTTTATTCCGGAACTGTTTGGACAAACTTTTGCATGGAAAATTTTTGCTATGGCAGCACTGAAAACTACTCTCTTGAAGGTTATAGGAATATGAATAATAATTCGTATCTTCACTAAGGTGACTGACCACGCTGGTTTGCCTGGGACTGATGGATTTCCTGGGACGTGAGGCTTTCAATTTTAAAACAGGAGAGTCTCAGACAAATAAGGATGTTTGGTATCCTATCAAAGAGGACAGCAGGGTGTAAAACACTGAACTGAGAATTAGAAATCCTGATATTAAGTGTTGCCTGTTTAGCTGACCAGCTGTGTGGCCTTGGGTAACCTTCCCAAACTGCAGTCTCCTCAGCTGCACAACGAAATTTCTGGCTGTATGGTCCATGGAGTTTCTTCCTGATTCAATAGCCCATGATTTTAGGACTATTTACAGTGACTGAAATGGGAGCAAATTATAAAGATTTATATAATGTCCTAAAAAGGTTGCATTTCCAGCTTGGATAGAGACTCCCCCACCCTCCCTCCGAAATCTGAAATGACTCCATCTCGGTTCCAACCATCCTGTACTGGTGCATCTTTCTGCTGTTGCCTCACGCAGAGCAAGGCCATTCAGCCTCCTGCACCCAGGTACCCCGCTCTGTTTGCTGAAACACTCCTTGCACTCAGCCCTCCTACCGTGTGAATTTCCTCTAGCCTGTCATCATCTCCCACCTGGACTTGCTTCTGCTTTCATGATTTTTAAAGTAATGTGACTACATTATTCATATAGTCTATGGTTTAAACTTAACTGTTCACCGCATGGGCCTTTCTCCACAGCTCCCAATTAATTTGACCCAGGTGGCACTAGTGGTAAGAACCCACCTGCCAATGCAGGAGACTCAAGAGATATAGGTTGGATCCCTGGGTGGGGAAAATCCCCTGGAGGAGGACATGGCAACCCACTTCAGTATTCTTGCCAGGAAAATACCATAGACAGAGGAGTCTGGCAGTCTGCCGTCCATGGGGTCGCAAAGAGTCAGACACAACTGAGTGACTGTACACACACACACCAGCAGGCGACCGACTCTCCTTGAACCTACTCCAGTGGCTGCAGAGACACCTGCAGTAAAGGTAGTGGTTTCCCTAAGAAGAGCTGTAAATCTTTCCAAGCTTTTGCACAACCAGTTGGCTAGCATCTTAGAGTACGGTACTACAGAGCATGAGGGAATTCATTTTAACATGAAGTGATTTTAAAGACGTTTGTTACCAATAGACTATCTTATATGAGAAGGAACTACATCCTGATAAGATAGACAGAGTAAAATTAACTGTAAAAGGCATTTTGTTAGACCTGGAAGAATTAATAAATTATGTGGAGTCACTTAAAATTGATGGAATTAATTGAAATGTAATTAATGTTAGGAAATGCCTTTCACTTCAGTGAGTTTGCTTTTATGTTTGATGTTTGATACTGGATTTGCATTTCCTGAAAGTAACTAGGAAGTAAATTGATTTTATAAGATAAAACATAGCCTCAGAATTTTTTCAAAAGAAGTTGTAGAGGAGGAAAACTTTTCCATTCTTCCCTTGTAGGTTCTTTGGCTGGTCTAATAATCAAATTAACATAGGTTAACAGCAGAAAAAACATTTGATTATGTGCATGCAGGGACCCTCTAGAATATGAGACCCAAAGGCAGTCAGACAATTGAGGCTTATATGCCATCTTGAGCAAAGGAGGAGGGGCTAGAGGTTTGGGACTTCAAAAGGGAGGAGGGTGATTTACTGGAAAGTTAAAAAAGCACGTGCTTTATAAACAAATGTTTGCCAGTTCAGACGTAGACAGTGGGACACAGGGAGGACTTTGACTTCTAGACTCTGCCAAGCTTCCCTCCAGCTCACTACTCCCAGTCCATGTTTTTTGGAGATATCTACGGTCATAGTTCTCTACCTGTACCAGTCCTTCTATCTAAATTCTTTTAGGCACTTATGGGGGAGGTAAAAGCTCCTCCTGAGATTTTTTGGGGTAGTCTTGATTGTCTTCAGCTCAAAGTAATTCACATGGCAAAGTGGCAGGTTCTGGGTTGGGGGAGCTTATGAGGGAGAGCCGGGTTCTGAGCAAATAAAAAAAAAAAACCCTGAACCCCATCAATGTATAATCTCTTGTAGAGTGTGTGTGGGCAGGGGCAATTGGGGGGTATTAAGTAATGTATTCTCAGTGTCTGTTAGCTATAGCAAGTTGGAAGTGTTAGCTGCTCAGTCGTGTCTGACTCTTTGTGACCCCATGGACTGTAGCCCAACAGGCTTCTCTGTCCATGGATTTTCCGGGCAAGAATACTAGAGTGGGTAGCCATTCCCTTCTCCAGGGGATCTTCCCAACCCAGGGATCAAACCTGGGTCTTCTGCATTGCAGGCAGATTCTTTACTGTCCTAGAAAGTTGCTGGATGTAAATTAATAAGACAGGGAGGGAATCAGGATGTAACCATGTTTAGCATCATTACATTAACATTTACATGTGCATGAAGACAGTCTATTGTTTCTGATTTTAGCTTTAATATCAAGATACAGATGCTAGGCACTGTGTTAAGGAATTTATACATATAAATTCACTGATCTTATGTACCCTAAACCTGGAAGATACATTTTAAAAAAGTTATTATTTTCATCTTAGAGAGGGGAATCTGAAGAACTGAGACTTTTAACACAGCTTGTAACTACAGAATTCTGGATTCAAACCAGGGTGGTCAGTCTTCCCTAGTCTCTGCCCATAACCACAAGCTGATATTGCTGCTGTACTGGATTGGTGAAATTTATAAATTGTTTTAAATTGCTTTGATCTGATATTTCATGGAGATAAAACACTCTATGAAACTGATCACAGTGAAAGAATTATGTCCAAACTCTATGTCACACTTTTCCTAAGGGGATTATGTGACTGAACCTAATTACAATACATAATTTTTAAAAATTGGGTTTACTTAAGTTCTTAAGAGATTCCTTGATAAGAGGCCTTCTCCTGGGGTCATCTTTTCTAATAGTTAATGATTGATCAGATATTTTCGAGTGGATGGAGTTCCAGGCTCCCAGATGGGCCAGTTCCTGGAACCTGCAAAATGCAGAGACCACGAAGGCTGAATGGAGTGACTTGTCCAGTCATCAGTAGAGACAGGCACTTCCACATTCCTTTCACAAGAGTCACGCAATGTCTCAGAACCTGCACTTAATTGCTCCTTACAGCTGAGCCCAAAAACTCCCATGGGGGTCTATTGTAATTATTGCAGTCTAGAATTTTTTTCCTTTCTACTGAAAGAAATTGTTGGTTTAAGGATCTTTTGGTGATGTAAAATAAAATGTGTATTTTCTGGGTCTTAGACAGTCATATTCATTAAACCAGAATTGGTGAATTCTCTTTTCCCTCTTCTAAGTAATAGTATAATAGAGCTGATTTAAGCCTGTCTACAATCAAGATTATATTCAAAGAAGAAACTTCTCCCAAAAGACAGGATGAGTTAAGTACCATCAACTCAAGAAGAGTAGATTAATTAAAAACTGGAAAATTCTCACTTAACCTTCCTATTTTTGTAATAAATAGTAAGATAATTTAAAATGAAAATTATTAGAGATGTATTGTGCCATCAATAATTTCATTACCAAAAGCACTTTCTCCTGTTCCCTCAATTCTCAGATGATTAGACATGTTTGCAAGGTGTTAGAGGCAGGTAAAGGCACTCTGGTAGTCCGAGGAGGTGAGAGTGGTATTTTTGAAACAGAAAGAAAGGTTGTCTAAAGTGTTGGGACCCAGATTGTTTATGGTACAGTACCTAAGGAAGCTAAGTACTTGCTTCCATTATTTTTGGGAATGCTATTCACTAATGTCTTACTTCAACAATGCATCTTGAGTCCCTACTCTGTGTGGTAGGAACTTCATATTAGACTGTCTGTTTTGAAAGTGCCATAGGTAGAAATAATTAGATAAATAATAATAAGATTATTATAGATAATAATAGATATCAGTCAGTTCAGTTGCTCAGTCATGTCTGACTCTTTGCGACCCCACAGACTGTAGCATGCCAGGCTTCCCTGTCCATCACCAACTCCCAGAGCCTGCTCAAACTCACGTCCATCGAGTTGGTGATGCCATCCAACCATCTCATCCTCTGTCGTCTCCTGGTCCTCCTGCCTTCAGTCTTTCCCAACATGACAGTCTTTTCCAATCAGTCAGTTCTTTGTATCTTGTGGCCAAAGTATTGAAGTTTCAGCTTCAGCATCAGTCCTTCCAATGAATATTCAGGATTGATTTCCTTTAGGATGGACTGGTTGGATCTTCTTGCAGTCCAAGGGACTCTCAAGAGTCTTCTCCAAGGCCACGGTTCAAAAGCATCAGTTCTTCGGTGCTCAGCTTTCTTTATAGTCCAAATCTCACATCCATACATGACTACTGGAAAAACCATAGCTTTGACTAGAACGACCTTTGTCAGCAAAGTAATGTCTCTGCTGTTTAATATGCTGTCTATGTTGGTTATAGCTTTTCTTCCAAGGAGCAAGTATCTTTTAATTTCATGGCTGCAGTCACCATCCAGAGTGACTTTGGAGCCCCCCAAAATAAATTATCTCACTGTTTCCATTGTTTCCCCATCTATTTGCCATGAAGTGATGGGATAGATAAAGATGGATATAATAAATATAATTTATATATATAATATAATGGATAATATTATTAGAAATGTAAATTATTAGATAGTCCTTCTGATGTCAATAATTCATTTACATAATGTAGTTTCTTTCCTGTGTTCAATTGAGAAAAGAATGAAACACATTTGGCTACTTAAATTTCATTTTCCCCATCATTGTCAGCATGTTTACTTACTAGAAAAATCCGACATTAAAACTTTGTGACTTGGTTTTTAAATTTTGTAACGGAAGACAATAAAGTAGCATAACTGAAAAATACACAGATGTCATTATATTATAGTGTCTATAGTGAATAGATCCAGATAGTATGCAGATCTGGCTTTTTATCCTACTTTAGTTTCTCATGTCAAGGTGATGTTTTGACATGTCTCTAAAGGTCTCTTCAGTTCAATCCAGTTCAGTCGCTCAGTCATGTCTGACTCTTTGTGACCCCATGAATCGCAGCTCGCCAGGCCTCCCTGTCCATCACCAACTCCTGGAGTTCACTCAAACTGACATCCATCGAGTTGGTGATCCCATCCAGCCACCTCATCCTCTGTCGTCCCATTTTCCTCCTGCCCCCAATCCCTCCCAGCATCAGAGTCTTTTCCAGTGAGTCAGCTCTTTGCATGAGGTGGCCAAAGTACTGGAGTTTCAGCTTCAGCATCATTCCTTCCAAAGAAATCCCAGGGCTGATCTCCATTAGAATGGACTGGTTGGATCTCCTTGCAGTCCAAGGGACTCTCAAGAGTCTTCTCCAACACCACAGTTCAAAAGCATCAATTCTTTGGAGCTCAGCTTTCTTCACAGTCCAACTCTCACATCCATACATGACCACTGGAAAAACCATAGCCTTGACTAGACCTTTAAAAATAGGTAGTATTTTCTAAATACCTCATGAAAGATTAGGGTATATTAAATGACTTACCATTCTTACCTTTATTTGATCAAATATATTGTGTATTTATTTAATATCAGCATAAACTTAGGTAGGCACAGAGCCTAAACTGATGAAAAGAGATGTTTTGGCTTTCAAGGGACTCACAATTCATCCAGGTAAGATCAAGCTGTGAGTCAGACATGAAAATAAGGAACCATGGTCTATGGTGATGAAGTGCTGTTGTAATAGAAGCAGTAGTGACATGTCACAGAACCTCAGAGGCAGAGAGCATCAACACTGGAAATTATTGATATGACACAGAAAAAAAATCCTTATGTTTCCAATTACGCAGCCCAAATATTTAGGGTAAATTACTCATGCCCTAGCACAAGACAGTTCACTCTTTGAGACCCCATGGACTATAGATTCCATAGAATTTTCCAGGCCAGAATACTGGCATGGGTAGCCTTTCCCTTCTCCGGGGGATCTTCCCAACCCAGGGATCAAACCCAGATCTCCTGCATTGCAGGTGTTTTCTTTACCATCTGAGCCACCAGGGAAGACCAAGAATATTGGAGTGGGTAGCCTGTCCCTTCTCCAGGGGATCTTCCTGATCCAGGAATCGAACCAAGGTCTCCTGCATTGCAGGTGGATTCTTTACCAACCAAGCTATCAGGGAAGCCCACAAGACACTTCAGTTTTTATTAATTCTGGACTTCAGAATTTATAATCACAAAGCTTCACTTAGAGTAAGGAAAATAAAAAAAGCAACGCAGTAATCTGCTATCGGCTTGTCTATTTTGGTCTCTGACTTCAAGGACTTTGTGGAGAGGGTGTGTGATTGTGTAATGCAATGTCCATGTATTATGCTTTTCAATTTTTGAAATCAAAGTACTCAATCAGCATTAATTAGGAGATATTGTGCTGTAATTTCCAAGTACATGTACAATGGGTAGTCTTCTAAATTGTGTGCAATTTTCCTTTTCTTTCAAATTTCCACATGGAGCTTTCCCTATTATACATTAAATTGAGAGGCAGTTAGTTTCACATTCTGGGCATCCAAACATTAGGTTTTTGTTTTTTTTATAAAAATATTTTCATATGTAGTGGGCAAAATATGCCTACCTCTGGAAAACTTGATCCTTGCTATTTTCCTCATTGCACACTCTTCATAGGCCTCTGGTAACAAACTTGGAACTGTTCCTTTTGGTTTTATAAATCATGTCTAAGGGATTCTAAACCACATTTAATTACACATGACAGAAAATCTTCATGTGCTAATGTTCTTCTAGTTGACCCACCATGAGTTTCTGCTAAAATTTTCATGAGCCTTGGAGACACTTCTACAGAGTAGTCCCCAGAGCATTTCGTGGACACCGATGATGCAAGAGTCTACCATCCCATTGATGGTTGTCCCAGAGCTCCCCAGGCTAAGCGTGCCCATTCCCTGAAAGCCGCTCACAGACCACGTTGCTGCTATAAATGGCTGAAATGTGATGCGGCTTCCCCTGCAACTTCCTCCAATTCAGCCTAATGGAGATTAGGATCCATTAAGAGCTCTTTGCTCCATGTGCAGTTTCAATTGATCAGATTGACTCATTTCATTTTAGCCAATGATCCTATTACAGAAGCTGACTCTTCCAGTCTTTTACTGGCACAAGGAAACCTGCAAACGTCTCTGTTCTGTAACCAGCAGTTCGGAGAAGGCTGTGGACTCGAGTTGCATTTTCCAGCCCCTGCTTGACATCATTTGCAGCATATAATTCTTACAAGTTTTGGGGGAGTTGTTCTCATTTATGTTCTTACTTAGGATTGGCTTACAGGTTAGAAGTCTATGTGATTCATTTAAGAAATAAATGTTTGACTGGGAAACTATGTTAACCACAATATAGCTGTAGATGGAGATCAGTATGAGCAACACCATGGCTTGGAGAGGAGGTTTCTCTGAATTGGAAACCTGTGAGGGAAGCAGCTAGAGAAAAGAAAGGTTTGTCTATAATGACAGACTGTGTATTAAATGAATAGTCTATCTTTGTTTGTAAAAGGAGGTGTTAAGCTCATAGCAGACATTATGGTTCTAGTGGTCAACACTAAATAGATTTTTGCAAGATGTAAGAATGGACCTTCTAGAAAGAGTTTATGGGAAAGGATAGGAAAAGACGTACATGTAACTATGTGGCTATCCTGACCGAAGTCCTTCTTTGACTAATTAAAATTGTAAGGATTTTCATATTTGAGTGCCTTCATGTTCCTTAAACACTTTCATGTAGATGAGTAATAAATTTCAACTGCCATTATTGAGCACTTATCATGTACTGTATCTTTAACTTTTATTGTGACATTTAATCCCTTTAAGAGCCCCTGTAAACTTTAAATTATTACCAGCTCCAGTTTTTAGATGGGAAGATAAAAACATGGAGAGGTCAAATGATTTGCCTAATGTCTTGATCTGGAAGAGACACAGCCTGGTTTCAAACTCAAGTCTGACTGGTTTCCAAGGAAGAGTTTGTTTTGTTTTTAAAGGATCCCATACTTTCTTAGGGCTTCCCAGTTGATTCAGTGGTAAAGAATTCGCCTGCCAATGCAGGAGATGCAGGAGACGTGGGTTTGATTGCTAGGTTGGGAACATCCCCTGGAATAGGAAATGACAACCCACTCCAGTATTCTTGCTTGGGAAATCCCATGGACAGAGAAGCCTGGCAAGCCATAGTCCATGGGGTTGCAGAGTCAGACGTGACTGAGCATGTACACACACACACACACACACACACACATTCAAATGTGTTACACACATTCAGTAACACATGAAAGCATTACTGAAACATGAAATAGAGTCACGTATGGAAAGAACAGTTGAGATCACTTTTCTTGAATCCACAAACACCTTAACACGAACTGTAGGGGCCTGCATGACCTGATCACTGGTGGAGTCCAGCCTTCTCCTAAATCCCAAGGCCCAATATATGCTTCAAAAACACTAGTAACATTTAACAGTGTGTTGTGCAGGGATGTTGTTGTTCTGTCTTTAAGACTTGTTTGATTCTTTGAGATGCCATGGACTGCAGGACACCAAGCTTCCTGTCCTTCACTATCTCCAGGAGTTTGCTCAGACTCCATTGAGTCAGTGATACCATCCAACCATCTCAACCTCTGTTGCCCCCATCTCCTCTTGTGCAGGGGGTCTGCACTATTCTCTAGGGATATGGAGGTGAAGAGACATGGCTCCTGGCCTGGAGGCAGTCACATTTTATTGGGGAGCCAGAAACATAAACTACCAGTTCTGGTTGAAGCCAGTGGTTACACTGTTAGGAAATGGGAAAGAACATAGCTTTTAGTTTTGCTTGGATAGAAGGTGGGTGGAAATAAGTACAGTCCATCTGGACAACTCACTTTCAGAAGGTCATTAATATAGTTTCTAAAGTCTTTGCAAAGTGAGATTTTTTTCTACAGAAAAGGGTACATGGAGATTGAGGAGAACCAGCATCACAACCAAGCTGGGGGATTCAATGAAGAGTTGCTCCTTCAGCATATGAGCTTCGCTAAAGGAAACCAACCCTGAATATTCATTGGAAGGACTGATGCTGAAACTGAAACTCCAGTAGTTTGGCCATCTGATGGAAAAAGCCAACTCACTGGAAAAGACCCTGAGGCTGGGAAAGATTGAGGGCAGGAGGAGAAGGGAGCGGCAGAAGGTGAAATGGTTAGATGACATCACCGACTCAGTGGACAGGAGTTTGTGCGAACTCCAGGAGATGGTGAGGGACAGGGAAGCCTGGTGTGTTGCAGTCCATGGGGTTTCAGAGTCAGACACAGCTTAGTGACTAAACAACAACAACAAGAGTGTTTTAAGGAGGGGATTTCCAGAGCAGATGGAGGAACTTCTCACATCCCAGCTGTGCAGTCCCACTTGTGTTTTATTAAATAACCCATATTGTTGATGATGTTGGGTAATTCTGAGCACCAGATCATCATGACTCAATTCTGAGTAAGGGCGCTGGGTTCTTTTTAGGTAAGATTTTCTTGGCATTGTGTTGCTGTGTGCCAGCACTTGTGGCAGAGCTAGATGTTCTCAGATGGAAACAGCATTTCTCTGTCATGAGTAGGTGATGTTGGGCTTCACGGATGCACTGTTTACTGTGATGGCCCATCTTTCCTGCCTTAACACATTAGCTCACTTTGTACCCTTCCCCTGGAATTCCCTTTCCACTTTCCTTCTCTTGAAGGTCCAGTTCAAAAAATGTTTGCGTTCCCGGAGGCCCTATAACGACCTAGAGGGGCGGGAAGGGGTGGGAGGTGGGAGGGAGGCTCAAGAGGAAGGCAACATATGTAATACCTATGGCTGATTCGTGTTGATGTATGGCAGAAATCAAGGCAAGATCGTAAAACAATTATTCCTCAATTAAAAATAAATAAATTGAAAAAAGTTTGAGTTCATACTACGTTTCCCTGGAGTCTGTATTAAGAGCCTGAGCAATGGCCATGTCTTATGATCTTTGTGTTCCTATGATCGCTGACACTCATTGGAGACTCCACACGTGTTTGCAGAATGAATGACCTAGAGCACAGATGTGAGGGCTCTGAGACCCTGGAGAGACCCAAGTGGGAGGCTGTCAGAATTCTCTAGCATGGCATGCTATAGGTTTGGACCAGAGTGGTTGTGGTAAGAAGGAAGAAATAATTTGTCACTTTTACTTCCTGAAAGTTTCATATATTTGGTTACCAGATCAAATCTGAATTTTGGTTCTGATTTGATTCCTGAACATACGAAGGAAAACCTGTTCGTCCACAAAGCCAGACTGCCAATTCCCTAATCACAGGCAATGCTGTTGCTCAAGAGGCAGATACAGATCAGATTAAGTTTCCAGGCAATCTGGGGAGAATTAAGTAAATGATGTTGAATTAGTTGGGCTACATATATCTGAACAAGCATATATTTGGAGTCAATCCCAAAGAAAATATAATACAATATTTTAATCTCAGTTTTAAAGTAAAAATGACACTGCCACCACAAGATCTCAGTCTTAAAAAAAAAAAAAAGTGTGTTCTCTCAACCTGGCAGAGTTGACACAAAAAATTCCTGCCAGGGGTGCCGTGGGATGCTTCATAAACCTCAACACCTTATCTAAGATTCCAAATTTTTAATCTGTTGCTAACCATATTATCTTTTTTGGATATTCATTAAAAAATCCTGATTGTTCCAATGCACTGGAAATAATAAAATAATACTGTTACTAATTTGGTGAATCCTGAGCTTCTAAACAATTAGGTGGTGACACAGAAAGAAGAGATTTGAGGCTCATCTTTCTTTCCTGTAAATTGTTACATGAAGCGACAGAGTACAGAGAAAACAAAAATTGTTAGGAGCTGTAAAAATGCACTGAGTAAACCGTGTACTTATCAAAATTGTTTCGTGAAGTCTCCACAATGAGGATAGGTAATTTTTTTCTTCTTTTTTCTGTACCTTACAGTTTCAGTCTTAAAACAAGAGGCAAAATATCATAAAAACAAGTTGATAAAAGGGATGTAGTCTCTAAAGAAAATATCATGTACATTCTGGGATCAAAACAAAATCAACTCAAATTCTTATTTATTGTGTTGCACAATAAAAGCCAATATTCATGTTGACAATATTCAGGCACTGTAAGATTTTCAAACACAAAAGACTTCATTATATTTATAGCATAATTTCCTTAAAGAGATGGAAAAACAAATTCAAATTCAAATCAGGATGATCTCAATAAAGCTTGAAATGAACAATTCTTCCTGTTTAGTAATTGCTAAGCAAAACCTTCCAGTTATTGTGACATTTTATGCCACGAACATTTTAGTTAGTAAAAGTGTTTTATTTCTAAGTACCACTAAGCACCAAACTGTATCTATGAGAATATATAAAAATATATTTGACTATATATAAAACATATATAAATATTATGTGTAACATTTATCAAACAGATTGGTCATTGTGCTGTTGTTTTGGGAACCCTGAATTTTGGCAGGCTTGAGATGCTACGTATACAACACCTCTGAGAAGAGCCATATAATGATGCTTTTAAAAAATATTTGACCCTTAGAGATGGTTGCACCAATGGCAGTAGTTAAAAGAGGATTATTTAATTTATTTGGAAAAGTTTTATTGGATTCTCTGTGCCAGACACTATTGTAGGTGCTGGACGCAGCAGTGTAGACAAGGAGCTTGTGGTCTGGTGGTTATACATTTGTTTGTTTGATATCCAACATAAATACTGTTACATCAGAGGAAGTTTGGGTACTATTCCATCTCCCCAGCCTATGCTTTGTTGCCCATTTACAGCTCTAAGTTTATCTTGCAGAGCATGTGAAGAAACATTGAGTTATGTTCATACAGAGTGTGAAGAATGGGGATGTGGATAAATGATCACAGCTACAGTTTTGCAGACAAAAATCACTTCCTAATGTGCCTTTTAAGAAACAACAGTAACAATGGCAACAGGCATGAAAACACCCCATACCATGATCTTCAATTAATAATAATACATTGTAGGGATTTCCCTGGCAGTCCAGTCGTTGGGACTCCAAAATTCCACTGCAGAGGGCACAGGATCAATCTTTGGCCAGGGAAATAAGTTCCCACATGCAACATGGTGCAGTTAATAAATAAATAAGCTTTAAAAAAATGGCATCATCACCGTGATGTTAAAAAATAATACTATGGTACATTGTAATTGTGAATAGATGGGGCTTTACTGTTTAAAAGAGTGTTCAAATGCATTCCTCTGTGAAGCAGTCAAGAAAGATGTTATCTCTATATTACAAATCTGGATTCTGAGGTTTCAGTGAGTTTTCATAGGTCACATGGTAAGTAAGTTGTGTAACTAAGACTAGGACTCAAATCTTAGGGCAATTAATCCATCTTGGCTTCTTGAACACCTTGATCTCACTCCTTCCATAAAGTTTGTTGGTTTAACACAGGACTGTGATCCCTGGAGATTTTACTTTCTAAAATTATTATGATTAAACTGATGTGTGATGCTTTAATAGATATTCTCATGTCCCCATGCTGAGAATTCTAGAAGCAGAGCCCTGAGCAATCCTATAAAGAATATGTTGAGTTACCGGAAGTTCTTGCATTTGAATTTGAGCTAATGCTTAGGTTCTGACCTATTTTATTCATTAACAAAATAGGTGTCAGATTGCAAAAGAGTTGGATGGTGAATCGTGAGAACTATTATCATGGCTAAATTCCAAAGCAAGCTTTCCTATCATGACAATTTCCAAATGGACAAAGTCAATTCCTTAGAAAAGGAAATCAATACCTGGATGGTACTTTCTTTGGGCCTCAAAACATTTAGATGGGTGACTCTATTTGCTTGGTGTGGCTCTACACAGAGGGAGCATGGGTCAATGCAACATACAATTTTACCTTAAAGTTTTGCAGAAAGAATTCATGCTCAACTAGTTTTTGTTCTTTGGAAAGTGACATGTTTTTAGTGCTATGTTTGCAGAGGCTTTTTTATCACATTAAGAGTGTTCCCTCTGGACCCCTGCCCTCACCCAGCCACACCCCTTCAGTCCATGTCAGGGTGTGGGGGAAGTCTTTGTAGGGCCCCTTCAGCTGTCTCCAGATTTCAAGTGACACAGAGGTGGGTTAAATAAAGCTGCTACTTGGAGGACTTGAGATGCAGAAAGTGCATCAGGTTTAAGCTTGAAGGTGGAAGCCACACTCAGGATCCCTTCCTGGGCAGGTGTCCACCTCAGATCCCTGGAGCATTGGCATCTAGCCCAGAGGGCAGGGTGTGGACCAGCCTGAGCATGCCAGGTGGGGAGCCCATGTTCAACTATTCATGGTGGTCAACAGCATCTGCTTTGGAGACCATCTGACACACCAACACACACACACACACACACACACACACTCACATGGCTTTTGAATTTTTTTCTCTTTCTTTTTTTTTTTTAAATTATGAAAGTATGATAACACATTTATAGGAGACTTGAAAAACACAGAACAAAGTTACATACAGTTCCACTATATATTGCAATTATTTTTTTAAGTATGTAAGTTTTTAGTTGGAGTTTCAACATCAAACTCTTAGAAATTAATAGAATGAATAGATAGAAAAGTAGGATATGGTAGACCTGAAAAGCACCATGAACCAATTCAACGATTTCCACAATTTCCACACAACAGTAGGATACAAATTCTATTCAAGTTCCTGTAGACTATAAACTGAATTTTTAAGAACACTCCAAGACAACAATCTTGACTGAATTTTCTCAACAATGACTTTTTCTGTTATGAGCATCTGGAGTTATGTGTATGTGTGTGAATTTAACACATTTACAAGAGCTCATATGCAATGCTTGTGCAGATAGGTTATTTGTGAAGTTCTATCCTATCACATGTTTTTACAGGGTAAAAATTATTTATTTGTTTTTTAATTGGCAGATAACTAGTTTACAATATTATGATGGTTTTCACAATTTTTTTCTTAAGTCCCCAGGAAATAAGATTGAACCACCTTTGATGGTTCTCCTTTTAAAGTGAGGAGATCCATTTAAATCAAATGCCAATAGTCAGTCTATTGCTAGTCTGAAGTCAGAAAGAGCACAAACAGGCAGCATTGCTTTTGGAGAACTGTTTCATATGCCATTCTTGCTTTTACAAATGCTTCATTATTTTCAAGATGCTTTCACAACTTTTAACTTGTTCATTTTTCACAAAAGTCCTGTATGTTTGTTGGACAAGGATACTATAAATCTCACTTATTAGAGGAAACTTAAATTCAGAAAAGATAAATATCAGTTTCCCAGGGTTGAAATGGGTTGAAATTCAGGGTTTTGTATTGCAAATTCAGCCCTTATCCCTGGAGGCCGGTTTTCTTTAGATATAGACATATCCCCTCCAGATTAGGTGTGACCACTTAGAGCTGGTGTCTAGTGGTTGAGAATGCCACTGGGAAAGCCAATAACTGCAAAGCAGGAAGTATGGAATGTGACAACTCTGACCTCAACATTAATTATGCATCAAAGAGTAACATGTGGGTCAGTGGAAGAGCCAGAAGTATTTATATGGAATGCACCACTAGCTGTAATAGTTGGATTTGGGTCCTGGTAAAGAGATCCTCTTATAGAAATTATTTCCATGGGAATTTGGTTCTCAGTTTGACCCTTAGTCCCGAAAATAGAAGTTTGTATGGTTTCCAGGAGGCTGACCCTAGGACATTATTGCCTTCCATAGTATCCGGTCCCATCACTTCATGGTAAATAGATGGGGAAACAGTGGAAACAGTGGCTGACTTTATTTTTCTGGGCTCCAAAATCACTGCAGATGGTGACTGCAGCCATGAAATTAAAAGATGCTTACTCCTTGGAAGGAAAGTTATGACCAACCTAGATAGCATATTGAAAAGAAGAGACATTACTTTGTCAAGCAAGTCCATCTAGTCAAGGCTATGGTTTTTCCAGTAGTCATGTGTGGATGTGAGAGTTGGACTATAAAGAAAGCTGAGTGCTGAAGAATTGATGCTTTTGAACTGTGGTGTTGGAGAAGACTCTTGAGAGTCCCTTGGACTGTGAGGAGATCCAACCAGTCCATCCTAAAGGAGATCAGTCCTGGGTGTTCATTGGAAGGACTAACGTTGAAGCTGAAACTCCAATACTTTGGCCGCCTGATGTGAAGAACTGACTCATTTGAAAAGACCCTGATGGGAAAGATTGAGGGCAGGAGGAGAAGGGGATGACAGAGGATGAGATGGTTGGATGGCATCACCGACTCGATAGACATGGGTTTGAGTGGACTCCAGGAGTTGGTGATGGACAGGGAGGCCTGGCATGTTGTGGCTCATGGGGTTGCAAAGAGTTGGACACAACTGAGCGACTGAACTTAACTGAACTGATGCTTACTTAATTTTGTTGGAAGAAACGCAGTGATCCCAAGGACTCAGGTGCTATCTAGTGATAAAAATACAAACTGGGGACATTTACTGACGATCCCTAAGCAATGGCATTGAAACAGCTACCATCCAAGTGGATTCATCAGATATCTGGTGCACAGTTTAGTAAGCAGTCCTAGTTTTAATTCAGTATGCTTTTCCCTTTGAGTGTAAATCAAGGCAAAGATATTCAAGTTAGGCTTCATAAGCAAATGTTTATATAATGTACTGAATTGTATTAGCCCTAAATGTGTAACTGGCTGTGGTGTTTGCTAACACAGGACCAAAGAAAATATTAAGAAGAAGCAAAATCCAATGACTTGGGAAAATTTGTTTCAGTTTAGATGATGCTTCTCAATACATATAGCAGAAACAAACATTTTGAACCAGAGATGAAGAGCAAGGTAAAGGGGAAAAAAAATGATTACCTGCTACCTGTCATGAAAACACATGCTTAGTGTTGAGACTAAATTTAAGAAGAGATATTTTATATATTTTTCAGCATGCCAAGATATGCTAAACACCTTAAACAAACCCAGTCTTCCTGTTCAAAATGTATGAAATTTCTATTCCATTTTTAGGGTATCTGCACCCAGCTGACATATCTGTTTAACCTAAAAAATTGTTTCCTGTAATTTCTTTTTTCTTGATGTATTTTTTTCCTGAGCCAACATGTCAGTTTTGCATTTTAAGTGTATTGTGTGATATCTGCTACAAATGGGAAAAAACCAATAGATTTAATTATGTTTATCTAAATATTTGATAAAATGGAACAAAACAAAAACCCAAAATCATCTTTTAAGAATTTTCAAAATTGATTGGAACTAAACTTCATTATTTTCCTAATATGAAATTTGTGCAATTTATACAATTTTGCCTTTTTGAAATGTATATCTCAGTGTCTGGTATTTTAGGATAGTGCTACTAATAGGTTAATTATGGAATCCTGATATCCTACATTAAATCATTATACCATATTCTATCAATTTTTGTCTCAGTAATGACTTTTTCATTTGTTTCCCCACTTCTTACTGCTATGGTTCAAGCTTTCCTTTTCTCTTCTTTGGAGTGTTTCTAACAGCTTTCTTCTCTGGGGCCTCTGCATCTCTAAGATCACTTCACTCCCGTCCCCTTCACATAGCTGTTGGGATTATCTTTTTAAGAAACAAGTATGACTGTGGTGGGCTGTAATCCATAGGATCACAAACAGTCAGATATGACTGAGGGACTGAACACAAAAATAGTGGGTATATAAAATATTTTGCATTAATTTGTATTTTCTTGATGATTTGTGAAATCTTTTCATGTGCTTATTTGCCATTCATATATCTTTTTTGGTGAAATATTTGTTCAAGTCTTCTGACCGTTAAAAAAATTTGGTTGACAGACATTATTTTTGATGGTACCATAATAAGAGCATTTCCTTTAAAATCAGGAATAAGGCAGAGATACTCACTGTCATTGATTCTGTTCAACATTGTATCAGAAGAGCTAGTCAGTACTAGATACATACATAGATCCTGGACATGTGACAGAAACAGAAATAGGAAAAATTCAGACCATTGAATAAATGGTGTGAGATAATCAATTATCCATTTGAGGGGAAAAGTAAACTTGAATTGCTGCCTCACACCTTACCTTAACCCCTGGAGGAGAGCATGGCAACCCACTTCAGTATTCTTGCCTGGAGAATTCCGTGGACAGAGGAGCCTGGTGGGCTACAGTCCACAGGGTCCCGAAGAGTCGGACATGACTGAAGTGACAGCATGCATGCACGCATCATACCTTAAAATCAATACTAAATGAATTAAAAATTTAATCTAAAAGGCTAAACTTTAAAACTTTTCAGAGAAATTATTGGAGACAATGGTTTAGGAGCAAAGAAATATTTTTAAAGCAGACACAAATATTACTAATCTCAAAAGAAAAAAATTGATAGGTTAATTGTGTTAAAATATGAATCTTCGTTAAAAGACACCATGAAGAAAGTGATCTACTTTGGCAAAGAAAATGTGGCAGAAATTGAGAAAGAAAGAAAAATACACCCGTTTCACTTAAAAATATAGATATAAAAGTCTAATATAAAATATTAGCAAATATAATCTAGCAATATAGTAGAGGTGAGTGCCCTCTCTTACAGCTCTCATTTAAAAATTTTCATGAACTGTCAACCACTTTGAAGAGATGAAAAAATCCAAGGTACAAGAATTGCAATTAAACAAGAGAAATTATCTTTATATTCCAATGATGCTATTGTATTTCTAGATAGTCTGAGTTAATCATCTAAAATTCAGCTAGGAAAAAAATGAGGAAAATCATTAATATGACTAACTGCCTCTTTTGTAAATTAATTAATTTTTATTGAAGGATAATTGCTTTACAGAATTTTGCTGTTTTCTGTCAAATCTCAACATGAATCAGCCATAGGTATACATATATCCCCTCCCTTTCGAACCTCCCTCCCATCTCCCTCCCCATCCCACCCCTCTAGGTTGACACAGAGCCCCTGTTTGAGTTTCCTGTGCCATACAGCAAATTCCTGTTGGCTGTCTAATTTACATATGGTAATATAAGTTTCCATGTTACTGTTTCCATACAGCTCACCCTCCCCTCCTTTCTCCCCATGTCCATAAGTCTATTCTCTATATCTGTTTCTCTATTGTTGCCCTGTAAATAAATTCTTCAGTACTATTTTTCTAGATTCTGTATATATGTGTTAGAATATGGTATTTATCTTTCTCTTTCTGACTCACTTCACTCTGTATAATAGGTTCTGGGTTCATCCACCTCATTAGAACTGGCTCAAATATGTTACTTTTTATGGCTGAGTAATATTCCAACCTAGACAGCATAAAAAAGCAGAGACATTACTTTGTCAACAAAGGTCCATCTAGTCAAGGTTATGGTTTTTCCAGTAGTCATGTATGGATGTGAGAGTTGGACTATAAAGAAAGCTGAGTGCTGAAGAATTGATGCTTTTGAACTGTGGTGTTGGAGAAGACTCTTGAGAGTCCCTTGGACTGTGAGGAGATCCAACCAGTCCATCCTAAAGGAGATCAGTCCTGGGTGTTCATTGGAAGGACTGATGTTGAAGCTGAAACTCCAATACTTTGGCCACCTGATGCAAAGAGTTGATTCATTGGAAAAGACCCTGATGCTGGGAAAGATTGAGGGCAGGAGGAGAAGGGGACGACAGAGGATGAGATGGTTGGATGGCATCACCGACTCGATGGACATGGGTTTGGGTGGACTCTGGGAGTTGGTGATGGACAGGAAGCCCTTGCGTGCTGCGATTCATGGGGTCTCAAAGAGTCGGACATGACTGAGCGACTCAACTGAACTGGATGGAATATTCTATTGTGTATATATACCACAACTTCTTTATCCATTCATCTGTTGATGGGCATCTAGGTTGCTTCCATGTTCTAGCTATTGTAAATAGTGGTGCAATGAACAATGGGATATATGTGTCTCTTTCAGTTTTGGTTTCCTCAGGTTATATGCCTAGGAGTGGGGTTTCTGGGTCACATGATAGTTTTATTTGTAGGTTTTTAAGGAATCCCCATACCATCTTCCATAATGACTGTATCAATTTACATTCCTACCAACAGTGCAAGAGTGTTCCCATTTCTCCACATCCTCTCCAGCATTTATTGTTTGTAGACTTTTTGATGAGGGCCATTTTGACTGGTGCAAGGTGATATCTCATTGTAGTTTTGATTTGCATTTCTCTAATAATGAGTGATGTTGAACTTCTTTTCATGTGTGTTAGCCATCTGTATGTCTACTTTGGAGAAATGTCTCTTTAGGTCTTTTTCTCACTTCTTGATTGGGTTTATTTTCCTGGTACTGAATTGTATGAGCTGTTTGTATATCTTGGAAATTAATCCTTTGTCAGTTGTTTCATTTGCTATTATTTTCTCCCATTCTGAGGGTTCTCTTTTCCACTTGCTTATAGTTTCCTTTGCTGCAAAAGCTTTTGTTTAATCAGGTCCCACTTGTTTACTTTTGTTTTTATTTCCATTATTCTAGGAGGTGTGTCATAGAGGATCTTGCTTTGATTTATGTCATCGAGTGTTCTGCCTATGTTTTCCTCTAAGAGTTTTATAGTTTCTGGTCTCACATTTAGGTCTTTAATCCATTTGGAGTTTATCTTTGTGTGTGGTGTTAGGAAGTGTTCTAAATTCATTCTTTTACATGTAGCTGTCTAGTTTTCCCAGCACCATTTATTGAAGAGGCTGTCTTTGTCTCATTGTATATTCTTGCCTCTTTTGTAAAAAATAAGGTACCCATAGGTGCATGGGTTTATTTCTGGGCTATCTATCTTGTTCCATTGGTCTATATTTCTGTTTTTGTGCCAGTACCATACTGTCTTGATGACTGTAGCTTTGTAGTATAACCTGAAATCAGGAAGGCTGATCCCTCCAGCTCCATTCTCTTTCTCAAGACTGATTTGGCTATTCAGGGTCTTTTCTGTTTCCATGTGAAGTGTGAAATTTTTTGTTCTAGTTCTGTGAAAAATGCCATTGGTAATTTGATAGGGACTGCATTAAATCTATAGATTGCATTTGGTAGAATGGTCATTTTCACAATATTGATTCTTCCTACCCAGGAACATGTAATATCTCTCCATCTGTTTATGTCATCTTTGATTTTTCATTAGCATCTTATAATTTTCTGTGTACAGTTCTTTCATTTCCTTAGGTAAGTTTATTCCTAGATATTTAATTCTTTTTGTTGTAATGGTAAATAGGATTGATTCCTTAATTTCTCTTTCTGATTTTTCATTGTTAGTATATAGAAATGCAAGTAATTTCCATGTATTGATTTTGTATACTACAACTTTGCTAAATTCACTGATTAGCTCTAGTAATTTTCTGATAGTACCTTTAGGGTTTTCTATGTAGAATATTGAAGTTATGACCAACCTAGATAACATATTGAAAAGCAGAGACATTATTTTGCCAACAAAGATCTGTCTAGTCAAGGCTATGGTTTTTCCAGTGGTCATGTATGGATGTGAGAGTTGGACTGTGAAGAAAGCTGAGTGCTGAAGAAGAATTGATGCTTTTGAACTGTGGTGTTGGAGAAGACCCTTTAGAGTCCCTTGGACTGCAAGGAGATCCAACCAGTCCATTCTGAAGATCAGCCCTGGGATTTCTTTAGAGGGAATGATGCTGAAGCTGAAACTCCAGTGCTTTGGCCACCTCAAGTGAAGAGTTGACTCATTGGAAAAGACTCTGATGCTGGGAGGGATTGGAGGCAGGAGGAGAAGGGGACGACAGAGGATGAGATGGCTGGATGGCATCACTGACTCGATGGATGCGAGTCTGAGTGAATTCTGGGAGTTGGTGATGGACAGGGAGGCCTGGCGTGCTGCGATTCATGGGGTTGCAAGGAGTCGGACACGACTGAGTGACTCTACTGAACTGAACTGAACTGATGTAGAATATCATGTCATCTGCAAACAGTGAGAGCTTTCTTCTTCTTTTCCCATTTGGATTCCTTTTATTTCTTTTTCTTCTCTGATTGCTGTAGCTAAGACTTCCAAAACTATGTTGAATAATAGTGGCGAAAGTGGACACCCGTATCTTGTTCCTGATCTTAGGGGGAATGTTTTCAATTTTTCACCATTGAGAACAATGTTGGCTATAGGTTTATCATAGGCTTCCCTGGTGGCTCAGAGGTTAAAGCGTCTGCCTCCAATGTGGGAGACCTAAGTTCGATTCCTGGGTCGGAAAGATATATGGCCGTTAATATGTTGAGGTTGGTTCCTTCTGTGCCCATTTTTTGAAGAGTTTTAATCATAAATAGGTGCTGGATTTTGTCAGAGGCTTTTTCTGCATCTATTGAGATTATCATATAGTTTTGATCTTTGATTTTGTTAATATGGTGTATCACATTGATTGATTTCCATATATTGAAGAATCCTTGCATCCCTGGAATAAACCCAACTTGATCATGGTGGGTGAGCCTTTTGACGTACTCCTGAATTCTGTTTGCTAAAATTTTGTTGAGGATTTTTGCACCTATTTTCATCAGTTATATTGGCCTGTATTTTCTTTCTTTGTGTGTGTTGTCTTTGTCTGGTTTTGGTATCAAGGTGATGGTGGCCTCATAAAATGAGTTTGGAAGGGTTCCTTCCTCTGCAATTTTTTGAAAGAGTTTTAGTAGGCCTTTGATCTTCTGTGAATGTTTGATAGAATTCTCCTGTGAAGCCATCTGGTCCTGGGCTTTTGTTTTTTGGGAGATTTTTGATCACAGCTTCAATTTCAGTGATTGTAATTGGGTTGTTCATAATTTCTACCTGGTTCAGTCTTGGAAGATTGAACTTTTCTAAGAATCTGTCCATTTCTTCCAGGTTATCTATTTTCTTGCCATATAGTTGTTCATAATAGTCTCTTATAATCCTTTGTATTTCTGCATTGTCTGTTGTAATCTCTCCTTTTTCATATCTAATTTTGTTGATTTGATTATTCTCTCTTTTTTTTCTTGATGAGTCTGGCTAAAGGTTTGTTGATTTTGTTTATCTTCTCAAAGAACCAACTTTGAGTTTTATTAATCTTTACTATTGTTCCTTTCATTTCTTTTTCCTTTATTTCTGCTCAGATCTTTATTATTTCTTTCCTTCTACCAATTTTGTTTCTTTTTTCCTTCTTTTTCTAGTTGCTTTAGGTGTAAAGTTGGGCTGTCTAGTCGATGTTTTTCTTCTTTCTTGAGGTAGGATGGTATTGCTATAAACTTCCTTCTTAGAACTGCATTTGCTGCATCCGATAGGTTTTGAGTTGCTGTGTTTTCATTGTCATTTGTTTCTAGAAATTTTTTGATTTTGCTTTTGATTTCTTCAGTAATCTGTTGGTTATTTATTAACATGTTGTATAATCTCCATGTGTTTGTGTTTCTTACAGTTTTTTTCTTGTAATTGGTGTCTAGTCTCATAGCATTGTGGTCATAGAAGATGCTTGATACAATTTCAATTTTCTTAAATTTACTGAGGTTTGATTTGTGACTAAAGATCCTGGAGAATGTTTCATGTTCACTTGAGAAGAAGGTGTATTCTGCATTTGGATGGAACATCCTGAAGATATAAATGAGATCCATCTCATCAGATGTATCATTAAAGACTTGTGTTTCCTTATTAACTTTATATTTTGATGATCTGTCCATTGATGTGAGTGAGGTGTTAAAGTCTGCTATTTCTGTGTTATTGTCAATTTCTCCTTTTATATCTGTTAGTGTTTGTCTTATATGTTGAGGTTCTCCTATGTTGGGTGCATAGATATTTACAGCTGTTATGTCTTCCTCTTGGATTGATCCTTTGATCATTATGTAGTGTCCTTCCTTATCTCTTGTAATCTTTATTTTAACATCAATTTTGTCGTATATGAGGACTGCTACTCCAGCTTTCTTTTGCTTCCATCCTCTCACTCAGTCTATATGTGTCTTGAGGTCTAAAGTGGGTTTCTTGTAGACAACATATATATGTTTCTTATTTTTGTATCCATTCAGCCAGTCTGTGTCCTTTGGTTGGAGCATTTAATCCATTTATATTTAAAGTAATTATTGATATATTTGTTCCTATTGCCATCTTCTTAATTGTTTGGGGTTGACTTTGTAGATCTTTTTTCTTCTGTTGTATTTCTTAACTATTTAAGTCTGTTTAACATTGCTGTAAAGCTGGTTTGGTGGTATTGAATTCTCTTAACTTTTGCTTGTCTGAAAAGCTTTTGATTTCTCCATCAGTTTTGAATGAGATCCTTGCTGGGTACAGTAATCTTGGTTGTAGATTTTTCCCTTTCATTACTTTAAATATATCTTGCCAGTCCCTTCTGGCCTGCAGAGATTCTGTTGACAGATCAGCTGATAAGTGTATGGGGTTTCCCTTGTATGTTACTTGTTGCTTCACCCTTGCTGCTTTTAATCTCTTTGTGTTTAGTCTTTGTTAGTTTGATTAGTATGTGTCTTGGTGTGTTTCTCCTTAGGTTTTTCCTGTATGGGACTCTTTGTGCTTCTTGGACTTGATTGGCTATTTCCTTTCCCATGTTGGGGACATTTTCAACTTAATCTCTTTAAAAAATTTCTCATACCCTTTCTTTTTCTCTTCTTCTTCTGGGACCCCTATAATTCAAATATTGGTGTATTTGCTATGGTCCCAGAGGTCTCTGAGATGGTCCTCAGCTCTTTTCTTCCTTTTTACTTTATTGTGCTCTTCAGAAGTTATTTCTACCATTTTATCTTCTAGCTCACTGAGTCATTCTTCTGCTTCAGATATTCTGCTATTGATTCTTATTTTCTGTTAGTGTTTGTCTTATGTATTGAGGTGCTCCTATGTGGGTGCATAGATTTTTACAATTGTTATGTCTTCCTTTTTGTCTCTGTATGCTTATTCTTTAATTCTTCTAGGTGTTTGTTAATTGATTCTTGCATTTTCTCCATTTTGTTTTCAAGGTTTTTTTTTTATCATCTTTACTGTCATTATTCTGAATTCTTTCTCAGGTAATTTTCTTATTTCCTCTTCATTTATTTGGATTTCTGTGTTTCTAGTTTGTTCCTTCAACTGTGCATATTTCTCTGCCTTTTCTTTTCTTTCTTTCTTTTCTTTTTAAAGTTATTGTGTTTGAGGTCTCCTTTTCCCAGGCTTCAAGAAAGTTGAATTCTTTCCTTGAAGAAGGTTGAATTCTTTCATCCTTTTGGTTTCTGCCCTTCTAAGGTTGATCCAGTGCTTTGTGTGAGCTTCTTATAGGGTGAGATTTGTGCTGAGTTTTTGTTTGTTTTTTCTCTGATGGGCACGGCTAAATGAGGTGGTACTTCTGTCTGCTGATGACTGGTTTGTATTTTTGTTTTGTTTGCTGTTTAGATGAGGTGTTGTGCACAGGTACTACTGGTGGTTGGGTGATGCTGAGTCTTGTATTACAGTGGTTTCCTTTATGTAAGTTCTCACTATTTGATACTCCCTAGGGTTAGTTCTCTGGTAGTCTAGGGTCTTGTAGTCAGTTCTCCCACTCCAAAGGCTCACGGTTTCATCTCAAGGTTTGCGTGGTTCTATATATTCTTTTCTGCTGGTCAGGTACTCCCGTCTGCTCTCAGCTGGTGTTCTGCATGCACTTCTGCATCTGAAGGTGTATTCCTGATGTGTCCGTGGAGATGTACTTCACATCGACCTACTCCTCCACCATTTTGTTCTCCCTGTACTGATTCAGCAGTCCTAATCTTCTGGAATCTTGACTGCAATGTTCAGGGCAACACTGGGGTTGAAATAATCAGCTCAGGCCACCACCAGGATGGTTTTTGTAGCCTCCATGCAGGTTCCAGGACAGTCTTTTCCAAGTCTTTGAGGTTTCTTCCAGGTCTGTGGTGAAGTTAGTGGTTGAGGGGCAGAAAGCTTCTGCATCTTACTGGGGATTCTATTCACCCCCTGGGTATGGACACTGCCCCACAGGAGACCTCGGCAGACCTGCCAGTGCGCAGAATCCACCAAATGCCTTGGTGTCTCACTCCTCTCCTGGGCCACGTGGTGAAGGCTGCATGCTCCAAGCAGGGCAGCTAAGGGCAGTGGATCCCATGGGTGGCAAGTTGGCAGAGGGTGTGCTGTCTGGCTGGAGGCACATCACTCCCATGGCTGGTGCAGGCTCAGGCGAGGGAGAAGGGCTCCTGGGGAAGTTGATGGCACTGGGGGCTGACTTTGGACTTTGCACTTGCTTCACCTCCGGTGGCCGGGCGCATCCTCCGGGTAAACAGGGAGTCACCAGTGGAATGGGGGGCCGGCTGCGGGAAACCTCAGCTGGCCGCCGCATAGAAAAAGTGCAGCAGCAGCACGCCGCTTTGAACCCCCGGCAGCGACTGGAGCAGAGAGCGAGCGACAGCACCCAGCTGCCTCCTTCCGGCTACGGGCAGCCCTTGCTCCCTAACTACCTCTTTAACATAAAAATCAGTAGCTTTCCAAAATCTAGACACTAAGTGAGATGGTATAAGGAAAGTACTGAACTTACAATATCATGCACAAAGATAAATTTACTTAGTCATAAGCTTAATAAGAGAGAAGCAGGACCTCCATTCTAAAGGAGATCAGCCCTGGGTGTTCTTTGGAAGGAATGATGCTAAAACTGAAACACTGGTACTTTGGCCACCTCATGCGAAGAGCTGACTCATTGGAAAAGACTCTGATACTGGGAGGGATTGGGGGCAGAAGGAAAAGGGGACGACAGAGGATGAGATGGCTGGATGGCATCACCAACTCGATGGACATGAGTTTGAGTGAACTCCGGGAGTTGGTGATGGACAGGGAGGCCTGGCGTGCTGCGATTCATGGGGTTGCAAAGAGTCGGACACGACTGAGCGACTGAACTGAACTGAACATAATTTTTAAAAAAAAACCCCATTTAGGATGTAAGTAAAAACTTGAATAAATGAAAAACTGTGATTTTCCTTGAATAAGAAAATTCAGTAAAGATGCAAAGTTTTCCTAAAGTAGAATCATATTAATAAAATTTACTAGTTTTGACTTATTTTTGGAACTAGTAAAGCTAGTTCTAAAACCTATTAAAGAAATAAGAAGGAAATAGGAGTTCATAATGAAAAATGATAAGTTATGGGGATACACTAAATCTGCCAAATACAAGAATGCCAAATACAAAATACAGAATATTTTGTACTGGTGCAGATAATTGCCAGACCCACTGAGGTCCATAAGGTAATTTAGAATCTGATACAACTGGGCTTTCAATCAGTTGCCACTGAAAGGAAAAAATTCTGGATGTTTACTTCATTCTTAGCCTTAAAATGAATTCCAGATTTGTCAACAATTCAAATGTTAAAATTAACTTGTTTTCTACCTTGCATCCTAGAAAATAATTCCACAAAAATACAAGAAGCAAATGGAAATTTAAAAAAATAATAATGGACAGGGAAAGTTTTTCTTTCTAAAAGCAATAAAAAGTTAAATGCTATTAGTTTTAAACAAAATAGTCACATAAAGTTAAAAGTAAATGTATTAAATACCTTAAACAAAGTCAAGCTAGGAAATATTTGTGATATGTAAGATATAGGGCTTTTAAGTTTAACTTCATTAACATGTAATAACCCTTCAAATCAACAATAAAAAAATCTAATTTTAAAATGGGGGACTTCCCTGGTGGTCCAGTGCCCAAGACTCTGCACTCCCAATGTAGCAGGCTTGGGTCTGATTCCTGGTCAGGGAACTCGATTGCATAGGCTGCAACTAAAAATATCCTCCAAGTCGGAGCTGAGACCAAATGCAGCCAAATAAATAAATATAAAAAAATAAAATGGGCAGAAAATAGTTAATAGAGAAATATGATTATCTTATAAATTTGAAAGAAGTGCTAATGAAATAAATCACAATAAAATAAATCTAGGAGATGCTTTTTACATAAACTTTGCAAGGATCAAACACTTTGATACTACACTATAGACAAAGGATGGAACAATAATTTCTCATGCACTTTTAGGGAAACGCAAATTGATATAAAATTTTTCAAGGAGGATTTGGTATCATCCAAATTTAAAATCTGCTTGATTTTTACAAGAAAATTCCATTTCTAAGAATTTATTGTACAGACACACTTTACATATTGATGTCATATTATACAGACATATGTGTTCCTAAGAATATATGTATAAGTTTGAGAGGTTTTATAATAAAAGAATGGGTACAGTATAATTGTTGATCAATAAGGAACTGGCTAAACAAATATGAGAGACTCATTGGTGTACTGTGAAGCTGTTAAAACAATGAGGGAGATTCAAATACAGTGATGAAGAAAAATTCTCCAAGAAATATGATTAAAGGAACAAAATAAGATGTGAAAATAACACATATACTACATTCTTTTATAAATGGTGATACATGTATTCACATTTTTCTGAAAGGAATCTGTTACTAGTGATTGAGTCTACAGAAAGGGAAATGGATTGGAGCGGGGAAAATTTTTTACCTTTTAGAGTATCTTTAGTACTTCCTAACCTGATTTGGTTTTCTAAATGAGATTTCATCCTAGTCCATTCTAAACTAGCTACTTCTTTGTTTTGACTCTGTGAAATTATGAATTATGAGTAAGAACAGGTGTTCTTGCTAGCAAAAATTAACACTTTTAAGTATAACCAGTACATCTTACAAGTGCTCTGATTTTAAATTCACAGTGTTTTTAAACTCTTTCCTTTTGATTTTTAAATTGCAATTGTGTGTCAGGATTCCACACAGGGAAATTATGAGAAATCAGTAACCATGACAATTAACTGAGCCAAAGAGCTTACCAAGACATCACCACCAATCGAGCTGAAGAGGCTATTAACATAGCAACAGACTTTCAAGGTCAAATCTAAATATTTTCTTTTCTTGATGTCAAGATTGGCCCGTTTTGGATTTTTCCTTTCTCTTGGCTTTTCCCAAACATCTTTTTACTTTTAACTGGTAATGTTTTGAGAAAGATGCTTTGCTCTCATGAAGTTTGGTGTCTAGAAAGACAGAAGGTTCGTGTTTTAACGGTCTCTGTATTTCCTATACTAACACTTCCATATGTTCATTTACTGAGCCCGGTGTGGCAGAGACAGAGTATGAGATGGTCTGCAGAGAAATACTCTCCACCCTAGCACTGCACTGACTTCTCCTTTTTGTCTCCGCTCCAGCCCTGTCTCAGCCAAAGGGCACCGGCTCTGCAACCATCCACTTCCATTGCCCATGGATTTCCCTAACTTGGTCTTTTGATGAGCTTTCTGGAGACTTTATGCTTTTATGTGAGATTCACATGGATTGAAGGAGTGTGGGATGATTCTTATTCTTTTCATTTTCTTGTGTTCCTCAGCCCAAATCACCTAAACTCATCCATGTACTGAGTTGATTAAACTCAGAAAGACCTGCTGGTCCATTCTGGGAAATCAGCAAAAACCTTTTTTTCTGCTGTGGACTTGGAAGTGTTTGACCAGAATAGAATTAGTGACCTTTGACAGTATCACATCTAATCTCCTCACTCTAAAGCTGGGAAAATTTAGCCAAGAGAAATACACCAATTTCCTGGTATCTCCTGCTAGTTGAGTGACAGAGCAAGACCCCAGACCCCTTGATCACCAGTCACAGGACCACCTGAGGGCCTTGTCTCGGGTTTGAGCCAGATGAAAATCAAATCTTTACATGAAAATTAAATCATCCCTCTTTCTATTTTGCATATGTGACAGAAGGGAGAGGTTGAATTTTAGACCCATATAACTGGATATTTGAAGTTTCTTGACTGTCACAGTTTGGTGTCATTTAGACAGGAGGTACCTAAAACTATGGGGCTTCCCTTATGGCTCAGTGGTAAAGAATCCTCCTGCCAGTGCAGGAGACACAGGTTCAGGGAAGATCCCCTGGAGAAGGAAATGGCAACCCATTCCAGTACTCTTGCCTGGAAAGTTCCATGGACAGAGGAGCCTGGTAGACTGCAGTCCAGTAAGTCACAAAAAGGTTGAACATGACTGAGTGACTGAACAAAAACCTAAAACTATAAGATATTTTACCCAAACCAGATCTTTGTATTTTCTACTAAATATTTACTGCTTCGTGACTTGGACCATCTTGATTATAGTTTCTTAACTTAAAGCATCCGTATTGGCCGTCATTACTTTAGTGGCTGTCCGGTGTCAGGCAGATGAACACACTAAGGAGAGAAAAGCTTCGAGTGGCCACCTTATGCAGAACCAGCTTCCTGAGTTATGAAACAGAACTCTCTCAAACAGTAGCCTTGCAGACTCCATGAGAGCCGGCATGACTTTCAGAGGACTGCTAAGTCGCTTCAGTCGTGTCTGACTCTGTGTGACCCCATAGACGGCAGCCCACCAGGCTCCAGAGGACTAGCAGATTTAAATGATCAAATGAAAAATTTAATCTCCCTTTTGGTAATGAATGCTGAGTGATCAGAGAGAAAGCTGGGACGAAGCATAATTCTGGAAAGTAAAGGGCAGCATGTAGACTAGGTAGGTGGCTGTCACCTCTTTGGCATGGGGGACTTGTGGGGGTGGAGGACCGGGCCAGCTCATGATTTTGGTGGCCTCTTCTGTAAATTAAAACCAAAGAGCATGCCATGCTCTTTAGGGTATTTCCAACTATAAGATTCTTAAGTGTGTGTTAGTGGCTTAGTCATATCTGACTCTTTGCAATTGCGTGGACTATAGCCCACCAGGCTCCTCTGTTTATGGGGTTCTCCAGGCAAGAATTCTGGGGTAGGTTGCCATTCCCTTCTTCAGGAGATCTTCCTGACCAAGGGGCCTAACCTGGGTCTCCCCCATAGAGGCAGATTCTTTACTGACTGAGCTACCAGGGAAGCCAGGATTTCTAAAGTTAGATTAAAAAATCACGTTTAATTGTCAAAACTACAATCTTATTCCTCTACCATCCACCACCAACCCCAGGTTTATCTCTAGCCTGAAAATAGATTGTAGTAATTTGCTATTGTTCAGTTGGTGAGCTGTGTCTGACTCTTTGCGACCCCATGGACTGCAGCACGCTTGGCTTCCCTGTCCTGCACTATCTCCCAGAGTTTGCTCAAACTCATGTCCCTTGAGTTGATGATGCAGCTACCCACTGTAGTAGTTAGTTAGTCCTATTTCCAAACATACTCCTTTAAATCACATAAAAGTCCAGCAGAAAATTCCAAGAGATGCCATGCTTAGATGAGAGTTACCTTAACCATCACAGGCATAGTTCAGAAGCCTTGTTCCTGGCCATCGTGGGTCGCGTGGGATCTATTTGTTTCTTTTTCTTTTCCCCCTGGGAGCCCCTTTCTGTCCTTGAGTCTAGCTCAGTGTGTTGTGATAAATAATGCAGCGCCGTCCCAACAGTTGCCTTAGCCATACGAGGAGTACATTTTAAAAAAGAGAACAAGCAGACACAGAAATGGAAATTAACCCCAGGCCTGCCAGACTCCGTCAGGAATAATGGCGTCACATAATTCCAGGGTTCAATGAGGAGTAGGTGCCTTTTTACTGACTCGGGCTCTTTGTCCTTGCCTTAGTGTGTCATTGTGGCAACTGTCATGTAAGGTTAATGACAGCCCCTCATTACCCTTGTCAAATATGTAATATTGTGGCCCAACAACGGGCTGAATGGCTTCTGCTTGTCAGACCCCTCTGTTTTGCCTAGCAGATGGTCACTGTGTTCAGAGGGGCCCGCGCTCAGATCCATCACACTGATATCCTGCGCACGCGTGTGCGCGGGAGGCACTGCCCCCATGGGACAGCGTGCGGCTGGAATGCTAATGGAGCGCTGGCCGGGTGACTTCGTCCTTCTCTACGCACCCCCCGCAACCCCCTGCCAGATCCCCATCAGATTTCTCTTAGGGAGAGGGGAAGACGGGGCCTCTCTTCTATTAATCCCAGTGACACGCGACACTTTTCAGCTGTGATACGCGCCCCTTTTCCAACCCTCTATTTGGATCACTTAAGAGGCTGAGCCCATGAAATGCAGACACATTCTATTCTTGGAGATGTGGAAACAAAGGGGGAAAAAGCTTCCGTGAGGGAAGTGGCAGTGGGCAGGCTTCACTGGAAAACAGCTACCATCCAGGTGGCAGGAAGCTCGAATTCTAGCTTGTGCGTTTGTGCCAAGGCGCGACCTGGCCTCTGTTTACTTCCCCAGGAAGGTCACCAGGCTGCAGGAGGGGAGAGACACAGGTCACAGGGTCAGACACAGCAAGGGGATGGGAGAAAGACGTCTCTCTCCCACCCCAGGGCTTCTCCAATTTTCTCATGTTCAGTGTTTCTTTCACCATGTCACTTCCTTTCTCAGAACTCAACAGTGGCTCCCAGTTGCTTCGACTGGGAGCAAAAATCAACTTCAACCCTAAATCACACCTGCAGAGTGAGTTACTGGGAAAGCCACTCTTTCCCCATACTAATCTGTTACAAACCTCTCCACCTTTTTCTGTGCCTGAGTTTTCTTGGCTTCAAGTCTTCACTCATGCCTAACTGTCCACATGAAACTCTCTCTCTAATCAGCATCTCTTTTTCACAGACATTTCTTGAGCACCTTCACCAGCCCCGCTTAACTCTGATAATCCCTGCTTCTCCAATTATTCCTAATAGATAAAGAATTTCTTTGTTAGTAGTATACATTCAAACTAAGAGAATTTTAGAATCTGAGGAACCTTGGAAATCATTCCATGCAACCAATTCATTTTCTAATTTCAACTTAATTTTATTTTTTACTTTTTATTTTATATAGGAGCATAGCTGATTAACAATGTTGTGATGTTTTCGGTGGGCAGCAAAGGGACTCAGCCATACATATGTGTGTGTGTGAGTACTTCAGTCGTGTCTGACTCTTTGCAACCATATGCATATACATAGATATATCAGTTCAATTCAGCTACTCAGTTGTGTCCTACTCTTTGTGACCCCATGGACTACAGCACACCAGGCTTTCTTATCCTTCATTATCTCCCAGAGTTTGCTCTAACTCATATACATATATACAGCCATAAATATATGTACCCATTCTCCTCCAACTCCCCTCCTATCCAGGCTGTCACATAACATGGAGCAGAGTTCCCTCTGCTATACCGTAGGTCCTTGTTGGCAACCACTTAATTTTGAAGACGAAGTAGTCTTTGTTGGTCAAGACTGAGTTCAAGGACCTAACATGATAGCAAGACCAGCCCTCGGGTCTTTCAATCCTGGGTTTTGAGTTTTTTCCCACAGCAGCCACACTCACTCCTTTTGTTTTAATATTAATTTTAGTTGTTTTTGTTGCTCAGTCATGTCTAACTCTTTGCGACCCCATGGACTACAGCACGCCTGGCTTCCCTGTCCTTCACTGTCTCCTGGAGTTTGCTCAAACTCATGTCTGTTGAGTTGGTGATGCCATCCAGCCATCTCATCCTCTGTCATCCCCTTCTTCTCATGCCTTTAATCTTTTCCAGCATCAGAGTCTTTTCTAATGAGTCAGTTCTTTGCATTAGGTGGCCAAAGTATGGGAACTTCACCTTCAGCATCAGTTCTTCCAATGAATATTCAGGACTGATTTCCTTTAGGATTGACTAGTTTGATTTCCTTGCAGTATCGTAGAGCGTGTCCTTATCAGTTTTCTCTGCAGTGGAGTGCAGACTCTCTGAGGCGTTGTATCCTGTGTTCCTTTGTGGTTCTGGCAGAACCCACCCAGGTCTGTTGGCACAGGGACATGGCTTCAAGTCACACCTCTGATGCCAATCCCTTTATAATCTTCACAACATCTAACACTTGGCCAGATTATCTGCTGGCACTAACCTAGAAAGTGACATTTTCTGTTTTATCTTCTGAGTGACCCATCCCTGTGGCCAGCCATTCACCGTGAAGCAGTCTGCATGAGTGAACTGCCCTGTTAGGTCTTATTGAGCAGAGAAACTTGCAGCCTAAAACAGGGAGGGGTTGTTACTCCGTGGGTGGTGTTGTTACTCCAGTGGAGTTGTTACTCCACTGCTTCTCCATGAACCTTCCTATGACGTAGGAAGTGACGCTGAAATAAATCAGAAGAATTGCATCCAGCCTTTCCAGGACGGAAAAGGAACTAAATCCACAGGTCTTTCTAACCAAGTGTCTGTGGAGGAAGATACTATTTCAGATGATTATAGATTTGGCATTTGCTGAGTGTCCTTTTTTCCCTCCCTTTCATCAAATATGTGGAAATTTCCACTTCAGTGTTGAAGAACTTTATTTCTTAAACCAGATCTTTGATGACCATAGAATACATCTGTTCTTTTGGCTCTCAGTCTTCCCTCCGAAGTTTTATATTGTTTCATTTAGTTGTGGTTTTGCTCAAATCATACAGTGCACAAGCACTGTCTCCATGGCTTTTGTAAACCATAGAATTCTTCCCCCTGAATAGCATCGAAGTTACACCCTGTAACTGCCATTTAACAATCATGCCCTGCTCTCTCCACAAACATTTGCTGAGCACCCAATAGTTCAAACAGTATTCTAAAATAGAGAAAGAAGCAAGACAAAATCCTTGGTCTTCAAACACTGCCTAGGGGTTAAGGAGTTATATAAACAGATAAGTCTTATTGTTCAATCGCATCCTTTTCCTTCCTCTGATCTAATCCAACCCTCTCTCCCTTCTCACACTCGAGTTTTACAATCTGCCTTCAGCGTTCTTGTCCACACTCACTAGTCTTCCCTAGATTCCCAGATTCTTCTCTAAATTTTGCTTCCACCTCCTGAATCCTTAAGTGGCACTCAGCTGTTCCACAAAGACTTGGAGGTTCATTGTGTGTTTTCTCAAATGGCAGTTACTCAGGGCTGAGGATGGAGTTGGTGTCCTCTTCCATCCCTATTGCCAATTCTGGCCATTATTTCTGCTCCATGTTATTAAAAAAAATCCAACTCCATCCTATTACTTTGAACCCTATACCATCTGGTAAAACCACCTGTCACTCCTTAGTATGTGGGAGTAATCTCTTGGTAACCAGCTCCTTGTTTATCATGGATTCTGTATCACAAAGATGGCCTAGTTCCTTGACCACTGATCTTTAGTGAGTCTTTTCCACTGCCCATCTTTCTCCTACAGTCACATTCTGGATGTTGCTATAATCAGGAAGGGTATTACATGGAAGGGTATTACATTTAAAATAACATAAATGAAATGGCCTATTCTCTCCCATCAACTTCCACCTAATTCACTTGTTGAAATATACCCTGGAAGCACCATTCCATAGATTTCTGCCATCTATTTTCCTCCCCATTTTCTCCTTGCCATCTGATCCCATGAGGATTCAGTGGTAAATCGTTATTATCACTTCCTTGCAAAAAGCCTTCAGTTGATCTGCCCCAGTTTTCATCCACCATGTTTTCCATCCATAATATTTCTTGGCAAAATACCAAACCAGGATAAATCCAACCATCTGTCTCCCTGTGGCTACATCTGAGCAGCTGATTGCCATTGGTGAAAATAACAAACTGGACAGGCAGGTTTTCCTTCAAATGTATCAATAGCATTTCAAATGAGTACTTAACATGTCCCAGAAATCTATATTTCTTTAGGAAGCATGCCCTAAAAGACCATCATATCACTTCCTCTCTCTTCAATCCGCTCTCCATCTCCTTCCGCAAAACATTTCTTGCCTGCTCTTCCTGCACCCTTTCTGGATTCCCCAAGTCATTGCTCACAGGGCATCTAGGCTGAGTTTTTAAAAATGCAAATGGATTACATTTGTCTCCTATTGGAACCATTAAAATGATGTCCCTTTGTATCAGAACAGCGTGCAGACTCCTCTGTGAGGCTGCAGCTTCTATGTCTGCCGTGATTCTCACGCCCCAGGTGCTCTCCTGCCAGGTCCATTACTGCCATCAGTGCCTGTCACACAGATCTCTGTCCCCTGTTGTCACACTCGCTGCCTTCTCTTCCTCTGACTAACGCCCCTTGTGTCTCAGATCAAACCTCCCTTTCTCAGAATAGTGTTCCCTGAACTCTCCCTCCCCAGCTCTTTCCCTCCCTCAGCTTCTCCTGGACACATAGTTCTTCCTGATCCAACAGCATCATTACAACTTACAGCCTGCATTTACACATGCGATTCATTGTTTCATTTCTAGACCTTTTACTTGACTCCACCAAGGAAGGCATCTTGTCTGTTTCGTTCATTGCCTACTCAAATTATAATAGAGTTATTGCCCCATAGTGGGAGTGCTTCTCGGCCTTTTGGCTAAGATCACATGCACTATGGGTCTTCCCAGGTGGCTCAGTGGTAAAGAATCTGCCTGCCAATATAGGAGACATAAGAGATGCAGGCTTGATCTCTGGGTCAGGAAGATCCCCTGGAGAAGGGAATGGCAACCCACTCCAGTATTCTTGGCTGGAGAATTCCATGGACAGAGGAGGTTAGTGGAAGTGGGCTGCTATTTCCTCCTCCAGGGGATCTTCCTGACCCAAGGATCGAACCCCAGTCTCCTGCATTGCAGGTGGTCCCTTGCATTGACAGCGGATTCTTTACCGGCTGAGCCACCAGGGAAGCCTTATTTTATATATAATAGTGTGTATATGTCAGTCCCAATCTCCCAGTTTATCCCTCCTCCCATCCTCCGATAACCATAAGCTTGTTTTCTACATCTGTGACTCTATTTCTGTTCTGTAAAGAAGTTCATTCTTAGTGTTTTATTTCTTATTCTAGAATAAACGTTCCTGAAATACAGTGGCTTTTAAAAATACAGACTGTGTCTTTCTGATTCCTAATAGTAGCTGTTCAATAAACATGTACGGATCTCGTCATGAATAATGACAGGCAGATGTCCTCACTGCGCTGGAACTATGCCAGTTTCTTAGACAAAATAGGAAGAATGCCAAGAATGCTGTGCTGTGCTAAGTTGCTTCAGTCATGTCTGACTCTTTGCCACCCCATGGACTGTAGCCCACCAGGCTCCTCTGTCTATGGGATTCTCCAAGCAAGAATACTGGAATGGGTTGCTGTGCCCTCCTCCAGGGAGATCTTCCCTACCCAGGAATGGAACCTGAGTCTCCTGCATCTCCTGCACTGGCAGGCAGGTTCTTTATCACTAACGCCACCTGGGTAGCCCAATGCCAAGAATACCAACTGTCAATCTCTGGCTCCACCTTCTAGAACTATGATTTCCTAGTCAGTAAAACAGGCATGAAAGTAGCTCCTCCTCTCCAAATTTCAAAAATGAATAAGATAAGCTTGAAAAGAACACCAATGATTGGGAGAGGCAGGCCTTCTTTCTCAGGCTCTAAATTCCAAGCAAAATTTTCAAAACACTGTTGATCAGCCAACATCTGCCTGCCTGACTCGGGCTCAACTGAAATCACTGGGACCTTAATTTTCACCCGCTTTTGAAGAGAGTGTGAACAGAGGATTATAAAAAGCTGTGTGGTGGTTTAGTTTGTGACTGCCTTCTTTTCCCCTTGTCTAAACTACTTGGGAAAAAAAAAACATAAGACAGCTGTGGAATGAGCCAGTTCAGCAATCTGTTTCTCGCCTATCATTCCGCCCCACTGTCTGTGTGTTCCTCTGGGAAGGAATCCTGGGGAAGAGATGGCAGGAAATCACAGGCAAATTCTAGAACTTCTCGGGGCTAGGAGCAGGCAGGAAAAGCACAATAAAAACTGTAAAATGCCAGCGCACAGCCAGCTACTCCCTTGGGGCTGATCAGAGGAAGCTGGCCTTCCTCCCTGGAGACTGAGGCATTTGAAATTAATTGTTTCCATTTTATGCAGACACTCCACCTGAAATGAAAGGAATAACATAATCCAGTGCAGTAATGGGCCTCCTTATAAATGCGAGTACACACAGACACGCACATGTGTACATGCCAGAGAAAGCAAGTGTTATTAGCATGTAATTAAATGATCAGGTATCTTCCCCTGTGGCTCAGACGGTAAAGAATCTGCCTGCAATGCAGGAGACCTGGGTTCAATCCCTGGGTCAGGAAGATCCCCGGAGAAGGGAATGGCTACCCACTCCAGTATTCTTCCCTGGAGAATCCCATGGACAGAGGAACCTGGCAGGCTACAGTCCATGGGATTGCAATGAGTGGGACACGACTGAGTGACCAACACTAAGTATCTCCATACTGTCAATTTTCTAGGTAGTAACACTGTCCCCAGTGAGTGAGCAGTATGATTTTTTAATGTTTTTTCCAGCTTCCAAGTCCCACAGCATCTTTATTGCAGTGTTGGGTTACGCCCCGCCTGCTTGTGTTTCACAAGCTGATGAGCAGACAGAATACTGTCTGCTTGCTGATGGTGACTGTTCCTTAGAAGGAAATGAATCCCTGGGGCTTCTTGTCCAGAGCAGAGGGTTTAGCTTTGCAGATCCAGGTGTGGCTCGTCCACTCCATTGCTCCAAATCTGCCCAGAAAATTCCAGTTTCTTCTCATGACTCTGTCTATGGTCTATTTTGGGCCTAACATTTGTTTACCTTAATTCCCTTCTTCCTTCTCATCCCCATCAGATTCCATGTCCCAGTCCCTTTATTCCTCTCCTTGTTTGGGGGACACAAATTGTTCTTCCCTGTTTCTGTGTTTTGTTGCTGTTGTTCAGTCACTAAGTTGTGACTGATTCTTTGTGACCCCCGTGGACTGTAGCACTCCAGGCTCCTCTGTCCTCCAGTATTTCCCAGGGTTTGCTCAAGCTCCTGTCCATTGAGTCAATGATGCCATCCAACTACCTCATCCTTTGCTGCCCTCTTCTCCTCCTGCCCTCAATCTTTCCCAGCATCAGGGTCTTTTGCAATGAGTCAGCTCTTCACATCAGGTGACCAAAGTATTGGAGCTTCAGCGTCAGCATCAGTCCTTCCAGTGAACATTCAGGGTTGCTTATCTACATGCTTACCTTGTTCCTCGGCCTGGTGTTCCTGTCTCTTCCTTTCTTTATTCAAGAAGCCTAGTTGTTCTTCAAGTCCCTGCTCAGATTCCCTGTCTTCTGGGAAGCCAGAAACGTGTTTTAATGTACCCTCCTCATTGATCTACTGGCTCTGAGCCTCCAGACTTCAGTCACGCTTTTTATTTTTAGTACCCACTCCACATTCTGACTTGTCATTTGCATTTCTGTCCATCTCACCCACAAGAGTCTGTGAGTCCCCTGGGACTTGGGGTTCTATCAACTTCACTTTGGCACATTTTCACAGACACTCCATACATTGCCAGATACGCAGTCGGTGTCCAATGACCAGATGGTGCAGTGAAGTAAATCCAAGTCGATTCCTGGGCTCATCAGGTCAGCTCTCTCCTTTCCTCCAAGTATCTGTCTTTGGAGTGTGTTTCTCAAAGGAAAAGCTGGTGTGGCTGCCCTTGTGGGAAACCAGCACACAGAAAGCGCTCAGAGTGGGTGCAAGGTGGGGCTCACATGATACCTGGAGGTGAGGGGCTGCGGGCGCATTGGATTCTCAGTTGTCCAAACACTGCTTGAATAAAAGACAATGCAGGTGTCCATTCATATAAGAATGCAGCATTTGCTCAAAGCAGAAACTAAAAAATGTATTAGTTCCCCTCTTCATCCCTGAAAGGATGTTGTTGCTGTTGTTCAGTTGCTCAGTCATGTCCTACTCTGCGACACGATGGACTATAACACATCAGCTTCCCTGTCCTCCACTGTGTCCCAGAGTTTGCTCAAACTCATGTCCGTTGAGTCGATGACGCCACCCAGCCATCTCATCCTCTGTTGGCCTCTTCTCCTCCTGTCCTCAATTTTTCCCAGCATCAGGGCCTTTTGCAGTGAGTCAGCTCTATGCATCAGATGGCCAATGTACTGAAGGTATATGAGCTTTTAAATTTATAAATTGATGTTGAGTTAGTTTCCAGTCCTCACTTTGGAGGCATTTGTTTTTATCAGCTCTGGACTATCTGAAGAGCAGGAAACATCATGTCAAAGTCGTGTGTGTTCGTTTTTGTCTTCCTCCTAAGGAGAGAAGCACTTACCAATTTGGGGATGAGGGTTAAAAAGAGCACGATAATAACAACAAGCAACAATTGCATAGCAATTTGCAGCCTACAGGCCCTTCAATCTGCTATTTCATTTAACCCTCAAGACAATCTTGTGAGGTTGGTCTTATTGCCCCCACTTTGCAGAGGAGGAAACTAGGGCTAATGATGTTTAAGTGACTTGTCTAGGGTTATATAAAAGCCCTGAGACTGACAGAATGCTATTTATTCAGAGTAACATAGAGTGAATTGAACTCCAGGATGATTATGCTGGAATTTTCCTCTATAATAATGTGCAGCCCTGACTGACTGCTTACAATGGAACAGACACTGTTCTAAATGCTTTCCATGTATTAACTCATTTAATCCTCAAACCACCATGTGAGGTAGGAACGGTTATTATTACCCTCATTTTACAGATGGGAAAACGGAATTCCAGAGAGGTTAATTATCCCAGTCTTGCTCACATAACGGATAAATGACAGAGTGAAAATTGAAACGGAGGCAATCTGGCTGCCAAGTCTGTATTCATAACCACTAGAGGTGACTGCCTCAGGGAGGATGTGGTACCACTGTGAGGCAGTGACTCTGATGAATAGTAATAGAATGCTTTCATCCTTGCATGAGTGTTTAGTGTTTTTAATTTAAGACTTTCAAAATCAACAGAAAACATTTTAGAGATAGAATCTTGGGGTCCCATCTCCTCTTTTTCCTTCTGTGCACACCCACTGCCCAGAACAGTGCTCCGTTTACAATATCTGTTGATATTTTTCTGGCTCAGAAAAATATCTGTTGAATGAATGTAAATAATGCCTCCAATACTCAGCAGTAGCTGGTGAAAATAGCTCTTTTGACCAGACCATGAATTTATTTTCAACTCTTTCTCTGTGTTCAAGTTGAAATTGTCTTCTCTTTTTCTCCAGCTGTTGCTGTTCACCTTCGGGGCTCTGTCTGTATGTCACTTGCTTTGAGAAGTGTGTCCTACCCCTTTCCTACTTCACCACCACCATGAGTCAATCAGATGCTCCTTCGAGAGAATACGTAGTTCCATATTTTCCCTTTATGTAATATTTAAAATACTTGCGTCAGTTTCCTTTCTAAGATTCTGCATGTGTGCGTGTGCACCACACACACACACACACACACACACACACACACACACAGAGTCATTTCTGTGCAGGCAAGGATGGTGTGATTCATTCCTGCTGTTTCTCAGGGGACTTGAATGGTAAACGTTCAAATTGTAGCTATTTGTTTGAGGAATAAATGAGTGAAGGAATCCACGTTAGCATCAGTTACCCAGAAGTGTTCACTGATTAATAGAAATGTATAAACAAAACGCATAGCCTTAACTAGTAAAGCAGTTGTTAAAAGTCTTTTCAACACAATTTTTCTAGAGCTTAAGGGACATATTTCAAATGTGGAGTCTCCGTACATTTTCTTCTTTCATTTAGAAGGGCTCAGAAAGTGGTTACGGTGGCTTCTGATTCTTGCTTGTTAGCTCCTATTCTGAGAGGTTTTTTTTTTCCCCCGCCGGAATGTGATCTGCTGTAACCTTGCCCTGGCTTGAGTTGGGATATTCCTTGGTGCTGCTGTGAATGGTATTTGTTCCTTTTTGGAGTGGAGAAATTAAAAATGATCACACACAGGAAAATTGATCTCTTCTTGATCAAATTTTCCAGATTAACTCCCTCTGTGAGTTTGAAAATTTTTTATTTTCATGAGCATTTATTTGTTGGATGGGAGATTAGGGATGTAGAAGGGAGAATAGGACAGGACATATCTTAGTGGGACATCGACCAGAAATAATGACATCTAGAAATGTTCAGTGGAAATATCTTGAAAGATCCTAGACTTAGATGGTATTCATACTCCAGGCATATTAACATCTTAGTGTTTATTTTGCTTTGTCTTATAATTTGGTATATTTTGATCTCTGGCTTTTGAACTCTGAATTTGACAATGTACCTGGATTGGCAAAATTAATTTTCTCATAAACTGTCAACACTGTCATGTGGATGACACTGTCAAATAGTATGCCATGAAGACTTCTGCTCAAGTGACTTACTTCTAAAGAGACTTTTTTAAAAATGAAAGCCAAACTGCAAGGCTGGGAAAATGCAATTTTTGGTCACTGTGTAAACTCAGTGTTTCTATCTGCCCCAGATCTTAAGTTGATCGTCAAACAGATAATATTAAAATCTACTCATTTTTACAGAAATGTAATTTCTAATAATTAACAATAATTCAATAAAGAATTTGTAGAAATGTCTTGTTCTTGGTTATAGGATTCATTATCCTTGAGTCTTTTCTAACAGGATAAATTTATAATTTTCTGCATATATAATTTTTAGAAAATCTGTGTCACATAGATTCAGTGGGGTTTTGCCTGTGACAAATTCTTTTTTTGTAAAGTATCTTGTCATAACAGATTTTAAAGTCTTGTTTATTTAAATATAATTTTACAGTGTATCCTGATGCTCAAGTGAGAAACCTGAAATTGCTGTACTTATGATCTTTCTCCGTCTTTATATTTTCCACACTGGCTGTTGATATCTGATTGTGTAATAGCATCCTTTCATTAACTTTTAAATTCTAAAGTGTTTTCGAAGAGAAAAGAGAGAGAGAGAGACTGATATTCATCCATTAATAATAGCCATTTTCTTTTAATTTAGCAATAGAATCCCCTGGTTTTCCTTGGCTACCTTTGATTAAGACTGCATCCCGAAGGCTTCCTTGATAGATTTGGCCAAAAGATTATGTTTTGGCACTTCTGCTTTATTATGTAAGCTGAAGTGACATATATAACTTCCATAAAGTATCCTTGTGAGTAAGGGTCAAACTTTATTTTAAACTCTCTTCTTTCTTCCTGGTTAGAATGTGGATAGGAGGGCTGGATCTGGAGCAGCTCTTTGGGACTGTGTGGTAAAGTCACATGCTGAGACTAAATAGCAGAGCTAAAAGATAGAAGGAGGATCCACATGCCAGTCTTTCTTTTCATATTATTTTTTTGTTGCTGTTACTGGGTTGTACATTCTTTTCAAAATATATCTTTTCAGAATCCTGACTCTATACGTATTTATTTATTGCAGAATCTTAGTTCCCTGACCAGGCATTCAACCCCGGGACCCAGGGCAGTGAATGTACAGAGTCCTAACCACTGGACCACCGGGGAATTCCCTACTTATCAGTCTTGAATTGTCCACCACTGGACTTTGTTTACCTGAGATAGGTTTTTGTCTTAAAACTTGTCATGCTACTCTGCTTTTAAACTTAACATTAACCAATGTAAGGAGCTAGAGTAGATTCCATGAGACTATCTCAGGCAGGTGTTCAGAGCTGTGTTATGAAGTCATTTGTCCTTGTGGAATTCGGGGGGATAGCCTTATAGGCAGCTGGGACCCTACCCTGGGATCTGTGAGGTCCTGTCTGTGGCCTCGGGAGTGGTAGGTACGGTCAGTCATTCTCCTAGGGTCCGCTGTGTGTTGGCAGGCTGAGTGAACAGCGGTCCAACAGGAATGGTGTGTAGTGTTATTTCTGACATCTCCGGCAGGGATAGTGGGGTTGTTTCAAGAGAGAAGTTACTTGCCAATTCCTAGCCATCACCACTTCATATTCATATTTTGAGCTTAAATACGTCTCTGTTTAACCCAAGAGCAAAAATAAGCCTTTCCTCAAATCCTAATAATTACCTAGGAACATCCAAGCATCCTTAAACACTTAAGCACATTATTAAAGTTTCGTGGAGATTTGAAAATGGTTCTGACAACATATGCTTTAGAAGAGGATTTACAAACTTTAGAAAGAAAGCTTATTAACACGTGAAACAGTTTTATGACAATCACTTAGACTCTAGTTCTCTCTTTGATGGAAATATTTTATGTATGCTCTTTCACTCAATCCTATCTGACTCTTTATGACCCCATGGATGGTAAACCACCAGTCTCCTCTGTCCATGGAATTTTTCAGGCAAGAATACTGGAGCAGATTGCCATTTCCTACTCCAGGCAATCTTTCCCACCCAGGAATCAAACCCGAATCTCTTGCTTCTCCTGCATTGCTGGCAGATTCTTTACCACTGTGCCACCTGGGAAGCCCAGAAATACTTTGTACTACCTCTTTAAGCCAATGAATTAGTTTCACTTTGCCTTATCTTTCTTTCTTTTTTCTCAAAGAATAAAAAGAATGAATAAAGAAAAGTCTGAAAAACAGTAGTGGAACTAGGACCATGATATGTTATACCACCCTATAAAATATATGTGACGCTAAAAGTAATATTTACCTATCCTTTATAGTTGAAGGATAATAAAATTTTTATGAATCTATGTGAGTGTATTTCTTATGTATAGATAAGGTTCTTAAATTTCTATCCTGAATAATCTTCTTGATTACTGAGAATGTCTCAGTTTCTGATAGCGCAACTCTTTATGCTTGGAAGGAAGAGTAGAGAGTTCGTTAAGTGGCAGTTGCCACTGAAAATCCCCTGAACCAGTGTAAAAGCCTCTTCTCTAGTGCATTGGGAATAAATCAATAGACATGGTAGACAAAAGACTTAGTAAATGGCTCCCTTTCAAAACCATGATGCAGCCAGACACATTATATTTTTAAAATACGAATCATTAGTGTTAATAATTATAACTCATATTGTAATTAAACATTTTAGAGTTACGTTTCTCTAGCTTCCTTTAATATGTCTAACTTCAAGGCTATAGCAAACTACAGCCATTGTTGGTGAAATTAAACTGTAGTTTGATTGCTCACTTAGATCATTTATGAAGCACCAGAGAGTTGAGACTGAGAATGGTAACTCTGGGTAAAATAATTTAACTCTGAACAACTATTTTAACATTTCTTCATTTGATAGAAAAGAGAGAGGCAGAAGTATATTGTTGAATTACCTCTAAATCTTAAAATGAAGGTGCATATCTCAATTAGAGTACTATTTTCAGAGGCTAAGAGAGCATTTGGGGTGGGGGTTCCCAGGAAAGAGTTCCTTCCTGGATTATTTGATTACGTGGGTAATTCCAGAGAGCTTGTGTGAATTATCTCAGTTTTTTTTTTCTCCTTCCTTATTTATATCTAGCCAACATCAAATGCTGAAGATTCTTTAGTTTAAAAAGGAGTTCGCCCTTTTGAGTTTTGCAAGGCAGACATCCACATGGTCACTCACCTTATTTTTAAATTAGCTGCACCTGTATCTTCATGTCCTTTAGGAAAATTCTGTAGAAAGTACACTGAATGGTGGGGCATCTGTATATTTAGCCTTGCCCCAACCATTGCATCCTTACAGTTCTAAGTTCTGCTTTTCACATAAAAGTTCCTGATTTTATCTAAAGTCTGATTGAGGAAGAGAGTGTATCTTTATTTAAATACTTCCTGGTAAGAAAAAATTCATGATATCCTATTTCAATGTTTAACACCCTTCATGCTTCATAGAATACTCTTGAATCCAAATTTTGGGAAAAACATTTTTTTTTTCCTCTCACATCAAGACTCAAATTCCTTTTTGGAATCTGCAAGCATCACCTCTCTCTTCCCTTTCCTGTCTTTTGCTACAATGTGGGAAGTATAACAGATGAATGCCATGGAGCCTCAAGTCAGGTCTGGCTCTCTGTCCATCTCTAAGGCTCTCCATATGGCTTATGAGAGTGGTGCCCCAAATCTTAGACTTCTTTTCGGGGAAGAGGGGGAGTATTACCTTTGGGAGATCTGGCACCATTTATTGATAGCTCCTGGACCCCAGAGAAAGAGGTGCTGGTGAGAACTTATGAATCCACCTTGTGTCTGGCTGTGGGAGGAGGTGCTGTGATTTGCAGCTGACCACCATGTGTGGAGGAGGCTCCGTTCCCAATGGAAGGTAATGAGGTGCTATTTCCAGTGGGAGGAAAGGGATGCTGGAGAGACAGAAATAACAGATGTCTGCTCCAGGCAGAAAACTATAAATAACCGGTACCTTGTATGTCTGTGCCACGTTTCTATAGCTATACCTATATCTGCATCTGCATATCTGCATATGTGTCAGTATCCATGTTTGTTTGGGTCTACATCCACCTATTGTCCATATGGGCTTCCCTGGTGGCTCAGTGGGTAAAGAATCTTTCTGCAATGCAGGAACCACAGGGGATGCAGATTCCACCCCTGGGTTGAGAAGATCCCCTGGAGGAGGGCATGGCAACCCACTCCAGTATTCCTGCCTGGAGAATCCCATGAACAGAGGAGACTGGTGGGCTACAGTCCATGGGGTAGTAAAGAGTCAGACACAACTGAAGTGACTTAGCACACACAAACATATTGTCTATATAAAAATTATTTATTCTATAGCATCTTGGAATATGTTTCTGTTAAAGACGATCCATTATACGAATGTAGCCACTGAATAAATATTTATCGAACACTGACAGTACATATACTTCCAAGAACATACAAAATTAGGTTCAAATGGTTCTTGTCCTCTATGTCTTATTTTTTTCTCAACCATTAGAATTAATGTTGCTTCAAAGCAGGTGAGATATTCTTACAACATTTTGCACACAGTATGCACATATGATTTATGAACTTTTTCTTTATATGACATTGGCAGGAGGAATACTCCTGGGAGAAGTGTGACATTATATATAATTTAAAGTCTTCTTGTATTGCAGATATAAAATTTCTCACCTGAAATCTGAACTTTTCAGTTATTTAAATCTGGTGTTTCTAGCCATTGGTTTTCCTTTCATTCCTGAGGAAGATGCTATCCCTCCAGAAAATACTGTTGGTGTTATCTGCAGAGATACAGATTCTACAACTAATTTTTAAAGCACCAGTCTGGTAAATAAGCTCAAGATTAATATAGAAGAATATGACTAAGTAATAAAGATGTTTATGTAATGAAGAGTTGTTTTATTATATTTGGCAATGGTTCTGAAATCTTTTTTTATTCCAGAGAATGCAGTAGTTTTATTTAAAATGTTATATAGAATATTTTGAATCTCTGATCTAAAATATGATTTGCAATGATGAGATGAAAAACATATCCATTAGTAGCAGCAGTTTGATAGCAGCCCCCATATTTACTTTTATTAATTTTCACTTTTTCATCTTAAAATGAATTAACCATCTTGATGGTTTGCTCTAGGGGTTACTGTGTGAATTTATGAGTCAAACTGATTATGGTGCAAATGGAAAACATAGAGTTTATGACCTTTCAAACACTTAAACTAGATTCTGAAATAGGACTATATGAATTCTGCTTCTGAAATGTTACTTCCTATCATGGTACTTCATACATTATAAATTCCATGATGCAATTACATATATAAAAGTGAGATTCAGGATTTATTCACTTCCAACCAAGTGAGTAAAAATTCTTTAAACTATCTTGAGAAAAGAAAAAAGAAAAAAAAAGGGGGTGTGTGGATCATTCCTTGACTCATACAACCCATCCATGCCCAGGCTGGGGTAGATCTAGCCTCAGGGGAAATAAAGTCAAGGTCTGAAGGAGTAACTGACCTCAGCCACTCTGTCCATTGATCTGTTCTGTCTTTTTCCCCTACCTTTCTGTCTCTCCTTGGCTTTTATGTCCTGGTGCTTAGAGAATCAGATCTCAGGCTTCTCTTTCGGGGGGATATTACCTCTAGAAAATCAAGGATCACATATCTTTACAATCTTCAGACCCAAGGGAAAGAGGTGCTGATGGGAACTGAGTCCACCCTGTGTTTGGCAGTAGGAGGTTTTCAACCATGAGAACGTAGAAAGGGGAGGGCCAGCTCCGCAATGGGAGGACTGAAGGATTAATATTATTTCCAGTGGGAGAAAGGGACATTGGAGAGACAGAAATTAAAGGTATTTACTTTCAGAAAGAAAACCTTTTGCATATATATTTTACCACTTTAGAGCCTCACACAAATTACTGAAGACCCCAGAATTTGGTGTTGGACTTTACTTGCAAATCTTTAATTGGGTTTCCCTAGTGACTCAGATGGCAAAGAATCGGCCCACATCGCAGGAGACCTGAGTTCCATCCCTGGGTTAGGAAGATCCTCTGGAGAAGAGAATGGCTACACTCCAGTATTCTTGCCTGGAGAATCCCATGGACAGAGGAGCCTGGTGGGCTACAGTCCATGGGGTCACAAAGAGTTGGACATGACTAACACTTTCACTTTCAAATGCAAAGTAGCATGATAATGAATAGATCATCTGATATCTAAAGACTCTGAATTAGAATCCCAGCCTTTCTTACCTCTTAGTAACTCTGTGGCCTTTCTTCTGGATAGATTTGTGGTCCTTCAGAATTTATAGGTTGAAGTCTGACCTCCAGGGCTTCAAAATGTGACCTTGCTTGGAGGTAGGTTCTTTATAGAGACCCTCATTTTAAGTTAGAATGAGGTCTTTAGGGCAGGCTCTAATCCATTATGCCTGACACAAAGGGGAAGTTTGGACGTAGAGTCAGACATACACAGAGGAAAGACAATGTGAGATAGCCATCTCAAGGCTAAGGAGAGCAACTTGGAACAGATTCCTTCATCATGGACCTGAGAAGAAACCAATGCAGCCAACACCTTGATTTTTGACTTCCAGCCTCCAGAACTTTGAGACAATACATTTCTCTTGTTTAAGCCACACAGGTTGTGATACTTTGTTATGGTGGTCCTAGGAAGTTAATACAGCCTTGAATATCTTACTTCAATTTGTACAGTCACTCAATAGATATTAACACCTTTATATATCCCCCTCTTCTTCCTTTACCTCTTACTCATTGTCCTGTAGTCCAGAAATACGACTGACAAGTTTTGTATCCTTCTGCCCTTTCAAAAGTAAAATACGTTTTAAAAGCATTTGGCTGCCTTAGGACAGATCCAGGTGAGAATTTAAATAATCTACCAAGGAAGAGGAAGCAATAGCTATTTTAGTAGATGAAAATACTGGGTTTTAATTGAAACCTTATTAAGTAAGGAGATGTAATAGCTTCAGAGTATAAGCTATTACAGAGTGTAAGTGCTCAGGAGGAAAGTTCTAGAGTTAGACAACCTGCATTTTGAATCTCAGTCCTGCATTTACTATGTAATCCTGGGTCGGTTATATAATCTCAGTGTATTATATAATCTCCCAGTGTATCTCAGGTTCCTCTTCTATAAAATGGGGGTACTAATAGCTGTGGATGGTGCTTAGTCTCTCAGTCGTGTCCAACTCTTTGTGACTCCATGGACTGTTGGACTGTAGCCCGCCAGCCTCCTCTGTCCACGTGATTTTTCAGGCAAGAATACTAGAGTAGGTTGCCATTTCCTTCTCCAGGGGATCTTCCTGACCCAGGGATTGAACCTGAGTCTCCTATGGCTCCTGCATTGCAGGTAAATTCTTCATCCACTGAGCCATCGGCGAAGCTCCACTAATACTGAATCAGGATTAAATAAGTTAATAAATACAAAGCTGGGAACAGTTCATGGACTACAGTAAGCTCTCACTAGGGGCTGGCTTTTGCTATTTACTTCCCTCGAGTTTCCTCTCAAGACTGGTTTAAAATGAAGAGTGCTGTGAATGTTCCAGGGTGGAAAAGTATAAATCATCCTGCACCACAACATCTACTATATAGATATACTTCTAAATATCTTCACTGTAGAACTGGCTTAAGAATTCAGCATTTTAAAAGACTCTCCTATAAGCAGGAGGAGGCAGAATGTTCATGGGGTATCTCATTGTCTCTCAAGGCAAGGAAACGCAAAGCTCTATTTCTCTCTTGGCTGAGACATCTATACAAGCATTCAAGAATTCAGGGCAGGATTACTCAGGAAGCACAAGAAGATTATCCCCTCGCTGCCTCATTTATCCACACACACAGCTCCAGCTGTAATTGGCGTCCTTTATCTTTAATGCCTGGGCCCTGATAGAACGAATGCCCTTTGTACAGCAACACACCTGGGAGATGCCACCATCCGCTTCCTAATGAAAGAAATGCGAGGGGGTCTTCACAGAGACACCAGAAAAGAAGCAGCTGCTCTTGTGATGATCGTGCCAAGAAGGCCGCTCATACCTGAACACAACCTGCTTGTGTGCAACACTTTTAACAACCTGGTCAAACACACACATTTCCCACTTTAAACCTTGGCTTGATCTGTGGAATGATACTCTTAACGGTAACCTTGCAGGAGGACAGACTAACTCAGTGATATAATTGCCTGTGAAGTAATTTATAGCTCAGGTATGGGTGCAAGTCAGGCTAACAGTGGTTTATGGTCCTTGGAAACTTTGCCTCGTGTCCCGGCATAATGGAGATTTGTGTGGTCTGTTTTCAAAAATCCAGAAATTGTTCTCACACTTGATCTGCAAATTAAGTTGCAAATAAAATGCATTCACTTGCAAGATTTTTTATGACTTATCCTAAACCTAATGCTTGTTGTGTCAGTGTTTGGTAATATATCAAAGAAACTGATTTATTTTGTGTGGGGCTGCATTTTAACATTTTATTTAAATTTTCATTTTTAATTTGTTTTAGACCCAGCCTTCTCCCTCCTCCCCCAAATAGGTCTGTGGATCAAGCAAATTTGTACAGTAGCCTAAAGGCATGACCTCTAGGTCATGAGCCACTATGTAATTTCCCCCCTTAGACTGAAGGTCTAGAGCTCCACATAGTAGCTTCCATATTTCTTATATATGATTTCTGATGCCTTATGTGGTCTGCTCTGAAATCCCGTCCACAGGGAAGCTAAATGATCAAGGCCAAAAAATCAGTCCCAGGTACTCCATGAAAAAGGAGGGGATTCCTATCATTACACACTTTATTCCGTCAATTCTCTGTCAGAGTGTATATATTTACATATTGCATAGAATTATGAGTACCAAGCCATTCTTAAAAAATTACGCAGTTTTTCTACTTCTACCTTAAATACGGCGTTACTTAAAGCTTTCTCACTTGTCACTTGTTTTCTCAAAATTCTCATTTTCACTTACACATGTATTTTTCATCGACATGTGGATGTTTTACAGTTTCTAACTGGAGCCTCAGCTCTGCCTCTCTAACTGCTTCTTAAACAATCCACGCACAGCACATCTAGCAAAATCAATACCAGTTTTAGCTCCTCCTAGGAGCTGAGCACTCTGGTAGGCCCTGCTAAGATACAAGGAGGAATTAGGTAAGGTCCAATCTCCTTTGAATCTCTAATAACCAAGTAGAAAGAGCTTTATTAAAGTGCCTTGTAATAAACAATGAACGGTGTAACTGCGTATTCTCTGGTTTGGGAGAGAGAGAGCTTGACTTTTACTAAATGATGTAACATTTAGGAAATGGTATGGGAGAAATGGGATGGGATGGGGCAGACTAACGAATATGGGACAAACGGCAAGAGGGGAAAGAAAGGGGTCTTAGCAGAAGCAAGTGACTGAAATCTTATGCTGCTGAGGATCAGAGCAGAAATCAAGAGCTGCAGCTGCCGCCCACTTGCAAGTGTACCGGGCAAAGTGGGAGGAGGCGCATTGGGTGAGGGCCAGAGGCAGGCAAGCTCACTCCATCCCAGGGAACTTTGAGGGCTGGGCAGGAGAGTCCATGGAAAAGCCTCGCTGGTGGAGGGCAGATGTTAGGAAGGCACCCAGAAGGTAGAACCAGGGATGGAGTTGAGACAGATCATAGCAGAGAGATTGGTCTGCAGGTCATGGGGGTGACCTTCAAAAGCATTTTAGAGCTGGCGAGACTTGAGTTTGAAGTGCAGCTCCAGCATGTTCTAGCTGATGAGCACCCACAGTTCATTCAGCTCCCTGAGCACCATCCTTCAGTCTGTAATGGGGGAGTAAGGGATTGGGTACGAGGGTCCATGAGGACGTGTACACAGTATCCATCGTATTTGTGTCTTCCATTTACTCAGTAAGTATTCCAAAATTTTAGCTAGTATTTTGAATTATTATTGGTATAGCACAGGTTTTCATGGATTCAATTCAGTACAGGGCATACTGATTCATCCAGCTATCCATTCAATCAGCAAATGATTCAACCAGTAAATGATCCATTCAATCAGTAAACTTTGGCTGGTTACCTTCCAGGCACTGGGGATGTAATTGTGAACAAAAGTTTCCGAAGTCTTGTATAATATTCTATTGAAGAGAAGCAAACAATGAACAAGCACCCGAGTAAACACTATGCTGAGTGGTGACAGGTACCCTGGGCCATTTATGCTGTCCACTCCAGTATTCTTGCCTGGAAAATGCTGTGGACAGAGGAGCCTGGTTAGGCTACAGTCCATGGGATGGCCACGCATCAGGCACAAATGAGCCACAGCCTAGAAAATGCTGGCATATGTGTGACGTGTAAGAGTCACTAATAGTGCCTCCTTTCAGTCATGTAACTGTCTTTTTGGCTGGTGAATTATATGATGACCCCAGAGAGGATAATTGAGCAGATGCTGGCACAGGGCTGGGTAGGGGATAGTATTTTATACAATGATTAGTCAGGGAAGGTCTCACTATTAAAGTGTCCTCTGAGCAAAGAGGGAGAAAGTGAGTAGTGTGTATATGTGAGAGAAGAAATTTCCAAGGATGTGCAAAGGTGAAAGTGTGCTTGGCATGATCATAGATTAGCAAGGAGGCTGGCATGGCTGGAGATGAATGAATGAGGTGAAAAAAAAATAGGAGATGAGGTCAGAGACCCAATCACCTATGTCCGTGGGGACCAAGGCAAACACAGAGCGCAAGGACATGGGCTTAGTCCGAATGAATTTGGAGGCAATGAAAAATGTGTGCAGGAGAGTGACATGAACTAACACATTTTAAAAGAGTGACTCTGTACTACCCAGGATGGCAAGGGTAGGAGCAGAGAGGTGAATTGGTATAGTGTTGCAAGAATCAAAGCAGAAGATGGCAACAGGGTGGTAATGGCAGACAGAGTTAAATTATGCATATTTTGAGAGTATAGCTCACAGAATCTGCTGTGGATTGAATGTGGGATGGAGAGGTAGAGGGGACATAAGAAGGACTTGAGGATCTTGGGCTGGAGCAACTGGGAGAATGGATTTTCCACTTAGAGAGATGGCAAAGATGGAGACATGAGCAAATTTGGTGACCAAGGAGGAGGGATGTCGGGAGCTTGATTCTTATTAGCTCTTTCTCTATTAGAGATCCAAGGAGACTGTAGGGTATTCAGGTGGATATGAGTTTGGAGTTAGGACAAGTCCAGGGTGGAGACATCAGTTTGGGAGTCTTGGAAGTGAAGTGGTGTTTAAAACCACAGGATCAGAAGAAAACATCTCTGAGGGGTGTATAGCCAGAGAAGAGAAGAAGTCTGTCTAAGAACTGAGCTCATGTCCACACTTGGGGGCTGGGCTGATAAGGAGGAACCGGTAAGGTGGAGGGAAAGTGCTTTTCCAGCAGCCAAAGGAAGGATGGATTTCAAGAAGGAGGGAGTAAATATCTGTGTCCATTGTTGCTGACAGGGCAAGTGGTAGTGTGAAACTCAACGATAACTCTCATGGGATGTGTTTTGGTGTAAAATGAGTACCAAATATATTGTTAATACTGTGCAGGTGTGTGCATATTCAGTTGTGTCCGACTCTTTGTGACCCTGAGGACTGTAGCCTGGCAGACTCCTCTGTCCATGGAATTCTCCAGGCTAGAACAGTGCAGTAGGTTTCCATTCCCTTCTCCAGGGGATCTTCCTGGCAGGGATCAAACTCGGGTCTTCTGAGGCCTGCAGAAATAATTTTTTTATGATATTCACAGATATCAGAAATATGATATTCATAAACATCATATATATGATATTCATAAATTCATAAAGATATCATGAGCATATTTTTTTAAAGAATGAATTTCCCTGGATCTCAGATTCTGTCACAGACTTGACCTTAGTGGTATGTGCACACAATGAGTGTATATGTGGGTTTTTATGTGTGCATGTGTGTGTGTATATAATAGAGAGAGAGAGGGCCTGACCCACAGTATAGCTCAAAGAGAATCACTTTGCCTCTGGTGGCCCCTTGCCAGCCAGTGCGGTTGGCTGGCTGCTGTCTCTTATTAGTAAGATTACGTATTTCAGGATATCTGTGTGCCCTTGAAATGTCTGAAGGATTTGTCTTGCTTCTAAAACAGATAACAAACTGGAGCTTTAGCCAAGGAGCTCAGCTTCCTAATATTGCTATTCACTTTTGTCCTATTTCCAAAACTCCCTTGTCCGTCCCCCAAGTCTGAACCCATGGGCCATGAGAAATAGTGACAAATGGGCAGGAAAAAAACAGCCTTAGCAGGAAAAGTATGGAAGATCCAAGGTGCTTCAGAAATTGAGTGTCTCCTTTGTAAGGGGATTGCAGGTTATGGTTGAACAGAAGTCTCTAACTCACCAAGCTTTCATCAATTGCAGAGGGTTGTTTAGCTGGTTGATATTTTATAGATTTTACATCTTTGATGCTAATAATACCTCCTGCACTTAGTTCAGCTTTAGCCACTCCTCTTGGCTATACAACTGCTAGGTGAATCCGAATCTAGGGTTAGGGCTTCCCATTTGCACTAGTGGTAGAGAATCCACCTGCCAGTGCAGGAGACCCAAGACATGAGGTTCAACCCCTGGTTGGGAAGATTCCCTGGAAAAGTAAATGGCAACCTACTCCAGTATTCTTACCTGGAAAGTTCCAGGGACAGAGGAGCCTGGTGGGCTATAGTTTGTGGGGTCACAAAGAATCATACATGACTGAATGAGTGAGCGTATGTGCACGCAGGCAGGGTTTATAAGCCCCGTGACTTTAGTTTTCCTATATGTAAAATGGAATATCCCATAATTGTGAACTGAAAATGCACTTTGATAAGTGTTAAGGCCAAAGCTCTGTTCAATGAGATGCTTTATTTGTGTGGACACCACACAGCATGGGAAACTATGGCACCTCATGAAGAAGATTTATAATTGTTGGGCTGCACCCAGATGCCCTAATTGTATCTGTGTCTGCAATCGCTGATGCGCTGACTTGATTCGATATTGTGAAGCCTTGATTTTCTCAAAGGTTAAAGCTGAAAATAAAAGCAATGCTGCTTTGTAATGTCTATTGATCCTGAGTTGATAATAATGTCTTAGGCATCGTGGGAGAATCATTGCTTATCCTGACAAGCACAGTCTGCGTTCCATCTTAGCAACTGAGGCTATTTAATGGGCAGGCGAAGGTTCACTGGAATGTTCTTCTTCCAAATGGCTCCCCTTTAACTACACAAAATATGTTAAAATGAGAGGCCTCCGTGTCAGAAATCCACAAAAGCAAGAGGGAGAAAACCCAGCTTCTCTGTTCTTATCTCACTCACGCTGACGGCAGAGGCCTCTGAACAGTAGGGAGGCAGAAATGAAATTTATCACCAGATAAGCCTTCCAAAAGTCCAGGCGGGTGAACGAAGGTGTCTTTCTCTTGTAGATGGTATTTTCCACAGGGCAGGGTGAGGCTCCCAGACCCTAGAATCACCACTTTTCTCCCTTGCTGAGCCTCTGCACAGCAAAGCATGCGATGTGATGCACAGATGTGGACTGAAATTTTTAAAAACGTTCACTGACCTTTCGGTAGCTTTCATGCTGTTTAAGAATCTACTGACCTACAGGCAATTACCACACGTAAATGCCTAGCTTCTGCTGGGAATTCAGCTCCGGGCTTCTGCCTGCAGCTTCTCTCCTTTCCTGCTTTCCCCAGGCAGTCCTGTGCTGCAGCAGGGCCCCAACTGCTTCAGCCCACAGGGAGAATGCGGGCCCAGCCTCTCCGCCCGGGCTGGCTCCGGACTGCTGTTTGCTTGCAAACATGCAGTTACCAGGAAATGTGGAGTCAGCTCTGCTCCTGTTCCACTTAATTTTCTTCACCCCATGCACTGGGTTTTTCTCTTCTGCTGCCCCAGCTGTTCTTGCTGTTCCCAGGATGACAGAGTCCCCGCCCCTGCTGCAATTCGAGCTTCCTACAAGGCTCCTTAGTTGTCTACTTGACCTCAGCTGCCCTGCCTAGATTTTTCATTTCCCCAAGCCTTCCCATGTGTGTGCATGCTCTGGTCTTGTCTGACTCTTTCTGACCCCCTGGACTGTAGCCCACCAGGTTCCTCTCTCTTTGGAATTTTCAAGGCAAGAAATACACGAGCGAGTTGCCATTTCCTTCTCCAGGGGATTTTCCCAATCCAGGGATTGAACCTGTGTCTCTTGCATCTCTGCTGCATTGGCAGGAGGGTTCTTCATCACTTGCACTGCCTGGGAAGCCCACTGAGCCTTCCAAACCCACCCTGAAAACTTAGCAGAGGCAGCCGGAGCAGCAGCAGCAAGTGACAAGGGCATTCATGGAGGCACTGATGCAAGAGTCAGATACTGGGTTCAGATTCTGCCTCTGGTATTATTCTCATGGGTAAACTGCTTACCCCTGAGAGCCTCGGGTTCCTCCATTGGAAGATGCTGCCGGTCTGTTGCAAGGATGTGTTATTTTACAATAACATGTGAAAATTCAGCACCTTGAGGCCCCCACACCCAGTGTCCCTGTTCACCTTTGCTTCTCTTCCTGAAAGTATGCTTTGTTCAAGGTGGTGTTCTGGGGTCTATGAGCAAACGCACATGATAAACAGCAAATAGAAACTCTTCAAGGGTGTGAGCCTAAGTGGGAAATAAGTCTCAAGCCAACTCCAGGTTCGAAATGAAATTTGGAAGCTAACAGGGAATTCCTTGGTGGTCTAATGGTTAGGACATGGAGCTCTCACTGCCAAGAACTGGAGTTCAATCCCTGGTTGGGGAACTAAGATCCCACAAGCCACACAGCATGGCCAAAATAAAAAGAGAAAGAAATAGATTTTTTTTTAAAAAAGCTACCAATCGGGGATAAACTACAGGGCAGAGATAATTGAGGAATTAATGTGAGAGACGATGGGCTATAGAAATTGACTGGAGTGACTGAGAAAGATGTTATGGAAGTGGTGCAGTTTAAACTGGGTCTTCAAGATGAACAGTTTTAATCAAGTGGAGAAAAGAGGGCGAGGGAGTGTTGGGCAGAATTGCACGGAGTCAGGAGCAGGTGTGGGGAGCACGGAGCCCCTAGTCTGGCTGGAGCAGAAGGCTGCCAACTGTGGGGAAATTAGCTGACCAGAGTGTGGTGACAGGACTTCTTTGCCAGATTTAGCAAATAATAATTTGGGATGCCCAGATCAATGTGAATTTCAAATAAACAGGAGTAATTTTTCAGTCTAATTTACGTTCCCAATACTGCATACTTATACTAAAAAAAAGTGTTTGTTTATCTGAAATTCAAATTTAAGCACCCCATATTTTATCTGGCAACCCGACCATAAACTCCAAGCAAAGGATTCTGCTCTTGACCTTGCATCACCTAGGGCTTTAAAGAGAAGAGTGAACAGATGAATAAAGCATTTTAACAGAGATTGGCTGGATAAAATGCCAGAATGGCTCGCTCGGAGAGGGAATGAACTTAGAGGCAGGAGGGTTGGCCCTTTTGCATTCTCTTCCAGTTTAAACTTTCGCTCTCATAAAAAGAGACCAAATTCTCTCGATACTGTAAAAGCTAAAGATATATTTGTTTTTTCTACAATTTAGAAAATTACAGAATATGAGGATGCTGGATGAAAGTTTAGTGCCCAACCTGAAAGTCATTCTAGTGACCATTAATCCAGGCTCTGAGGACTGTTAATACAGCGCTTCTAGAGCTGCGATCAGCAGCCCGTCACATACCATCAGTGTAGGGGTACTGCCTCCAGCTTTGTCTAGAATTCTTAGTGATGAGCATTTTTTTCTGGGACGCTATTGCTTTGGTTTGATTTAGAGTTCACAAGACAAGGAAGCAGTTTAAATAGTAATGTTCTCCTTGGATATTTATTTAGATAGACTTAGGAAACACTGGGACATACTTTTTATTCATTTTTAGAGGTTTATCTGGTTGCTATTTAAAATTAGATTTCCTATTGAATGCATTTCTACTCTCTTAGTGGAAGAAAGCAAATCTTAAGGGCTTTTATTTCTGGATAAAGGAATTTCTAAGATTATGATTTTAAGACAGTTTTCAAAATGGATTTTTTCTTTTTATCAACTTTGATCAAATTTGATCTAATTTGCTGAAATTTTAGCCTATTGAAAACTATACATCTTGTTTGATTATTTCCTCAAGTGATTTTGCTAAATATTTTCACTGAAAGAGAAGACCCAGGGAACTCATCCAATCCTGAAACTGATTTTAAAGATGTTGAATATATATTGTTTGTTGTTGTTTAGTCACTAAGTCAGAACTGACACTTTTGCAACCATATGGATTGTATGTAACCCACTAGGTTCTTTTGTCCATGGGATTTCCCAGGCAAGGATACTGGAGTGAGTTGCCATTTCCTTCTTCAGGAGATCTTCTCAACCCAGGGATTGAACCCATATCTCCTACAAGTGGATTCTTTACCACTGAGCCACCAGGGAAACCCCCTGAAAAAAAAGTATAAATTTTTTCATTAAACACATTAAAATATGTATTTGTAGAATTCTATTGATATGGAAAATCCAAGTGCTTTCCTTTGTCACCAGGGGCAAGGACAGTAGAAATTAATATCAGAGGCTATGATACAATGGCCAGTTGAAATCATATTCTCAACAAGTTTTAATGAGGACAAAGGTGCATATAGCTGGCAACCATGTCTTTAGAAGCACTGGTGACTCTTACTTTGGTTACTGATGAGCAGTCTTTGCTCCCCAGTATTGGGAGTTTAGGGTGGAGCTAAGAAAATTGTTTTTAGCATGTGATGCTTTCTCACATATAAGCACTCAATGTGTGTCCCCTGACAAAGAAACATGATTTTTTAAAAATAATTAAATTTATTTAGTTTTAATTGAATGATAGTTACTTTATGATATTGTGTTGGTTTCTGCCAAACATCACCATAAATCAGCCATAGGTATGCTTATGTCGCCTCCCTCTTGAAACTCCCACCCCATCTCACCCCTCTAGGTTGTTACAGAGCCCCGGTTTGAGTTCCCTGAGTCATACAGCAAATTCCCATTGGCTATCTATTTTACAAGTGGTAATGTATATGAGAAACCTGATTCTTTACTTTATCTTCCCAAAGTGGTGTCTTTTCTTGAAATGAGAGCATTCAGGTACAAAAATGCAAATGTTAAACCAGCACCTCCATTTGACTCTCAGCCTCAAAGTCAACCCAGGAAACCTAATCAGTAAAAAATCATATGCAGAGACTCTATCTAGAGGCCTAACCCAGAGGGCCCACCAGTTCAGAATGCCCCGTCTAGTTCACAGTGACATCCATGTCTGCCAAGATGTTGGTGCCAATCTTCTGGCTGCAGTGACTTGGTGTGCTGCCTTCTGGCCACAGACACATCTCTCTTGTCACCCAGGAAACGGCAGAGGTGACTCTGCTCACCAGGGAAATATATTCTTCCCAGGTTCTGTGCTCTGAGCTCAGGAATTTGAGACCAAGAGGCTAGAATCAATTGATAGATATATACTGGCCCCCTGAGCTTAATTTTGGTTGAAGACTTTGCTCCTTCATTTAGTTGCAATTTTGAGAACCCTTCTCTGTTGAGCTGCAAGCCTTATCTTATAGTTACTGAAGAAAATTCTTCAGGATTATGCAAATGAATTCAAGTTGAGGAAAACTGGCCTTCCCTCCAAATCCCATTTCTAATTCTGTGGATTTGTCTTGGAATTATTTTTGAAATGCACGTCAGTCTTCTGACCTCCTTTACCCCAATTTCATCATCTCAAACACTTTGGGTTGGTTTTGTCCACCTTTACCAATGTCACGTCCTGCTTCACAGCCATCCCCTCCATTTCCTCTCCTTCCCCTTACAAAATGAGGTAAAAGACATAAATGCCTGTAGCAAATGAACAGAAGAGTTATTCAGGGACAGAGTCCCATGAAAGCTAAAGCCAGAAGGATGAAAGCAAAGCAGCCGTCTTGATTTTTTTTTTTTTTTTTTTTGAGCTTATTCCCAAATTCCCTTCCTAAATCTTGACTTAAGGGCCATTGCTTATTTTCATGCCTAAGTTTTTTTCCTCTGGCTTAAGTTTCTTCTTTCATTCCCTAAAAATATATTGGTACATACTGGTATCTATCTATTTATCTATCTAGGTATGCATTTTATAAACTTTCCACTAGTTTTGTTGGAGACGACGTATACTTAGATAAGTACTAAAGAAAAGCTTTAGTTTGGCTTAGGGGTAAGAAGATCAGCACTTCCTTTCATGTAGAGAAGATTCCTAAGGCCTACTTTCTGATATCTTCTTAAATACTGCCGATGATTGAGTCTTTTAAAAAACAGACCTAGTGCCCTTTGCCCGGGGCTAGCAAAGAGCCTTTTCTGAGGTGAATTAGTTTGACTTTTAAAAATTTATATCATATAAGCTATAGGGTTCTTGAGAGAAGACAAATTGACAAGCAGGCACCTTTTCTCTTTTTTTGGCCTCCAAGTATGATTGATATATGCATTTTCATTTCATAGAAACTGAGAATTTTAGAAATTGTGGGGTCATCTTTAGGGTTTTCCGAATCTGGCAGTCTGCCGCATGCTTTGAGCGGGAACTTTCATGAACAAAATGCATTAAAAAATTAGTTATTCAATGCCAACTAAGATGCTTCTTGACCAAGCCAAGAGGTCAGCCACATTACCCATACAAGTCATTCCATTAGCATGTGGAGTGACAATGATTTTTATAAAAGATGAAGCAAAATGTGTCATGGTGCTGTTACAGGAAGCCGAGCTTCGCCAGATCCGGAGGACCCTTCTCTGGGAGATGAGGTTGAAGCTCAGGGATGCAGCCATAAGGATGGTGGGAAGTGATAAGACACATGCCGCTGCTGAAACCAAATGGGAGTCCGGATAAGTGGAGGAAAACTACAGGAGACTCCGAGGGTGTCTGCAGCATATGGAGCTATCCCAGAAAGGTGGCACCCTGTATACCAATCGTCTTCCTTCCCACTTTGATATTAAAAATGTGCTAAGCACAAAGCTTTGTATTAAAAAAAAAAAACCTTTAGCAGTTCATTAATCTTTTTTTAAACATAGGAAAATATTGTTGCAAATGAATGCATAAATAGTTTAACATTTTAAAAACTCCTAGAACCCTTTTAAATTACTCCCTGTCGAACGAGTGTATCTCTTACCTCTAGATCACTCTTACAGGCTGCTCCAAAGGATGCTTGGCTTACCTCCCTTTTGTGAAAATAGCATCCAAGTATTTTACTGACCGAAGAAGGTAGTGAGTAGAATCCCCTGCCTTAATATCATTCCCCAACTACTGCAGCACAGTTTGGAGTTTCTGGAACAAAGGTATGATGTGCTTATATATATGTTTTACTATTTTGACACAAAATGCTTTCTGTTGTGTTGGGAAGCTGCTTGTAACCCTGTGTCCTATGCCTTCTGAAATAAAAACTGTTAGCATAAGATAAAAAAGGTTAACATTCCGAACATCTTCCGTGCTCCAAATAAAGGCAATGCAGTGCAATCTGAAGTCCTTCCAACAGAGGGCTCTATGGGTTTGATTTAGGTGGAGAAAGTGAGAGAAAACTACTTGGGTTTAGGTTGCTATAGTAAATTCTGTATTATCCTTAAAAATAGAACCGATAAAAATGGAGTCAGTTGAGTTGAACTGGAAGAATCATCTGAAGATTAAATGTAAGGTCTCCTCTTATAAGACAGAATTTCATAATTCTCTGAATTGATGTTCTTTTCAAAAGAGAAAATACATTTTACCCTCTCTAAATAAGAAAATAGGCAAATTAGAGATATTCCATGCTTTGAAGTACTATTAATATTACCTCATTCAGTTACATTTTAAAAGAAAAAAGGAGCGACTGCATTCATTCTCTCTTCAAAGACATTTTATCTTTGCTGTTGGCAAATGATTTAGTGTTGGTGTAAGAAGCTGTGGTATGTACATAAAATGCCTTGTAAATATTTAATACGCAAAATATATATTTGTATGCATGCAAAATGCAAAATGTTAGTAAAATATTTTTACAAAGATAAGTGATACTGTTTAGAAAGGTGAAGTACAAAGACATAAGAATAAGCTCTAGTGAAATATATTTCTTTACTCAGGCATAGCATGCAGATTACTTTTTCATGTTAGGCCTAGCTTTTAAATCTATTTTCAAATCAAAGAAGCTTACAATATATGCCTCAAAGTAAAGCAAAAAATCAACTAAAACAAGTTACTTTTGGACCATAGATTTTTTTTGACTTCTAATTTTTAATATCATCTCTTTCAGTGTTCTTTGAAATGCAGAGGTCATTGTATTCTATGAACAGACAGGTTTTAAAATTTGTAACCTATCTTATTGTGTCTAGTTAAAAATATTGTTATACTTTGATGTGTCTGGCGTAACTAATTTTCATTTTAAATAAATAATTTGAAGTTTGATTATATTTCCTAAAATGCATTTACCTAAAATAACCAGAAACACCCCTTTAAAATACTCTCTAAATATCATTTAGAAATATTGGCATCTTAAATGCCCGTATTCACTACCTAAATGTTTTCTTCTAGATTTTCTTGAATACAAATGCAGATTACAATTTAATATTCTGAGTAAACCATTAGTATATAATCTATGTATAATAGGTGTATATTTATATGTAATAGTATATTAATACATTTTGTATAATTTACATTTCTGCAAAAGGCTTATAATTATTTTCACTATAATGGTTTTGGCCCACTAAGATTTTGCTATATATGAAACTTTGATCTGATTACATTAATAAGCAAACCCTTGTTTATTAATATCATGTTTATGAAGAGTAAATCCTTATTTGTGAATTGTGTGTTCATAACATATGTCCTTACTGTGATCTGTTACCAAGCAAATAAAATTTGGTTTGATTATCCATAAAAGCATTCTCAACATTTTTTTTATTTACAAAATATTTTGCTTTAAAAGAATAAACACAGTGGCAACTGGACTGTTGATGTAGAAGGGTTTGATTATCAATTATATTTCTTTTTCTTTTTTTCTATGAATTTGGGAAGACAGAATTCTAACAAAAGGAAGATTCAAAAATTATTTATATTCCTCTCTGAGGGTTTTTTTTGGTTGTTGTTAATAAAAGATCTTTTTGATACAGTTTTCACCGTGGGTAAATATGTTTTCTAATTTTTATTTTGTTTAAAATGAAACTTATCTGGAGCAAAAGTGTTGATTTCAATGGATTTTCTAATAATGATTAATAGCAGCAAACAATTTGGCTTCATAGGGTGGCTGTTTTAATACTGTAAGATTTTGCATGTATTTCCAGAAGTTTTTCTTACGTGTAAATTCTTCCAGAATATTTCCCTCTTCACACACAGGGAGAATTATTTTGTTTGGTTTCTTTTTACTTGCCAGTGATGAATGTAAAGTTACAGGCCAGGTGCCCTGAATCTGTAGAGGACAGAGTAGGTGTGGAGCACACACAGACAAGTATCTTTGGCTAAAATAATTGTCCATTTTTGTCGTGGGGTCCCAAGATTTAGGTAACTTTTGCAGGTGGTAGTTAACCTTCACTAATATTTCAACCTTTTTATTTAAAAGATAGTTACATTGACAACCATAAAATGCCGAGTAAAGATAAGGTGGCTACATTTTGGACTCCATTTCCACGAAAGGCAGAAGTCACCCATATCTAAGCATCAGTTTATATAGTATCAGCAATGCATTTGTACAGGTAAAATGCAAAATGAAAATTGTCAAGTCCTGTACCCATCTTGTTTACAGCAAGGCCTAGATCAGCATTATTTGCATCTGTGAGTATTGCTTTGTATGGTTAAATGAAAATGAAGTCCCCTCACCCCAAACAATAATATTTTCTAAAACCAACGCACAAAGCTCATGGTTTGCTTCCTGCACCTGCCGGTTTGGGAACCTATTAAAGCCACCCTGGAAATTCTCCTTTCTTTGTGCAATATTTTATGCTTTTCTTCTCTTCAGGGCAGATTGGTTCTGCCTGCACTTTATTCCTGAACCCACGTTCATTCGAAATGGATTGGCAGACTTAAATGCTCCATCCAGTGCCGCTGCTGCTGACTAATAATACCCCTCCCCCACCGCGGCTCCCAACCCATCACACCCAGCAATCGCGCGCGCTCTCTCTCTCCTCTTCCTCTCTCTCCCTCTGATCCCCTCTCTCTCTCTGTCTGTCTCTCTCTCTCTCTCATACACACAGACACAGACACATACACTCACTCACAGGCACCGGTGGCCCTATTGTCAACAAAGAATGCATAATGGTGAAGTACCCGGCAGTAATTTTGGTGATGTTTCGTCTTGCATGTTTTGAAAGTATTTCTGAAGAGTATAAATAAACGTGTCCTAAACTCTCCCCCTTTCTCTCTGCTGATACTCGGAGCTAAGCTCTCATCCTATGGGGCAGCCTCAGAAACCCAGTGGCCAGAATGCTTTCAGGGACCACTATGGGGACCACTATGTGCCTCCACCGCTTCCTCGCTTTTCAGTAATATTAGCACTGTATAGATTTAATAATGGGGTGATAGAAAACATCTTGAAGATGAGGTGGTTTCTCTGATCTGCAGAGGAAAGACTGAAGGCATCTGATTTGTTCGTGTACCAATTAATTATTGAAGCAACAGAAAATAGGAGCTACTGCAAAGAGGTTGCAGTGTGTGTGTGTGTTCTGTTGTCTGTGCTCTTGAGCACATGTGTATACATACGTGTGTATTACTTAGAAGGGAATCTTGGCCAGAAATTTCTTCATATTAACCCTGAAAATTACTGTACGATTGTCTGTGTGTGTGTCTGAATAAGGTAGTATTTTGATGAAGTAAGAGCACAATCCTTTTTTCTTTTCCTTTTTAACCTGTTCTCTCTTCACACCACCTAAATGGGCCTCTCAGCCAAACATCACCTTTAATTTTAATTTCTGTTTTTAGCCTGTACTCTATTAGCACCTTTTCTGTTTTACAGTCGGCTCACTGATACAGCCCCAGATCTGTTGTGAGCAAACAATACGGTTTTGTTTCATGTTCCCATAAATATTGTTCTACTGTGTGGTGGTGCATTCCCTGTTCTTGTACCTTATTTCATCTGGTTGGGTTTGGAGGGTACTATTTCATGATATTCAGACTTGAGTTCATCTTTTTTTTTTTCAGAGTCTAGGGCTCCCTAAAGTTTTAAGGTAAAAGACGAACATATCCTTAGGTTTTTGTAAAATTTGTTGCTTTGTATTATGACAATAGTGTTCCTATGCCTGACATCCTCATAATAATATTAAGCTCTATTTTTTAGTGTGATGTACTTTATACATTTGTATAAATGTCACAGCCTGTAATCACTTCCTTTGTCATCGACGATTAATCTAAAAAAATCGAATAATTCACTGCCCCTTGCCATTTACATATCGTCTGCTGCCATCTGCTCTTCTCAGCAGCAGTAAATGATGGGTAATTAACTCAGTGCCTTTGTCTTTCCCTTGCTGAATGTCTGACACATATAGATTTTCCTCTGTGTGTGTATGCTTGTGTGTGTGCACGCAAGTAAGGGGAAAAGGGAGGGAATAAGAGAGAAGAGAGCAAAAAAGAATGAATGATAGGCAAGTCTGGAAGTCAGCACAAGATAATTTCAAGAGGAAAAGCCAAACAAAGATAGTGGTCCAGAGAAAAGGCATATCTCATGACCTTGAGCTGAAAGGAAGAACTCCTAGAGCCACGGCTGCTTTGCACAAGCAAGAAGCATTTTTCTAAAGCCTCAATGGTCAAGGTCAAGATGCAAAATCAAGTAAGGGCTCCATAAGCTATTCCTATCTACCAGAGGGCAAAGAGAGCATGTAAATGAGACTAAATAGAGGGTACCCTGACCACAGGACTTCTGAACCAGCAGTCAGCATCTGTGGTTTAATAAATGATTATGGAAAGGAAATCTCAGCTGATCTTGATGCAATGCATTTTTAAAAACAGAAAATATCTAGGAAAACTTACCAGGGTTTATGAGACTGCGGAATGTAGACATGCTTATTTTCAAAGGAAAAAATATGACCACCCTGGATTTTCCCAAATTTCCTGTTAAATTATTCAGTTCTTCCTGGTACAGCCCAAGAGTGCTTTATGAAGACTATGCTATTCTGAAGACTTTTAATATAAAGACTGTAATTATTCTTGTTTGAATAATACCCTATAATATGTGAAAATTATTTGACAGGTGGCTGTTTGATAACATTAAAAGAAAAATAATTAAAAAATGAAATTTTAAGGAAAGTCAGAATCTGCCTTGCTCAACATGGTTTTTATACCAAGTAAAGCCAGCCTATAAGCTAAGTACAAGAAATCTGCTATAATTATTTTCTCATGGAATTAGTAAAGCTTGCTTCAATTAGAGATGATATATAGGTATCTCCCCGCTTTTTGTAAGACCTACACTGGTATCTGTTTTTGCTAACTGAAAGAAATCAAAGACATTGGAAGGAGATTGTTGCTTCCACGAAAAAAGGCAAAAAGCAAAACTCTAGTTTAGCGTTTATTTGGTAGCCAGTGGTTACAGAAGCAGAGGGCACCCGGAACTGTGAGTGTGGCACCCCCAAACTCCTTCCCCGGGAACCACAGTCAGCATCTCAGCGTCCAGCCACCATAGCTTTGAACCATATCTGTGAGCATTTGTGTTTTAACTCTGTTTATTTTGTGCATCCAGTAGCAAGATGTGACCTGAGGTAATTGCTTCTTTACTTTCACCATTTTAGCTTAAGAAAGGTTTTGTAGGAAGCCTCTGTTTTCGGAAACTTGTATGTTTGCTGGTCTGTAATTTAAACAAGATAAATAAAATTCTTGTTCTCAAGGAGTTTATACTTATATATGTACTAACATAGAGAACTGTTCAATCAATCAAAGAAATACCTAAGATATATATATATATATATCTTAGGTATATACCTAAGATATATATATATATATATATATATATATAAATAAAGATCCTGAAGTTAGATTTTGTAAGATTGTCATTCTCATGTGTTCTTAAGGTTTGAATAATCCTTGAACGCCCCACCGGAGGGGAGAGATTAATATAGAGTCTGGAGAAGCTCTTGGAGCACGTTTCAGTCTGTGTGAGATTTTCTATGTAATATTTTATAGTGCAGTCCTAACTCTGTACTTCTATTTTTCCATCTGTATAATGGCCATGGAAACACTCTCCTCTTTTTCTAAATTAATAATGTAATACAAAGCAATTGTGTTCTGAAAGCAAAATGCGTTCCTAATGATATTGTAATGCAAATGGTAGTGCTTATTTCTGATACCTCAATCAGACTATTGATGTTTTTTATGGATCATGAATACTTAAAAACATTAATCTGTTGGCTTAATTTTGGTACGTATGGTTAATCTTTGCTTTAACATCTATCACCACTGGCCTCTGAAGGTTAATTTATTTGTTTATAATTATAAAGCAACTGGACATCACTTGGAAGGCCATTGAATTCATGAATTACATTTTCTACGTTAGCTTCAAATGACTTGCAGAGACAACTTAATACACACATTATGTGATGACATTGCTAAAAATATACATAAATATTTGACTTAGTAAGTCACTTAAATATGAGAATGTTCTAAATACATAAAAATGGACTCAGTATCTCATTGCTATTGTGTTAACTGTATGAAGTCATGTACTTTATGAAACTATTTAAATTGCATAAAAATTTTATGACTTACAGGTAAATTTGTCAGTATCTAATTGAGTAAGAGATTCTTGAAAGCTTTCACTGCAATTGTTAATTCAGCATCTTTGTTCTCTCAGGCTGTTACGTGACCCAACAGGCTGGGAGAACAATATTGCTGAATGTAATTGGCATATGTCAGCAAAATATAATTAGTAACAAGCCTTTTTCTGAAATGTTCTTTTTGTTGATTTAAAAAAGTTGAAGATTTCCTCTTGGATTAAATTATAGCTTGAACTTCTCTCTCATTAATTCTGGTAGGTCTTAAAAAGAAATTGTGAATTAATGTATTTTTAGATTTAAAAATAAATTTTCTTTATTTGTATGTTTGGCTGTACCGGATCTTTGTTGCTGTGGGGGCCTTTCTCTAGTTGAGGTGTGCAAGTTTCTCATTGTCTTGGCTTCTCTTGCTGCGGCTCGTGGGCCCTAGGGCACAGATCCAATAGTTGCGGCATGCTGACTTAGTTGCTCCTTAGCATGTGGGATCTTCTTGGACCAGGGATCAACACAGGTCTGCTGCATTGGCAGGTGGATTCTTTACCACTGAGTGACCAGGGCAGCCCCTAGAAATGGTGAATTCACTTCAATTTTTATTCCAGAAGTACGTATTGATTTCCTGTGCTGTGCATACACTGTGCAGGCTTGTCTTTCCTTCAGTGGGTTTTTAGTTTGATTTTGGGTATGAGAGCTCTGTAGAGAAAATATGAGACACTGTATTTTCAAAGGTTATCAACCAAAATGAATGCTCAGCTCTTCCATTTCCATCCCACCCCCGCCTCCCCACTGCCACTCCACACATCTTGTGGTTTGGAATAGATGTGATGACAGGGTATTTCTCAGGGATTGGGATTGGTAGTTACTGACACCAAAGGCAGAGGCAGAAGAAACTGTTTGAATAAGTTATCACGGCACCTCTGTACATTTAACTCCAGCAATGTTATGGTCAGGGTTGGGAATGGGGGAATTGGGGATACAATTGTCTTCCCCCTCCCTTTATAAACAAGAAAATGGGAATCTTTCACTCTAGGAGATTTTGGAAGACAAAAGCTTTTCCTGCAACATATAACTTTTTTGATGGGAACAGAAAAATGTTTGTCAAATTGTTATCTTTGTGACAAGAACACTGGAAAATTTCCTCAGAACCCGGAGTTGCAATGAAACATCATTTTAATGAAAGGCTGCTTTAGATTCACATCTGGATGTGATCATTTCACCTAAGAAAGTTGTGACTTTGTGGTTGTAGCCAAGTCTGTGGAGATCAAACTAGTCAATCCTAAAGGAAATCAACCCTGGATATTCATTAGAAGAACTGATGCTGAAGCTGAAGCCCCAATACTTTGGCCACCTGATGCAAAGAGCTGACTCATTGGAAAAGACCCTGATGCTGGGAAAGATTGAAGGCAGAAGACAGGGACAACAGAAGATAAGATGGTTGGATGGAATCACTGACTCGATGGACATGAGTTTGAGCAAACTCTGGAAGACAGTGAAAGACAGAGAAATCTGGTGTGCTGCAGTCCATGGGGTCGCAGAGAGTCAGATACGACTGAGACTGAACAACAGCCAAGTCTAAGTGAGGGGTCGTACCTGCCACATCCATAGTGTCAGTGGGATGAACCTGGAGGAGCAAGGTAGGTAAGGAAACCAGGGCTTAGTCATCCATACTGACCAGAAGCAATGCTGGTGCCCCTGAAGTGTGACACAGAACACGCAGTGCTCAACCATTCTCCTTGCCAGGTTCTTTCTCTCACATCTTTAAGCTAACCTAATCCTATGCTTTGGGTCCTTCCTCATTAGCTCTCTCACTCTGGATTCAGAGCTTCCTGGGCACCATCCCTACCATCCGAGCAGGCTGTTCCCCATCTCTTTTGTCCAGGATCTTCATTTCCTTTGTCTTGTCCTTAGGTGCTGTGTTCCTGGGAGCCTGTCTTCTATTCTTCAGTGTTCCACACAAACTGTGATTGTCTGGCATTAATGCTATGCTATGTTACATATCTCACCATCCTTTACTGCACAGGGATCATTCCAAATGCAGAAAAGTTCTGCCTATAAAACGAATTTGGTGCATGGAGGAGACCAGGTGGGAAATATGTCTATTTCTCTTCACACACATCATCCATTTCAAGACTTTATAGCAACTATATTTGTGCCTGGGCTTCCAAGGTGGCTTAGTGGTAAAGAATCCATCTGCAGTGCAGGAGATGCAGATTCGATTCTTGGTCAGGAAGATCCCCTGGAGCCGGAGATGGCAACTCACTCCAGTATTCTTGCCTGGAGAGTCCCATGGAGAGAGGAGCCAGGCAGGCCACAGTCTATCAGGTCTCAAAGAGTCAGACATGACTTAGTGACTTAGCACACATGCACATATTCGATTCAGACTTTTGTTGTTGTTGTTGTTGTTGTTTTAGTTTTTTATTTTTTAAATTTTAAAATCTTTAATTCTTACATGCGTTCCCAAACATGAACCCCCTCCCATCTCCCTCCCCATAACATCTCTCTGGGTCATCCCCATGCACCAGCCCCAAGCATGCTGTATCCTGCGTCAGACATAGACTGGCGATTCAATTCTTACATGATAGTATACATGTTAGAATGCCATTCTCCCAAATCATCCCACCCTCTCCCTCTCCCTCTGAGTCCAAAAAGTCCGTTATACACATCTGTGTCTTTTTTGCTGTCTTGCAAAGAGGGTCGTCATTGCCATCTTCCTAAATTCCATATATATGTGTTAGTATACTGTATTGGTGTTTTTCTTTCTGGCTTACTTCACTCTGTATAATCGGCTCCAGAGATAAATCCACACACATATGGACAGCTTATCTTTGACAAAGGAGGCAAGAATATACAATGGAGTAAAGACAATCTCTTTAACAAGTGGTGCTGGGAAAACTGGTCAACCACTTGTAAAAGAATGAAACTAGATCACTTTCTAACACCGCACACAAAAATAAACTCAAAATGGATTAAAGATCTAAATGTAAGATCAGAAACTATAAAACTCCTAGAGGAGAACATAGGCAAAACACTCTCTGACATAAATCACAGCAGGATCCTCTATGATCCACCTCCCAGAATTCTGGAAATAAAAGCAAAAATAAACAAATGGGATCTAATTAAAATTAAAAGCTTCTGCACAACAAAGGAAAATATAAGCAAGGTGAAAAGACAGCCTTCTGAATGGGAGAAAATAATAGCAAATGAAGCAACTGACAAACAACTAATCTCAAAAATATACAAGCAACTTATGCAGCTCAATTTCGATTCAGACTTTTAAAAAAGTTGTAAGAGTTCATTCACTAAAATCATACAGCAGAATTTAGAATTGTGAGCATTCTTGGTGAGCATGCTATGACTAAACTGTAAACCTACCATCTTGTGTTAGATATGGAAAAGCTAGGTCAAACTTCAAATCTTAGCCACACTTATCAACATAATTAATCAAGTAGCATCTGTAACTCCAAGCAGTGATGCCATTTGCCCTTTTGCATACTTCATCTTTGGGCTGTGGAACTCTGGAAATGTCAATAAAGAATAAGATTATTAGATAATAATCTAATCCATAATTTTATAAAGGATGTTGTAGTGAAATGCACTGAGTTTGAAGTAGCAAGCCAGGTAAGCTTTCACAGCTGGGAAGCAGAGATCTGGCTGAAAACAAAGATCCCTAAGAAAAGGCTAATCACAGTCCACGCCAAGCAGAGACTTATTTGGGGGCACTTGACATAAACTGAGAAGCGTGGGGGAGGTTGAGTGATTGTTGTAAATTTATAAGAGACTAAGTTCCTGCCTGTGAAACAAAAATCAGAGTGGGCAGAAGGACCCGCCCAAACAAAATGAAACCTTTCTGCAGTGCAGAGGGTATCTCTTTGAACCGAATAAAAACTTTTATCTAAGAAAAGATGGAATTATCCTAATGTTCTCAGTAGTATATACAAATAATTTCAAAAGCAAACTGCATTATTTGTTTTCACTCTCATCTTGAATATGATCTGAAATTTTGAGGAAAAAATAATAATAGAAAATGTGTCTACTTGGTTTTATTGAGCCTATCTTTGCATGAAATGGCCCCTTGGTATCTCTAATTTTCTGGAAGAGATCTCTAGTCTTTCCCATTCTATTGTTTTCCTCTATTTCTTTGCATTTATCATTGAGGAAGGCTTTCTTATCTTTTCTTGTTATTCTTTGGAACTCTGCATTCAGATGCTTATATCTTTCCTTTTCTCCTTTGCTTTTCACTTCTCTTTTTTTCACAGCTATTTGTAAGGCCTCCTGAGACAGCCATTTGCTTTTTTGCATTTCTTTTTCTTGGGGATGGTCTTGATTCCTGTCTCCTGCACAATGTCATGAACCTCTGTCCATAGTTCATCAGGCAATCTGTCTATCAGATCTAGTCCCTTAAATCTATTTCTCACTTCCACTGTATAGTCATAAGGGATTTGATTTAGGTCATACCTGAATGGTCTAGTGGTTTTCTCCACTTTCTTCAATTTCAGTCTGAATTTGGCAATAAGTTCATGATCTGAGCCACAGTCAGCTCCCGGTCTTGTTTTCGCTGACTGTAGAGAGCTTCTCCATCTTTTGCTGCAAAGAATATAATCAAGAAGATTAGAGATACCAAGGAACATTTCATGCAAAGATAGGCTCAATAAAGGACAGAAATGGTAGGGACCTAACAGAAGCAGAAGATGTTAAGAAGAGGTAGCAAGAATACACAGAAGAACTGTACAAAAAAGATCTTCACAACCCAGATAATCACGATGGTGTGATCACTCACCTAGAGCCAGACATCCTGGAATGTGAAATCAAGTGGGCCTTAAAAAGCATCACTACGAACAAAGCTAGCGGAGGTGATGGAATTCCAGTAGAGCTATTCCAAATCCTGAAAGATGATCCTGTGAAAATGCTGCACTCAATATGCCAGCAAATTTGGAAAACTCAGCAGTGGCCACAGAACTGGAAATGGTCAATTTTCATTCCAATCCCAAAGAAAGGCAATGGCAAAGAATGCTCAGACTACTGCACAGCTGCACTCATCTCACACGCTAGTAAAGTAATGCTTAAAATTCTCCAAGCCAGGCTTCAGCAATACATGAACTGTGAACTTCCCAGTGTTCAAGCTGGACTTAGAAAAGGCAGAGAAACCAGAGATCAAATTGCCAACATCTACTGGGTCATCGGAAAAGCAAGAGAGTTTCAGAAAAACATCTATTTCTGCTTTATTAACTATGCCAAAGCCTTTGACTGTGTGGATCACAATAAACTGTGGAAAATTCTGAAAGAGATGGGAATACCAGACCACCTGACCTGCCTTTTGAGAAACTTGTATGAAGGTCAGGAAGCAACAGTTAGAACTGGACATGGAACAACAGACTGGTTCCAAATAGGAAAAGGAGTACGTCAAGGCTGTATATTGTCACCCTGCTTATTAACTTCTATACAGAGTACATCATGGGAAATACTGGACTGGAAGAAGCACAAGCTGGAATCAAGATTGTCGGGAGAAATATCAATAACCTCAGATATGCAGATGACACCACCCTTATGGCAGAAAGTGAAGAGGAACTAAAAGCCTCTTGATGAAAGTCAAAGAGGAGAGTGAAAAAGTTGGCTTAAAGCTCAACATTCAGAAAACGAAGATCATGGCATCTGGTCCCATCATTTCATGGGAAATAGATGGAGAAACAGTGGAAACAGTGACAGGCTTTATTTTGGGGGGCTCCAAAATCACTGCAGATGGTGATTGCAGCCATGAAATGAAAGACGCTTACTCCTTGGAAGGAAAGTTATGACCAACCTAGACAGCATATTAAAAAGCAGAGAAATTACTTTGTCAACAAAGGTTCATCTAGTCAAGGCTATGGTTTTTCCAATAGTCATGTATGAATGTGAGAGTTTGGCTATAAAGAAAGCTGAGTGCCGAAGAATTGATGCTTTTGAACTGTGGTATTGGAGAAGACTCTTGAGAGTCCCTTGGACTGCAAGGAGATCCAAGCAGTCCATCCTAAAGGAGATCAGTCCTGGGTGTTCATTGGTAGGACTGATGTTGAAGCTGAAACTCCAATACTTAGGCTACCTGATGCGAAGAGCTGACTCATTTGAAAAGAAGATTGAGGGCAGGAGGAGAAGGGAATGACAGAGGATGAGATGGTTGGATGGCATCATTGACTCAATGGACATGGGTTTGGGTGGACTCTGAGGGAGGCCTGGCGTGCTGCATTTAATGGGGTCACAAAGAGTTGGACACAGCTGAGCGACTAAACTGAAGTGAACTACATGGTTTACTCAAAAGAACTTACAACTCAAAAATAAGAAATCAGAATTACTTAACACTTAGCAGGTCAGGTAGTTTATAGCAAATACTATTTGGGGAAATGTTTTTGGATTCCAAAGTGAATAATTAAAAATAAAAAGGAAAAATTGTACATTTTAAGAATATTTTATGATTAAATTTAAAACTGAAAAATTTAAAAGTAATAAGGTAACCATTGTGAACATGTTGATTTTGTATTATAATGAGTACTTTTTTAGGGAAATTTAAATAGTCATAAAGAAGTAAGCATAGGCTTGTGCATTTCAACTGTTTTAAATAAGCTTCAAGAATCTATTATACAACATGGGGGATTCAGCCAGTATTTCATAACTATATAGAGAGTATAAACTTAAAAAATTATGAATCACTGTATTGTACATCTGTAAATTATATAATATCATACATTAGCTACACTCAAAAAAATTAACAGTAAGCTGTTTAAAATAAAGGTGATTGTGTAGAGGGTTCTCTATGTATGAAAAGCAGAATCAGACAGTTTTTATGTATATTAATTTAATCTGAAATTGCAAATTTGAAAACTGATCTTCATGCCCTGTAAATACTATAAATAATTTGTGCCATGAAATCTACCCATCAATTTACTTATTAATTGCCCAGTCAACAGATATTTCTAGTAACCCTTTGTTCCAGGCACTTTTCAGAGTGCTGGAGAAAGAAGAATCAACAAACTAGAACCCCTGACTTGAGGAACTCTCAATCCACTGAGAGTACTGAGCATGAAAATACATGTAAATTCTTTCTCCACGCCCAAGGAGCTCAATTAACTTCGTTCCAAATGACAAACTTTAGGATGATTTTGTCCCAACAAAATGCTGCATTTTGTTTTAAAAGCCAGTGTGCACCCTACTTTTAAGTGGAGAGTAGAGCTGCTTCATGCATGGTGAACAAGGGTGACTTTCTTTGGGCAAGTCCCAGAAAAGAGTCTTGAACAAATCTGGAGAATGGGTGGTTCACTCTCTTCTTACCCAGTTTCATATGTACTTCAACCTTCCAGAAAGTATGGCCCTGAATACATGTTTCACAAAAGTAAAACATGTCAGTCGATGCACAAAAGGAAAAGAAAAAAAAAAAGAGAGAGAAATGAATGATTAACCAGAGAAAGAATTCCAAAATGTTTCAAAATACTTAATAGGCAGTAAGCTTTGAGTGTGTATACTGCAGACCCAGGGATGGAAATCTTGAAAAGATGAAATTATTCAGTTCAGTTCAGTTGCTCAGTCGTGTCCGACTCTTTGTGACCCCATGAACTGCAGCATGCCAGGCCTCCCTGTCCATCACCAACTCCCGGAGTTTACCCAAACTCATGCACATTGAGTCGGTGATGCCATCTAACCATCTCATCCTCTGTCGATCCCTTCTCTTCCTGCCTTCAATCTTTCCCAACATCAGGGTCTTTTCAAATGAGTCAGCTCTTTGCATCAGGTGGCCAAAATACTGGAGTTTCAGCTTTAACATCAGTCCTTCCAATGAATACCCAGGACCAATTTCCCTTAGGATGCCTGGCTGGATCTCCTTAGGTGAAAGTAAATAGAACTGATGAGCCTATTTACAGGACAGGAACAGAGACACAGATGTAGAGAATGGACTTGTAAACACGGGGGAGGGTGGGATGAATTGAGAGAGTAGCATTGATGTATACACACGACCATGTGTAAAATAGCTCATGTAGCACAAGGAACTCAGTTTGGTGCTCTGTGATGACCTAGAGGGGTGGAGGGAGGTTCAAGAGGGAGGGGATATATGTACATATATATATAGCTAATTCATGAAGTTGTATGGCAGAAACCAACACAACATTGTAAAGCAATTATACTCCAATGAAGATAAATATATAAATACAAAACAAAAATAAACAAAGAAGGCCAACCAGTAAAAATAAAAATTTCTTTATTTTTTGAAAGCAAGGTGTACACAAAGATTCCCACTGTAGGCAACATTTAATTGACATTAACAATTAACAACATTTAACAATATTCAGATCATGGAAAACAAAGTCATGTTCATTTCTGAGCACCATATTTTAACTGGGACACTGGCAAATTCCATTGAATAGGGAAGAAGAACAAGAATAAAGGAAATTCTAAGTTTCTTCCCATTTCTAATTGCTGGAGTCTAACTTAATTTAGGATTTATCACATAGTTTAAATATGGTCCCCAAGTAAAAGAGAAGAAAACAAACACCTTCACTCCCACTCTTTTTCCTTATGTGAAGGATGAATTCAATACATTTTATTAAAAGAAATATCAAAGTCTGTCTGTGTGACTTTGTACTTAAATACCGTCCTGGGGGAATAAGTCCTATGTAAGGATTTAAGTCTGCAGACAGGAGAATTTTGAAGATCTAGAATTAAAATAGAACAGAAAGGAGATTTGAATAATGTGGAGATAATTATTTTTCTTTTGATGCACATTTCTTCCAATAAAGTAAGCACTTTGCCTTGAAAGGTGTGTATGACTTTTGGCTAAGCCATTCCGCTTTTAGAATTGTATCATAAGGAAATCATTAAAGATTTATGCAGTTTTCTATAAGACTGTTCATCTCAGTGTTACTATTAATAGTGAAAAAAAATAGAAGTAATCTACATGCTAAATGTTGGAGGATGGGTTAAATAAATTATCCTCACAATGTAATGTGTAATAAATAGTTGAGATGGGAGCTATTCACACTATATTGTTAAGTGAATAAATCAGATTAAAATTTGTATGCATCATTTTCTATGTTATTTTATCCCAAAATATGGAAAGAGAGGATTAAAAGAATAATATGGTAATTGTGGCTCTTTGTGTGTGTATGTGTGGAGAGGTTATGTCTCTTTCACCTTAATTTCCTTATTTTTGCATATTTTCTTTTTTATAAGTGCTTATTTTCTAATTCTTTCCCAGTGAAATTGTATTGTCTTTGTAATAATAAAATATATTTTAAATTTAAAATTACATGTTGTATATTTAGGATGTAAAATATGCATATTTCTATTGGGATAATATATATCTATGGTATAAGGAATATATGTTCAGTTCAGTTCAGTTCAGCCACTCAGTTGTGTCCGACTCTTTGCGACCCCATGAATTGCAGCACTCCAGGCCTCCCTGTCCATCACCATCTCCTGGAGTTCACTCAGACTCACGTCCATCAAGTCGGTGATGCCATTCAGCCATCTCATCCTCGGTCGTCCCCTTCTCCTCCTGCCCCCAATCCCTCCCAGCATCAGAGTCTTTTCCAATGAGTCAACTCTTCGCATGAGGTGGCCAAAGTACTAGAGCTTCAGCTTTAGCATCATTCCTTCCAAAGAAATCCCAGGGTTGATCTCCTTCAGAATGGACTGGTTGGATCTCCTTGCAGTCCAAGGGACTCTCAAGAGTCTTCTCCCACACCACGGTTCAAAAGCATCAATTCTTTGACGCTCAGCTTTCCTCACAGTCCAACTCTCACAGCCATACATGATCACTGGAAAAACCATAGCCTTGACTAGACGGACCTTAGTCGGCAAAGTAATGTCTCTGCTTTTGAATATGCTGTCTAGGTTGGTCATAACTTTTCTTCCAAGGAGTAAGCATCTTTTAATTTCATGGCTGCAGTCACCATCTGCAGAGATTTTGGAGCCCCCCCAAAATAAAGTCTGACACTGTTTCTACTGTTTCCCCATCTATTTCCCATGAAGTGATGGGACCAGATGCCATGATCTTTGTTTTCCGAATGTTGAGCTTTAAGCCAACTTTTTCACTCTCCTCTTTGACTTTCATCAAGAGGCTTTTAGCTCCTCTTCACTTTCTGCCATAAGGGTGGTGTCATCTGCATATCTGAGGTTATTTATATTTCTCCCGACAATCTTGATTCCAGCTTGTGTTTCTTCCAGTCCAGCGTTTCTCGTGATATACTCTGCATAGAAGTTAAATAAGCAGGGTGACAATATACAGCCTTGACGTACTCCTTTTCCTATTTGGAACCAGTCTGTTGTTCCATGTCCAGTTCTAACTGTTGCTTCCTGACCTGCATACAGATTTCTCAAAAGGCAGGTCAGGTGGTCTGGTATTCCCATCTCTTTCAGAATTTTCCACAGTTTCTTGTGATCCACACAGTCAAAGGCTTTGGCATAGTCAATAAAGCAGAAATAGATGTTTTTCTGGAACTCTCTTGCTTTTTCCATGATCCAGCAGATGTTGGCAATTTGATCTCTGGTTCCTCTGCCTTTTCTAAAACCAGCTTGAACATCAGGGAGTTCACGGTTCACGTATTGCTGAAGCCTGGCTGGAAGAATTTTGAGCATTACTTTACTAGCATGTGAGATGAGTGCAATTGTGCAGTAGTTTGAGCATTCTTTGCCATTGCCTTTCTTTGGGATTGGAATGAAAACTGACCTTTTCCAGTCCTGTGGCCACTGCTGAGTTTTCCAAACTTGCTGGCATATTGAGTGCAGCACTTTCACAGCATCATCTTTCAGGATTTGAAACAGCTCAACTGGAATTCCATCACCTCCATTAGCTTTGTTCGTAGTGATGCTTTCTAAGGCCCACTTGACTTCACATTCCAAGATGTCTGACTCTAGATTAGTGATCACATCATCATGATTATCTGGGTTGTGAAGATCTTTTTGTACAGTTCTTCCGTGTATTCTTGCCACCTCTTCTTAATATCTTCTGCTTCTGTTAGGTGCATACCATTTCTGTCCTTTATTGAGCCCATCTTTGCATGAAATATTCCCTTGGTATCTCTAGTTTTCTTGAAGAGATCTCTAGTCTTTCCCATTCTGTTGCTTTCCTCGATTTCTTTGTATTGATCACTGAAGAAGGCTTTCTTCTCTCTTCTTGCTATTCTTTGGAACTCTGCCTTCAGATGCTTGTATCTTTCCTTTTCTCCTTTGCTTTTCACCTCTCTTCTTTTCACAGCTATTTGTAAGGCCTCCCCAGACAGCCATTTTGCTTTTTTGCATTTCTTTTCCATGGGGATGGTTTTCATCCCTGTCTCCTGTACAACGTCACGAACCTCATTCCATAGTTCATCAGGCACTCTCTCTGTCAGATCTAGGCCTTAAATCTATTTCTCACTTCCACTGTATAACCATAAGGGATTTAATTTAGGTCATATCTGAATGGTCTAGTGGTTTTCCCTACTTTCTTCAATTGGACTCTGAATTTGGTAATAAGGAGTTCATGATCTGAGCCACAGTCAGCTCCTGGTCTTGTTTTTGTTGACTGTATAGAGCTTCTCCATCTTTGGCTGCAAAAAATATAATCAATCTGATTTCGGTGTTGACCATCTGGTGATGTCCATGTGTAGTCTTCTCTTGTGTTGTTGGAAGAGGGTGTTTGCTATGACCAGTGCATTTTCTTGGCAAAACCCTATTAGCCTTTGCCCTGCTTCATCCTGCTTTCCTAGGCCAAATTTGCCTGTTACTCCAGGTGTTTCTTGACTTCCTACTTTTACATTCCCGCTCCCCTATAATGAAAAGGACATCTTTTTTGGGTGTTAGTTCTAAAAGGTCTTGTAGGTCTTCATAAAACCGTTCAACTTCAGTTTCTTCAGTGTTACTGGTTGGGGCATAGACTTGGATTACTGTGATATTGAATGGTTTGCCTTGGAGACGAACAGAGATCATTCTGTCGTTTTTGAGATTGCATCCAAGTACTGCATTTTGGACTCTTTTGTTGACCATGATGGCTACTCCATTTCTTCCGAGGGATTCCTGCCCGCAGCAGTAGATATAATGGTCAACTGAGTTAAATTCACCCATTCCAGTCCATTTTAGTTTGCTGATTCCTAGAATGTCGTTGTTTACTCTTGCCATCTCTTGTTTGATCACTTCCAATTTGCCTTGATTCATGGACCTGACATTCCAGGTTCCTATGCAATATTGCTCTTTACAGCATCGGATCTTGCTTCTATCACCAGTCACATCCACAGCTGGGTTTTGTTTTTGCTTTGGCTCCATCCCTTCATTCTTTCTGGAGTTATTTCTCCACTGATCTCCAGTAGCATATTGGGCACCTAATGACCTGGGGAGTTCCTCTTTCGGTATCCTATCATTTTGCCTTTTCATACTGTTCATGGGGTTCTCAAGGCAAGAATACTGAAGTGGTATAAGGAGTATATGTTACATAAACATATATAGATAGATCACTTCCCTGGTGGCTCAGATGGTAAAGAATCCACCAGCAATGTGGGAGACCTGGGTTCAGTTCCTAGGTTGGGCAGATTCCCTGGAGGAGGACATGGCAACCCACTCCAATATTCTTGCCTGGAGAATCCCATGGACAGAGGAGCCTGGCAGGCTATAGTCATGGGGTTGCAAAGAGTCAGACATGACTGAGCGATTAAGCATAGCACAGTACAGCACATATGTAGATCAGCAGGCAGATGGATGGATAGATAGACAGATGAAATAACAGTAGAGTCTGTGTTTCTCTCATGCCCCACATGTACTCCATCACCAAGTATGCTCAGTGTTGTATTCCAACCAAACTGACCTTTGATTCTTTAAACATATTACACTTATTCTTATTTTAGGATGATCACTTGAGCTAATCTCTCTGCCTTAAATGTTTTCCAACATCTAATATACATGGCTGCTACAGTCTCACTTATTGGACTCAAATGTCCCCTCCATAATGAGGAAGTCTCTGATCACCATTCTTCAAGGGTCTTCCTCCAATTCTCTCTCTCTTATTTCTCTACTTACTTTCCTCAGAGTTCTGATCACAATATGTAGGTCTTTTGCTTATTTGTGTGCTTGATCAATGCTTGTCTCCTGTTGAATTTAAGCACTGTGAAGTCAGAAACCTGTCAGTGATCATTGAATCTTCAAAACCTAACACAGGACCTGACATAGAATCAGTATAGGATGAATTAAAGCTTCCCTGATGGCTCAGATGGTGAAGAATCCACCTGCAATGCGGGAGACCTGGGTTCAATCCTGGGTTGGGAAGATCCCCTGGAAGAGGGCATGGCAGCCCACTCCAGTACTCTTGCCTAGAGAATCCCCATGGATAGAGGAGCCTGGTGGGCTACAGTCCATAGGGTCACAGAGTCGGACATGACTGAACAACTAAGCACAGGACAGCAGAGATTTCAGCAAGAGGGGCAGACATTAGGACTTTCAGCAGAAAACCTGGAGAACCAGTGTTCAGTGCTGAGTAGAGATGAACTTACTTTATGGTGTTTCTAATATGAATATGTACATATATATGTTTACGTATGTATATACATACATAGAAGCTTAACACTTGTATTTTGTTGTTTAGTCGCTCAGTAATGTCTGACTCTTTGTGACCCCATGGACTGCATCCATACATATAAATTTATAATTTATGCATATTTAAAAGCATATGTAAATATATTTTGTATATATATGTAAATGTTGTATGAAATTTCAGGCATATACAAAAGGAGAGAGAATAGTATAATGAATCTACTTCATGAGTCCATCAGCTACCTCTGACAGTTATCAATTTATGGCTAATCTTGTTTCATAAACAGAACTTTCTTCTCTCTGTCTGGGTTGTTTTAAAGCAAATTCCAGACATATTATTTTCTCCTATAATTTTAATATATACTCTAAAAAGATAAAAATAACTATAATTCCACTATTGTACCAAATGAATAATAATACCTTAATATTTTATATGTCAGGTATTCTCAAAAATATGTATTAGCATTTCTTTTCATCTAAAACACTGCTCTTGAACCCTCTTCCACTGCCCATCTTTTTAAAAATTAATCCTTAATTCTTAGATGTCATGCAGTCAGAAATACAGGCTATTTTTCTTAATGTGGATAGTTCTTTGGCTTTCAAAAGTGAACTCCTTTTCAAATTGCCTCAGAGATAAGATAAACAAACAGCATTTTCTTTTGCATTATATTTTACATATGTATATTTCTGGTATATTTTCCCATGAATCTTTTTATCCCTCTCGGTTTTAACATTTTGTTAATCTACCATCAGGTGATAAATCACTTTCAGAGAGTAAATGATCTTGAAACCTTGTTCTAATGAATAGTCTAGATTTGTAGGTAATCAATACATATTTGTTGATTTTATTCTGATGTTTGGATAGTGCAGATAGCATAGTATGGATAATAATTTATGAGTAGCTGTGTAAGAGTAATCTTTATTTTTCAATAAGCTACAAGAAGGGTAGTTTTTTTCTCTCTATACCTTAGTCTGGTCCAATTTCTTAAAGCAGTTTTAGGTAACATTCACTAATTGATTGCACTGTGAGTTGTTTATAAGGACAAGACATATTCTTCACAAGTTTGCAATATCCTGGTATAAAGGCACAATTTTGTGGCGAAACAGAAAATTCTACTGAAATGCTGTGTATATCACATATTTTTGCCAGGTTTCCAGTTGTTAGTAAATTACAGTATCATTCCTCAAGTTAGGACACTAGGCTGACATACTAGTTGAGCACATCCATCTGGGGTTCACTCACTTGGTGAGTAAGAGCCTGCTAACTAACCTCTACTAGCTGCAGCCAACACTACACACTAGATATTAGCCAGGGAGTCACCAAGGCTGGACTTTTTTCCCCCTTAATTCTAAATATTGCATTTCACCCATCTAGCATTTTCACATATTCATCAGCTAGCCTCTGACTAGTAGATAAATGGGTGGTGGAGACATCCCTAGAGACTAGGAGACTCGCCTCTGGTTTTGATGTGATTTTATTCAGAGGATTCACACATTTATTGACCTCAAGGCTAGTGAGGTCAACATGACAACGCAGTGTGTATTGATTAGGTTCAATCCAGGAATTGCTCATGTATCGTTTATATTTATGTAAATAAAGCACTAGTCTTTCATCTTCCAATTACAACACGTTACTGAATTAATGTGATTAAAGATGGTGCTGGACTGATGTTAACAGGGCCTTGCTTTCTGTCATAAAGTGCAAGGGAAGAATCATGCAAAATTAATATATTTCTAAGGCGGTGAATATGCATTCCAGCACCAGTTATTATAAACTCCCTGCTCTTTTTTTCTCTCTTGTTCAAGCCAATTTCATGCTAAAATACCTTGACATCGTTTCTTTTTATTCCTGGCTTTCCCCCCTGTTCTATGCCTGCATCTCCAAATTATATTATGTGGTAGATTTTTCTATAAATGGGAATATGATATCTTTGAGATGAACAAGGTTGGCAGGAATTTAGTATCCGAAGAGTCTTGAATAGGCATGTCTGTTATTTTTATTGAAATATTTTCAGCTATCTATTTTTCTTAACACAATAATAAAAATGACAGTGTATGAGGTAGGAATTACGAGTTCATACATTTGGCAACTGAACTGCTTTTTCCTAGGTCATTGCTTTATTGTCTAAGCTTGAGATCACATTTTGGAACCAATAATACAGAAGACACACAGCTATGATCCAAAAGATAAATCTTTCTCTTTTTTTTTTAATTAGAGGAGGGGAAATCTAAGGTTAGAAATGTGAGGAATTGTATGGGTTCTTGCTCTAATTGATAGAACAAAACAGCACTTGCCACTGAAGTATAAAGAAATGTATATGCTATATTATAATTGGTTTGATATCCTGACTTTTAAAACTGTTGAATGCAGAAATCATTTTATGGAAATATTACAATAACAAATGGCATCTGGTATCTGTTTCACCTCATCACTTATCCATTCAGTAGAAAAATAAATTGAGAAGCACATTCTGTAGGACAAGATTTTATGGGAAATACAGTATGGTTGATATTGTGATCTGTTTCTTAAACTTATCAAACTATACCACCACTGGGAGACATTTAGTATAGGGACAAGAGATGCATTCCTAAGCACTCCCTTTGGCTGCCAGGTAAGGGACATCTAAGAACTGACAGCAGTGTAGTATCCTGGGGAATCAGTCCGGTATAAAAAAATGAATATAGACGAGATGGGATCTCTGGGTATGGAGCAATGGGGAGGGAGATGATTGGCACTGCCTGCTGATATATAAAGGTATATTATGCACAATAACAACAGCTTGGCTCCCTGGGCTCCTGAGGCTCACCACACTCTAGAACGGAAGGTACATAATGTGCAGGATAAGTTTATCTTCCAGCATGGTCTGGGCAATTACTTGGTATTGATTTTCTGAAAGTTCAGTCTTACGTGTCAGCATCTTGTTGGCAAACTTTGCAACATCATCCAATCAAGTCAGGGCAGACATGAGTGTGTGTAGAGAGAAACCATCACCAGCTGGTCCTTTCTGCAGGATAGGTAGAGAGCCCCCAGCCCTCTTCGCGAAGAAGACTCTTGCAATTGCCCTGTCTCATAGGGGGAATTGTAATCTCAGGGAATCCCTGTGCCTGATTGCGGTTCTTTTCCCAGTGGTGCACCTTTGACCTCTGTATTGATTCTACCCTCTCATCAAAGGCGCTGATGTCATTCCTTGTGATCAAGCAGCATTTGCATTTAAGAGCTGCAACTGTGCGCTGACCCCAAACCATTTCACCAGAATGAAAGTCGACCGCATGGCAGATGCGTTTCCCCATGATATTAGAATCCATTGTGCCCTTTGGTAGGTGTTTTTGTCATCTAGAGAAAGGCATACACTTGCTGCTCCAGAATTTCATTTCACTCCAACCAGAAATTTAAATTCTTTAAAACAGAACAGGGATCAAAATGATTCCCACCTTCAGTCCAACAAATAGTATTCCTACTTGTTAAAGCTTAACACAAGATGATAGAAAGTCTGAATATATTTTCAGAAATTCTAGCTCTTTAAATAATTCCTATAGTCTTTTTCAGTGTTTCCTTACTGATATATACCCAGTATAAGGCCTGTTTGTTGACTATCTACTTAAATATTCTAAATAGAAATGACATTTAATAATTCTCTGAGGAAAATAGTAGATGTTTCATTAAAAAATGCAATGCAATCTAAATATCAACCTTCAAATTGTTTTCTTTCTCCTACCTCCCAGCCCTTTCCTCTTCTCCTTCCTCCTCCTTCTTCAAGTATGATGCAAAAAGGGAAGAAAACCACTTCTGAGGCATAGACACCTAAAGAGAAATTAATGTCCATCAACAGTTACCTGTATTGTATTCTGCCTTCCTGTCTTTCCTTTAGATTCTATTCATTCTCATTTATTAATTTCAGTCAATAAATATTTACTGAGAATGTATGTAATGGTGCTAGGAATTCAGTGATGAGAAAAATAGATGTGGCCCCTCATGGAACTGACAGTCTAACTCGGGAGACAGGCATCAAATGACTATACAAACAAAGATGAAGACAACTAGGACAGAAAAGTTTACATTAATAGCTGAGAGTAGAAATTATTCTATGAATGAAATCAGCAATATTTGGACAAATACTGAAAAGAGCTTGCTTTGGGGGGTATTGAAGATACTGAAGAGTGTGCATACCTTGGATACCCTGGATACCAAGAGAAGTAAATCGAGGCGGCATAGGGTGACAGAAAGGGTGTGTGTGAGCATGCTAACTCACTTCAGTCGTGGCTGACTCTTTGCAACCCTATGGATTACAGCCCCCCAGGCTCCTCTGTCCATGGGTTCTCCAGGCAAGAATACTGGAGTGGGTTGCCATGCACTCCTCCAGGGGATCTTCCTGACCAGGGGATCAAACTTGAATATCTATGTCTCCTCAATTGGAAGGTGGGTTCTTTATCACTAGCACCACCTAGAAAGCCCCAAACAGATAGGGTATGGTTTATTAAATGCTCTCAGATTAGCAGAAAATATGGGAAATACTTTAGATTCTTATAGACTAGAAGTTCAAGACAATAGTAAAATTTTTTTTTAATTTTTGAAAAAGAATCTTCAGTCATTGTTGTGAAGATAAACTACAGAGACTATGAATGAGGATAACGGGGGTTGTAGTTTCATTTGAGGTTGAGAGGGACATTAGACAAGACTTCTTGTTTTTTTTTTTTTCAGATCTTAGGTTTCTTGATTTTATTTTGAAGAAGAGTTGGATCTCTCTGTAAGAAAATACTTGCAAAAACATCTGAGTTTGTAAAGATGTTAACTTTCACATGGTCACTTGATTATGTTCTTTTGCATGAGTTAAAATTGAAAAATATTGATGCCATTTTCAGTTTCGTAGTACATTTACAGTTATATCATGCATTAGTGCAAACTGTTTTAATCAACTTTGAAAGGAATCCGATAAAAAAGTAAGGATGAGACCACTGACATTCATATAGGGCTCTGGAAATATAGTACATGGCACAGGCAGAACTTGAATTCAGGTCTTATTCCTGTAAACTCTGAGCTATTTCAATTAATTTTGAAATCCGATATTTGAGGTTGTGAAAGCATTCATAGGTTTTTTTTCCCTTTAATTTAGCCATCTGTTACAATAAATATAAAAGGTACTCAATTAAAAAAAAACATATTATGTGAAAACCTCTATCCAATATAGGAATGCAACTGACAAACAACTAATCTCAAAAATATACAAGCAACTTATGCAGCTCAATTCCAGAAAAATAAATGACCCAATCAAAAAATGGGCCAAAGAACTAAATAGACGTTTCTCCAAAGAAGACATACGGATGGCTAACAAACACATGAAAAGATGCTCAACATCACTCATTATCAGAGAAATGCAAATCAAGACCACAATGAGGTACCATTTCACACCAGTCAGAATGGCTGCGATCCAAAAGTCTACAAGCAATAAATGCTGGAGAGGGTTTGGAGAAAAGGGAACCCTCTTACACTGTTGGTGGGAATGCAAACTAGTACAGCCACTATGGAGAACAGTGTGGAGATTCCTTAAAAAACTGTGAATAGAACTGCTTTATGACCCAGCAATCCCACTGCTGGGCATACACACCGAGGAAACCAGAATTGAAAGAGACACGTGTACCCCAGTGTTCATCGCAGCACTGTTTATAATAGCCAGGACATGGAAGCAGCCTAGATGTCCATCAGCAGACAAATGGATAAGAAAGCAGTGGTACATATACACAATGGAGTATTACTCAGCCATTGAAAAGAATACATTTGAATCAGTTCTAATGAGGTGGATGAAACTGGAGCCGATTATACAGAGTGAAGTAAGCCAGAAAGAAAAACACCAATACAGTATGCTAACACATATATATGGAATTTAGAAAGATGGTAATGGTAACCCTGTATGCGAGACAGCAAAAAAGACACAGATGTAAAGAACAGACTTTTGGACTCTGTGGGAGAGGGAGAGGGTGGGATGATTTGGGAGGATGGCATTAAAACATGTATACTATCATGTAAGAAACGAATCGCTAGTCTAGGTTTGTTACAGGATTCAGGATGCTTGGGACTGGTGCACTGGGATGACCTAGAGAGATGATATGGGGAGGGAGGTGGGAGGGGGGTTCAGGGTTTGGAACTCATGTGCACCTGTGGTGGATTCATGTCAATGTGTGGCAAAACCAATACAGTATTGTTAAGTAAACAAACAAACAAAAGGAATGTCTGTATTGAGTACATCGAGATAACTTTCAAAGACACCATTCTTATGGTGGATAGAGAATTGAAAAGAGGTTCAGATGGACTGCCTAATAGGCTTCTCGTTGGTCTGGAAACAGCAAGAAAACTAGACCTTGGTGAGGTGGGATGATCTCTAATTTCCCACTTTATTTAGAAACCAGGCTAAAATTAAAAATAATAGCATTCTGAGGAAAAGTAACAATAGCCCTGCCCCTGAGATAAGCACCTATAGAGAAATACTTTGATGTCATTAAATAATCTCTATGTTGCTGACTTTTATCTTGGGGGAGAGTGGTTTAGGAAGCCTTTGACAAATCTCCCATCTCTTCTGTCATATTCTTGTGATTATTATTTCATGGAATGGGCTCAGTTCCATGAATCATAATTGACAACATGATTGTACTTATTAATCATTATTTAAATCAGGTATTAGATAACAAATAATTGAGTGAACTGTCCTCTACATACATAGAGGATGCTGATTAGCCATATTTACAGCATGCACATTGTTCTTTTTTTTGTTATTTATTATCTGTCATTTGTTGAGGAACTTGGATTCTAAAGCTCACAGTTGATAACCCAGCTTCACCACTTCAACAGAGGTCTGACCCCAGGTAAGTTAATTAAACTTTCTAGGGTTTAGGGTCATCATCAATAAAATGGGGTTGATGACACTTTAAAAAACACTTTTCAGGATGAAGTTAGATGGCTAATACGAAATAAACTAATGTAGGGATTTTTGCCTGTCATTCACTTGAGAGATGAACAGACCAAGTAACGGGTGTTGTCATTGGCCAGGGGACTGGATAGATCAGGGTAGGCCACAAAAGAATATAATCAACATCTCCTGTTAACATCTAGATATGTAGACCCAGATCCTGGGTTAAATGTCACTGGCATACAGACAGAGGTCATGGTCTTTTACTCATCTGTGAACTTTCACCTGGTCACTTGATTACATTCTCTTTTGCAGGATTTAAAAAGTTGTGATCAGAAACTAAAGGGAAAACCTATGATTTCAGGTCTCGTGTCTTCTTGATTTATCATAATGCGGTGTGTCCCTAACCCGCTTGTTCATTTTAAATACACCCAGAATGTTCTTAGGAAAACCAAAGCCCATGAGGACATTTTGCACACAAGGCAATGGAGCATAATATAACTGCTTCATCATGGTAGGAAAAACTTGAAAGAAAAAAGTGGATGTTTTTACTCAAAAGCACAGATTTCATCTCCTCTCCCTGGGGCTGCTCTAGGATGCTCTATGTAAGACAGATGTTGTTTAGTCACTCAGCCGTGTTTGACTCTTCGTGACTACATGGACTGTAGCCTCCCAGGCTCCTCTGTCTAGGGGATTTCTCAGGCAAGAATATTGGAAAATGTCATGGAAATGGGTTGCCATTTCCTTCTCCAGGGGATCTTCCTGGACTAGGAATCGAACCTGAGTCTCCTGCATTGGCAGGAGGAATTTTTTTTAACCACTGAGCCACCAGGGAAGCCCAAATCAGATATATTTATCCATTATTTCCAACAATAACTTTGGGAAATATTAAATGGCATCCCAAACCATATTGCCTCATCTCAAATATTGATTGTGACCAGTGACAATAGTGATGGGTTGTAAGTATTTTGGGAATTGAAATGAAGAACACTGAAGCCAAGAAAGATGGACCTTTTTGAATGTGCATGATCTTACTTGACCATCTTTTTGTGTCAGGTAATTTGTTTTATTTTCAGTTTAGAATTCCCTTGCATGTTGATTGTCATCTATCTTTCTTAGATCCACATGCAGGGAAGAGAAAATGTTCACACAATTATTTTGTATGTTGAAAAATATTTACCTTTAACAATCAGGTATCTCATGAATACATTTTGATGTGGCTGCTAGGAATTATGGGCTATGTCTATTTAAATTAGTTCTTTCTGAGGCTGAATATATGTCAGTGCTTCATGTATCAATTCTTACAAGGATGAAATACAAAAGATTAGAAGAGATACTAAAGCTGGCAGCTTTCCTTCAGATTAAAATCTTTTGGATAATTCTTTTATCAAGGAAAACCATTAGGAAGCAAATTCAGCATTTAAAATGGTATATGGTTATGGCAACATGTGACCTGCCCTTGTCGATGGAGTCAGAACATTCTGGTGAGGGTTGCTCTTATGAATTGTGGACTTGCCCATAGGCTGTGATTAATTTTTGAGACAAAAAATATAAGTACACAAGTACAAGGTAAGATGAGAATGTATTTCTTGCACTTCAGTAATGACTGACTTTGCTTTTGAAAATTTAAGTTGTTACTATTTAGTATTTCAAAGGCATATCTAAAAAATTCTGTAGGTCTATCCAAATCATTTCTTGGGTTAGAGTAGCCAGAAAGAAAGCCTGGAATGTATCATAGTGCTATTTCCATATTGCAGGTGAGGGGAGTTAAGTACACAGATGGAGAGAGAACAGTTATGCTATGGAGGCCAAAAGGTGACCAGTGAGGGCACCTGCCAATAGGAGTCTTGAGCATAGTGGGAGGAGCTACCAGTTGAGGATGTGGCAACCTGCCTGATCTTTTCCCATCATGCTCAGAGCTTTATCAAGGGTCTGGGCTTAGCATGTGGAACCATGCACTTTTGGCTTTTATTTCCCAGCTTTTGAAACAGCCTGACCCCAAGCTCACCTGAGAGCAGGTTAGCATCACTCACCCAACAGCTTACCTCCCCCACCCCCCACCCCCTGGATTTTTTCCAGTGATACAAATACATTCAACAGAAACACTCTGACCACATCAAATGTTACCTGTAATTTTTTTCCAAGTGAACTAACCACATCCACCAAGCCTTTAACCCTATTCTATGCATTTCGGACACATTCATAAATGCTGATTTTCCTGTGGGTTGGTTTCTTCTGCTACATCAGTGTATAGAGAAGCTGAACATTTCAACCGCTGGCCGCAGTGACAGGTGACGCATCTGATTGTTTGCTGATGTTGATTTGGAATGTTGATGCTTCAGGAAAAAAGAACTCCATCGAACAGACAATCTGCACAGCTCACGAACTACACAAAGAGCATTTGCTATAAATAAAGTGTCAACCGGGCGCTGTAGCTTTGTGTGGAATCATTTTCAAATTTTCCTTTTTGAATTATTAAATAGACCATGTCAGAACAACTCTGATTATTATCCAATCCATATGCTTCAACATCAACCTTTTATGTAATATCAAGCGACTGCAGCGATCAATTGGACCAATCATGAAGGCTCCCTCGTTCTGGAAAGGAGTCAAGCCCTCCATCCCACTGCAGCATCTTATGCAGATACGCAAACACCTACGGCATAGCTTACAGAGGAGGCCGCAGCAGGATCTGCCTTTAGGAATGCGTGCAGGCTGTGAAAATATATTTAGTTCCTTATCAAGAACTTTAAGCCTTAGTCCATCTTTGTGCAATTTTAAGCCTGTTCAGGTGAGTTAGAAATAACACTCTTATCCAGCTATACCTCTACCCAGCAGAATTATGTACATAACTTACATAGTAAATAAAATGTGCTAGCGCATAGTTTTGAAAACTGTTGTATATAGAAAAATAAAATGCTGCCTTTGGTTTTCTTTTCTTTTTTTAAACAAATACAGTATCTCCTGGAAACGGAGACGGATATGCAGGCATGTAGCCACGTGTAATTTATAAAATGTGATAAAATGATAATCTCTCACCTACACTAATACAGTTTATCTAGATAAATAACTCTTAGAATGAATACTGTGGATGCCTTGAGGGTTTTCAGCATTTAATTAAAATGGAACAAAAATATTCACTGTCTGTGTCGGGATTTTAGCATCCACTCTTGACAAGGATATTCTTTAGGCTGAGAACAGATTAGTGACATTCCCTGGGAAACAAATGGGAGGTGGTATTTTTCTAGTCCTCAAGAAAAAAGAGGCTAAAAATGCATGGCATAGAAATCTTAAGATGAAATGGTTTCCGGAGTACGCCTCTGTTCGCCACCACAGCCCCCCCTCCCAGGGCTTGGACTGAGGGTGGAATTCAGGGGGTCTTCTCTGATAATTGCGGGTGATTGGAGGTAATACTCTCTGGCACTTTCACCAACGTCCTGGTGTGTAGCCATCACTCACAATGACTGCTAAAGCACAGGCTTTCTTCCTCTTGATGGTGTGTGATTTTGACATTGGACGCAGGGAGGCAGACGAGGCAGTGGCAGAAACCGAGAGAGAGAGGGAAGATGGGCCAGCCCAAGCCCTGGAGCAAACAGCCTCCCAGAATGCGGGGGATTATAGGAGCCTCCACTGTGGCCCACTTAACCCTAAAAATACATCCCAAGCTACAGTGCCAGAGAAGTATTCAGAAGGAAGCCTTTTAATTGTTCCATTGTCTAGTGAAAATTGATTTAGGTTTTCTTTTGAGTCAGTTTTTCTAGGAAAGTACTGGTTACCTTTATGTGACATACTCTGCTCTTTAAATACATCAATTGTACACTCTGTGTATGAATCATATATATTTATTTTGTTTATTTTTGCTCTATTTTATAAGATTTAGGACACAAAGAAAGAAAAGTCTTGTAACACAGTGCTATCCTATCACTGAGCAAATTAATCTGGATGTTTTTCCACAATTTTGATAACAGATAACATGCTGAAAAACCATGAAATTATTACTACAACTTAATGTGGTATATTTCTTAATTTTCACATAGCAGATTCAATGTTCATGTAACTTGATTTAAAGGCTCTTCTGCATGTGTGGGGATTTTTAGCACTCTTGAGAGAAATAAGAAATGGTACAAAAACTTGAGAAAAAACAATAAGTAAGGAGTGATATTTTTCTAGTGTGATTTTTTTTCACTTTTAGTTCTTGTTTGGAATATTCGTTTTCCCCTATGATTTCACTTTTCAATCTGGAAAACGGGATAATTCTTAAGAAAAGAACAATGGTCATGGGACTTAATGGGTAGAGTTTGTGAAATAATTTTGTGGGTCTGGAACAAAGATGCTATTCAAATAGGCAAATATGAGATGATATGTTGATGATAGGTATTAATAGAAACTGAGGCAGTAGCCCAGAGGTGCCCTCTGTGTGTGTGTGTGTCCCTTTTCTCACCACACCTGGACACTCATATAACAGTTATAATCAGTCTCAAAATATAACTCTTACAATTTAAAGTGGAAAAGAAATATGAGCAGTCAAATTGTTAATAATCCAAGTTAATAAGCACATTGTATAATTTCTTATTCCGGGTAACTCTTAGCCATCATTGTTGACAAAAAACCTCAAAAAGGGTATTTTCAACATTTCAAAATCCTTTTCAGGAGGAGGAAAAGAGAATAGGACGCTATTCCATATATTTTCCTCATGGGCAATGGAAATAAGCTAATATGATTCCATAGTCTTTTAACCTCACTCCCCTTCCCCCCTCATCTGATCACATTATTCACACAAGGAACCAATGAGCCATTGTCTCATTACCTTAAAATCCTATATTAATGAGACAGCGACAGTTTTTAATCATTTGAGTTAAGCCTTGAATATTCTGTTTGCTAATATCATGCATCCATTTAAAGATGAGAACAAGCACTTTTTAAATAATATTTTACTTGCCAGTAGTGACTAAAATACTGATTTTTCTCTTTGTAAAGTTGTCAAACATTCTGCAGAAAGTCTTATATTCTTCTTCAGGAGTTAATTTTATCACTAAAGGCCTGGGTTAAAAAAAAGGGTCAGAAAATGTGTCCTGGACAGTCAGCTAGGGAAATAAGAGCCCTGGCACTTTGTTTTTCTGGCAGAATTTTTTGGTGGAATTAAATACATAAAATACATACACAAATTTTGTGGCAAGCCAAACTCCACCATTAACAAAGTTTGAAAGCATTTGAGCTAGTGCTTAAATGGTACCTAAACAACCTAGACTTGGTGTCTTTGGAGATGTAATAGTGAATAAAAGAAAGATTTTTGTTTTTGTTTCTGCTTAATCTTTCATCTGGAGAAGGCAATGGCACCCCACTCCAGTACTCTTGCCTGGAAAGTCCCATGGGCGGAGGAGTCTGGTAGGCTGTAGTCCATGGGGTTGCTAAGAGTCAGACACGACTGAGCGACTTCCCTTTCACTTTTCAGTTTCATGCATTGGAGAAGGAAATGGCAATCCACTCCAGTGTTCTTGCCTGGAGAATCCCAGGGACAGTGGAACCTGGTGGGCTGCCGTCTATGGGGTCGCACAGAGTTGGACACGACTGAAGTGACTTAGCAGCAGCAATCTTTCATCCTGGTAAATTTGCTTTTTTTAAAATTTATTAAAATGGCTTAGAAAAGTACTTTCAGTGGTTTGCATAGCACCTCACATTAACTTTTTTTTTTTCTTTTTAGCTAATAACTCTTCTCCAACTTTAAATCATGGCATCTAGGCCACCTTGATTCCATATACCACATAAACTAGAAAATGGTCTCACCTTTAAAAATTCCTGTATAAAAGGGCAGTAGCTAGTTAACCTCTTGAAAGTTGCCAAGCAAATTAACTGTGGACTATTGTTATCTTTTAGACAATGTTTTTCTTGGTTGATGAAAAATCTAACATTTCTTGGGATACTAGTTAAGAAAGGGGTTAAACTATTGAATTCTGATTGCCTCTTAACAAATACAGAAGTTAAGCTGTAACATATTATATTTCAAAAGGAAGAAAGGTGTTTTAAAATATAATTTGTGTTTCTCTAATATGAATTACATTCATAAATAAAAGCCATGAGCAAAATTTAGTACAGATTAAAAAGAATTTTATATAAGTGGAGTTTTCATGGCTAATAAAAAGTACCAGACCCTTTAATGGATTATCGTATCCACGTCGCTGAACATATACTTTAAAAACCAACATAATATATAGGGGATTTTCCTTGTCTTGTGTTTCTCATATTTCAGCAGTCGCTTAATCTTTTACCTAAGATTTTTTTCAATTTTCTTAGAGGAGGCACCACACCAGCATTTATGAGAATTTTGGGGTCTGAAGCTTAGCAGCAGTATATCTGGCTGAAATGGCTATTTCATTTTGCAGATGAACAAGGTGATTTTTTGTCCACCTGAGATTACAGATGTCATAGAACTGGGACACCATTTGGGAACATCAGGCTCCCAAATCAACTCTTCACTTTAAAAACAGACTCCTCTTCCCAGTTTATTCTAACCTGGGATGTGTGGTCTCCCCTTTGCCTCACTCTTGTCCCAATCTGCCCCCTTAGCCGTGCCCAGATGCCCTGTTCCTTGAAACCCTTGTATCCACTTCTTTTTTCTTATCGTGATGATGATTTCTGCATAAAGAATCAATCAGTCAACCATGTTTTTGATCCCATTAACTGTCTAGGGCTGCCCCAATCACAAAATTTTGCTAAGTTCTATCTGATGCATTCTTCTATAGAAGCAAATATATTTTTCCCAAAGCAATTATTAGGCACTTTATTTTAGTCCCTGATTTAATTTTTTTTTAGCAACAGAAGCTAAGTAGCCTGATTGGAATTTCAAATGATCGTCACACTGAATTGAAAAGTCTGTCTTACAGGGAATGGAACAGTTTTCTTATATTTTAACCAAGTAGAGGCAAAGAGAAGGTCCTTTTTACTTTTTGTCTAACTGAACATGTTTGATGATTATTAATTCAAACAAAAAAAAAAGAATATCCCAATCTTTGACTCTTATAAGGTTTTTCAGTCTTTTGTTAGGTTATTAACTATCCTTCTCTCAATATTAAGTATACCAATTTTCCTCACGTTGTGATCTGATTTACTCTTAAGTGGTATGACACCTCTTAGTACTTGCCAGCACACACAAAAACTAGTTTGTTTGTTTGTTTGTTTCTTTCTTTTTAAATTTATTTCTAAACAAGAAAATAAGTTTGAGTTGTTGCCTGGTTCCCATGGTCTGTTTGCTAACACTCAGTTTTCCTTTTTTCACACACGAAGAAGCAAACATCATCCCTGTCAAATGATAAATGAGGCAGAATCGGTGACGTGCGTGTTTGTCAACATAAGCAAGATCAAATGATTGCTCAGCAGGAAGAAGCCACGGGAAAGCCAATGATTTTTGACTAATTAGCAAAATAATAATAATGTCTCCCTAATGATTACCTGGGTTGTGTACTGGGTTGTGGCCTTTTATCAAACAGATATTCTACCAGTGCAAACTAGTGTTTTGAAAACACACTAGTGATTTCCTTCGAAATCATGGACACGGAGCATTTCTGAGAAATCTTTTTTGAAGCATCCTGTCCTGTATCACTTAAGTAATTGAGACTGAGAATGAAGCCCAATTTTTTGGTTCGTGTGGACATATAACCACTGTGCGTTTTAAGTACTGCTTTATAGGGAAAAACAGTGCGTATTTTTCAGGATCATTCAAGTTCATTCTCATTCATATTTGGGGAGTTTTATCAGAGGTGTTTGCAAGGAGTAACTTGATTGAAAATAGAGAATTTTTTTCAACATCCTAACCAAAGTCAGAGCAGGCGTTATCAGACCTAGCTACATTTTTATAAATCTTTTATGTAACTCCGAGAGATGTTAAGGTAGATCTAAATTCTTAGTCCTGGAAATGTCACTGGAGCTGGTCAACCACTATTTATAGAAAGCACAGTGGAGACAAGAGCACTGCTCAGGTCACAGGGCGTGTGCTGAGCCCTATGAATCAACCTGCCTGAGATAAATTCACAGGATTCCTGGCTGGGGACAAAGCTACGTACTTCTCAGTTTCCTGTGTGTCAGATTCATACCTTAAAAATAGAGATCTAAAGCAAGTGACCTTGGAACCAAGGGAACATTGTCTTGAGGAACTTAGCTCGCCATGTGGTATCTAAGTTGGGGAGTGCTACATGGACCTTGCTCACCTAGACGTTAAAACTGCTTGAATTGTACTAAATTTCACCAGGAATGCTGGCAAATATTCCAAATGATCAGAAGCAAAAGTGTCTCATTAAAAAAAAAGCAGACATGACTTGAAGTTATTTTTTTTTCCTTTGAGACTAGCAAGCTACTTTGTGCTAAAAGTTTCACCCTTTCATATAATATAAATTATATTTTGTCTTTCTGTTGTGACTCTTTCTCTGCCACATAGATTGTTATTACAACAATCTGTACAAAACAACAAAAAAACCTGTTTTTTCCTTTATGTGGATATATGATTTGAAATCATCAAGAAAGAAGTTTTAGTGTTGGGTAAGTGTTATTTGTGTGTACAGCAGTGAATATGGGACCTGTGATTATCTTTAAAATTTTTTTACTTTTTGACATCCCAAGCCTGTCCAGGAAGTTCTTCTGGGGTCCTTCTCCCCCACCAAGATCACTCCCGGTCCCTTCTCAAGGAGTGATTTCTATGTTAGTAACTTGAGACAAGCAATAGCAAGCATCTTTTCTTTGTCTTGCCCAGAAGAGACCACTCATAGGGAGACTAGGAATGAGGAAATGGCAGCAATGATGGGGAACCTGGTACGTGAGATGGAGGGCAGAGGGAGCGGCTCGCAAAAGACAAGAGCAGTGTTGATAATATGCTGAGGTGGAGTTGGGGGTGACAGGGTACTGATCAGTTTAATGAGCCACCTGGCTGCCCCCACAGATGCTCAGATATTCCTCTTAAGTTTCCACCAACCTCACTGAATTTTTCTCCGACTCTCTAGTGCTGCACTGTCTGGCAGAGTAGTCACCAGCCTCCTATGGCCCTTGAAATGTGGCTCGTCAAAATCGCCTCATGCTTTAAGTGTAACATGCATCCTGGATTTCAAAGACTTAGTATTAAAAAGATAAAATAGTTCATTAATAATTTTTACATAATTACAAGTTTAAATAATATTTAAGATATTGCCTTAGAATTCACTTCTTTTTTAAACTCTTTAAAAATGGTTACTAAGAATTGTAAACTTACATCTGTGGCTTGCTTTAACAACCCACATTTTCTAGTTTCTGTATTTGATGCTTTGACATGTTAGGGCTTTGTTGACTCTTTGAAGGGGCTGCCTCTGCCAGGGCTTGCCAGTTTCCAGAGATAGCAATTGGCTTGCCAATTGCCAAACAGGTTGACATGTGAGAGCACCTTCCATACACAAAGCAAACATCCCAGAGCCCACACCCCCAGCTACCTCCTTTATTACCTCCATTTGTGCTATAGCCATTATCCCCCTGCTCTAATCATCCCAGGGCTGGGTACCCTATGCCCCAGAGCAGGCTGAAATTATTCAAACTAGCCAGTCCCAAGCCTGCTTGCCCTGCCTCACCCATTCCTCCCTATGGAACTCCACAATAAAGGTTCTTACCCACTTACCCTGTCATCCCCTGCCTCTTGACTGACACTGGTACTGCCCCAGGTGGCTCTCCATGAAATGAATGACCTGCCCTTCTCTTGGGATCTGTGAATATAACAAAATATCTTTTCAATGGCAGTCATCTTCTGATCTGTCGGCCTTATCATACTTGATTGATAATAAAACCTACATTTAAAGACACTTGTAACCTCTTGCTATGGGACAGTACTGCGAGAGTTCTATTTCTCCAGCTGGAGAATCACCTATAAAACTAAACATCCAGAACTCTTGGCCCCCCTTAGAACTAACACAGCTCCTAAAATCTAGTATCAGCTTAATAAATATTAGCTATTATTACTTTGACACCATAATGACAATTATACGGCCGCCCACCAGGCTTCCCCGCCCCTGGGATTCTCCAGGCAAGAACACTGGAGCGGGCTGCCATTTCCTTCTCCAATGCATGAAAGTAAAAAGTGAAAGTGAAGTCGCTCAGTCGTGTCCAACTCTTAGCAACCCTATGGACTGCAGCCTACCAAGGCTCCTCCATCCATGGATTGTCCAGGCAAGAGTACTGGAGTGGGGTGCCATTGCCTTCTCCTTATAATGATAATAAAGTGATTTAATTCTGACTTAAAGAGACCATTTTCTGTTCTTCTTATTATTTTTGTTACTATTTCATTACATGTTAAAAATGTGTATACTACATATAAATGTATATATATCTCCTTACTTGTAAACTAGCATTTATTGAGTTGTTACTATTAGCCATGCTTGTGTTAAGTGCTTTACACATCATTTGATTTAATCACCATTATGATCAATTGAGTAACAAGTAAGCAAAAAAGCAACTTGCCCGGAATCACACAGCTTGCTAGTATTGGAGCCGTAGGGGAGCTAAATAATAACGAGGATTATTTGGGGCTGATTGTTTTAAGAAATTGAAGACTCACGATGTTTTCCTTTTTACCTTCCTGTTAACTGCCTAAAAGAATGTAGACAGAGGACCTGTTCCAAAAAGAGAGCCATCACTGTAGACTGTTGTTGTTTAGCTGTTCAGTGGTGTCCAACTCTTTTGTAACCCCATGAACTGTAGCCTACCAGGCTCCTCTGTCTGTGGGATTTCCCAGGCCAGAATACTGGAGTGGGCTGCCATGCTCTCCTCCAGGGGATGTTCCTCACCCAGGGATCAAACCTGGGTTTCCTGCATTGTAAGCAGATTCTTTATCACTGAGCCATCTGCGAAACCCATCACTGTAGATAACTACACACACCACAGGTATGAATAGACAGGGGGAACTCCGAAAACTCTTTGTTAAAATTCCTCTCTGTGTCCCATTGTTTCTGTGCAGCCCAGCAGATATTTGTGAACCAAACATTTGCTCTTTTCCATCTTCCTGTGAATCACCTTCCTTCCCTCCGAAGTCCCAAGCCCTTTCCCCTTCTCCTCTCAGACAGCATATAGGCCTCACTTGCCTAACTTGTCTGTGGGTCTCATTTTCTCACAAAGCCCCTATACGTACAAAATTAAATTTAATTTTCTCCTGGTTATCTGACTCATGTCAATTTAATTCTTTGACTGGCCAGAAGAACCTAGACATTTAGAGGAAAAATTTTCTCTTCCCCACTGAGAATGTATACAATTTTGAATAATATTTAATTTTTGTATATACTTAAAAATGTTAGGCACAGTCCTCAATCATAAGGATGATAAAAGATATATGTGCTATTGAAGGATTATAATGAAACAAATAAACATGAGAACGTCACTAGGAGAAGGGTGTTGGCTCTTCTCTGAGCATGTGTCCACACTTCTACACCAGAGGTATTTCACCCCAGTTTCTGCGGTTGTCATCCCATTGCTTTTCTTTCTATACATGCCTCCCACATATGTTCCTCTCAGTGGATTTACGTGTAGTATTGTGCGTGCCTGCTGTTAGGCTTTAGAGGAATGGACTCGCACCACATGGATTCTGCCATGGTCGCCTCTTTTGCGTGATGTGTGTCTACCAGATCCATCTGTGCTGATGGATGTAGTTGCAGTTCACTCATTTTCACTGCCATCCTGAACTCTTGTACGAATACTTTTTGGTGGACATTTTTTCTGTTTGGCATTTGGATGGCTTTATTTTTTTTTGTTATTAAGAACAGTGCTGCTAGAAATACTCTATTTTTTTTCCTGTTCTTGAATATTTTCAATGATATGTGTTCTTTCTTTTTAATTTTTTTAAAGACTAACTTTAACTAGTGTTAGCTAATTAATATTTTTAATTAATCAATTTTGCTGCACCAGGTGTCAGTTTTGGCAGGCGGGATCTTTGTTGTGGCATGTATAATCTTAGGTGAGGCACATGGGGTTTAGTTCCCTGACCAGGGACTGAACCTGGCTCCCCTGCACTGAGACTGCAGAATCTTAGCTGCTGGGCCACCAGGCAAGTCCCTTAGCTAACTAACATTAACTATGGTTGAACTAATATGTCATTTTATTTAAATGGATTTATTTTAATTTGAAAATAATTATTTTACACTATTGTATTGGTTTCTGCCATATATCCACATGAATCAGCCATAGGTCTATGTACGCCCCCTCCCTCTTAAACCTCTCACCTACCTCCCACCCCATCCCACCCCTCTAGCTTGTCACAGAGCACTGGATTTGAGCTGCCTGCAGCATACAGCAGTTTTCTACTGACTAGCTAATTTTAAATATGGTAATATATATGTTTCAATGCTACTCTCCCAATTTGTCCCACCCTTTCCTTCCTGCCCTGTGTCCGCAAATCTGTTCTTTATGCCTGCATCTCCATTGCTGCCCTGAAGATTTAATCAATATTTTAAATGAATGTTAGACTTACAGGAAAATTCCAAAAGTGGTACAGAGGGTTTCCTGCAGACTGCTCATCTTACTTCTAAGGTTAATATCTTACTTTACTGTAGAACAGTTATCAACTAGGATAGTACCATTGGTCCGGTATTATAACTTATCCATGGGTCTCTTTGACTTTCATCATTTTCTTTCCTGATACCTTTTTCTGTTCCAGGATCTTAACCAGGATTCCACAATGCATATAGTTTTTGTTTTGGAAGGAATCATTTTGAACTCATTTCTGTCTTACTCAAAAATTTACAAGAACAGTATTTCAGGGAGATTAGTCTTAAGGCAGCATGTGAACTAGATTTTAAGGCAGAGAGATAAAAGTAGGAATGCCAGGCAACGCTTACTATATTGTGATTGCTTAAGGCAGAGAGAAGAAGGAGTATGATGATGAGGGACCATCCGTGTGTATATGCACTTATATACACATCGCATAAATGTGTATATAAATGTGTATATGCATAGATGGCACACATATGCACAGATTGTATTGTAACCATGTGTTCATCTTTCTCTCTTAGAAGTCCATGAGTTCCTTGGGGGCAGAGAGCAGTAAAGCTGATTCATCTTACTATTTTCTTCAGGTTCTCAGAAGAGTAACTGGTTAAAGTAGTAATCCCTAAGATTTGTCAAATAAATTAATATGAATGAGAAAGCCGAGCTGAAGGGGAAACTACAACACATAGGAAGAATAAGAAAGAGAGAGAGAGAGAATGAAAGTAGAGAAGAGCGAGATCTGATCGGCTGATGGGCTAGGGGAGACAAGCGCAGAAGGTGAGACGCTGATGGCAGAAGAGAAAAGAAAAGGAGTAAGAGTGAAAAAGCAAGCAAGCAAGGAGATGTGAGGGATGAACAGCTAAGCAGTGGTACTGTTTTCCCATTGCATTGCTCACTTGGATCCTGTACATTGTCACCCATCACTTAAATTTAAAGCCTTGCCTCTTTTGTTTATTGCTGTTCACAGTTCTCAGACATTTCTCTATCATTTACTGCCACATCCCCCTCCTTCACAAGGTGCTGCTAATAGTCTCCTGCTGCAGCAGTAGAATGTCCTGTGACACTGATGCTTCATTGTCATGGGGCCTCTTGCGGAAGTTTCATCCTTCCCCAAGGCCTTTGCACCTGCTGTTCCCTCCTTCTCAGATTCTCAGCCCTTAAAGTTTCACAGGCTTAGCTTCTTCTTGTCCCCCAAATTTTAGCCCTGTTCTCTTGGTTTGTTTAGTCACTAAATCATGCCTCACTCTTTGTGACCCCATGAACTGCAGCACGCCAGGCCTCCCTGTCCTACACCATCTCCCGGAGTTTGCTCAAACTCATGTCCACTGAGTCAGTGATGCCGTCCAACCATCTCATCCTCTGTCGTCCCTTTCTCCTTCTGCTTTCAATCTTTTCCAAAATCAGGGTATTTTCCAGTGAGCTGGCTCTTCGCATTACATGGCCAAAGTCTTGGAGCTTCAGCTTCAGCTTCTCTTTATTTCTCCTCTATCTTATTATGTTGTTTTATTGTCTCTAAAATGCTTAGGTCTTTAGGGAACTTTCTTATTTATTTATTTGCTCCCTTTCTTTACATTTATCTTCATCCACTAGAATATGGTTCCATGAGAGTAGGGACCTTGTTTGTCCTAAAACTTCATTGGTCCTAGGTGTTAAATGAACTGTTACTCATAGGCTATGTTTTGCTTTGTTTTGTGACTGGGTATCTATTCTTTAAGGATAAAGAAGAGTGATCACTAAGTTTCCAGGGTTAAATTAAAGAATAATTCACTGAGTGGGGATAAAGCTGAGGGAAGAGAAACTTCTGACCTAAGATAACTTTTCAAGTGAATTTGATATCTCTTAGGCAAGTCCCTGCTCCAATATAACAGTGTGTGTGTGTGTGTGTGTGTGTGTGTGTGTGTGTGTGTGTGTGTGTATATATATATATATTTGAATGCCTGTTAAGTACCAGGTACTGTAGCAGATATGGCAGATATTGAGAACAACAGACGTCTGTCTTCCAGGACCTTTCTGTCAAATGGAACTGTTTGATAAGCAAATCACTGGTTGTAAAGCAATTTACTAAGAGCTGTCATAGAAGGTTGCTCTGAGGGCTCAGAGGAGAAAAGGATAGAAGAGAATAGACCTTAAAAGCAGCTCAATAGCCACTTCAAATATACAAATGAGCATTTTCACATAATGCTCTGAATGATGATAACAGGTGTTATTGGGTGGGGTTCAAATAAATCTGGCAATATTGGGTTAAAGTTAACTGATTGTCTCTTTATTGCAGTACTCATCAGAGCCTCTAACTTGCTAATATTTGGTAAGCACCATTGCCTACATTTGACCACAGTGACTTTCTCAAAGAAGAACTTAAAAAACTAGTTTTCACCAAACAAACTTGGGGAAATGCTAATACAGACTATAGGACAAAACACATGGGATGACATTTCTTCATAATATGTTTAGCTTAAACCTTCTAAAAACCTATTTCCTGACATTCAAGGTTGAGGTTTCCCCACTTAGGGGTGGAATTCAGGAAACTCTTCATTAGTTTCTTGTCTCCATATTTCTCCCTTCCCTTATCTTCCTGTAACTCCTTCAAGACCCACTAAAATCCCATGTGTATAAGAAAGAGTTCATGCTCTAATTAGTGGAAGATTTCTAATAGCTCTAAAAATTTTAGAAATTCTACAGTAAGGAATGATAAAAGATTAAAAATAAAGCTTATCATACTAACATTTTGTCTCTAATACTGTTCCCTTATGAAAAGGAATTAGAATTCCTTGAAGAAATGGTTGATTTTAGGGGTGAGGTACAGTAGGCACAAAATGAGTTGGGAAAGTCTCCTTAATCCACAAAGTAAATGCCCCTTTCCCTCCATTAATAAAATGATGGGACATATTATAAGAATACAGGAACAGCTCCAAGGACCTCTACTGGCCACATCTAAGACAATCCGAGCACCAAAACAAGTAGAGTAACAGATCATTGAAAAATAAGAATATAGAGAAAGAAATAAAAGAGGGAATAGGGAGGGTTGTTGCTTACAGTAGAATCCCCAGTGCCTGCTGGTAAATATAGAGGAAATGTTGGAGTTAGAAAATTAGCATTTTGCAATCGTCTTACTAAAGATTGGCTCAGTTAAGAATTACCGATTCAGAGGAAATTTTTTTTTCTTTTTATGAGTTTTTTGTTTGTTTGTTTTACCATTTATATTTCTTTTTTTTTAATTTATTTTTTTTATTGAAGGATAATTGCTTTATAAAACTTCATTGTTTTCTGTTAAACCTCAACATGAATCAGCCATAGGTATATATATATCCCCTTCCTTTTGAAACTCCCTCCCATCTTTCTCCCTATCCCACCCCTCTAGGTTGATATAGAGCCCCTGTTTGAGTTTCCTGAGCCGTACAGCAAATTCCCATTGACTATCTATTTTACATGTGGTAATGTAAGTTTCCGTGTTACTCTTTCCATACATCTCACCCTGTCCTCCCATCTCCCCATGTCCATAAGTCTATTCTCTATGTATGTTTCTCCATTGCTGCCCTGTAAATAAGTTCTTCAGGACCATTTTTCTAGATTCTGTATATGTGTGTTAGAATACAATATTTATCTTTCTCTTTCTGACTCACTTCATTCTGTACAATAAGCTCTAGGTTCATCCACCTTGTCAGAACTGATTCAACTGCATTCCTTTTTATGGCTGAGTAATATCCCATTGTGTATAGGTACCACAACTTCTTTATCCATTCACCTGTTGATGGGCATCTAGGTTGCTTCCATGTTCTAGCTATTGTAAACAGGATACATATTTACAGGATAAATGGGATACATGTGTCTTTTTCAACCCTGGTTTCCTCAGGGTATATGCTTAGGAGTGGGATTGCTGGGTCATATGGTGGTTTTATTCCTAGTTTTTTAAGGAATCTCCATACCATCTTCTGTAGTGGCTGTATCAATTTACATTCCCACCAACAGTGCAAGAGCATTCCCCTTTCTCCACATCCTCCCAGCATTTATTGTTTTTGTTGACTTTTTGATGATGACTGGTGTGAGGTGATATCTTATTGTGGTTTTGATTTGTATTTCTCTAATAATCAGCCATGTTGAGCATCTTTTCATGTGTTTGTTAACCATCTGTATGTCTTCTTTGGAGAAATGTCTCTTTAGGTCTTTTCCCCACTTTTTGATTGGGTTGTTTGTTTTCCTGGTACTGAATTGTATGAGCTGCTTATATATTTTGGAAATTAATCCTTTGTCAGTTGTCTCACAGAGAAGGCAGTGGCAACCCATTCCAGTACTCTTGCCTGGAAAATCCCATGGGCAGAGGAGCCTGGTGGGCTGCAGCCCATGGGGTTGCAAAGAGTCTGACACAACTGAATGATTTCACTTTCACCTTTCACTTTCATACATTGGAGAAGGAAATGGCAACCCACTCCAGTGTTCTTGCCTGGAGAGTCCCAGTGACAGCAGAGCCTGGTGGGCTGCCATCTATGGGGTTGCACAGAGTTGGACATGACTGAAGTAACTTAGCAGCAGCAGCAGCAGCAGTTGTTTCATTTGCTATTATTTTCTCCAATTCTGAGGGTTCTCTTTTCAACTTGCTTATAGTGTCCTTTGCTGTGCAAAAGCTTTTAAATTAAAAAAAAAAAAGCTTTTAAATTTAATCAGATCCCACCTGTTTACTTTTGTCTTTATTTCCATTATTCTAGGAGATGGGTCATAGAGGATCTTACTTTTATTTATGTCATCGAACGTTCTGCCTATGTTTTTCTCTAAGAGTTTATAGTTTCTGGTCTCACATTTAGGTCTTTAATCCATTTTGAGTTTATCTTTGTGTATGGTGTTAGGAACTGTTCTAAATTCATTCTTTTACATGTAGCTGTCTAGTTTTCCCAGCACCATTTATTGAAGAGGTTGTCTTTGCCCCATTGTATATTCTTGCCTCCTTTGTCAAAAATAAGGTACCCATAAGTGCATGGGTTTATTTCTGGGTTTTCTATATTGTTCCATTGGTCTATATTTCTGTTTTTGTGCCAGTACCATACTGTCTTGATGACTGTAGCTTTGTAGTATAACCTGAAGTCATGAAGGTTGATTCCTCCAGCTCCATTCTTCTTTTTCAAGGCTGCTTTGGCTATTCAGGGTGTTTTGTGTTTTCATATGAAGTGTGAAATTTTTTGTTCTAGTTCTGTGAAAAATGCCATTGGTAATTTGATAAGGACCACATTGAATCTGTAGATTGTGTTTGATAGTATAATCATTTTCACAATACTGATTCTTCCTACCCAGAAACATGGAATATCTCTCCATCTGTTTATGTCATCTTCGATTTCTTTCATCAGGGTCTTATGATTTTCTGTGTACAGTTCTTTTGTCTCCTTAGATAAGTTTGTTCCTAGATATTTAATTCTTTTTGTTGCCATTGTGAATGAGATTGATCCCTTAATTTCTCTTTCTGATTTTCCATTGTTAGTATATAGAAATGCAAGTGACTTCTGTCTGTTGATTTTGTATCCTGCAACGTTGCCAAATTAACTGACAAGCTCTAGTAATTTTCTGATATTATCTTTAGGGTTTTCTATGTATAGTATCATGTCATTTGCAAACAGTAAGAGCTTCACTTATTTTCCCATCTGGATTCCTTTTATTTCTTTTTCTTCTCTGACTGCTATAGCTAGGACTTCCAGAACTATGTTGAAAAATAGTGGTGAAAGTGGACACCCTTGTCTTGTTCCTGATCTTAGAGGGAATGGTTTCAGCTTTTCACCATTGAGAACAATGTTTGCTGTAGGCTTATCATATATGGCCTTTACTATGTTGAGGCAGGTGCCTTATATGCCCATTTTTTGAAGAGTTTTAAATCATCTATTTCTGCTTTATTGACTATACCAAATCCTTTGACTGTGTGGATCACAACTGGCTGTGGAAAATTCTGAAAGAAATGAGAATACCAGACCACCTGACCTGCCACTTGAGAAATCTGTATGCAGGTCAGGAAGCAACAGTTATAACTAGACATGTAACACCATACTGGTTCCAAATAGGCAAAGAGGTACATAAAGGCTGTATACTGTCACCCTGCTTATTTAATTTATATGCAGAGTACATCATGAGAAACACTGGGCTGGATGAAACACAGGCTGGAATCAAGATTGCCAGGAGAAATATCAATAACCTCAGATATACAAATGACACCACCCTTATGGCAGAAAGTGAAGAAGAACTAAAGAGCCTCTTGATGAAAGTAAAAGAGGAGAGTGAAGAAACTGGCTTAAAGCTCAACATTCAGAAAACGAAGATCATGGCATCTGGTCCCATTGCTTCATGGCACATAGATGGGGAAACAGTGTAAACAGTGGCAGACTTTATCTTTTGGGGCTACAAAATCACTGCAGATGGTGACTTCAGCCATGAAATTAAAAGATGCTTACTCCTTGGAAGGAAAGTTATGACCAACAGAGACAGCATATTAAAAAGCAGAGACATTACTTTGTCAACTAAGGTCTGTCTATTCAAGGCTATGGTTTTTCCAGTAGTCATGAATGGATATGAGAATTGAACTATAAAGAAAGCTGGGTGCCTAAGAACTGATGATTTTGAACTGTGGTGTTGGAGAAGACTCTTGAGAGTCCCTTGGACTGCAAGGAGATCCAAGCAGTCCATCCTAAACGAGATCAGTCCTGGGTGTTCATTGGAAGGACTGATGTTGAAGCTGAAACTCCAATACTTTGGCCTCCTGATGTGAAGAGCTGACTCATTTGAAAAGACTGTGATGCTGTGAAAGATTGAAGGCACGAGGAGAAGGGGACGACAAGGGATGAGATGATTGGATGGCATCACCAACTCAATTGACATGAGTTTGAATAAACTCCGGGAGTTGGTGATGGACAGGGAGGCCTGGCGTGTGCAGTCCATGGAGTCACAAAGAATCGGACACAGCTGAGTGACTGAACTGAACTGAACTGAATCATAAGTGGGTGCTCAATTTTCACAAAGGTTTTTCTGCATCTATTGAGATGATCATATGGGTTTTACCTTTCAACTTGTTAATATGGTGTATCACATTGAATGAGTTGCATTTATTGAAGAATCCTGGCATTACTGGAATAAATCCAGCTTGATCATGGTATATGAGCTTTTTGATGTGTTGCTGAATTCTGTTTGCTAAAATTTATTGAGAATTTTTGCATCTATGTTCATCAGTGATATTGGCCTATAGTTTTCTTTTTGTGTGTTGTCTTTGTTTGGTTTTGGTATCAGGGTGATGGTGGCCTCACAGAATGAGTTTGGAAGGATTCCTTCATCTACAATTTTTTGAAAGAGTTTTAGAAGGATAGGCATTCACTCTTCTGTAAATGTTTGATAGAATTCTCCTGTGAAGCCATCTGGTTCTAGACTTTTGTTTTGGGGGAGATTTTTTTTTTTTTTATCACAGCTTCAATTTCAGTGATTGTAATTGGGTTGTTCATAATTTTTATTTCTTCCTGTTTCAGTCTTAGAAGATTGAACTTTTCTAAGAACCTCCATTTCTTCCAGGTTATCCATTTTCTTGCCATATAATTTTTCATAATAGTCTCTTATAATCCTTTGTATTTCTGCATTGTCTATTGTAACTTCTCCTTGTTCATTTCTAACTTTGTTGATTTGATTCCTCTCTCTTTTTTTCTTGATGAGTCTGGCTAAAGGCTTGTCGATTTTGTTTATATTCTCAAAGAAGCAGCTTTTAGTTTTATTAATCTTTACTATTGTTTCTTTCATTTCTTTTTCATTTATTTCTTCTCAGATCTTTATGATTTCTTTCCTTCTTCTAATTTTGGGGTTTTTGTTCTTCTCTTTTCAGTTGTTTTAGGTGTAAAGTTAGGCTGTCTATTCGATGTTTTTCTTCTTTCTTGAGGTAGGATGGTATTGCTATAAACTTCACTCTTAGAACTGCATTTGCTGTATCCCATAGGTTTTGAGTTGTCGTGCTTTCATCGTCATTTGTCTCTAGAAATTTTTTGATTTCCCTTTTGATTTCTTCAGTAACCTGTTGGTTATTTAGAAACGTGTTGTTTAATCTCCATGTGTTTGTGTTTCTTACAGTTTTTTTCTTGTAACTGATATCTTGTCTCATAGCATTGTGTTTGAAGAAGATGCTTGATATAATTTAAATTTTCTTAAATTTACTGAGATTTGACTTGTGACCCAAGATGTGGTCTATCCTGGAAAATGTTCCATGTGCACTTGAAAAGAAGGTGTATTCTTCTACATTTGGATGAAATATCCTAAAGATATCAATGAGATACATCTCATCTAATATATTATTTAAGATGTGTTTCCTTATTAACTTTATGTTTTGATGATCTGTCCATTAGTGTGAGTGGGGTGTTAAAGTTTCCTACTATTATTATGTTACTGTCAATTTCTCCTTTTATGTCTGTTAATGTTTGTGTTATGTATTGAGATGCTCCTATGTTGGGTGCATACATATTTACAATTGCTATGTCTTCTTACTGTGTTGATCCCTTGGTCATTATATAATGTCCTTCCTTATATCCTTTATTTTAACATCTATTTTGTCTAATATGAGTATCGCTACTCCAGCTTTCTTTTGCTTCCCATTTGCATGGAATATATTTTTCCATCCTCTTACTTTCAGTCTATATGTGTCTTGAGGTCTAAAGTGACTTTCTTGTAGACAGCATTTATATGGGTCTTGTTTTTGTATCCATTCAGCCAGTCTGTGTCTGTTGGTTGGAGCATTTAATACATTTACATTTGAAGTAATTATTGATATATATGTTCCTATTACCATCTTCTTAATTGTTTGTGGGTGATTTTGTAGATCTTTTTTCTTCTCTTGTATTTTTTAACTATATAAGTCTGTTTAATATTTGTTGTAAAGCTGGTTTGGTGGTACTGAATTCTCTTAACTTTTGCTTGTCTGAAAAGCTTTTGATCATCAATTTTGAATGAGATCCTTGTTGGGTACAGTAATTTTGGTTGTACATTTTTCCCTTTCATTACTTTAAATATATCCTGACATTCCCTTCTGGCCTGCAGAGTTTCTGCTGAAAGATCAGTTGTTAAGTGTATGGGGTTTCCCTTGTATGTTACTTGTTGCTTCACCCTTGTTGCTTTTAATATTCTTTCTTTGTGTTTAGTCTTTGTTAGTTTGATTAGTATGTGTCTTGGCGTGTTTCTCCTTGGATTTATCCCGTATGGGACTCTTTGTGCCTCTTGGACTTGATTGGCTATTTCCTTTTCCATGTTAGGGAAATTTTCAACTATAATCCCTTCAAAAAGTTTCTTATACCCTTTCTTTATCTCTTCTTCTTCTGGGACCCCTATAATTCGAATGTTGGTGTGTTTGATATGGTCCCAGAGGTCTCTGAGATGGTCCTCAGCTCTTTTCATTCTTTTTACTTTATTGTGCTCTTCAGAAGTTATTTCCACCATTTTATCTTCTAGCTCACTAATTAATTCTTCTGCTTCAGATATTCTGCTATTGATTCCTTCCAGAGTATTTTTAATTTCAGTAATTGCGTTGTTTGTCTCTGTATGCTTATTCTTTAATTCTGTGTCTTTGTTAATTGATTCTTGCATTTTCACCATTTTGCCTTCAAGGTTTTTGATCATCTTTACTATCATTATTCTAATTTTTTTTTTTCGGGTAGTTTACCTATTTCTTCTTCGTTTATTTGGACTTCTGTGTTTCTAGTTTGTTCCTTCATTTGTGTAGTATTTCTCTGCTTTTTCATTATTTTTTTTTAACTTATTGTGTTTGAGGTCTCCTTTTCTCAGGCTTTAATGCTGAATTCTTTCTTCTTTTTGGTTTCTGCCGTCTAAGTTTGGTCCAGTGGTTTATGTTAGCTTCTTATAGGGTGAGATTTGTGCTGAGTTTTTGTTTGTTTGTTTGTTTGTTTTCCCCCTGATGGGCAAGGCTGAATGAGGTGGTACTCCTGTTTGGTGATGATTGGGTTTGTATTTTTGTTCTGATTGTTGTTTAGATGAGGCATCCTGCACAAGGTGCTATTAGTGGTTGGGTGGTGCTGGGTCTTGTATCACAGAGGTTTCCTTTGTGTGAGTTCTCACTATTTGATACCCTCTAGGGTTAGTTCTCTGGTAGTCTAGGGTCTTGGATTCAGTGCTCCCACTCCAATGGCTCAAGGCTCAATCTCGAATTTTGTGTGGATCTATATATTCTTTTCCACTGGTCAGGTACTCCTGTCCACTCTCAGCTGGTGTTCTGCATGCACTTCCATTTCTGAAGTTATGTTCCTGATGTATCTGTGGAGAGAGATATATTTCACATCCATCTACTCCTCCACCATCTTGTTCTCTCCCTTTTTTATAAGTTTCTTTTTTTTTTATTGGATTCAGAGGAAAATTTTGATGAAGCACAATATTTGTTTGGCATTGAAGTATCTCCCCACAGACTGACTATAGTTGTAAGGAGAAAACATTGCTAATATGATACTAACTGCATAGTTATATTGAATATTCTATATGTGTATATAGAATATATACATAGTTATATACAGTTAAGTTTCTGTATAATAGTAACTATATAGTAGCAATTATGAAACCAGACAAACCTTTATGAACTAGAGCACGCCAAGACTTCCCTGATGGACAGGGAAGCCTGGTGTGCTGCAGTTCATGGGGTCACAAAGTGTGGGACATGACTTAGCCACTGAACAATTGCAGTGCAACCAGACAAACCTTCTCTGGTTTATCCAACTTAACATTCTCAATGAAGGGCAAAAGGATGTGGTAACTTGAGGAAGCCACATCATCACTTATGAATTATTCCATCCGGGAATGTATTAGCTGAACTTTATCGTGAAGAAACAGACAAACCCCCAATGAAAAATATCCCAATATGAAAAAGGGCTATTTTTTTCAACTTGTCAATGTCAAAAAAAGGTAGAGAAAGTTTATAGAATGTTTTAGATTAAATTAGGCAAAAGAGACACAAAATAAGACACATTAACTTACCCTAGCCTGGATCTTGCACTCAAGGGAAAAATACTGTGAAGTACATTATTGGATCCTTTGACAATATCAGAGGACAGACAGGGGATCAGAAGAAAGTATCCTATCAGTGTTAATTATACTAATAATTGTAATTTATGTTAGAAAATATCTTATTCTTAAGAATTACATGTTGAAGTATATAGAGATAATGGGCCCTGATAATATACAGCTCACTCTCTCAGTATTCAGAAAAAAGATACATGACACATCTATATTTAACTTCTATGCAGAGTACATCATGAGAAACGCTGGACTGGAAGAAACACAAGCTGGAATCAAGATTGCCGGGAGAAATATCAATAACCTCAGATATGCAGATGACACCACCCCTATGGCAGAAAGTGAAGAGGAACTAAAAGCCTCTTGATGAAAGTGAAAGAGGAGAACGAAAAAGTTGGCTTAAAGCTCAACATTCAGAAAACGAAGATCATGGCATCTGGGCCCATCACTTCATGGGGAATAGATGGGAAAACAGTGGAAACAGTGTCAGACTTTATTTTTTGGGGCTCCAAAATCACTGCAGATGGTGACTGCAGCCATGAAATTAAAAGATGCTTACTCCTTGGAAGAAAAGTTATGACCAACCTAGATAGCATATTCAAGAGCAGAGACATTACTTTGCCGACTAAGGTCCGTCTAGTCAAGGCTATGGTTTTTCCTGTGGTCATGTATGGATGTGAGAGTTGGACTATGAAGAAGGCTGAGTGCCGAAGAATTGATGCTTTTGAAGTGTGGTGTTGGAGAAGACTCTTGAGAGTTCCTTGGACTGCAAGGAGATCCAACCAGTCCATTCTGAAGGAGATCAGTCCTGGGACTTCTTTGGAAGGAATGATGCTAAAGCTGAAACTCCAGTACTTTGGCCACCTCAAACGAAGAGTTGATTCATTGGAAAAGACTCTGATGCTGGGAGGGATTGGGGGCAGGAGAAGGGGACGACCGAGGATGAGATGGCTGGATGGCATCACGGACTCAATGGACGTGAGTCTGAGTGACCTCCAGGCGTTGGTGATGGACAGGGAGGCCTGGCGTGCTGCGATTCATGGGGTCACAAAGAGTCGGACACGACTGAGTGAAATGAACTGAACTGAACTGACCTGAGTGAGTTATTTTAGGGGAGAGTCTGATAGGTGCCTTGAGTTTCTGGTAGATGTTTTGGATGACTTCATTAGGACATAAGTGGTCAAAAGATCAGATTCCACTGAAGGTGAGAAATGCAAAGTCTCCCTTCGGTAATGCCCCGCTCCCACCCAGGCTTTGTTTTACAGAGTTCTCTAAGTAATACTGACTCAATTTTGATTTTTCCTTTCACAATATCAATTTGTTAAACTGTCATCTACCTGTCACCTATCTAAGCATATATTTATCTATCCATCCATCTATCTATCATCTATCTATCCTCAAAATGACAAAGCAAGTGGGCAAAATTTAACAGGTGAATCGTGCAGGGTCTAATGATGTTGTTTGTATGCTGCCGCTACTCTTATTAACTTTTCTGCAAATTGAATGTATTTCCAGATAATAAAATTTTCCAAATTACCATACCACCAACTACAGTTTCTCTATGACTTGAGGATTAGCTTCATGGACTCTAGTTTTATGGACACCCAGTTTTAATCTTGATCTGACCACTTATGACCTCTTTGATCTTGGATAATACCTTAACCTCCTTATACACTCCAGGCATTTTGTCCATGAGTTCAGTTCAGTTCAGTCTCTCAGTCATGTCTGACTCTTTGGGACCCCATGAACTGCAGCATGCCAGGCCTCCCAGTCCATCACCAACTCCCAGACAAACTCATGTCCATTCATGTCCATGTCCAACTCATGTCCATCTTATGTCCGTGATGTCATCCAATCATCTCATTTTCTGTCATCCCCTTCTCCCACCTTCACTCTTTCCCAGCATCAGGGTCTTTTCAAATGAGTCAGTTCTTTGCAGCAGGTGGCCAAAGTACTGGAGTTTCAGGTTCAGCATGAGTCCTTCCAGTGAATATTCAGTACTGATTTCCTTTAGGATGAACTGGTTGGATCTCATTGCTATCCAAGGGACTCTCAAGAGTGTTCTCCAACACCACAGTTCAAAAGCATCAATTCTTCGGTGCTCAGCTTTCTTTATAGTCCAACTCTCACATCCATACATATGAAAGTGAAAGTGAAAGTTACTCAGTTTTGTCCGACTCTTTGAGACCCCATAGACTGTATCTGTGGAATTCTCCATGCCAGAATACTGGAGTGATTAGCCTTTCCCTCCTCCAGGGGATCTTCCCAACCCAGGGATCGAATCCAGGTCTCCTGCATGACTACTGAAAAAACCATAGCTTTGACTAGGTGAACCTTTGTTGGCAAAGCAATGTCTCTGCTTTTTATATGCTGTCTAGGTTAGTCACAACTTTTCTTCTAAGGAGTAAGCATCTTTTAATTTCATGGCTGCAGTCACCATCTGCAGTGATTTTGGAGCCCCCCAATATAAAGTCTTGTCACTGTTTCCATTGCTTCCCCATCTATTTGCCATGAAGTGATGGGACCAGATGTCATGATCTTCGTTTTCTGAATGTTGAGTTTTAAGCCAGCTTTTTCACTTTCCTCTTTCACTTTCATCAAGAGGCTCTTTAGTTCTTCTTCACTTTCTGCCATAAGGGTGGTGTCATCTGCATATCTGAGGTTATTGATATTTCTCCCAGCAATCTTGATTTCAGCTTGTGCTTCATCAGCCCAGCATTTTTCAAGATGTACTCTGCATATAAGTTAAATAAGCAGGGTGACAATATACAGCCTTGATGTACTCCTTTCCTAATTTGGAACCAATCTGTTGTTCCATGTCCAGTTCTAACTGTTGCTTCCTGACCTGCATACAGATTTCTCAGGAGGCAGGTCAGGTGGTCTGACATTCCCGTCTCTTTCAGAATTTTCCACAGTCTGTTGTGATCTACACAGTCAAAGGATTTGGTATAGTCAATAAAGCAGAAGTAGACTTTTTCTGGAACTCTCTTGCTTTTTCGATGATCCAGCGGATGTTGGCAATTTGATCTCTGGTTCCTCTGCCTTTGCTAAATCCAGCTTGAGCATCTGGAATTCATAGTTCACATACTGTTGAAGCCTGGCTTGAAGAATTATGAGCATTACTTTGCTAGCATATGAGACAAGCGCAATTGTGTGGTAGTTTGAGCATTCTTTGGCATTGCCTTTCTTTGGGATTGGAATGAAAACTGACCTTTTCCAGTCCTATGGCCACTACTGAGTTTTCCAAATTTGCTGGCATGCTGAGTACAGCACTTTCACAAAATCATCTTTTAGTATTTAAAATGGCTCAACTGAAGTTCCATCACCTCCACTAGCTTTGTTCATAGTGATGCTTCCTAAGGCGTGCTTGACTTCACAATCCGGGATATCTGGCTCTAGGTGAGTGATCACACCATCGTGATTATATGGGTTGTGAAGATCCTTTTTGTATAGTTCTTCTGTGTATTCTTGCCACCTCTTCTTCTGCTTCTGTTAGGTCCATACCATTTCTGTCCTTTATTGCGCCCATCTTTGTCCATGAAATGGTAATAATAAAAGCACTCCTTAGAAGAGTTGTTGTGTGTACTTAATGAGATAATGCAAATTAAGTTTAGCACTATACATGATACAGAGCATTATTCAATAAATATTGCTGTTACACAATAAGTATTCAATAGACTCTAGTTAATTGAAGAGGTCATGGTTGAACCATTTAAAGACATTTGGAGGAAATAGGGCTTAAATACACAGGGCTGAATTAGATGCATTTCTGAAGTCCTTTTCATTGTTATGATTCATTCTTTAAAAAATACCTTGTATCTGATTTGAAAAAAAAATTGATTGGATTTTGAATGATCTTTACTCTAGAGCAATCTGTATTTAATTTTAAAAAATAAGCTGACTCTATGATCCAGCTGAAGATTCTGACTTTCAAAAGAGCTTTCAGATGAAACAGGATTGAACATCATACGCTCCTTTCCACCAAATCTGGTCTATTACTTTTCAATTATAGCCAATAGTTCCTATAAAAGAATTGAGCCATACTGTCACTAACAGTTGAATTTTCTAACTTTATACTCCCACTTATTTTGGTATAAAATCCAAGTTGCATAGCATTTGCTTCACTCTTTTACTTGATTCTCTCATTTAAGGAACTGAGTCTTAGATCAGTTGCATTAAACAATTCATTGTCATCCACTCATTAGTAATAGATGTCCGATTCTCTCCTGGATCTGATCATCTTCCCTCACATCAGTGCATCAATGCTGTCTTCCTCTTTGTTTCCTTAGCAAAACTGACCCTGAAACAGGGCTTATCAACCTCAGTTATTCTTACCAAGACTTTTCCAGTCCTCCAACTCTTTTTTGGCTCCAATGTTCTGTTTTGGCAAATTTTGAAATAGTCTTCTGAAGGTGGGATGCAAAGAGATCACATTTTGGAGTCAAGCAGAATCAGATACAAAATCTTGTCAGTACCACATCCATGACATGTGTCCTCAGGAGGGAAGGCAGAGTGATACTCACACTGGGCGTGAGGTCTCAGTGGGTAGAGAGCTGGATGGGAATTCTGCTGAGGGGCCCCATTTGTTAGGGAAGTAATTTTGCTTTATCTCATGCCAGTTTTCTTCACTTTAAATGGGGATAATAGCACTCACCTCATAGGACTGTAGGGCAGGTTAAATGATATAATTATGTGAAATGCTTACAAGTCTAAGCATATAGCAAGTACCTTCCCAAGTTTTAGTTTTTTTATCAAAAATGGGGACTAAACCTATTTTGTATGTTTAATGTAAAGATTAAATAAACTTTGGTGAATTAACACACAAAAAAAACTTTAGACCTTTACCTGTTCATCAGTGATCATTCATTCACTTATTCATTGAATGTGTATTTACAGATCTTCTTCCATAGACCTCCAGTGTTTTAAGGGCTGGGTTTTCAGAGAAGACTTGGACAAGACTGTACTCCTCTGATCTGCGGGGGGAAAAAAAGAAAAAAGTGAGTTGCTGTTGTTATAAAAGATAAGCACTGAATCTAAGGCAGATCTATAAATCTTTGTAAAAGCATGTTTTGTTTTTTCTTATCATCCACCCGTACTTTTAAGGCTATCTGATTTCCCTTTGATTCTGAATTTAGAATCTTCTTTCCCACAAACAGTATTTAAACGTACCTAAGTATCATTGATGTAATAAAGAAAACGAACATTTTGGGGGCATTGTGAAGTCTACAAAGGGCTTTCATGTAGGGCTCTGTCTCAGGTCTTCCTCTGATGCTGGGAGGGAGAGATACAGGCCTATTATCTCCATGAAAGCTCCTACGGAAACATGGCTGCCACAGATTCTTAGTGATTAGCAAAAGAAAAGATGTAAAAAGCAAAAATATTCCTGTCTCTTTTCTTCAGAAAGCCTACAGATTCTACAATAGGCAAGGACAAGAGCTGGAGGAGGAAAATTGGCAATTTTTTTTTCTTTGCATAATTTTTCTGACAAAACAAAAAGATTTCAACATCATTTTTGTGACAAACTGTACCCATATCTTTGGAATTTTTGCAAATTTAGCATCAATCATGTACATTTTCCAGTCATTTTCATTGAAATTTCATTCTGTTTAGCTTGTTGGCAAAGTGGAGAGCAATTTTTGTTTGCTAACGCTGCCTTTTCCCCTGCTACAGAAAAATGGCAATGTTAAAAAGTGGGGGCTCTGCCATTCTCCTGCAGGGAAGCCCCCTGTGTGTTCATTTGTGTGTACAGTCTATCATGCCTATTTAAGCATATTCTTATTTTATTTATAGGCTTGAATCATTTATTATTTGCTTGCAAATATTTTTGCCAAGGACTCTAAATTGTTGCATGTGTGCGAGCTAAGTTGCTTCAATTGTGTCTGACTCTTTGCAACCCCAAGAACTGTAGCCCACCAGACTCCTCTGTCTATGGGATTCTCCAGGCAAAGGTACTGGAGTGGGTGGCCTTGCCCTCCTCCAAGGGATCTTCCCAACCCAGGGATCGAACCCATGTCTCTTAAATCTTCTGCATAGACAGGTGAGTTCTTTACCATTAGCTCCACCTAGGAAGCCCTGAATCGGTGCAGATAGCAATTAAAACTATTATTTAAATAGTCTGGGGAACAGGAAAGAAGAAATCCCCAGATCAGCATAATCAATTAAGTTCTAAAACACTCCATGCACCTTTTTATTTTATTTATGATCTGCATATTGTTCTAATGCTTTGCAAGTAGCATAGCCACTCTTTCTAGTTCTACTTAAATGAGATTCATACCAATTTTCAAAAACAATCCCTCAAACACAGTGTTTAGTTGCCATTAAGGCTGCATCTACCCATCACAGAATGAAGGTTTGGAAAGGAATTACTGGTGCAGGCAGGGTGTTAGGTTTTTAATATGAGAATCACTTCTACCCTGAAAGTCTCTCCATCAAAACTTACCTTTAGAAAAGTGGCTTTTGCTGTTTTTAGGAACTATTTCTAGACCAGAGTCACATAGAGCCTGTTCCCCACTGATTTCACTTTCACAGTCTGTGCTGTAGACAAAATTTTGCAGCTAGATGAAAAAAAAAAGATTTTTAATATAAATGTAATGGTTCGGAAATGTTTATTTTGTGTAGGCAGAGCATCAGTTAGTACATAACATCCCTTGGGAAGATTTCCAGAAGACTACAGTGAATAAAATGGGGGAAGCTGAAAATGTATAAAAGACCCCAAATTATTCAAAGAATGATGACAATGACTTTGTCAAGTCCTGATGAATAACTAGTCAAAAAACACACACACTTAGTGAAGATTTGAAGTACAAGAAATGAGTCAAGCACTGGGCTAGGCACTCTACCTACATTATCTCAGTTAATCCCCATGTAATGCCACTGGAAAAGAGATGATTATTATCCTGTTTTTACAGTTGAGAAAGTAGATAACATGTTCAGTTCAGTTCAGTTCAGTTGCTCAGTCGTGTTCAACTCTTTGTAACCCCATGAATTGCAGCACGCCAGGCCTCCCTGTCCATCACCAACTCCTGGAGTTCACTCAAGCTCACGTCCATCGAGTCGGTGATGCCATCCAGCCATCTCATCCTCTGTCGTCCCCTTCTCTTCCTGCCCCCAATCCCTCCCAGCATCAGAGTCTTTTCCAATGAGTCAACTCTTTACATGAGGTGGCCAAAGTCTGGAGTTTCAGCTTTAGCATCATTCCTTCCAAAAGAACACCCAGGGCTGATCTCCTTTGGAATGGACTGGTTGGATCTGTTACATCGTCATAAAACTGGTCAGCTAGGTTGGATATAAAATAAACTCAGAAAAGTAAAGCGGTTAGAGGGGAGATCAGTTACTTTGATGAGAACTGAAGTCTGCAGGAAAGGAAGCCTTGACGACAGCTTCAGAAACTCCTCACCTTCTCTCACAAGGTCACTGTTCCTCTCCCCCATCCCCAGTGTCTGGGATCTCTGTTTTCAGAAGATGCCAACTCCAATTCCCATAAATCATCAGGCTGCGTTTCCACTTTCTAGGACTGCAGATTTAAACTTGGAAGGATCTGAATCCATTTAGTATTGCAGCAAAATGAAAGACCTTTTGTAATCTAGGAAATGAAAGCTTTTTCTCTGCAGACTGAAGGGTGAGATTTGAAACCAATCCTGAAATCTTCAATGGGACTTTGGTTCCCCTCTGCTGGTCTCCAGGAAAGGCTATGCTTTTAAGGGGATGAGACGGAGACACAGTAGAAGGTGTCCTGAACATTGGTCTATGTGATCCGCCCCGCCCTTGGGCTGCTCATCAGTCAGGAAAGGTTACACCCATACCCAGAAGAGAAAATTAAAGTAGAAAGAGGATAAATAACTTACCAAAGATCTGGCAGCAAGTAGAAGAAACCTGGATGCGAGTCTGTATCTTGCCAGGGTCTGTGAATTTCCCTTTATATATTTACATACTTAAATGCTCATGTCCAGCTCTCTGCGACTCCATGGACTGTAGCCCACCAGGCTCCTCTGTCCATGGGATTTCCCAGTCAAGAATACTGAAATGTGTTGCCATTTTCTCCTCCAGGGGAATCTTCCAGACAGAGGGATTGAACCTGCATCTCCTGTATCTCCTGCATTGCAGGGAGATTCTTTACCCACTGAGCCATCAGAGAAAGCTAGAGGAACTTCCCATTAAGCTCTGTCAACTCTCTCAGTGACACTGAGGATGGTCTGGGTATCTTACAACAAACCAAACCTGCTTCTTATTGACTTGGAGAGTAAATGTAGAGAAGATGGAGTCTGAAGACATTTATAGGCCCTTTTCAAATGACAGTAGGAAAAGAAAAATATTTTGTTTTAACTTAACTTTGCTTAAGTTCTGCTGTCATATAACATCAGTTCTGATGATCGATATCAAAGAGGCCATGGAAATCAGTAGGAAGTGTGCATCTTTGCACACCAAGATGATGCACTCAACTGTTGTCAGCTGGACACACACTGGAGTTTGAAGACAAGCACGCATGCCAGGTTGCATATTTCGGCAAACCATCAATTTCTATTTATGGATGCAGGACAGACAATGTTATTGCCTACTTTACATCCAGTCTTCTTTTTCCTCTCCAACAGAAACCTGCATTTGCTTAGAATGTTTACGTGCCTTGCCACCCTGTAGTTGGTATAGATTGTAAGTAGCCAAAGCCAGTCATGACAATCATTTTCCTTGCTTTCCTGGTCTCAGGGCATAAGAGTAGCCAGTTCTGGCCAATGGATTCTAAAAAGAAGTCTGTTAAGATTATTTATGCTGAGGATTTCCCCTTTTTGTATAGAACAGACATGATTAACACAAGTTTTCACCTCTTTTCCTGCTTTGAATACAGATGTAATGCCTGGAGCTGTGCAGCCATCTTGTGACTGTAAGGAAAAATCCATGTCTGACTTGACATCCTGGAGCTGTCCAACTCACATTAGAAACAGCTTGACTTTGCTTTTTTATGAGGAGAAAGCCAACATTTACTTTGTTAAGATAGTATAGTTTAGTACTTCATTCAGTCAGTTCAGTTCAGTTCAGTTGCTCAGTCGTGTCTGACTCTTTGCGACCCCATGAATCGCGACACACCAGGCCTCCCTGTCCATCACCAACTCCCGGTGTTCACTCAGACTCACGTCCATCTTCTCCAACACCACAGTTCAAAAGCATCAATACTTCATTACCTAAAGCTAAATATATCCCTAACAGTTAAAGGAAAGATTATAACTACATAGTTATAACTACAATCTTAGTTATTACTATTTAAATTAGTTAGTGATTAAAAATATCACATTAAGGATATTTGTGGTAATATAAATGATCTGCTCAACCTTCCTCAACAACAATCTAAACTGGTTTAATATGGGTCACATAATAATACAAATATGGTACATAAATGCAAGTAATCATATGCCAAATTGAGTGAAAGTTACATACAAGTCTTGCAGAATTTATTTTAAATTTATCCCATTTTATTTTTGAAATAAAATGTGCTCTGAGTTGACACTGTCCCTTCTCTCATCTCATATATCTATGAAAAAGTATTTCACACTAATTATCTGTGAATAGAAAAAGCATAGCAAAGTCAAGCCTTCATCCAGTATTGTCTTGATCCTAGCCTAAATTTAAATGCAGCCTAAATGACACCTGAAAGAAGCATGTAGAGGGCATAGAGTCCTTGCTTATGAGAGATATTAGTCAAACAAATGTCATTTGTCTAATTCAGTAGTTTTATATCAGAAGATTTATCTTAAACCTTAGGAAAAAAGAAGATTCAATGAAAATAGATACATTTAGCATAAAATGGTAAAACTCTAGAGATCAGGGTTGCTAAATTATTTCAAAAATCTTTCTCGTAGATTGACAGATCATTTTAAGTCTCCTTTTTTTCTTACTGACATTTTTAGAAAAATTGTCTCTGTTTTCTCTTTCACTTTTTAAGGTGTCATTACAATAGGTTAGTAGTTCCAGTTTTCCCTATGAATTGTTTGATATTTCTGAGGATACAGAATCATTTTGATAATCCTGAAGATCACTTCATAGCTTTCAAGGGAAAATTGTCCTCAACTTGTTTTCGTTTTTCCCTTAGAGAAACAAGTTCGTGGCTACAAGAGACTGCTTCCCACAGTCGTTATTGCTTAGGGAATAATTTGTCTCTTTTCGTAATTTTATTTTTGTTTGTTTGTATCTTTTTCCCTTTACATATCTAGGTAAAGAAAACAAATGATGTTTTAAGACTCAAGAAAACTGAATTTTACAGAATCCAAAAGCCCATCCAGGTGGCTAGATCAAGTGCCTGAATATCTTCATACCATTTGCATTCAGAGCATCAGTGAAATCATCCTCTTCTCTAAAGAACAGATTTCACCTGGGAAGAATTTTTTCACTCAGATTGTGAATAATTTTTTCTAAAGCCACATTTTCAATTTGCCAGTTCCTGGCTCATGCTGTCCTTTTTTTTTCTTTTCTTTTTTTGCCTTTATATATCCCCAGCTTTTTTCTTTTTAACGTATTTTGTATCGGGGTGTGTCTGATTAACAATGTTGTAATAGTTTCAGGTGAACAGCAAGGAGACACCACAATAGGTATACATGTATCCATTGTCCTCCAAACACGCCTCCCATCCAGGCTGCCACATAATGTTGAGAAGAGTCTATCTATACAATAGGTCCTTATTCATTATCCATTTTAAATATAGCAGTGTGTACACGACCATTCCAAACTCCCTGTCTCCTCACCCTGGCAACCGTAAGTTTGTTTTCTAAGTCTGTGAGTCTCTTTCTGTTTCGTAAGTAAGTTCATTTCTGTCCCTTTTTTTAAAGATTCCATATATAAGGGATGCCATTCAATATTTCTCCTTGTCTGTCTGACTACTTTATTCAGGATGACATTCTTAGGTCTAACCATGTTGCAAATGACATTAGCTTGTTCTTTTTAATGTCTGAGTAATATTCCATTGGATATATGTATCACATCCTCTGAGGATGGACATTTAGGTTACTTTATTGTTCTTTATTCAAACAGGAGAGATAAGCAGATATTTCCCTCAATTTCTTCTTAGAATTTTTTCTTTTTTTCAGGAATCAGGCTGGAGTTTATACATTAAGGAACAGAAAAAAATTTCCCAAGTTACCCATTTGGATATAGCAGCATGTGAATGGGTTTAAGCAAACCTCAAGCCCGCAGAGAGGTCACGTCAGGAAAGCTCCCTCACTTGGCTAAGTAAATGATCCCTCAGTTCACACATTAAAACGACACTGAAAAGCACTCTTTTTCTATGTTTGGTACCTTCAGATGAGTAAAACAGAATTTTCCTTATAAAATATATTTGATACTTTCCACAGAGTCTTTGGGTCCCCAAGGTGAAGACCTCGCAGGTGGTTCATAGAGAATGAGATTAAGCCTTTGGGAAGTGGGGGGTCATTTAAAACCTAGATATGATGAACAAAGAGAGGCCAGGTCTGAGAAAGAGAGACATTCCGATTCTTTTCATTTAACTCCTTATTAATCTATGTGCTAAGTCGCTTCAGTATGTCTGACTCTTTGCAACCCTATGAACTATAACCAGACAGGCTCCTCTGTCCATGGGACTCTCCAGGCAAGAATAATAGAGTGGGTTGCCATTTCCACAGAGGACTTTAATTCTCACTTGGGCATATCCTGCCTGTGGCATAAAAAAAGAGTTTGCAGGAATCCTCAGAAAGATGACTCTGTGTGTGCAAGCATATATGTGCACATATGTGTCTATGAGCATGTATGTTTATGCATTGTGGGGTATGTTTATGCACTGCTAGTGTTATCTACTTGCCCCCAGACTAAAATATTCATCTAGAAGGGCTGGAGAGTAAATGCATGGTTTAATAATACAAAAAACATTTCTATATTAGATCTTCCCTGATTCGCTCCTGACAGTTAAATTTGAAAATTATTAGATAGGTAAATAGACTAGAGGTCTTTTTAATGTATTTAAGAATGTCCTAATTATGCAAAGAGCGTTTGAAACAAAAAATAAAAGAGTCTTGAATATGGTACTGCACCGAAAGTGTTTGACAACTCATTTTAACTATCTTTCAGATAAAGAATAAATTCAGTCACTTGTGCTTACAGAAGAGCATATGGCATGTTTCGTTGGCAGACAGAGTAACCCTTCCCAGTCCAGCCACATTTCAGCTATAAGAATTATTTCAGCCTCTTTCTTCTCTAAGGCTCCCTGTAGCCTTCACTTCCCAAGTGATGGGACTGGGTAGAGATGACTGTGATCTTAGGGAAAGACTCAATAAAATGTGGGCTCTTCTTAGGGTACAGCGGCTCTGTGGGCTCCAGCGAAAGACTGCATGCCTGGGTGCAGACAGCCATGGATCACACGTTGTCACGTTGCAGCAGGGCAACTGGGCCAGCAGGGCCGGGCAGTCAGGAAAATGACAGTGGCAGGAGGGGCTCAGCATCTCCGCTGGTCTTGTGTCTCAGGCATGGAGGTTAGGGCTGCAATAAACTTGGAGCTGGGGCTGTAATCATCCAAGTACCATCTTTACTGTTTATGACTTACCCAAAATGAAAATGATAGGGTCAAAACTTGACCCTGGTTTTGACTTTGGAAGCCACGTCCCACTTCCTAGTTGAGTTCCAGACATGCAAGTAGCTCAGACCACAGCTGAGATTCATCCTCAGGGAGCACAGGAATTCTCGTCAGGAAGCGTGCAACTGAGGGCTGTGTTGAGAACAGACAGCCCTCCAGGCAATTCATGAAAACCTTCCTTCCCTTTGAGTGAGCTGTTCCAAGGGCTCAGCCTGTGTTTCTCAACATAGCCCCAGTTATATGCTACTTGGTGCTGGTCCAGATGGGTCCTCAGCATCAGGGGCTCGATTGGTTTTTCTACCCCTCGAGGCAGAAGGGAGGTCGGCTGTTCTGAGTTCTGTGTCTTCCTTTAGGAACACAGAGCCACGTGCCAGATTCAGGAAGTGACTCATCTTAGGAGGCTTCTTCAAGGTTATTTAATTCCGTGTATTCATCCAGCAAGTGGTCTCAGACTTCCTACCGTGGGTCAGGCTGTGCTTGCTGAGATGGGTGTTAGAGATGATACCTGGGTTAGTACACACAGACTTGCCCTCATGGAACTCACTATCCAGCCAGAGTGAGCCCAGAGACACAGGGAAGCAAGACCATTTCAAGCCACATGGGGATGCGGGAAGGAAAGAAGTGCTTGAAGGGCATGCCAAGGAGGGCATCTCAGGCATCCTAGCAGCTCTGTGTAAACACGACGCTGGTTCCTTGCAGCATCTCAGGTTTGGCGTCAGCAGTGTTGAGAGCCAGCCGGAGCTGGGCAGCAGCCCGAGCATCTGCTGCATTGCAGGAATAACTGGAGGTTTTTAAAGCTGTTCCTGTAGGAAGATCACAGTTCTTGACTTCTGATTTCCATGTAGGTTGGCTGTAGCATTTGACGCAGTAGGTCGTGCATCCGCAGGCAGTTGGGAAGCTAGATGTCCCACTCCCTTCCCAGCATGCCGGCAGCAACACATCTCCAGTTTCTGTTAACAAAAAAAAAAAAAAAGAAAAGGAAGAAATCAAGATGATGCCGTAGAGAATGCAATGTTCCACCATTTGAATGAAATTTGAAACATTCTCCAGGCCTGACTACAGAATAGTGTGACTCCCTGGAAACACGAATTCACTGCAACTTGCGAGAGAAACAGGGAATCATGAAATTCCAATGTTGTCTTTGAACCTAATGACATTTTATGAACATTTGTCAGAGTCTTTAGTTTTACTTATGCTGCTTGGCATTGAATTCAGGAGAAAGTTCTCAGACTGCAGGTTGCTGTGATGGTTTTATCAGCTAATACTGTGTGTGTGTGTGTGTGTGTGTGTGTGTGTGTGTGCCCACACCCATGTGTGTTTTTAATATATGTGATAGTAATAATGAAAAAAGAAGAATGGAATGTTAATACACATCGGCTCCCAGGAGAGCAAGGAAGCACTGCAAATATACACAGTGGCATCAAAGCAACGTTTCTTTTGAACTAAATGATGCAAATTAAGTTTACCTCTTTCCATCTTCTTTTTCATTGAAATACATTTTCAAAAGAAATGCAATATGGATTGTCCTCATTTCCTTCTTGAAAATTAAGCCTCACTAAACAAAACCAAGTTTTTGAGGCTGTCAACACTTTGTATCAATGATGAAATTTTTTTTGAAGCAGGTTAAGCTAGACTAGAGAAGATCCTCGCTCTTGCGATATGACAACTCAAGTTCCTGAATGCTTGCACTGCCCCTTTCTTTGCCGAGGAAGCAAATTCCTATTGACTCTCATGCAGTCAGTTTTTATCTTCACATCAACTGTGAACCATTCCCCCCAACCCCACATGCCCTCACTTTCTCCTTGTTGTGTTGTTTCCTGCAGGTTTGGCTTATTTTCCCTCCTCTATTCTTGTCTTTGTAGACGTATTCTCGACAAGTTTATTTTCCATTTGGAATCTATTTTACCCCCTCTCCAGGAGTATTGATCCTCTGTCGTCTGGACCACCTGCTTCCCGGTATCCCCTCTCCACTGTCACACCGGCTATGATTGCATGGGGGTCACTTTTGATTATTTCAATGCTGGCTGCAGACTTCCCAGCTGAGGCCATAGAGCCTTCTCGTTTATCATCCAGAAAGCCCAGAGGGCTGCCTGGCCTTGTGCTTTGACCAGATAATTCACTCAGAGCCTTGGATCGGAAAACAAACGGCAGCCGAATTTTCTTATAAACAGAGACAGTACTTTTGGGGTGAGGGTAAGGGGATGGAGAATGGATTAACAAATAAACATGGATTTTGCACACTACCAAGGAGAGAGAAGAAGCCTATATATTTTCAGGTCTTGATGTACAGCGATTCTTGCAGTCAGGCCCACAGTGAGGACTTTGATGAATGGCTCTCAGCTCCCCCCAATCCCCACCCAGACTTGCGCTGCTTCAAGGAGCTGGACTGCTGTTACTCTTCTGTGAGGTCAAAAGGCCGGACAACCACAATTGTCATTAAAAGTGTAAGGTTATTTCAGGGAGGTGTGAAGTACACTGAATCCTATCAAATACATATTTTAGGCAGATCTAATCCGGAGGATGTTGCCTCCGATGAAAGGGAACTTGGTAAAAATCATCTTGCTACTCATAAGAATCATTTTAGATAAAATAAATCAGGAGCAAAGATACTTCATAGGTTTAACTGGTCACTTTGAAGTCTTGAGAACAGTTACACAAATATACCTTCCCAAGTAAAAAGGGGGTGCAACATTCTCTCGTTTTTTGCGTCCACTTGCTTTCTTGCAAGTAGCCAGGCTTTGGTGTCAAGAGGTTCCTGACAGAATAAGGGAAGGGTTAGAGATGTGAACCTTGTGACTCCTGCCTGGGCTTCTTGGACTCCAAGTGAATGCACCTGTGTATCACAAAGTGCCCCTCCCACTTTTGCACAATATCTCACCATGTAATACAAGCAGCAGCATCTCAGTCTTTATGGAGGTAGCCCGAGCCTCCCTCCATGCTCTAATTCTCTGTCCTCCATGAGAGATGCGGAGGACAGAGAATTGTGTGTGCTTTCATTTGCCTTTTTTGCACTCTCAGCAGAACCCACAAATGGTGTTGAGTCACCAAGCCTTAAACACTTGAAGTTTCTCAGGCCAGGGAAGTGCCTCATATGAGAGATGAAAGAGCTGGTGGGAGGAAGGATAGGAAAGCAGAAAATACCTTTTCTTCACATATTCTAGAAGGATCATCATGTTCTGACTTGAAGCTGAACACACCTATTTCTTGTTTTATAGCTGCATATTCTGGGGAGAATGAGGCAGCTTAAGTAGCTGTGCTTTACCAACTTTATTTCAACCTTTCTGAAAGTGGGAATGTAAGAATTACAGACGTTAATTCATTTTTTTAATAAGGATGTTTGGAGACAATAGAAGTAAAATAAAAGTCTCCTGAAAAAACTGAATAGCAACAGAATTTTTGAGTAGGAAGAGATCTGAAGCTGGGCCTTTAAGAGTCTTACTCATGTTTGCATTTAAAATAAAAGCCTTTAAAAACCACAGGCTTTATTCCAGTTTGTGGAAAGTGTTGATCCAAACCGGTATCTTTCTGATAATTCTCAGACATGAAAAATCGTTTTAAAGCTCAAGTTAAATGGTTTGTATATAATACACTGTCCCTTGAATAACTCTGCTTGAATTAATTTCAACCCAGAGCATTGCCTGTTATAAACAGAAATGATGTTTTCAATACCAAAGTTCTCTCAGAAATATAGGCCTTTTGATAAAGCAAGAAATGGCATGTCATTTCCCCTTTTAAAAGCTTACACAAATATCCTTTGTAATTCTGTGGATTTTCCCTTTGTCTAACACACTTGTGGAAGGTTAGGCAGTCACTGCAGCTTTGGAGCTCAATGAATGCAGACAAGTATCTAATAGGTGTTTTTTCTCTGTTCTGGTTGTAAACTAAGTCTCCACCATGGTCCGTGTCCTTGTATTTAAACCACTGAGTTAGTAGTTATGGGACCAAAATCTGTGTCATTGGGAAGGGGCAAAAGACAACACACCATAAAACTTGAAACTGAAGATGTAAAGTCTTAGTGTAGCATCTTTGAAATGTTTTAACAGAAAAGTAGTGTGGACCTATTTGATGTTTTTAGAAAGATAAGGTTAATTTCAGGGTAGATATTTCAGTGAAGGGAACATGTTCACGGAGTCTGGGAGATGGATAAGGAAGACCTTGAAGGAGAGCCCAATTAGTGTGGTAGCCTTGGAAATGATGGAGATAAGGGAATCGCTACCTTGCAAGAATAAAAGATAGATTAGGAGGACTTGAAAACGGACTGCTTGTGGAAAGTGAAAGAGAGAATTCAAAGGAAAGGTCCAGGTTCTTGCATGTGAAACTAGTGGTCACTTACTGAGCTGGAAAACCCAATAGGAGACGATGCTCTGAGTTGGAGATCCGAGGAGTTCAAAATACTGATCGGACAAACAGAATTATTAAGAGGACCAGGTTGGAGATGAAAATGAAAGTTAATACTTGTGAGTCAACACAAGGAGATGAAAAGGGATTATAGGGATGAAAAAGGATGAGATTGTACACGGAGGGACCACCTTCAAGTAAGAGAAGAGAAGGGTAAAATGAGCAGAACATCAACACTGAGAGGGAAACAGATTCCAAAAGGTGAGAATGTTTGGCGAAGGAGAAAGTGTCTAATAGTAAATACTAAGAAGAAGATAAGAACTGGAATAATCTATTTGATTTTGTTGTAGGGGAAAATAGATCAGTGGACTAGAAATAGAAATCATTTTGCCATGGGTGGAGGATGAGGAAGTATAGATAAATTTTTCTGTAATTTTGACAAATCTATTTGAAAGCAATGAGTTGTTCATGCAGATTTTCCCACCTTGCCACATAGGAAAATTTCATTTAGAAACAGAGGCTGTAACAAATTTGATTTTTAACTTTGGTTTGACTTAGTACTTTAGCAGGTAGACCGGGTTGAAGAAATAGAAGTGATTACAAGGATGCTATCAGAAAGGAATGGCCAAGCCAGGTGAAACCGCTGCTGTCCTGTGACTGTAAGTATTTGCCTTTGTCTCTGTATGTGTTTTGGTTTGCAGCCATTTATAGCTTGGATTCCATGAAGCAGTGGCAAAGGGGAGTGTGTCAGAGCAGCAGGCCAAAATTAAATTACAGCAACCTCACACTTTGCATTAAAACCTTCACTTGGAGATAGAGACTGGTAATCACGTCCAGATTTTCCTTAAAGACAATGGTCCCCCATGCAACTGGCCACACTCAGTTAATTCATGCTGTCAGCTGCCTTTATTGGCTGTGGGGAATGCAGTATTGATTCTTGAACTCAGCAGCAGCACAAAGAGCCACTAGTGCATGGTCAAAATGCTGCAATAAAGGGCTGGCAGCTTGAGAAAAGCAGCCATTCCATTGCACAAACAAGGTCAATTAGAGGACAGTGCAGTGTAATATAAATAGCATTAGCATCCCTCTTTAACTCTGATGATATCACGCTGGCAGGATGACAGTAAGGAAAATAAGGTTTAATGCCGAATAAATATAAAGGCATTTAGTGTAATTTAATTTCAAGCTCTCTATCATTTTAAAAAGTGCTAAGAGTAGCAAAATATTTAGTTTCATCATGGGGCAGAATTTATGTCTAGAAAAATGATTTTTTGATACAACTTTGCATGAACAAGCCAATTAGTCATGTACAGGAAAAATGATCTTATTAATTTTATTGAGAAGTAAACAATTTCTTGATCACAGATTCAATGTACTGTGCCTACCTGTCATTTATTATCCTTTTTAGTATTAGAATTTCAGAATCTCTGGAGTGTTGTGAAGAAGGAACAAAGGATATCTTATTTTTCTTTTAAAAGAGAAGGTTGAGTTTTTTCCTTTTTTAGTTTCTGGAAATTACTAGGATCTTTTGTTTAAATACTTGCATTCATTACTTTTATTTATGGGAGAATTTTCCCTACCTTCTTTGTCAGTTCAAAATTAATTACAAATGTAAAACGCATCATGCTGTTAACACATACTCTATGCTGGAAACAAATTATACTCTCAAAATAGATAATGGACAGCTTAGAGAGGTAATTGATAAACCTACACTGCCTGCAATAACTGAATAGATTTTAGAAAATATATATAATTATTAGGAATGGAAAGAATGTGTGTGATTCCTCCTTAGTAATGAGTGTGCCCAAAGTTGACTAGGAACAACTCATTAAAGTATATAAAAAGAGTTTAAAGAAACCTTGAATCATGGTGCCTTTGAAATGTCCATTAAACCTAAGAATATATATAGTCTCTCAGGCTGATGATGTCCAGTGATCTGGTCAAAACCATTTTCCAGAAGAAGAGTGTTCTAGGTAACCTAATGTTACTGTTAGGTAATGAACCACAACCAGTTGTGTTCATTATGAATTGGACATGAATCTCCAGTTGTTTAAAAAACTCCTTAATATAGTCCATACCGCCTCCTCCACCAATTGAAAGATAATATTTATTCCTTCTTCATGGAGATTTGGGCTTCCCTGGCGCCTTAGGGGTAAAGAAACTGCCAGCAATGCAAGAGACTCAGGTTCCATCCCTGAGTTGGAAAGATCCCCTGGAGAAGGAAATCACAACCCACTCCAGTATTCTTGCCTAGGAAGTCCCAAGGACAGAGGAGCCTGGCTGGCTACAGTCCATGGGGTTGCAAAAGAGTCAGGCATGACTTAGCAATTAACAACAACAAAATAGACATGCTCTAAGACCAAAAATACCAATTTCTACATAGATGTTAGAATGTCAGGATCACCCAGTCTTCAAGACAATCAACCAGTAGAATTTTAAGGTCTGAGAAAGACATCAAGAGATGATTGAATCCCACTTCCTCCTGTTATCTGGGGAAATATAGGACCAGATAAATGAAGCCATGTACCTGAGGTCATATAAATAACCAATGGCAAAGCTGGACAGTTCCTAATTTTCTAATTCTTGTGTCCACCTTTTTCCCCATTACAACACAAAATTTTATTTTATTTTATTATTATTTTAATTTTAATTTTTACTTTATTTTACTTTACAATACTGTATTGGTTTTGCCATACATTGACATGAATCCACCACGGGTGTACATGTGTTCCCAAACATGAACTCCCCTCCCACCTCCCTCCCCATAACATCTCTCTGGGTTATCACCGTGCACCAGCCCCAAGCATGCTGTACCGTGCGTCAGACATAGACTGGCAATTCGATTCTTACATGATAGTATACATGTTACAATGTCATTCTCCCAAATCATCCCACCCTCTCCCTCTCCCTCTGAGTCCAAAAGTCCGTTATACACATCTGTGTCTTTTTTGCTGTCTTGCATTCAGGGTCGTCATTGCCATCTTTCTAAATTCCATATATATGTGTTAGTGTACTGTATTGGTGTTTTTCTTTCTGGCTTACTTCACTCTGTATAATTGGCTCCAGTTTCATCCATCTCATCAGAACTGATTCAAATGTATTCTTTTTAATGGCTGAGTAATACTCCATTGTGTATATGTACCACAGCTTTCTTATCCATTCATCTGCTGATGGACATCTAGGTTGTTTCCATGTCCTGGCTATGATAAACAGTGCTGCGATGAACATTGGGGTACATGTGTCTCTTTCAATTCTGGTTTCCTCAGTGTGTATGCCTAGCAGTGGGATTGCTGGGTCATAACGTAGTTCTATTTGCAATTTTTTAAGGAATCTCCACACTGTTCTCTAAAGTGGCTGTACTAGTTTGCATTCCCACCAACAGTGTAGGAGGGTTCCCTTTTCTCCACACCCTCTCCAGCATTTATTGCTTGCAGATTTTTGGATCGCAGCCATTCTGACTGGTGTGAAGTGGTACCTCATTGTGGTTTTGATTTGCATTTCTCTAATAATGAGTGATGTTGAGCATCTTTTCATGTACAACACAAAATTTTAAAAGAAACATATCAATTGTACTAACCAAGTTAATAATGTTCAAGGGGGAAATTTTGAAAAACCTGGAAAGTTGAAACCCTCTACTTCCCTCTCTCTCAAAAACCAATTATATGTGGGTTTTTTTTTTTCAGACTCCTTCTGTTGTATACATGTATGTTTTAACCATAAATATGTGTCTATTTCTATCTCTCATTCTATCTGTGTCTGTATATAGCAACTTGCTTTTTTTTTCTTTTAACAATATACCATAGACATCTTTCTTGCCACAGTTGTAAGTCTAGAGCGCATTCTAATGAATGTTTAATATTCCATGTTATAGCTTCAGGCTCAATTATTTAATCTTCTTTTCTACATTTGTTTTTTCCAATTTGTAATTAATGTGTGGTGAATATCCTTCTATACATTTTTAATGCTTGCTATAGTATTTCTATAGGATACATTCTTAGAAATGAAATTACTGGATAAACAAATTTTTAAATAAACTTTTAATTTTGGAATTTTTTTTATTTACAGAAAAGCTGCAAGATAATAAGCCCCTCACCCAGTATGCTTTAAAATTGCCATCTTATATTAGCAATGGTCATATAATAAAACATACTTAATTGTCAAAAGTAAAAAAGCAATGTTGATACATTACAGTTCACCAAACTCCAGATTTCAGTAAGATGTTTCCATTACTGTATTGTGTGATTCCAGAGTCTTCTCCAGGACAACTGCATTTAGTCATCAGGTTTCCTGTGTCTTCCCATCTACGACTATTTCTCACTCATTTCCCATCACCTTGATAGTTTTAAAGAGAAGTGGCTAGGTCTTTTCATACTGTTCATCTCTCAGTGTCCTATCTTTTCGCCTTTTCATACTGTTCATGGGGTTATCAAGGCAAGAATATTGGAGTGGTTTGACATTCCCTTCTTTAGTTGACCATGTTTTGTCAGAACTCTACACCATGACCCATCCATCTTGGGTGGCCCTAATATGAAGAACTGACTCATTTGAAAAGACCCTAATGCTGGGAAAGATTGAAGGTAGGAGGAGAAGGGGTCGACAGAAGATGAGATGGTTGAATGGCATCACCAACCCACTGGACATGAGTGTGAGTAAACTCTAGGAGTTGGTGATGGACAGGGAGGCCTGGAGTGCTGCAGTCCATGGAGTCGCAAAGAGTTGAACATGACTGAGTGACTGAACTGAACTGTACTGGCCAGGTCTTGTGTGGAATAGATTGATTGATGTTTGCACTTTAATAGTCATTGTTATAGATGCATGCATGCTCAGTTGCTCAGTCATGTCCCACTCTTTGCGACGCCATGGATTGTAGCCTGCCAGGCTCATCTGTCCATGGGACTATCCAGGCAAGAATACTGGAGCGGACTACAATTTCTTCCTCCAGGGAATCTTCCTGACCCAGGGATTGAACCCACCTGTGTCTCCTGCATTGTCGAGCAGATTCTTTACCATTGAGCCACCTGGGAAGCCCCTGACCCCCCAAAAGTGTTAATAATCTATATACTCCAAATACTAGTACATATTAATGGCTATTTTTTCTAATAGCATTAATATTAGAAGATATTTATCTCATTAACCTTTGCCTACTTGGATGGTGATAGATAGAATTGCTCCGTAAATTTAATTCACATTTACATTGAGAATATTTTTTAAAGATTTATTATTCATTTGTTTTTCATGTCTTATGAATTATTCACTCATGTTTTTGCCAGTTTTTCAAATATTTGAGTCTCAGTCAACAAATATGTCATCTTTAAAAAATCTTTCTCTTTATGATATTTTTCTATAAGGAAGTTGTAAATCATTTTCTTTATACTGTCTAAATATTTTATTATGTTTAAAAATAATACATTTTAACCCCTGGATTACAAAATGTTTATGAATTTATTCTTGTCTATTTTGACTTTGTATTGTATATATCAGTCTCTGACACACCTGGGATTTATTTTGGTATGAGAGGTGCTATAAGGATCCAGTTTAGCTGTCCTTTAGCTTTCCTAAAGAGTTAGCCAGTTGTCCCACATGACATTTACTCTTGTATCTTTTATTGGTTTGGTGAAATGGAACTCAAGAGAAAAGTAGTCATAATTTTTGCTTTCAAAATACAATAGAGCTTCAACCTAGGATGTGGGAGGTGGGAAGGAGATTCAAGAGGGAAAGGATCTACGTATGAAAGTGAAAGTGTTAGTTGCTCAGTCGTGCCCAACTCTTTGCTACCTCATGGGCTGCAGCCTGCCAGGCTCCTCTATTAATGGAATTCTCTAGGCAAAAATACTGGACTGGGTTACCATTTCCTTCTCCAGGGATCTTCCCAACCCAGGGATCGATCCCAGGTCTTCTGCACTGCAGGCAGATTCTTTATTGTCTGAGCCACCAGGATATCCCTGATATATGTAATCTTGTAGCAGGTTTACACTGATTGTACAGCAGAAACCAACACAACATTGTAAAGCAATTATCCTCCAATAAATTTTTAGAAATTAAAAAGACTTCCCAAACACAATAGAGTTTCATCTGAAGAAAAGGATGATTTATTTCATTGTGTTCCTACCTGCTACCTTTAAAGTCCTTTATTGTGTTGACTTTGCTTAAACTCTTAGCATCATCTAATACTTGCTCACTGTTTCTCCTTGAAACTCTTCTTTGGACTTTCTAATGCCACCCTTCTCCCCTTGATCTACCTCATGTTCCACTTGCTATCTCTGCCTTTGAACTTTGGTGTCTACTGCAGTGTGGGTTTTGTTCCACTTATCTTCTGGCCTTGAGTGTTTTTCATTTGTGTATATATAGTTGTTTACTGACTGCTGTGTCAGAAACTATTCTAAGTATATCACATATATTTCTTTATGTAATCCTCATAGCAACCCCAATATGCAGATACTGCCAGTACCATCACCTTTCAATAGATGAGAAAATTGCATAGAAGAATAGAGGCACTCATCCAAGTTAATCTAGGTTTAAACCATGAAGATGGAATCTGAACCAAGCCACTTTGGCTGAAAAGCTCATGCTCTCCATCAACATGCTGTATATCCCTTGAAATTAGACAGCAGTGTATTGCTTCAAAGAATTCTTATATCCTTGTCATTGGTGTTGGTATTAATATTTGCTCAAGTAAGGAAACCAGGACTTATACCTTCCATGTATAATGAATAAGTCAATATCATGATTTCTCCTTCATGTATGTTTTTAACCTATCTTTGAACCTACAGCCCTATCCTAAATTTGGCCATTAATAGCTTTTGTTTGGACCACTGCCATAGCCTCCTAACAGCAGCACTAAATCTGATTAAATGGAGTATCAGAGTCATCTGTCTAAAAGGTGGATTTAACCATGACATCCCTCTGAAGTCTTTAGGGTACTTCCCTGATAGCTCAGCTGGTAAAGAATCCACCTGCAATATGGGAGACCTGGGTTTGATCCCTGGGTTGGGAAGATCCCCTGGAGAAGGGAAAGACTGCCCACTCCAGTATTCTGGCCTGGAGTATCCCATGGACTGTATAGTTGATGGGGTTGCAAAGAGTTGGACACAACTGATCAACTTTCACTTTCCCTCTGATAATCTCCTCAGAAGCACCTTGTCCATTTTAGTCTGAATTCTAAGCTCCTTTACATAATAAGAAATCAAGGTTCTCCACGTACTGACACTTACTTCCTCTGGCCACAGTCGATTTACGCTCTCTGCCCCCTCCCTCCTTGAACACTCTGTTCTGCTGCAAACTGTTTGGCTTGTGTCACTCCCTAAGACTCTCTTCATATACCACCTCTTATGAGCAGTCACCTCTCCATCCTCTCTCTCCCAGGACGGATGGATCTAGTGCCCCCTCTCTATCACAGCATGTCATTTCACAAGGTACTAAGTCACCTGCTTGTTTGTCTCTGAGCTTCTTGAAGGCAAACCCTATCCTGTCTTGTTTCTCTTTACTCTCCCAGCACCTGAGGGTACCTGACGCAGAAGGCCCTTGATAAATGTTTGTGAACTTGAATTCTAGAGTCAATTTTAAAATATTCTAAGTACTATTCCTGCCATGTAGTCACATCAGAGGGAATTTTCTGAGCTCTTGAACTACTTTAAACAGATACTTAGTCACTGAAGGAATAATTGTACACAAGTCAACTATGGAAATCATTGCTTTCAAACAGCAAGTAAAGGAACACTTCCTGGATGGATAGATGCTATGTTATTACAGTGTTTGGTACATGTAATTAACAAGCTGCTCTGGGAGACATTCTCTGACTTGCTATTAAATCTCTGCTCTGAATCTCCAGCTCTACTCAAATGTAACCCCAACTGATCCATATCCCACATCCAGAACTTTAAGAGCAGCATAGAGACCACTGTCCCTAATAATCCACTGGTGGGTCTTTCTAACACTGGCTTTTGATGCCATCAGGAATTTGGGGGCCATTAAGGAAGAATGTCAATGGCACCCCATTACAGTACACTTGCCTGGGAAATCCCATGGGTGGAGGAGCCTGGTAGGCGACAGTCTTCAGGGTCGCGAAGAGTCGGACACGACTGAGTGACTTCCCCTTCTCTTTTCCCTTCCATGCACTGGAGAAGGAAATGGCAACCCACCCCAGTGTTCTTGCCTGGAGAATCCCAGGGATGCGGGAGCCTGGTGGGCTGCCATCTATGGGGTCGCACAGAGTCGGACACGACTGAAGTGACTTAGCAGCAAGGAAGAATGTGGAATTCCCTGGTGGCTCAGTGGTAAAGAATCCATCTGCTAATGCAGGAGACACAAGAGACAGTGAGTTCAATCCCTGGGTTGAGAAGATCCCCTGGAGTAGGAAATGGCAACCCATTCCAGTATTCTTGCCTGGAAAATTCCATGGACAGAGGAACCTGGTGTGCTGAAGTCCATGGGGTCGCAAAGAGTTGGATGCTACTGAGCACCATGACAAGGAAGAATGTGCAAAAAGGAGAAGTTGGGGTGATGGAGAATAGATATTTATAGAAAAATGAAACCTACTTATCCCACACTTCCTGTATGTCAGGCTCTGTATTATCTCAGTTTAAAATTTAAAAGAACGTATTCAGGTGATCATCACCACCCTTATTTATGAGGATTCTAACCCCAAGTGTTATATATTCCAGAGAGAGCTATACATTAGGGCAGCTGGTTTGTCCCAGAGTTCAGAGTAATCAGATTAATGGTGAAAAATTAATATCATGTATTATATTTTGTGTTGAGGCAAACTTGGTTATACTATAAACTTAAATACCCATTTCATGGCATATGCGGGGGGACTTTCTTCATTGAAAGTCTGTTCCTTTCTGTATCTCCTGGACTTTTAAAGACCTCAATTTGTGCATTTTCATCATTTGTGCTGGAGATCATTTTCCCCTGCAAGTTTCCCCTCCGGGATTTGCATGGAAGCTATTAAAGTGCCTGACTGCCCCAAATGATGTCCCTCCTTCCTTGGGCTAGGCCCCAAGAGATGCAGCAATGATAAATGGTTAACTCCAAAATCATCTTCGTAATTTATAGACATGACTTTGTCTTGAAATTTTGCCTCTAGATAAGCAGGAGCAGCACAAAAAGGAACTCAAACAATTCCTCTAGCTTTGCTGGAGTCAGTCCTGAACAGTTAGCCCCAGCTTCTCTTCTGGGATGTACTATGTTCTTTGAAGCTCATGGCCCTAGAAAGGATTCCACTCCTTTTAACCCAAATGTCTCTGGAGACTCAGAGACCTCAGGTTGTTGACATCCCTTCCATAAGCCTTTTAAGTTCAAATCTCTCAAGAGCCCAGACATCGCAAGGTCCCCTCCAGGCTACTTTAAAATTTCTTCACATCTACAAATATTTTATTTTGGAGGAAGTTCAAGTGGAGAAAGAGAATTTTCTATGAGGCATCTCATCCTCTGTCACCCCGTTCTCCTGCCTTCATTTTCCCAGTGTCAGGGTCTTTTCCAATGAGCTGGCTCTTCGCATCAGGTGGCCACAGCACTGCAGCTTCAGCTTCAGCGTCAGTCCTACCAATGAATATTTGGGGTTGATTTCCTTTAGGATGGACTGGTTTGACCTCCTTGCAGTCCAAGGGACTCTCAAGAGTCTTCTCCAATACCACTTTTTGAAAGCATCAATTTTTTGGCCCTCAGCCTTCTTTATGGTTCAACTCTCACATCCATACATGACTACTGGAAAAACCATAGCTTTGGCTATATGGACCTTTGTCAGCAAAATTATGTTTCTGCTTTTTAAATACAGTTTCTAGGTTTGTCATAGCTTTTCTTCCAAGGAGCAAGTGTTTTTGTTTTTGTTTTTTTTTAATTTTGTGGCTATAATCACTGTCTGCAGTGATTTTGGAGTTCAAGTATATAAAATCTGCCACTGTTTCCACTTTTGCTGACTTTAGATTATGAGTATTAGGATGTGTTACTCAAATCTTCTTCTCCTCTAAGTGGTCCCACAGCCCAAGATTATCTACACATGGATTTCATGAAGACTAGTTTTAGCTAACTTTGTGGGGAGCTCATATTTTCAGATTTCCTTGCTTATTCTAGTAGTGAAAATTTTATTCTGCTACCTTTTATTGTATTTTGTTTGTGTGCTATACAGTATTAAAGTTACACTTTAAAGTAGTTTTCCCCTAAAAGTGTGTATGTTTATAAATTCATTTTATTTTATTTTACATATTTATTTATTTTTTTACTTTATTTTACTTTACAATACTTTATTGGTTTTGCCATACCTTGACATGAATACACCACGGGTATATACAAGCTCCCAATCCTGAATCCCTCTCCCACAACCCACCCCATATCATCTCTCTGGATCATCCCCGTGCACCAGCCCCAAGCATCCTGTATCCTGTATTGAACATAAACTGGCACTTCATTTCTTACATGATAGTATACATGTTTCAATGCCATTCTCCCAATAAATTCATTTTATACTCATTTGATCTTAGTTTTCCACTTTCTTTTTGTTCCTGTTGGTTATTTTAAATGTTGTTGTTAGCTCCATATTTCATAGTCCATCTACCTTCAAGCCCTTAAATAAAAGTATGTTTTATTAACCTATAAAAGTTGTTTTTGCTATGCCCACTTTTCTTAATTATGTCTGTGGAGATAGACACATGTTTATATCTTAAAAAACAAAACCTTGATTTTCTCAGGACCAATCAAGCCTAACAAAATGAGAATTCATGGTGTTTTTTTCTAAAGAAGTTTTTGGAATTTGGAATTTTCTTGAAAATAGAAATGAAGTACCATGTTTTTACCATCATTTTCTTTCTTCTCAATGTATTTTGCTTGAATATCAGCAGCAACATGTCTGTGAAAATATAATTTTCACTAGCTCGATCATATGGTAGCTGTCAAAATTTTCTGTGTCCACTAAATAGATTTTTCTATCTTTCTTAAGTTAAATATGACCTTATTTAATTTCCTTAGCTGGAAATACTGACAAGAATAAAAAAGGAAGAAAGGAAGGGAAGAAGGAAGCAAGAAAGGAGAAGAAATGACTTAGTTTCTGCTATCAAATGAACAAGAGAAAAACTGTATTTTCACATACAAAAATAACAAAACTCTCCTGTACATGCTTAAGCTAAGATAGCCACTGGTTCTTTGGATTATTTTATATAATTAGACAATATGTGTGCTCAGTGGTTCAGTCGTATCTGACTCTCTGTGACCCTATGGACTGTAACCCACCAGGCTCCTCTGTCTGGAATTCTCCAGGCGAGTACTGGAGTGGGTTGCCATTTCCTACCCTGGGGATTAGACAATACCAATAAGTTAAATAGAAGCAGCTTAGTTTTAGTTTCATTGCTTTTCATTATAGAAATGCTGCCTGAGATGAAATCTGGAATACAGAAAACTAAACATATTGTTCAACATGGATCGAGAATGTATCATGTATCAGTCATTGTCGAGCCCTAGGAATACAAAGGAGAGAGCTTCCTTGTCCTTGAGGAATTCACATTTTCTGGGGAAAATAGAGATAAAAAATCTTTTTAAAAAAATGTAATTTCTATAACTGAAACTTCCGAAAAGTTGTGTCAGAAACAAATGATTGATGTATTTTGGTGTAGGCTTGTACTGTGATAATGAGTGGAATTTTCCAGGTGAGGAGGAAAAGCGTATTTCACATAGAAACAGGGAAACGTGCTTGGGGAATAAATGTGACAGTTATATAACGTCATATAAATGGTATAAACTCTGTAGTCATTTGTGCCTGCGTTCTTCATTTGAAATAATGCTTTTGGCATTCATCTATATTATTACATGTATCATTAATTCACTTTCATTGCCAGGGACTATTTTATTAGTATTGCATGGATATACCACAATTGCATGTTCATTCACTAGCTGATGGACATTTGGCAAGGCTTTTTGTGAATGTATGTTTTCAGTTTTTGTCTTCCAATTTCTAGCAATGGAGTTTCAGGGTTGAATGCTAAGTGTAGGTTTAACTGTAAAAAATTGCCAAACATGTTTCTAAAGTGGCTGTAGCATTTTTCATTCCCACTAGCAATGTCAAAGAGCATGATTGTTAGATTATATAAAAATGTGTTTAGTTTTGTAAGACACTGCCAAGCTGTCTTCCAAAGTGGCTATAACATTTTGCTCTTGCAGTGGGAATAAATGAGAATTCCTGTCATTCCGCATTCTCACCAGCATTTGGAGCTCTCAGTGTTCCAGATTTTGGCCATTCTAATAGGTGCAATAGTAATATCCCATTAGTGGTGCTAGTGGTAAAGAATCTGCCTGCTAATGGTGAGATGCAGGAAATTCAGTTCCTATCACTCGGTCAGGAAGATCCCCTGGAGAAGGAAATGGCAACCCACTCCAGTATTCTTGCCTGGAGAATCCCATGGACCCACGCAGTTGCAGAGTCAGACATGACTGAGCACACACTAGCTAGCTTGTTTTAATTTGCATTTCCTGATGGCATATGATGTGAAGGATCTTTTCATATACTTATTTGCTATCTATATCTTCTTTGATGAAATGTCTGTTGAGGTCTTTGTTCCATTTTAAAAATTGGATTCTTTGGGGTTTGTTGTTAAATTTTAAGAGCTCTTTGTACATTTTGGCTAGCAGTCCTTTATCAAATATGTCTTTACCAAAAATCTTTTCCCAGTGTGTGGTCTGTCTTCTCATTCTCTTAACATTGTCTTTTGCAGAGCAGAAGTTTTAAATTTAAATGAAGTGCAGCTTATCTGAAATTTCTTTCATGGGTCATATTTTTGGTATTGGATCTAAAAACCCATTGCCTTCTTTCATTTCTAATATTAGTAATTTGTGTCCACTCTCTTTTTTTCTTAGTTATTCTGGCTAGAGGCCTATAGATTACTGATCTTTTCAAATATCTTTTGGTTTTATTGATTTTTTTCTGTTAATTTCCTGTTTTCAGTGTTATCGATTTCTGCTATACATATTTATCTTTTTTTTTTTCTGCTGACTTTTGGTTGAATTTGCTGGATTTTTTCTAGTTTCCTAAGGTGGAAATGTAGGTGCCCAATATTAGATTTTTCTTCTCTTCCCCCCTATTTTTATTGAGATGTAATTGACATAGAGCATTGTGTAAGTTTAAGGCATAGGGCATAATGATATTACTTATATATATTGTGAAATGATTACCAAAATAAGTGTAATTAGCATCCATCATTTTATATAGATATAAAAAAAGAAAGGATCTACTGTCTTAACTTTCAAGTCTACTACACAGCATTGTTAACTATAGCTGTCACTTTCCACATTACATCCCTAGACTTTATTTATAACTAGAAGTTTGTACTGTTTGACCTGCTGCTGCTACTGCTAAGTCACATCAGTTGTGTCTGTCTCTGTGTGACCCCGTGGACTGTAGCCCACCAGGCTCCTCTGTCCCTGGGATTCTCCAGGCAAGAACACTGGAGTGGGTTGCCATTTCCTTCTCGCAATTCCTCCTCTGCTCACCCCTGTCCTTGTCTTTCCTAAGTACACATTCAATGCTATCAATTTCCCTTTAAGCACTGCTTTCACTGCATCCCACTAATTTTGATGTTACATTTTCATTTTAATTTAGTTCAAAGTATTTAAAAATTTTTCTTGAGTTTTTTTTCTTGACCCATGTTATTTAGAAGTATGTTTTTTTTTTTTTCTAGTTGTCTCTCTGTTATTGATTTCTAGCTTAATTCCATTGTGGTCTGGGAGCAGACATTGTATGATTTTTATTCTTTTAAATTTGTTAATGTATGTTTTATGACTCAGAATGTGGTCTCTCTTGGTGATTGTTTCATGTGAGCTTGAAAAGAATGTGTATTCTGCTGTTGTTGGATGAAGCAGTCAATAGATGTTAATTATATCCAGTTGATTGATGGTGCTGTTGAGTTCAACTAAGTCCTTATTGATTTTTTTTTGCCTGCTGAATCTTTCCATCTGTGATAGAAGGGTGTTGACGTCTCCAACTCTGATGGTGGATTCATTTATTCTCCTTACAGTTTTATCAATTTTTGCCTCACATATTTAGATGCTCTGCTCTTAGGTGCATACACATTAAAGATTGTTATGTCTTCTTGGAGAATTGACCCCTTTATCATTATGTAATTCCCTTCTTTATCTTTATCCCTTGTAACTTTCCTTTCTTTGAAGTTTGCTCTGTCTGAGATTAATACAGCTAGTCCTTCTTTTGATTGGTATTAGCATGGTAGATATTTTCCCATCCATTTATTTTTAATCTAATGGACCCAATACATATAATGTGGGCTTCTTGTAAATGACAGACAGTTGGGTCCTGTTCATCGATCCACTTTGAACATCTCTGTCTTTTATTTATTTATTTATTTATTTTTTACACGTGGGCTCTTAGTTCACTGACCAGGGATCAAACCTGAACCCCTGCAGTGAAAGCACCAAGTCCTAATCACTGGACCACCAGGGAATTCCTGACAATCTCTGTCTTTTAACTGGTGCTTTTATACTGACAATGTTCAAAGTGGCCATTGATATGCTTGCATTAATATCTACCATATTCGTTACATTTTACTAGCTGTAACTCTTGTTCTTTGTTCCTCTTTTTGTCTTTCACTCTTTTTCTCCCCTTTTTTTAAAGATTTTTTTTTTGATGTGGACCATTTTTAAAGCCTTTATTAAATTTGTCACAATATTGCTCCCACTCTATGTTTTGGTTTTTGCCACAAGGTATGTGGGATCTCAACTCTCCAACCTGGGATTGTACCCACACCCCTTGCACTGGAAGGTGGAAGTCTCAACTGCTGGATGGCCAGGAAAGTCCCTCTGCCTTTGGTTTTAATTGAGTATTTTAGGTGATCCTATTTTCTCTCCTTTCTTAGCATAGCAGTTGTACTTCATTCTTTTTTTCTATCTTAGTTCTTGCCCTAGAGTTTGCAGTATATATTTACAACTAATCCAAGCTCATTTTTAAAGAAAGCTATGCCACTTCACAGGTAGCGAGTACCTTATTATAGCAAAATTACCCTAATCCCTTCTCCCTCATTCCTTGTATCACTATTGTCATTCGCTTCACTTACATGTAAGCATTCCCGAATACCTATATAGGGGCTTTTCCCAGGTGGTGCTAGTGGTAAAGAACCCGCCTGCCAGCACGGGAGACTTGAAATGAAGGTTTGATCTTTGGGTCAGGAAGATCCCCAGAAGGAAGGCATGGCAACCCACTCCAGTATTTTTGCCTGGAGAATCCTGTGGACAGAGGAGCCTGGCAGGCTACAGTCTATAGGGTAGCAAGGAGTAGGACATGACTGAGCGACTTAGCACACACACACAAATTATTGAATACATTGTTGTTATTGTTTTGAAAAAAAAATGTTATCTACTAGAGCAATTAAGAACCAAGTAAAAGTAAAATAAAGGGTTTTAGTTTACCTCCACTTATTCTCTTTTCAGTGCTCTCCCTTTCTTTATATAAATTTAAATTTCTCACCAATATTATATTTCTTACCAACCTAGATAGCATATTCAAAAGCAGGGACATTACTTTGCTGACTAAGGTCCGTCTAGTCAAGGCTATGATTTTTCCTGTGGTCATGTATGGATGTGAGAGTTGGACTGTGAAGAAGGCTGAGCGCCAAAGAATTGATGCTTTTGAACTGTGGTGTTGGAGAAGACTCTTGAGAGTCCCTTGGACTGCAAGGAGATCCAACCAGTCCATTCTGAAGGAGATCAACCCTGGGATTTCTTTGGAGGGAATGATGCTGAAGCTGAAACTCCACTACTTTGGCCACCTCATGCGAAGAGTTGACTCATTAGAAAAGACTCTGATGCTGGGAGGGATTAGGGGCGGGAGGAGAAGGGGATGACTGAGGATGGGATGGCTGGATGGCATCACGGACTGGATGGACATGAGTCTGAGTGAACTCCGGGAGTTGGTGATGGACAGGGAGGCCTGGCGTGCTGCGATTCATGGGGTCGAAAAGAGTCAGACACGACTGAGCGACTGAACTGAACTGAACTGAAAGAGCTTGTAACATTTCTTGCGCACAATACCTGGTAATCGATTCCCTCACACTTAAAAAAAAAGTATATGATTTAATACTAACTCCAATTTAACATTACAAGTGTTTGCTGTGTCTTTTTATTTTTAATTCTACTTTTCATACACAAAAATTCTTAATTCTTAATATAGCAGCACAATATTTGCTGTATTTTATTATATAAAAACAGATCATATTATTAATTATATAACTGAAGCTCTTCACATTCTTGCTTGATTTGTTGATTTTTAAAAGCGGAACAATAAAACTTCAACTATGATTGTAGATTTTTTTCCCTTTTATATAATGTTTTTCTATTATATATTTCAAAGCTGTTCAGTGAGGTTCATAAAACGAAATTGTTATTTCTCTATAGTGGATTATTCAATTTGGCAGTATGAAATATTTACCTTTGTTCTATTTGATGCTTGTCACCTTGAATTTTGTGTCAGATGGTAATATTGTCATACTTGCTTTATTTATAGAATACATATTTATTTTTAAACTCCTAATGCCATGGTTTAGGGGTGTCTTGTTCAAATAGCTTATTATTATAATTTGTGTCTGTTTGTGTATGTCTATGTGCCTATGTGTTTGTATTCACGCAGGCATCATTGCATTTTCCCCTTTGTTCTAACATACTCAGCCTTTTAAATAAAGCTTTAGCTATGTTATAAATCTACACTTGATAAATATGAAATAAATATATAAACATTTATTAAACATATCTGTTAAATGAAATTATATTATACTAAGTATTATATATATATGTATTTTGATCATTAGGGATTTAGAGTGGATGAATCAAATGTTCTTATAAAACAATAAATACATTTATTCAATAAAATTTAGAAAAGGGAGAAAAGAATCACCAGCTGTTTTGCTTCCAACAACTATACAACCACTGTTAAACATTTATCCATAAATGCCTATTAAGGGTTTACTACGTGATTTTTTTGGCTTCCCAGATGGTGCTAGTGGTAAAGAATTCACTTGCCAATGCATGAGATGCAAGAGATGTGGGTTCTATTCCTGGGTTGGAAAGATTTCCCTGGAGAGGGCAACCACTCCAGTATTCTTGCCTGGAGAACCCCCTGGACAAAGGAACCTGGCGGGCTACAGTCCATGGGGTCATGAAGAGTCAGACACGACTGAAGCAACTGAGCACAAGCACATGTGCCTTTGGATGTGTTTCTTTCTCATCTAGATTATCCAATAATAATTAACAAAAATGAATTTCATATTTTTAGTGCTTATTATTTTTACCAGGGAATATTTACAGATTTTTCTGTTTAATCCTCACAACAACCTTAGGAAATAAGTAATAAATAAGTAATGTGTTAATGGCACTCTAGAGATGGAGAAAGTGAATTTCAGAAAGCTTGTCCAAGATGTCAGTATTAACATGGCCTTGGAAAATGGGGAGAAATTTTACAGGCTGAACTCCCAATGGAATGAACTATTTTGAACTAATTTTTTTCTGCTATTGTGAGAAGTCAATAGATTTTGCAGAATTTTTAAAAGCGGACTTTATTGATTAAGAATATATTTGACTGCCTGAAATAGAAGGAAACTCAATTATCGCAGCTTCATACAACATACATTAAGGTTTTCATCTAACTGTTAAGACTAGACAGCACATCCTGTCATTGTTCTAGGTGCTTTCCTGTCCTGTACTTCCCTTGACACATATGTGGTTTTACCCCCATGGTCACAGAATGGAAGCTTCAGGTCAACCTTGCTGTCTGTATGTCAGGCAGTCACTGAAATGGGACAAAAAGGGATGGTACTACCAAAAATTGAAAATATTTCCAGAAATCCACAGAAACCTGCTTATATCTCTATGGACAGAAGTGTGCCCAAGGGTCACCTTGATCTGTGACTAAGGTTGGAATTATGGAGGGTCCCAGTAGTCAGGTACAGATGTGTGAACTGGACTGTAAAGAAGGCTGAGTGCTGAAGAAGTGATGATTTTGAACTATAGGTCTGGAGAAGACACTTGAGAGACCCTTGGACAGCAAGGAGATCAAATCAGTCAATCCTAAAGGAAATCAACCCTGAATATTCATTGGAAGGACTGATACTGAACCTGAAGCTCCAATGCTTTGGCCACCAGATGCAAAGAACCAAGTCATTGGAAAAGACCCTGATGCTGGGAAAGATTGAAGGCAGGAGGAGATGGGGATGACAGAGGTTGAGATGGTTTGATGGCATCATTGACGCAATGGACATGAGTTTGAGCAAACTCCAGGAGATAGTGAAGGACAGGGAAGACTGTTGTACTGCAGTCCATAGGGTCGCAAAAACGTTGAACACAACTGAGCGACTAAACAACAAATGGAAGGTTTATTTTTCTGGGCACATTGCCACCTTAAACAAAATCTGTATTATCTCCTAATAAGAGAAGAAAAGACTGGATAATGGATAGACAACTAGCAAGATCCTCTGCCTGACCTATATTTAACAAGTAGTTAACCAGACTATAAATTGCCTACCATACTCTTAATGTAGTCTCTTGAGGCAGAGTGGGATTCCTGCTTTTGGAGAAAAAAGAGTGAGGGAAAATATAATGCTGCATATAGTACATGGAATAAAACTCACTGCTATTGAAGTTTTAAGAGAAACAGTTTTATGCAGTTAGCAAAGAATTTCCCAGCTGTATGATCTGCCCAGAGGATCAGATGCTCTTTGAATTCAGCACTGATAATCCTGCACTTTGTAACTTTCTGCAGCGTCATTATTATGGTTCATTATACTGTGTGCAATTGTCTTGGCCAAACTTGAAGATGAATTCAAAATAGCCTCTTATCCTGAAAATACTCTTCCAGCTCTGCCTGTGCTAAGTTAGCAAGGTTTACCTACCATCAGTAAGTCATTAGGGATCCCTGGGAGCTCAGTCAATAAAGAATCTGCCTGCAGTGTGGGAGACCCAGGTTCAATTCTTGAGTCGGGAAGATCCTCTGGAGAAGGGAATGGCAACCCACTCCAGTATTCTTGCCTGGAGAATCCCATGGACAGAGGAGCCTAGCAGGCTACAGTCCATGGAATCCCAAGCAGTCAGACACAACTGAGTGACTAACACACACAGCAAGTCATTAGGTGAGACAAGAAATACAGGAGATCAGGAGCCAGGGGGAACACAGTTAAGGGTCTCGGACGCACCTACTGTCAGGGTAGTACTAGAAGCCTCTGATCCAGGTGGTGGTTTAATCGCTAAGTCATGTCTGACCCTTGTAACCCCATGACTGTAGCCCACGAGACTCCTCTGTCCATGGGATTTTCCAGGCAAGAATACTGGAGTGGGTTGCCATGCCCTTCTCCAAGGGATCTTCCAGACCAAGGGATCAAACTCACCTCTCCTTTATTGGCCAGTGGATTCTTTATCACTGAGCCACTTGGGAAGCCCTACTAATCTGAGTACTTCTATTGCCGGTGAGCATGGCTAGATTCCACCAGCTATTAATCCCTGGTAAAGTTTGGATGGGTAAGTTAAAGCAGTGTGTCTCAGATTTTTTCCACCAGCATACCTCTGGAGAAGCAGAACTGAACCTGGGAAGGTATACATGTATATGAGATGAGGCATGGTAACAGTGATACATGTGTATGTAAGACATGCCACGTAGCACTATTCACTTTAAAGTTTTTATTTGTTTATTTTGGCAGCACCGGTCTTAGATGCAGTCTGCAAGACCTTCAGCTGTGCCATGCGAACTCTTGGTTGTGGCTTGTGAGATCCAGTTCCCTGACCAGGGACTGAACCCGACTCCTCTCACTGGGAGCATGGAGTCAGCCACTGGACCACCAGGGAAGTCCCCTAGTTCACTTTTATTCTGGAAAACACCCCATAATTTTTCTAGTAAGGTGGGAATTCTTTCACTCTTAATTTATAGACTTCCATTGAAGTTCTAGGGGGCTGTGAGGTTTGGCTAATTCTATAATTGGCCACCATTATTCATTTGGTGACCCAACTGGAATCAGTGAGATTCACAGTGTCTTTTTTCCTGAGATTTCTAGGAGAGACACTTGCTTTTCTCCCTCTGTTATTTAAGACAGAGATGTATAGCCTGAAGCTCTGGCACTCATCTTCTGATTATAAGAATGAAGTCAATATGGAGGGAGAGAGGATGAAAATAAACAACGTCTAGGAGACATTTTTTTGAGCCTCTGGGCAAGCTATACCTGAAACCAGTCCTGTTCCTGAACTTTTCATTTGTATAAAGCAAATATGTTTCTTTTGCATTTAAGCCACCTGGGTCCTTTGTGTCACTTGAAATAAACAATAATCACCAGCACAAACTCCATATTCTCAAAATTATTTGAAGTTTTGGGTTTTAGCCAGACAATTCACCCACACTTAGAATTCTATTCAATAGTATAAATATAAATATATATATATATTTCAATATAAAAATGTTTAAATTTTCATTTAAATTACTGCCTTAAAATCTTACAGTGAAATTTATTTTCCAGGAGGAGATGTCATATTTATTATATAGCTTCTCATTCCCTTGACACAATTCTGCATGTGCCAGGTGGTAGATCTACTACAATTTTAGAAACACAAGCTTGAAGAGCTGTGCATACAAGTATAATAGGGAACTTCTGAATACAGAAAGTTTTTAGGACTCAAAGACGTGGGATTGTAATATAAGATAATAGGCTTTGGCACAAGGAGACCCGTTTGGGATTTTACAAATAGGTAGCACTCACTCCATCCACAGATAAAGCTTTTTTTTTTTTTTTTTGTAGAGGAATATACCAATATAAAAATTCCATAAGCCAGTGACTAGTGGGCTTCACAATCTGAATTTCAACAACTTTATTGAAATAGCTCCATGTAAGCAGAGATATCCCACATTATAAAGTGTGACAACTGACATTGAAAGCAACCATGTATGAAGCTAATGCATCTGGGAAGTGTGTTCTCTTTAAAGAAAATTCTCAGGTGATTATTTCCCTACAGCACAGTGTCTTTTAGATTATGACAACTGAGATCAGTTTTTTTCATAACATTATTTTATTGTTTTTTGAACTTTTTATTTTGTGTTGGGGACTAGCCCATTAACAATGTAGTGATAGTTTCAGGTGAACAGTGAAGGGTCTCAGCTATGGATACACATGTATCCGTCCTCTCCCAAACCCCTCTCCCATCCAGGCTGCCACGTAACACTGAGCGGAGTTCCCTGATCTATGCAATAGATCCTTGTTGGTTATGCATTTTAAATATAGCAGTGGGTACATGTCTATCCCCAATTTCCTAACTATCCCTTTCTCCCAGTGACCATAAGTTCATTTTCTAAGTCTCACAACATTACTTTAAACTCCTATTTTTCAAAGGATTCAGAATTGGGGTGGGGTGAAAAATAGTACAGATACTTGGTTCATGCTCTGGGAAGTTCTTTTCTTTCCTGTCCAGAGCCCAATGTGCATAAACTGAGGAAGACTGTAGGTGATCAAGACATTGTCTTTCATCAAATTTCTTTCAAGTGAACTTCTTAAGCAGATGCTCACCAGTCATTTACCAGAGGGTAAAATGCATCTGACTCAAAGGGATTATTTCAACGCCTCTGTGATTCCAGGGATCCCGAAGAAATGAGGAAAATTCAGCCAGATACCCTGATGTCTTTGTTCATCTGTTAGCTAACACTCCAGTAACTGAAGGACTTTCCTGGTGGCTTAGTCAGTAAAGAATCCACCTGCATTGCAGGAGATGCAGGCCTGATCCCCTCCTGGAGAAGGAAACAGCAGCCTACTCCAACAATCTTGCCTGGGAAATCCCATGGTCAGAGGAGCCTGGCGGACTAGCCTTAGCGACCACACAACCACCTGAAAAAGAGAGTGTTGTTAGCTGTCATTGCTAAGAATAAACTGTCCATACGGCTAAGAAAATAACTGTAATAATTTAACATTTTCAGCAGTATACATAATCGATGACAGTGAGCTCTCTAGAATGTTTTTTTTTTTAATGCTTGAATCACAAAAGGATTTGTTTTTCATTGCATATAGTAAAACCAACCAAACAAAAGTATTCAAGGACTCTGAATTCCCATCCCTTGTTTTCTCAATTTGTCCTAACATGATGGTGTGACTTTGATCCTCCATAGATTAACTGTGTGGGTGCTCCTCAATCTTGGTAGCCTCTTAAATACTCCACAAAACTACTGAACGTCCTTTAGAGAATATTATCTGCTAAGTCACTTCAGTCGTGTCCAACTCTGTGTGACCCCATAGAGGGCAACCCACCAGGCTCCCCCGTCTCTGGGATTCTCCAGGCAAGAACACTGGAGTGGGTTGCCATTTCCTTCTCCAAGGCAGGAAAGTGAAAAGTGAAAGTGAAGTCACTCAGTCGTGCCCGACCCTCAGTGACCCCATGGACTGCAGCCACCAGGCTCCTCCATCCATGGGATTTTCCAGGCAAGAGTACTGGAGTGGGGTGTCATTGCCTTCTCTGTTTGAGAATATTATACACTAAAATAATTTCAATATACCAGTTCATATGTGTGCTAAGTTGCTTCAGTCCTATCTGACTCTTTGTGACCCTTTGGACTATAGCCTTCCAGACTCCTCTGTCCATGGGATTTCTTAGGCAAGAGTACTGGAGTGGGTTGCCATGCCCTCCTCCAGGGGATCTTCCCACCCAGGAATTGAATCTGCATCTCTTATGACTCCTGCATAGCAGATGGATTCTTTACCACTGAGCCACCTGGGAAGCCACGGGGGAAGTTCTTTTCAGATACACAAATAAAAAGGAGTACTTATGTATTAACAGAAGTTCTAGATAACAAATATCAGTTATGGACTCTAGTAATAACAGGACATAAGTTTTAAGAAAATGGCAGTGCTTAATTGCAGTCCATAAACTTCAATTTGATTATATCTCTCTCCGTAAATCTTCCATTGACAAGTAATGAGTGGGTTCAGAAGCCCAGGCAGAGAAAAGAAAATTTATGTTTATTAGGTATCTACCATGTTTTAGGTTCTTTGTGCATATTAGGTCATTTATATTTATTATTATAAAAGCAGATGAGGAAACATGTGCATTAACCCAATAATTCTAGTAATTCAACAGCCACAAAACAAAGTGGGAAAGGAGGTAACAATTTATGACAAAGCCTTGACAGGTGTTTTGAAAAAAAGATAATAGGTCGGAGCAAGGACCAACATGGTGCTATGATTATACAAGTCCTGGTGCCGTGGGCAGCCTGTCCCAGTCAACTATAACGAAGGCAGCCTGGCAGTGGAAGAAGAAAATAGGATCTAAACTTTCTGACACTCCTTAACCTATTCCTCTTATTGGAAATATGTTATATTCCAATTTCTATCTTTACTTCTCATCCACACATGCTCTTCTGTTTTTGGCAAAACATACATTTTAATTTATCATTTGATTTTAGATCAAACAGTTCAAAAGTGTATGAGAAGAAGTTCTCCCACACACCTACTCTATTCTTACTCCCTAGAGGTGACAGTTTTGGGTGTCTGCTGTTAGCTTCGTTGGTTGTATGCCCATAATTTTAAATAGTATTGTCATACTCTTATTTCTTGATTTTTAAATGCTATACTGTCTTATGATGCCACATAATGCAAGATAAAGATTTAACTCACATAAACAATATATTCATTCTTTTTTAGACTCTTTTCTGGTAAATGCTATCACAGAATATTGAGTATAGTTCTCTGTATTATACAGAGGTCCTTGTTGGTTGGATATTTTATATAGAGTAGTATATGTGAAATAACTTTTGTTGGAATTTAAGTTACTTCCACTCTGTCTTCCCTCCATGAAAGTGGAAAATCAATTGTGATGCTTTCCAACATAGTCATAGTGTGATTTTCCATATGTTCTTAATTGCTGAATGGCATTATCAGAAACTGTCATTTTATTTGTGTGTGTGTGTGTGTGTATGTGCTCAGTTGTGTCCAACTCTCTGTGACCTCTGGGACTGTAGACTGCCAGGCTCCTCTGTCCACGGAATTTTCTAGGCAAAAATATTGGGCTGGGTTACCACTTCCTCCTCCAGGAGACCTTCCCAACCCAGGGACTGAACCCATATCTCTTGCATCTTCTTCATTGGCAAGCAGATTCTTTACCACTGAACCACCTGGGAAGTCCCTAGTTTTGTTTATCACAGTAATAGACATCTGACCACCCTTGTCACCTGATTGTGTTTTTCCTTTTTTTTTTTTTTTTTTTTTGAGGGAGAATTGAATAACACACATAACACATGTCAATTTAACAAAAAAAAAAAATCTGTCAAACTGATTTGGCTTCCTGTGGATTGATTCAGTTGCCTGAATTTTCTACATTTCAGAAAAAAAAGTTATTTTTATGACATGCAAATGCAGCCTAAATTTTGGTCTCAGAATTGCTGAGTTCAGGAAAGACTTCTGAAAGCTGAAAGCCTAGACAAGCATTTGCTTTCAGCTGTTGAACTTCTGAGGATGGGTTCCAGATAAAACTAAGTGACACTATGCTGAGAGTAAGCCTGACACACATTAAGATGAAAAAGTAAGAGTCAACCTGATGACTCCTAGTGTTAACCGGAGTTAATTAGGGGCTTGGGATGGGCCAGCATGAAACAAGCTACTGCAAAATGAACTGAGTTATTCTGCACTTCTCCAACTCCTGACTTCTTAACAGCAAGGTGAACCCCAAGAACACAGTTCACATAAAGATTGGTTTGCATTCAGGAAAAAAATATTTGCATGTTAGGAACTGACAAGTCCAAAAGTGTGTCAATTATTTCTCACCCAACAGAGGTCCTGGAGAATTTCTGTCTCCAGAAAAGAAAACTGATGTCAATTTCCATTTAAGACCTGATACAGCACTTTTGCAGAGAAGGCAATGGCACCCCACTCCAGTACACTTGTCTGGAAAATCCCATCGACCGAGGAGCCTGGTGGGCTGCAGTCCATGGGTTCGCCAAGAGTCGGACACGCCTGAGCGACTTCACTTTCACTTTTCACTTTCATGCATTGGAGAAGGAAATGGCAACCCACTCCAGTGTTCTTGCCTGGAGAATCCCAGGGACAGGGGAACCTGGTGGGCTGCTGTCTATGGGGTCGCACAGAGTCGGACATGACTGAAGTGACTTAGCAGCAGCAGCAACAATAGCACTTTTGAATATGCCACTTTCCAATTTGAGAACTTACATTTTTGTTGCTGTTTTCTTCCAACTGACCATGAGGCACATTGTCCAGATTCTGCAACTGATGTCATTTGAGGGGCTGGACTGAAATTAAAGAAACTGGGAACATCTTCCCACAGAGCTGCGATAGCAAGGGGTGCTCACTAATAAACTTCTCTTTAAAAGTCGATGCTGAACTTTCCTTGTCAATAAACCTTGTATTGCTGGGTATTTTAAGGTGTTTACCCAGGATCCAACACATTTTAACCTATGTAGTACTGGTGATAATTGCTGAATTTCCAAATTAATAGGAAAACTGGCACTATACTAGATAATATCAGAGTTTATTATTTGTGAAGCGCCAATTTTCTGTAATTAGGGAAGATTGTTAATTATCACTAGAACTATTTATTAATGTCTGAAGGAAGAAAGATAAAAATTAATAGAAATGCTTTTTAGTAGCTAAAATTTTTAAAGGCTACCTGATGTCATCCTCTCAATGAATCCAGCTCCTCTATATCTTATCAAACAACTGGGCGATTGTGAGGAAAGTGAAAGCAGCACTATTTCCCTAAATTTTGAGATGGAATGATTAAGATGAGATACTTACAACTTGACTAGTACTTTCAGTGTTCCAATGCAAACTGGAAAAATGAAAGTTGCTCAGTCATGTCCGACTCTTTGCAATCCCATGGACTGTAGCCCACCAGGCTCCTCTGTCGATGGAATTCTCCAGGCGAGAATACTGGAGAGGGTTTCCGTCCCTCTTCTTGGGGATCTCCCCAACCCAGGGATTGAATCCAGGTTGCCCACATTGCAGGCAGATTCTTTACCATCTGAGCCACCAGGGAAGTCCCAAATTGGGAAAGTCCCTACTTAATCATGTAACACCAGTACCTTTTTTTATAAGGACAAGTTGGCCCTGGTTCATTAATAAAGGGCATAGTCTTCATTTATTTAGTGCTATGAAAAGAGGCATTTATTTGTAAGCTTTGTCTACAGCAATGCTAATCTTCACTGTTATATCACATAATTTGAGGAATATGATAAGCTACGAAAAATACTGTTGAAAATGAGCTATCATTTTCAAAATTTATAGAATGTTTACCACAGACATCCTCTTGTTTTATTTCTAGGCATATTCTTGGACCCAAAATAAAAATTACAAATGTTAAGTGATGTTTTAAAGATCTTAAATCTGTTTTTTTTTTTAACCTGTCAAGAGGAGTTTAAAATATGTGCTCATTAACATCAGGAAATATCAGAAAAATGATAAGCTTTTAAATTTAGCCAACGAGTTCTTACAAAGTCATTATGAGATAGTGACCTATTTATTCAACAAACATTTTCTGACCCTCTACTCTGAGAAAGAGGCTCGGGCAATTGGAGACTAGTTGGTTTTTGGACTAGATGGATGAAAAGGAAGAAAAAAGTTGGAAAAAAATATTGATGATCTGGGGTCAGGTTGAAGCTGAGATGTGCTTGTCTGTAGGGGATAGACAAAGAAGACTGAGTGATTAAAGCGATGCCAGTGAATTTAGGGTCAGGAAGAAGGTGAACACAGAGTCAGGGAACCAGTGAGGATGATAAGCTGAAAAAATGGAAAAAATCTTCTTGGCTGAATGGAGCCGTGGACATAATTCAGTTCAATTCAGAGCAGTATTGACTGAGTTCCTACTAGGTGTTGAATATAGTCCTTCTTGAAAACTTAGGTAAGAAAAATTGGTGAACACATCTATATTTTACTGGTGATGTCAAATATTCTTTCTCCTTCCCATTAGGTAGTAAGTGGTACTGAAGTTTAAAATTATAGCTAGTGGACATCAGACAATATTTTGCACCTTATGTCTTCCAAAGCTTGAATAACATATTATATTGGAAAGGGATCTTAGATGTAATGTAATCTAGCTTACTACTCCAAGGTGAAGTCCATGGGGACATTTACTCCAGGAAAGATTAACACTTTCCTGAGGATCATATTGGATTATTGAAGGAAAGGGGGCTTACAGTTCCTCTATCTTACTTCAGCCTGGAAGCAGCAAGCTGGAGAACTAGCCTATGGACCGTCCTTAGGTGATAGTTTTCCTACACTGTTACTAGCTGTTATCCTAGCTTTGACCTACTGGGATCAAGACAATATCTTTCCCAATATTTCCCAATATACTCTCATCAGGAATAGTCCAGGGAAAACTGCTTAGGTTACTTCACTTCCTACTTTTCAAGATTTATGAGACTGTCTGGCTCAGAAAGGGCTTCCCAGGTGGTGCTTGTGGTAAAGAACCTGCCTGCCAATGCAGGAAACATAAGAGACACGAGTTAGATCTTTGGGTCGGGAAGATTCTCTGGAGGAGGGCATGGCAACCCACTCTGGTATCCTTGTCTGGAGAATCCCATGGACAGAGGAGCCTGAAGGGCTACAGTCCATAGGGTCACACAGAGTCAGGCATGACTGAAGCAACTTAGCAAGCACTAACTGGCTAAGAAAAAAAAAAAAAATCCAGGGCCACTATATCAGACCACCAAAGTTTCTAGCTGTAAGCAACAGAAACTTACTGTCATTGATGTATGCAGAAAAGAAATTTACTAAAAAGGCTTAGCTGGTAAAGAATCCACCTGCAATGTGGGAGACCTGGGTTCGATCCCTGGGTCAGGAAGATCCCCTGGAAATGCTACCCACTCCAGTATTCTGGCCTAGAGAATTTCATGGACTGTAGTCCATGGGGTCGCAAAGAGTCGGACATGACTGAGCAACTTTCACTTTCTTTCAAAAAGATAAATTGGGTAGTTTACAGAATCTCCACCAGGGCCAGAAAACTAACCCCAGAGCTGAAGCAGCCAGGAATAAGGCCCAATGTCAGGTTTCAATTGGTTTCCAGTGAAGAGATCACCGGCATGGGCACTGTACTCCAAGAGAGTTACTTCCTCCCCTGCAGAATTTGGAGCCTGGAGCTGCTCCCAGCATCACAGCAGTCACTTCCTGGATGCTGCAGAGAGGCTATCCAGCTCATCCTAGTCCAGCTCTTGGTAATTGCTAGGACTCCTGTGGGTATAATGGCTGTGAAGATGGCATGCATGCTCAGTCATGTCCAACTTCTAGAAAACCTCATGGCCTATAGCCTGACAGAGTCCTCTATCCATGGGATTCTCCAGGCAGGAATACTGAAATGGATTGCCATTTCCCTTCTCTAGGGGATCTTCCCTACCCAGGGATTGAACCCAAGTCTCCTGCATTAGCAGGCGGATTCTTAATCACGGAATCACCTGGGAAATACTGTAAAGATAGCTCACTGCGCAAAATAAGAGTTCTTGAAACACAGGCAGAGAATTCAGAAGCTGGGCAGCCACCAAGACTGGCAAAATTATCCTTGATGCCCTCTTACCTCCTTACTTCATAACTTCTCATCTTAGATTTATACAAAGACCAAAATTCTCTATACCTTTGTTACTTTTCTAAGATGTTCTCTAGGAGGTAGGAGACTTAGATAATTTCATTTCTCAATAATACTTGTTCTTGCTAATTTACATACAGACTGCATGCAGGAGTAAGAATATTAATGACTTTACTTTTAAAAGTAAATAAGTGATAATGACACAGTATTTACGACTTACTGCCTTTAGCCCCTGTGGGTAACCAGGGATCATCTTTTTTCAAGTGCTCAGAAATCATGGGCATTAAAAGAAGAGAAAATGGAATTGTAATAGTTTGTACAGGTTTCCTTTGGGGATCTTTATTTATTTAGGAGATGAGAGTTTAGAACCTTTCTCCCTTCATCCCTGACCATGCATGATTAGATCCACAGGACAAAATATATGCAATATGAAATATGCTTAGTCATGCAGTTTCTTTACAAGACCATGGCAGATCTGTAACGACAGACTTGGATAATAATAATGCAGAATACATAGAGTGCTCAGGGCACTGCAAGGCATCATTCTGAGTCCTTTACATGAGTTACCTTACGTAATTCACAACCGCCCAAGGAAGAAAGGCTTTTGTCCCATTTTGCTATGACGACCTGGAAGCAGAGAGAGCAAGTTACCCACCCAGGGTTCTACATCTTGTAAGTGGCCAGAGTCAGATTGGAAACCAGAGTCTGACCCACTCACTGTACGTGTTAGAAAATCACGCACAGTGATGCTATCAGCTTTCCCTGTGGCAGGTCAGAAGTGGCATTCCTGTAGCAGAGGGGCTTTTGCTCCAGCGGCTGGCACGTCTCAGCTGAAATGAGAAGCGTTTCACTGCCGCCAGTACAACAAAACATGTTGACCTTCCCCCGCCCACCCCCCCAGTCCAGTCCCAAAGGCAGGGAGCAATGTAACTACTCAATGTGAAAAATTTCCCAAGCATCTCAGCTGATAAATTCTAATGCAGCTCCGACGCCTTTGGTGACTGTTCAGATTCGTTTAGTGCACCAAGCATAAACTGCTTAAATCTTTCACATACAACCGTTCTATTGCCTATTAATTAGAACCGTCTTTTAATTGCATTGGTGCTTCAGAATTAAGTCAATATAGTTCCAGGGATAGAATCCCCTGAAGGAAAAATTTCTCTTTATAGGAAGCAAGTGATGTTAAATTGGAAGTAAGCAATGTTAAAAAAAAAAAAAAAACAGCAGAAGAAGCAAACAATAAAACTTCGCATAACATCCCCAAAACACCCCCTCAAAAATCTCCCTAAATCATTAGAGGATAAAGCTCCATGTTCCTAGCTGCAGATTAAAATATACTGGGTGCTAAGTCTCCCTGCATATCCTTGCTGTGCTGTGCTGTTGAAGTGTTCTTTCTGTGTCTTCAGCTTCCTCTCTTTGTAACTGATTTCTTCCCCCTACTATGTGAGGTAGCCAGTATCTTCTGACTGTTTACAGACTTTCTCGTCCATCAAAACAGGAAAAAAGAAAATCACACATCAGTCTTTGCCTTTGATGGATTGGTTCTATTTTTTATTTCACTGATTAAACATTACCTCATCTAAGCATTTGCATTTTAGGTCACTTAAGCTCTCAGTCTCAAGGAACATCAGTGATTGGCAAAGCCTGGGGAAACTGGAGGCAAGGCAAGAAGGGTTGGAATTATCCAGAGGTCCTGAAGGTAGACTTGATTTGACATTTCAGGGGAGCTGTTGAATTCGGGCAGTGGAAACATTTATGACTTTCCTCCCTGACCTTTCAGAGGGACAAAGAGATGGTCAGCAGAGATAGGCAGAGACTTGGTCCTGGGTTGCTGGTGGGTCTGGGGTCTCAGCTTCTCCTGCCCTCCCTGGCCACCCCCAACTCCATTTCCATCCTATGGTCATCTCCCCAAAACCCAAATCTCAGCCATAACCCGATTCTCCCTCCCTCTCACCCCAAATGCCCAGAAGCATATATGTGGATTGTCATCACAATCATGGTTAATGTCATGAAGTTCCTGACATCTGTCCATCAGTGGAGGCTGGACTATATTCAGTGCAGTCTGGATCATGCTGCTTTGAAAAATAATCTCAAACATGCTCATACCACGATGCCTGGCCTATATTTCAAGGAGTATTAGCTCCTTGCTCTCTGGAGTTCTGAGTCAGGCTTTTTATAGTTCACATAGCCTAGATTTGTGAGTCACTATGGACAATAAATAGCAATCCCCCTGCTACCATGAGTCTTGGGATCAATGCCAGGTGTCAGGGCTGTTGATGCCACTGCTTGCTGACGACAAATGTGCTGTAAAACCCACGGTCATGCGAGGCCTCAGTTTCCTCATCTCTAAAATGAGAGAGTTTCCTAAAAAGGTTTGTAAAAGAAATCTCTATCATTTATTTGGAATCAGGGGCATGTCTCTTGTTTAACTTTTATTCTGAATGGAAACTTTTAAAGACCTTCATTTTATCTTACATCTGAAACAGCCTCTTCTGTTTCACCATGTTTCAGGGATGAAGCTCACACTGAATTGGAAAAGAGGACAGGATACCAAGCTGGTGGGAAATTTTGGATCACATGCTCTGACTCATGGTTCCAAAAAAAGAGAAAATGGGCAGAGCAAAAGGGCGAATAAAGAAGGTATCTCTTTGCTCCCAACTGTGCTTCCATCCTTTGAAGCGTGTTGATGAAGCCCTGGAGACATCATTAATTTCTCTTGCTGCCTGCCTTAAGCCTGAGTGGCCAGCCATGGAAAGATGGGGCTGGCCCTCTGCTGCTGTGGACAACTCTAGTGCTCATCCTGGCCTGGAAGAAACTGAAAGTGAAGTTAATACCCAAGGAATAAGTGAATGCTGGCTGCTGTGGCAAAACATTCCAGCAGAGTGGCCAGTAGGATGATATGTGATCCAGGGTTAGACAGCATGACGTTGAAGACACGTCGTTTCTCTGACTTTGATACTTAACGAAACACCACGCATAACGCTGGCGCTGCATTTTGTTGGTGTCCCTTGCTTCTTCTTTAATCTGGTCTCCTTTGCTGCTTCTTTTCTCCTATAGTGTCTCTGGGTTTTAAGGACCAATTTGGTATTTGCACTTTCTTTTGCATCTCTTCAACTCTCATCCAGCCTCATTTGTTTTCCTATTTCCTTTTTCTTTTTTTCTCTACCTACTAAGGCACCTGTCATGTACTCACCCCCAGGGGCCCAAGTGGCAGGTTCCTTAATTCGTGCAATGCTTAATTTTACTGACACTTTGGAGATGAGGCCAAGTTTCCTTAAAAAAGAAAAAAAAAATCCCTGATACTGTCTGTGTATATCTCTAAGGCTCAAATAATTGAAAAGACTATTGTTTGAGGAGAGATTGCTTCTAAGGAGCAGTACACAAGGAAGAAAATCTGACTTTCCCAAGTGAAATTTCCAACAAATCATGAACTCTGCAAGAAAGATAAAAACCTCTCTGTGGTGACCAAGGTACCATGTCAGCTTAGAAGCTGACATCATAGAAAAGCCTTTGTGCATAAATAGACTGTGTTAATAATATTTATGATTCAGCCTCCCCCACCCTCCACCTTGTAAATATCAAGCTGCATCCTAGAGGAACAAAAATAAAAGAAGTTGATGTCTACAATATAACTATTAAGGGGGAAATTCACTCCACTGTTATTTCGATGTAATTGGTACTGAGCATGACAATGCACTTGTAATTGGGTCTGTACTTGTTCACTTCAAGGGTTCCATGCTATTTCTACTTGAACCCATTTTTTGATACCGTTCAGCTCAGCAGTGCCAGCTAACTCTTGTTATGTAGTTGAAAAACTGTGGCCATTAAAAATAGGATACGGTGTGATTTTGTTTTGCAGCACTGCATGGAAAATCAGTTGCTGTTCATAACAGCTCTGTGGTTGGTTGATTTAAAGCAGGGGGGTGACTTGGAATTGACAAGCAGACAGTTTGTGAAAAGGGATATTGTATCTTTAAGGCTTTCTGACTGATTGTGTTTAACTGCGCCACGCAGCAGGCAGTAATTAGGCTGTAGCTTCACCGAGCGCTTAAAGCACCAGCCCTGGTTCTCAGTTCTCCAGATTTTTTTTTTTAAGCACAAACATTTTTTTTTGGTCTGGGGGTGGGGGGTGGATTTGAAGACATAATTCTTTTTTTTTTTTTTCAAATAAACCATGAGTGAGTGTCTAAGTGAGCAAGTGAAAAGCTGACCCCAGAGGCTTCCTGTGTAGACTGTCTCCAGGGACCACTCTGTTCTGATGGACTCTTGGGAGACCAGACGGTCACCCTGGGAAGCGGTGAGAACCCTGATGGGTGTGCAGGATGCTAGAGAAGGTCAGCGTGTTCTTGAAATGAAAGGAAGGCAGTTCTTATAACATGACACGGTTTCTTCCGGCCCAGCTTGCGATGTTAACGAGACTAGTTGAAGCCTGCTTCTGAGACAAAGTGCCTAATAATTTTTATTTAGGGGAAAGAGAAATTTCCCTTTACCTATTAAGTAGAAAAGAGAGTATGCTATAGAAACAAAGCAAATAAGCCATTAGTTTAAGGAAAACTTTCCATCCACCACTCTGTCTCTGTTCTCCCCCCTCCAACCCCTCCCACCACTTCACCTCCTTAAAATGCTGCTGTGATGAACATTGTCAATTGTTATTATTTGGTAAAGCCCGAGTCTCAAGTTTTTCAGGTGTTTGTTATCACAGAGGAGCAGTTGACAGATTTTAAATTGACCTTATAAAAAATGAACCTTTAATTGCTGGTTGGCCATGGTAGCTGTCTTCATTGTGAGTCAGGCCACAGGGGCTGAGTCTCAACTAAGGTGCAAGATGCTACAGTAGGTGCTATGAGAGATAAAACTGTCCTGGAAATGGATTGTGATCTTGACTGCACTGTATACAGCTTTTCTTCCTTTTCCTGGTTGTCTGGGTGAGATATTCCATACAGATTTGGGTACCATTTGATTTTTACACTGCTAAGCTTTTTTTTTTTTTTCCTTATTAAGCCAATTCCTTTTTTTGAAAAAACCTGTCTTTTAGTGATACCTATAAGTATCTTTACATATCCCTTCTAACATTTCTGTAGATTATAAACATATAGGGATCACAGACATTTTGATTTAAAATGATAACTTTTCATACTTGTAGCTCATGCCAGAGTTTTAGATACGCTTTACCTCAAATGGTATTGTTTCGTCTCCCTACCTAATCGTAAGGGTAGCAGGGTAGCTGAGAGCACAGTGTTAAGATACTCAGGAGCTGGGTTTTGAAGGGGACTGGGGTTAAGGATCAGCTTTGCTGGATTCTGCTTTTTTCACTATAACCTGGTCGTATATCCAATCCCAGAATGAAGAATCTTCTAATTTAACAGTAATAGAAATCGGGACTTTCCTAGTGGTCCAGTGGCTAAGACTCTATGTTCCCAAAGCAAGGTTCTATCCTTGGTCAGAGAACTAGATCCCACATGCTGCCACTAAGACCTGGTGCAACCAAATAAATAAATAAATTGTATTTTTTAAAAGAGCAATAGAAACATTTTGTTATAACTTTTCTAGTTAAAACCTGGAATTCAAAGTTGAAAATACGTCTCCAGGAGGGGATGCTGATTTTTAAAAGTTGCTTCTACCAGTTTTATGCCAATGTTTGTACTTTCTCTAAAGAGTTTCAAACAGAAGCATTCTGTTCTCTTGGTTTTAATTTTTTTTTTTTTTTGGACTGCCTTGAAGATAAATTACTTTAATCTGTAGGCTAAGTTGCATTGATATATTTATCTTTCTCAACATGCTTTCTCCTAAGGTCAGTCTTTCTTTGAAAGATTTGATTTAAATAAATTATAAATGTGTATCAAAATCTATTTGCTATTAGTATAAACACATTCAAAATAGATCCCACTGTTGCTTGGAAAGAAACAAAGATGAATTCCATTCTATAGTTCAAATTTCAAAGGTGCATGTGTACTTTTATGTATGTCTGCATCTAAATGTTGAGGTCAATATTTCTATAAATTCCTAAGGTTGGTTCATTTTACAGTGCTGATAAATGTTCCTTGGAATTAGGATGTATAGAAGATCAAAGATTAAATTGCAATTTTTCCCTCAAAGTGACAATGAGCCTAATTTACTGTCAGTTAATGCCAGGTGTTTCTCCCCCTTGTATTAAGTTCTTCAAAACAGTGGCTGCAGAGGACACCATTCACAGAGGCTTAGCACTGGGGAGAAAATGATTACATTAAATCGAATGATATGAATAATTCATGACATCACGTTTTGTAATCCTGGTGTTAAGCATAAAACCAGTGGTTTATTTTTCAGCAAAATGTTTTTGTATCATTTTAGATAGTGCATAATGCAAAGCAACAACTGCATACATAATGCAAGAAGGATGGTGGTGAACAGGGTCCTTAATAGTGCTTGCAGCATCAACTGGGGTATGATCACAATAAGCACATTTTGAGCCAATGCCCATGGGTGCCCATCACTTGCTGGAATCTTCTGAGTCCAATAGAATGTCTGCCTTTTAATTTGTTTTTGAATATTACGCCTGACCTTTACCAAGGATCCGAAAGTCAGTCCTTGTATATCGCTAAAACTATCAATCCTTTCATCCCCCTTTCTTTTCAGTATGCTGGGAGGGCAATTCTATTGGGGGTAAATAGCAGATTTTTTAAATGGTCTTTTATTTTCCAGTCTGGAGTTGGAAATTCTAGAAACATCCATAGAGTCTGAACTTAACATTCTTCAATAAAGACCTTAAATCTTCTGGAATAAAATGCCAGTTATTTAGCAATTCAGCCAGGTACCTATTAGGAATGTCATTTAAATCTCTGAGACTAAATAAATGATTCCTTATCTTATGTAAATCTTCTTGCTGTTTCTTATGAAAAAAAAAAATCTTTTCTTTATAATTATCAAAGGAGATTGAAGGTGGCCCTGAAAGCCTTCATGAAGCAATTTCCAGGTCATGTACATTGTAGCAATACCCTAACATGAGTCTGATTATTCTGCCGCATTTCAGGCTGAAATAATTGTGGACCCAGACCATCTGCGGCTGCCTTTTCCAGCACCTTCCTGTGGACAGCTCCAGGGCACTCTCGGGAAAGCCAGAACGGACTCCTGCTGATTCGCCCACATATTTGTCTTGAATGAAAGAATGGCATGTGCCAGTTGATTTCAAAGCTTTTCACAAACCACCTCCACATTTGAAGTCTCAAGAGTTTATGTCATGCATTTGTATTACTTACAAGTAATTAAATATACCATCGGTGTTTTACAACACAAACACATCTGCTGATAATATTGTAAATAACCTGTATTATTATTTGTTTGAAACAATACATTCATAATTAATGGTTGGTCAGGAACCTTGAAATCCTGACCTATTTATAATAGATATTAATTACCACATATATGAACAATAGTTTGTTTGAAATTCTTTCTTCACAAAAGGATAATCTGGAAGCATGTTCAAGTATTTTGTTATCTTTATTTACTCTGATCCCAAGAATATTGTTTAAATCCCTAGTTTTAAGATTTTAAATAGACTGCCAAAATAGGTAGATGACGATAATGTTGTTAGGGAAAAATTAAAAGATGTAGCATATAATAGTGCATTATAAGGTCTTGTTGAGAATGTCTGATGGAAAAAAGTCTTGATGACCCAATTAAAAGGTGTGGAAATGGGAACACTGCATTTGATTCAATATAGAAATGCTGAGGTGCATGATACATGCATTGTAGCTTGAGATTTGTCCTTCTGTGAAAGAGATATGATTACCTAGAACTAACAGAAAGCAGAAATCAGACTCTGTAAGGGAACTGATATTTTCCCCTAAAGTACAAATTTTATGTTAAAAATCCAAAAGAAGGCTTCCCTGGTGGCTCAGTGGTAAAGAATCTGCCTGCCAATGCAAGAGACACGGATTGGATCACTGGTACAGGAAGATCCCACTTGCCTCAGGACAGCTAAACCTGTGCATCACAACTCTGTGCCTGTGCCCTCGAGCCTGGGAGCCACAACTGCTGAGCCCACATGTGTAGCTACTGAAGCCTGTGCACCTAGAGCCTGTGCTCTGCAACAAGAGAAGCCTCCGTGATTAGAATCCCATGCGCCATAACCAGAAGAGTAGCCCCCCACTTACTGCAGCTAGAAAAAGCCCGTGCAGGAACAAAGACCCAGAACAGCCAAACATAAAAAATAAACACACTTATAAAAAGATCCAAAAGAGAGTCCTGTTATTTAAGACTATGCCACAGTTGAGTATCAATAGAAGTCGGTTCCCACCTCCACCTTTCTTATTCCTGCAATTGTTTCTAGTTACAAATTTGAGGGTGATGGTGATATCCAATCACTTAATCCCTGAAGATCTGCTCATCATGGTCTGGACTGCCCCCATGCAGCTGCACAGCTGCTCTATGAGGGGACACAGATCTCCTAGTTCCCTCCTCCCCATTTCTCATCTACATTCATGGGAACAGTAACTTCTTTTTGGTATAGCCTATCAAAAAGAAGAGAATTGTGCATAACGTAATTTCAATTCTGAATACAGAGAATGATGAAAACATTGCTAAAATGAAAATCTATGGATCCCTATAGCAAATATTTCCATTTTTTCTTTAATATACATAGCTATGCTGCCCTGCATAAAACAGAACACAAGTTTCAGTGCCAATATGACCACTTATCAGCTGTGTGAATTTGAGAAAAATCAATGAGTAACTCAGAACCTCAAATGCCTCTTCTGTAAAATGGGAATACAGAAGCTAGCCTGGGTTTCTTACAGGAAAAAAAAAAGGAACAGATGCACAGGGGAATATTCTATAATAATTCTCTATGAAAATAATTATATTTAGCTATTTAAAGAATTTCTTCTTTGTCAGTTAATACATTATTAAACAGTGCCTTAAAATATAAATTTGTTCCAAAAGCAAAACACAGAAACCCATTGGGAGGTTCATCTATATGTTTAAACTTTTAAGACCACCAAATCAGTGATGTGGGCTTTCATGAGTGTCTGGCTTTCTCACACTTTAATGCATAACCTTGAAAGGGATAAAAGTTGCTGAGCTGGCTCTTTCTCTGCCTTCCCCAGAACATATGTCAATGGAGCAACAGAGAATTAGCTGTAGCAAGAAGAAGGATGGTTGAGTGGAAGCTTGTTCAATAATTAATCCGCTGAGTAACTATATGAATATTTGATAAATATTTAGTCAACTCTGTGTATCATGCAGCACTGGTTGCATACCAAAGAATTTGCAAAGGTAAAAACTGCCAGTCACAGGCATCAAAGATCTGAAGATTTCAAGCTCACAGGCCAGAGATGTGCAAATTATTCCACATAATATAAACCCCAAAATATACATCCATGACTATCCACGTGATATTTTGGAAAGGGTGATAGAAGGCCATTACTTTATTCTCCACAGTTTTTTTAAGGTGTATTTGGCATCAGATTTTAATTTAATAGCTGCCTGCATGCTTATGTGTGTGAGGTACAATATTCTGATGCATACATGGAATGGAACTGTAAAATCACAACTCAGTGTCCTCTTGAAATTCATTCTATGGTGCTAGGAAAGCACTGGTGGGTGATCCACTGCTCTTAACTGAATGGAAACAGAATTTGCTTCAGTATCTAGAGAACAGACATTTGAATTCACCTTAATAAACATTTATTAATTCCTTGGGATGCTTAACTACCATGCACAAAGAGACGCTAACCTGTGTGAATCTTGTTAGTGCAGGATATGTAAAAATTAAATCAGTGTAGCAAAAATGAGTAAGTAAAAATAAGAAGATGATCTCTGATTGCTGGAAAGATTATCTTTTATAGTGAACATTTTGAAGTTTTCATTTTACTATCTATTTAATCATTCACACATCGTGTTAGGTTGTGAATTCTTGGTGAAATCCTTGCAAATCTTTAAAACCTCTCCAGAAAGCTCAAAATTTCCTTCGTAGTGGTGCCCACACCACCTTCGGCTAGTCACAGGTCCTCTGCTTTCCTGGGGGTGGGTGTGAACACTTAGAAAGAGAAGGTGCAAGTGCCTGCTCTTCTTGGCACCCCCTGCTGGCCACAGGAGCACTAATGATGGCTCCGCAGAGGCCTCATCTTCTCTCTTCCAGCCCATGTGAACCGTTGCCATGGTAGCCACAGCAATAAAAAAAAGAAAAAGAAAGGAAAAAATGGGAGCCCGGGGCTGCGGCATATGAAAGAGACATGACCCCAAATGAGGCACTGGAATGGAATGCCTCCAGGATTTCCCCTCAAACACAAAAGATTGATCTTGCAGGAAACTATTCTACCTGGATTTATTCACAGGAACCATGTTTTATTCCTTAATTATGGTTCCTTGTCCATACCCCCATACTTTGATTCTGTTTCCTTACTATTCTCCTCTTTTACACATGACCAATTAAGTGAAAAGACACTGAACAATGGCAAAAACAGAGATAATAAGAAGTGTTGACAATGTAAGGACCAGTTTATAGATCAGGTGACTTACTCTTGGTGAGATGGCAATGCTCCCCAACTGATCTACAGATACAATGCAATCCCTGTCGGAAATCCAGCTAGATTCATTGCAGGAATTGGCAAGCTGGTTCTAAAATTCATATAGAATTGCAACAGATTCAAATTGGTCAAAACAATATTGAAAAAGAATGAAATTGGAGGACTCACACTTCTTGATTTCAAAACTTAACAACAAAGCAACAGTAATCAAGACAGTGTGGTACCAGCATATAGATAGATGGAATAGACCGAAGAGTCCAGAAATAAACCCATGTGTCCATAGTCAACTGATTTGCAACAAGGATGCTGAAACGATTGAATGGACAAAAGTCATTTGAATAAATGGAGAGCCACCTGAAAAAGAATGAATTTGTACCCTTACATCATACACAAAAATCAATTCATAATAGTTCAAAAACTTAAATGGAAGAGCCAAAACCACAGAACTCAGGATTAAACACAGTAAATATTCAGGACCTTGGATCGGGCAGTGAATGCTTCGATATGATATTAAAAGAATGAACCACAGTGAAAAGATAAATTGGACATAATGTAAGTTAAAAATATTTATATTTCAGAAAACAGTATCAACAAAGTGAAAAATGGGATGAAATATTAATAAAGCATATGTCTAATATTATGTTTGTGTCTGGAATATATACAGAAATCTTACAATTCACTAAAAAAAGACAAATAATCCAATTAATAATGGGCAAAGGACCTGAACAGACATTTCTACAAGGAAGATATAAAAATGGCCCAAAAGCCCCTGAAAAGATGCTCAACAGTATTAGTAATCATGGAAATGTGAATCAAAACTACAGTTAGGTATTACTTCACACCAACTAGTACACCAAGAATAAAAAAAGATAACGAGTGTCAGCAAGGAATTATAGAAATTAAAACCCTCATCACTTGCTTGTAGAAATGTAAAATGGTGTGGCCACTTCAGAAAACACTCTGGCAATTTCTTAAATGGTTAATATATACCCAGAAATTCTACTTCCAGGTGTATTCCCAAGAGAAAGGAAAACAAGTGTCCACATAAAAACGTGTACAGTAATGTTTAGGAAGTGAAGTCGCTCAGTCGTGTCCGACTCTACGTGACCCCATGGACTGCAGCCTGCCAGGCTCCTCCGTCCATGGTATTACCAGGCTCCTCCCTACTGCCCATCACAGGTGCTGAAATCCTTAGTCTCTTTTTATGTTTCCAGATACGTAGAGCTATCATCAGCACTTGAGTTCTTCTTGTCTAAAAACTAGACGGTGTGTGCTCAGTCACTCAGTCACATGCAACTCTTTGTAACCCACTGGACCATAGCCTGCCAGACTCCTTGTGGGATTTTCCAGGCAAGAATCATGGAGTGGGTTTCCATTTCCTTCTCCAAGGGATTTTTCAGGAGCAAACTCAAGTCTCTGTGTCTTATGCATTGGCAGGCAGATTCTTTACCCCTGAGCCACCTGGGAAGCCCTCATATACAGAATATACTATAATAAACATAATATTTGCATGGGCAACCCTAGGATTATATTAGCTTCCCCCTATTAATTTTAGCTACAAAAGTATACTTTATATGAGGATAAAGGAGTAGAAAGAGGACTAATTTTATAATTAAAAGGCTGAATTCAAACTTTGACTCTCTTTATTATTCTGTGTTTTCTTTTTCTTACCATAGCCCTAGCCCCTAGAATGTAGGTTGAAAAATAGTAGATACTTGACAAATAAGTTTTTAAGAATAATGCATATTATGTAGATAAGAGATGCAAATGTAACTCACTTAAATGTAAAAGGCACATTATACATATAAAGTATAGAATCATAAACTCTCATCTAGAGGGGGCAATTGCAGAAAACCAGGAATTTGAAAATATAAGATCACTAAGACATAGGATTTGCACTTATTGTGAGTGTAAACACTAATTTTAAAAAAAGTAGGCTGACTTTGAGGAAGTCAGAGGAACACAGGATTAAAGGAGACTCAGTGATGACGGCTTGATGTAGAAGCGTGGTTCCCAGTGGTGACCACACAAGAGAGTCCCCTTAGGAAAATCGTTCAGCACCCAGGTGCCGGTTCCACACCCACAGACATTCTGACTTCCTTGGTCTGTGATGAGACTCCGGCATGCATATGTTTTGAAACTTCTCCACCTTATTTTGATATGCAAAGACTGTGTGTCACTAGGATAAGGGAAAATATTATAGACTTTGAAAAAAGAGGCAGTTATGTTGGAATTGGTGATTGTTCACGTACTGACTGAGTCATCTTGGGAAGTTACTTATTATCTTTAGCTTTCATTTCTTCATGTTTAAAATGGGGATAATAATCATAAAGATATAAAGATTAGAGGAGATGACATGAATACTGTTCCTAAAAGAGTGGTCATTCAAAAGTTGATGTCAATTGCATCTTTATACATCACTGCACTGTGCTCCTTTTTATGCTTTGTTGTTTTTTTCAGTCACTAAGTCCAACTCTATGCAACCCCACGGACTGCAGCATGCCAAGCTTTCCTGTCCTTCACCATCTCTCAGAGTTTGTTCAAACTCATGTCCACTGAGTCAGTGATGTCATCCAGATATTTCATCCTCTGTTGTCCCCTTCTCCTCCTGCCTTCAATCTTTCCCAGAATCAGGGTCTTTTCCAATCAACTCTTCAGATCAGGTGGCTGAAGCATTGGAGCTTCAGCTTCAGCTTCAGCCCTTTCAATGAAAATTCAGGGTCAATTTTCTTTAGCATTGATTGCCATGAGAAAAGCTATAGCTGTTGGGATGGATGAGAAGGAAATTAGTGAGTAATGGGCCAGTATTATTTCTTTCTGGATTTGGTGGCACAATAGCATTATTATAAGTAGCATCTAAATTCATCAAAATTAATTTTTTTTTTACTGGTTATTCAGAGTTCTCCCAATAAGCAGATTTGAAAATAACTGAGGGGGTCAAATGAGGCCAGTATCATGCTATCTTGAGTCATCCTGGTTAAAGGAAACTCATTTATAGAGTTTTAAGAAACTAGCACAACTTTTTTTGTGTGCAAGTTTCCAAGTCCTAGAATTCCATTAAAATTTTCCTGCTCATATCTAATATAGTGCCTGGCATGTAATCAATGCTCAAGATATATTTTTAATTGAATTGAGTTTTAAGATAGTTTCTCTCTCTCTTTTTTTCTTTTGCTGACAGTTTTGTTTTCCTCACTATTCTACCTGGTTGTCTTCCAAGTTTTACAGATGGAAACTTTACTGAGCAGTACAAATCCAGGTGACTATTGTTAATGGTAGCAAAGCCAGGGTCATGCCCCTTCAACATTAATTTCAACTCAACTTCAACTCTTCAACATTAATTTTACTTTTTGGCTTCATTTGCTTGATTCTTTAATGCCTGGTTTACCCAGCCATTTTGTTCCTAGTTTGAGACCATCTGGCATGCATTCCTTCTTTCCTACTTATATCTTTGTGTATATATCTCTTCAAATCTCAAAATATCTCTGGATTATCACCTATTTTCTCTTCTTTCCTTATCAAGAGAATAATCTACCCTCCCACCATTGCCAGGTCTAAAATCCTTCTGGGACTCTCCCAACTTTATCCCCTCTTCCCTTGTCTCTGGGAGCATCAACTGGTCCTTATAAAAATGAAACATTTAATCTTTAAAATGTCTTTCCATTGGTGTCTCCTCTTGTGCCTTCAGATGTGTCTAGCTTTCTCTTATTTCATACACACACACACACACACACACACACACACACACACACATTCAACATCACTCAAAATTCTTTCAGCCTTTATACCCATGTTAAGATCAACCCAGTAACTCAGCGTTCAGTCGTGTCCTACTCTTTGTGGTCCCATGGACTGTATCCCACCAGACTCCTCTGTCCATGGGATTCTCCAGGCAAGAATACTGGAGTGGGTTGCCAGTTTCTACTCCAGTGGATCTTCCCGATGCAGGGATTGAACCCACGTCTCTTGCATCTCCTGCATTGGCAGGAGGATTCTTCACAACTAACACCACCTGTTTTTCTCTTCTTGACATCCTCTTGTCATTATGCTTTGCTCCCTTTATTTAAACTGCAGTATAGTTGCTGTACAGGTGTATAGCAGTTTAGGTACAGGTATGTATACCTATATATATGTATAGATATACCATAGTATATAGTATATATTGTATACCTATACCTATATATAGTATACTTTTTGGCTTCATTTGTGTGTGTGTGTGTGTGTGTATATATATATATATGTATGTATATATACACAGTGTAGGTATACAGTACAGTGATTCATAATTTTTAAAGGTTGTATTCAACTTACAGTTATTGTAAAATACTGGTTAATTCTCCATGTTTTACCCTTGTAAATTATTTTACACATAATAGCTTGTATTTTTTAATCCCCTGAAGAAAATGGAAAACCCCCCCGCCCCCCGCCCCCACTATTCTTGCCTGGAGAATCCCATGGACAGAGGAAGTCAGTGGATTACAGTCTATAGGGTCACACAGAGTTGGACACGACTGAAGTGACTCAGCACATATGCACCCCTATATTGCCCCTGCCCATTCCCCTCTCCCCACCAGAAACCACTAGCTGGTGCTTTGTATCTAATCTGTATGTCTGATTGCTTTCTTGGCATATCCACTACTTTGTTGTATTTTTTAGATCCCATATGTAAGTGATATCATGCAGTATTTAACTTAGCGTGATACCCTCCAAGTCCAACCACAGTGCTGCAAATTCTTTCTTCACTTTTGTGATTCCTTCTATTTCCTTTCTTTCCTTGTTTTACTTCTTTCTTTGTCTATAGTTGGGTCAAAATTGAGCCGATTCTTACTTTTATTTAATTTTCTCACTCCATATCTTCATGTAGAATTTATTTGTTTCTAACAGTGTCAAATATCAATCGCATGTACCATTCATTTAAAAAATTTATTCATACTCATTGACCTACTTGCTCATTTAAAACACAGATGAAACATGTGCATGACTATGAGAATGAAAATTAGTGACCTGTCTGTAAAGAAAATTTTCTTTAGTCCTACTGCCTGCTGCACTTTATCACTCATGTGCTGTGTGCTAAGTCACTTCAGCCGTGTCATGCTCTCCCCAGGGGATATTTCTGACCCAGGGATCCAACCAGCTGTCTCTGGCATTGGCAGGTAGGTTCTTTACCACCAGCGCCACCTGGCAAGCCCAAGACTTCATCACAATTTCCAGCAATATGTCAATAGCCAAGCTAGTTCTCTTGCTCCCAAAACCGATTTCTGCCAATGCATCTCATCTCTTTGTGACTTGCCTTGGTTGCCTGGCTCACCACTTAGCTCTTCCTCTCTTCACATAATATGCTCATCTGACTTCTCTTTTATCATCCTCATTTCTTCTTTCTCTCCTCATGGGAACTCTAGTATAAAGTTCCCTTCTATAATAGAATGTGAGTCTCTAATTGATTTTTTTGGACAAAGTCTTTCCTCATCTGAGTGTCTGGCACATAATTTTCAACTTTTCTCCCACGAATACAAGCTCTGTCTTCTATTCAAAAGTATTGCTGTTGTTCAGTTGCTAAGTTATGTCTGACTCTTTGTGACGGCAGCACACCAGGCTTCCCTGTGCTTTACCATCTCTGGGAGCTTGTTCAAACTCAAGTCCATTGAGTCAGGGATGCCGTCCAACCATCTCATCCTCTGTTGCCCTCCTTCTCCTCCTGCCCTCAATCTTTCCCAGCAAAGGGGTCTTTTCCAATAAGTCAGTTCTTCGCATCAAGTGGCCAAAGTATTGGAGCTTCAGCTTCAGCATCAGTCCTTCTAATGAATATTCAGTGTTGATTTCCTTTCTATTACAATAATAATCATTCTCAAACTTCTGTACCATCAGTCAGTACCCTGCTTCTTCTCCATCTAAATAAACCATCCACCTTAGGTGATTATAGTGTCTAGATTTGTCGAAGAGATTTCTGAATCTGCCTTCCATGTGCTAAACCTACCCTTCCTTGAAGCTCAAGTTCAAGTCCCTAGGTAGTCTCAGCCCTAACTAACCACCCTATCCTTCCCTGAGTCAAAGAGCAGGTACTGGCTGACACTTGTTTGCAGTAAGTCCCTCGTATATGTAATTGTTTAGTATTACGTCCTGCCTCTAGGAGAAAATGTAAGCTGTTTGCTGGTAGGGAACATACATGTGCCATATACGCTGTGGGCAGAATATCCATAGTCTCACTGCCAGACAGTGAGAGTCAAAAGAACATGTGTTAACACTGGTGATTTTTCATTTTTAAACTTCAAGTAGCATAAAAACTAAATATAAACTGTGAGCATTGCTGATTAGCCTTTGAAATGACTGTTTTCCAGAGTGAATAATAATGAGTGTTTGGATAATGCCCTGATAACATAAAAGAAAGTGTAAAAGAGAGAGAGCTAGAGAGAGAGAGAAAGAGAGGGAGAAAGAGAACATGAGACACAGAAAGAAAATAAGAACTCTATTTCTTATTTGCTTAAATGGAGAAACTAAAATATTTGATCTTTTGACTTCCTCAAGCATAAGCAATATAATGGTTTCAGAAATAATGCATATAAGTATAACTGAAAGTTGCTCAGTTGTGTCCAACTCTTTGTGACCCCATGGACTTTATAAACCATGGAATTCTTCAGGCCAGAATACTGGAGTGGGTAGCCATTCCTTTCTCCATGGGATCTTCCCAACTCAGGGTTCAAACCCAGGTTTCCCGCATTGCAGATAGACTCTTTACCCGCTGAGCCACAAGGGAAAAAATGCATAGAGCCTGCTAAAAGTAAGCACATGAAAATGCTTTGATAGTATTGCAATACTGTTGTCTAGTGATTACATTTCATCTCCTGTGGGAGTGGCTTTATTTCTTTGTTTTTGTTACCCAGCCCAGTCTTGCTCAGATCCTGAGTGTTCATAGCCTCTTGGCAATTGACAGTTGAAAGGCACACGTATGTCTGTGTTAAATGCATATGGAAGAAAATTAGCCAAAAATGGTACTAGAAGAAACAGAGCAGGTGAGAACTTTTTGCTTGTGGTGTCTGCTTCCCTAGTGGCTCAGTGGGTAAAAGAATCCACCTGCAATGAGGGAGACCTGTTTTCGATTCCTGGGTTGGAAAGATCCCCTGGAGGAAGGCATGGCAACCCATTCCAGTATTCTTGCCTGGAGAATCCCCATGGACAGAGGAGCCTGGCGGGCTACAGTCCACGGGGTTGCAGAGTCGGACACAACTGAACGACTAAGCACAGCAGTCTGCCAAGCTGCTTGTCTTCTTTCTTTCATTTTTTTAAAGACTTTTTTTTTTTCAATATGGACCATTTTCAAAGTCTTTATTGAATTTGTTACAATATTGCTTCTGTTGTTTATATTCTGGTTCTTTGGCCTTGAAGTACGTGGGAATCTTAGATCCCCAAACAGGGATTGAATCCACACTTCTCCTACATTGGAAGCTGAAGTCCCAACCATTGGACCACGAGGGACGTCCCTCTCCTTGTCTTCTTTCTCTTCCTACATTTTCACCCCAGAACATCTTCTTTCAAGTTGGATCAGAATCCGTTTTCTTTTATCTGGTCCCACTGTGTTATACTGACTGTGTGTGTTTTGCTCACTCAGTCATGTCTGACTCTTTGCCACCCCATGGTCTGTCCATGGGATACTCTAAGTAAGAATACTAGAGTGGGTAGCCATTCCCTTCTCCAGGGGATCTTCCAGACCCAGGGATCGAACCAAGGTCTCCTACATTGCACGCAGAGTTTTTACCATCTGTGCTACCAGAGATTAGTTTACACTTACTACCTTGTTCCTAATCTGGGAGCAAGCCATCTATTACCTTCTGTGATTTCTCATAATTCAACTGGAATAAGACCCACTGCCCAAAGGCCATTAAAACCTTACAGAAATTATGTTATCTTCCCGCTTCACCCTCAACACTACAAGGAGGGGATCTTAGCTGGGCGCCTCTGTCCCGAGGCCTGGTGGGTGCTGGCCCCCCAGAAATTAATCCCAGAGGCTGGAAACAGTGTCCGTCTGAGACGCATGGGTCCTTCAACAACCCTAGCCATGGACGGGCGTTGTCCAAACAAATCCGCTCCACTGAAGGGAATCACAGCTCACTAATGTCTTTTCACCTTTCTTTTAAGCACCAAAAAACTAGAATTTATACATCCTTGAGTTGACTAGACATTTTCCTCATGACAAAGTGGTGCAAATAAATATGAATCCTAAAACATTTCAGTTTGATTGATAGTATGGTACAGCTCCTGGATTTTTGTCACTACGAACTGTTTTTATTGGCTTTCTCCTCTGGGATCTTAACATCCAACCATGAATGATAAGGCATCTTTTCCCCCTATCACCCAAAAAGAAAATTTGAGCACTTTATGCTCTCTGGGAGGGGCAGAATATAATTAATTCATGGTTTTAACGTGCAGGGAACTTACTCGACTCTGTCTCTAGGAAATAAATGACATCCCAGGTGGTAATATGCTTGCTGCTTGAATGACTTACTATCTCTGCTTTTTTTGCCTAATCACCCTCCTGACCTCTGTATCTGACCCTCATCTCATCCTCCTCCCCCTCAGGATTCACTAACTGAACAGGGATCTTAAAGGTATTCTCCAAAAGCACACAGGGGTTGTGAGCTTGCTTTCAGAAGCATTTATTGTCACTTTTAAGGCTTATTAATCGAGTGTTTGAAATCTTGACCCTAGTATCATTGTTCTTCTCATAGAATTCTTTGACTTATCTAGAAATATTCATATATTTTCTGCACATATATTTGGTTACATTTTATCCATTAGTGTATATCTTTGCTTGGCTTAAAATATATGAAAAAGATCTTTAGATTTTTGAAGAGGGCTATTGAATTAGGTGGAGTAATTAATAATTGTGGGAATGAATGTATAAACACAATAAAAAATAAGATGTTTATTATTGAAGGTTAGTTTCGTTTCTATGGATAAGTAAAAAAAATATGCAGACAAACATTTAATTATTCTGGATAACCAATAACTGGTGATGTGGAGAAGACATTTTCATGTGAATTAAATATAATCAATTTCAGGCTATATATACATAAGTAGTAATAAATGCATGTATTGATGAACAGAGTTTTTAAATTATCTGATCTAATTCGCTCTTAAACTACTTTAAATTTTCTGTTTAGTGGTAGATCTACTTTTCTCAGATGCTAATAGCAATATAAGAGTTGGGAACAAAAGGCTTTGATCCGTTCTCTGTTTTCTTATGAGTTTGAACATCAACATGCAAATGTCTATACCTTTTGTTCCTGAGGCAGTCTGGTTTATTCCTACTTGGTGGGGAGCTGCTGTGGACATTGGTGTCCTGGAATATGAAGAAAATGGTTCTCTAGCATGTGCTGTTGTTTTTCATGTGGGCATCCGTTTAAAATTCTTATGGCTCTCCATCTCCTCCCCCTACCTTGAGAAGCAAAATGCATTTAGCTCTGAGCTGAAGAGACTGTGGCTGGAGCAAGCATCTCCTGGATCACACCAGCATATACACACACGGTCATTGTCTCCGTGCTTCCCACAGCAGCTTTATATAATAACACAAGCCGCGTCAAAGAGGCAAGCCGTAATATTAGGTAAAATCTAATTTCAGTTTGGTTATCATATAGTGTTCATTTCCCTAAGGGAGGGAAAAAAATTAAATTTGTAAGCTTAAGATTCCAGCTGAAGGAGCAGAAGATATGAAAGGCTTTCCTTTGCCTTTTATTATTCACTTTATGAATTAGCCTTAGTTTACTTGTTTCGATCGCTGTCGACATATTTCTGAATACTATTAGCATAGCAATCAGGGCTGTTCTCAGGTTATTGAATGGTGTGTTGACTTCCGAAATAAATAGATATGCAGTGTGAAGGGCGAGCTGTCACTTTAGGAGAGCTTTCCTGATCTAAATTAAAAGGCACTTCTAATTGAAAACTGTAATAGCAGGAGGGTTAGGGAGACAATGAAACTGCTCAGTCCCTTTCAATTTTCACAGGATTCTGTTAGTGAATGTAGGAGAAAAAGTAAAATGAAAATATTAAATTACAAATTGCAATTTAAGTAGTAATATTAAATTATACCTAAATAGCCATATTGCTCTGAAGCCATTTTAGATGTTTGATTTAAAGGCTCTCAATGCATTTGAGTTTTTCCTGTAATATCTTGAGTTACCTGTTTTATTACTTAGCATATAATTCTATGTTTACACCAGCCAAATGCATCTTTATTTATGAAATAAGAAATCAGTCTTGAAAGAGCCCAGATTTTGTGGTGTAATCATTAATTCTGGGTTCCATTAGCATTTGTGTGTCTTTTATCAGACCTGAAGGGATATGTCCAGACTACGGAACCTCAAAGTCAGGACAGTTTTCTAAAATCTGAGATAATCATTCATGAGTTAGCTATGCAAAATGTTTTCATAAATTTACATAAAATCAGTTATGAACTTAAGTATTAAATGAAATTATTAGCTATTTCAGTTACATGAATAGCTACCAGCTGTTTGAGTCTATATATTTTGGTCCTTTAAGGGTTAACAATTGAAGCCTGTCTATAGCTCATTTCTATAGTAACAGCAAGACGGAGACTTTTTATGGGCACCTAATAATTAGAAAGTGCTAGAAGGTATAACAATATAATGAATCAAAACTGATAGACTTGTGGGTTTCCATAGAAACATGTATAATTATGATAATCGGTCCCTGGCGTACCCTCAGAATTGTATACATTCAGTTAAATGCAATAAACATTAGGCACTATTTAGTGAGCTGTGATGCAGATTAACAGTGTGAGATATGGGGAAGCTATGAATAAAATTGCTGTACAGTTTATCTCAAACTAATTTCCCAGATTGCTTTAATAGATGTAGTGTGTGCATGTGAAAAATTGGAAGTGTATTTTTGTTAGTGGTAAAGCTAACAAAGATAATATTTCATAAAGTGGCTGGCTGATTGTTAATTTCAGCGTAGATCAAAGTGGGCTGCAGCGCATTAGTCAGGGCAGGAGCCCAGGGCCTCAGAGCACGTGGCAGTTTGGACCTCCCTTTGCTGATTTATCTCAGAAGTAAATTATAAATCTTTTTATGGCTGTCCATTTTTCTTTCACCTTCTCTCTCCCCTCCTCTACTGCCCCATTTCAGGGGGACTTTTCACAGCCCTGTTACGGCAAGAGCAAATCACAGAAGGGAATGTCCTCCAGTTCTAATCCAGGGAAAGGCAACAATTCCTTCTGGCTCCTTTGCACACCTAGGTTTTAATTTTCTTTCAGCTTCTGGGTTTCACATGTACTGGGCCTTAGCACCAGCAGAGGCCCATGAAACAGCCAGAGTTCCATTGTAAAGCGGTACAAAGAATCACGTGTGCCATTCATTGTGTGTGTGCCTGTGTGTATGGGGAGCTATGGGGGAGGTGGTGCTACCAGACTTTTAATATTATTTTATTGGATTGTTTTCTTTTTCTTTGCTGAGAAAGTCACACACCCGTTTGGAAGATCCCAGACTGTTCTTGAGGGGAATAAAAGGGCCTGGAGAGGGTGATGTGGGCTGAGAGTTGTAGGAGAATATTCTCACCGACAGAGTTGAATGGAGAAAGATGCCTTCAAGCCGGGGTGTGTGTGTGTGTGTGTGTGTGTGTGTGTGTGTGTGTGTGTGTGTGTTTGTGTGTGTGTGTGTGTGTATTTATCTATATTGCCGTCCTCTGCCAATGTTCAGTAACCTGCCAAGCACGTTTCACGAGAGACACCTGACTTTTCCCTGATGTGGGAGGAACATGCGAATCCAGATATGTATGTGAGAGATGGAAGAACCTTTATTCTGGAGCCAAGATTAGGGATGGAATGATACAAATGTACTGAGTTCTCTCTTGAACCAACTTTAAAAAAATAAAATAAATGAAAGCCGTCTGGGGGAGAAATGTTTTTCCTAGGCAGCTTCAGGGCTTCTCTTGGAACTGACAGTTGGGCTGGGGAGGTCTTTTCTTCTGACTCAAGGCTGCCACAGTCTTCCTCGCAGGGGAGCCTTTTAGCGTCCTGGTCACATAGATGAAGCTTTTCTTCTCTCCTTTGTGATCCTGTTACTTTCTAATGCTATAATGGTGCTCTACAAAAGAGTCTAGTTCCTGCCTGGCAGGAGTTGAAGTGCTGAGGGTGTGGGGGAGGGAGGTTGACTACAATGTCTCAATGTGCTGAGCTTGCCACCCCCCTGTTTCTAAGATTCCTTGTCTTCGAAAAACCAATGGAAGACTTTTCCATTTCTCTCTTTTATCCATGGCAAAAACATCTAGATTAAATGGATGGTAAATAAATGAAGCATGGTATATAACTTTGCTTCTTTGAAGCTCATCTCACATACTTTATCTTTTCTTTTAATCAAACCGTACCATCCTTCTTCCTTCACAACTCAATTCAGTGACATTTGGCATATACCATTTATCCCAACATTTATGGTACCATGCCACTGTGTCTATGCATTTTTATAGCTTGTTTTATATACACATATGTGAATATATTAATGAATTATTCAACAAATAGACAGCCAGGATCTACTTAACAAGCATGTACACATATGCATGCCTAACACACCTAAACATTTATTGACATTATATTTGTTTGTACATGTATGAATGACAACTCAATCCCAGATTATTGCTTTTTACAAGACTCCTCCAGTACTTATTATGGTAAATTATGAATATATGTTACTAAGCATTACATGACTATGATATTTTATCTCCACACAAGGCAGTCATTTCTCTGTACAAAAATGAAAAACAATAGCTTTCTGGCAGCTGACGATATACTCACGCATATATATTGGCTGAATAAGGAGTTTGTAACACATTTGTGTTTCCCCGATAGCTCAGTTGGTAAGGAATCCACCTGCAATGCAGGAGACCCTGGTTTGATTCCTGGGTCAGAAAGATCTGCTGGAAAACGGATAGGCTACCCACTCCAGTATTCTTGGGCTTCCCTTGTGGCTCAGTTGGCAAAGAATCTGCCTGCTATGTGGGAGACCTGGGTTTGATCCCTGGGTTGGGAAGATTCCCTGGAGAAGGGAAAGGCTGCCCACTCCAGTATTCCAGCCTGGAGAATCCATGGACTATAGAGTTCATGGGATTGCAGAGAGTCAGAACACATTTAACAAATATTGATTAAATGTTGATTACACTCAGAGTACCATTAATCTTATGGGGAGCTGTAAAAGTATATATTATGATATTATCTATTCATGTACATATTTGTTTACAAATAGTTGGTTGTTGTTGCCAGTGGTTTCAGCAAGAAATAATGGAAGCAGCTTTAAATAAAACACACATATAAGGCATTTATTCTTTATTTCAGCAAATATTTTTTGAGAGCCCGCTATGGAGTGGCTTCCCTGGTGGCTCAGCTGATAAACAATCTGCCTGCAATGCAGAGACCTGGCTTCAATTCCTGGGTTGGGAAGATCTCCTGGAGAAAGGCATGACTACCCACTCCAGTATGGAGAGTTCCATAAACAGAGGAGTCTAGTGGGCTACAATCCATGGGATCATGAAGAAATGGGCAGGACTGAAGTGACTTAGCACACACTTAGCACACTTGTGAAGTCTAGCACTTTCCGGGTGGTCTAGTGGTTAAGATTCATGCGCCCTGTGCAGGGAATATGGGTTCAATTCCTGATCTGGGAACTAGGATTCTGCATGACGCATGGTGCAGCCAAAAAAGAAATGCCCAATCCTAAATTATCTTTTATATAAACACTCAAGTGTTAGTATTTAGAGTTGAGAATTATAAAAAGGAAAAAATAAAACATTTGTGGGGTATCTAGCAGGTGCTTGGTACTATGATAAGCTGTTTTTGCCCCCCCTCAGTGGGCAATTTACTGCTTATATCGTGCCCTGAGAGATGGGCAGGTATTATTATCTCTACTTTACAAGAAAGAAAGGTGACATTCAGTTGCTAGCCCAAGGTCACACACTGATATGCTGGGATTGAAACCCAGTTCATTCTCTTCTGAAGCCCATGTACTGTTAGCAGTACCCAGTTTCTGTATATTAAGAACAAAGAAAAATTCACATTTCCAGCGCCACACAGAAATGTATCTAGCTTTCTTTATTCTTTGTATAGATCAAGAATTCTGTTTCTCTGAGGGAGGACAAGCATAATAACTTGACTGGACACATCCTAACCCAGACACACAGTTTTCCTGAAGGGCTGTTTTCTCCCGCTGAACCACACACAGCTATTAGTCTAAGCTTTCTTATTCAAATCCTTAGGGATATGTAAGGTAGAAAGTCTTCCACATGGCTGCATCTCTGCTGCTTATTTTTAGTTGAGCACTGTTGTTGGGAGGATATTTTTACAATTTCTCTTCCACTGCATTGTGTGCCTTGAAAACAAAATTGTTTCTGTCCTAGAAAACCTTTGAAGAGTCTTAGAGTGTTGCCTATTTCACGATCTGAGTTCAATTATTCTGATTGAATTTACTGATGACTTTGATTAAAGAAAAAGGTTTTTTTTTTTTTTTTTTCTAAATTTATTTACTAGTTGTTTGGTTTACTGAAATGGTCATGATTAGCAGTATTTTCCAGCAGGATTTCTATGGAGAAGAACTGGGGGTTTGTCTGTTCGTTGAATTTCTGGGAATGAGACATTTGGTAATGTCTGCGGTAACATTATAGTATAGATAGATCAGCATTTTTCCTTCAAACAAAAAGATATATGCATACTTATGGTGGAAAAAGCAATTATACTGCACCCATACGACAGATATCTATATTTGCATTAGCAGTCCTTATCACTGGGATTTCCCTAATCAACACGTATGACCATTTGATAATACTGTTATATTTAACTAATGTTTTGGTTTACTTATTCAAAAATATTGAATGGCTTAATCAAAAAATGCAATATTATATAAAAATTGTATACTCTACACTTACATAAACATGTACACAATCCTCTTTCTTTGAGGTTTTATCTTATCATCACTAATGACCAGATTGACGCTTACAGTTCAAATGAACTGATATTTGCATATGCATGATCAAATAAGTTGTTTGGTTTAAAGCCCTGACCATATAGATGCTTTTGAGAAGCATAAGCTTCTCTCTAAGGGTCTGTAGCTTCAGATCCACATGAGGAATGAATAGGACTTATTCATGAAAATATTCTTAACTGAGGTTTCATGAGTTTAATTCTTTTCTAAATGGGAAACAAGGAAAAAAGTTAGGACTTCTGTTTTGTTTTGCTCATGATTTCCTCTGTTGTTTTATGAAGCTCATACTGTTTATATATCCCTATTTTTTTCCATTTATAGAACTTGGAAACAGAAAGCTGTTTCATGCAGTTGCTGTAAAGAGTAATTAATTCCAATAATTATTATGAGTTTGTGTATGGACAGTGTGAAATGATGTTTGGTTATAAAATGCCAAGGATTCCTCTTTGGTAATTCGGTAAATAAAAGTGCTGGGGCCAGTACAGACCTTTCTGCTTGGGCCAAGATTGGCTACTCAGAATAAAAACTCTGCCATCTTGTCAGGCTTCTTTTGGTAAGTCCTCCTGTTAATAATTCCATCCATGGCAGTTCTCCAGCTTTAGTATTGTTGACACTTAGATGCAAACATCATAATGGGTCTCTAGTTGCAGACTAGTTATGTATTCCTATCAAATACTACTCTCAAGCCCTCACACAGCCCTCAATTTACAAAATAATAGAACAAAAAACCTATTGCTTAAAAAGTGTTAAAAATGACCATTTATGTAACTCAAATATCCTACAATATGTTGGCTAAGCCATGGTACAGCCATTTAGTGGAATGTTAATTCAGCCATTAAAAGGCATGTTATGGGGACTTGATAAGGTGTCCTTGGTGTATTGTTGTATAAAATGAGTAGGTTAAAATATTAACAAATATATGTATAAAGAAAAAGCAATCTGGAGCCACATACCCAAGGATATGGATAGTAGAATATGAGTGATTTTTTTTCTTTTTTGAAATTTCCTCCACATTTTCTCAATTTCCTACAATGAGCATCTATGACTTCTATATATTAAAATATAAGTTTAACTCTACACATAAAGTAGACAAACAACAAGGTCTTACCATATAGCACAGTGAACTAGATTCGATATATACATGCTTAGTTGCTAGTCATGTCCCACTCTTTGCAACCTCATAGACTGTAACTCACCAGGCTCTTCTGTCCATGGGGTTTCCCAAGAATACTGGAGTAGCTTGCTATTTCTTCTTCTAGAGGATCTTCCCGACCCAAGGATCAAGTCTAAGTCTGCTGTATGTCTTGCATTTGCAGGCAGGATTGGCAGTGGATTCTTTGCCACTAAGCCACTTGGGAAGCCTATATATATAACCTTTATATATATATATATATATATATATATATATATATATATAAATTATGTATATAACTAAATGACTTTTCTGTACACCAGAAACTAATACAATATTATAAATAAACTATACTTTAAAATATATATTTATTATAAGTAAACTATACTTTAAAAGGTTTTTAAATATATATAAATATATATAGTTTTAAAAGAAATCAAAATGCTTTTCTGCATTGTAATATTAATCATATACATGCAGACATATAGGTGCCAGACAGACAAAAAGGTGAAATATTAGCAAGGGTTTCTGGATACTGAGATTATGTTTGATTTCTTATTCTTTTCTGTAAGCTCTAGATTTTCTCCAAATAGCTGAATTTCTATAATCAGAATTAAGAAATTGTTCCAAAAAACAAAAGAAGCTCAATATCACTCATTATCAGAGACGTGCAAACCAAAACCACAATGAGGTATCATCTCAATGCCAGTCAGAATGGCCGCTATCAAAAAGTCTACAAACAATAAATGCTGGGGAGTGTGTGGAGAAAAGGGAACCCTCTTACATTTGTGGGAATGCAAACTAGTTCAGCCACTATGAAGAACAATGTGGAGATTCCTTAAAAACTGGAAATAGAACTGCAATATGACCCAGTAATCCCACTACTGGGCATATACACTGAGGAAACCAGAATTGAAAGAGACATGTGTACCCCAATGTTCATCACAGCACTGTTTACAATAGCTAGGACATGGAAGCAACCTAGATGTCTATCAGCAGATGAATGGATAAGAAAGCTGTGGTACATATACACAATGGAATATTACTCAGCTATTAAAAAGAATGCATTTGAATCAGTTCTAATGAGGTGTATGAAACTGGAGCCTATTATACAGAGTGAAGTAAGCCAGAAAGAAAAACACCAATATAGTATAGTAACGCATATATATGGAATTTAGAAAGATGGTAACAATGATTGTATATGCAAGACAGCAGAAGAGACATGATTGTAAAGAACAGACTTTTGGACTCTGTGGGAGAAGGCGAGGGTGGGATTATTTGAGAGAATAGCATTGAAATGGAGAAGGCAATGGCACCCCACTCCAGTACTCTTGCCTGGAAAATCCCATGGATGGGGGAGCCTGGTAGGCTGCAGTCCATGGGGTCACTAAGAGTCGGACACGACTGAGTGACTTCACTTTTACTTTTCCCTTTCAGGCAGTAGAGAAGGAAATGGCAACCCACTCCAGTGTTCTTGACTGGAGAATCCCAGGGACGGCGGAGCCTGGTGGGCTGCCATCTATGGGGTCACCCAGAGTTGGACACAACTGAAGTGACTTAGCAGCAGCAGCATTGAAACATGTATATTACAATATATGAAATAGATCACCAGTCCAGGTTCGATGCATGAGGCAGGGTGCTCAGGGCCAGTGCACTGGGATGACCTTGAGGGATGGGATGGGGGGGAGGTGGGAGAGGGGTTCAGGATGGGGGACACATGTATGCCCGTGGCTGATTCATGCCAATGATTCATGCAAAAACCGCTACAATATTGTAAAGTAATTAGGTTCTAATTAAAATAAATTTAAAAAAAAACAAAGGAGAGTGGCATGTATTTTCTCACAGTCAGTGTTCATTTATCCCAATGTATGTCCTAGAATGTGGTGAATTGCCTAATGGAACTCTCAGCAGAAGACCCTGTGATATTCATGTATTAAATCACGTTTTACCATTAAGTCAGAAACAGGTCCCCTAACTCTAACTAAACAGTCTGCTAACCCTGTTGCCAGTTGTACGTGTACAGTATAAATATGATAAATGTTATTCCCCATATGTTGAAGTCCTAGTATTACAAGTGCATTTTCTTCAGCATTGTCAGGACCTTCCCCTTCTCCTGCAGAAGTTTTGCTTTCTTTGTGTACGCCTCTGCTTCCTTCTCTTTTGTTGAAACCATTGGTCATCTTGGCAGGAGTTTGTTTCTAATCATAGCTGCTGATGTTAGATGTAGTTACTAATTTGAAGCTCTAGCTTTTCCAAAGCTGCAAACTCCAGTTTCTGTTTTTTGTCATTGAAAGGTTATTGGAAAACTACTACTCCCTACCACCCCCAAATAAAAGTAAAAATTTAGAATTAGCAGATGGAGCCAACTGAAAAATCAAGAAAGAAAAATGGGCCCAATTTTAGGGTTTTTGAGCCACCCAGAGAGTCATGATCCATTAACTAATCTCTGTATTCTGAACGTGGGAGGATCATTACTCACCTTTTGCTTTCTCTTGAATTCGGATACACTAACTCTCTGTAGGAGTTTTTGATATGCTATTGTAAAAAATTGAAATCAGGTAATGAATTTGTTGTTTGAACCAGCAAGTGTTTTGACATTGGAACTTTTTTTCTCATACACCAAAAAAAAAAAAAAAAAAAGGAATAAATAGCTCACTTGAGAGAAAAACCCCTGCCAAATCTGTTGTTTGATAATAGCTACTGGAAACAACTAAATTAATGCCCTTATATGCTATCTGTGTAGACACAACTTGAAAATATTCTTCCTCCTAAAAACATGTGCTTCTCTATCTTCTAGAAAAAGTATTTTTTCTCTTTGTTTTGCATTTATGTCCAAAATAGCATCTTTGCATCCCACTTTTGCACTATAACTTTTGACTGAAGTCATTGCATAGAAGAGAATGAATCCAAAATGGAAATTAATACCCAAGACTTGTTTAATTGCTGAATTGTGTCTGACTCTTTTGTGACCCCTTTGACTGGGGTCTGCCAGACTCCTCTGTCCTTGGGATTTCCCAGGCAAGAATACTGGGGTGGGTTGCCATTTCCTTCTCTAGAGGATCTTTCTGACCCAGGGATCAGACCCGGGTTTTCTGCATTGCAGGCAGACTCTACTATCTGAGCCCCCTAGGAAGCCACAGACTAATCAGCACTCCTTCTAGCTTTTCAGTGTATTTCTGCAACTGTAGTTCTTGCTTGAGTTCAGACCAGAGGCCATGCCTACTGAATACCATCAAGAGAGCATACTATACTATTTTTAATTTCTTTGAACTGTGGTAATTACTACTAATTATCATCTCACTCAGAAATTAACAACTGGTGGCAGTAAGCTAACTTCCTTCCTGGCCCTGTGGCTGCAGTGGAGTGGGAAGTGTGTTATTGGATGGATATTTCATACTTGAACACCAACGAAGGCATTATTACCTTGGGAGGGGAGTTCTATAGAGACCCAAAGAAATCTAGGCTTCTGCTCTACGAAGTAATTTCTTGATGTATCAGTCCAAGAATTTATTTGGTATATTTACTTAAATGGGTAAAACTGCTTGAAAAATGGAGAAGGCAATGGCATCCCATTCCAGTACTCTTGCCTGGAAAATCCCATGCATAGAGGAGCCTGGTGGGCTGCAATCCATGGGGTTGCTAAGAGTCGGACGTGACTAAACGACTTCACTTTCACTTTTCACTTTCATGCATTGGAGAAGGAAATGGCAACCCACTCCAGTGTTCTTGCCTGAAGAACCCCGGGGATGGCGGAGACTGGTAGGCTGCCGTCTATGGGGTCGCACAGAGTTGGACACGACTGAAGTGACTTAGCAGCAGCTGCAGCAGCTCGAAAAATGCTCTCCTCCCAATTGCCCCAAATAACTGTCCTGGGTATTTTCAATTATTTGTCTCCTTTTGATTTTTTCCCTGTCTCCTTTCTTCATTATCCTCTCAGTTTACAATTACCTTATTTTTTTTTAATTAAAAAAATTTTTTTTATTTTACTTTACAATACTGTATTGGTTTTGCCATACATTGACATGAGTCTGCCACGGGTGTACATCTTTGGAGTTAGGGTCTAATGTTGCTTCCTTATTCAAGTAACATAACACTATTGGCATAACTACTAGTAATAATAACTATGACAATAATAATGATACTAAGACAATTATAATGATGTGCCAGGCACTGTTTAAGAGCTGTAAGTTAGATAGCTGTTCAATTCCCACATCAAGTCTTTAAGTTGTTACATAGTATTGAATAGCTTGTTAATCAACTACTGTTATTGCTGCTGTTCAGTCACTGGGTAGTGTCCAACACTTTGTGACCCCATGGACTTGCAGCATCCTAGGCTCCCTTGTTCTTTGCTCTCTCCTGGCATTTGCTCAGATTCATATCCATTGAGTTGGTAATGCTATCTAACCATCTCATCCTCTGCTGGTCACTTCTCCTTTTGCCTTCAATCTTTCCCAGCATCACGGTCTTTTCCAATGAGTCAGCTCTTCACATCAGGTGGCCAAAGTATTGGAACTTCAGCATCAGTTCTTCCAATGAATATTCAGGACTGATTTCCTTCAGGACTGACTAGTTTGATCTCCTTGTGCTCCCAGGGACTATCAAGAGTCTTCTCCAACACCACAATTCAAAAGCATCAGTTCTTTGGCACCCAAGCCTTCTTTATGGTCCAACTCTCACATCCACGCTTGACTACTGGAAAAACCATAGCTTTAACTATTCAGAGTTTTGTCAGCAACTCAGATCCTAAAAGATGATGCTGTGAAAGTGCTGCACTCAACATACCAGCAAGTTTGGAAAATTCAACAGTGGCCGCAGGACCGGAAAATGTCAGTTTTCATTCCAATCCCAAAGAAAGGCAATGCCAAAGAATGCTCAAAGTACCACATAATTGCACTCATCTCACATGCTAGCAAAGTAATACTCAAAATTCTCCAAGCCAGGCTTCAACAGTATGTAAACTGTGAACATCCAGATGTTCAAGATGGATTTAGAAAAGGCAGAGGCACCAAAGATCAAATTGTCAACATCTGCTTGGTCATCAAAAAAGCAAGAGAGTTCCAGAAAAACATCTATTTCTGCTTATTGACTATGCCAAAGTGTTTGACTATGTGGATCACAACAAATTCTTCAAGAGAGGGGAATACCAGACCACCTGACCTGCCTCCTGAGAAATCTGTATGCAGGTCAACAAGCAACAGTTAGAACTGGACTGGTTCCAAATTGGCAAAGGAATATGTCAAGGCTGTATATTGTCACCCTGCTTATTTAACTTATATACAGAGAACATCATGAGAAATGTTGGACTGGAGGAAGCACAAGCTGGAATCAAGATTGCCATGAGAAATGTCAATAACCTCAATATGCAGATGAAACCACCCTTATGGCAGAAAGTGAAGAAGGCTCTTGGACTAAAGAGCTTCTTGATGAAAGTGAAAGAAGAGAGTTAAAAGAGTTGGCTTAAAGCTCAACATTCAGAAAACTAAGATCATGGCATCTGGTCCCATCACTTCATGGCAAACAGATGGGGAAACAATGAAACAGTGACAGACTTTATTTATTCAGGCTCCAAAATCACTGCAGATGGTGATTGCAGCCATGAAACTAAAAGATGCTTACTCCTTGGAAGGAAAGTTATGACCAACCTAGACAGCATATTAAAAAGCAAAAACATTACTTTCCCAACAAGGTCCGTCTAGTCAAAGCTTTGGTTTTTCCAGTAGTCATGTATGGATATGAGAGTTGGACTATGAAGAAAGCTAAGCACCAAAGAATTGATGCTTTTGAACTGTGGTGTTGGAGAAGACTCTTGAGAGCCCCTTGGACAGCAAGGAGATTAAACCAGTCCATCCTAAAGGAAATCAGCCCTGAATATTCATCGGAAGGACTGATACTGAAGCTGAAACTCCAATACTTTGGCCATCTGATGAGAAGAACTGACTCATTTGAAAAGACCCTGATCCTGGGAATGATTGAAGGTGGGAGAAGGGGATGACAGAGGATGAGATGGTTGGGTGGCATCATCGACTCAATGGACATGAGTTTGAGTAAGCTCTGGGAGTTGGTGATGGACAGGGAAGCCTGGCATGCTGCAGTTCATGGGGTCACAAAGAGTCAGACATGACTGAGAGACTGAACTGAACTGATATTCCAATATAAAATTAAAAGTAAAAAATAAAGATGGTATGATGGGGCCTGTTATTAACCCTGACTTTCTATATGACACTGAGGACCAGAGACATTAAGGCACAAAGATAGTGAGATGCAGACCTGTAATAGGAATCAGGCCGCTGGACTCTTGAGTCATACTGCTTGTACTTATATACCACATCTCAAGGTCAAAATCTCAGGTGTAGTGCCTTGTGTAGAATCAGTGCTTAACCACTGCAGATTGGATCCAATTATCCACATTATTATATAGAGTGTTCATTGCCTGTAATGATAAATTTTATAGCTCCCTACATTTGTAGCTCTGAATTCTCATTTACGCATTTCAGTTTGAAGTGGTTTCTTCAGCTTCTCTTTTACTGACTATAGTAAATAAGATTCTTGATCTTTATGGAAGTGTATATTGGCTTCTTCTATTTTCTGTGTTACAGAGCAGGAAACAGGGAGGGGTGTAGACGACATTGCATATGGAAACATCTGCAGTGTCTTGCTTCACCGGTTCAGTTTATAAATATTCATCTTAATTTTTTTCAATTACTTTCTTGGACATCATCACATAAGCCATGAAATCCTAGACATTCCTCTTGAAGTCCCTGCAGGCCAAGGGCTCAAAAACCCTTGTGCTCTCACTCCTGAAGCAGAGCCAGTACTTCCTTGAATAAGGTGCTCGAGGGGAATCTGGAATTGCAGCCCTGCTGCTGCCTGTTGCTGCCACGTGGAGTCACTTTGGGAGACCCCAGTGTATAAGAGGCTCGGGTCTGCTCTGCCAGGTTGCCCACGATGCTCAGATCTCTGCCAGCTGCACTGATGCCCACATTCCAGCTCTCTCCATTTCATGCCCATGGGCTTGGCCATCGTTCCCCAAGCTCCAACCACTGTGCCAGCATTGCTGGGTCAGTAGAAGCTTCCAGAATCTGTCATGTGCCATGGAAAGCATACAAACACACACAATCTCTGTCTAATGAGCACTTAATCCCTTGTAGAGTGAGCAGATGCTAACCCAGACTCTTCCTTTCCTCCAGATAATTTAATTGTAGGAGTATTGTTGTGCTTCCCTGCCTTTGGTCCTGATGTGCAGCGTCCACATTCACGCCAGTGGGTCTCCTTAGATTTGAAGGCTCCTGAGTATCCTTTGTAAATTGGCTATAGACATCCCACTTCTCTAGGAAGGGAGATTTTTAAATTTTTAATTGGGGGATAATTGCTTTACAGTGTTGTGTTCGTTTCTGCTGTACAGCAACATGAATCAGCCTTAAATATACATATACCCCCTTCCTCTCGAGCCTCTTTCCCCTACCACCCCGCCTCTGTAGGTCATCACAGAGCACTGAGCTATATTACAGTAGCTCCCCACTAGCTAGCCATTTTACGCATGGTAGTGTATATACGTCAATGCTACACTCAATCTGTCTGTAGCAGAGAGAGATTTTTGAATGAAATTGTAAAAGTAAACAAAAGAATTCCTGAACATTCTCATTCCATTGTCCTTTCGATACCAAGGGTAGCTATTTACCACCTTGCATTTACATAACTAAGAAAAAATATTGAAAGAAGTTCCCTAACAGTCTTCTTCCTGATAATCTGAGATCTCCATTCCTAAATCTAAGACTGCCTAGCATTTCAACTACCCTCTGTGGGTGAAATTCATCTGAATCATGTTGGAATGACACACCCATCCCTTTGATAAAGTGTAAAGTGATTGGAAGAACAGTAAACAATAGACATATCCAGAAGGAGTGATCAGGAATAGATACAGCTAGAAAGACAAGAGAACTAGCTTGTATGTTGTACCTAATCACGCACAGGACATTGTTAAATTGACACATTGTATGAATGACACATATTTCAGGATGCCCAGGGCTGAGATTTGTGTGTGTGTTTGTGTGTGTGTGTGTGTGTGTGTGCGCACAATAGCAGGAAAAGTGCCCCATAGAGCAGTGGTTGCTTTTGCAAGAAGGGCAGGTATAAATTCCCTGGTCATAGGTGTAGCCACATCCATGTCCTGGCTATTCTGTCTAAGCATGAGTGAAAGTCAGCATTTCAGCGCAGAATCCTTTTTGCATTTTGGATTTTATTTTCAAAAAGCCAGCAAGTCCAGGCAGATTTTGATAAAGGGAAGTTGTCAAGGCTTTAGATGCATGAGAGGGCAAGTGTTTGAGCCAACCATGACCTTCTCCTCTGAGGCCATGTTGCAGCCCAACAGGGGACTGTGCAAAACAGGGGGGAATTTGGGTACTAGACTCATACCATTTTCTGGGCTCACTTCTAGAGACCAACTGTCACCTCAATACCCTAAGTAACAGTGCCAAAATGTCCTCTTGATTGACAGCAAGTTAGTGGCAGAGAGTTGAACATAGGCCTTCGGGACCTTCAAATCCATATTCAGTAATCTCGTAACAGATGGAAAGTAGATTTTAACTCAAGTTTTATTCTGATCTTAACACAGTGTAGAGGATTCACTCTCAGGGGCCACTCTGGGAGGACCCTGAATGTTTGCCGTTGGTGGAGAGGAGAGAACTGAGGTTCTTGGGTCAGACAGCTGCTCAGCAATTCTGCTTGAGCCTCTCCAACCTGAAGCTCCAGATCAGGAGCAACAAAGTGGTCCCATGCTGCCTGCATTCCAAACAAATGAACCAGACTATCTCATGTTGCCTGTGTGCTCAATCACTAAGTCTGACTCTTTTGTGACCCCATGAATTATAGCCCACCAGAGTCCTCTGTCCATGGCAAGAATACTGAAGTGGGTTGCCATTTCCTCCTCCAGGGGATCTTCCCAATTCAGGGATCAAACCCGTGTCTCCTATATCTCCTGCATTGGCAGGTGGACTCTTTACCTCTGAGCCACCTGGCAAGCCCTTTATCTCATGTGTAACAAACAAAACTCAAATTTCATTTAGAGCAAAACTTGATTTTGATAATTTCTATAAAAATTGTTTCCTTCTAAACAATTAAAAACATGATAATCTCAGTCACATACATGCGGCAACCCTCTCCAGTATTCTTGCCTAGAGAATCCCATGAAGAGAGGAGCCTGGTGGGCTACAGTCCATAGGGTCACAAAGAGTTGGACTCGACTGAAGCAACCTAGTATGCACAAATGGCACTTGAGGCTTTATTTATTTTTCTTCTCTCAAGTGTTTTTTTTTTTTTTTAATTTACTAAAGGCAGAAGCATCCTGACAGATATTTGCATGTTCTGGATAATGCCCTGTAACAGGCAGTGAGCGGTACAGTAAGATGAATTCAATTTAAGAAAACAAACACAATGGGAAGAGAATAAGGTGATCCATTTCAATTTGGGAAATATTCTGAAAAATTCATATAAAATATAGCAGTGATTGTGGGGTTGTTAAGCTGGATTTTCGATTCTCCTGAAAGGAGTGAGAGATCTGGAAATGAATGGCAGAGGTGTATACAGAAAGCTGGGTGGAAGGAGACAACACAATGCAAGATCTGAAAACAAGCAATAGGCAGGAAATTACAGGAAAAAAAACCCCTTAAACATGACAAAAACATAATTCCTTCTCTGCCTTAGGAATTGTAGAGCTCAAAATTAAAATCACTGGTGTTTTTCTACCTTACTTTAAGTAATGTTAAATAACAGGAAATTCGCTGTTGCAATACATCCTTAAGCTATTTAGACAGTTTATACATAAACCTTTTATTGCTTGAGTTTCTGTGCTAGTTTTTGTATAGATATTCAGCAGAGGTTCTTAGGAGGTTACAGTCAAAACATTACACATTTGCATTTATAATATTATTCTAAATATAATTCAAAACACAAGCAAAGAGATGATTCTGAAAGTTGAAGAAAGGAAAGACAAAGAAATACAGGGTATGGGAGAGAAATAGCCTTCTACCCACCCACTTGGATTGACAGGGAAGAAGAAAAAAGGAAGCAAGAACAGAGAAAGTGAAGGAGGAGAGAAAGAAAAAATAATACAGTTGAAGTTATTTTCTCTGGCAGCTTCAACACATAGTGTTAAAGCAAAGAAGAGAAAGGCCCTGGAACTTGGGCTCCCAATAACAGGGAAGGTCAAGTGTTGTAACAAAAATCTCAAGTCTCGATGGCTGAATACAATAAGGAATAATTGCTTACCCACCTTACAGCCCACGTGGGTTGGGAAGGTCTCTTACAAGCAGGAGACACAGGGACTCAGGTTCCTTTCATTTGCGGTGCTACCATCCCAACCAAATGTAGGAGGGAGCTCACAAAGAGGATCTCAAGAGGGTGATTGTCTAGGACAGAACAGTCATACAACCCCGCCTAATTAAAAATAGGCTGGGGAATGTATTTAATTCTGTGTCCAGGAATTAGAAACAGTTTTGGTGTAAATATAGCCAGGCTCTGTTCCAGTATGGTAGCTCCAGTGTATGAACAGGTAGAAGCAAATGGCCGAGAAGGAGAAATGATTTCCTATGGATGCTGAAGTTTCTATAAAAACTTTAATTAAATATTTTTAGACCTGAATACTTATAGGAAGGGGCTTCCCTGGTAGCTCAGCTGGTAAAGAATCCATCTGCCATGCAGGAGACCCCAGTTCAATTCCTGGGTGAGGAAGATGCCCTAGAGAATGGATAGGCTACCCACTCCAGTATCCTTGGGCTTCCCAGGTAGCTCGTTTGGTAAGGAATCCACTTGTAATGTGGGAGACCTATGTTTGATCCCTGGGTAGGGAAGATCCCCTGGAGAAGGGCATGGCAACCCACTCCAGTATTCTTGCCTGGAGAATCCCCCTGGACAGAGGAACCTGGGGGACTACAGTTCATGTGGTCACAGTGAGTTGGACATGATTGAGTGACTAAGCACAGCACAGCACTCATAGGAGAAGTCTATAGCTAATTAGTTAAGGTTGTTCTTAGCCAAGAAACTGTCTTGATTTCTTCCTAGGTTCATTGCTTTTCAACTATTGCATCCTCTGATGAGACTCAATGAGCCCCTTTGTATCATTTTTCCTTAGAAATTCTTGTTGAGTTCTTACCCTTTTCTGAGGACTCAAGCAGAAATCAGAGTTTAAATGCATTGGTCCCTGTCACCATCCAAGGAAGAGATAGAGAGACATGTCTTAGAGATGACATAGAATAGATTCAAGAGCTTCTTTTCAGTTCAGTTATTTCAGGTTACTCTGGATTCTATATATTAAGACAACATTTTTAATGATTAAATTTTCATAACTTACCTTTTGATTTTGATGTTTTACTGGTCTTACACAGTAGATATATTTGTTCTGGAAAAAATTGTGTTTTTCTCCTTTAATTTTTCCTAATTTCAAATCATTTAATAATGGAAAAAAAAAACAAATTTGAAGCTTTCATATTTCCAATCAAAAGTGAGTCTTTTATAATTACATATAAGAGAAAGAGAATGCAATTACTAGAGTAAATTTAGCTTTTGTATAAAAGAAATCTATGGTAGAACTATAATTATTATAATAATGTAGTAAATATACAGATTGTAACTCACTGCTATATTTCAGTGTGATCATTATAGTGTTGCTATTACTAGGTCCAATTTACTATAGTTTTACTAGGCAAAATATTAGGTACTCTATTTTTCATTTAATAACTATGGTTTGTTATGGTTTTATGACAAAGCTAGAATGCTATTATAATGAATTTTATTATGTTGTACTTATAAGTTGTAGAGAGGGACTGTTAGCTTATTTTCTTGCTTGCTGTTTGTACTTATACTGTTGTTATGGCCCAGAGCATGTTACTTGAGATTTCTTAATTTTTTTTCCAGTATGGAAAAATATTCATTTAAAAAATCCCTTTAGAAAATATAATCTAAAATCCAGTCTTCGTTAACTTCACTTAGATTCACATCATGGATTAACTGAAGTGAAATATCAACCCTCTGTTATTAAGTATATATTGAAGTACTTTTCTTTACTGCAGTGAATTAAGTTACTCATAATAAAGAATATATTTACTCTCAAAAATGAAATAATAAAAACTGGACCAAGGCTCAGGAGGTCTTTGTCCTCATTTGTCTTTGCCTAGTCTGACCTCTTCAAGTTTGTTCCCCTCTCCTATGAGTATCTGTGTTGGTCACCAGGTCACCTGGCAATGTCAAGCTTCTACACATTCTAAGCAAAGACAAAACTATTCTTGGGATGATTTAGGTTACATACCACCTGTTTGAAGGTACTGCTCTATCACTGGTTGTAACTGAAGTTAAACAGAATGATTAAGAATGAAATTGTTAAGTGTTATGCAATATATTGTTTTAATTGTCTTGGAATTTTATAACGTCTATGCATTCTTCTGGGAGAGGTTTAGTCACCTTTGATGTACATTGACTTTTTAATTTTGCATGCTAAGTTATTGTTTTAAAAAATTAAATGAAATAGTAGATTGATTTAAGCCAAGCTATATGCCATTTTTATCCTCTGAAGTTTAAAACCGTCAGAGAAAAAGGATCGAGATGGAACAAGATCAAGATATCAGTTATATTAGTGAAAAGTTTTATTGGGAGTGTGGCTTGGCTGCATAGTCAAGTCTTTCTAGTATTCACACTCTAAATAACTCCTCAACATGAGCCTAAGGCAGAACTGTAACGTAGCCCTGAGTAGGCAGGCGCCTCCCATACAGCAGAAAGATGAACCAGAACATTCTGAACACAGATTACTCTAAATAGATTAAGGGACTGAGTCAAACATGCCTGGTGTTTCTTTCAAATTTATCAATCAAATAAATTACTACGATGAGTAATGAAATGTTAGTAAGGCAAGCACTGCCTCTGCATTACTTTGGAAAAGTCTAAGAAAAAAACAATCAACCAGAAAAAAAAATTGTAGAAAGCTAAATGGTATTCAAAGTCAGATTATTTATATTTGGATTCTCTCTCTTCCTCTTATTAGCTCTGTGATCTTTGTCAAGCTTCTTAACACCTCTTGTCTTCATTTATACAGTGAGGATCAAAATACCCACTTCCTTGAACAGAAGAAATGTAGCTTTATAGGCAAAAACCCTTTCTTTTTCTTCTTCGGTATCCAAGAAACTATCTCACAGACCATGTGATTGATGGTTTGTCCTATCACACTTCCTGCACAGTCCTCCACACTCTTCATTTCCTTGCACTCTAGCCAGGCCAAGAATCCAACGGAGGAACTCAAAGCTCCATAACTCAGAGTGTCTTAACAATTATCCAACTCTGCAGTATGGTTTGTTAGGATTTTATAGAGGGGAGATGTATCCCTAAAAAGATTTCCTATTTCTCATAATTTCAAAGAAATTTTCTGCAGATTTCCATACAAGTGAAAATAGGGAAGAAACAATCCAATGAATTGGGATTAGAAGTAGGCAGAAATGAGGGAATTGAAATAAACAAACAGCTAAGATAGAAGAGACCAAGAGATTAATACTATTATAATTCATTAGTGAAATATAATCAGAAATTGTGTTTAACGCTCTGTTTAAAATTAGAACCATCTCTCTTCCTTTATAGAGAGACTTATTTAATATAGGGATAAACTAGAGTGCTTATTAGCTCCTAAGGGGAAACAAAATAAAAAAAACCTTGACTAGCCTTCCAATGATTCTGATGAAACTAATTTTTGAAGGTCTTAGATCCCTAAAGATGATTTTTCTTTGACTTACTGTTCATATGTTTACTTGCTCAGGGAAAACTGATTGTGTCATATAGGGTCACATTTAAACAAATTTTCTTTTGTCTTTACAAGTGGGCATCTCACAGGCACTGTGCTTAAAGCTCCTTGAGTATAGGAAGACAGTTTGTCTTTTTTGCTGCTGTGTATCTAACATTAGTATGTGGAGAAATGCAATGTATTATTTTTAAAATAAAGATAAAGCCTAAAGAATCTGTACAAGGGACTTCCCTGATGGTCCAGGGGTTAAGAATCTGCCTTGCAATGCAGGAAACACAGGTTCAGTCCCTAGTCAGGTAACTGAGATCCCAAAAATCCCACATGGCTTGGGGCAACTAAGCCCCTGCCCCACAACTACTGTACACACACTGCAAGAAAAGATTCCACATGCAGCAGCGAAGATTCTAAGTGTCACAACTAAGCCCTTGTGCAGCCAAAAGTAAATAAAGATTTAAAAAAAAGAATCAGCCCACATGCTCAAGAGACCAGTTATCCTTTGACATATGGGGTGGTTTGAAGTAAGACAAGTAATGGATGGTAGAGCAATGAGATAAGAAGTCCTTCATAACCCAGGCACATTATCTTTACAGTTGGAATAAAGTTGAGACAGTGAGGAAACCAAAAGGATCCAAACTTGGGATGTTTTTTATTTTATCCCATTGAAGATGAATGAATGAGAGGGAAAAATAGAGGATACCCTTTATATTTTTAATTTGAACAGTTAGGAGCGTGGGTAGAAATGCTATTGACGAAGATAAGAGACTCTATGTAGTGAAGCAATGTGATTAGAAGAAGATAAAAATAGTACGGTCAGCCACAATATATTATATGTAGTTGGAATGATTAATAGCAATTGGAAATATGAGTCAGGAATTTAGGCACAACACTGGGAAGGGTATAGACTGAGAATCAGAAGTACTTTTCATCCAACCACACCTCATGTGGCTACAGAGCATTTGGAACAGAGTTAGAGCAAAGAGGAATACCTTGTAAGAGTAACATGTAAGTGGATTTGAAGACAATAAAAAAATGAAAACTATTTCATTAGTTACTTTTATATTGACAACATGTTGAAATGAAAATATTTTGGCTACTTTGAGTGAAATAGAATATATTACTAAATGTTTTACCTTTTTCTTTTTAGATTTAGGTTGTTTTTTTTAAAAATGTAACTACTAGACAAACATAAAGTTACACACCTTGATTGCATGATATTTCTATTGGAAAGAGATAGGCTAGTGTGTTGAGAGGTAAAATAATTGATAGCTTTATATTCTATTTAATTCTCTTTTATTAGTTATTTTAAGTAGTCTTGGTATGGCAAAAAGTGAAAAAAATACATTGTAACTACCTGAATAACAGTAAGAATACAATATAAAACATTTTACAGAGTAAAGCTTGTATGTTTCCTGCCTCTGCCAAGGAGGTACCAGTTCAGTGCTGCCCCATAAGTTCCTACAGGGAAAAGATCAGGGCTCTGTGACATATTTGCATCAAGCGCATGGTGTGTGAATGTGTGTACAAGTGCACTTGTGTGTGTGCGTGTGTGTGTGTGTACGGCACACATAGATATGGAATCTGCTATTTTCTTTCTATACTTTATATGTAAAATATTGCTTTTTTGGTTCTTCCAAATTTGCATGTATTCTTTCTAAGAAAAATGAACCCAAGTTACTGTAGCAAAATTTTCTTCTGGCTTTCAACCAATGGAATGAGCAAACAATTGTTCCAAGTATATTGCAACGGGGGTGGGGATGGGGATGGGGGTGGGATGGGCAGGAACTATTCATTTAAAAATCTGGGAATTAGATTACACAACATCTATAGCTAATGGTGGAAGCTTGATTTTTACTTAATCTATTGCTCTTACTCTCTCCTTTAAATTAAATTTATGTAATAAAATAATCCAATACTTTTATCCTTTCTCATCAAAGCATCCAGAATAGATTCAGATTGAATGTTACAGCAAGGGTAGAATTCATTTCATCTCATATAACTTATTTACCCTCTCATTCCAGGTGTCTTTGGCAAAAGCCATTATTTCATTCTATTGCCAATATCGTCTTATGTCAGATAATCTCCTTTTCTATGTTCTTACAAACAGATAGAATTTCATGTAAGAAATAATTAAAAGCTACCTATAAACTTCAGGGAATATGCTGGGACAGGAATAATCATGATCTTTATAATTTTTTTTAATTAAAGAGAAGGAAATTGTTAATATTCCTCCCTCCTTTTTAGCCAACATGCAAATTTTCTGTATTGCTGACAAGAAAAGGTACAGTCATAAAATATACAACTGGTAGAGGATGTTCAACAGCAATTTAATATTTTCGAATATAAGTTGGAATTGTAATAGGCTTAAATAGAACATAACCCAAACCACATACATTAAAATCCTTGCCTTTTAAGATTTTAGTATTGAGTTGGTCATATTAGGTAACGATTTCCAAACTCAATTGCTAATGTAGATATCTCTTTTAAATATTAGTTATGCATCTATAACTAACACTATAGATTTTTAAATAAAAAGTACAAATTCTTGTTTATCTGCTTCCTGCTCCAGTCAATTCATTCCCCAGGGAGTTATTTATTGTTTTTGCCTATTTCTTAATTCAAACAGAAGTTGGTTATGAAAACATTTTCATCCACATACCAACCTTGGTGGACCTCTTCCCTAAACTAGAGAGATTGGTGACGAGAAAGAAGAGTTCAGTTTGTTTTTCAAAAAGAAAGCAAATACTTGTGATTATTTTATGACACAGATACATACCTCCTGATGCTGAACTGTGAACCCTAACATAAGTCACCCCCTAACAATCAAATATCAATGATTTTTAGGTTTTCCCAAGCTTGATAAAGTTTTAACAGTGGCCTAGTTAAATTTTTTGTTTGTTCCCAAGCCCCTGAAAACCCAACTCCTTTGTGTTCCTACTGAGTTCTTTTTAATACAGTTCAGTGAATATATAAATTCACATTTCTTATAATCAAACAATAAAAACAAACAATAAGCAAACAAGGTAACAAAATAGAAAACACATTATTAGATTTTATGTAATAAATGCTGAGTTCAGTTCTGCTTGCCCAAAAAGTGAGCAGAGAAGAGACAATACCAGAAAGTTCAGTTCTGTGCAATTGTCCCACATTGTCCCAAACAGCATGATATTTTAACTTATAACAGGTAGCCCAGTAGTAAAGAATCCTCCTGCCAATGCAGGAGACACGAGAGATGGGGGTTTGATCCCTGGGTCAGGAAGATCCCCTGGAGTAGGAAATGGCAACCTACTCCCATATTCTTGCCTGGAGAATTTCAAGGACAGAGGATCCTGGCGGGCTGCAGTCCATGGGATTGCAAAGAGCCAGACATGACTGAGCAGCTGAACACACACACACAGTCTACTGTAATGACAAATGTTCCATTAAAATGTGTGAGACTATAACATGGAAGATACAGCATAACACTACATTTTAAAATCACCATTATATAACGAGCGAATTGTCAAGCAAGTATCCTCAGATAGTCAATGAAGATGGTGATATTTTTCTGTTATTCTTTTAAAGTTTCCACTTACCCTTATAGTTATCAGTTACCTCTTAATCTATTCCATCCTTTTTTGGGAAAAGGAAGATGATACTAATGAAGAGATTTAGTGCTATTTTTCTAGTCTTTCAAATTCATTATTTTCTTAAAGATGTCTATATAAACCAACATGCTAAAGAACACCTTTACTTTGAATCTCAAATAGGTATTTAAAGTGGTCCTTCAGCAGGATTTTTCTTGGCAATACGTCTATTATTTCAAATGCTTTGGAAAATTAAAATGTGTATTTTGAACCCTCCGCTGTCTGAACTAATTGTGGGTAAGACATGTGTCTTAAGATGTTAATACATACACTCGTGCTGATGATTTAGCTTGGACAAGGTATTCCTCTCAGTTCCCAAAGGCAGGCAAAAATCTATTCAGATAATTCTCCACAATGGGATAATAGAACCTTTTTAAAGGTTACTATGAGACGAAATGTTATACAAGACCCTGTGGATTTGTGTTTGTAAAAATAAAACACACAAATGACTTCACAGTTCTGTCAATTCAAATTTGCAGCCATTCATTCCCCTTTGATGCTCCTTAAGATGGAGCCTCTAGGTACATACATTTCCAGGGCTTAATGAATCCATGGCAGACGGTGCTTGAATCTCCAGCTTGGCACATCTTCACCCTCTGTTGTATGTTATAAGTACCTGTAGGCTAAAGTCTATGTTACAGTCTTTCTCTTTTGTATTCCTTTGTATTTTTCTCCTTCTATAGTATCCATCAGATAATAAAGAATCTGCCTGCAATATGTGGGAGACCTGGGTTTAATACCTGGGTTGGGAAGATGCCCTGGAGAAGCAAGTGGCAGCCCACTCCAGTATTCTTGCCTGGAGAATTCTATGGACAGAGAAGCCTGGCAGGCTACAGTCCATAGGGTCACAAAGAGTCAGACTACACTGAATGATGAACACTTTGACAGCATTCATAGTGTAATAACTAAAGCAGCAGAAGTTACTTTGAGTGAACTATCCTCTTAGAGAAGAACTTATGCATCAGGTCATGCCGACTGCGCCATGATATGAGCCTTAGTGATTATTAGAGCCAGAACGACCCAAAGAAGTCCAAGACCAAGATGCTTCTGCCGTGACTGGATTGTGAACGGATATGCTCTGTAGTAGATACGATGGGAAAATCATGTTATTGTCCCAGTGTATCTACCTGGTAAATAACATGCATGAAAACCATCTCAAGCTAACATATTCAAAATAAAAATTTGAATTTTTTGTTTTGTTTGTTTGTTTTCACATCAGAGAGGAGTCTGAATGGAGTGGCTGAGAAACTCAAGAAGATAGATGAAAGCTGGAAGGGGGAAGGCCTGCAAAGCCACATTAAAGATTGTGGGGTTTTTTTTTCTTGTCTGTCCTTTTTTTTTTCAATCCATCCACAAATATTCTCTTAGTACCACCCCTCTGGCCGTCAGATTAGATTGCCCTGGTGGCTCAGATGGTAAAGAATCTGCCTGCGATGCAGGAAACCCAAGTTTGATTCCTGGGTTGGGAAGATCCCCTGGAGAAGGGAATGGCTACCCACTCCAGTATTCTTGCCTGGAGAATATGAATAGAGGAGTCTGGGTTCACAAAGAGTTGGACATGACTAAGCAACTAACACTTTCACTGTCACTGCCCATCAAGTTGCCAGACGAGAGAGAGGCTCCGGGGCCTGGGACTCTGTCATGCAACAGAAACACATTTGTTTAGGTTCAGATCGCCGGCATCTTCAGACAAACAGAGAGAAGTATTTTAGGAAAGACTCCCTTAAATTTTGCTGAATACAAAATTAACTATTTTATATAGTCTTTCTGGGTTATTTTTAAAGTCTGTTTAGCTTCTACTTTCCTAGGGTTATAGAATATCAGAGCTGCTGTAACGAGCTGGAGAAGGGAATGCACTTTTGAGCCCCGCTGAGCCAGCTAAAACAAATCTGTCTTCCTTTCTGTGTGACTTTTGACAATTTACTTCTCCTCTCTGTGCCTTGTTTACCCATACCATAAAATGGAAGAAGGGAAGCCTGGCATGCTGCAGTCCATGGGGTCGCAAAGAGTCGCACACAACTAAGCGTCTGAACTGAACTGCAAAGGGATGAATGTATATTATTCTGACACTAAAACATGGCAAATAATAGTGAAATAACACATAGATAACTTCTTAGAGTTGTGACACAAAACTGAAAATAATAAATGGAAGTAAATCAAAATTCTCCAACAATGGTCAGGAATAATAGGAGAAAGTACATAGCTGAAGAGGGAATTGGTGAGTTCAAAGACAGGACAGAAGAAAATAGACACAGTAGAACGCAGAGAGCCAAAAATGATGGAGAATATAAAAAGAAAAGAAAGCGTAAGAGACATAAATATACAACAAAATGACTTACATATATGTAATTGAAGTATCAAAATAGAAGACATATGTAAAAGACAATGACTAGGAGTTTTCTAAAGCTGAGTAAAGAAACAAGCTGCAAATTCAAGGAATACTGTGAACCCTACTGATTCACACTGGATCACAGGAGAGAACATCACAACCAGGTACTAGAACAACTGTTGACAAGTATTCTAAAAGCATTCAGAGATAAAGAGATGCACGACTTTGAAAGGGGTCATAATCAAAATTTCTTAACATACAAATTAAAAACCTGTAGACAAAGTAACGCTGTCTTTAATGACAATCATTGCCAAAATCAAATTCTACACACAATGTGTAAGTTCTTTAAAAAAAAGTAAAGGTGATATTAAACAACTTTAAGCTAAAGAGAACCTAGGAGAATTTTCACCAGGATATACAGGCTAAAAAAATATTTTTGCAGGCGAAAGGAAAATAATCTAAGATGAGTATTTAGAGATGCAAGAAGGAATAAAGAACAAAAATAATAATTATTTGGGCAAAATAAATGCATATTGATAACTAAATAATGACTACTTATAAACTTTTATAGTAACAAAAGATTTGAATCAGTGGAAATAGGTAACAATTTTAAATTAAGATGTAACTAATAATGTGACTTGAAGTTTTGTAAGCCCAAAATTAATAGAACTACAAAAAGAAATAGATCCATTTGTAGTCATGGGGAGATTTTTAATATACATCTTTTTAACTGATAAAAAATCAGAAAAAAATGTTAAAATGTATATAGGTTTAAATAACATGATTAACAAATTTGACATAAATGACAGATATAGAGTATTAAATTGCCAAACTGAAGGATTCATATTTTTTCCAAATATATATGAAATTAAAAAAAAAAATTAACAATATGCTGTACCATAAACTAGTTCTTAACATATTTCAAGGGATTGAAATAATATTTAAAATGCTCTCTGATCATGGTAAAATTAAAAAATAAATGATCAAACCTGGGTCTCCTGCACTGCAGGCAGATTCTTTAACGTCTGAGCCACCGGAGGCCTCCTAAAATAAATAATAGGATACTGTCAATAGAAAATCTATCTTGGAAATTTTAAACATTTCTATTATTAATGAGTTAAAGGAAAAAATGGAATGAAAATTTGAAAAACTCAAATCATTTCATATCAACATTTGTGAGATGCAGTTAAAACTTTAAATTTATTTATAAAAAAGAAGAAAGGTTAAAAATAATTATTCAAGCATAATTTATGGGGAAAACTTGAAGGTTTTTTTTTGTGTGTGTATGTGTAAGATCAGGACCAAGGGAATAATGACCGTTATCATCTATCTTTAAACATCGTAGAGAAGTTTGGGTTGAAAAAGCAAGAAAATGCATATTAGGATAAGGATTAGAAATAAAGAAGTAAAACTCATTATTCTCAAACAACAGGATTCTTTATGCAGAAAAATATAAATCTACCAATAAATTATTAGGATACGTGATCTTAGCAAGGTTTTAATGAACAAATAATTTGAATATAACATTTAAGTAATTATACAGCTTACAAGAACATCAGCATACATCAAATTCCTACAAATAAATCTAACAAAAGCTATGAAAGAGCTCTACCCAGAAAACCATAAAATTTTCATTGAAAGGAAGTAATAGAGACCTAAATAGATGGAGATATATATTATGTTTATAAATTGGAAATCTCTACATTATATTAAAAAGAGGTGAATTCCCAAATTGATCTATAAATTCTCTGAATCCTCATTAAAATGACAGGTTTTATTTGTGTGCACCTGCGTGCTCATGCATGTATAAGTTGACAACCCAGTTCTAAAATTTATATGGAAATGCAATGGCCAAGAATAGTTATAAGATATTTGAAGAAAAAAAAAAGCTGGTGGAAGACCATGCTCTACTAGATATCAAGACTTATTCTAGAGCTACATGATTTTAAGGCACTAACGTAAATGAAAAAATTGATCAATTTGACTATGCAAAATCAAGTTCTTCTAGTCATTGAAAAACATCAATAAGACAGTGAAAATGATTGTTATGGAGTGTAGGGTGGGAGAAAGTATTTGTAGCATGTATAAATAAAAAAGATCCATTTGTAAGTCTATATATAGAATCCCCCTTCAATTCAACAAGAAATAATGGGAATCACTTAATAGAAAAATACGGGCAGACTTGAGCAGAGATTTCAAAATAGTAGGATACCCAAATGGTCAACAAACATATGAAAAGTGGCCCAACTCACTAATCATCAAGGAAATGTGAATGAATTAAAGTCATAATGAGATACCACTTCAAAACACCAATGAGCTAAAATTAAAAACACAATAATCAATGTTAGAAGAATATGGAGCAATAGGAAGTCGTATGTTAATGGTGACAATGTCAACATAAACATGAATAATACAACTACTTTGAAAAATGGAATAGCATTGATTAATTTAAGCATACACTTACCTTGTGACCCAGTCATTCCACTCACAGGTATATTATCAACATGCATCTGTGCATAAAAACATACACAAAATGTTTACATACAAAATGTCCATAACAGCATCACTGCCAGAACTAAAGATATGTCCTAAACATTGACTGAAAAGTTTTTTCCGTTAGTGAATACACTGTTGAATGAAGTTCCTGGTGAATACGAAAAAATGCCTGTTTTAGTTGTACTTAACACAGAACAAACTTTTTGACCAATCCAATATAATGTAATTTATCCACAATATGTGCATGTGTTAAGTTGCTTCAATCATGTCCAACTCTTTGTGACCCCAGGGACACAAAGGCTCCTCTGCCCATGATGTTCTCCAGACAATAATACTGGAGTAGGTTGCCATTTTCTTCTCCAGGGCATCTTCCTGACACAGGGATTGAACCCATGGCTCAAGTCTCTTACATTGGCAGGTGGGTTCTTTATCACTAGCGCCACATGACTAATGGCAGACTGGTATTAACCAGTCTCCCACTAATACCAACACCAACAGGCAGACCAACAGTGTCTGTTACAACAGTATTGCCCTATTTCTTGATCTCCTTCTTTTTTTTTTTTTTTCTTTTTGATGTGGACCATTTTAAAAGTCCTTATTGAATTTGTTAACAGCCCTGCTTCTGTTTTATGTTTTGTTTTTTTTTTGGCCACAAGACATGTGAGATCTTAGCTCCCTGAGCAGGGATCGAATCCACACCCCCTGCATTGGAAAGCAAAAAGTGTTAACCACTGGACCAGTAAGGAAATCTGTTTGATTTTCATTTCTGTAGTTACATATCCTTTCTCACTTATTATGCTTGAATTTTATCGAGCAAAGAAAATAAGTGACTCTAGTATAAGCAATCAAATGGATAAATTTTATTAAAATTATTTTTGAGTGAACAACTGAACACTTAAGATTACATAGTCTTTGATCTTATTTATGCAAAGCGCACAAGAGGCAACACACTCTGAGGTGTTTAAAGGTCAGGATAAAAGTCACTTTTGGTGATGAAAAAGACACATGATTGAAAGGGCATGAGGAAGATTTCTGGGATGCTGGTAATAATCTAATGTTTTATTTCTACACCATGGTAGTAGACAAAGGGGTGTTTGCTTTGGGAGAATTCACTGCACTCTACGCTTAAGATTTGTGAACATTTGTGTGTGTGTTCTATTTCAATAAAAATGGTAGGAGAGCAGCTTTCTTTGTACTGTCTCACTCTCAATGTCCTACATTATCTCACTCCTCAACTTTATTGCCAAATGTCTGGAAAGAATAATTTCTACTTGATTCTCTCTGTCTTAATCTCACTTATACTCTGCCCTGGCTTCTGCCCTAGTACTCAGAAAGGGTTTTCACCAAAGTCACCGATGACCTGCTAATTGCCAACTGTGTGTTTTCAGTCTGGTCCAGCTTGACCTCTCCACACCATGCGATGCAGCTGAGTTGCTTTCATTTGTACTCCTTTCTTCCCTTGACCTCTTCCTCATCCTTCTTTTTCTTTGTGGACTATTTCAGTTGTGTCCCTACCTCATTGGTTCACCTTCAAATGCTGTTTATCCACTTTCTTGGCCGTTAGTTTTGTGTTTTCTAGTTACACTTGTTCAGGGTCCTCTAAAATCAGACTTACAAATGGGCTGTAGACATGTTTTCTGTAACTCAAAGAAGTTTTTAGCAAATTATTAATTATTTGTTATTGTATAAATCTCAGCAGATTTTACATAAAATACCACATTTCTGGAATTAGAAAAATTAAAAACCCTGGGTAACCCTGGGATTCACCCTGTTGAGGGGGCAGAGATATTTTGGAAGTAAGTAGTAGGAGATTTTAGACCAACACAGAACCTACTTATCTCTATTTTTTAAAAATCATTTTACTGAAGAAGAGCTGATTTACAGTATTGGGTTAATTTCTGCATCTCTACTTTTTATAGTCTGTTTGGAGTACTTAGGACACTTCTCACCACTATAACATGTGTCTCCTTAGAGTATAGGTATTGGATTAAGTGGAGCTTCCCAGGTGGTTCAGTGGTAAAGAATCTGCCAGCTAATGTAAGAGATGTAGGACAATTGGGTTTAATCCCTGGGTCAGGAAGATCCCCTGAAGCAGGAAATGGCAACCCACTCCAGTATGTTTGCCTGGAAAATTCCATGGACAGAGGAGTCTGGTGGGCCCAAGTCCATGGGATCTCAAAGAATAGGACATGACGGAGCACTCATGCACTTTGAAATGGTGCAAAAAAATAAATAAAAAATATATCACATGGGAAACTTGTTCAAATGCTTCTGTTTCATCCCCAGGGAAAGCAATATGACTGGTATTGGGTGAAGTCCAGGAAAGAATATATTTAAAAAATCCCAGGTAACTGTGATGCAAATAGTCCATGGAAAATGGTTTAGGAGAGTTTTTTAACCTTATGTCCTGAACTCTCAGTTCTTGGTTATAAGTGCTTCACTCTGCTCTAGATGATACAGCTGTACAAACAAGTAGTCGTAATAAATATGCCCATTCTTTTACAAGTGGTTGACCAGTTTTCCCAGCACCACTTGTTAAAGAGATTGTCTTTAATCCATTGTATATTCTTGCTTCCTTTGTTGAAGATAAGGTGTCCATAGGGGTGTGGGTTTATCTCTGGGCTTTCTATTTTCTCTAACACCATTCACAAAAATAAACTCAAAATGGATTAAAGATCTAAATGTAAGACCAGAAACTATAAAACTCCTAGAGGAGAACATAGGCAAAACACTCTCCGACATAAATCACAGCAGGATCCTCTATGATCCACCTCCCAGAATACTGGAAATAAAAGCAAAAATAAACAAATGGGATCTAATTAAAATTAAAAGCTTCTGCACAACAAAGGAAACTATAAGCAAGGTGAAAAGACAGCCTTCGGAATGGGAGAAAATAATAGCAAATGAAGCAACTGACAAACAACTAATCTCAAAAATATACAAGCAACTTATGCAGCTCAATTCCAGAAAAATAAATGACTCAATCAAAAAATGGGCCAAAGAACTAAATAGACATTTCTCCAAAGAAGACATACGGATGGCTAACAGACACATGAAAAGATGCTCAATATCACTCATTATCAGAGAAATGCAAACCAAGACCACAGTGAGGTACCATTTCACACCAGTCAGAATGGCTGCTATCCAAAAGTCTACAAGCAATAAATGCTGGAGAGGGTGTGGAGAAAAGGGAACCCTCTTATACTGTTGGTGAGAATGCAAACTATTTCAGCCACTATGGAGAACAGTGTGGAGATTCCTTAAAAAACTGCAAATAGAACTGCCTTATGACCCAGCAATCCCACTTCTGGGCATACACACCAAGGAAACCAGAACTGAAAGAGACACGTGTACCCCAATGTTCATCATAGCACTGTTTATAATAGCCAGGACATGGAAACAACCTAGATGTCCATCAGCAGATGAATGGATAAGAAAGCTGTGGTACATATACACAGTGGAATATTACTCAGCTATTAAAAAGAACACATTTGGATCAGTTCTAATGAGGTGGATGAAACTGGAGCCGATTATACAGAGTGAAGTAAGCCAGAAAGAAAAACACCAATACAGTATACTAATGCATATATATGGAATTTAGAAAGATGGTAATGATAACCCTGTATGCGAGACAGCAAAAGAGATATCGATGTAAAGAACAGACTTTTGGACTCTGTGGGAGAGGGAGAGGGTGGGATGATTTAGGAAAATGGCATTGAAACATGTATACTACCATGTAAGAAACGAATTGCTAGTCTAGGTTCAATACAAGATACAGGATGCTTGGGGCTGATGCACTGGGATGACCCAGAGAGATGATATGGGGAGGGAGGTGGGAGGAGGGTTCAGGGTTTGGAACTCATGTGCACCTGCGGTGGATTCATGTCAATGTATGGCAAAACCAATACAGTATTGTTAAGTAAATAAATAAATAAATAAATAAATGCCCCATAAAGCTCCCCCTGCCAAAAAAAAGAATAAATAAATAAATAAGTATGCCTAATTGATTTTTCCTCCCAGGCAAGCTGAGGCTTGAAGTTCCCATCTCTGTGAAAGTCTATAGTCTGAATCGGGTGTAGAACACTGACCTTTTGATTGTTGGGTCAAGGAACTGTCTCACTGAGCAGGAAAACTGTTGAGTTAATCAATATAATTAGGCAGAGTTGTTGTTGTTGTTTATTTGCTAAGTAGTGTCCAACTCTTCAGGACCCTGTGGACTGTAGCCTACTAGGCTCCTTGGTCCATTGGATTTTCCCAGGCAAGAATACTGGAGTGAGTTGCCATTTCCTTCTTCAGGGGGTCTTCCTGACCCAGAGATCAAACCTGCATCTCCTGCCTTGGCAAGAAGATTCTTTACTGCTGAGCCATCAAGGAAGCCCAATTAGGCAGAGAGACAGTTATTAAGCCAGAGGACAAGGACAGGGAAATCACGGGTCAGTGGGAAGTTTTGGAAGAGGCATGAAGAGCTGGGCTTGTAGCATATCTTTGAGGCATGAGAAGGTGGCTTCCTTTGAAATAAAACTTTTGATATTAGCACAAGGGGCATAGCTAAATTGGTGAGTATCATAATGTGGTCAATGTCATTGTGTCTGTAAATGAGGCTCCATCAACTCCAGAGTCTGAAAATAGTCCTGAGTCATTTAATGAAACATTTAGGTCAGTATCACTTGTTTGTGGCATCTGTCTGGGTAGCAATGATGTCCAGCTGCTGAATAGGTTCCATGCTGTTTACTTGTAGCTACAGAGTTGAATCACTGATTTGGTCCAAATCAGTGATTTGGACTGAGTTGGATTCGATGAATCATTGAGGTATAAACAAAAAGGGAGCAGAAGGCTTGAGGGTGATGGTGAGTGATTTCAGAGCTAGACCATGGGTTCAATGCTTAATAGTGAAACGAGAAGTTATTTGACAAGGAATGAAACTATCAAGAAACTGATGGACTTGGCAACGTTAGAGAACAGGTAGGTAGAAATGAGAGAAAATGACGACTTGATGAAGGGAAATTGTAGTAAAAGAGTTTTTGGTGATTAAAATCTCAAAAACAATTCATTTAGGGTAATGGTGATATTTCAGAATGTTGCTGAAATGAGGTAGGGTTGAAGGTCTTTAGCATGAGAAGATTAAGGAACTATAAAGTAAGAAAAACAGTGTTTGTGACATAAATGTATTTCTACATGTAAATATCAGAAAAAAGAAGATGTTTCTTCTTTTTTTAAAAATGGTTTATTCCTGCTGTTGCATTAGTTCACCTATACTCTGACTAATGGTCATTGTCAATTTGATGAAAATCCTTTGCATTTTTTAATCTCTTTTTTTAAAATCAAATTTTTATTCCCTGAAGAGATGACAGGAAGAAAAGCAGTTCAGTCTAAATAAATAAATGAATGGTAAGATAACATGGATAATACTGTGGAATTCCACAGTTTTCAAGATATGTTTTACAGAAATCACTCCACTTATTAGAACAACTCATTATGTAGACTGGGAAGAAATTATCATCTACTTTTAAGAGACAAAGAACATAAGAAGATAAACTGAAGGTAGCAAATTAATAAGTGACAGAAGTCACTTTAGAATCCCTGCACCTCTGTTTTATTTTTAATATTTTAGATACTTTTAAATTAATGAAGTTGTTGAGGATGCATTTAGTGTTGCTATATTTTCTTGCTTTACAATTATCACTTTGACATCATTTTCCCATTAATGCTCACTAGAAAATTAAGTTATTCAAAGTCATCAAACAGATAATCCAACTTACATACTCACTATTGAAAAAAAGCAAGAAGACTTTTATTTTCAGTCTTGTGTAGCTTAGTTTTACAGGATATAAGTAATTATCTAATAGAATTTATAGGACTCTGGGTTCTGTCACCTTTTGGATTTTTGGTGGAAATAACATAGTATATATCTAGTTGATGTGTATGTGTGTGGATGAATTCTCATATACACGCGGACCTCTAATTGCTTATATAAGACACGACTATCAAGAGCCACTTCTGGGACTTCCATGGCAGTCCAGTGGTTCAGACTTCACTTTTCAATGCAGGGGGTGTGGGTTCGATCCCTGATCGGGGAGCTAAGGTCCTCTATGCTTCAAGGCCAAAAAAAGCAAAACATGAAACAGAAGCAATATTGCAACAAATTCAATAAAGATCCTTTGAAAAACAGCCACTTCTAAAATCTTCTATCTGTATTTGACGTTTCAATCCTCATTTTTTGGTAAAGTTTAATACAAGAGTGCTCTTCATTGACTATTTCTAAAAGGAAAATTTTCTATATGAGTGCAGGTCTCAAGAATGAATTGCAAAGGGAGAAAGGTCAAAATGCCTGAGCTGTTCTCATTCTCTCAATACACTCATGTCTATTTTCCCAGCTTTCTTTTCTGTGGAATATACCCCAGAAGAACAAGATGTGAGGGAAAGGAGGCAAAATCTCTACTCAGAAAAAGGGTTTCAGTGTAGTACCTAGCACTTCTTAGCCCTATACCTACAAGCTTCATAGTTACAGTACTCAGTTTCCACATCTATAGAATGGATCATATAAGAAAAGGTACGTGGGAGCATTTTGTAAAATATAAAGCACTTTAAAATAACATGTTTGATGAGGTGGAAGACACACGACCATGGAGTCAGACCTACTGCGTTACCTGCAGCAAATCACTTATTCGCTCTGAATCTTAATTGCTCCTCTGCAAAATACAGATAACACACTGTTAAACATTGCTTTGATAAACTTGGGTTCAAAAATCAAATCATGTGTAGCATCTGTATTTCCATTTATAAATGATACATTTAAACATTTTAAATATGATACATTTTTTAAAACTTGTTTTTAATTGACCCATTTATAAATGATACATTTTAACCTACAGAACAGGGAACAAAAAACCTTGCACAGTGCCTAGGCTTTCTTACAGAGTAAAACACATTTTTTTTCCACAGAAAATTCTGCTAGAATGCTATAGTCACTATAGAATGCTGCTGCTGCTGCTGCTTAGTTGCCTCAGTCGTGCCCGACTCTGTGCGACCCCAGAGATGGCAGCCCACCAGGCTCCCCCGTCCCTGGGATTCTCCAGACAAGAACACTGGAGTGGGTTGCCATTTCCTTCTCCAATGCATGAAAGTGAAAAGTGAAAGTGAAGTCGCTCAGTCGTGTCCGACTCCCAGCGACCCCATGGACTGCAGCCCACCAGGCTCCTCCGTCCATGGGATTTACCAGGCAAGAGTACTGGAGTGGGGTGCTATGGTCATATTTTAAAACGTTTTAATAATGCACAGATAAATGGGCAATATCTATCTGATTGAATATGCACAAGGTGTATAATAACCTTCCCACCCAATTTTTCTCTTTGTATAAATTGGTAGTTTTTGTTTCTAGTTATTAATACAGGTAATTTTTTAAAGGAAACATACAGGTCTTGGTAAACATAGAAATGCTATTAGAATTGAATACAAGGAGGTTCAGAAGCCAGAGTGCAACCTGACTTTGAACCAGCTTTTGACCTTGAAGAAAGAAGTGACATGAAATGTAATCAGATATGATAAAAACACAGAATTCAGTAAAACTGGTTTGCATGGTTCCAAAAGGGACAGGAACATCACCTTTTTTTTTCCAGCTTACAAACAATTTTCAGTGCAGTGGTGAAGATGGCAAGTTTCTAATTCCGTCATGGTGTGTCAGTTACTCCCTAACATATGTGATCTCCTGTCTTCCACCCATTCCCCACTTTGCTGTCAGAGAGATCTTTATGAAATGAATCCCCCTTTTAGATCCATCAATGATTCTCCACTGCCCTCAGGATAGAATTCATATTTCACATCAGGGTCCCTGTCTTCCTCTCTGCTTTCATCTTCTCTTGAGATTCTATTCATGTTCCTCCAGTTATAATAACACACCAGCAACTAACCACAGCTTTGTTCCTTTACACAGGTTTCTCTTTCCACCAACTCTTTCTCACCCTTCCCACCTTCTGAATATCCCTCCTTGACCTTTTTCTATTTAAGTTTTATTCCTCTACATTCCCATACTATCATATGCTTATCTTGATCTTGCAGTTTATATTATCCTATCATATTTAGTACTTATTTCAACTACTAGAGAGTTTATGTTTTTAGTACTGAAAATTTGTTCCTTTTATAGATCCTTGATGTCAAACACAGTTTAGGAAACAGAGTAGGCACTGCAAACATTTGCTGAATGAATGAATAAAGGCAATGGGCATTGTTGTTATTGGTATTTCGTTGCTAAGTCTGACTCTTTTGCAACCCCATGGACTGTACCCCACCAGGTTTCTCTGTCCATGGGATTTCCCAGGCAAGTTTACTGGAGTGAGTTACCATTTCCTTTTCTAGGGGATCTTCCCAAACCAGAGATCGAACCCGTGTCTCCTGCTTGGCAGGTGATTCATTACCACTGAGTCACCTGATCAAGGACAAACACTGGGATATATTCTTGGGTTGCATCTACTAAATCTCTAGCTAATTACTAACATTTGGAAGTTTAGAATGTGAATATACAACATTCCCTTTTTAGAAAAATGTGAAGAGGAAAATCAGCGGGAGTCCTCTTTCTAGCCAACTGTCCGAGGTTAGAGAGTTACTTTGAGATTTGTGAAGGTTGTATACTTGTAGGCGAAGGAGGTAACTGGAATGAAGTCCCTACCAGTCTTTCCTTTTAGGGGAAACACAGATTTAGTTTTCCCATTTCTTCTCCTCCTCCGAGGCATTGGCTAGCCCACCCCTGAGATTAAACCAAATACTGGATGGCCTTGATGAAGCCCGTGAGGAGATAAGCACAGCTTTTCAGGACAGATGATTCATTGCCTCACACTTCACCCATTCTGCACTGAGGATAATAGTATAGGCTGCCTCCTAGAGATGCTGCGAGGATTAAGGAGCTCAGAGAGATAATAAACACAAAAGAGCGTTGAACAGTTGCTTCAGGATTCCGTCTGAGAAGCAGAGGGAGATTCTCTTTAAATGCTCCTTATTTACCCATCCTTCATCTCCAGAGCATGTTCTGAATGTGCAGATTTCAAAGGGCAGATGGAAGAGGTGGGGTGCCAATCCTTGGGGCTTTATTTTCTGGTTTGTTCTACAATGCCATGGCCAATTTCTGTAGGTTTATTCAAGCCAATGACATTTTCTGAGTCCCTGTTGCACTGGACTCCACAGACATGGAAGCCAGATAAGCAGCCCCCGATGCTTCTTTAAAGGAAAGTTTGTTGGACCAACAAAGCCATGATAACCCCATAGCAAAGGACACGGGAGCTGTCCCACTTTTGAAGATCTGGTTTAGGATTATCCATTTGGTGGACTTTGAGGGGAACATTTTAGAGATCAAAGTGCCTTGGACAAAATACACAACTGGAAAAATAACCACTGAACCAAGTTAAATAACTTGAACTGAAGTCCTGTACTTTTCCTCAAATATCTAGATATATTCACTGCTCTTTTCTCAAACTGTATGAAGATGTGTTTGGGGCTGCATGCTGGTGCCCATACTGTCGCATTCTGGTAACTGATGGTAACAAACAATGGACATATATCTACAGAATATCAGCAAGAACAAAAGAGATCTGAATTAGTTGTAGGAAGTGTTTGGGGTTGAATTTTAATAGTATCTGTTAAATACTTGTGTGTGTGTGCGTGTTAGTCTGCCCAGTCTGTGGGGTTGCAAAGAGTCAGACACACACACACACACACAAGTGGTTAACAGGCTTCACAGAGATACATGAAATATTCTTATCTAGGTATAAAGGCTAAATGGATAGAACTAGAATTCTGAAGAAATCTCAGGAGATTACACAAAAGTATTCTTCTATAAAATAATATTATTTTTCTATGAAAAAAGTTCATAATTCATTGATTTTTTTTTACAATAGAGCCCAATTTCAATTAGTTATCTTTTTTCTGAAATTAAAATTTATGGTAACTGTTTGGAAACAGCTGTGGGATTCCTATGACCTACACTTTTTCTAGGGAAGTTTCCTTTTTTTCTGTGAACGAAAAAGCAATTTTGCTCCATATTTTTAATCATGCAATAGGACATCAAGCACATTAGAAGACACAAGTCTTATGTAACTCTTGCTCTGGTTTAGTCAGCCAGTTGTGTCTGTTTTGCGACCCCATGGACCGCAGCCCGCCAGGCTCCTTTGTCCATGGGATTTTCCAGGCAAGAATACTGGAGTGAGTTGCCATTCCCTTCAGGGGATCTTCCTCACCCAGGGACTGAACCTACATCGCCTTCATTTGCAGGCAGGTTCTTTACTGTTGAGCCACCAGGGAAGCTTATGTAATTCTTATATTTTACTTATTTGAATGCTGATTTAGTAAAATTTGTAATATTTTAGGCTCTATACTTGAGACAATGCATTTGTACTTTGGCTAACGATTTTCTTAATAATTCTTTATTCACACAGTTGGTGGTCTTGAGGTTAGCAAGACAGCTCACTGGATGTACAGAATTAAAAGAATATCAGGGTCATTTCAAAAACTGAAAAAAAACTAATCCTTAATTTGGTTCCAGTGATTTTCTTCAGGAAATCCAGTGATTTCATTCAGGATTCTGTAGAACTTTCTTAGAAAATATTTCATTATATCTCTGTTTCACTGAATATCTTGCCTCAAAACATTTTTAAAGCACATTCAAATTTACATAGTTTTATAAAAATAAATTGTACACTTCTGCTTTTTCAATATTGAAACATCCTCTTTACTTCACAGTTTGTTTCTAGTGTAACTATTTTACCATTTCGATGGATAACTTTATCTTTTTGTTTCACAGAACTTCTTTTGAACTTCAGAGTTATTTTGGACTCAGCATGTGGCCCATTTCAACTATTTTGATGTCTTGATTTTAGAGCAAGGTGACCCATGCTCTGTACTTTCTATGGGCAAATGTATACTTACTTTTTATTACAGTGATTCTACCTTTGATTTATGACACTTTTTTTTTGAATTTTTAGTAATTTAACTCAGTATCTCTCTGCAATTCCATGTTGGGCTGAAGGCTAAATGGATAAGATTTGCAGCAACCTCTCATATGTGTTTCTAATGAGCATGCTGCCACACCTTTCCAGTAAGCATTTATTTCCAACTTTATATTCTTTACTTGAAAGCTCATTATTTTGCATTTACATATAGGGAAATATATGTAATTTGTTGTCTATTAGCACAGACACGTCAATGTTCTCAGTCTTGATGTATCCCTCACAATCTTACTCATCCTTGCTTTTCTAGTCTTTTGAAAATAATCTGCAAACAAGCAGAGTGAAAGAGTGGTGAATCCTATCTAGTCTAGTTTATATCTTTTTGTTTGTTTGTTTTGCAAATACAGATGGATTCTGAAGAAATTTAATAGAAGGAGAGGAAATAATGATGAGACTGACTTGCTTCCTGGGCCCTTTGACTCTGACATGAACACCATTGTTTTACTGCACATCATGATGGTAATAGCAGTAGAGCAATGTACGGCCGTAGCTAAAAGTAATTGTCCACTGTGACCTTCCCAATTATCTTGCTGCCTAAAAAATACAAAGGAACTATGATTATACATAGCAATGAATGGATTCAAAGAGTTCTATGCGGTTTTAAGCTGTGTTGATAGCGGTAGCATGTAAGGAATTATTTTTTTAATGTTCATTCATTCATTTAATAAGCACCTACTGAGTTTGAGTGAACTCCGGGAGATGGTGATGGACAGGGAGGCCTGGCGTGATGAGATTCATGGGGTTGCAAAGAGTCGGACACAACTGAGTGACTGAACTGAACTGAACTGAATGTCAAGTACTCATGAACTTTTTTTTTTTTTTAACATTTTGTCTGTGCTGCATGGCATGTGGGATCTTAGTTCCCTGACCAGAGATAGAACATGTGCCCCTCTATCATCAGCACAAAGTCTTAACCACTGGACCACCAGGGAGGTCTCCCTGTAAGAAATTATTGAATCAAGTAATGGAATGAATAAAAATGAATGAGATCCTTAAAAATAATACTGAAGGAAAGGGTTCATTAGGTCTTGAGCTGTAAGGTCTACTTATTCAGATTATTTTGTAAATGTGATAATCTGCATAAGGAGTGCTATAGATGTGGGGATTCATTGCTATTATGTGCTGTTATAGCCAGAGAATCAAGAATGTCTATGTCCTTTCAAATCAACAATCCTTTCTAAAGGATTTACCCCCACAGTAACCAGCAGCAGACGAAGTATGAAGGTAACTTTTCATGGCTTCGTGTGTGTCTAATGATTTAGCGAAGAGTTTCTGTTAACATTGGATTGGAGGGTATTCCTTGAGTGTCAGGATTTAAGTGGGGGCTCAGTAAAAAGATCTCATCCCCATATTCTGAATTCTGGAGCCAATCTCTGGAAGCAGAAAAGGAGTGAAGGGAAAGAAACAAAAGAAAAAGGAAGAGACTTTGTGTCTAAGAACCCATCCCACTCCCTGGAGTGGAACAGAGAGAGGCTTCCTGAATGGGCCCCAGGAGGTAGGGCCCTCCCTGCCACTGGCTACCGCAAAGGTAGGAAAGGAGACTTTTGCAAAAAAGGGAAAACAGAGTGTGTATTTTTGTGTGTTTTAAGGCATGATGATCCCACATCATCCAATGAATTGTCCTGGGAATCAGAATAATTAAATAAAAATTCCTTTTATTTTTCCAGTATAACCCTCCAAAGTGGAAGCTCGCTGGTATGAGGCTATGCTCCAACATTCCCTAGTTGATTGATGAATGAAGAGGGAAACATTTACGTTCTGGGAAGGGACAGGTAAAACATTCCCTGGTGGTCTAGTAGTTAAGACATTGCCTTCCAATGCATGGGGTGCAAGTTCAATCCCTAATCAGGGAGCTAAAATCCCCCATGCTTGGGGCCCAAAAAGCCAAAACATAAGACAAAAAAGTCTTTACAAAAAATGGTAGGAGCTAACCAGATGATAAAATGGGAAAGGACATTTCAGAGCAAAAGGACAGATGCACAAAATCACCATTTGTTTTTCTTACTGTGGAACTAAAAGAGGTTTGATTTGGTTGGACCATATAGTGGGGCAATCACATATCAGCTGTGTCCTGGGTGGTGTACAGAGCCTCCTCTCAGACTGATTTTAGAACCCCCATCATGACTAAATATACCCCTTTCAGAACTCTTTTCTATTCTCAACAATCTTACTGTATCACTTTTATGAGGCAGTTTCATCCTGGGTGTAATTTTGGAAAAGTTATTGAAACTCTGTGTCTTGGTCCACCCATGTGCCAACTAGGAATATACAATAGATACTTCACAGGCTTGTTGGAGCATACATGGAATTATGTCTATGAAGAGCTTTGCAAGCTGGAAAGTATAATACAAAATTGTGATTATTAAGTAGATGAGATCTCTGTCATGTCTTATATTTTGTACCATAGAGCCAAAATTTTAAAAACAAATATTCAGTTCAGGTCAGTTCAGTCTCTCAGTCGTGTCTGACTGTCTGTGATCCCATGGACTGCTGCACACCAAGCCTCCCTGTCTATCACCAACTCCTGGAGTTCACTCAAACTCACGTCCATCAAGTCAGTGATGCCATCCAAACATCTCATCCTCTGTCATCCCCTTCTCCTCATACATTCAGTCTTTCCCAGCATCAGGGTCTTTTCCAATGAGTCAGTTCTTCACATCAAGTAGCCAGAGAATTGGAGTTTCAGCTTCAGCATGTCTTTCCAATGAGTATTCAGGACTGATTTTATTTAGGATGGACTGGTTGGATCTCCTTGCAGTCCAAGAGATGCTCAAGATGCTCAACTCCAACACCACAGTTCAAAAGCATCAATTCTTCAGTGCTCAGCTTTCTTTATAGTCCAACTCTCACATCCATACATGCCTACTGGAGAAACCATCAGTCAGTTCAGTTCAGTCGCTCAGTCGTGTCTGACTCTTTGCGACCCCATGAATCGCAACACGCCAGGCCTCCCTGTCCATCACCAACTCCCGGAGTTCACTCAGACTCACGTCCATCAAGTCAGTGATGCCATCCAGCCATCTCATCCTCAGTCGTCCCCTTCTCCTCCTGCCCCAATCCCTCCCAGCATCAGAGTTTTTTTCTGATGAGTCCACTCTTCGCATGAGGTGGCCAAAGTACTGGAGTTTCAGCTTTAGCATCATTCCTTCCAAAGAAATCCCAGAGCAGATCTCCTTCAGAATGGACTGGTTGGATCTCCTTGCAGTGCAAGGGACTCTCAAGAGTCTTCTCCAACACCACAGTTCAAAAGCATCAATTCTTCGGCGCTCAGCCTTCTTCACAGTCCAACTCTCACATCCATACATGACCACAGGAAAAACCATAGCCTTGACTAGACGGACCTTAGTTAGCAAAGTAATGTCTCTGGTTTTGAATATGCTATCTAGGTTGGTCATAACTTTTCTTCCAAGGAGTAAGTGTCTTTTAATTTCATGGCTATAGTCACCATCTGCAGTGATTTTGGAGCCCCAAAAAATAAAGTCTGACACTGTTTCCACTGTTTCCCCATCTATTTCCCATGCAGTGATGGGACCAGATGCCATGATCTTCGTTTTCTGAATGTTGAGCTTTAAGCCAACTTTTTCACTCTCCTCTTTCACTTTCATCAAGAGCCTTTTTGTTCCTCTTCACTTTCTGCCATAAGGGTGGTGTCATCTGCATATCTGAGAAAAAAAAAAGATGCAATATTCAATAAATACAAGTCACTTAATCTTCTTATGTAAAGTACTTCTTTTCCATAAAGTTCAACTCGATAAAAGTGGTTATATTTAAGAAAAAATCTAAAGCACAGATGTCAGATACATGGTACATGGGGCTTAATTCCTCAGTTGTGTTTCCAAGGCAGATCACTAATTGATAATGCTTTTTCCATTGTGCCAGGATGGAGCCTCAATATTCTTCTCACCATTCCAAGTAGCTAAAACTGATAAGTAAAAGTTGACCCTTGAAATCTATTATTATTTTTACTGGATTAAAGCTAGGAGAAGGCAGGGCACCTTTTTTCTCCCTGCAAGTCATCCTTGAAAATAACTAATTCAGAGAGAAAAAGCTCCATCTTAAAACATATTTAGGGATGAGAAAGTGAAAATTGTGAAGTGAGTTTTCCTAATGAAACAAGAGAGATACTTTTAAAAATTGGGGGTACTTTTGGTATCTCAGATTATTGATTGCTTAATTTCCTTCAAATGCAACATGATTTCATATCAATTGTGTTAGTTTTAAAGTGATGATTACAAAATGACTAGGTGTGTGCCAAACAATAAATATAAATTCAAGTAAAAATATCCTTGAATAGCTCAGAACAATTTTGTGAATGGAGTCTAGAATACAGGCAAATGCATTAAAATGCCATAAGCATGTATACACATAGTTATCAAGCCACTGTTGGATACTATCTTCATGCATCATTTTGATGCTGCTTAATGTAGGATATGCTGAAAAGCTATTATTTAGTCTTTTCAAAAATACCTAGTAAATAACCTTCTGCCCAATTACACTTTTCCTTAAGATTCAAACACTAAGGCCTTAAAGATGCATAATGGTTTTCTTCTGAATGTGTAGCAAAATATTTAAAAAAAAATGCTGCTTTTAAGCTGGTAAATACTTGATAACAGACACATTTAGAATGGATAAGTGTGGACCAGGATAAATGAAACATGCTGTGAAAAGGAACATTCTTAGATTTATGCAAAGGTTCTGCAATGGAGGGGATAAAGATGAGGGTGTGAGTAAAGTGGACATTTGCACTGATGCTGATGTGGGTCTCACCTTCTTGTAAGAGGAACACAATGTGCCCAGTAAGCAAACTGCAGTGTTAACCATTCTGAGCGATGAGAAGCAAAAGGCATAGGCCATTCCCTCAGCCTCTCAGTGCCACGAAGACCTGGCCTCAGGTGACTTTTCTTCCCTTCATAGCAGAAGATCCTCCCACTCTGCTTTACCTCCTGAAGGATGATTTATTTTGCTGAACCAGGGGACAGAATTATGGCAGTAAGATGTGAAGACCAAGTGAGGAACAAAACTACTTACCGCCATCTTGTTTGGAAATGGCAACCCACTCCAGCATTCTTGCCTGGAGAATCCCATGGACAGAGGAGCCTGGTGGGCTACAGTCCATGGGGTCACAAAGAGTCGGACACGACTGAGTGACTTCACTTTCACTTATTTGCAAGAAGCTATATTTGAATAGCTATGTGGGTGAAAAAGGCCTCTCTCTCTGGGATTTTAACCAACATGCGACATAACACTGGATTCAGTTACACTCCATAATTAAAGGTATGTTTTAGATACCTTTTCATCTGTGGCCCAGAACAGAGATACACTTGCTCCAGTGACCCAGTTCTTTCAGTTTTATTCATTTAATATATGCAGTGCAGAGGGTTAGAGACTCAACCCAGCGAGATGCCAGTTTTTCCTTGGCTAGACAATTGGAAATAGACAGAGAACCGATAACTCTGCACACTCAGATGTCCTGGGGGGAGATGTCAGTTCAGATCAGATCGAAAGGGCAACCTTGTAGAAAGAGAACAGAAAAATACTCATCCCAGCCTCTATCAAGTGTTCATCAGATCTTTCAATTTTGTAGCAAGAATACTGATATATTATATCTCACATATAGCCATTTATTAAGTAGGTAAATAAAGAATAAGCAGGCATGGACTATGAAAAATTACAAGGAAAACATCTCATGACTTTTGGGATTTAATTTTAACCTAGTTAGTCTCCCCATGATAACAAAAGGGGAGGCGATAGAAACTTCTAGTTAAATATTTCAGCATCAGAGTTGGAGAGACAGGCTTGATCAAGTGCCAGTTCTCCCACTTACTGGTTACATAATATCAAGGTGTTCTTCTAGCCTAAGAGGATAATAAGAGAGCCTATCACACCAGCTCTCCTGGGAGATAAACTGACATAGCACTTTCAATGTATGTATTATATTTCTTTACATGTGCATTTTCTGAAAATAACTTATGTGTAATGTAAGATATGTAAGGTGTGGCAGCTAACATTTATCTTTTAGCCATTCAATCAAATACATAGACACAGGTTGAGTGTGTTACACATGGATGGATATAAAAACAGGAAATTATTTAAGCATCTTTAAACATCTGAACTCAGTGTCTTTGTTTATTTATCAAGATATTTATAACACTAGAGGCTGGACTTTCGTACATAGAGTCATGAATCTGAACAGTGGCACAAGGCATTGACTCCATGACAATTACATAACCTTAAACTTCTCAACACACAACCAGCAAAGTGTCTATGTTCAAGGAGAAACGTTTTCTAGGTGTCAGCTTCTCGAGGCTGTGGCTCCAAAGGAGGTCACTGCCCTGAGTAATGAGAACAGTTGGGTATCTCTCCCCTTCTCCATCGCCTGAAGGTCAACAGCCATCTGGTCTAACTCATGCTGGCTTTCCAATTGAGAATGAAAACAGATTTTCTATCATGTCCAAGAACAAAGGGCAGGGCTGAATCATGGGAAATGTAGATGACACAGTTGCCTTCATCCAGGCAGAGTGTGTGTCTCAATTTTCTGTAATTCATTCATGGGCAGTGTCCTGTGATTCAGAGGCAGAAGCATAAGGGGTATTGGAAAGAGGGGGAAAATGAGCCATATACCAGCATCCCCTTGGAATGATAATGCAGCTATGAAAATGAGGAGTCTCTTTGGTTAATCCAAGTACTTTCTGTCAAGTACAGAGAATACCCACCAATCAAAGAGCTGCCTACTCTTTGCAAATACAAAACAGAAGTTACGTACTTCAGCATTCTATGTTATGAACCTTTCCTTTTGCCTTTGCATAAAAGAAATATGACACCCCAAAAAGGGCACTGACCAACAGATTAAGATCACTTACTATGAGTGTACTTTATTTTTTTGGCAGGCCATGTGCTAATGCAGCTGTCACCCATTTTCTTTTTTCCCTGACTGGTTAACAAATATTATCTGATGATATTACTGTCCAATTTTCTTATACCCAAAATTATTAACATTGGAAAAAAAGCTGAGTTTGGGTAAGATGCCTTATCCCTGTTAAATATTTCAGACACATTACAGAGTTCCATGTACTTGGTGAAACATTTAAAATAAATATCCAAGTGCCAAATACCTTGTTCTTTCCAATTTATTTGAGGGCTATTAAATATGTTATAATTAATTTCATATGCTGTATTAAGACATTCCATTTATATGCTCAAAACTACAGGGGTCTCCATAACAGCCCTGAGTGATTCCATTTTGCAGCACAAGGGATATTGTTAATGTTCAAAGATTAGAAAATGCACCCTCTTTGATCTTTGCTCCTTATTGAAAGGCAGCATTCAGACATCAGGAATGCATTTTCCTCCAAGTAGTTGATTTCTCCTAGAGGAAGATATGATTAAATAGAATACTCCAGACTTAATAAGGTAACAAAAGAACTGGCAATTTCTTTTTAGCTCCCCCTGTTCTCGCTTCCCAGAGCTGTTTGCCTTGGGATCGAGAAACTAGATAGAACAAATTGCTGACCTCATAACAGTCACGTGAGTTATTCTGGTCATGCCAGTTTTGAAAAAGAACATGAGCCAGAGGCAGAAAAACTTTGCTGAGTGGGCATTCTGTACCGTTTATTTTAATAGAGGTGTATTAGTCACTCAGTACTGTCCAATTCTTTGTGACCCAATGGACTGTAGCCCATCAGGCTCCTCTGTCCATGGAATTCTCCAGACAAGAATACACGAGTAGGTAGCCATTCCCTTCTCCAGCAGATCTTCCCAACCCAGGGATAGAACCCAGGTCTCCTACATGGCAAACAGATTCTTTACTGTCTGAATCGATGGCTCAGTGTATATTATAGATTGGGTATCTGGTCAAATGCGTCTTCAAAATGACTGGATTCTTGCAAGTAACAAAACTAGAGGTTTAGAAAGGAAGTTTCCATAGCTACTGCCCGCATTTCTTCAAATCTCTCCTTGTTTGCAGCCCTTTTTCCATAACCCTTGATTCTTGTAGTCATTAGCTCATGGAGCTATTGCCTGGTGTAAGGGTAAGCATTAGAGTTTTGCTTATATTCACAACTTCTTTTCTTGGGGATTACAGTTCACTGATAAGACATCACAGATAGATATTTAGAGTCCTAAGCTAAAGTTTCGACAAATCTAATGCATCATTCCCCTTTACAATAAGCTTTGCCTAATTGCCTGGCCCATGCAACCACAGTGAATCCTTTGGGTTCTCCTGGTAGTTCAGCAGTAAAGAATCTGCCTGCCCATGTAGAAGATATAGGTTTGGTCCCTGGGTAGGGAAAATCCCCTGGGAAAGGAAATGGCCACCCATTCCAGTATTCTTTCCTGGGAAATCCCATGGACATGGAGCCTGACAGGCTAAAGTCCATGAGGTTGCAAATAGTGGGATGCGACTTAGTGACTAAACAACAACAATTTCAAAACACATTTCTATTTTTATTAATACCTGTGAAAAAGACAAGATAGCAGATAGCTGTAGCCAGGCTCTCTCCCATAAGTCTTTTCAAGTATCACTAGATTGTCCCAGTGGCCTCACTTTACTCTGCCTTCCATTGTATCTTCTAGAATGGTTATACCACTGCTGCTGCTGCTAAGTTGCTTCAGTCGTGTCCGACTCTGTGCAACCCCAGAGACGGCAGCCCACCAGGCTCCCCCGTCCCTGGGATTCTCCAGGCAAGAACACTGGAGTGGGTTGCCATTTCCTTCTCCAATGCAGGAAAGTGAAAAGTGAAAGTGAAGTCGCTCAGTCGTGTCCGACTCTTAGCGACCCCACGGACTGCAGCCTACCAGGCTCCTCCATCCATAGGATTTTCCAGGCAAGAGTACTGGAGTGGGGTGCCATTGCCTTCTCTGAGAATGGTTATAGCTCAGAAAATATTCAGCAGCTTTCCATTGCCCTTAGGATGAGGACAAACAGCTTGAATGTGACCTTCCAAGCCAGGCATGATCTGGCCCCTGGGGGCCACTGTAGCCTCCTCTTAGGCTCAATGCCCTCCAGCTACATTGTTTTTCTCTCAGTTACTCCTATGTGCCTGACCCTAATCAATCCAAATGACATGGCCAAACCCAAGTACAAGTAGCTGGATCCAGGGCTGTATGTCTGTGTTCAGTCCTGTCTGACTGTTTGCTAGCCCATGGACTGTAGCCTGCCAGACTCCTCTGTTCATGGAATTCTCCAGGCAAGCATACTGGAGTGGATTGCCATTTCCTTCTCCAAGGGGTCTTCCTGGACCCAGGGATTGAACTTGCATTTCTTACGTCTCCTGCATTGGCAGGCAGGATCTTTACACTAGCACCACCTGGGAAACCCACTATGTGCCTGGGTTGTTGCAAATTCTCTTTCCTCCACAAAGAACAAAACCTTCTGAGCTTGGGTACAAGGCCTCCTGAAATTTGTGAAACAGCACTTAATCATTTGTCTTGTATATATTCCCAAGAAGAGATCAGAATCTAAGCGTGGTCTCCACATCTGTGGACCACTCTGCTTCTAAATTCCTTTGTTCTAGATTTGGTCTCCTGAGTTGATGCTATGAACGGCATGACAAAATTGCAAAAACTTGGTTAATGTTGTAAATCACTTGCTGCTGGAATTTTACTCAATAGAAAAAAGAATGCAAAAAACTTAATAACATATTAATCTAAAAATTTGAGTTCATTGCAGAAATGTAATTTTTCAGATTTTTTTTAGTAAAATTTCAATTTAACAAATATTTACTGAGGATTTTCCCCAAGTAAGGACGTTCAGAAATTCTTTGGTAATGATTAGAATTTTTAAAGCATTCTATTTCAGCAGTATTTACTTTCATTTGTGATTTCTCTCTCACTGACATCAGTATCAGTGCTATCTCTCTATTAGTAGATGAGAACACAGAATGAATATTACTTGATCACTACCCTAATTTTTGGCTTCTGGGGAGCACTAGTGATAAAGAAACCACCTGTCACTGCAGGAGACACAAGAGACACGGGTTCTATCCCTTGTTCAGGAAGATCCCCTGGAGAAGGAAACCCACTCCAGTGTTTTTGCCTGGAGAATCCCATGGACAGAGGAATCTGGCGGGCTATAGTCCATGGGATCACAAACAGTCAGACATGATTGATGATTTACACACACACACACCCCCTAATTTTCAAGTCCAATTATGTATGTGCTTTTTAAACCTTTGTGTATATCATATTTCCTAACACCCCACCATCCAAAGTAAATCTAATGGCTAAGCTTAGAGGCAGAGTGGGAGAACACTGGAAGGTTATGTGACAAATGTATAGATACAGAGTGTGTTACGGGCTGAATTGTGTCCCCCCCTCCCCACAATTCATTGACACCCTAACCCTAGTACCTTTATTTGGAGACAGAGTTTTATCGAGGTGAAGAAGTGCATGAGGCCCTTAGGGTGGGCCTTAGTCCAATCTCACTGGTGTTCTCATGAGAAAAGGAAATTTGGATATACAAAGGGACACCACGGGTTCATGCACATAGAGAAATTATTCAAGGACAAGAAAAGAAGGCAGCCATCTGCAAGACAAGGAGAAAAGCCTCAAGAGAAACCAAACCTGCCAACACCTTTATCAGGGACTTTTAGGCTCTAGAACTGTGAGAAAATAAAATTCTAATGTTTAAGCCCCCCATTTTTTTTATGGCAGCCATGGCAAATTAATGTAGGGAGAGATGCTAAAGATGATGAGAAAGATAAACCCTTTGTTTTTGCAATATATTACAAATAGATAAAAATCCATGTACTCTTAGACCCTAAATTCCAGAGTTGAGAAACAAACAATACACATAATAAAAACAATGAATTATATAACAGATGAGAAGGGGACAAATGTTATAGAAAAATGAAAGCTGCTTGGGGTTAAAGGATCAGCAGTGCTGGAGACAGAGGGAAGCAGTCTGCACTATTAATTGGATAGTCAGGGTGAGCATCTCTGAGAAGGAAAAAATGAATGAGCCCTTGAAAGATGACTTCCTTCAAGGGAGCCAATCCCCAGTCTATCTGGGGAGAGTGTGCCAACAGAGACTAGAAGAGCACAGAAGCTCTGAGCTGGAGGTCCCTGGAAATTTGGAGGCACAGCAAGAAGCCAAGGTGGATGAGAATTGTAGGAGATGAGTCAGAGGCTGAACAGAGGCTAGCCTGCATGGAACCATGTAGACCAAGTGAAGACCACAGACATTGCAAGGTTGTGAAGGGCTTCCTCCACATGTGGCTCCTTCTCATTTTTCAATATCTATGCCTGCCATTGGTACTACAAATTCCCAGTTTCTAAGAACCAGCTACTAACCTGGTACAAGGTTTGTCCTTTCCCATAAGTTTGAGATATTTGAATGGTACTCCATGAGGAAAAGGCGTCCCAGGTGCCTCAGTGCCAATGCAGGAGACACAAGACTTGGGTTATATCCCTGGGTCAGGAAGATCCCCTGGGGAAGAAAATGGCAACAGGCTCTGATATTCTTGCCTGGAGGATCCCATGGACAGAGGAGCCTGGAGGGGTGCAGTCCATGGGGTCGCAAAGAGTTGGACACGACTGAGTGACTAAACCACTACCATCACCGTTGCATGAGGAGTACCACCACTCAGACTCCACTTCTGATTATCAAGGTTTTTTCCCCTTAACTACCTAATCTTTGGCTTTCTTAGGTTGCTGAAATGATTATGTTATAAACTCTTTCATTTGACACTTGCTAAAAAGGCTATAGTTTTTCCTGTAGTCATGTATGGATGTGAGAGTTGGACTGTGAAGAACGCTGAGCATTGAAGAATTGATGCTTTTGAACTGTGGTGTTGGAGAAGACTCTTGAGAGTCCCTTGGACTGCAAGGAGATCCAACCAGTCCATTCTGAAGGAGATCAATCCTGGGTGTTCTTTGGAAGGAATGATGCTAAAGCTGAAACTCCAGTACTTTGGCTACCTTATGCGAAGAGTTGACTCATTGGAAAAAACTCTGATGCTAGGAGGGATTGGGGGCAGGAGGAGAAGGGGACAACCGAGGATGAGATGGCTGGATGGAATCACCGACTCGATGGACATGAGTTTGAGTGAACTCCAGGAATTGGTGATGGACAGGGAAGCCTGGTGTGCTGCAATTCATGGGGTCACAAAGAGTGACCCAACTGAGTGACTGAACTGAACTGAACTGAACTGAAAATTGCTTGCTGATGCTCAGATCAAATTGAAAAGTATTGGAAACACAGAACCATTGCTTGTAAAGCACTTGGAACTGAGTGTCTGGCATACAGTAATTGCTTAATAAAAGCCAACTATTTTATCTTCAATTGTACTGCTTTTTATAACTCTGGCAAGTTGGCTGATGGTCACCTTGCTAGCATCCAGGCCGTCTGAATTTTTATCTACTGCTTATTCTGCCTGCACGAGCTTTTGCTGAGGGATGTGTTTGTGAACAAATTTGGTATGTGTGTTCAAACTGAGATTTTTCTCAACTGCATGTTTATAGATATATGACTAGTTTTTTATTTGATCGTGTGCATACTACCATTCAAATATGGATTTTGAGTTCATTGCCAGTTAATTCATGTCTTTCAGACTATAATTCATGATTTAGAAAAGCTTCTTACTGGTTTTTTAAATGTAATTTTTATTGTTTTTCAAGGATATCTGTTAGTAAGTAATAAAGTAAAGCTACCAAGGAGAAAGTCTATTTCTCTTGCCACTTGCTTCACTTTATATCAAGTTGAAACCTAGCACCATAATTTCTTATAAAAGATTAAAACAGTGATGGCTTCCAATGAAATAAATACAATGTTGACTAGAAAAATTTTCCTGTGATAAATCAATATTTATCAGTTCATTAGTTTTAGTAGCTAAATAATTTTTACTTGAATCAGTAAAATTCTATACTGTCATTATGAGCTAAGATTTTATGCATTTTGTTAATATTCAGGAAACATAGCTACCCTAGTTTAAATAAGGAGAATTTTAACATTAACAAAAAGGTGAATTTTCATCATGTTACATCATGATCAGATATTTATCAAGTGTCAGGTTCCAGGCACAAAAGATGTGGTGGTGAAGTAGACATATTGGATTTCTGTTTCCTTAGAACTTAGTGAGAGAAACATAATAAATGAGTAGAGAAGTAAATAAATCAATAAACAAGACAACTTTAGGTGGCAGGTGCAATGAAAAAACAGTACAGAGCAATGAGGTCAAGAGTGACTTCCAAAAATGGTAAGGAAGGTGGTTGGAAGAGACCTTTGAGGAAGGATGTTTGAGCTGACACCTGAATAATAAAGAGTTTATCTGGTGAAGATCTGAAAGGACAAAGCTCTGGGCAGTGGGGAGGGTCACTGACTAGGCTGTTGAGGTCCATAAAGTTTTGGTGGGAGTGGACAATGAAAGGGAGAAACCAGGGAAGGCAGGGTGGGCAAGTGGAGATGAAGACAGAGATCTTGGCAAGACTCAGACCATATGAGACTGAATAGCTCCCACAGAGAATTTGCACGTTATGTTTTTTTCTTAAATAGAAAGCATCAAAGAGTTTTGAACAAGAGAAAATGAAAGTTGATCTAGAGGGCTACCTGTTTGGAAGCTATTGAAGTAGCCTAATCAAGGAATGGTTTGGATGATGGTTTGAACTAAGATGGTGACTGGACGTAAGAAGAAGGGAGCTGATTTGGGATATATTTATGGGGCAATGAGAATAGGACTGCCAGCTGAATTAGTGTGAGTGGTGAAGGAATTCAGGATGAATCCTATGTTTTTGACTTTGCAGGTACATTGGTGATGGTGCTATTTACTGAAATAAGGAGTATGTTGCTGCTGCTAAGTCGCTTCAGTCGTGTCCAACTCTGTGTGAACCCAAAGACGGCAGCTCACCAGGCTCTGCCGTCCCTGGGATTCTCCAGGCAAGAGTGCTAGTATAGGGAATCCTATTTGCTGTTAGAGGGAGAAGTCTTAAAAATGAAGGTGTATCAAACATCCTAGCCTGGGTCTGTTAAATTTTAGATACCTTTGACACACCCAGGGGAGTTGGATTTATCCCCTAGGTGGCTTAGAGGAGAGGCAGAGATGGGCACACGTGTTTGTGAGTCGTTAAGGGGCAGTGGATGAAAGCACTGACATATATACTTTCTCAGGACAGTCACTATGCTGCCCTGTGAAGTTTGAGAGAACCCCAACTTTAAGACTCTGAAAAGCCGGGACACCAGAAAATTCTAGAGTTCCCCAAGAACTGAATCAAATACCCTCTTACTGTCCCATTTCCATTACCATCCAAACTCCTTAGAATCCTTCACAAGAGCAGTCTCTTCCTTGCTGTCCCTTCTAGTCCATCGCTGTGTTCTACAGATTTCCTTAGCCATCTGAAAGCTTGTGGTCCTAATGCACAAGCTAGTGTTAGTCGCTAGTCAATTAGTCGTGTCTAACTCTTCGCTACCCCATGGTCTGTAGCCTACTAGGCTCTTCTATCCCTGTGATTTTCCAGGCGAGAACACTGGGGTGGATAGCTCAGGTCTCCTGTATCACAGGAAGATTCTTTACCATCTGAACCATGATGGAAGCCCTCTCCTAATATACAAAAATGACTGTGTAAATCCATGGAATCTTATCAGGCTCCAAACTCTACCCACTGCTTTCTTTGTATCCCAGCCTCCATATTTGAACTCTCATGTCCTCTCAAATTTTCCCGCTGTGTGTTAATTGTCCCAGGTTCTGTTCTTGCACAAACGCTGGTGAAGCAATGATGAGCAGCATCTGGAAGGGTTTTTGTTTTGTTTGGTTTTGGTTTTCTTCTTTATGTATAAGAAGAACAAAGAAATAGGGAGTGGTCAGAATGTGCAAGACTAGCTCAGCAGATTCCAACAATCACCCAAACTCCTGTCCTTGTCTAGTAAGTCAGAACGCAAGGCCAGATTCCCAAGTTCAGGCTGGAGTGTGAGTTGCCTGGTGAGATGCAAGGTGGAGCCAAGGACAGAGCTGAGGTCACAAACTAAACATAGAACCAAAAGAAAGGTTTTGAAATAACCAATTTGGTGTAGCCTCTGGGTTTTCTGGTCCTGAAAAGATGCTCATGTAAACAAAACAATCACTGCTTCATCCCAGATCCCTACTTCATTCATCTCTTACCCGCACAGCCACCCAATGTTCATAGCATCAAAATGGCCACTCAAAATATTATGTAACAGATCTAAGAAATACCCTCTTGTGTGAAACTGACATGAAAACTTGACGCTTTAAAGAAACCTCAAGCTGAAGGGCTGAATTAGATGGGCCAAGAAGAGGCATGTGGCATTCGGTTGGAAATTGGAAATACCAGAATGGAAGCAAAGATGTTAAATTAGGAGAGGTGGTGGTACAATATGGAACTGGCATGGACTGTGTGGTCCTCAGGGGCAGAGTCATGAGGTCTTTTGTTTGGCATCTGTGGCCATGGTGCGTGGCTGACAAGTGGTCAGTCGGTCAGGACCCAAGGTCCCTCTCTGAGTTTCTTACCTCAACCTGCTTATTCTTCTGCTCTTGTCACTTCAGCCCATCTGAGCTCTGCCCAACTTCAGCACAGTTCAGATGGCAGAGAGAAAAGGCAGGCAAGCAGCTGACATCCTGACATGTTGGAAGGATGAGATTCCTTCATGTAAATGACACCCTCAAAAACAGAAGACTTATCCAGATCGAGGCAACCCATTAAGCTCCCTCCTATTTCTGCAGATTACAGGAAAAAGTGATACGGATCTATAAATAAAAACAAATTTTCAGAAACCACTTTTTAAAAGACTTGAGGTTGTACACGATGTTATCAGTTCATTCCTATTGAATGTTGTGACCTTTAAGAAGGCCAAAGAGATGCTGTTAAATAATAGAATTTGGCTTTCTGAATTATAGGTTGAGATACTGAAATTTAGATTCTTTAAAATTTTTTTTTAATATTAAAAAAGTCTGTTTTTTGGCCATGTGGGATCTTACTTTCCCTGACCAGAGATTGAACCCACGCCCTCTGCATTGGAAACATGGAGTCTTAGCCACTGGACCCCCAGAGAAGTCCCAGAGATACAGAAACTTAGGTTCATAATAAGGGACTGTAGGATAAAGATTAGGAAGAACCTTAGCAGGAAGCTTCTAAATTGAGGGAGATAAATGCTCAGATAAAACTATAGATATTATTAAATAAAACAATTCTTGTGAAGAAATATAATTGCATCATAGAAAGATGTCAGTAAGAAAAAATGCCCACTAAAGCCAAAGAATAAACAGAAGGAAAGACAATTGGAAGCAACACAAGGGATCCTTGCCACACCAAGCTACTCACGTCTCCCCTTTCTTTTGATAGGCAAAGTGGTCAAGGAGAAACAGAGTGCTTCTTGATTTCAAGAGGCATTCACAAAAGTCTTTCATAGTTTCCCGTAGTGGATAAAGTTTAGAAATGTAGTCTGATAGCCCAGCAAGATGGAGTCCCAGTTGATTGATCATCTGAGAGTGCATATTCTTGTTACTCCAAGTGAAGTCTCTCCTAGCAGTCCAGCGAGCCTTTCCTCATCTGGGCCTGTGTCATGCTGAACTGAGGACTAAGATCGAGTCGTGAGTCACTTCCTGTCCAACTCTGCGACTGATTCAAAATCCAAGATGAAGAGCAAACACCAAAATAACAAAAGGAAGGTTGAAATGGTATGAGCAGGCTGAAAGGAAGGCTTAGCTTGCGAGATGAATTGTAATGGTGATTAACATGATGATCCGCCATCAACGTGGGAAAGTCCGCTGCCGAGTTGCAGAATGGGCAGTACAGATGTCAACAGTAAAATGATCTAAGAATGTTAGGGGAACTCAAGGTTCAGTGTGAGCATGACCTGGCTATAAAAATAAGGCCACGTCTCATTCCCCCTCTGTGTGAGCCATTAATTAGATGGGTAGTCCTCAAAGTCTCCTACCCAAACTTTCCTTCCATCTCTAAAAGTCCATCATGTTTTCCTTACCCCCATGGTAGAACCACCACTTTCAGTTAAAATGTAGTTGTGTACCTACAAGGAAGGGCTTCCCAGGTGGCACAAGTGGTAAAGAATCCACCTGCCAGTGTAGGAGACATAAGAGATCTGGGTTTGATCCCTGGGTCGGGGAGATCCCCTGGAGGAGGGCATGGCAACCCACTCCAGTATTCTTGCCTGGAGAATCCCCATGGACAGAGGAGCCTGGCGGGCTATAGTCCATGAGGTTGCAAAGAATCAGACACGACTAAAAAGAGTTAGCATGCACACACGCATCTGTGTGTATGTGTGTCCCAAGTCCAAGTCCAAGTGAAGGTGTCTGTGTATGTGTAAGTGCAGATGCTCATATAGGCCTGCCCAGGTGTGCAGGAGCAGTGCCTCACCAAGGACAAGGTCACATCCCTTCCTTTTCTGACGTAGGGCACCTCCCCGCTACCATTCTCTGTATAAAGCCACTTCCCTGGGTGCAGTTGAAACCATGTCCCTAGTCTGACTACATGCAGAAGAAAATTGAGTTTAATGACAGGGTGATGCAAAAATATAACAGGAGAAAAGCAAATGGAGGCCTGAGACTAGCAAACCTGAATTTAAACTTGACTTGAACCCTCACAAAATCGAAATTCTTCCATGCAATATTTTTGGGGTCAATATTATTTTCATAAGGAACAAAAATGATGTTCTTTCAAAATACAAAACTACTGGAAATAGGCAGTTTCTGAGATGGAGACTCCTGACCATTGCTGCATTTTAAGGCAAGCAATTCCATTGTACTTTCTGGGGGGAAAACCTGTGTTTTTTCCCACCCATAAAGGTACAAAATATTTTCACAGACAGAAGCTCAGAAGGAGAATATTTCCTTCATTTCCCATTTTCATAGAATTTCTACGAGGGTTTTTCATCTTTTTGATTTTGTCAGAGGTAAGGAATTTTTTTTTTTTACATAAAGCTGCAATTTCAACCTCCTGAACATTAAGCAGATATAAATTATCTACAAGGCTAAAAAGTCTTTGATTAACAAGCTGGGGAATTGCAGGTATTAAAATTGCCCCCCAGAGGGAGTGCATACCATTTCATGAATGCATTAGATATCTACTTTGAATTACAAAGAAAAATTAATTAAAAAGTATATGTTTATGAGTAATGTGTATTCCCTTGAGTTCCTTCTAAAAGCCACATATATGAAGAGTCTAATAAAATTAAATTACATTCGCTGCCTATTTTACTGCAGCAACATGGAGAAAAAGATAAAAGCAGGGGCTACCTAACATTTTGTTCTGGAGAACTGGTGCCCCAACTGGTTGGGATGGATTTTAGTGCCTCACACCCATGGGAAAATCCTCTGTGTGGCTGAGACAGGGCTGGAGCTGCCTTGAGAAGCGTGACTCCGAGCTCTTGCAAACAGCTCTGCTCCCATCTCACTCTCGGCTCTCTGACCTGGTCCAGCCATGCCCACACGAATTCTGCAGATCCGTAGTGGTGCAGGCTTCATTTGCTGGGAGACATCTGCGCTGGGAGCTAGCAGGCAGCCCTGCCTGTGGTTGGCCATTTTAACAAGTCCAACCACAAACACCGTCTTTTTACTTCTCGTCTGACCTGTCAGGCAGCGCGGTCTTAGCATCTCTGAAAGCATGTAGGTCTAGAAGCCCTAAGAGTATTCTGACATTCCACACTTACCTATATTTTGTTTATTCTATAGGTACCTCATTCTGTTAGCTTTTTGTGCCTCTTTTTTCCCCCCTTTTCCTTCTCTATGCTTTTTCCCTTTCAGTTGCCATGGAAACAATTTCCCTGGTAGGGGAGGAGCCTAAGGGCATCCAGGAGTGTGAAGTGAAGTCAATTTATATCATGGTTTGTGAAATATTGGGAGTTTGTAATCACTGTTATCACCACATATGGTAAATCAATCTCTCTGTAGAGCAAATTTCTAAATATTGATATGAGTATGGGGGTGATAGAATTTTAGAAACTCGCTCATCCCAGAAACTTGCACGGCAACCTTTAAGATACACATTTCTATTTTATTTTGTTTGTACAAATAGGACATGAAATACAAAAGAGACAAGAGGTACTATTTATGCTTTTTATCTATTTTAACTTCTTCAAAGGCATGGAATGGTCTCTAACACAAAGCATATGGTTGTTTTAATGATACAAATTAAGAAGTCCTGTCTGATCAGTTATAAAGTTTGCATATATTCTGTATGTGTGTGTAAATGTGTAATTTTTTCACACGTAGCTCATGTATAGCAGAGCAGTTATGCTATCGTCACTCTCACTGCTATCATTATCACTTGAAATCAACCGATATTTGGACAACTGTGTTAATTCACAAAAACGCAGGCTTTGAAAGTTTGTCAAAATATGTGCACTACACACAGGCAAGTGAGGTGATTTTATTTTTTAGGTTTTAAAATAGCCTGGTCTGTCCCCCTTGTCGGAACCACAATGTGTTTATTTGGCTTCCATAGTCTCTCGTTCTGCTCTCTGTTTTCTCTCAAAGAGCCGTGAATGATGAGACGAGAAAATATTGGATTGTTTGTGTTATTGAAGCAGATGCTACCTGAGTTGTGACAGGTATTTTAAGTATCATCTCCTGCATTCATTTAACACTCTGATGTGAACATTTTCAAACCACGGGCATCTTCTTGTTCACTTCCCACCAAAATGAGTCACCTCTTGGGTGTGAAGAGAGCTGGAAGAAAATGGGAACATGAAATTCAGGTGCCAAGGGGACCGGTAAGAGAGGGGGAGTAGAACTCTTGCTAGAAGTTTGGTTGGCTCCAAACACAGATGTAGAACAACCAGGGAGACTGTGAGTATTTTGATTTTTGTTTTGTTTTGTTTGTTTTCTGAAAGAATACTCTATGTTAATTTTAATGAAGTTGTGGTTTAGCTGACATTTTTGAACAACTGTTCATAAGCAATGTGTGCATGGTGCCCTCCTAGCATGTTGTCCTCTCGTGAAGAGGGTTAGAGGCTGGCTGTATCCTTGAAACACTGTGTAATCGCATTCCCTTTTTAGATTTGGGGAATGTTGAATATTGTATGATCTTTTGAGACAAAGAAGCCTTTAGCTTAAAAAGGGAAGAAATTTTTAAAAACAAACAAAAAAAAAAACCTCAAGCCATTTTAAGATTTTTATAGAATGTACACAAAAAAATTAGAAAATGGAATTCTATGCAATTAAACACAATAGGAAAGGCCTGGAGGGAGGGGATGGAAGAAAGGCTGGTTGATCGTTGACTTATTTTAAAAAGTGCCTCTGATTTCAGCAGAAAGCTGAACAAGTTCGGACACTGCTGGTTTCTGCCCAGAGACATGTTGTTTGAAGAAGCACTACCCTTTTTCCCAGGCTTTGTTCAATTGCATGAGTTGGTTTTACAATTGCTTCTTTAAAAAAAAAAAAAAGTGCTGTTGAGGTGTAGTTGTTTTACAATGTTGTGTTAGTTTCTGCTGTACAAATGAATCAGCTGTATATAGGTCCCCTCCCTCTTGGACCTCCCTCTCACCACCCCCAGCCCACCTATGCTCTGTCATCACAGAGCACAGAGCTGAGCCCCCTGCTCCATAGAGCAGCTTCCTGCTAGCTATGTATTTTACACTTAATAGTGTATATATGTCAATCCCAATCTCCCACTTTGTCCCATCCAACTCCCCTCCAGGTCCACGCATCCCTTCTCTACGTCTGTGTCTCTATTTCTGTCCTACAAATAGGGTCATCTGGACCACTTTTCTAGATTCCACATACATGCATTAATGAATGATACTTGTTTTTCTTTTTCTTACTTTGCTCTATATGACAGTCCCTATATCTATCCTGCTGCTGCTAAGTCACTTCAGTCGTGTCCAACTCTGTGCGACCGCATAGACGGCAGCCCATCAGGCTCCCCCATCCCTGGGATTCTCCAGGCGAGAACACTGGAGTGGGTTGCCATTTCCTTCTCCAATGCAGGAAAGTGAAGAGTGAAAGTGAAGTTGCTCAGTCGTGTCCGACTCTTAGCAACCCCAAGGACTGCAGCCTTCCAGGCTCCTCCGTCCATGGGATTTTCCAGGCAAGAGTACTGGAGTGGGGTGCCATTGCCTTCTCTGATCCACATCTCTACAAATGACCCAATTTCATTACTTTTTTATGGTCGAGTAATAGTCCCAGGTGACCCAGTGAGTGAAGAATCCACCTGCAATGCAGGAGATACAGGAGACTCAGGTTCGATCCCTGGGTTGGGAAGATCCCCTGGAGAAGGAAATGGCAACCCGCTCCAGTATTCTTGCCTGGAGAATTTCATGGACAGAGGAGCCTGGTGGGCTACAGTCATTGGAATTGCAGAGTTGGACACGACCGAGCAACTAACGCTTTCACTTTCGGTAAAATCGGAAAAGCTCCAAAGTTCTCTCTGTATATTTATTATTTGTTTGGCTTTGGTGTCCAATAGATAAAAGTCATGGGTGACTTGAAGAAAAGGAAACATTCAAGCGTGTGGGTCTGGTCCTGAGCACTCAAAGTCCACTGTCTTGTTCAAAGCAGAAAGGGATAGAGTCATGAACAGCAAGCAGGGAGAAAATATCTAACTTTCAACTTTTCAGATACTACATCTTAGTGACCTCCACCTAATTCAGTCAGCTTCAGTTAGACGCCACCTCCCCCAGGACATCTGGCCCCACCTTACTAGATGGAGCATCAGAGACCCTTCCTGGGCCCATAGCAAGAGGGGTGGGAATGGCCTCATTTAGGGAGTAAGAAAAAGAGCTCATGTCTGGAAATCAGTGCCCAGCTAAAGACAGAGAATGGCTTTCATCAGAAGGTATAAACAGACAGTTTGAAATTGTAAAGAGGATGACAAATCCTGACAGCAGAAGCCGGGCAGGTCTGGGAAGCTAGGATGAGAGGTGACATTGAAATGGAGTAGGACCCTCTGGTGCTTGTCCCCCATGTCCTCAGCCTGCCTTTTGTCTGTGCAAAAACTTTAGCCAAAGAATAAGTTTAATCAGAGAAGTGAGAACAGGTAGAAACAAAGGAAAACAAAGGACACCAAATAGTAACAGTTTAGTCATTAAGCACTGTCAAAGACTTTAGGTTCCTTCTCAAGGCCTATGGATAATATTCAGAGCTGTATCCTGTGAACTGTCTTATAGATCCTGAAACCCCACCATGTGGAGAAGTTAGCTACATGATGACCAGGCTGCAGCCGTGACATAAGCTGCCACAGTTTCAAGAACTGGCATGTAGCCCCCTTCTCTGTCTATAAAAGCCCTTGCCCCCTGACTGTTAGTGGGGACGAGTCGGCCTCTGGAGTTTGCTTCCCCTCAACACGTCCCCCCTACCACAGTTGCTGGCATCCAAAATAAAGCAAACTTTCCACCAACCTTGCCTCTTTATTGGGTTTTGAGCAGTGGGCAGCTGGACCCCACTTTCAGTTACATCATAACCCAGTGTGCTCTGGACGGTTGTCTGCTGGGTGACACAGGGACAGACCACGTGTGACACCGACAGTGTGAGAGGGTCAGGCAGCACCTCCGTGCTCACCACGTGTTCTCATGGCGACATCAGACTCTTTTTAATGAAACTTTGCAATTTTGAGATAATTGTGGATTCATATAAAGTCTTTTGAAAGAAACCAGAAAGAGCCTGGCTTCCCTAACGATAACATCTTGCAGACTTAGAGTCAAGAATCATGACTGAGACATTAGCGCAGATACAGTCAAGATGAAAGATATTCCCATCACCACGTGGTCTGTCAGTTGCCATGTTCTAGCCACATCCATTCTTTCTGTCCCCATCATTTCCTTACCCCCAGTAACCACTAAGCTGTTCTCTATTTCCGTAATTTTGTTTCTTTTTTCAAGTATGTAATGTTATGGAAGCACTGTGTAATCTTTAGGAACTAGCTTTTTTCTCAGCATAATTCTCTGGGATTTCATCCAGATTGTTGTATGTATCAAAACTTTGTTCCTTTAATTATTCATCCATTGAAGGACATCTGGATTGTTTACAGTTTTTGGCTGTTATGAATTAAGAGTCTATAAACATTCACATACAGGTATTTTTGTGAACCTGAATTTATTGTTTCTTAGGATAAATGCTAGGTTGTATGGTGGTTGCATGTGGAATGTTTTAAAAAGCTGGCAAAATGTCTTTGAGAAGGCTGTATCATACCTTCCCACTAGGTGATCTAGTTTCTCGGCCTCCTCACCAGTTTCTGATGTTTTCACTATTTTTTTAAACAATAAAATATCACTTTATATTTATTAGACCTACAAACACTATTTTTTAAAAAATTTGCCATTCTGATAGGTACATAGTGATTTCTTGTTGTCATTTTAATGTGCATTTCCTGACTGGCTAAAGATGTTGGTCATCTTTCATTTGTTTTCAATAAAAGGTCTCTTCAAGTATTTTATTTTCTCATTGGATTGTTTTTACTGTTGAGTTTTGAGGATTCTTTGTATATTCTAGATGCTAGCCCTTTATCAGATATATTGTTTTAAAGTATTTTCTCCCACCATGTAGCTTGTGTGTTTATCGTCTTAACAAGGTGTTTCATGGGGTAAAAGTTTTCAACTTGTCAATAATTCCTTTTATGGATCATGCTTTCTTGTCAAAGCTACACACTCCATGCTTAGTCCTAGATCCTGAAGAATTTTATCTTGTTTCTTCTTCAAAACATTTTATAGTCTTACATTCTGCATTTTTGAAAAAAAATTAGACACGAGACTTAGGTCATTTTTTGTTTTTAACCTACAGCATGAGAGCAAAATTTAGCATGAGTTGTATATGACAGTCAAGTGCATCATGACTATGTCAGTGAATGTCTGTGGAGATGTCAGCACCAAGAACAAACACCTCACTGAAAATCAGCTCAGGCTTGACCATGACCAAAGGACAAATTCTAACTGTCCCTTTACTTGCTATGTGACTTTGGACAAGTCATTGACCTTACGTGCCTTGGTTTCCCCATCAATAAAATGTAGATAATGTTGCCTATGCTAGTGTATGCTGCTAAGTCGCTTCAGTCGTGTCCGACTCTGTGCGACCCCATAGATGGAAGCCCACCAGGCTCCCCCGTCCCTGGGATTCTCCAGGCAAGAACACTGGAGTGGATTGCCATTTCCTTCTCCAATGCACAAAAGTGAAAAACGAAAATGAAGTCGCTCAGTCGTGTCCGACTCTTCGTGACCCCATGGACTGCAGCCTACCAGGCTCCTCCGTCCATGGGATTTTCCAGGCAAGAGTACTGGAGTGGGGTGCCATTTCCTTCTCCGATGCTAGTGTATAATGATGAGTAAATAATGTACGATTCTCCAAACATGGGAAGAGCTTGAAAATGCATGGGTTGAACATATTAAGAAATATTAGTGTATGTCCTATTCACCTCATTACTGAACCACTGGCTTCTAGCTGCAACCTCTGTCTTCTGAAAAGGAGAGTGAGAATCTTCAAGAGCGTTGGTATCCTTTTTTCTTTTGAATGCTAGATATTCAGACTAGGATAAGGGTGTCTGGGGAGGTAGGAGGAGAGAATATGTTACTTACCATTAAATGACTGCCAGAAGAGTCAAATACTCAAGTGTTAATAACTCAAGCTGGATATAAGGTCATTTTCTCATTTTTCACTTTTCTTTTTACTAAATTTCAATATCCTTAAGAATGTCCATGAACTTCTTTGAATTAGAAACTATTGTGCTTTTGTTGACATTAATGATGGCTTATAGAATGAATGCTTTAGGTATGAGACACACGCATCTATACAAGTGGCAGTACACTTACATTCAAAGAGTCAGAGCAAGACGGTGGAGCATGAACTACGCAGTGGGAAATGTGGGTGAGGGAGGCTGGTTGTGAGGGAGACAGAGTATCTATCCCGAGTTCTGTAACCATGGCAGTGGGGTTTGGTGAGAATTTAAGACTAAATTACACTCTCATCAAAGGAGAGAAACAAGCTCCTTAATTCTTTCAGTGTCTTCACTAGTGGATTGCTCTCAGAAAGACCTTTCTTAGCATTTTTGGTCATTCTCTACAGTATAATGATGTGTTCTAAGCCAATCATTTCTTTAAACTGTGAGAAAATTATTTATTTAAAGAAAAACATATTATTGCTTTAGGGCCTCCAATGATGTGTACAAAATACAAATTCAACAATTAAATTACATTAAATTAAATTAACTCCAGCAGCTGTAATTTCCCATGAAAATCACAGCAGAGTATTGGACATGAGAGAATGCCATGTAAAACCTATTATTTTTTTTTCTTATGGTTTGAGTTATTTAATCTTCTCATTCCCCAAAGAATTTAAATGCTCAAATATACTTTTTATATGATTCAAATTTTTTGTATTAAATATATCTACTTGATTTGTCTATGAAAATTTCTGTTTGGCAGCATATCATTAATAACCTAACTACCTAAACTGAACAATTAAACAAACTAACAATAATTTGGTAAGTATCAATATGAAGTGATGACTACCACAAAGCAAATTCTCATCATATAATATCGATTATGGCTTGTTTATATAGCCATACTTCCATTTTCAGCCAATAGTAATTTAATATGATGAGCTCCTTACAGCCTGTAACTATTTCACTTTGCGTATTTAGCAGTGGCTGACATATCATATTTGTAATTTGAGTTAAATCTAAAGACTCTATGGTACTGGGGATGTGATTTTTCAGCTTTATTTATTTATTTTTTAATGTTTTAGGGCACACCATGTGGCATGTGGGATTTTAGCGATCAAACCCATGCCCCTTAGGGACCATCAGGGAAGTCCTTCAGCTTTAGTTCTTAGCACCTAGTTTGAGTATGACATTTAGATGAAACATCCTTAAAATGACTCATCTCTCTCTCTGCCTCCATCTTCATCTTCTTCCTCTCTTTCTCCCGATGTATATTTTATTTGTCTGAATTTTTAAATATGATTTTTGAACTATCAATACAGGTTGTGACTGACTTTAAGAATTAAAGATTATCTAAAACTATCAGAGTTACAAATAGCAATCATTTGGGCTGGTATATACAGCTGAAAAGTTTGTATATACCGAAAGTCTTATTCTGCCAGTGTATCTGGATATTGATACTGAAAATGGGAGCCAGGCAACTTGGGTTATGGTCCTGGTCCTAGCATTACTTTCTTTTTCAAACTCAGAAAACTCACCTGATCCTTTTTTGTTTTAGTCTACTCATATACAAAGTGCTGATATAAGGGCTTCCCTAGTGGCTCAGACAGTAAAGAAACTGCCTGTAATGTGGGAGACCCGAGTAATAGGACCACATGAAAATATGACTATCTAAAATAACCTAATCATGAGGTTTAAAATGAAATATATTTATAAGGTATATATTATACATACATATTTTAAAAGTATAGATATTATACAAATGTTAGCTGCTTTGTCAGAATTGTCAATAAATTAGTTAATAATATACATAGTTAAAATTTGCAATCTGAAGCATTATAGTTATTGTATTATATAAATTGTCACATGTTCCAGAAACATGTTAACAATGTAAAACCGTGCATTCAATATCTGTGGTATTAATAGAAAGTCTTGAAAGATATCAATGCTCTGTTTTAATAAAAATCAAGTTTTACTAGATATCCAAACCAACCCAGGTGTTCTCTGCTCCAATAGACTTGCAAAATTGAGAATTCATTAGCCCTAAAAGCAATCACTTCCATCACCAGGAATTTTGCAAGCTTTCATAGATCTCTGAGGAAGTTTTTCCACCCCTTCCCATTGGCTCAAGATGACTTAGAATTGAATTTAGACTAGTGAGGAGAAAGTAATTGGTAATTTTTCATTTTACTAACATCTCTGTGTGTGTGTCTTTGTGTGAGAAAAAAAGAGAGAAAACCATTGATATAAAAGTCTTATAGCTTCTTTCCATATATACTTTCCCTATTCTTTCCGTATATGCTTTCCCTATTCTTTCCATATATACTTTCCCTATTATGCGTTAGAAATTTTGGTGGCTTGGTTAAAACAGATTTTTGGTCATCATGGCTTGGGGAGCAAAACATATTTTAAAGATAGTTCAGGATCCTAGTTGCAGATCTGTCTAATGATTTGGGCCTGTTTCTATGCTGGAATTCCTGAGGACTTCATGCAGAATTCTCCACTGTGTCTACTTATTATGCAACTCTGCAACAGCAAAGAGGGAACAATAGCTTTTCATTTTTTTTCTGACACATATTGTTATTTTTTGGTGACTGGAGGAAAAAGCAATGTGAGCAGGGTAGTTTCTATAAAACTAAGAGATTTCTCTGAAGGCAGCCCCAATTGTGTTATTGTTCAGTCACTCAGTCATGTCTGACTCTTTGTGACCCCATGGACTACAGTGCACTAAGCTTCCCTGTCCTTCACTATCTCCTGGAATTTGCTCAGACTCATGTCCATTGAGTTGGTGATGCCATTCAACCATCTCAACCTCTGGTGCCCTCTTCTCCACTTGTACTCAATCTTTCCCAGAATCAGGGTCTTTCGCAATGGGTTGGCTCTTCGCATCAGGTGGCGAAATTAGGTTCTCAAAAATAAAGTCCTCAAACCAACCAGATATAGTCTGGTTAATGAAATGTACTGATTTTATGAGCTGTTTTCAGGAAAAAAAAAAAAAAGACAGAAAGAAAAGCTTCCAAATAGCTTTTGGAAGCTATTGTCCAGAAGCTTTTCTAAGTCATAGGAAAAGGAATTGGAGTCAGAGTGCTGATCCAGACCTCAGGTCAGCAGATATCCCTTTCTTCTTTGAGAGCTCCTATTAGACCTCACACATACCAAGGTGAATCTTTGTTAAATACATATATCGTTGTTGTTGTTGTTTAGTCACTAAGTCATGCTCAACTCTTTTGTGACCCCATGGACTGACTGTAGCCTGCCAAGCTCCTCTGTTGATGGGATTCTCCAGGCAGGAATCCTGGAGTGGGCTGCTATTTCCTTCTCTAGGGGATCTTCTTGACCCAGGGATTGAACCTAGGCCATTGGCAGGTGGACTCTTTACCAGTGAGCCACCTGGGAAGCCGTATATACATATACACATGCACAAACCTATACACATACATGTGATTGTCAGATTCCCTGAAAGCAGCTTTGTTTAATAACATTTACCTGAGTGATAGAATTTGGGAAGTTCTGGTCCCTTCCACCCTCTGTCACAGAACACGAGGATTTGGAAGGATGCTGTGAGGCCTTTTCTAACAGGCCTGTTTTGGGTCTCAGACCTTTTCTTGCCTGCTTCTCTACTCTTATATTTTACCTCTTCCCTCCCAGAACTCTATATCTAGTCTTACTCTGTGACTTGCACTTCTATACTGAATGAACTTGGGAGCCTCCTACATCCAGAATTTCCATCCTTCCTACACTGACTAATCTTGAAAACCTTCAGCTTTTCCTTCATGACTCAGGCCATTGTCTTTGCTGTTAAGAAAGCTGCTGGTCCAAGTTGGGTGCATCACCCATTTACACTTATAGATCTTGCCTACATTTTCAGTGTACCACTTATCACACCATATAACAATTGTGTTTATCAGTCTACTTATGAGCTCCTTTAGAGCAAATGCAAATACTTTTACCTATAATCGCCATAGTATAGTGCAGGGTTCATTGTAGATATTTACCACACATGTGCACAGGCTTACACACACACACACACACACACACACACATTTTAATTGGTGAAGGAGTAAATTGGAGAAAGAGATTCTCAAATAGGGGCTTAGAGAAATGTTGAAGATTATAAATACCTCTTGAGAGCAGGGATCATCTCCTGTTTACCTCTGAGCTCTCAAAGCTTAGCACAATGCTTGGAATATAGTATGTACTCCATAAATATTTATTGAGGAAATAAATGAAGGGATATATAGAACAACAGATGAATATTTGCTGTCAGCAAAAGTGTTGCTATAAAACTTTGATTATCTGCTCGATAAGGGCATCCTTGCCACCAGTTTCATTTCTCCTGTTTTGTCTTCTTCTACCCCCTGCAACTTGGTGTGTTGGCAGATAGACCCACTGGCCCAGGCCTACATCAGTTCTGAGCCAGATATGACAGGGGCAAGGATTATATCAATAACCTCAGTCCTACCCTCCTGGGATCCAGTTTTCTTGATTACCTAGGCCTGGTGCATCATGAATAAGTTCTGGGACTGTGTCAGCAACTTATTAATAACAGCCTTGGGTGAGCAGGGCCCATTTGGCAGGGTTATTTCATCATCCCTCCTATCAGTTTCAATTTCCTCTGCTGTATGCTGGTACATTTCACTTCCCCGACTGGACTTCCTCCATAGACAGCTGGTAGGCATTTTTTTGTTTGTTTGTTTCTTTCCATTATCACACCCTGCTACCTGCTCTCTTCTTGATTTATTAGATTTACCAACTGCTCAATCATTTCTGATACTGAATCTTTACACCTCTGCTTACCTCTCTCCAACCTTATGTTTCATGAGGTAAGATGCAGGAGTGGTGATGGTCTTCTATTTTCAGATCCAGTGAGGCAAATCGGGTGGTCATTGAGGCATTCCTGGTAAGCAACTTTATCCATCAGAAAAGTTCTATTTATGCTGAGTGCCTGGCTAAGCATATTTTTTCCTAGACTTATTTTTCTACATAGACATCGCCGATGTTTTCACACATAATGAGCAATATAGTTTTATACTGGTAGATTTTAAACATTTTAATTAATTTATTTATTTGGCTGCACCAGATCTTAGTTGCAGCTTGTGGAATCTTTTAGTTGTAGCATGCAAAATTTTAGCTGCAGCATGTGGGATCTAGTTCCTTGACCAGCATTGGAACCCAGGCCCATTGGCAGCATCTTAGCCACTGGACCACTAGGGCAGTCTGTACGCTGGTAAATTTTTGAAGGCTCTCTTATACATTATCCTTAAAATGAAATGAATATCATGTGTTCATACTTATATAGAGATAAATAAGCATACAAATTAGGGAAAAGGCAAGCTCTTTATAATAGAAGAGTTTCAATTAATAAATGTGGAAGAAATCAAGGAAGATGAAAATCATCAATGGACAGCCAGTAGAGTAATAGTTGTCACAGGTGAGCTATATCAATGGATGTGAAAATTTGTGAGCAGAAGCTTGAGGAGAAATATCATGTTCATGTAGTCTCAAAGCATCTCTCTCAAATGTTCATTAAATACAAAAAGAATTAACATTACTGTGTAGATGTCTGCAGGCACCATCTTATTAAATAATCGGGTGAGCATCATGCCCTGATATGACTCACTGAGAAGAGCACATCATTTCTATAGTAAAATGGTCCCAAATACATAATCTTAATCATGAGAAAATATCAGGAAAATAAATTCATCTGGAGGGCATTTTACAAAACACCTGACTGATACTCTTCAAAAGTGTCAATTCACGAGAGACAAGAAAAGACCGTCACAGACAAGACAGGGAGAGACAAGGAATTGTCATAGATTGAAGATTAAGGCGACGCAACAACTTAGTGCAGAAAAAAAGAATGATGGAAAAAAAACTTGCAAAAATTTTTTACTAGTTCATAGTTAGTAGTATTACACCATGTTAATTTCCAAGTCTTGTTGATTATCCCCCTGTGATCATGTAAGATGCTAACACTAAGGAAAAACTGGGTCAAAGGTACACAAGGATTCTCTGTTCTCATTTCAACAACTTTTCAGACAGTTTGTATCTGTGTTAAAATAACTAACTTAGGTTAAAACAATGTAGATTGCTTAGAACAGGGCCTGGCATACAGTAAATGCCTAACAAAGTCTCAATCTTCCTGGGTGGTGCTAATGATGAAGAACCTGCCTGCCAATGCAGGAGACATAAGATATGTGGGTTTGATCCCTGGATCAGGAAGATCTCCTGGAGGGGGCATGGTAACCCTCCAGGATTGCCTGGAGAATCCTATGGATAGAGGAGCCTGGTGGGCTATATATAGTCCATGGGGTCAAAAAGAGTCGGCTACAACTGAGGCAACTTAACAGACACACACAGTCATCATTATTGTCACTTTAGGTGACACCGTGTGAAGTCTGCTACACATACAAGCACTCTGCCCCAAACCCAAGCACTACATGACAGGGCCCCTATAACCAATGAGTAGTTCTTTCCAAAAAGAACATGGAGAAACCGGGCTCTGGTGCTCTCTTTGAAAACATGTAGGAAAAGAAATCAAGACATTCTTTTTGCTTACTTTATCTGTTCATCTACTTGAATAGATTGCTTGAATTTCTCTGAATGTACATAGAGACCCTTAGCCGAATTGTTTTGAGATAGTCAAGATGGACTCAGGCCTGGGAGGCCATATTTCTCTCATTGTCCAGAGCTGTTGAATAGCACTGCCTCAATAGATAAGAAAAAATTGTTTTCAAGAAGCATTTGACAAGGTTTGACGTTGAAGATTTATATCTAAAGTAGACCCAGGGAATAGGAGGTAAAATAGTGTATTGTTGCAGAAAACTAATTTAAGAGTAGCAGACAAAAGGCAGTCTTAGATGGCAAGCTCAGCTTCAAAGGAGGTTAGAAACAGCATGCTTTCCAGAGCTCTGGGAAATAGGCCCACCTATTTGGGGACATGTGCAGAGGAGGAAAGATCATCGAATTTTCTGGTGATACTAACATTGAATATTATCAGATTGAGAAGGATTTAAATTGTGGGTGATTAAGGCAGAGGATGCCAAACATGGTTCAGGTGTAAAGATACAAACCACTAAGTACAGGATCAAGGAGCCAATTATGCAGAACATACACCCAGGAAAGGATTTGAGGATATTGTGGGGAAATCTGGAAAACCATCAAGACAGAGTACAACTGCATTAGAAAAAGGAACCCAGATTTACTAGGTTATTTCATCAAAGAGGAAGGAGATGAGAGGAGAGAGTAAAACTGTACCTTTGTGAGGCATTTACTTGATCCCTACTTTGAATACAGTGTCCACTGCTGGACTGAACAGAAGATGAGAGAAAGGAGGTTTGAGGATGGGAGATGCGATGCAGCAAAGAGAACCATTTAATTGGGAACCTATTTCCATTTTATTCTCATTGGGAAATAAGGGATTTAATGGTGGAGATTTTTTTTTTTAATGGGATATTCTCAGGGAAATTTTTAAAATACAGAAAACAGTGGACACGTTATTGTTTATCTGCAGACTAAAAATCTTTAACGGACTCAACTAGAAAAGTCGACTATACTGCCGATATGTTGGTCTGTGCATGTAAAGGCAAAACTCAGCCCTGGGGTTAATACAGTAGAACCAGAGCAGAACTATTTAATGCTATATCCAAGAAAAAGCTGTCAGGAAAAGCTGGGAAAGTAAAAGTGCAAATGAAGAGACACTTCAACTTATTTTTGGTGAAGGAGGTGATTAAAAATCACTGCTAAAAAAAATAATAATCACGGGGAAAAGGAAGTGGGAACAAATTTTAAGTGACCAGTTTTGACAAGCGAAGTTTTCCTAATTTGCAACATCTTCCCATATATACACTAGAATGTAGTTACACAAACAAGACTTGAAGTTTTCCACTTATTTATATTTGTGTGCATTGCCTTTCTGATTCTGCCACAGCGAATGTGGATCCATTTTAGCTAAGCAAGATATGCCAATTCCAAGTAGCTCAATCTAGCATTCTGCTTCCCATGGTCCACTAGACTTCGTATATATGAGTCAACATGGAGTTCTGCCTACCTTGGCACACAGTAAAGTGAAAGCAGAAGCAATTTTACTGGTGATTTAGGATTAAAAAATAATTTTCATCTGAAATATGCAGACCAGCAAAGCAAAGTACAGAGTCTTGTTTACTCTTTGAAGCAGCTATGTGATTATCGCAGCTTGCCACTTTACTTTGCATGATAAAAAATCACAGAAATTTCTAGCTGGAAGGGACCTGAAGAATCATCTAGTACAATCCTCTTAAATTCCCGATAAGGCAAATGAGAAACAGAGGTATTAAGAAATTTACCCAAACTTTCAAAGGTACTTAGAAGCAAGCCTAAAACTAGAGTCTTGATTCCTAATCCAGCATTCTAATATTCAAAAGTTGGGGTCTTCTAAATGTATAAAGCAAATTTAACAATGTAACCCTGAATTATGAACATGCAATTATGTTGGGTATGTCTTATTTGTTTCATATTCTTTTGAAGTAGGACGCCTACAATTCTTCCGGCATTACAGTGTAGGATCCAACTGTTGGGAGCAACACAAAGGTTGAGAAGTACGTGTCATCTCTAGGACAAGAGTCACCCCTGACTATTAGACTGGAAGGGGACAGATCAGTCCTTGAGAAAGCACAGTCCTTCATCAAGAATCACATGCCTTAAAGTAAACATTGACTTGGAGATCAAAACTACTTTGTAGCTGAATCAGGAAGATCCCCTGGAGAAGGAAATGGCAACCCAATCCAGTATTCTTGCCTCCCATGGACAGAGGAGGCTGGCGGGCTACAGTCCCTGGGGTCACAAAAGAGTCGAACACGAGTGAGCGACTAAACAACAACAAATCCAGTGATAGCTTTACTGCAACTAATGCAACTTGAGCAAATCAAGTGTGCTTCTTTCTTCTTGATCCTCCTAAAGGAAAGAATAGGATTAGATGATCTGTTGTTGTTTAGTTGCCGTCATGTCTGACTCTTTTGTGATCCCATGGACTGTAACCTGCCAGGTTCCTCTTTCCATGGGATTTCCCAGGCAAGAATATTGGAGCAGGTTGCATTTCCTTCTCCAGGGGATCTTGCTGACTCAGGGATCAAACCTATATCTTCTGCTTGGCGGACAGCTTCTTTACCACTGAGCCACCAGAGAAGCGGAAGCCCTTTTAGAAGAACTACAACTAAAAATGTAAGATTCTAACATTACAGTTCCTAAAAATGTAAGATTCTAACATTACAGTAACAATGCTTCTTACACAGAGGATGAGGAAGTAGAGAGGATAGAGGGAGGAGAAAGGGGTAGTGAAGACAAAAATATAAGAAGCATAGACCTGTATGCGAGACAGCAGAAGAGACACAGATGTTTTGAACGGACTTTTGGACTCTGAGGGAGAGGGAGAGGGTGGGATGATTTGGGAGAATGGCATTGAAACATATATACTATCATGTAAGAAACGAATTGCCAGTCTATGTTTGATACAGGATACAGGATGCTTGCGGCTGGTGCACGGGGATGATCCAGAGAGATAATATAGGGTGGGAGGTGGGAGGGGGGTTCAGGATTGGGAACTCATGTACACCCATGGCTGATTCATGTCAATGTATGGCAAAACCAATACAGTATTGTAAAGCAAAATAAATTTAAAATAAAAATTAAAAAAAATAAAAATAAAAATAACATGCCAGTATTAGATTAAAAATAAAACTACTGAAAGCAAAAAAAAAAAAAAGAAGCATAGACCTGAAATGTAGAAAGTAGAGAGGGTAGTAAAGATGACATTGATGTGTGACAGAAGTCACATTTGGATGTGCTTTAGGAAAGTGCCATATAATGTGATTGTAAGGCAATGGCACCCCACTCTAGTACTCTTGCCTGGAAAAATCGCATGGACAGAGGAGCCTGGTAGGCTGCAGTCCATGAGGTCGCTAAGAGTCCGACACGACTGAGCGACTTCACTTTGACTTTTCACTTTCATGCACTGGAGAAGGAAATGGCAACCCACTCCAGTGTTCTTGCCTGGAGAATCCCAGGGACGGGGGAGCCTGGTAGGAGGCCATCTATGGGGTCGCACAGAGTCAGACACGACCGAAGCAACTTAGCAGCAGCAGCAGGCTTCCACCACAGGGGCCACGGGTTTGATCCCTGGTTGTAGAAGTTTGGCATTCTGCTGGATGCTCCCAAAAAGGAAAAAAAAAAAAGGACTTTCCTGGTGGTCCAGTGGTTGAGATTCCAGGAAAACATAGTATTGGAAATCGACATGCAATTTCTCCAGAAACCCAGGACTGCAAGTTTGTCCTTCTGAAGCAGACAATATTCTGTGAGGTAGGGGGAGTGAGGCAACTCACTCCAGTGTTCTTGCCTTGAGAATCCCAGGGATGGGGGAGCCTGGTGGGCTGCCATCTATGGGGTCGCACAGGGTCGGACACGACTGAAGTGACTTAGCGGCTGCAGCAGCAGCAGGTGGAGCGAGCATCACATAGAAGAGATCTTTTTTTTGTTTAGGGACATTGATATGTGAAAAATACATACTAAGGTGATTTAAAGTACAATCACCCTCAGTATTGCAAGATGCTCTAACTATGAGAAAAATCTATGCTTCTGAGACCAACTGAAGGAACATAGGTCATTGCATGGTCTCGAGAACCAGGAAGGGAAATATAGAATTCAGTCCACCAGGGACAGAGGGTAAAATATTTATATAACTCTCAGTTAGGGAAGATTTTCTTTATCCTCTAAGAGTGTCTTCCTTTGACCCAACTGGCTTATTGACTTATTAATCTGTCATTGTCTCCTGCCAAAAAGTCTCTATCTTGTTAAAATCTCTGAAGTATTAATATCAACCTAACATGATATCACATGTGGATTTACATAATTACAGGACTCTGTACCTATTGGAAACTTTTCATGCATATTCTCTAAATGTTCTGCCAGGAGAACTTTGCTTTTACTAATGAAGATATGTTAAATTATCCAAATAACATTCTGGGTTACATGTTCAAAGCTAGGTGAGGGGAGTGGAATCTTGCAAGTGGCATTTCATTATTTGGTGCTGAAGTGGGAGCAGCCGCAACCTGTACCTGGCTTTGAACTTCACATTGTTATGGTAAGGCCTCTGTAGTAGTTGAGATTGTCTGCAATACCTGTCCTCTGAGTGCATGGGACTATGATGTATTATTTTGCACCAGCAGTTCATCCACATTTTGGAATATATCTACCTCCAGGAACAGGATAGTAGGGCCCATGGTTTCTCTATTACATTTTGAGCTCTGCTCTCTGGTTGTTGTTTAGTCACTCAGTCATGCCTGACTCTTTGTGACCCCATGCACTGCAGGCCAACAGGCTGTTCTGTCCATGGGACTTTTCCAGGCAAGAATACTGGAGTGAATTGTCATTTCCTCCTCCAGGGGATCTTCCTGACCCAGAGATCCAAGCCGGGCCTCCTACATTGCAGGTGGATTCTTTCACTGCTGAGCCACCAGGATATTTACAAAAGCCCAAAGGATATTTACAAAATGTGTGATTCTTTGTTCTTTTAAAATCATATAATTAAAAAATTAGCCAAATAATGTAGTAAGGTTCCAAAATCATAGCTTGAATGATCTTATTCACTAGCTCAAGAGTTTAGAAGTCAAACCTTTTAGAATTAGCTATTAATAACCATCATAGTCAATATATAGACTTCTCTATTTTCTTGCTATATTTTTCTTGTAATTTATTTATAAAGGGTGATGTTTTGATATTGCTTAAAAGAGATTGTTATTCATTTATGTGTGGCCAGATTTGTATTACAAAGATTAAGCTACACAATAATTTGGGTGATTTATTTAAATAGTATTTAATAATAGGCAAAATCAGAAAATATTTTGGTGATTACATAATTATAAGGAATCCTTCTTGTGTTTAAATATAATATCCATATTCTATAGGTCCACTGACTCATGATAAAGTAGATATTTGTAAGATGCTTAAATTTTAATTTAACTAAATGTAATGAATAAACACCATTGATATTTGAATAATTACACATGGCTACTTCCTTAGTATATTATCACATGATACATTAATATGAAACTGTCAATTTGACTAAATCAATTAATATTTGGTTACTGAATATTAACCAGAATATTTTTGCTACCTTTCAGTTCAGTTCAGTTCAGTCGCTCAGTTGTGTCCGACTCTTTGTGACCCCATGAATCGCAGCACGCCAGGCCTCCCTGTCTATCACCAACTCCCAGAGTTCACTCACTCTCGCATCCATCAAGTCAGTGATGCCATCCAGCCATCTCATCCTCTGTCGTCCCCGTCTCCTCCTGCCCTCAATCCCTCCCAGCATCAGAGTCTTTTCCAATGAGTTAACTCTTCACATGAGGTGGCCAAAGTACTGGAGTTTCAGCTTCAGCATCATTCCTTTCAAAGAAATCCCAGGGCTGATCTCCTTCAGAATGGACAGGTTGGATCTCCTTGCAGTCCAAGGGACTCTCAAGAGTCTTCTCCAACACCACACTTCAAAAGCATCAATTCTTCAGCGCTCAGCCTTCTTCACAGTCCAACTCTCACATCCATACATGACTACTGGAAAACCATAGCCTTGACTAGACGACCTTAGTCAGCAAAGTAATGTCTCTGATTTTGAATATGCTATCTAGGTTGGTCATAGCTTTTCTTCCAAGGAGCAATGTTAGGAAAAATACAAACATCTGTGAAATTATCATTAAATTAAATGTAACGCAAACTATGTATTTTTCATCACTTTATACATTGAGGTAATAGATTTTCAAGAGGTATTTGCTGCTACTCAGCCCTAAATTATCAGGTCAATGTTGAATTTAATTAGATCATGGGTTTTAAATGAAGAATATGTTAAACCTCAGAAATTATTTTAAAATATGCATTCAGAATATAAAATAGGCACTGAATAATTAATGATATTCAGAATGATAAGGAAGAAACGAAACAATGAGTTTCTGTAAAAACTTCTCACTTACCTAGGCACCTTCACCCATTTTACTTAGTATTATTTTTACTAGAAACAACCATACCAAATATAACCCACACAGGAAAAAAATAGTTTTGCTCCACTTGCTTCTCCTACAGTGCCAGGGGGATGGATTTAATGATCTTATAGGCTTTTTCAATCTCTTTAATATTTGTGAAATGGCAACTGTCAATGTTGAACCAGAAATTGCTGAAATAGCACAACTTTGTGAAATGGATAATATCTCATAGGACAAGAGCCCAGAAATGGAAAGAACAACCATAAACCTCACTGAGACTCATTTCAATGGGATGCCAACTTTACTCTTCAGCTAATAAAAACAACCAACTTTCAAAATGCTATCTGTCAGTGAGTCAAAATCAGCCAATTTGAAAGTCACAGTGCCATGTATTATGTGTGCCAGGGTATAGTAACTCCTTTTTTTTAATTGAAGTATAGTTGCTGTACAATATTACATAAGTTACAGGTATACAATATGGCAGTTCCCAATTTTTAAAGGTTATGCTCCATTTATAGTTATTAACAGTGACTCTTTCTTAGTGCGTGTATTTTTCATTTTGAGTTTGCTGCTGCCTGATTGTTGGTTTCTATTATGTCTTGTTAAGGAGTATGATCAATTATGTATATCCCAGATGTAATTAAGTTTAGTGTTACATATTACTTAGACTGCCTATTTGTTGATAAATGGAACTTCTATGGAAATACAAAATTTAAATTAAAGCATTTTCAAGTTCTTCTAGTATGTTAGGCAATTAAAATCTCTCTTCCTGTTTCCAACATAGAGTCTGAATTTCTAAATATTATTAGTATATGCCAATTTTTTTTAAAGTGGTGATTCTAGAGCAGAGGTCCTTGAGAGAAAGAATGCACAGAAAAAGGAGTCCAAGATACTTTTATTTTCCTCCTAGAGGCATTTGACAAATTCTAATGTATATAAGATGATAGACAAAGAATCCAAGCAGAAGTCACCGCACAAAAGTGGAGTTTTCAGTAGTCTTCTAGTGCTGAGGGTGTGAACTAGTGTGCAGGCCTTACCAAAGAGGAAGGACCCTAGACAGACAGTAAAAACACAGAAGAACCAAGCCTGGGAACAGGGGAGAACCAGAGATAGAAATTAACTATAAAACTTTAGTTCAATTGAATCATTCTTTTATTAGATTAAGGTGATCTGCTCCAACTCAGGCTGCCTACTAGAAGATATATACATGTCTTCCAGAGTCTTCTCAATTTTTCTTGAACAATGCCTTGGCTGAATAGCCAAAAAATTTATAGGCATCCCGAAGGGTCAAATGATAGAAAACATACAAAATTTCCAGATGGCCCAACCAGTGTAGTTCTCAAACACAAACTTTAAAATAACTGTAATTATAGTACTCAAGAAAATACATGACAAAATGAAATATTTCACTGGAAGTCCAACATCCAGGAAAAAGAATAAAATGGAAATTATAGAATCACAAAAAGCAGCAATGAAAATTAAAGACTAGTAAATGTGTTTGATCTCATACTGGACACAGCAGAAGAGCAGTTCGGTAAACTTGAAGACAGGTTAGTAGAAAAATATTCAGACTCAAACATGAAGATCAAAAAGAATGAAGAATTTGTAAAAGGGGCCTAAGAAACACAAGGGAAATATGGAAAGGTCTAATATATGTTCAACTGCCTTAGAAAGGCAGGAAAGAGAAAGCATAATAGAAGCAATAATTGCAAAGGTAATGACAAAACATATTTCCAAACCTGAAGAAAGAAATCAACTCAAAAATTCATGAAGCAATATGAAATCCAAGTAGAATAAACACAAACAAACCACTCCTGGACACATCATAATAAAACTTCTGAAAAAGAAAGGCAAAGTCAGAAGTTAAAAGAAGCCAGAGGAGAATAAAACACAGTAACTTCAAGGAGGAAACAATAAGAAAAATAAATTTTTGTACAAAACAATAGATGCCAGCTGCAGTAGAACGACAGTTTCAAAGAGCAGAAAACTGGATGACACCCTGAAAACTTTATACTCTAGGAAATTGTCTTTCAACAATGCCAGTAAAATGCAGAAATTTCTAGACAAGAAAACACTCATATAATTTAATTCATTGCCAGTACATCTGAATTAAATAAAAATGAAGGGACTTTGTAGGCAGAGGAAAAATTATTCTAGACAAAAACAAAAGACTGCTGGAAGTAATGAAGAAACCAAGTAAAGGTAACTATGTGGGTAAAAATAAATGAATATCCACTAAACAAAATACAGGAGTAGTGTTTTGAGACCTCAAATGCATAAAGAATTCAAACGCATGGTAACAGCAAAATTTGTGGTAGTTTGGAGAAAAGAAGATATGCATCTAAACTGTTTATTTAAACTGACCATATGCTGGCCATAAAACCAATGCCCAGAACTTTCAGAGAATAAAAATCACTCAGGACTTCCGTGGTGGTCCAGAGGTTAAGGACTGCCTGCTGGAGGACACAGGTTCGATTCTAGGTCTGAGAAGGTTCCATATGCCACGAGGCAGCTGAGCTGGCATGCTGCAGCTGTTAAAGCCTGCCTGCATAGAGACTGCTCTGTCTCTATAGGAAGCCCCTGCAGTGAGAAGCCCACACACTGCAGAGTGGGCCCTGCTCACTGCAACTAGAGAAAGCCCGTGCAGAAATGAAGACCCAGCACAGCCACACACACTCAAAATCACGCAGATTATGATTTCCAATCATAGTAAAATTAATCTTGAAAACAACAGCAAAAGGTTAATTTAAAAATCCCATAATACCTGGAGATCATGGGAACTAAAGGCAGTAATTAATAAACATGTTAATTAAGAATGGTCAGTGGGTATCAGAAAACATTTGTATTGTATAATAGTAAATATAGATATGTAAAAACTTGTAAGATGTTGCTAAGTTGGAAATTAGAATGAAATTTGTAGTTTTAATTGCATTATATTAGAAGACTAAAAATGGTGAAAATTTAGTCATCTAAATACAGTCTCAAAAAGTTAGTAATGGTTAGTTAAAAAAAAAAAAAAACCACAGAAACCCACAACAAATAAAATGGAAGGAAGCAAAGATGATACAGAAATTAACGAAATAGAAATCAATAAATGGAGATAATTAATCACACCACAAACCAGTCATTTGAAAAGTATAGCATTACTTATGAATATCTGGCAAGATTTATCAAGAAATAAAACAAAGTACAAATTCCTGATCTTGGGAATTAAAGCCAAAGGAACCACTACAGATGCTGCAGGTCATAAGAATCTATACTGTAGACAATTTTGATCTGAAAATTAAAAGAAAAAAAGTTTTCTAAGAAACAGCATTTACTAAAATTGATATAAGACAAAATAAACTGAAAGTTCTTTATCTAAACAATTGAATCACTAGTTAAAAGCCTCTATAGAAAGAGCATTCCAGGTCTAAATGATTTATTTCATGATTATATTCTTTCAAGTATTGTGGAAGAAATAAAATCATTCCTATACAAATTCTCCCAGAGGATAAACATAGAGGGTACATTCCAAACTTGAACTATTTATGAGATCGATATCATACTACCATAACCTGATATATTGAAAGAAATGAAAATTACATTCCAATCTCACTTATAAACATAGGCATAAAAGTCTCAAATAACATATTAGCAAATTGAATCTAGCAATAAATAAATAGAATAATATTTCATGACCTAATTGAGCTGAGTTCAGGAATGCAAGATTGATTCAAGTTTTAAAATCAACCAATGTAATTCACTGCACTAGCAGAACACTTCAGAAAAAATATATGATTTCATTAAAAGCAAAATAATTTTATAAAATTCAATATTTACAGTAATTTTAACAAAGTAGATGTAAAAATTTCTTAATCTGATACATGATATTTGCAAAAACAGATAAAATAAGTGTTTATGAAGAATCAGACAAGGATATTCGCTACATCTTTGTAAATCAAAGTAAGGTTTATAGATTGACAGCATCTGTATCTCTAGGGAGCTTGTTAAAAATGTAGAATCCTAGGCCTCACTTCAGACTTACTCCCTTAGAATTTGTATTTTAAGAGAATCTCCAGTAGTTTTATATGCATATTGAACTATGAGAAGGATTTCTTTAAACCACTTTGATTCTTCATGGTCCTATGGTCTCTGTTAAGACAGGAGGTCTTAACAATTGCAATAAGATAAGACAAATAAATAACATGTACAAGGGTTAAAAAGAGAGGAAGTGAGGTGTCATGACTCAGGACAACCAGACAGTGTATGTAGAAAATCTGAAAACTCTATAGATAAGTTATTAGAATTAATAAGTGAAGTTAGTAAAGCTGCTAGATGCATATTTAACCTAAAAAGTTAAAAGTATTTCTATATACTAGTAAGAATTGATAATAAACCTGGAAATTTAAAATGGTGCTTAGGGAAAAACTCAGTTTAAAAAAAAACTAAAATATTTTCTGTGCTGAAACCTATAGAATATTATTGGAAAAAATTACAGAAACCTAAATGAATGCAAAGATATACCATATTTTTGTGCTGGAATATTTTATACTGTAAAAATGCTAATTTCCCATAAATTGATCTAAACATTGCAATTTTAGTAAGAATTCTAGAAGATTTTTTTGGTGAAAAATAATAAGCTTCAAAAAATAAGATTCAGAATTACAATGAAAGTGAAAAGTTTCAAGAGTATTTTAAAAACATTTTAATAAAAAGAATGAATTTGGAGGGTTTTCTCTACTTGATATTGAGACTTACTAAAAAAACTAATGTAATTAAGACAGAGTGGTAAGCACATTGGGCAGGCAGATGGACCAACAGAACAGAATACCATCCAAAAATGTATATAAAGTCATCTGAATTTTGATAAAGTTACCACTATAACAGGAAAGTAGGATTGCTGTTTCAATAAATGATGCTGGGTAAATTGGCTATCCATAGGAGCTGCAAGAGATGCCTCTTCAATCTCTAGGCCTGGAAGATCCCCTGGAGGAGGGCATGGCAGCCCACTCTAGTATTCGTGCCTGGAAAATCCATGGACAGAAGAGCCTTGCAAGGCTATGGTCCATGGGGTTGCAAAGAGTCAGACACAACTGAACTGACTTAGGACACAGCACACACAAGGGAAATAAACTTTGATGCGATTCATAGGATCGCAAAGGGTCAGATATGACTGAGTGACTGAACTGAACTCAACTGAACTGAACTATGCTATTGAAAGCAGAAATTCCAAATTCCCCTGGAATAAGGTAACTAAATATCTAAATATAGAATCTACAATAGTAAAGCTACTAGAAGATAACTTAGAAGAATATGTTGACCTGAAATGGGTAAAATTTCTTAAACTAGGCAAAAAACAAACTTGCCCATAAAAGAAAAGATTGGAGAATCGTACTTCCCAGGTTGCACTAGTGGTAAAGAAACTGCCGACCAATGCAGGAGACATAAGAGGTGTGGGTTCAGTCTCTGGGTGGGGAAGTTCCCCTGGAGGAGGGCATGGGAAATGACTCCAGTATTCTTGCCTGGAAAACTCCACGGGCAGAGGAGCCTGGAGGGCTATAGTCCTTGGGGCCGCAAAGAGTCTAATGTGACTGAAACGACTTAGCACAGCACTGCACTTCATTAAAATTCAGAACTTTTGTTCATCAAAAGAACACTGTTAGGAAACTGAAAATGCAAACCACAGAGTGAGACATATGTCTGGAATTCATATGTCCACCAAAGATATCCTAGTCAGAAGAAACCTTTACAAATTAATAATCAATCATCAATAATCTAATACGTAAAATAGAAAAAAGTACTTGAACAGTCACTTCACAAAAGATAACATTAAAATGGCCAAATATGAAAAGGTGCTCGAGCACAATTAGTCATCAAGAAAACACTGATTAATACCAAAACGTGGTACTGGTTGGTATAAATCTACCCAAATGGCTGAAGTTATAAAAACTGTCAATAGCAATATCTAACGAGAATATGGGACCAACAGAGACACATGGGAGCCAACTAAGAAAGTAACTTGAGAGATCAGACTCAGAGCAGTCCTGTGTTCTATAATAGCTGGGACAGAGTGAAAAGGAGCTGAGACAAGAGAAATAGTCAGATCACCTCCTCTTTGGGACTAATTTCAACGTCTTAACGCTCAAGTGCCGGTTTCCCAGGTGATGCTGATGGTCAAGAATCTGCCTTTCAATGCAGGAGACACAAGAGACGTAGGTTTGATCCCTGGGTTGTGAAGATCCCCTGGAGAAGGAAATGACAACCCACTCCAGTATACTTGCCTGGAAAATACCAGGGACAGATGAGCCTGGCGGGCTACAGTCCATAGGAGCTTTGAAGAGTCTGACGTCACAATAAGCAACACTCAAGTAGTAGAAGCAAGTTTGACCAAACAGAGCTCAGGCACGTGTGTTTCCATTTCCATTTAATTAATTAACTAATGTGTGTGTTTATATTCTTAGACTGGTAACTGTATTAGTCATCTTTGCTGCATAACAAATTACTCTCAGACTTAGTGGCTTACACAGCAAGCATTTATTATTTCCAAGTTTCTCAAGGTCAGAAAACCAGGGAGGATTAGCTGGGTGGTTCTCGCTTAGGGTTAAGTTAAAATCACAAGCTTGCAGTGACCCTGGGCTGGGGTTATCTGAAGGGGGTAAGGAATCTACTTCCAAGCTCTCTCCAGTGGCTGTTGGGAGACGAAGCTGCAGGTGACTCCTCTGTGGGCCTTTTACCTTGCTCACACTTCTTGGCATCTGGTGTAACTCAATGGTTAGTGATTCCAGAAGGAAAGAAAAAGAATGCTCAAGACAGAAGCTGCAGGCTTTTATAAACTAATATTAGCAGCAAAAACCTTCCCAGGTGACACAGTGGTAAAGAATCCACCTGCCAATACAGGAGACCATCAGAGACTCAGGTTTGACCCCTGGGTCAGGAGTTCCCCTGGAGAAGGAAATGGCAGTCTGCTCCAGGATTCTTGCCTGGAAAATCCCATGGACAGCAGAGCCTGGTGGGTTACAGTCCAAAGTGTTTCAAAGAACTGGGCAGAAGTGACATTCTTCTGGCATTTTTAAATTCATAAAAGCAAATCAAAAGTCCAACCTATAATCATGGAGTACTGGGTCAAGTACCATCTCTTGAGGAGAAGAGTATCAAAGAATTTGTAGATGTATATTTAGGTCATGCTGTCCAGATATTCACACGTTATAAGGTTCAGAATATACCACAGTCTCCCTAGGACACCAGTTCCATTTCTAAGGGTTATGCGTTCCTTGTGTGTCCCAGAGACAGTCTGTGCTGTGCTGTGCTTAGTCGCTCAGCCGTGTCAGACTCTTTGCGACCCCATGGAGCCCACCAGGCTCCTCTGTCCATGGGGATTCTCCAGGCAAGAATACTGGAGTGGGTTGCTGTGCTCTCCTCCAGAGGATCTTTCCAATCCAGGGATTGAACCCACATCTCCTATGTTTCCTGCATTGGCAGGCGGGTTCTTTACCAATAGCACTACCTGGGGAAATACGGCTAATGCTAACTTCTTTGAAAGCTATAGCTGCAGTACTATGAATTAACCAGTCTCCCTGACTTATATCAGTTCAAATCAGCACTGTTTTCTGTGCAGGGTGTGAATAGAGGAATAGAGAACGACCTTCACCATCACTTCTCATATAAACTCTTGCCAACTTCAACCTACTTATAATTGTAGTATATGCCTTCTAAAACATTGGCTTAACAAAAGCTATTTAATTGTAGCTGGGTTTTTCCCCCCTTTGGAACATTCTTTGTGGCTTTCTCTCACTGTTAGCCAGGGCCTTAGGCAGTTACTAGAAAGGACTAAATTGAGTTGCTTTTGTTATTAGCTGTGGTTTCTGAGTCAGCTTACTGCTTCTAAAACAATTACCGAAGGAAGCTATTATTTTGAATAGAAATTTGAGTATATTTAGAAGAAAACGAACCATGTATTTTCTTCTGGCTGCCTCTGCTTCCCAAGCTCATTTCAAAGATGAAAAGACTTTTAAAAAAGAGCAAAGAAGGAAGGAAAAAAAAAAGGTTAGATTGCGAGTAAGAGAAAGGGAAAGGGAAAGACAGAGATGTGGAGACAAGGGCTTGAAAGGAGCATGGCAATGCTCAAAGATTGGGAAAATGACATTTTAAGTTTTACAGAACACACAGTTAAATTATTTTATTATCTTGAGATTTCCCCAAATGATAGGATTTGTGCTGACATACTATGCCAATCCATATTAGCCCAAAGAGATCAATTCTGAATAGCTTCATTCTTTTAAAGATATGTAATACATTCTGTGACTCTTCCCGGGGAAATGATGCAGGATAATAAAATCATTGTTTGTGTATGTGTGTTTGTCCTAGATATGTCACACACGGTTTAGATTCTCAGGTTTTTTATTTTTTTTAAAGTGAAATCTAAGCTGAAACTAAAACCTAAAGCAAGCTTCCTTTGACCTAATTCATATCTAGCTAATAAGAGACTGATTTTCCCTTGAGGTTCTAGTATTTGAACGCTGTGGATGAGTCCCCTGTTGCCACAAACAGTTGAAAAAGTTTTCATGTAAGTTACATTTATGAAGAGACCATCTTTCACTTGTTGTTTTGCTAAAGCTTCATTCCCATTTAAACCATCTTACATCCTTTATGGAAGTAGGTAGTGTATATTTAAATTGGTAAGTAGTCACTTTAGAATTTCACAGATTTTAGCAGACAAGCCATGAAACTTGTCATCCGTGACATGTTTATGGTAGAGTTTCAGAAAGAATTTTTTATCTCCCCAAAGTTCTAAAGCAATGAGGATAGGTGAGATGATTTTTGTTTAAGAGGAGACGTGAAAGCAAATCTTTCTGAGTCTCTCAATCCCATTTTTACACTGGTTCATTCCAGGATAATTTTAAAGATTAAAATATAACTGCATACAGGTCAGTTCAGTTCAGTCACTCAGTTGTGTCCGACTCTTTGCGACCCCATGAATCGCAGAACACCAGACCTCCCTGTCCCTCACCATCTCCCGGAGGTCACTCAGACTCACGTCCATCCAGTCAGTGATGCCATCCAGCAATCTCATCCTCTGTCATCCCCTTCTCCTACCCCCAATCCCTCCCAGCATCAGAGTCTTTTCCAATGAGCCAACTCTTCGCATGAGGTGGCCAAAGTATTGGAGTTTCAGCTTTAGCATCATTCCTTCCAAAGAAATCCCAGGGCTGATCTCCTTCACAATGGACTGGTTGGAACTCCTTGCAGTCCAAGGGACTCTCAAGAGTCTTCTCCAACACCACAGTTCAAAAGCATCAATTCTTTGGCGCTCAGCCTTCTTCACAGTCCAACTCTCACATCCATCCACTGGAAAAACCATAGCCTCGACTAGACGGACCTTAGTCGGCAAAGTAATGTCTCTGCTTTTGAATATGCTATCTAGGTTGGTCATGACTTTCCTTCCAAGGAGTAAGTGTCTTAATTGAGTCTTAATTTCATTACTTATAGTACAATGTATATTGTTCATTATTATCTACAAATAGCATTGGCCATATTTGCATATTTATAAATTATTTCCAAATCTGATGATGCAATGTTAATATTATCCAGTGGCTCTCCATCAATTGAGAAGTGGATTTCATACTAAGAGGTTAATTGAAATAGTTATTTAGCACTTGGGATTAACTTTCCTGTCTAATTTTCAAAGTCTTGAGGGGATCCAGGGATGGATTCCTGTGGAAAATGGGAGGGGGGATTCTCTAAAAGTATGTACAGCTTAGAATAGTTACAGTCTTTCAGAGCTGGAACTGAAACTCTTACTAGGGCTATAGGGGTCTCATGTCAGATCCAGTAACAAATTCTTCCCATTTATTGATATTTTTATTCCTGGTTTTGTATAGGAAAAAATATTTCCTTGGCTTTAAAAAAAAAATTATTTATTTATTTGGTTGCATTTGGTCTTAGTTAGAGCATGTGAGACCTTTGTTGTGTCATGCAAGATCTTTCTTTGAGGCACATGGGCTGTCTAGTTGTGGCCTGTGAGCTCGGTAGTTGCAGCACGTGAGCTTAATTACTCCATGGCATGTTGGATCTTAGTTCCCCAGTCAGGGATTGAACTAATGTCTCCTGCATTGCAAGGCAGATTCTTAACCCACAGGTTAAAGGGACCAGGGAAGTCCCTTTCCTTGGCTTTTTTTCTTTTTTCTTAAATTCTCAATCAGTTCCTATTGTATACCCCTTTCTTTTGCATTTCCTTTTCTGTCGATCACTGAAAATAATTGATGTTCCAAAAATTCTGCCCTAAGCGTTCTCTTCTTCCTCTGCTCTTCTTGATGCTGTAATACTCATTTAGAACAGAGACACATGCCACTATTATCTGCTTTCTACTCGTAACAGAAGTTGCCAAACATGACATTTCCCCCCCTACTAATTATAGAAGTAAATTTAGACTCAGTACAGCTTCTAGGAAAGCCCCATTGATTTATTTGAGTTGCTACACAAGATGAACATTCTGGTTCTTATTGACAGATGCTGAGGACATTGAAAAAGATACTTGCTTGTCCTGGCTTCAGATTCAACCATTAAATGAAAGTCAAAGTCATCACTAGGGTTCACAATCTATCCAAAGCAATCTCTTATCCTTTGCTCTAAATCTTACTAGTCTTCTTTGATAGTAGATATACAGATATACAGATGTCACTTTATTTCCAGGTGATAAATTTAGTATGCTTCTACTAATTATGCAAACCAGAACACTTGATGTCATCTTTCTTCTCTTTCTCTTTTCCTAATACCTGTGTTTATCACTTTTCAGTTGTACTTCAGAATGATTCCTAATACTTGATGGGATTTTTTTCCTTTTTTTTTTTTTTACTGTTTCATTATCATCGAGGCAGTTCAAACAGCAGTACCTTCTCTCATGGACTATTACAAGAGTTCTCTGAAAGAACACCCTCTTGGTTTACAGCACAAAGACTGGATGGATGGCCATGGAAACCCATTGATAAAATATGTGGAGAAAAACCTAACAAGTTAGTTTTGGACATGATGGGTTAAAGTGCTCTGAGGACGCTCGTAGCAGTTGAGAAAGAACTGCTCCGGAGGATTACGCTCCGGAGGATTACTTCCGGAGGAAGAAAGTGCTACCTCAGAGAGCAGACTGGAAGTTGGCCTTCAATCTGTCTCTTCATCCTGCTAGAGTGATATGTTTTCAAAAACACAAGTGTGAATGGTTTCTAAAATTTGTCAACAACTACCCATAGTTATCAGGATAAAATCACACTACCATTCCTTAAATTAACATTATCAGGGAAAACATCATGCTGTTGGGTGTTGTCATCTAAACACTTCCGCTAGAGTTCAGCTTTCAAAAATGACAGACTGTCATCTCTCTAACAGGACCTTGCAATTAGAAACTCTAGACAAAATATTTAAAAACCACTATTTGAAGGCACTGGGAAATGAGCAAAATAGAAGATATACTATGATTCCACATAAACAAAACCCTTAAATGTGCAACAAATCTATAGGAACAGAAAGCAGATCAGTGGAGGAAGGTAGGCAGGTAGGCAAAGAGGGTGAGATTACAAAGAAACCCTCAGAAACTTCTGAGTGTGATGGATATATTTAATAACTTGCTCATAGTGATGGTTTCTTGGATATATATGCACACACAAATAGATCTATATACAAAACTTATCACATGGTACCCTTTATGTGTTACTTCTGGTATGACAATAATTGCTTACCAAAAAGTTATCATTTTCATATACCCAGTTCAGTTCAGTTCAGTCACTAAGCTGTGTCCGACTCTTTGTGACCCCATGGACCATAGCACACCAGGCCTCCTTGTCCATCACCAACTCCCAGAGTCCCCCAAACCCATGTCCATCGAGTCAGTGATGCCATCCAACCATCTCATCCTCTGTCATCCCCTTTTCCGCCTGCCCTCAATCTTTCCCAGCATCAGGGTCTTTTCAAATAAGTCAACTCTTCACATCAGGTGGCCAAAGTGTTGGAGTTTCAGCTTCAACATCAGTCCTTCCAAAGAACATCCAGGACTGATCTCCTTTAGAATGGACTGGTTGGATCTCCTTAAAGTCCAAGGGACTCTCAAGAGTCTTCTCCAACACCACAGTTCAAAAGCATCAGTTCTTTGGCACTCAGGTTTCTTTATAGTCCAACTCTCACATCCATACATGACAACTGGAAAAACCATAACTCTGACTTGATGGACCTTTGTTGGCTTTTTAATGTCTCTGCTTTTTAATATGCTATCTAGGTTGGCATAACTTTCCTTCCAAGGAGTAGGTGTCTTTTAATTTAATGATTGCAATCACAATCTGCAGTGATTTTGGAGCCCAGAAAAATAAAGTCAGCCACTGTTTCTACTGTTTCCCATCTATTTCCCATGAAGTGATGGGACCAGATGCCATGATCTTCATTTTCTGAATGTTGAGCTTTAAGCCAACTTTTTCACTCTCCACTTTCACTTTCATCAAGAGGTTGTTTAGTTCTTCACTTTCTGCCATAAGGATGGTGTCATCTGCATATCTGAGGTTATTGATATTTCTCCCAGCAATCTTGATTCCAGCTTGTGTTTCCTCCAGCATTTCTCATGATGTACTTTAATGTTTTCTCTGCAGATCATTCAGGTATGACCTAAATCAAATCCCTGATGACTATACAGTGGAAGTGAGAAATAGATTTAAGGGACTAGATCTGATAGACAGAGTGCCTGATGAACTATGAATGGAGGTTTGTGACATTGTACAGGAGACAGAAATCAAGACCATCCTCAAGAAAAAGAAATGCAAAAAAGCAAAATGACTGTCTGAGGAGGCCTTACCAATAGCTGTGAAAAGAAGGGAAGTGAAAAGCAAAGGAGAAAAAGAAAGATATACCCATTTGAATGCAGAGTTCCAAAGAATAGCAAGGAGAGATAAGAAAGCCTTTCTCAGTGATAAATACAAAGAAATAGAGGAAAACAATAGAATGGGAAAGACTAGAGATCTCTTCAAGAAAATTAGAGATACCAAGGGAACATTTCATATACCCAAAGATACTAAAAATCAATTTAAAAAGTTAATAAAAATAGGTAGAAACATTTCACAAGGTGTATGAGTTTCCTATTACCGTAGTAACAAAAATGTGTGTGTGGTACTCAGTCGTGTCCGACTCTTTTGCAAACCCCTCTGTCCATGGGATTTTCCAGGCAAGAATGTTGGAATGGATTGCCACTTCCTATTGCAGGAGATCTTCCCAATCCAGGGATAGAAGGTAATTCTCGTGCATCTCCTCCATTGGCAGGCAGAATCTTTACCACTGAGCCACCTGGGAAAACAAAATACATAAGCCTTAAAACAACACAAATGTATTATCTTTCAATTAGGGAGCCCCCAAACCCCAATCCATCTCAAGAGCAAAGTCAAAGGGGCAGCAGAGTGGGTTCTTTCCAGAGACTCCGAGAAAAGAATTTTTTTCTTGGTCTTTTTCAGTTTCTAGTGGCCACTCATATTTTGGGGTTTGTATCTTCCCAATCCATCTTCATAGTGTGTCACTCCAATTTATACTTCCAGCCTCACATCACTTCTCCTCTAACTCTTACTCCTCCTGTGTCCCTCTTTTAAGGACACTTGTGATCACATCATTATACCAGGCTTCCAAACAAGCATAAACAACTATCCACTGGAATGTTGATGTTGATAGTACAGTTCAAATAATTGTTAACCTGATAAAGTTTGCTATGGGTGTCACTTATCACCTCACACAATAATTTGTAAAAGAGAATTTGCGTTATATTAACTGTGCATATAGAAGTATGGCTCTTCAGAAATGCAAATACTGTCTAGAAAACGTTCAGTATATACATTTTGTATAGTGTAAACATATGTACTATGAGTAAATTATTTATAAATGATTCCAGGGACAAGGGAAGGTAACACATAGGATTTATATATACATTGAATATTTAAATATGATTTTTAAAAGCAAAAATGAAGTTAAACTATGTATTACAAGCTATAAAAATTAGAGTTGTAATAAAAAAAGTGGGCCATGCAATTTTAAGGGGTAAAGTGTTTAGGATCATTATGTCTTCCCTGAGAACAAGCTAGCTTTAATTTGACATGGCAAAGTATTCGTGGATCTACCAGGGACACAATCGGGATATTGAATTATTTTACTAACAAGTTGGCTGTGGTTTGAAAAAAAAATTTCAGCTCACTTTGGAAGTTTTCCACTACCATAGAAAACTTCTAGAAAATGTTTAATTGTATTTTTACTTTCACTTCACACATAATGAAAGCTACTTAAGCAACAGTTTTCTAAGAACCACTGGAAGCATTAAGGTTCCTAATTTATCGACAAAATAATAAAGGCAATATTCACTTATTTCAACAAAAACTGAGTACCTCTAAGGCAAAGACTGTACTTACAACTGGAAAGGATTGTTATGGAAGGGTGGCATGCATAGTGCCCTTGAAACATTGATTACTGGATTATCCCCAAGCTATTATTCCCCAAAGTTTATTGTGATGAGAGGAAAGTTCCAGTGGTGGTAAATCTTGGAGGTTGTAGCCATAACTTCTCTTTCCGTGGGTAGCATTGGCATGTCCATAACGACATTCATTACATTTGGCTTCGCTCCTCTCAGAAGCTGTCTTCCCAGCCAATCGTGAATTCATCATCGTCATTGCCCGTCATCCGGGACTGAGCATCTCCTATAATTGATCTGGTGGAGGGAGCCGTCTCCCATTTTACAGCAATGCACAGCTCATCCCAAGGATTCAGAAATGTTCTCTTTCACAACCCAAAAGTCATATGTCAGTGAGCTGCTAATACTTTCAGTTTCTTGACCAGTAAAAAAGCTGACAGTGGTTTTATCTGTGGCTGTTTCAGCCAATTTGACTTCTTTCTCCTTAGCTTCCCAAACTTTTCTCAAAGACTCAAAATTGGACTCTGGATGGGTGGGGGAAATAAGCAATGAGCATGATTTAAGTTGTAGATTATTAGGGAGACTGGAAATAATTTCAACTCATATTTAAAGCAATCAACATTGCAAGAAGAATTCAGATTAAGAAATCAAAATCTGCAGAACCTAGATGCCTAGTTTGGGTCTGAAATGATTGAGTTATTGCTATCAGTTGGAGCAATCAGACAACACTCATTGTAGATTTCTGTGGTTAGAAAACATGTGTTGGGTAAAATCTTGCATCCTTCCAAATCTTTCTAGGGTATTTACAGCTCAGGACTCAAAAGACTGGAGATTCTGTTGTCTAAAGAGACCTGGAGCAAAAGAATAATGTAGCCTAGGTATTTCCATGGGAGAAAGTCAGGTAGGTGTTTTCAGAGTAACCTAAAGCTGTGATTTTTCTTCCTGGAATTAGTAATTTGCTCCTTTTCCATCTACTGCTTTCAGAATATTAACCTGATTTTTCCCCCCTTGAATTCTAATCATGGCATTATGGTCATTATGTCTTAATTCAAGAAACAATAATAAAGCCTTTTTAGCAGGTGACAATTCCAGGTGAGCAGTAAGCGCTGAGGCCAAAATAGCCTGAAAAAGACTTTGTAATCCAATTAAATACTGAGTGAATTCTGGCAAATGTTTTATCTTGAACTTACTATTCTGTTCTGTGTAGATGAGATTTGTATAAATTACATGATGTATCATAACTTCTATAAGATTAACTTTTTTTAGATTTTGAGGAAGAGAAGGGCATAGTGGGTGACATTTTGCTCTGCTGAAGCACATACAGAGTCCTTAAAATCCCAACACATAGTTGCTGGGACTGATGGTAACCCCTGAGGATCCATGCATCATGAGTGATGGAGTCTCAAGTGTGTGTCTGGCTGGGCTTCAGAGAAAATGAGATCCTTCTCCTGTGCTACAAAAAGTTCCTTGACCAATCTCAGGACAAAGAGAAACTCAGGGCATCAACAAATCCTTGAAGACAAGGTAGAAGATAAAGAGGAAGCAAAGCTCTCTGAATGGGCTTCCATGGTGCTCTGTGGCAAAGAATCTGCCTTCCAATGCAGGAAACGTGGGTTTGATCCTTGGGTTGGGAAGATCCCCTGGAGAAGGAAATGGCAACCTACTCCAGTATTCTTGACTGGAAAATCCCATGGACAGAGAGCCTGGAGGGCTACAGTTCATGGAATCATAAAGAATCATATATGACTTAGCAATAAAACAATAGGAAATTCTGAGGCAGTGGAGGAGACTGAATTATATCATTCTTGCTTCCTCACCTCCTCAGATATGCCCTCAGCCCCTTGGGTTACATCTCCTAAAGTAGTTCAGACTGTCTTAGTCTAGGATGGTCATGGGTCTATCTTTGAGACCTCTTCCCTCTCCCTTGATAAAAGGAATCTGGGATATAACCCCTAAACATGTTTTTATTTCTTTCTACACATCCCAGCTGACCTTAGCGAATGACCACACTGGTAGTTACTATAGTGGCTTAAGAAAAATGTTGTGGTGTCCCCAGTCATCTTCCCTAAGCCTGCAATTTCAGCATTTTAAGTTAACAAGAAATAATTACTCTAGTAATTAATACAAGATGCTGCTATATGAATTCATTGAATCCAATTGCTTTCCTTGTTGTTTGTAGAGGGAAATAAAATTGGAGAACTTTTACCATTTGTAAAGTGAGATTATGTATACCTACCTAGCATGGTAGAAGAGAGGATTAAGTGGAATTATATATGACAAATACAAAATGGCAAAATGGTTGTCTGAGGAGGCCTTACAAAGAGCTGAGAAAAGAAGAGAAGTGAAAAGCAAAGGAAAAATGGAAAGATATACCCATCTGAATGCAGAGTTCCAAAGAATAGCAAGCAGAGATAAGAAAGCCTTCCTAAGTGATCAATAAAAAGAAATAGAGGATAACAACAGAATGGGAAAGACTAAAGATCTCTTCAAGAAAATTAAAGATAAAATCCATCTTTCATGCAAAGATGGGCACAATAAAGGACAGAAATGGTATGGAGTTAACAGAAGCTGAAGATATTAAGAAAAGGTGGCAAGAATACACAGAAAAAGCATACAAAAAATTTCTTAATGATCCAGATAACCACGATGGTGTGATCAATTACCTAGAGTCAGACATCCTGAAGACTGAAGTCAAGTAGGCCTTAGGAAGCATCGCTAAAAACAAAGCTAGTGGAGGTGATAGAATTCCAGCTGAAGTGTTTCAAATCCTAAAAGATGATGCTGTGAAAGTGCTGCACTCTATATGTCAGCAAATTTGGAACACTCAGCAGTGGCCACAGGACTGGAAAAGGTCAGTTTTCATTCACAGTTTTCATTCCAATCCCAAAGAAAGGCAAGGCCAAAGAATGTTCAAACTACTGCACAATCGCTCTCATCTCACATGCTAGCAAAGTAATGCTCAAAATTCTCCAAGCAAGGCTTCAACAGTATGTGAATTGAGAACTTCCAGATGTTTAAGCTGGATTTGGAAAAGGCAGAGGAACCAGAGATCAAATTGCTAACATCTGTTGGACCATAGGAAAAGCAAGAGAGTTCCAGAAAAACATCTACTTCTGTTTCACTGACTACACTAAAGCCTTTAAACTGTGTGGATCACAACAAACTGTGGAAAAATCTTAAAGAGATGGGAATATCAGACCACCTTACCTGCTTCCTAGGAAATCTGCAGATCAAGAAGCAACAGCTAGGAGCAGACATAGAACAACAGACTGGCAGACTGGTTTGAAATTTGGAAAGGAGTATATCAAGGCTGTATATTCTCACGCTGCTTATTTAACTTATATGCACAGTACATCACGTGAAATGCTGGGCTGAATGAATCACAATCTGGAATCAAGCTGACACCAACCTTATGGCAGAAAGTGAAGAGCAACTAAAGAGGCTCTTGATGAAAGTGAAAGAGGAGAGTGAAAAAGTTGGCTTAAAAGTCGTCATTCAAAAAACTAAGATCATGGCATCCATTCCCATCACTTTATGGCAAATAGATGTGGAAACAATGAAAACAGTGTCAGACTTTATTTTCTTGGGCTCTGAAATCACTGCAGATGGTGAATGTAGCCATAAAATTAAAAGACACTTGCTCCTTGGAAGAAAAGCTATGACAAACCTAAAAGCAAAGACATCACTGCACAAATGTCTGTCTAGTCTAAGCTATGATTTTCCCAGTAGTCATGCGTGGTTGTGAGAGTTGGACCATAAAGAAAGCTGAGTGCTAAAGAATTGATGCTTTTGAACTGTGGTGTTGGAGAAGATTCTTGAGAGTCCTTTGGACTGCAAGGAGATCCAACCAGTCCATCCTAAAGTAGATCAGTCCTGAATATTCATTTGAAGGACTGATGCTGAAGCTGAAACCCCAATACTTTGGCCACCTGATGCAAAGAACTAACTCATTGGAAAAGCCTTTGATGCTGGGAAAGATTGAAGGCAGGATGAGAAGGGGACAACAGAGGATGAGAGGATTGGATGGCATCACCAACTCGATGGACATGAGTTTGAGCAAGCTCTGGGAGTTGCTGATGGACAGGGAAGGGTGGTTTGCCACAGTCCCTGAGTTCACAAAGATTCAGACATGACTAAGTGACTGAACAGAACTTAACTGTTATGACAAACTCCAGATCCTGCTTGTATGTGTATATAGTCAAAATATGATAGCTGTTATTGTAATACTTATTAGCTAATAAGAGAAAGTTAGAGCCCAGAAGTGTTGCTAAGTATTTCTAAAGTTTGTTATTTAATGTTCTGCTTTTTTTAAGCTTTAAATTTATAGTGTTGGTTTAACTTAACATTATGAATGTCTTCTTTCTTTGTTTCTTTTCCAGGTGACTTTTTTGAGAAGAAATAAAGAGCAATCATTTAACAAGGCTGGGAGGGAGAGAAGAGGGTTGAGTTAGCAGGTGGATCTCCAAGTCAAAGCAAGCAAATGGAAAATTCAAGTTCACTCATGAAGAGGGGATAGATCAGACAGTATTTGATGATCTGAGTGTTAGTTGACCCCTTAGAGTCAAGTCAGCCTTGAGAACCACACTGAGCTCAAAGGCAAGCCAGACTTGGAGGACAGGGGACTCTGCAGCTCTGAGGCACTGGAAAAACCAAACAGAAATATGGAGAGAATCCCTGGTCTTAGAACAGAGGTTGTTTGCCTTTTGCCAGATTAACATTTCTCATGAGTACTTGATACACAGGTTAGAGGTAGAGTTTGAAGAAGTAGTATTGGCCACCTGATGCGAAGAACTGACTCATTGGAAAAGACCCTGATGCTGGGAAAGATTGAAGGCAGGATGAGAAGGGGACAACAGAGGATGAGAGGATTGGATGGCATCACCAACTCAACGGACATGAGTTTGAGTAGGCTCCGGGAGGTGGTGATGAACAGGGAAACCTAGCGTGCTACAGTCTATAGGGTCACAAAGAGTCATACATGACTGAGCAACTGAACTGAACTGAAGATGTAGTGACCTGATTCTGGCAGAGCAGAAAAAGAGTGTGTAGAAGTGAAAGGAGGCCCTTGTAAGGATATAGACACATTAACATTCACCACCTCTCAGATACATCAGATATTGTGGGAAATTGAACTGTATTTCTCAGCTCTCTCATGTACCACTTAATAATTCAATAAATAGTTACTCAATGTACTGAGAAGACAACCCTTCATGTGGTGTGTTAATTTCAATGTGGCAGCTCTTATTATCATAGGAACTAAGCAACAGAAGGGACCTTGTTTAGCATCTTTAATTTTCCTTGTGAATTGTTTGTGATAGGAGAACAAAATCAGGTCACCTAAAGGAAATGATTTAGTCCTAAAAGAGAGCCACTTAACAGCCATATATTATCACCGTTCAATGGAAATTAATAAAGTGTTAGTGTTTACAAATTTTCTCGTAGTATAATGCATTATGGAAATAGTATTCATTTACACTGGAATTTACATTGCATTAGGAATTTCGTCCACCTCTGAATAGTAGGATCAGAGAGAATTATATATAATATATAATACAATTATTTTTATAAGTATGCTTTTTATATATAATTATATTTAAAGAAAAAGAGAGAAGAGGGAACATCCCCACACAGCCAATTCCTAGCTCGAGTATCATATCAGTAGGGTCATAGTAACATAATTACCAAGTTTGGCCACTTGTGGCCTCACCTAAGTGACTACAGCATATCAGCATTCCTACTAAATCACACCAGTTATTTCTGGGCATACCCGGGGGTATGTCACATGTACTTGGAAATACCTGCTCTTTTTCTTCCATTTGATGTCCTCCTCAAAGCCTACTGACTAGAAGTCCTTTCGTGAAACCCCTCCATTCTGCTCTTGCTGTGGTCTTGGGATGGGGTCCATCACACTGTCCTAGGATGCTACTGAATTCCATGTATAAATGGAGAGAATTTCATCCACCACTTCTGGTACCTCACTAGTCACTGGGGCTCTGAAACTGCATCAGTTACATCCTGAATCTCATGACATGCCTCCTTCAAATGGCGCTTTTATCATCTGCTTGCAGCTAGTCCTTTTCCTTCTCGGTGGGGTCTTAGAGATAGTCTCTCAGACTGTTGAGAACCATCTCCCCAAATAAAAGCTTCCTTATTGTTTCTTAATTTCCTTAAATCTGCCCTAAGGATGATGTCAGTCTTCCCTGGTGGCTCAGATGGCAAAGAATCTGCCTGCCAATGCAGGAGATCCAGGTTCAATCCCTGGATCAGGAAGATCCCCTGGAGAAAGGAATGGCTACCCACTCCATTATTCTTGCCTGGAGAATCCCATGGACAGAGAAACCTGGTGGGCTACAGTTCATGAGGTCTTAGAGTTGGGCACGACTGAGTGACTAACACTTCACTTACACTGCTATATATATATTTCTTATCTTCTGTCATATATTTTCTCATATGTGATATTTATGAAAAACAGTAAATAAGTATCATGTAAAATCATAGATACAGCCATCATAACCCTTCCTATTGCCTTGAAAAGAGGAACATAATTCTTCAAGTCTGCCCATACTAGGTTGTGGTGGGTACCACAAGCTAGGCAAGGCCAATGGTAGGATGTGGGTGTTACATGCAAAAGTGGTGTGATTTTTATAATACCCAATGGAGTTCAGGCCAGAAATGAAGGTTGGGGGTCTAGCAGGTAGACATGTGATGTGTTTGAGAATGGGGATGGGTTTGAGTTAGAAATTCTGGCAGGACAGGATGGTAGACATTCCATGCACTCAGGCAAGGGTGAAATTCATGTTTCAAGCCAAGCATGGGGAAATAATTGAGAGATAGGGACTGAGCCAGAGACTGTATGAACAAATGATCACAGATAAACTGCTTTATGACTATGCATTTAAATTGCAAATCACTGAACATTCATGAGAATAAACTTGTATTTTAAGTCAGTCTGTAGGTGCTCACTTTTTTGAGGAATCACATGGCTTTTCTAAAATCATATGGGACTTCCCTGGTGGCCCAGTGGATAGGGATCCATTTGCCAATGCAGGGGACAGGGGTTCAATCCCTGATTCAGGAAGATTCTACATGTCGTGTAGCAGCTGAGCCTGTGCAGCTACTGAAGCCCACTGCCTGTGCTCTACAAGAAGAGAAGCTACCTCAGTGAGAAGCCTGGATACCACAGTGAAGGGTAGCCCCTGATCACTGTGGCTAGCGAACAACCTGCACAAAGCAACAGCCAAAAATAAAAAAATAAAAACAGACATTGCTACAATGTGACTGAGTCTATATTCTAATCCACTGAACTGAAACTGGCGTTCTAAACCTATCTCAGGAGAAAAAGAAATTGCTTAAAATGATGAATTTTTCTCTCATTCTAAGACTTCTTTGTCACTCCCAATCTTTTAAAACATCAGTAATTCATCACAAAGAAAGTAACTTTCTAAATCAAAATTCTTCTATGTCTCAAAATCCATCTGGACTTTGCCTCTCCCAAAACCCCTGTAACTTTGAGTCCTAGTAAAAATGAGAGTGTGCTGATCCCCAACCTCCCCCTCCTCCAAATAAAAGCCCGTTTGTTTCCATAGGATCTTTTTAAAGATGTCTCCAAATTATATGGCTTACTTACAAGCACGACGAGAGAATGTGCAGCTGAAAACTCCATATATAGCCCCATCCAAAACCAGAAACATTCTCAGAGGAAAACACACTTGAGATTTGGGAGTGTTTTTAATTGCTTCTGTGCCTCATCCCAGCCTTAGTGCTTACATTCTGAGTAAGCTGCCAATTTATAATCATGGTTTAGCCACTCTGATTGTTCCTCACTCAGGTAGACTCTTAATGGGCTTCCAGGTAAAGATAACTTGCTGCTTGCATGCTTTTGAATGTATCAGTGAAAAAGGTACTTCAAGAAATGAATCCGGGATATTTTAAGCTATATTGTGAAAGCAGGAAAACTATCATGTAGACTAGAGCATTAGTCAAAACTGGAATGCCTTTACTTATGAATGTATCTAGTGAATGAATATACTATTACTTCAAAGCCTCTGATTAGAAAAAGAAAGTAATACAAGTCAGGTAGACCTAAGTCAGCCAACCAGCAGTTTAAAAAGTTAGAAAAGAGGTAAACAGATGGGAAAAGAGCCCAGCACATTTACTTCCTTACATCCAAGAGTGAGAAATTCCAATAAGCTTTGGACAATGATTTAGAAGTGGGGAAATACAAAGGAATTGCATTCACTCTCTCTACATATTGATTAACAGTTTTTAAGCCCATCAGTCATACTTTAATTTCTATGTGTGATGTGTTTAACATGAGCTCCCAATCCACCTGATTGGATTACCTCACCACCCATAAAAGAATCAGCAGCTAGTGGTTAAAACTGTAATTAGAATCAGGCAGTAATTTGTCATGGGGGGAGTCTGTTGGGGGGACCCTCTCACCCCTTCTGTTTAAATTTTTCCATACAGATGATGAATAATAATTATATATCAGCCAATTACCTCTGAGGTAACACAAAGTGTATATGTGACAGGATAACCAAAGAATTTAAATATCTGAACTCTATTTCTTCTTTTTTCATAAAGTGGTCAGTAAAATACTGAAAGTAGGTTTATTATTCACAGTCTCTGATTTTAGTAAAATTGGAGAGTGGTCAGAGCTGGGTCCTGTCTTGAATGCTGAGTATATATTCCATCATATTTCTGTTCTGTGGACTGAGAGTCTTAAAGAAACAAATAGTGTCTATTTTAGGATATAAATGAATACAAAATTCTATTTTTAAAGAGGTTGAAAATATATTTATTTTCTTTTTTGTATCATGTTGCTGAGATAGATGTTTTCTGTGAATGCATTATGTACTAAGTCACTTCAGTCGACTCCAACTCTTTTTGATCCTATGGGCTCTATGTTCCTCTATCCATGGGATTCTCCAGGTAAAAATACCAGAGTGGGTTGCCATTTCCTCCTCCAAGGGATCTTCCCAACCCAGAGATTGAACATCCATCTCTTACATCTCCTGAGTTAGTGCTAGTTTACCACTAGTACTACCTGGGAAATCCCAGGGGTTTTATAACCATGTTTTGTTTTGTTTTTTGATTAGTTTTATTGTAAAATTCACTGCCAAGAAATAGATATTATTCAGGACTTTGTTGAAAGCATTTATGTTATTTATATATACAACTTTTAAAATTATTTTCTGGTTAAAAAATATAACGTCAGTTCTAAGACACAAAGGTCTTGAAAAACCAAAATGGTTTTGGATTAGCAATCATGTGATAAAAGATATAGTGACACTGCTTTTAAGATGTGACTTGAAAAACTAGTCTTTGAAAGTCCTAAAATTAATTAAATCAAAGATGTATAAGGAAAACTTCAGTGTTATAAGAAATAAAACTGGAAAATCATATAACTGAGTGAAAAATGGGATTTTGTAATTTAGTATAAGATGTTATAAGTTGAATTAGTTCCACAAAATTCACACATGGACAGATTGAAATGGAAGAAGCTACTTGTGATATCATGATTTATAATAAGAAATATATATTTGGTTTTGGTCCCCATTTCTGGCACAGAGCTCCTCAAATCCTTGGAATCTCCTAAGGTATGAGAATAATAAAGGCATCTTTTGTTATGTTACTGAGAAGACTGTTGGAAAGCACCTAGGGAGGGGACTGATGGCCAGGAGAACCTACCATGTAGTTAGAGGGTTGGATATTTCAGTCCCATCCCCACCCTAACCTCCAGGAGGTCCCAACAATCACCAATAGCTAATGAGCTAATCCTTTATGCCTATGTAATGAAGACTCCATAAAACCCCAAAAGGATGGAATCAGAGAGTTCCTGTTGGGGAACGCATGGAGATGTGGAGAGAGTGGCATTGTCTGGGGAGGGGATGGAAGTGCCAAGCCCCTTGCCATGTGCCTTGCCCTCTGCATCTCTTCTATCCGGCTGCTCCTGAGCTATATCTCTATGTAATAAAGTGGTGATCTGGGAAGTTAAATGTTTCTCTGAGCTCTAAGAGCCACTCTAGAAAATTAACTGAACCCAAGGAGGGGTGTCACTTGAACCTCTGCTCTATGCCTGGGCCATCAGAAACACAGGTGACAACCTGGGCTTGTGACCAGCATCTTAAGTGGAAGTCTCATGAGACTGAAGACTTCTCCTGTGGGACCTGATGTATCTCAGTGTCATGGAGTCTGAATTGAATTGAAACCCACTCTAGTATTTCTGCCTGCAGAATCCCATGGAGAGAGGAGCCTCACTGGCTACGGTCCACAGGGTTGCAAAGAGTTGGACACAACTGAAGTGATGCATGCACACACATAGGACACCCCACTGGTATTTCAAGAGTTGCTTGTTGATGGAGAAACATCCCACAATGAAAGCATGTGCAGAACCCAAAAGAACTACATCTCTTTCCCTTTCATAGCACTAGACAATTTTGCTTTCTCCACCTTACTCCAAAATCACTGCAGATGGTGACTGCTGCCATGAAATTAAAAAACGCTTGCTCCTTGGACCAACCTAGACAGAGTATTAAAAGAGACATTACTTTACCAACAAAAGTCTGTCTAGTCAAAGCTATGGTTTTTCCAGTAGTCATGTATGGATTTGAGAGTTGGACTGTAAAGAAAGATGAGCGCCAAAGAATTGATGCTTTTGAACTGTGGTGTTGCAGAAGACTCTTGACAGTCTCTTGGATTGCAAGGAGATCCAACCAGTCCATCTTAAGGGAGATCAGTCCTGAATATTCACTGGAAGGACTGATGCTGAAGCTGAAACTCCAATCCTTTGGCCACCTGATGCGAAGAACTGACTCACTGGAAAAGACCCTGATGCTGAGAAAGATTGAAGGTGGGAGGAGATGGGGATGACAGAGGGTGAGATGGTTGGATGACATCACTGACGCTATGGACATGAGTTTGAGTAAGCTCCGGGAATTGGTGATGGACAGGGAGGCCTGGTGTGCTGAAGTCCATGGGATCGCAGATAGTCAGACACAACTGAGCAACTGAACTGAACCTTACTGCAGGCACACACATGTAGATGCACAGACTAAAGCCAAACTAAAACAAAAAGCATGCATGACGATGATGATAACCTTTGACCCTAAATCTCAAGACAGATAAATGATGCATCATAATTATTTCACCCTCTGTCTCTGAGCCAACATGAGTTTCTGTACTAAATGTTCCCTCTCTTCTTTGCCTCTTTCATCACATGTCGTCATCTCAACCCATGCTTACTCTTACTTCCAGCCATTGCTAAAAGCTGCTGCCCCTTTTACTGTGTCTTTTCTCATTTCTATAGGTCATTTTGTTTCTAAAAGTCCAGTTCATTTCTTTTCTCATTTTCTGCCCATATTAATATCTTGTTTCTTTAATTCCTTGTGCAGTGATTAATACCTACCTTGATATAGTAGAAAGAACCTTGGCTTGGGCCTTCATAAATGCCAGTTACTAAGGTAAATGTCTTAATATCTCTGGGTACCAGGTCCCTGATATGTAAAATGAGGGGGAGCTTGAGAGGACCTTGAAATTCTAAACACTGTACAATCCTTCCTACACAGGTAGCTTAGCATTTTCATATTGTTCTTTGCTCAGCAGCAATTTCACAAATGGATGCTCTGTCTCTCTAATTGGACTGTAAGATCTCCAGGAGCATACACTGTGACTTCTTTTTCTGTTGTACCTTATAAGTTTCTAGCACAGTTCTTAGTATTTTATAGATATTCTAAGTGTTCATTGATTAGTTTACTGAAGCCCCTTTGGATGAATTTTCATTTCATATCATTACTACCAACAGTGTAGTGCAGAAGTGAACACATAAAGCAATTACCAGGAAATTAATAGAAAAATTCAGACAACAATGTAACAAAAATGACTCTACCTTCTATATTACCTGATAATTACCTATATTTGTAACTTGCTCCTTGGCCCTTAATAATTATACCAATAATTTAAAGTGTAAATGGGTAAAAGTTGTGGGGATAAACTTAAACGTTGCAGTAAAAAAATGATTCTTAATTTAGGGAGGGAAGAGAAATGGGGAACTTTGAGAATCTGATATCAGCTATGGGCTTTCTCCAAGATGGTTTACAGGCTCCTTACCTGTTATGTAAACGGCATGTTTTCCTAAATCCTGAACATGGGTACAATGTTTCATTTTTCAAGGGTTTTCTTTAAAAGAAGAGGTCAATCACTGCTGCTCCACTTAAAGTCCTTTTGAAATGAGGAAGTCTCTTTTAGCACATATGACTCAAGAAGAGGTGGACGTGTCTTAACAACCTATGTAAAGACTGGTTTAAACAAACATATAGAGGCCAATCAGACTCCTTCCTTGGGAGTTTTAAAATGAGATAAAATTTTAGATTCAAGTTAATTGGTAGAGTATTCTAGAATTAGAAATCTATTTGGTCTTTGGAGATGGAGTGGACAAATTTAAACCATGAATATACTAAAGAGGAACTAGAGGAAAACTTTGGTAGAGAACACACAAAAAAATTGACGAACAACATATGTGGAGATGCAAAATCAAGGGCACACATAGCCTAAACGTAAAACAGAGTATGACCCAGGTTCCTGGTAGCTTTTCCAACCTTCATGCCTGTTTGTACTATATTCACTACTCTTGGATGCTGTCCAAACCCTGACTCTTTGAAAACCCTTTCATAAATCCCTCATCCCTACCACACACACACACACACACACACACACACACACACACACACACACACTCTCACCATTTTCTTGAATTAATTTGCAACTTGTTGGTTTCTCATAGCCAAAATGAGAATAAGCATTAATCTGAGATATTTTCTATGCTGCTTATGGTAGAAAATAAGATTTTTTTTCTCAGGGTGGAAATTTTGATGTAGTTAATTTCCATTAGATGCTTAGAAGATGATGGTTCTATGTGACTGTTAATGCTTTTTTTAATTCTTAACTTTTTAATATTTATATTTTTCCCTCTGAATACTTTGCAATTTATTTTATGGAAACAATGAAAATGATATAGTAGCTAAAAATTATTAGTGTGAAAAGAATTAAATAAAAATAAAATTTATATATTTTAAAAATAAAAATTTTAATGTAATTTTCAAAACTTCTGGGAATTGAATAGCAGTCCAGTGGTTTGGACTTCTTGCTTTCATGGTCCAGAGCCTTGATTTGGGAACTACGATCCCACAAACCAAGTAACACAGCCAAAAACACCCCACCAAAAACAAAGAAAACAAGACAAAACTTCTAAACAAGTCATGGTAAATATAAAGAAGCAAAATAATTTTTAAACCAACATGTTTTACCTGCATTTACATAATAGCAACAATTTTGATTTCTATTTGAAGAGACAAATCTTTAATAAAACTATTTTATGATATGTGAAGGCATCTGCTTTTTGATTATGCAAATTTCACACATATAATATCTTTTCTTTTGAACATATTTTCAGCTACTTGATTGTGCCTTGAAATTTTATCCTTACATGTGTCACATAGTCTTGACCTTAATTGATTCCATGGTATATATTCAAGAGGCATATAGTAAATATTAACACAATTTTTATTAACTTTTATGGAACTTTGATGGGCTGCTCCAAAGCTCTACTAGGGATTACACTCAGAGTCATATCCTTTCTTCTGAAAAAATAATATTTTGTACAATGATTTTTAAATGCTAAGTAATTCACAGATGTTTCCAGTTGCTGTAGGGAATATCATGGGACATATGAAAAAGAAGAAAGGCGGCCAAGAATGGAGCCAGAACCACACCCTGCTGGTTACTCTACAACTCTGTTTTCAATAGAGCTGCCAGCATGAAAGAAAAAGTTTCGGCTTGCCAGGAAGTCAACATGGGATTCTCAATTTACTAACCTGTGGGTTTTGTTACTGTGTTGAGATGCTGAAGGATTTTATTCCTCTCTTGTGGGTTTGCTTTTTGAATTTCTGATCATAGGAACATGAAATGACCTCTTCTGGAACACAAATAAAATACTCAATGCCTATGTATCTGTTGTACTGGCAAATATTTTGAGGTATTTGAATAAAAGAAGCCTTATTAATTTTTCCAACTTTTTACTGTAAGAAATGTTCTTAAATGTGTATGATACAAAAATAGTGTATTCACTTTTCAAAAAAATAATTTTTGGTTAAAATAAGCAATACCATAATACTTAGAAAACAGAATCGGCGAGAAGATATGGCTTGGATTTTTAACTCAGCCCCAGTCTTTGGGCAAGTCACTGGTCTTCATTCCACCTCTGCATTAATACCAAAAACAGAAAGAATAATACCCTTTATACTTTGTTGGAAGATTGGTATAATCACAGAGATTATGTAGCAGAATGTAAGAAATAGAAGGAATTTTAATGGTCATTCCAAGCCCACTAATGTTGCATGGACAATAACTAAGTCCAGCAGTATTGAGTAACCAATTGTTTTCCCCAGTCTCCATACATAGCTCCCTCTTTACACTTTTATGAGAATGCTTGAGTCACATGTGTTAATTCTCTGCCATATGTCTCCTGACTAATCCATATGAACTTGAGAACAGGGAAAATGTCATCTTCCTATTGGCCTTTTATACCCATTTTTCTCTTAATTTATTCCTGCTCAGCATTCCTAGAGAAAGATTGTTCTGATCCCATACCCTTGTTATATCTTTTCATCACATCCTCTACTTTCTTGGTAACACTGTCACAACAGTAATTTTACATACAAAATCATAAATATATATATAATTATATTAAATAGATATATTTGCATAATTTACATATGTATTATATGTATATATATATATATTATATGTATATATACATACATATGTATATGATTGGGTTAATGTTTTTCTATCCAACCTGTTATGTTGCAGTTTCCTCATCTATTACTTATAAATAATAAAGGTATCCAGCTTATATAATTATTGTGAAGAACATTTGATTAACAGTATACAGAACATACAAGAGGAATTCAATGAATTATTATTATTGCTCTTATTATTATTACTATTAATTTCCAGGCAATCTCTGTTTATCACTGGGAATGATGATAGAGATTAAAACAGCTCTTCATATCAGGCTGAACATGATAATTTTAGGTTTAATAGGTTGTAAGTTTATCTCTGATGTGAAGAGCCAACTCATTGGTAAAGACCCTGATGCTGGGAAATATTGAAGGCAGGAGGAGAAGGGGATGACAGAGGATGAGATGGTTGGACGGCATCACTGACTCAATGTACATGAGTTTGAGTAAGCTAAGGGAGATAGGGAAGACTGCCCTACTGTAGTCCACAGGGTTACAGAGTTAAACACAACTGAGCGACTGAACAACGACAAGGTTATCTCTATGCTGCCTTATTGGTGGGTCATCCACAGGATATCTTTTCATCTCTTCATTCTAGAAGCAGATAATTCTATTCAGGCAGAGGAATCACAAGGCTGACTGAGGAAAACCACAGAGGGTCAATTCTCGGGCTGGGAAGATCCCCTGGAGAAGGGAATGGCTACCCAATCCAGTCTTCTTGCCTGGAGAATTCCATGGACAGAGAAGCCTGGTGCACCACAGTCCATGGGGTCTCAAAAGAGTTGAACACGACTTAGCAACTGAATAAGAGTAACAACCACAACATATGATTGCAGTGTAATGGTATCTTGCCAAACACATGCTTATAGAAAGTTTCAGTCAATTCTGTCCCATGTATATTTGAATTTCTGCTAGACCCTAGAAAATCCCAGAGAATAAGACAGATATAGAGACTTTCCATTGAGGAGAAGACTTCAGTGTAACACTTATACAAGTTAAGTCAAAATGTAGAAGACTGAGGCTACTACAGGACAACTAAATATTTCTGAGAAACCAGCCTGCTAGCAAAGGAATATAGTAGAAAAATAAAGTCCATGATAATCTGGAAAAAAATAAAACATGCAGATTTTAGGATCACATGCAAAGAGTGAGCAGTTTAAAGGTGAAAGGATCAATATTATTTTTCTTCATTCTCATGAAACTGGGTAGCCCAATTCAAAATAAGCACTCAGTAAGCTGGTAACATCTTCAGAGTTGTCAAATGATGACAGGTTAAGTACCTTGCAAATTTAAAAGCAATTAAAATTATTGAGTATTTTGTTTCATGAATGTGTCTAAATTTGAAAATTGAAACCAAATTCTGTACAATTGTCTTTTAAATGAAGAGATAAAAGTATTTCTTTTTCAGTGTTTATTATGAAGTTAAGCAGTTTTTATAAATAAATGCAGTTGACAGGTATGGGTGAATTTATGGAAGGTAGCTTTGAACAATTGAAGTGAGACTTAACATTACAAGGTTTGATATAAGAAAGGGAAAAATAGTTATCATGCTGTAAAAGAATTTTGTGACATTTTCTGCAAAGAAATTTCTGAGTATAATTTACTCCCTGAATTATTTTATAAAGGTTATAAATTATATAAAATAAATTATTTTATATTTGTATAAAATGCAAATTAAAATTTAGGATATTTTATAATACACTTTATATGTTATTATTTATAAGCATGTATATATGGTGATGCTTGCCAACTATGACCAATCCAATGAAAATTGGTGAATAAAATATTTCCAGTTTTAAGACATGCATCTTTTCGAACTAAAAGCACTCACAGAACAAAATCTTTAGTTGAATACTCCACTTTTACTAGAGTGTTAAAAGATACCATATACTTCCTTCTTGCTTATTTCCCAGCTCTTTGTAACCGCATGGACTATAGCTCCTCTGCTCATGGGATTTTCCAGGCAAGAATACTGGCGTAGGTTGCCATGTCTTCCTCTAGGGAATCTTCCTGATTCAGAGATCGAACCCAAGTCTCCTGCATTGCAGGCAGATTCTTTACCATCTGAGTCACCAGGGAAGCCCATTTGCTTATAAAGAATCAGCTAATTTATTCCTGATAAATTATTTTCATCCTGATGTTTGATTGCTTTTTAACGTTCACAGTACACTATGTACTGTGTTTTAATAAGGATACTGAGGCATAAATAAAAGTTAAAAGTAGCAGGGAGTTATATCTGTCCCTATAGGTGTCTAATGAGAGAACAAATAACTATTTTGAGGGATTTTGTCACCTGGGAAACATTAGAATTTTTTGGACTCAGTCATTTGACTAAATGATTATAAACATTTGTTTTTAAACTAACATTTGTTGCAATTACTTTCTGTGCAGGACAGTGTATTAGGTGCTGTAAGGAAACAAAACTTGAGTGAGCTGTATTTTGTGTTCTCACGTTACTTCAAGTCTAATTGTGGAGATATATACACACAAATAATTTTAATAAAAGATAACATTTGATACATGATGATAGAAGAATAATTTATAAAGATATGAATGGAGGCAAAGATAAGTTTGTGTGTGCTCAGTCATTTCCAACTCTTTTGCAACCCCATGGACTGTAGCCAGCCAGACTCCTATGTCCACAGGATTTTCCAGGCAAGAATACTGGAGTGGGTTGCTAGTTCCTTTTCCCAGGGGATCTTCCTGAACCAAGATCAAACCCGTGTCTCCTGTGTCCCTTGCACAGCAGGTGGATTCTTTACTGCTGAATCATTAGGGAAGCCCGAATTTAGCTTGCTGCTAAGTCACTTCAGTCGTATTCGACTCTTTGCGACCCCATAGACAGTAGCCCACCAGGCAAGGAAGGGACAAATATTAGGTAAAACTTCATGGGAATAGTGACTTTCAAGGTTTACCTTGAAAATGGAATCAAACTTTGGGGGAAGCAACATCGGGGAAGGCTTCTCAGTGGACGGAGCAGAGAGGACACTGGTGTGGAACTGAGAAAATTCTAAGCATATTAAAGAACCAGTAGAAAACTGAAGTGAATTATGTGTTGGTTCCTTTGGTGTCTAATCCTGTTCTCTACATAAAGTATCTGCTTATTAGATTAAAATGAAATAAGCTGGAATTTAACATCTATAAACTAAGAAATGTTTACCCACACAAGCATTATTTTGAGACAAGAGATTTGACTCTTCCAGACCTCCTGTCATAAAACAACCCATGCAATTGATAACTATGGCACCTGGTCAGGGTGGGCAGCTTCAGTTGGTGTACTTCCCCTAACACTTTCAACATGGAGTTACAGACAGAACAAGTCTGTGGGTCAGGGGACCTTGACTTTGCAGCCCTCTGGTTGTGTACTTTTAGACAAAGGCCTCATCTCTGTATCTCAGTTACTACCAAATAATCTCTTAGGTCCTTTCTAATTCTTTCGTAATAATTTCTTTTAATTAATTAATTTATTTTTTAAATATCTTTTTAAAACAACAAAATGAACATTAACTTTTTTTCAATTTGAAACTCCTCCAGATTGTCAAGATTAAAACAAAGGAGCCAAGTCATAAATCTGAATGAAGATTTGAGAGTGAAGGAATGTGTTAAAATAATATTGTTCTCCTACTTCCCTTTCTAAAGGTATAAATTGCAATCTGACATAACTGCCATTCTGAGCTGTTTTGTTTAACAATTGGGTTTATAGATCTGTAAAACAAGAAAACAGATGGGCCATCAAATTTAAAATGTGGAAGCCCAGTAAAAGAATCTGTTAGCCTCGGGCCAGGCAATCGTGACCCAATAGCAGAAGAAAATACAGGGCAGAAACATTTAGGAAGATGCTTGTTAATGTTTTAAACACCATGAACAGAAGTAGATGTTACCATCCTCAAATATTTGATATTATCTAATTCATAACAAAAATCAACTATTTGGACATTGTTGATGAATGTTTCAACTGTGGTGTTGGAGACGACTCTTGAGAGTCCCTTGGACTGCAAGGAGATCCAACCAGTCCATTCTGAAGATCAGCCCTGGATTTCTTTGGAGGGAATGATGCTGAAGCTAAAATTCCAGTACTTTGGCCACCTCATGCGAAGAGTTGACTCATTGAAAAAGACTCTGATGCTGGGAGGGATTAGGAGCAGGAGAAGGGGATGACAGAGGATGAGATAGCTGGATGGCATCACGGACTCGATGGACGTGAGTCTGAGTGAACTCCAGGAGTTGGTGATGGACAGGGAGGCCTGGCGTGCTGCAATTCATGGGATCACAAAGAGTCGGACATGACTGAGCGACTGAACTGAACTGAACTGCTGAATGTTTGATGAAACTGCTTCAATTTACAACATCCATTTACTGAATGTGGCTTTAGTGGTAAGGAACCTACCTGCCATAGCAGGAGACACAAGAGACGTGGGTTCAATCCTTGGGTCAGAAAGATCCTCTGGAAGAGAAAATGGCAACCTGCTCTAATAATCTTGCCCAGACAATCTCATGGACAGAAGAACCTGGTGGGCTACAGTCTATGGGGTCACAAAGAGTTGAACACGACTGAAGTGACTTAGCACACACAACAGGAACTTCTAAAACTGCTCTTTAATACCCATGGACCTGTGGTGGTACTGAGGTAGGAGATATTGGCTCCAGGGCCAGACACCTGGGGTTTGTCAGTTCAGTTCAGTTCAGTCACTCAGTTGTATCTGACTCTTTGCGACCCCATGGCCTGCAGCACACCAGCCCTCCCTGTCCATCACCAACTCCAGGAGCCTACTCAAACTCATGTACATTGAATCAGTGATGCCATCCAATTGTCTCATACTCTGTCCTCCGCTTCTTATCCCACCTTCAATCTTTCCCAGCATCAGGGTCTTTTCCAGCTTTTCACATCAGGTGGCCAGTGGATTGGAGCTTCTGCTTTAGCATCAGTCCTTCCAGTGAATATTCAAGACTGATTTCCATTAGAATGGACTGGTTGGATCTCCTTGCAGTCCAAGGAACTCTCAAGAATCTTCTCCAACACCACAGTTCAAAAGCATCAGTTCTTTGGTGCTCAGCTTTCTTTACAGTCCGACTCTCACATCCATACATGACTACTGGAAAAACCATAGCCTTGACTAGATGGACCTTTGTTGGCAAAGTAATGTCTCTGCTTTTTAATTTGCTCTCTAGGTTGGTCATAACTTTCCTTCTAAGGAGTAAGTGTCTTTTAATTTCATGGCTGCAGTCATCATACGCAGTGATTTTGGAGCCCTCCCAAAATAAGTGAAGTACAATTTTAGCTTTGTTCTCACCCAGACACTCCAAGGACAAATTAGTGGTAAAAGCTGAGATCCACTAAAGCAAAGAGGTAAGGTGCCCACTCCCAAGGTTCAGGAAGACTTCCCTGTCTGCATTCTCAGGAAGTTTTCTTGGGGGTAGAAAAGGGAAGGGGCCCCACCCCATAATATGGATATGTGCTCATAGGCTTCTGTGGTGGGATCCATCTTAGAAAAGAGTTGTGCACTCATCTTAGGAAGGGTCCAAGAACCAGTCAGGTGTGAAGTAAGAAACAAGATAATCAGACAAAGGTAAACAAAAACCTGGAAGGAATGTCCTATGTAAGTGACTCACATCATCTGACTTAACTGCTCTCCTCCTCATTAAAGTAGACACCCGTATCCTTTCTCTCCAGGTGTGTATCTCTGCCTAGGTTTTGACTTACTGCACTCCTCACTCAGGACACCTGCACTCCTCTTCAGGTGTATATTTCTGCCTTCCACACCTGAATTGTTTTAAATGTTTCTCTGTGTGCACTCCCATACATTGAGCTGTGTCTCTAATAACAAACTTTGTACCTGTTTTTACAGTTTTTGCCTCCTGGAACATTCTTGCTTTCAAATGAGGGAAAGAGCCAGGGCCACTTTGCTTCTAGCCTCTTCCACCTGCTGGTCTAGTGGTTAGGTCTCTTGGCTTTCATCCAGGTTACCCAGATTCAATTCCTGGGCAGGAAACTAAGATCTCTCTTAGGACTGCTCAATGCTTTTCCCCTGAGATCAGTATTGGGACTCATCAATTTGTCCCAATTGTTCCATTTCTGAAACCCAGTAGTTGTATGATGTGAGTCATTTGATTGCATGGGATAAAACAACAGGTGAAAACCTGAGATTTAAAATGTTTGCCTATCTTTAAAAGTTAATTTCTTTTGAAATAATATGATTTCTCATTCAACCAGAAATTTTCCATTTCTATTCCATACTTATTTTTTGTACCTAAAAGTAATGCTTTATGCATTCTACTCTCAAATTTTCTATGTTGAAACCAGAATTTATGTTTGTTATGTATGTGGGCTTATTACTTTGAACCACACAAAATTTCCATTTGTTAGATAAAAAGCAGTTAAATGTTATTATACCAAATACATGTGATTTTTTTGTAATTAGAACACATAGCCCATGAATTACTGAAAATAACTTCTTTATTAGACAGTGACTTTTTATTTTACGTTGCATGTCTTCATTTTCCCCACAGCTGAATCTAGTGTAATTGACACTTTAGTAAGTGTTTCATGAATACTTGGTGATAAATGTTTTCTATATAAAAAATACATATAATTGATTGTATCACATGTATATAAAAATTATGTATTGTCACATGTATATACATATATATACATGTGCTAGTGGTTGTTTAGTTGCTCAGCCAGGTCACTTTGCAATCCTATGGACTGTAGCCTGCCAGGCTCCTCTGTCCATGGAATTCTCCAGGTGATAACACTGGAGTGGATTGTCATTCCCTTCTTCAGGGGATCTTCCCAACCCAGGGATTGAACCGTGTCTCCTATGTCTCCTGCATTGGCAGGCAGGTTCTTGACCACTAGTACCACATGGGAAGCCAATATCCTTTTTAGAAGTGTGAATGGAAAAGAGAGATGGTTTGGGGCTATCTAAAACCAAGGGAGAAAAGTGCAAAATTCCTATTCAAAGCTGTCCCAGAAAAAGCATGATAAAATATTTGTTGTCTTCAGGATCATCATGTTCTAGTGCACACCCATAATTAGTTCTTTCTGAGCTGAAAAAGCTAATTAAGAAAACGCCTATCAACTGCATGCAACTGATGCTAATGTGCACTCTGTGATGAATGGACTCGACACCCAGGATTGTCATCACATCCAAACCCCTAAGGAGGAAAGTTTCCAGACTCTGTGTGCTAGGTGCAATCCCAAAATAGCAAAAATGGGTAAATTAATATGCATACATATGTGCACATAGAGATGAAGTTGTTAATTTCAGGTAGCAGGAAGAATTTACCAGCACTGACTCCTGTTAGGCAGAAGCCATCAGGGAAGAGGAAGTAGATATTAAATTTAAACATTCATTCAGATTTTTTTTCAGGTAGGATTGCCAGGCTAAGTCCCATGTGAAAATCAAGCCATTTCAAGTGAATGAAATGTGGACAGAGAAAGTGGCCCAGATTCCCTTGTCTTGTTCAAGAAATGTGGAGTTTCTGAAAGTCTAGGAAAGAATACACCTCTTCTTCCTCTTTGGTTCTTTTCAAGGGCTAAGACAGAATTTCTTTTAGGGAATACATTGCTCTGTCTTTAGCCTTTTTTTTTTTTTTCTTTTGTGTCGCTTGCTGATCATTAATCTATTTCCTCTATATCTGGAGGAAAATGTTTAGAGTCAGCAGATATCAATGTGCCCTAGTAGAGGTACGTACCCCAAGATGGAACCAAGTTTTTGAAGGACAAAAAGCACAGCCTTCAAAGTCAGGTGGACTTGAGTTTGAATCTTAGCTTCTTTAATTTCTACTTGTGTGATCTTGGACAACTGACCTAACTTCTCTGAGAATTGGTTTCCTCTCCTGTAAAACTGGAATAATAATCCCTGCCTGTTTTGACGACTGGGTGAGGCAATGCGTGCAGAGCATCTAACATAGCCTGTGACACTGCATGGTCTGAAAAATCTATTTTTTTTTTAAGAGTTACCATGTACTGGGCACTCATGTATCCTGAAGGTGTAAGAATCAGAGACACGGAGTTATTTTTTCATTATGTGTTTTCCCTTTAGTTTCAAAGGTGATGATCTAGTCTTAAAACAAACAAATATGACAACCTGAGTCCTTTGATGCAGACTTTAAGTCAAGTAGTTGGTAAGTGTTATGGGAGCCCATACGAGAATATAGCATTTCTCTACGGAAACTGCAAGAAGATATGCTGAGTACTTTTCACTTCTTCCCACAAAACTTGATCAAAAATGCAGAGAAAATAAAACTTTTGTGATTCAGTTCCAAGTGTTTCTTTAAAGGGGCTTCTGAAGATGGTTGAAGAGTCAGATCTATTAGCTCACTTTCAAGCTAATGCTCCCAACGGGCAATGTGATCTCACTATGGTTTAAAAAAAAAATAGATTTCAAGGTATAGAAGAGAAGAATACTGTTGAATAGCATATTTAGAATGAAAAACTGGACACAAACTGTGCTGTTCACTTTGAAATCGTATAAAAAGCAGTAATACGGCTGGCACTATATAGCCCCAAACTGACTGATACGTCTTTCCATTGAAGATAGCAGCAATCCCACTGTGCGTGCTTGTTGGGGCTTCTTTGAAAATTCTGCATTTCCTTTGCACACCCTCAAGCACACTTGTGTCTCATGGCCTCCTCTGACACGGTCCCAGTCTTACAGGAAGCACTGGAGACTCATCATTTATAGCACACAACCAACGCTCTCTGGCGCCAGCATGTAGCTCAGCAAGGTATAACTGGAAGTTTTTTCTTTCTGCTGCTGTTGAAACCATAGAGGATTAAAGATTTGCCAAAGTTCAATCTAGGTAATCCCTTCTATAGGATTAACTCACTGAATGGCTTCCCTGGCGTATTTGTTTTAGGAAAGAAAGAAACAAACAGATTTCAAATCCCTAAATCTGGAGGTAACATTTTATTTATTACGCAGATAACATCATCGATTACTTGTGAGTGTGTCTGTGTGTGCATGCGCTTTATCCATGTTCACAGCTTATCCCATGAGAAATCTAAATGAAAATTAAAAAAAAAACCTGTAGTTTTTCACAAACTATAATTACTTTAATTACAGGATAATTATATAAATAATGCATTTGAATGTAGGTTTCAGATTTCTTTGTTTTCTAAATATTATCATCTTTCAGTGTTTTCAGACGTGTAAACAGGAAACATTTAAGTTTAGATGAAGAGCAGGTGAAATGCCTGTGATACAAGTACAGACAATCAAAAGATGATTAGGCTATTGAAAACTGCCTAACTAGGTACTAATTTTTAAGTGAGCAGGTGTACTTAGTCATTATAACTTTAAAATGAAAAAATATATGAATTACACCAAGACCCCCCCCTTCCCAACATTAAAACAACATTAGAGGTCTGGCTGGTACCGACTAAATCCAGCAAAGGCGAAAGAGGTGGAAATTCCACAGTGAGACAGTCAGCCACTCCAGAATTAGAGAAGGCATTAAAAAAAAAAAAAAAGAAATACAGGCTTATAAAGAAATGTTGAAATGATTTCACAACACTTTATTGGCTTTCTTAAAATACAGCCCAAACATCATTAACGTGGTACAAAGATTAATATTTTGGTTATTGTGAAGGGATGATTAACTTTGCACAGAAGTTGTACAAAGTAAGAAAACTCTTATAATTACCATGGATGGAAATCAATTGGTTTTTTTTTTTCCTTTCTCAATTCAGTTGTTTTTCTGGTTGACAATGAAATGCATCAATGCACTCCCAGTCATTCACGTGGAACGCACAAAGACTTGATTCTGAGTCAGAAGGAGATGGTAAACTTGTGACTACAGCATGAACATTAAATTTTAAGGTGGTGTGACATACATAATACTCATTTAATTCACATATGGCTGCACCTGAAATTGAAAGCCCAATTTTCGTCAAAAGTTAATGCAACAAAATAAACTTATACAATGTTTGATATGGAGCTAGTTTAGATCCATTAAACACTATGCAAAAATGTAAACTGTTTCTAAGTATCCAGGTGGTGTTCAGAGCACTTTGCAGTTTAATAAATTTGTCTCTAGTGTGCCAAATTATACTTCAGTGATGAGAAAGGTATGAGAGTCTGTGAAAGAGAAAATGCACTACTATACATTCAAATATATATGAAAATAATCTGGATGAACTCCATGTAGATTATTTGGCTGGATGTATCCTGTAATGTAATCAACTTTCAGCTCTATCTACTGAGACTTGAAATGCCACACTAATGGTCTCATCCTCTGATCTCCAACTCCATCTTTTCTTCCATCAGCCTTATGTATGTTTTCTTGCAGTGTCAAAATTGGTGTAGGCTCTACTCTCCATGTACTGCAATGGATTCACTCTGAGTGTCTCATCAATTGCTTTAAATTTTTGTTCTATAACAATTTAGCCAGTTTTATGCATCTTCTTGGCACCCTATGCTATTTTTTCTTGTCCTATCACAAGAGGAACAAAGCAAAATTGCATTCAGTTCCATCTGTTTTGTGTTGGCATGCTGCATATGCAGAAAAGGGTTACTGGCAAATATTTCAAAATATTTCTGAAAGAACTGAGGCCATTAGAATTCATAGATGGTTTTTCTATAGCTGCAGAAGAGAGGTTGCTGGAACCATACATGTAGGTTTGGTGTGACCCCATAAACTGTAGCCAGGCTCCTCTATCCATGGAGTTTTCCAGGCAAGAATTCTGGAGTGGGTTGCCATTTCCTACTCCAGGGGATCTTCCCAACCGAGGGATCCAACCTGCATTTCCCACGTCTCTTGCATTAATACATGGATTTTTTACTGCTGAGCTACCTGGGAAGCCCAAAAGTAGGTTTATGGCACCATAAACCTCAATTTTGAAGAAACTCAGAAGAGCGAGAGAACTTGGAGGCTGAGAAAAATGAAAGTAGTGTACAAGCTTACTCTGAGCTAGGAGAATCCTTCCCATGGTTGGTGTTGTCCATACAGCAAGGGGAACCATTACAGGGTTTAGTGGGTCTTGACACCACAGTTGATTCTCCAAGGGGCATGAATGATCCCTTTATGTTTATTCAAATACCACATCATGTTACTTGCTGTTCGTACAGTTAGAAAAACCTAGGCTTTAATATGAATTGACATAATAACAGTTCCTAATCTCAATCAGCCCTTGTGGGTATCAATGCTAGGTTATATATATATATATAACCTATTTATATATATAAAAGCTAGAGTAACACAGACCCTCAACGAATATGTGTAGTTTGGAATAATAAACAAATGGACATCCAATTCAAAAAGTCTTCTACTCACGCATTTGACTTTCCTTCATTCCTTTTAATTTTTCCCTTCTACAGTCCTGATGCTGTCCAGTTTAATCCCTTTCTCATCTTCTTACTCTTAGACTCATTCAGTGTAAAGCCTGTGGGACTCCTAATTCCCATAATTAAATTTCCAGGATATTCATCAAATTAAGGTCTTCTTTAAGATCTTCATGAATCTTACATTAATCTTTTTTTGTACTCAAAGATATTCCCTATGCCATCTTTGCCTATGGAAAAGGAAGTGGATACAGAAGGGAACAGAAATGTAGGGAATGTGTTCAAGTACAAAAAGAACTAAAGTAAGATTCATGAAGACCCTAAAGACTTTAATTTGATGAATATCCTAGACATTCAGCTTCCCTGGTAGCTCAGGTGGTAAAGATTCTGCCTGCAATGTGGGAGACCTGGGTTAGATCCCTTGGGTTGGGAAGATCCCTTGGAGAAGGGAATGTCTACCCACTCCAGTATTCTGGCCTGGAGAATTCCATGGACAGAGGAGCCTGACAGGTTACAGTCCATGGGGTCACAAAGAGTTGGACATGACTGAGCGACTTTCACTTCAGTTCACTTTATTAGATATTTACATAATATTTAATGAGGAAATAAATCAGGCACTCATACTGTTCCTAATGAAAACCAATAATACTTAAATTCAGAGAGTTGAATCATCTGGCAAGAACAGGCATCTGGTAAGTACTAAATTTGGACTGAAAATGAAACTTAGAACCATGCTCTTTCTATGTGTCATGCAATCTTCCCACTGCTTTTTTTAAAAAATAGAAAACTTCTAAAACAATTACTGAATACATTACAGAGAATAAGTAAAAACTTAAAACAAACAAAGAATTGAGAAAACCAAAAAAAGGGTCAGAGCAAAGGTCTGCATCCCTTTGCTGATTTTTGAAATCCCATTACTGATTTTTGAAGTAGATCATATCAGATTGCCTGAAAGCTATGAAATTAGATCACATTTGTTCTCCCTCTGCAGACATCTCTTTTCTGAGTTATATGTTTTTTCAGTTTTTGTTCAGGTCAGTTGAAAGGAACATTCTTGTTAAAACCACTTGAGCTTACACCTTGGTGAAGGCACCATCCTTTGGAATTAGGTACACATCTATCTTTCTTGGAGCAAGAATGAGATTTGTCCATTTCTCTTTTTGTCTTTTCTCCTCTGATGGCTTATGTTCCTTTTTTATTTTACGTTTTATTTTATTCATGTTCCTTATTATCTTTTTATAAGGCGTCCCAAATCTTATAAAAAGAAGTGAATGAATTAACTTGTGCAACCCTGATGTCAACCGCCAACCTACCCACAAGGGTTGACTTGGTTTTAGTTTTTTTCTAGGCCACACTGTGGGACATGTGGGATCTTAGTTTCCTGACCAGGGACTGAATTCATACCCTTTGCATTGGAGGTACAGAGTCTTAACCATTCCCCAGGGAAATCCCCAGGGTTGACCCTATTTTGACTCTATTCAAAACTTAGTATTTACTTATGATCAGCAGATTTGAATTTTTTATTAGATATTTGGGGTATTTTCAGGAGAAGGTTACAGTGTGCCTAGAAAACTCACACCTCTCCCATCACCATGAAGAGAAATTGCACATTAATTACAGAAAATCCATGGGCTATGAAGTGATTCTTTTATTTATATATAAGAAAAAAGATACTTAGGCATGGTTATAAAGAGCAGAGAAGAGCCCAGAAGGATCTGATAAAGAAGAGGCTAAAAATAGAGGGGGGAGGGGAAATAAATGATACAGCTATAGCGAGTATGGAAAAGGTGCTTTACATTGAGAAGTGGGCAGTGAAAATACCTTTGAGAAATTTGGTAAAAACATATATAATTTCTATGAGAAACTCAGGAGAATTCACTTCCAAGAGAGAACATAAGAGGTAGGACCGTAGAGGTTGAGAAAAGGTAGTGTTACAAAACCTAGGGACTGAGAGCTGAAGGAGATGAGGTCAGGATGGCATTGGGCTGCTTTTGAAGCCTACAGGGTGATAGAATCCAAGTTCTACTCATAAACCCGTCAAGTCCAAAGTGGTTAGAGAGCTACAGACACATTAACAACAGTACCCAGGGCTACGGGTTCTTTCCTGACCTTGTCCCAAACTCTAGAGCAGGAAAACAAACCAGCATAAGGCACAAACTTGCCTACTGTCCTGTCTCCCACTTCCCTTCAACCTTCACTCCAGCTGAGTCAAGTTCACATCCTTGTGTTCTCTTAATATAATTTTCTTTTCCTGAAATAAGACTAGAAAATTTCTGATTTTGTCACGAAGGTCAATAAAGACAATAAAAAAGCTTTATTATCTGTAGGAATAATTAGCCTTAGGAGCCATGGATGAGGAGATGAACTATAATTTGTTGTTACTAAGGGCTTCCCTGGTAACTCCACAGTAAAGAATCCACCCACAATGCAGAAGACACAGGAGACGTGGGTTCGTTCCCTGGGTCAGGAAGATCCCCTGGAGGAGGGCATGGCAACCCGCTCCAGTATTCTTGCCTGGAGAATCCCCATGGACAGAAGAGCCTGGCGGGCTACAGTCCATGGGGTCGTAAAGAGTCAGACATGGCTGAAGGGACAGAGCATGAGCATGTGTATTATGTATGTGTGTAGGTAAGTATGTATTCTAATCAACTGGGCAAAAACTTATGACCGGAATATCACAACCTGTATTATATAAAAGAGGAAACAGATTTAGAGAGATTGAGTCAGCATGTAAAGTCACACAGCTTGTCAGTATTAGAACAAGATTTAAGGAAATAGTCATAGACTCTCTAGCCTGTATCTTTGAGGGAACAAAGGCTTTAGGGAACTCAGCTGTGATCAAAGATCTTTGATGTCAAGATGAATGGTCACCACTCAAGAGCTCCAAGCAATGGGTTCCTTTTACTTCAAGTTCTCTTTCAGTATATATTAACATGATCTACTTGGTTTTTTGCCTTTCGCCTCACTTCCTTTCACACAAGACCTGACACCCTCTTGTTGGCCAGCTGTAATCTCATGAGGTTATAAAACGGATTTCATCCTGGGTCAGGATGTTTGAACATCTGTAGGCAAGGAATGCATATTGGGGAGATCATTTTCATTTGAAAAGTTGTATGAATATGGTATTTATTGACTGCATCTATTGCCAAAGATTATATCCAGTTCTAAGATTTCTGAATAAATTCTTGTTCTTTGCTGCTCAGAAAAAGTTTACTGAAAATATCAGTTCACTAAAAGCGCTGAAATCTCAAAGTTTGTCTCTTGCTAAAATAATGTTTACAAGTACAGAGAGTTTCTTGCTGGCATGCAATGGTGAGGATGGTGAATGATACCCTGAAAGCATTTGCCTAGTTGAAAATAGGCAAGTTGAACAAATTATAGCCCTCATTCATCACATTTGAAATAGTGTTCCAATGATTTGTTCATTTTAAGGAAGATAGATTTTGGTTAAGTAGAAAAAATCTTTATCCATATTTGAATTTTGTCACTGCTATTTGCAGACACCCTGTGCCTTAAGAGACTTTGGTGAAAAAGTAAATGCAGGATGCGAAGAACTGAGTCATTGGAAAAGATTCTGATGCTGGGAGAGATTGAGGGCAGGAGGAGAGGGGGAGGACAGCGGATGAGATGGTTGGATGGCATCATTGACTCAGTAGACATGAGTTTGAGCAAACTCCGGGAGACAGTGAAGGACAGGGAAGCCTGGTGTGCTGCAGTCCATGGGGTCGCAAAGAGTTGAGCATGATTGAGTGACTGAACAATGAACAACAAGGTAACTGGGTCTGAACAAGGACTGTGTATGGTTTCTGTTTATTTGTTTTGCTTTATTATGGACACTGTGAGTTATGGGCAGTCTAAGGAGGTTGACGTATTTCTGGCACAGGCTCTCCATTCCTCTCCACACAGGGCTCATCTTACACTCCAAGTCACACTCCAATTAACAACATCAAGTAGCTCTCTAGAATCCTAAACAACTCATTTGTAAGAAATGAAGTTACTAAAAATCTCCCAAGTATAAAAGTAAAGGGAATACATCTTAGACATACCTATGTTAGGCACATTTATGCATTATTGACAAATAAAATTCATTTAGGAAAGACATGAATTCACTGATGAACATTATATTTTCCACCAAGCATTTTTTTTTAACTTAAGGTTCTCAGAAAGAGTCCATTTTCCCATAGTGTTAATGTTGAAAGCTGTGACAATGACACCACAGTAATGCCCATCACCGTGATGCATAATATAGATGTTATTGCACATAATAGAAAGCATTCTTTGGAGGTAATGCATTTTTGTTGCCTACATGCTGACACCAAGCAGATACAAATGTGCCTTAATGTGTTTCCTTTTAAAGGGACAGTGTAGACCCACCACCACGTACACATTTTGTATAAGGTTTGGTGAGTGGCTCACTTTCACTAGCTGCTTTCTAGATTCACTTTAGTACTCCTAATAGCTCTAATTATAAGCTGCACCATTTTCTATTCCTTCCTTGCTGTTCTTTGTCATTGCACTGCTCATAGACGTTTAAACAGTAGAAGCTGTTTATAGTTCATTAAACGCTTTAAGCTGTTGTTCTAAAGTTTTCTACTTTTTTTTTTTGTATTTTCCAAGTCATTTCCCTCTGCTGTCATATGAAACCATGCACTGCAATTCAACAGAAGACATCAGAGATGCACATCTAATGAATAATCAGCAAGGCTAACAGCCATAAATGAGTCAGAGACACTGGCAATCTATTTTTTTATTGTGTTTGGTACGGCATTTGACATAGAATGCATAGGTATTTTTTTTAATGGTTCCCTCTAATTCTTTTTAAAGTAGAAATTTTGCTCCTTAAATAAAAACACTAGCCAAAAGGGAGTATTCACTCATATTATGACATGATAGAGCACAGAAAATGTGGCTATTGGAAAGCTAAACATTTTCCTATCATATCACAGTAGGAAAAGATGGGGCAATTACTCCAATAAATGACCCACTAGGATGATATTAGAATTTGAAGAAAGAGAGATTTAGCAGCATTAAGACTGCCTTGGAATGTGTACGAGACCACGGTGGTATCAGAAGGAGGCTGTCTCTTTGATTTTTATTGGACAGTCACACTATGCCTGTCACTTTTCCATGTTCTCCTGGGCAAGCCCTGCATCAACCGTGGTGTTGGAAGAGTAGAACAGGCTAATTTAGAATTCCTTCCCCAGAGCACGATGTGATCTTCCTGTGAAAATGGAAGTGAGAGAGAGGTCAGGGATTTATTCTTTGCTGTTCAGACCATATGAAAAAAATTTCTCCATTGAATTGACATTAATTTATTAAACAAAGACTTTCAGGCTCACATGAAGTATGTTTAAGACACATGGTTCTACAATAGAGGCAAGAGCAACATACCAAGAACCAGTTTAAAATACTAGAGCAAGAAAATAAATCAGCTATGAGACTATATTGTATAGCACAGGGAGCATGGTGCCGGTGGTTTAGTCCCTAAGCTGTGTCTGACTCTTTGTGATCCTGTGGACTGTAGCCTGCCAGGCCTCTCTGTCCATGGGATTTTCCAGGCGTGGAAAGTAGGTTGCCTTTTGTTCCTTCAGGGGATCTTCCTGACCCAAGGACCATACTTGCGGCTCCCCAGGTTCTTTACCACTGAGCCACTCGTCAATGTTTTGTAATAACTATAAATGGAGCATAACCTCTAAAAATTGTGAATCAGTAAGCTGTAAATTATATAATATTGTACACTGACTATACCTCAATAATAAATAAATAAAATTCTAGAGCAAAATAGGAAGAATGGTACAGAGAAAAGGAGGCTGTAGGTTAAGACTGAATTTCCTAATAGTGATTAATTTGAGACTCCAAAGGGTGCCTTCTCTAGGAAGAAGCTAGCTTATTTCTGTGGTAAGGGGACTAAGGTGCAATTGTGCAGGTGACTTACAGTAAGCAGGCAGGCCCTTTCAAGGTCAACTGCATGAAAATTGAGTCTAATTTCTTCTTAGTCCCATCCATGCATTCTTGGTCTTAAAAAAAAAATGCACACATTTCCTCTTATTATGAAATCAAATGATCTCATAATGAGACCAAAATAATCACAATCAATAAATAGGCTTCTAGTGGAAAATTTTTGTATCAATACACATAACACAAAAATAGCAAATTTCATTTAACAAATTGGACTTTGTGAACCCTAAGATTTCTGGATGAGCTGGTTGGATGGCATCACCAACTCGATGGACATGAGTTTGAGCAAGCCTCCCTGATGGACAGGGAAGCCGGCGTGCTGCGGTCCATGGGGTTGCAAAGAGTCGGACACGACTGAGTGCACTGAACTTAAATTAAGATTTCTGGTCCAAAGTATACAGTTGATGATAAATAATCAACTGTTTGTGAGTATCGCTTCCCTTGATTTTAGTTCATGCTCACAATATCTGTATGCTATATACATCAATGGAATGATGACTCAAAGTCCACCAAATCATTTGTATTAAATATTACCATAGGATATAATTTTCAAGAATGTGCTTTTTTCTCTAAAAGCTGGGTTCTATTTCTGCTCTGTCATTTACATTTCTGTATAAAATCTTGTGACTTTATCTCAATATCTCTATTTGTAAAATAGGGAAATGATATCATAACAATGATATGAGGGCACGTGAGTATTTTTTTATGTATGAAAGCACTTGGTAAATGATACACAGTGCTACATAAACATGTGTATTTTAAGTCTCCAAACTAGTAAACATATTTTTCCATTGTTATGAAAAGTTAATATTGAGACAACCCGGCACCTGGGACCCAGGACCCTTTGCTTCTGGACAAAGTCTCCTTGGGCAACAGAATACAAAGAAACAGTAAGGGACTAAAAATAACTGCATGCGTGAGCATTTGGGACAAATTATGAACAACAGCATGCAAAAAGACCAAAAGCTCAACTGCCAGGTTTGAGGTGCCAGGAGCAAAACCAGGGAACTGCGCATGATACCTGCACCCAGCACCACTGAGGGGGTGACCCAGCCGCCTAAGCTACCCCTCCAGCCCAACCCACAGGTCCATGCCTACCCTCACCCCATTTAAGGTACCAGCTCACACCACTCTACTGTCATCCTACAGGGAGCAAGCAAGGGCACCTGTTATAGTTTTTGCGCCCTCGTCCCAAAAATGCATGGCATGAATTTTTCATCTGGCCTCTTATCAATTCCTGTTGGTTAAACAGTCTAAGAACCCTGATCAGTAACAATATCAGGAATACCTTTGAAGAAATGAATTGAAAAGAAATAGTGAGGAGAAACACAGGATTGTCTGAATGATTGACGGAGAGCTGTTGGTGGAAATGTCAGAAGAAGCATGTCTAGCCATTTTATTGTGATTCTGCATGGGTTCCCTGGTGGTTCAGATGGTAAAGAATCTGCCTGCAATGCAGGAGACCTGGGTTTGATCCCTGGGTTGGGAAGATCCCCTGAAGAGGGGAATGGTGAACCACTACAATATTCTTCCCTGGAGAATCCCATGGACAGAGGTATAGCCCAGGAGGTCACAAAGAATCAGACATGACTGAATGACTAACACTTTCACTTGCATGGTCCTTCATGTTTGTCACACAGGCACCCTGGCCACCAGCGCTAAGCTTGGTTCCAGCTGTGTTTTTATCTTCTCACCTTCCAGCACATCTTACTGTTCACTAATATTTTATGTTTGCTCTTCTCCTGCTAGCATGCCCTGAGGGTCCACATTTTGGCCTACTACCTACTGATATATTACTGCAGCCTGAAAGAGTGTTCATGGGGAATGAGGTGCTCAGTGAGTATCCGTGGAATAAACATATGGATGGTTCAATGCTCACTGGGTTTTGAAAAAAGTAGTGCTGTTCCCAGAAAAGATATGTGGGAAGAAGGAGTGTCTCAGACAGATTCAGAAAGCAAGTGACCTTGAGGGGACAGGACCAAGAGTAGAGAGACAGCAACAGAGAGGAGAGACCTCTGGGCTGGAAATTACCTTTGATGTCCAATGAAGGAATTCTTTTAATAAAGGAGCACTGGAGGAAGACAGAGGCTTCCCAGGTGACACTAGTGGTAAAGAACATGCCTACCAGTGGAGGAAACATAGAAACAGGGGTTCGATCCCTGGGGCAGGAATATCCCCTGGAAGAGCCTGGCAGGTTACAGACCATAAGGTCACAAGGAGTCAGACATGACTGAAGTAACTTAGCACATATGCATGCATGGCAGAACATAGCATCACGCCCTAGGCTACTGACAGCAGGAATATAAAGACTAATAAGCTATAACTTTAGAGCAGCTGCTGCTAAGTCACTTCAGTCGTGTCCGACTCTGTGTGACCCCAGAGACAGAAGCCCACCAAGCTCCCCCGTCCCTGGGATTCTTCAGGCAAGAACACTGGAGTAGATTGCCATTTCCTTCTCCAATGCATGAAAGTGAAAAGTGAAAGGGACGTCGAGCAGTCGTGTCCGACTCTTCACGAACCCCTGGACTGCAGCCTACTGGGCTCCTCCATCCATGGGATTTTCCAGGCAAGAGTACTGGAGTGGGGTGCCATCGCCTTCTCCTTAACTTTAGAGCAGGTGTCCCCAATCTCTGGGATCTAATGTCCAACGATCTGAGGAGGAGTTGCTGTAATAATAATGGAAATAAAGTGCACAGTAAATGTAAAGCTCTTGAATGATCCAGAAAGTATCCCCCCATCCTGTTTCATGGAAAAATTGTCTTCAATGAAAGTGGTCCCTAGTGCCAAGAAGGTTGGGGCACTGCTCTAGAGGCACTCAGCTAATCCTCACTACCCCTTCCGAGCATTAGCTCCCCCATTTCTGATACATCAAAAAGCTCTCACTTGTAATTAGAAGCCCAGGTTTCACTCTTGCCCTGCCCACCCTCCACCTTACCCTCTGGGATCAGTTCTCATAACCACAGCTGGAAATGTCAGAGAATTTCACTCCCTTGCTCAAAATCTTCCATGTCTTCTCATTTCCCTCAAAATAAAAGCCCAAGGCCCTGCAGGGGCCCACATGCTTAGAGTCCTCAGACTTTAACCCCTCCCTGACCTTCTCTTCCTCTCAGTCTTTTAGCTCCATCCACACTGAGGGCTTCACTCAAAGCTCAGTTGGTAAAGAATCCACCTGCAATGCAGGAGACCCCGGTTCTATTCCTGGGTTGGGAAGATCCACTGGAGAAGGGATAAGCTACCACTCCAGTATTGTTGGGCTTCCCTTGTGCTCAGCTGGTAAAGAATCTGCCTGCAATGCAGGAGACCTGGGTTTGATCCCTAGGTCGGGAAGATCCCTGGAGAAGGGGAAGGCTACCCATGCCAGTATCCTGGCCTTGAGAATTCCATGGACTGTATAGTCCATGGGGTCACAGAGTTGGACACGACTGAGTGACTTTCACTTCACTTCACTTCATACTGGCCTCTTTGCATTTCCTGTAAGATGCCAGTCCTGCTCAAACCTCAAGATTTTCAGGTTTTCCCTCTGACTGGAATGTTCTTCCCCCAAACAGTCAAATAGGTCCTTTCTCCTTTTATTCAGTTTTCCTCTCAACTGTCACTTTATCAGGAAAATCTTCTCTGACTACTCACCATTAAATAGCATGCCCCACTCCACTCTGACTCTGTCTCTCTTGGTCAGCATTTTTTTTTTCCCTCTTGGTCAGTTTTAATTGCTGTTTTGAGTGATGCATAGCAGCTGTTCAATAAATATTTTTCGTTGAATGAATGCATAATTTGTGCCTGACTTTGAATGATTGATAATAAAATGTGATCTTTCCACAAGGGTGAAATATTATACATGAATTTACATTAAAATTAGAAACATGACTATTTTCGGGTAAGGAGAATTATGAGTGTAGAAGGCAATGGCACCCCACTCCAGCACTTTTGCCTGGAAAATCCCATGGATGGAGGAGCCTGGTAGGCTGCAGTTCATGGGGTCGCTAAGAGTCGGACACGACTGAGCGACTTCACTTTCACTTTTCACTTTCATCCATTGGAGAAGGAAATGGCAACCCACTCCAGTGTTCTTGCCTGAAGAATCTCAGGGACGGGGGAGCCTGGTGGGCTGCTGTCTCTGGGGTCACACAGAGTCGGACACGACTGAAGCGACTTAGCAGCAGAATTATGAGGAATTTAAATTTTCTTTAGATTTCTTTATATTTAGTTTTTACACGTTCTACAATAAACTACATATTTTTTAATAATGTGATACAACTATTAGAAAAGCAAATTTCTGTTTGCTGTTAGTATGTGATACAAGATGTGGCTCCCTAGTTTATTATATTCTCTTTGGAGAATTTTGGAAGAAAATGTAGTCTGACTCAAGTTCCCCACAAAAAGTTGTAGTTTGAGCTTTAGATCAATTTTTATCTCAAACACGGTGTCCCTATATCTTTGAGTGTGTCAGCTCTTATGAGTCTTGGGTTTCCATATAACAGTAAAACTCAAGAAATAACGTAAATATTCAAAAGTAGAAAGTGAGTGAAACCAACAATATGCCCATATGAAAATACGCCCATATGTGTTTGTAAGTACATAAAAAGAGATTTTTGAGGTCATACGACAAACTCTTGTGAGCATGCAGAGTGTGGCAGTCATGACAGAGGGAAATATTTTTATTAGTTTAACATTTTAAAGTAAGTAGGCATTTTATTGTCATTACACATTTTATATATGAAAATAAAATCAGATAACATACACCAAAATGTGCAGAAACAGAAAAACATTCAGTTTAGAAGTTTCAGAACAGTGTAGAGGTTAAACCATTATTTATAAATATTAAATAAAGATTCCACAAAAGTAGTTCAAATTGGCAGCAGTAGTTATCTCTGATTGCATGATTTTAAAGGAGCTTATTTTATTTCCTTTCCTTCTATACATTTATTAAACATATTTCAATAATCCCATTTTTCTTTGTCAATAAACAATCTTTTCTAAATGAATTAAATTTATAAGGAAAGCATATATAAATTTCTGTGTCTGAAGATGGAATAAAAACTGCAATGCATATAACTACCATTACCTAAAGACCTCATAAAAGAGCAGAAGTATCCAAAGACCTCAATAGATAAATAGTCAAAGATGGCAAAAAGACAATCTCTTTTGAGGACAAATAGCTAGGGATAACATACGGAAATAAATATTCATCATTAATCAACCAAATGCAAATTAAGTGAGGTAACTCTTTACAGATTAAATTAGCAAAAAATGTAAATGATTATACTCAGTACTTTTGAAGGAACAGTGCACCTACAATCCTCATACCTTTCTGGATGCCCTCACCTGTGGGGCCATTTATGCAGAGCCCAAGCTCAGGAGACACAATGCTTTGCTGCAAATCATATTCCACCACTTTCTTGTTGGGCACTGTGGCATGTGGTTCATCCTCTCTGCAGCTGCAAATGGGGATAATAATAATACCTCCTGATATCGTGCTATTGGGAGGATTTAATGAGTCAATACCCAGAAATTTTTTAGAAGAGTAAACAGATAATACATATCAACTATTAATTATTGACTAAGTATCAACTAGGATTTCAGCAGGAAAGAAATAACACCCACGTTAGTCTAATTTGAAGAGGATCTATTTTCAAAGGACTATTCGGAAGTTGTATGCAGAATGTAGGGAAAGCATAGGGAGGAGGAAACCCTGGTTGAAGAAACTGAGGCTAACAGTACTGGCCTCTGCTTACACCTAGTCCAGAGGAATCATAAGTAAAAGGAATTCCGGACATATAGAAGAATACTTAGATATGTGTGAAAAGAGGAGTGATCTTTCAGCGGGAGAGAGGCTCGAGAAGATGAGATGTGTATGCGTATGGCTGGTTCACCATGTTGTACCGCACAAACTAGCACAACATGATAGAGCGATTCTGTTGTTGCTTTGTTTAGTGGCTAAGTTGTGTCTGACTCTTGCAGCCCCATGGACTGTAACCCACCAGGCTCCTCTGTCCATGGAATTTCCCACGCAAGAATACTGGAGTGGGTTGCCATTTCCTTTTCCAGGGAAACTTCCCAAAGCAGGGATCAAACCTACATCTCCTGCATTACAGGCAGATTCTTTACCACTGAGCCACCAGGGAAGCCTGAAGCAATTACACTCAAATTTAAAAAAAAGAAAAAAGAAAAGAAAAGGCAACCTCTTAAGGAGAGAACTAGGGGAGAGATGTTCCAACCTCATTTTTCTCTCTCCTTGTCTTGCCAAGGCTCCCCATTAGCTGAACATAGCTATTCATCTTTGGGGAAGGAGTCAATGGATGCAGCCCATGTGGCTGAGCCTCCTGGCACAGAGAACAGAGTGCAGAAGGAAGAGAAATGGGTTGAGAGGCTGCCTGGCCTGGGCCCTCCTAGAGAGAGAGGCAAAAAACAGATTTTTAAGTGTTGTAAATCCCCACCAGACCTTCCTATCTTCTCCAAGGACTCTTTGAAAAAGCAAATATATTTCTTGTCTTTTCCTTGCAGAGTATCTCTACCAGTTTCCTTCAGTCCTAGGGGTCAGTGGAGCCCAAGCCCTGAACATTAAACCTCTGTGAAGCATCAGCAAAGAATTTAAATACAGTCTCTTTTTAGAAGTTGGTCTCAATGATGCTGCTGACTAGCCATCACTAGGCTCACTGTTTTTTTTTTTTTAATTTACTTATATATTTTAACTGAAGGATAATTATTTTAAGGCCAGAAACTATAAAACTCTTAGAGGAAAACATAGGCAGAACACTCTCTGATATAAATCACAGCAAGATCCTCTATGACCCACCTCTTAGAGTAGTGGAAATAAATACAAAAATAAACAAACAGGACCTAATTAAACTTAAAAACTTTTGCACAATGAAGGAATCTATAAGCAAGGTGAAAAGACAACCTGAAGAATGGGGAGAAAATAATAACAAATGAAACAACTGCCAAAGAATTAATCTGCAAAATATACAAGCAGCTCGTGCAGCTCAATACTGGAAAAACAAACAATCCAATCAAAAAGCGGGCAGAAGACCTAAACAAACATTTCTCCAAAGAAGACATACAGATGGTGAATAAACACATGAAAAGATGCTCAGCATTGCTCATTATTAGAGAAATACAAGTTAAAAATACAATGAGGTATCATCTCACACCAGTTAGAATGGCCATCATCAAAAAGTCTACAAACAATAAATGCCAGAGAGGGTATGGAAAAAAGAGAACCTTCTTACATGCTTGGTGGGAATGCAAACTGATACAACCACTATGGAGAACAGGATGGAGATTCCTTAAAAAACTAGGAATAAAACGACTATAGGACCCAGCAATCCCACTACTGGGCATATACCCTGAGGAAATCAGAATTGAAAAAGACACATGTACCCCAATGTTCTTTGCAGCCCTATTTACAATAGCCAGGACATGGAAGCAACTTAGATGACTGGCTTGTTTTGAGCAAGTGGTTGAGGGCTGTCCACAGAGCATCAGAGGATGTTTGCTGAAATTCTAAGCCCTGTATATGATTGAAATGATTGTGATAGAGGCTAAGACTTCATTATCAAGGAAAAATCATTCCATGACTGGTTCATGGTTATTGACCAACGGCTAACTTTTGCTAGATTAAGGAACACTCTTGTTGGAAGCAAACTTCAGACCCTAAAAGTATGAAAAAAGACTCCAGAAACCTCAAAGAGTGGTAAATTAGGCAAATTAGTGAAAACTGAAAGAAAGACTATACATTCAATTAAAAGATGGATACAAATATACAGCTATTCCATGGCTAAAATAACAGAATAAACTTGAAAAATAATTAGAATTCACTACTGCACTTATAAAGAGTTCTGTTTCTTTTGCCTGTGAGCCTTTTCAGTACTAAGGAAAAGATGGACTAAAAAAGGCCAGTGAGGAACAGGTACATTAACAAATTTTCTCCAAGCCATTATATGAAAAGTGTGTACCTCCTCCATAAAAGCACCAAGATTTAAAATACAACAGAAAATGGTAACAGTGAAAATGACAAATCTTCAGCTTCTTCTCATCTTCGTCCCAAGATACGTTTGGTGTCTGTACTTCTCATCTGCTCACTTTCTTTCTCTCATTGCCTGATTTTGGTAGCTGCTCTTCTTCCTCTCGTCTCTGAGTCTTCATTCAGATTGGTTCCAGGAAAGAAAAGGGAAGAAATCATCCTGTTGTATGTCTCACCCCTGCAATATTTCATATCCCTTCTTACTGGGAAACTGTTTATGCAGCAAAAGCAGAGGAGACCCACCAATACTGTGATGCCAAGAATGCTTTGTCTTGTGAGTAAAGTAAACAGAAAAGGAAAAGAGATCACTTCATAACACCCAGAACAGTTTCAAGGGCAAAGAACAGCTATCGTCATCCTTCGTCCAAGTTCTTTTCTTTGGACTTCCTCGGAAATGATTTTCTTCTCTCCTTAATTATAAATGATCAACAATCTAGAATAAAAAGACAAGAAAATCATTTTCATCCTAACAATATGTGGGAAAATATTACTGGCCATAACTTTGTAAATAATGGCTTTATTTAGATTTACTGTTGCTGCTTATATTTCTAAATAATCATCATTATGTGCTTATATTTATTGAAGTAGATTATCAAAATGCATAACATAGTCTTTCCATTAACTCTTTCACATTAATGAGTTGCTATTTAGTAAATTACTATTTCCCGTCACTAAAATGAAGGAAGCCAGTGGCCTGAATGATTTTCCAAAGTGCCTATTAATAAACACCCAAGGCATATATTAAAATACTAGAATGCAAAGGTCTTTGGGAAGTAGATAAGCATATGAACTAGGTTTTTTAAAAATGTGCAGTAACCATTTCATGACCAGAGCATATTGTTCAAAAAAAATTCCTCTTCCTGGTTCGCTTATCGTACAAATTGCCATAAGTTTGACTTATGGCAATTTTGCAGTGACTTTGACTTAACCAGGGCCATTTTCATCTCATTACTTTGTGGGGAAATACTAAATGATTATTTTTAGAGCAAGGATTTTCTGATTACATTACTCCATTTTTAAAAAATTTCATTATGTTAGAGAGAGAGTAATATACAAGTCACCCACAGAAGTGGAAGAAAGTGAGTGGAATCCGTTTGATTTCAAGACGCACTATATAATTGTACTTATATAGCGAGTCTTGAAATATATATACATATATATACATATTTATGCTGCTCAGTAGTTTCACTCATGCCCGACTCTTTGCAACCCTGTAGACTGTAGCCCATGAGGCTCCTCGGTCCCTGGGGTTCTCCAGGCAAGAATACTGGAGTGGGTTGCCATGCACTCCTCCAGGGGATCTTCCTGACCTAGGGATTGAACCCACTTCTCTGGCATTTCCTGCATTGCAGGAGTATTCTTTACCCACTGAGCCACCTGGGCATGTATGTGTTCAGTTGTATCTGACTCTTGCAATCTAATGGAATGTAGCCTGCCAGGCTCCTCTGTCCATGGGATTTTTTGGGCAAGAATACTGGAGTGGGTCACCATTTCCTCCGCTAGGGGAATCTTCCTGACACAGGGATATATATATAGCATCACTATGAACAAAGCCCTTGGAGATGATGGAATTCCAGTTGAGCTATTTCAAATCCTGAAAGATGATGCTGTGAAAGTGCTGCACTCAATATGCCAGCAAATTTGAAAAACTCAGTAGTGGCCACAGGACTGGAAAAGGTCAGTTTTCATTCCAACCCCAAAGAAAGGCAATGCCAAAGAATGCTCAAATTACCACGCAATTGCACTCATCTCAAATACTAGTAAAGTAATGCTCAAAATTCTCCAAGCCAGGCTTCAGCAATACATGAATTATGAACTTCCAGATGTTCAAGCTGGTTTTAGAAAAGACAGAGGAACCTGAGATCAAATTGCCAACATCTGCTGGATCATCAAAAAAGCAAGAGAGTTCCAGAAAAACATCGATTTCTGTTTTATTGACTATGCCAAAGCCTTTGACTGTGTGGATCACAATAAACTGTGGAAAATGCTGAAAGAGATGGGAATACTAGACCACCTGATCTGCCTCTTGAGAAACCTATATGCAGGTCAGGAAGCAACAGTTAGAACTGGACATGGAACAACAGACTGGTTCCAAATAGGAAAAGGAGTACGTCAAGGCTGTATATTGTCACCCTGCTTATTTAACTTATATGCAGAGTACATCATGAGAAACGCTGGGCTGGAAGAAGCACAAGCTGGAATCAAGATGCCAGGAGAAATATCAATAACCTTAGATATGCAGATGACACCACCCTTATGGCAGAAAGTGAAGAGGAACTAAAAAGCCTCTTGATGAAAGTGAAAGAGGAGAGTGAAAAAGTTGGCTTAAAGCTCAGCATTCAGAAAACGAAGAGCATGGCATCTGGTCCCATCGCTTCATGGGAAATAGATGGGAAACAGTGGAAACAGTGTCAGACTTTATTTTGGGGGGCTCCAAAATCACTGCAGATGGTGACTGCAGCCATGAAATTAAAAGACGCTTACTCCTTGGAAGGAAAGTTATGACCAACCTAGATAGCATATTCAAAAGCAGAGACATTACTTAGCCAACAAAGGTTCGTCTAGTCAAGGCTATTGTTTTTCCAGTGGTCATGTATGAATGTGAGAGTTGGACTGTGAAGAAAGCTGAGTGCCGAAGAATTGATGCTTTTGAACTGTGGTGTTGGAGAAGACTCTTGAGAGTCCCTTGGACTGCAAGGAGATCCAACCAGTCCATTCTGAAGAAGATCAGCCCTGGGATTTCTTTGGAAGGAATGATGCTAAAGCTGAAGCTCCAGCACTTTGGCCACCTCATGTGAAGAGCTGACTCATTGGAAAAGACTGTGATGCTGGGAGGGATTGGGGGCAGGAGGAGAAGGGGACAACCAAGGATGAGATGGCTGGATGGCATCACTGACTCGATGGACGTGAGTTTGAGTGACCTCTGGGAGTTGGTGATGGACAGGGAGGCCTGGCGTGCTGCAATTCATGAGGTCACAAAGAGTCAGACACGACTGAGCGACTGAACTGACTGACTGATATATATGTATATGTGCACATATACTTTCTAGGTTTTAAATCATATTTACATAACTTACAGTCTCCTGATGTCATCATTTTACTAGTTCAAGTGAACTATAGAAACTTTGCCTTCTTTTACTCTGCTCTGTTTATGATATAATTGGATTTCTATTTCCCATACATACATTTAGAACTACATCAGATAATATGACATTTTTTTCCTCAACCATCAAACATAATTTTAAGACCTCACAAGAAGAAGGAGAACAAAATTTTACCTGTATTTCTGTTAATCATGTTTTTGTTTCTTTCTTGAATTTCCAAATTTCCTTCTTCGAGCATTTCTTTTCTGTTTAGAGAACTTTCTTTAGACATTCTTTTAGAGTAGATCTGCTGGCAATAAATTCTCTTAGTTTTTCTTTATCTGAGAATGTCTTGATTTTTTATTGCTAAATGTTGTTTTCACTGGGAATATGATTCTAGCTTGAGTTTTTATTATTATTATTTTTAGCACTTGAAATACACTACACCATTTTCTTCTGGTTTCCATGGTTTCTGATGAGTGAAGAATGATTCAAACTCCTTTCCCTTCTATACGTAAGATGCCCTTTTTTTCTCTGGCTGTTTTCAATTTTTTCCCCTGATTTTAGTTCTCACAAGTGCAAGCATGATGTGTCTTGCCACAAATATATTTGGGTTTATGCCATTTAAGGCTTCTTTAGTTTCTCGAATTGGTAGATTTATATGTCTTGCCAGTTTTTTTCAGCCATTATTTTCCCTTTGAGTACTTTTTGCCCCAGTCTGATTCTTCACTCTTAATGAGACCCTGATGGTATGAATGTTTACCTAGTTTATAATCCCTAAGTTTCTGGGGCTCTGTTTATTAGTTTTTTCCACTCTTTTCTTAGACTGAGTAATTTGTATTATTGTATCTTCCATTTCATTGATTCTTTCCTCTGTTCTCTACATTCTGGTCTTGGTCCATCTATTGGGCTCTTTATTTCAGTGTTATTGCTTTGCTATTATACTTTTCAGCTCTAAAATGTCTATTTGTGGGGACTTCCCTGGCTGGCCAGTAGTTAAGACTCCAGCTTCCAATGCAGGGGTTGCAGGTTCCATCTCTGTTTGGGCAACTAAGATCTCACATGCCCTGTGGCATGGCCGAAAATAAATTCAAATGTCTGTTATTTTTAATGTCTCCTCTTTTTTTTTGCTGAAGTTTTCTATATCTTCACTGAGTCTATTTTTTCATTTGTTTTGAATGTGTTCATTTTTCACTGAAACATTTTTATCAGAGCTGCTCTAAAATCTTGATGAGATCATTCTAAGATGGCTAGCATCTTGGTGTTAACATCTGTTCACTGTATTTTTGTGTGGAGTTTCAGGACTTCCTGGTTCTTACTTGGGCAAATAACTTTCTTTTGAAAACTGGACTTTGTGTATAATGAAATGAGTCTCTAGATCTTCTTTTAACTTTTTGTTTTAGCTGGTCTGCTGTGTTCCACAGGGCTTCTTCTGAGCCAACCCACTGTTGAGAGGAATAGCCATCTCATGCGTGCTGGGTGGCAGTGAAATTTCAGGATTCCCCTTTTGTCTTCAATAATGTGGGAGGGGAAGGGGGCGTCTTTACCAGATGGACCAAAGTCCTGGCTCCCTCTTTGTTTTTTCTGATTCTATCTGGGCAGGGGGGTTCCCAGATGGCTCAGTGGTAAAGAATCCTCTTGCCAATGCAGGAGACACAGGTTCAACCCTGGGTCAGGAAGATCCCCTGCAACCCACTCCAGTAGTCTTGCCTGGGAAATCCCATGGACAGATGAGCCTACTGGGCTACAGTCCATGGGGTTACAAAGAATCAGACACATCTGAGTGACTAAGAACACACATTTGGGCAGAAGCTTGGAGCATCTCCCTATATCTTTATGAGCATGGAAGTCTAACTAATCCAGCCGTATCCATGCCTCATTTAACCTTAGCTGACATGGATGGGAGTGGATTCACTTTTTTTTTTTCTTTTCTTTCTGTAATGTTTGGCTAGAATAGAGGTGTTGCTGGATAGAATTTTTCTTTCTTGGTGGGCTGCCCCTTTCCTTTTGGGTAGAGAAAGCAGGTTTTCCATGAAACGCTTTTGTGTGTCTGTACCTGTTGGATTTCTGGGTTGTCAGCTTCTTCAGTTTCTAGTCTGAGACAAGAAGGAAATCCAGAAAACTTGCCAGTGTGTTATCCCTCGTGTCTTAAGGACACTGCTTGGTCTGCTGTCATCTCTCCATCTTTTAGATACTTGTTACACTTATTTCTTATGCTTATTTCATATATATATGGCTTCCCTCATAGCTCAGTGGATAAAGAATCCACCTGCAATGCAGGAGACCCTGGTTCGATTCCTGGATCGAGAAGATCCCCTGGAGAAGGGATAGGCTACCCATTCCAGTGTTCTTGGGCTTCCCTTGTAGTTCAGCTGGTAAAGAATGTGCCCTCAATGCAGGAGACCAGGATTCGACCCCTAGGTTGGGAAGATACCCTGGAGAAGGAGATGGCAACCCACTCCAGTATTCTTGCCTGGAGAATCCCATGGACAGAGGAGCCTGGCAGGCTACAGTCCATGGGGTTGCAAAGAGTTGGACACGACTGAGGGACTCTCAGTTTCACTATTATATATATAATGTCCAAGGATTTTTGTTGTACTTAGTAGAAAGAATAGAGAAAATTATGTCCACTTCATCTTTCCAGAAGTAGACGTCTCCAGATGTTTATTTTTTAAAGATGGCTCTTCTGGTAGTGATTTTGAAAATTTTTTTTCCAAGTCTTTTAAAAAAATGATTTTTAGTTATTTATCTATTTTTTGGCTGCACACCGTGGAGAAAGGGAAGAAAGAATGAGATGTCTTGATGGCACCATCGACTCAATGGACATGAGTTTGAGCAAACTCCAGGAGATGGTGAAGGGAAGGGAAGTCTGGCATGCTGCAGTCCATGGAGCCGCAAAGAGTAGGACATGACTTAGCAACTGAACAAGAACAGCAGGGTGCTGATGTGGACAGCTCCCTTTCCTGATTTGTCCTGGTGTGTGCTATTTGCTGTGTGATGTTATACCCCCTGAGGCAATGGGCTACTTCTCTTCCTGGGCTATGTCTCTTTGCACAAGCTTACTGCCACAACCCACAGAGGAGAGGCCACTCCAGGGATTTTTTTTTTTTTTCCGACAGTTTAGAGCAGGAAGTTTATTCATGGATGTGTGGAGGACATGGTAAGGGCCCTCGGACTGGAAGGCAAAGGGGCGATGGACAGGGACTGAAAACAGACACCCCAAGTCAGATTCCGGGGAGTCCTTAGGAATCTGATGTCCGTATGTGTGTGTGTCTGTGTGTTGGAGGTGGGGGTGGTGGATGGTGCTAACCCCACCCAGAAAAGAGAAAACGTGGTGCCTGATTCCCACAGTGGCAGCAAGCCAGGAATCCTCAAGTTAGAAGAAAACAGGGAGGAATCAAAGGTAGTACATGTGTAACCCCCAAGGAAGCCCCAAAGACAGAGTGGCAGCAGGGCCGACTCAGGCCTCCACCTCCAGCAAATTCCATCACTGCTTTGGGCCTGGGCACCACTTTGGCTGCTCTCGGAGGCAGTGTGCCCAGGCTCAGCGTGCTGGGCCATGTGCCCTTGACCTTGACGGCTTCTGCTCCAGGGCCCAGCTGTCTCCTCCTCACCCAGCTCCCTCGGCAAGGCCACCAGCTCCTTCTGTTCTCTGCGAAGAGCCTGCCAGGCCTGGCCCCACAGCTGCAGCTCCACCACCTGCCTGTTCTCGGCCTTCTGTTCCTGCACACCATGCCGTGGGGCGTCCCATTTCTGCAGGAAGCAGAGCATCTTGGCGCTAGGCTGGTCTTCCTCCAGGACCCACTAGGGTGCAGGCTCACTTCTTGTGATCTTTGCTGTTGTCCACAATTATACCCAAGGCATTCGAGACAGCCTGCAGCTTCCCCTTAGGCATGCTTGGTCCTCCTTCAGGTGTGCATGTGAGGTTTGGTAAACCCCTGTGAGCAGGCCATGGGGCTCCCTGCCTGCTTGGACTGGGACAGCTACTACCACGCCCCATCCTAAGACATAGAAAACCCTACATCTAACTCCAGCTCTCTGGGCACACTCATGCCCATCAGTGGAGGAGGGCAGAGAAGGTTGTTGGGCAAGGGCATCAAGGGAGAGCTTAAAGAGCCCTGAGGATGCAGGGATGGGCTGGAAAGAACCCAGGGAGGCTGGTAGGAGGCAGGGTCATCTGAGTCAAGAGTCCAGAACTATGGCACGTGCTTCATGGTCCCAGGGGACTTCAGTGACAAAACACAAATAAATTCAAAGATAAAATTTAAAATTTTTAATTAAAAATTATTAAAGTACAATTGCTTTACAATGTTATGTTACTTTCTGTTATACAGTGAAGTGAACAGCTATATGTGTACATATATCCCTCCTTCTTGTACCTCCCTCCCACTCATCTCCCCCCACCACCCTCACAATTCCACCCCTCTAGGTTATCAAAGAACATGGAGAAGAAGAAGGCAAACACAAACCATTTAACCTTAAGCACAGCACACTTCTTAGCCCAGTGACCTGCATGACTTCACAAGTCATGTGCGGTGCAGCTGGCCCCTGAATGAGGGATGCAATGGTACAATGCTTTGAAATTCTTTTTAAGACTTCCAAAGAGACTGTTTTGGGTTTTTTTAATGCAAAACTTTAGTCTTTTAAGCATATATTTCATGTGTTTTGTTAACATACACTCTAGGAATTTGACTATTTTTTAACTAAATTGTCGTGTTGTTTTGACATTTGGAAGACATTAACACCTTCAAGTGGCTTTGATGAGATGGGGCTGTTGACTTCCTTTACTTCATCATATCTTGGTATTATGGTAAAGACACTTATTTTACACTCATAAATTTCTTAGTGATCCCATTATTATTCTGTAATTATTCCTTCAAGACAGAAACTAAGTTCCATTACACAATAGGGACTGTTTAGTTTCATCAAGAACAAAGAAGCTGCAGAATATTTACTGTCATTGGTGGAACTGAAAATTCTCAAATGACTCTCACCAACATCCTCTTCCTTTTTTCCCCCACATTGCTCTTAAGGAGGTTTTTTTTTCCCTTCAGTAATACTCAGCATTAATTCTTTGGGCTGAATCAGTATGTCCACCTGTGTGGCTGTCTAATAGAATTGAATAAGTTGTATTGACTTCAAATTTCTCTCTGATTTTCTTGCAAAAGCTTCTTTTTAATGTTCAGATAAAATAATAAAGATTAAAATGTTAGGTTTTATAGTTGACTTTGGGATTTGACATGAATTCTAATAATAGTGTTACTAATGTCAATGGTAATATAATTTTTTTTATTGAAAGCTGCTTCTGTGTCAAACAATATGTTACAGAATTTATGTCCCCTTAACACATTTAATGGCAACCTTTATTCTTTCAATGTTGCAGAATAGATATTATTGTTTCTAATTGAGAGATGGGGAAATTGAGGCACCGCAGTGTGAATTTGCCCTAAGAAAGTAAAAAAGGTACAGTTTCTTTACCACTGAAGTTCTTTCCACTCTCCTCTGTAGTCTCCCCAAAAAAGTCTTCTCTTACAAAAAATGAAAACCTTATTGTTATACATTTGTTTAAAAATCTTGTAAAGATGATTCTCAAGGGTGCCTGTGTAATCTAAGATGCATTATTCACAGAATTTGTGGTGTTGTTTGGTACTTTTCTTTGTTTCTAGCTTGCATATTTAGCCATTACAATTTACAAAAGCACTTCATATCTAGAATAAATTTATTTACAGAAATATTTAAGAGAACTGGTAAGATATTCACCCTTTTGTTTGAAAAAATAATGAAATTTGACTGTAACTTGCTTGATAAATAGACACATCCATCTTGGAGCTTATGCATAGAGAGTAAGTTACCAAGGACCACAATGCTCTGGGATAACTGGATTCTCTCTAAAGATGACCTTGGGAGCATGCCTTAAAGACAGAGACACAAAGTGGCTACCGGGCAGGTGATTGGTAACATTCACAAGCGTAGTTAATTTGGGGATTTGCTTATTGCTCTCTGTCTGTGCTTCTACCACTTCTAACCAATTCCATTTTTATGTGGAACTTATCTGGAATGTTGGCTTGAATCTCTAGAGATAAGAGAACCGGGATTAACACATGGGGTCATTTCCCCCAAGAGATTAGAATGTATTTAAGATGTTCTCTTACATATGTTTTGGTACTATCTAACTTTATAGTTCTTTTATACAGAAAACATTTTGAACCAAATCCAATGTATTTGACAGAGTTTACTTAAGCTGTTTGGGCTTCCCAGGTGCCTCAGTGGTAAAGAATCCTTCTGTCAGTGCAAGAACCTCAGGTTTAATTGCTGGGTCAGGAAGATCCCCTGGAGAAGGATATGGCAACTCACTCCAGTATTCTTCCTGGGAAATCCCATGGACAGAGGAGCCTAGTGGGCTACAGTCCAAGGGGTTGCAAAGAGTCAGACATGACTTAACAATGAAACAGCAACTTACGTTTTTTCTTCTCTTATGAAGATGTAACTTAACATGATTTGAAGCAAAAGAAAGATAATAAAATCTGATAATTTTTATATTACCTGTGCTTTCTGTATAGGCATCACTGACTCGATGGACATGAGTTTGAGCAAGCTCCCGGAGTTGGTGATGGACAGGGAAGCTTGGCATGCTGCAGCCCTTGGGGTCGCAAAGAGTTGGACATGACTGAATGACTGAACTAGCTGACTAACTATACCTTCTGTATTGAGCAGTGATTTAGCCTAGAGTTAAGAGTGCAAACTCTGAAATCAGCTCACCTCATTTTGATCCCAGTTTTGCCTCACTAGTGAAATCTTGAGAAAGGCAATCAAATCCTCAGGTCTCAGTGACCTCATCACTACCATTAAGCAGTGTTAACAACCGTGCCTGGAAGATTTTATCAAGCATAAACTGTGAATATTATTTGATTTCATGTTGTTGTTAAAGCTGAAAATAGCTTCCTAGATATTTATAGTTAACCTTTAATATAGACCAACTAGGAAACTAGGGTTCCAAGTGTTTTCATGATCTAAGTCTCAGTATCTGCCAGCAGATACTTTGGAACTAAATTATATATCAATTAGATGACCAACAAGAACCTCCTGTATAGTAGAGAGTGCCGCTCAATATTCTGCAATAATCTAAATGGTGAAAGATTTTAAAAAGGATATATGTATATGTATAACTGAATCATTGCTATACACTTGAAACTAACAGCATTGTTAATCAACTGTGCTTCAATATAAAATAAAGACTTTCAAATTTAGTTCAGAAAAAAATATGTTGGCTGATTCTTAGACAAGATCTTTTACTTTTACTCAACACATGTGGATAGTGAATATTTTTCCGTTTACCTGAATACAAGGTTCTCAGTAATTTTAGGTCCTTCTTGTCTAAACTTTCATGTGTAATTATTTAAACCCTCTTTCTGAAGTATCATTCTTCCCCAAATTGCTCTGGTTACTTCATTCTCAATCTTGGGGACTCAATTTACTCTATAATACCATACTTGGAAAATCTTTCTTGAATGAAGTCTTAACTCCTATCTGTTTCAAGATCAAATTATACTTCCTCCTAAATGCTTCCTTAGAAACCTACAAGTCATTATCCTATGAGGTAATTTGCCAAAAGTCTGATATTCCTCTCTGTGGCTGTCCTCAGTCCCTTAGTAGAGTCCAGCTTTTTACAACCTCATGGATGGTAGCCTTCCAGGCTCCTCTGCTCAGGGAATTTTCCAGGCAAGAATACTGAAGCGGGTTGCTATCTACCCCTCTAGGGGATCTTCCTGACCCAGGGATCAAATTCACATCTCCTGCTGCGGCAGGTAGGTTTCTGACACTAGCGCCACCTGGGAAGCCCCGTGTTCCTCTCAAGTAGATGATCAGGACAAGACCTGTATCTTCTACAGTGGAGTCTTTTATTTGAAAGAAAGGCTATTCGATGGGTTGGGAGTTGAGGACGAGACTAGGCTATTCATCTCCCACCCTTGATCACACTTTATCTAATTCCTATCCTATTTCTCTTCTTTTCTCTCAAGTGCTCACCTTTACTACTTTGTCACACAGAATGGTAAGTTCAGTGCACATACTAGCAGAAAAATATTTTTTTCTGAATTTTCCTATGTTTGGGCTAAATCCTGGCGTAAACTCCAGGATCACTTGGTTGGAACATAATTTATCTAATACTTCTTTTGCTGCTGACCAGATTCTTTCCACACTATAACTTCCCTAAGTATTTTCCATGAAGGATTATGAGGCATTTTGTGAAACAAAGAGAGTCCCATAGAAAACTAATGACAGCTCTATAAATAAAAAGAATTCCATGTTTAAATAGGGGGAAAAAATAAACCAAACAGCCTGGCATTGTCCCTTTTTAGCCCTCATGATGTGCAATAAAGACTTGTGAAGGCTGTAGTTGACAGCAAGGAAATGAAATCACTTACATTACCTTACATTTAGATTTACCTCAATTATCTGCCTATGAATGCTTAGCTGCAGTGTCTTGTGGTTCTTGCTGTCTTAGGTTTGCACTTGGGAAATCTCATTCTCTCCTGAAATATGCCAGCTGCTGTCATTCTTTACACTAGTGATGCCCAAACATTTTTGGCACCAGGGACAAACTTCCTGAAAGAATATTTCTGTGGATTGTGGGCAGGGAGATGGTGCGGTATTGTGGTATTGACTGCAATGGTTCACTCAGTAATATGAGCAGTGAGGAGTGATGGGGAGCACAGATGAAGCTTTGCCTGATGGAGTTTGGAGACTCACGCCCTACACAGAAGATAATCTGTACTGATTCTCCAACATGTAGTGTGTTTTTTAGGTTCTCATTTGTTAATTTGTCCCCTGATTCCCAATGATTGGAACATCATTTTGACTGATCCTAAACAAAAATTTTAATGAACAGTTTTTATACAAGAGATACTAAAGAAATATGAAAGTGAAGTTGTTCAGTCCTGTCTGACTCTTTGCAACCCCATAGACTGTAGCCTACCAGGCTCCTCTGTCCATGGGATTTTCCAGGCAATAGTACTGGAGTGGATTGCCATTTCCTTCTCCAGGGGATCTTCCCAACCCAGGGCTTGAACCTGGGTCTCCCACATTGTAGACAGACGCTTTACCATCTGAGCCACCAGGGAAGTCATGATACTACAAAGCATAGAAGTTATTAAGAGTATTATTGTTAATATTTTGGAATCTTGGCATACCTTCTGGTGAGTTTCTTATGTTTTTAAATGAACTAATTACTGGCACTTCATCTGAATGTTAACAGAGTTTGTAGTCAGTTTTTACTATTAAATTTTCTTTTTCTAATAATTCTTAATATGTTTTTCACATATAGCCAGAACAACTGGGGAAGCACATTGCAGGTTTTATAACTCGTGGACATTTGATTGTGGTAGTCAAGAAACAGTATTTGTCACAATGTGTTTGAGGTGCAAGGGACTTGAATATATTTGAAATAGTTCCTTTGTATTTTTATTAAACTCTCTACTTGTTTTTCTATTCTTCTCTGATTGACAGATGGGCTTATTTCTCCTATTTCTTTTGTCAATATCTGTAACTCAATAGACGAAGAAACTGGAAATTAGTTTGTAACACATTTTCAAAGGAAAATATTTTATTCCAGCTGCAATTTGTTTCTGAGTTAAAAGAAAACCTTTTAGGTGACTTATCTACATGAGGAAAAATAAGAACCCAAGTGTCCAAGATAAAAATGCTTGTGGTATTTTCCTGATTATCACAGCAGCCCAGATCAACACAAGGTCACTTCCAGGTCCTTCTGATTACAACCATTCTCCCCATCACTCAAAGGTGGGTGAGTTCACTCAGAGAGTTTATCCAATTGTAGTTGTTTTTATTAAAAAGCTTGTTGTTGACTTGACAGATGCTTATGTCTTATGGGGGCTTCCCTGGTGGCTCAGTGGTGAGGAATCTGCCCGCAATGCAGGAGACAGGTTCTATTCATGGATTGGGTAGATCCCCTGGAGAAAGAAATGGCAACCCACTCCAGTATTCTTGCCTGGAGAATTCCATGGGCAGAGGAGCCTGGTGGGCTACAGTCCCTGGGGTCACAAAGCATCAGACACGACTGAGCACACATGTGCTATGCCTTATGAAGATATCACAGAATTTAAAAATTAAAATTTGATGGTGGTCATTGTATAAAGAATTAAATATTGCAATGTAATATTGATGCCTTCAAGGAAAAAATATTTTTCTATGCAGTCCCCAGTCCAATAATACTCCAGTCCAGAAGGTATCTTGAATCTGGAGCCTATCTTGTCCTGAATAGTTTGATTAAATCTCACCAAGCTAGATCTTCATCCTTCTATAATACGTGTGGCCTCTGTATGTATTTGCCCATGTAACAGAGGCTCTGGCTGGTTTGGTACTTTCCTGGGTAGAGTGAACTGTTTCCTGATTGGCTTGCCATGAGCCTGACTCACCTTTTCAGGTCTGGGGGTCCCCCAGGGATTGCCATATTTTCTAATCTGTATTCTCACAGCTGCATAGTATTCCCTTCAGATCTAAGGAAGGAAATTAGACAGCCCAAGGTCATCTACATCTACAGAGAGGCACAGGGAAATTAAAAGCCTTGTTTAATTTATCCAACAGTTGCTGATGGTACAGGGGACAGAGCATTCTATTGGTCTATCCTCAATTCTGGACCTGAGATGTAAACGCCCAATCTCATGAATGAACTCTTCATTTATTGGTTTTGCTGCTCCTTGCTCCCAGTCCTATGAAGAAAATCTACTTGGAGGTTTCTTGTTTCTTCTGTGCATTCAGACATGCCTGATTTTCTTGCTAGGGAGAACCTCTTCTCTTAGCATTCACATTTTATCTCTTCTTCAGGTGCTATCTCAAATTTCCTGTCCTTTTAAAAGCTTCCTAGTTGAACTATGCCAATATCTAATTGTTACTTTTCTCCTCAGGTGGATTTGTATACATTGATTGGCTTATGATACAATTTCATTGTGAACTTTCTCATTGTCCCACCCAACCTCCCCTTCTCATCAGATTATAAAATCTCAAAAATCACATCTCCCATTTTCTTTTAAATTCTTTAAGGTGCTGCATAGTCATGAGCTCTCTTTGTTGTTGTTGTTTTGTTTTGTTTTGTTTTTCTTGGCTGCGTTGAAAAAATAGAATGCAAATATTTTTCCCTCCAGGGAGGCTTTGGGAAGGGGAATGAGTTTTTCAGTGGCTAATGATTTGTACTCTGTGTTTAATGATCCAATGAAGTCTATTAGGTAATAAAGGGTGGAAAAGAGGGTTCTAAAGGAAGGTGTGTGCTGTGTGCTAAGTCGTTTCAGTCATGTCTGACTCTTTGCGACCCATGAACTGTAGCCCACCAGGCTTCTCTGTCCATGGAATTCTCCAGTCAAGAATACTGGAGTGGGTTGCCATGCCCTCCTCCAGGGGATCTTCCCAACCCAGGGATTAAACCTGCATCTCTTCTGTCTCCTGCATTGGCAGGTGGGTTCTTTACCGCTAGTGCCACCTGGGAAGCCCCCAAAGAAAGGTAGAGGGGGATAAATCAGGATGAAGAAATAATTTCCCTGAGCCTACAGGGAGGATGTTGGGAAGTGGAGGAGGGAAGGGTAAGCTTTAATGAAGAGGAGCCTGGGGACTCAAAGCAAATGGGAGTGAGGGACAATTAGGAAACCTCAGGTTCAGCTGAGAGAGGCTGGATCTGATAAAGGACCCAGGAAAGGCTGTGTTCCAGAGCCTAGAAGGCACCAGAGCCAAGTTAGAGCTCACAGGCCAGGTCTCTTTCTGGCCCTCACTGGAGCTGGCATCTCTCCTTTCTTCTACTCAAGGGCTAGCAATGTGGCACCTTTGGTGCCTGGCAAGTTCACTTTGCATCATTCAGCACCTCACCAGCTCTCCTCCTCTCTGTGCTGGCCACCCAGCTGGGTCTCTGACAGCCACCTGTATGAGATAGGTATATGGCATATGGTGGCTATATGTCATCTCTGAAGCTTTTATCTTCAGCACAGATTTCTCTTCTGATTTTAATTTCTTATTTGCATATCTATTCAAGTATCACGGACATTACAGATTTAATACATCCCTAAGCCAACCTCTGATCTTCTTCCTCTTAGTAAATGACATCTCTATCCATCCAGTCACTTAAATCATCAACCCAGAAGTCATCCCAGCCATATTCAAATCATGTATTTTAAAAAGCAGAGACACCACTTTACTGAAAAAAGTCCATATAGTCAAAGCTCCGGTTTTTCCAGTAGTCATGTATGAATGTGAGAATTGGACCATAAAGAAGACTGAGCATAGAAAAATGGATGTTTTCGAATGGTGGTGTTGGAGAAGATTCTTGAGAGTCCCTTGGACAAGAAAGAGATCAAACCAGTCAATCCTAAAGGAGATCAACCCTGAATGGACTGAAGCTCCAATACCACCTGATGCCATCCAATACCATCAGTAAAAGACCCTAATGTTGGGAAAGATTGAGGGCAGGAGGAGAAGGGGGCAACAGAGTATGAGATGGTTGAATGGCATCATCAGCTCAATGAACATGAGTTTGAGCAAATTTAGGGAGACAGTGAAGGATAAGGAAGGCTGGTGTGCTGCAGTCCAAAAGGCTGAAGAATCAGACACAATCGAGAGAATGAACAGCAACAACAAGAAAAACTTATTTGCAAAGGTGAAGGTGGTGTTTAATGAAACCAGCAAGTAGTTTTGCATTATCTCTGAAATAGTAAGAATGAAAATCCACTCCTAGGCCTGAAGGGGCAACAGAAAAGAGTGGTTCCTAAAATCTGAGGCATGGAGGGGTTTGTGGAAGGGACTTGACAGGATCTGTGTCTTCCAGACAATGGATGTGTATGGCCTCCAGCACAGTGAGGGGTGTAGGCTGGAAAGGTGACCTCAGAATCACTCTACTAGGCACCAATCCTGTACTCTTTCTGAAGCCATAAGAAAATAAAAAAATAAAAAGAAGGAAAGAAAACAAAACCTGTTGATGATGTTGAGATGATCCTGGAGCTGAGCCTCCTAGAACAAAGGGCAGAGCAGAGAAGGATAAAGAGTAAGTCAGGAGGGGGACTTGCCTCATGGTCCAGTGGTGAAGAATTCATTTGCCAGTGCAGAGGACACAGGTTCAATCCCTGATCCAGGAAGATTCCACATGCTATTTGGCAACATAAGCCCTTGATCTGCAAATGCTAAAGCGAGCATGCTCTAGAGCTCATGCTCCCCAAGAGAAGCTACCTTAATGAAAAGCCCTCACACCACAACTAGAGAGTAGCTCCCTCCATCCTCTCACCCTCCCACCCTTGCTGCCCACTCGCCTCAACTGGAGAATGCTTGCTTGTAGTAATGAAGACCCAGTGCACCCCAAAATAATTTTTTAAAAAAGCAAATCAGGAGAGACAAGGAGAAGAAATAAAGCACAAACAATTTTTGACTCACATCTATTTCATGTCAATAACTTCCTCATGGTTCTCCAGTATGTACATAAAATAAAATCAAAGAAACAACCCAAAAGGTGGAAGGCAGTTGGGGAAAAGACCAGTCCAAGAGTCTTGGACTGACTGTGAGTGGTTAATTCCTTGTCTGCCCAGTGCCTGCACACTGTGGGGAAGGGTTGACTGCGTTTGTTGACTGCTTCCAACTCTCACCCCCTGGAAGCTGAGGTTCATTCTTTCTGGCTTGTGCACTTTCATGGGAGCGTGAAGCAGCTTTTGAAGACTGGTTTTGTTGTGCTCATTCATTCGCTGACATATAATCAAATGTTTTACTTTGGTTCCATTATCTTTTCATCAAAATGCTTTGAAAAACTATGATTGATATCACCAAGTTGGTTCAGTTGAGGACAAACCATCTTCAAAGCCGAATTGTCTCTCCTGATCCGGCTCAATAACTTCACCATATTACATTCATAAATTGAATTGCTTCTGATTGCTTCTGACTGATTTTTCTTGAAAACAAAACTTTCTCTGTTTTACATAATCAATCATGGAATAAAGTAGGTGACATAGGTCATTTGCCACAGATCAATTGCTCTATAAACTCACAAAGGAAGGTCAGAGAGAAGAGGGTGAACGCTTTCTAAATTGCCAAAATGGAAACTTTGCAAAGAAAATCTGAAACCACTTCTTCCTTTGGACCCTAGAAAACTGCATTCTCCGCTTTCTCTACGTTACTGGGGGGAGGGGGCGGGGGGGGGGAGAGGCGGAGGGTGGTTAAACCTGATTTATGACTTCTTTGACAATCCTCTTTTCAACAGAAAATCTAAATTCTCTCTCTTTAAATATGTGTTGGGCCTACTGACTCACTTCTAACACTGTGTGCTAAGTTGCTTCAGTCATGCCTGACTCTTTGCAACCCCATGGACTGTAGCCCGCCAGGCTTCTCTGTCCATGGGATTCTCCATGCAAGAATAGTGGAATAGGCCTTCCTCCAGGGCATCTTCCTGACCAAGGGGTCAAACCTGTGTCTCTTATGTCTCCTGCACTGACTTGGCAGGTGGGTTCTTTACCACTAGCACCACCAGGGAAGCCCCACTTCTAACACTAGAAGGAGGCAGAAGCAAGGCCATCTGTGAGACTTCTAAGTCTAGTTACAAAAGGTGGGCTTTCTCTTTTGCAGGGCTCATGGTTTCAGAGCCCTGAGCTGCCATGGAAGAAGTCTGCCTATGCTGAAGTTGCCATGTTGGAAAGACCATGGAGACATAGGGACAAGCCAGGGGTGTCCAGCTCTTCCAGCCACAAGCTCCACAAGTATCACACCCAGGAGAGAGGAGGCTCTATGCTGATTCCAGCCTCATTACTCTCTGACTGTAATGAAATGAGAGACCTCGACCAAGAAACATCTGTGGAGTCCAGTCAGCCTCTAGAACCATGAGACACAGTACTAGGAAATGACTGCTATTATTCTGTTCCACTAATTTTTGTGTGGTTTATTATATAACTGCAGTACTCAGAGCACTGGTCTTTCCCTTTATTAGACTTTGAGTGGTGGATGTTTTTTTGTCCAAGTCCTGTTATGTATTATTCTCTTTCTGTCAGTAATCTCATCCTCCCCATAGTTTCATTTTGTAAATTTTTCCATTCCTCTTTTTAAATTAATTTTTATGGAAGTATAGTTGATTTACAATGTTGTGTTAGTTTCTGGTGTACAGCAAACTGAATCATATATGTATATGATATCATATATATATATACACATATACATATACAGCTACTCTTTTTTTAAAAAAAATTCTTTCCAATACAGATCATTACAGAGTATTGACTTGTGCTATACATTAGGTCCTTATTAGTTCTCTATTTTATACATAGTAATGTGTATATGTCAATCCAATTTCCCAATTTATCCCTCTCCCGCACTGTCCCGCCTAGTAATCATAAGTTTGTACTCTGCATCTATGACCATTTCTGCATCGTAAATCAGTTCATTTGTACCATTTTTTTTTAGGTTCTGCACCACATATAAGCAATATCATATGAATTTGTCTCTCTCTGTATGACTTATTTCACTCAGTATGGCAATTTCTAGATCCATCCCTGTTGCTGCAAATGGCATTACTTCATTCTTCTTTTATGGCTGAGTAATAGTCCATTGTGTATATGTACCGCATTTTCTTTATCCATTCTTTATTCATGGCTTTAAATAGCATTTCTATATTGTGAAGGTTGACTTTGTGGGTCACCCTGATTGGGCAATGGGGTGCCCAGACATTTGGTTAAACATTATGTTTAAACTGTCAACCCAGAAGTTATTCCAGACAAATCCTTGTCCCTTATGTTCCCAAACCAATGCATCACCAAGTTCTAGCAATTCTTTTTCTACATAAGAACCATTATAAGTTATTTTGGTCCTGACTTCTGCCAGCCTTGTCCAACCAATCTTGTCTATCACATAGGATAATATAGTAAATTTTCAATATTCTCTTTACTTCTAATTTTGCCATCTCCACTGCTACCAGTCTATAATACAGTCTTCATGTAATGGGTGTTTTAAACAGAAATTATATGACTTTATCCCCCTGTTTAAGAACTTTCAATCAACCGGCCCATCCCCAGCCAGAGACAGGCAGACGTGGGCAGCCAGAGGTGGAAGGAGGCAATCACAGCCCCAGAGAGGCATTCTCTACCAAACTGCAAGCAGACTTCATTGCTAACCAAGACTTCTTGGGATTCTGGAAGGTCAACATCCGCTGGGAGGGTCGCAGCCAGAGATCAGCTCCCCAGAAGAGACACAAGGCACACCTGAGAAGATGCACTCATTGTACACCCAGAAGACTGAGCCGCTGGGATGGGGGAGGTGATAAGTCACAGCCTTCAACTGGGGGTGACCGCGCTCTCCAAGCACCTGGTTACCTGAGCTGCTTGGACTTGGGACGAGCACAAAACATAGGCTCAACCAAGTCTGTGCTTTTGTGGAGTACCCAAGAACCTGAACCTGAGCAGCTTAGACCTGGAGAGTGCATGCAACCCAGGGCCAGCATCAGACAGTTCCCAGCAGAACAACCTAGAGCCTGAGCACTGTAGACTGGGAAAGCACACACGCTGTGAGCAGGGGTAACCCTAGTGTGACTGAATCACTGGGAGCACACGCCAGTGATATTTGTTTGCAGTGTTCCTCCCTCCCCATAGCATGACTGAACAAGTGAGCCTAAAAAAAGTGACCACCACTGTGCCCCTTGTGTAAGGGTGGAAATTAGACATTGAAGAGACCAGCAAACAGAAGAAGCTAAAATAAACAGAGGGAACCGCTTTGGAAGTGACAGGTGCAATAGATTAAAACCCTGTAGTTAGCACCGACTACATAGGAAGGGGCCTATAGACCTTGAGAAGTACAAGCTGGACCAAGGAACTATCTGAAAATGAACTGACCCCACACTGTCCACAACAGCTCCAGAGAAAGTTCTAGATATATTTTTACTATTATCATTTTCTTAATTAAAAAAAAATTTAAGTCCTCTATTACTCCTTTAATTTTCATTTTTATAATGTACTATTACCTTGCAAAAAAAGAAGAGACCCTATTTTTAAAGCAAACTTCATATATATATATATATTTATAGTTTTGTGACTTTTTAAAATATTGTATTTTTGAGAATCTAACCTCTACTCTAGCTTTTTAATCTTTGTTTTTCGGTATTTGTTATCAACTTTGTACCCTTAAGAACCCAATCTTCAGTACCCATTTTTACTTGGGAGTGAGATCACTGGCCTGATTGCTCTCTCCCCCTTTTGACTCTCCTTTTTCTCCACCAGGTCGCCTCTATCTCCCACCTCCCCCTTTTCTTCTGTACCAAACTCTGTGAATCTCTTTGTGTGTTCCAGGCTGTGGAGAACAATTAGGGAACTGATTACTGGCTGAATCTGTCTCTCTCCTTTTGATTTCCCCCTTTTATCCTCCTAGCCATCTCTGTCTCCTTCCTCCCTCTTCTCTTCTCTATGTAACTCTGTGTACCTCTCCGGATGTCCCTCACTGTGGAGAAACTTTTCATCAATAACCTAGATGTTTTATCATTGGTACTGTATAGATGGAGAAGTCTTGAGGCTACTGTAAGAATAAAACTGAAAAACAGAGACAGGAGGCTTAAGACCAAATCCTGAGAACACCTGAGTACTCCTGAATCCAGGAAACATTCATCTATAGGAGCTCATCAAACACCTCTATACCTACACTGAAACCAAGCACCACCCAAGGGCCAACAAGTTCCAGAGCAAGGCGTACCATGCAAATTCTCCAGCAACACAGGAACATAGCCATGAGCTTCAATACACAGGCTGCCCAAAGTCACACCAAACCCATTAACATCTCAAAACACATTACTGGACACTTCATTGCACTCCAGAGAGAAGAAATCCAGCTCCACCTACCATAACACCGACACAAGTTTCCCTAACCAGGAAACCTTGACAAGCCATCCATCCAACCCACCCACAGTGAGGAAACTCCACAATAAAGGGAAACCACAAACTGCCAGAATACAGAAAGTCCACCCCAAACAAAGCAATATAAAAAATATGAAAAGGCAGAGAAATACCCAGCAGGTAAAGGAACAGGATAAATGCCCACCAAACCTAACAAAAGAGGAAGAGACAAGGAATATACCTGATAAATAATTCTGAATAATGATAGTGAAAATGATCCAAAACCTTGAAAACAAATTGGAGTTACAGATAAATAGCCTGGAGACAAGGATTGAGAAGATGCAAGAAAGATTTAACAAGGACCTAGAAGAAATAAAAAAGAGTCAGTATATAATGAATAATGCAATAAATGAGATAAAAAAACACTCAGGAGGGAACCAACAGTAGAATAAGGGAGGCAGAAGATAGGATTAGTGAGGTACAGATAGAATGGTAGAAATAAATGAAACAGAGAGGAAAAAGTAAAAAAGAATTTTAAAAAACGAGGAAAACCTCAGAGACCTCTGGGACAATGTTAAACACCTCAACATTCGAATCATAGGAGTCCTAGAAGAAGAAGACAGAAAGAAAGACCATGAGAAAATACTTGAGGAGATAATAGTTGAAAACTTCCCTAAAATGGGGAAGGAAATAATCACCCAAGTCCAAGAAACCCAGAGAGTCCCAAACAGGATAAACCCAAGGCAAAACACCCCTAGACACATATTAATCAATAACCAAGATCAAACACAAAGAACAAATATTAAAAGCAGCAAGGGAAAAACAACAAATAACACACAAGGGGATTCCCATAAGGATAACAGCTGATTTTTCAATAGAAACTCTTCAGGCCAGAAGGGAATGGCAAGAGATACTTAAAGTGATGAAAGGAAATAACCTACAACCCAGATTACTGTACCCAGCAAGGATCTCATTCAAATATGAAGTAGAAATCAAAAGCTTTACCGACAAGCAAAAGCTGAGAGAATTCAGCACCACCAAACCAGCTCTCCAACAAATACTAAAGGATCTTCTCTAGACAGGACACACAGAAAGGGTGTATAAACTTGAATCCAAAACAATAAAGTAAGTGGCAACAGGATCATACTTATTAATAATTACCTTAAATGTAAATGGGTTGAATGCCCCAAACAAAAGACAAAGACTGGCTGAATGGATACAAAACAAGACCCCTATATATGTTGTCTACAAAAGACCCACCTTGAAACAAGGGACACTTACAGACTGAAAGTGAAGGGCTAGAAAAAGATACTCCATGCAAATAGAGACCAAAAGAAAGCAGGAGCAGCAATACTCAAATCAGATAAAATAGACTTTAAAACAAAGGCTGTGAAAAGAGACAAAGAAGGACACTACATAATGATCAAAGGATCAATCCAAGAAGATATAACAATTATAAATATACATGCACCCAACATAGGAGCACTGCAATATGTGAGACAAATGCTAATAAGTATGAAAGGGGAAATTAACAATAACACAATGATAGTGGGAGACTTTAATACCCCACTCACACCTATGGATAGATCACCTAAACATAAAATTAACAAGGAAACACAAACTTTAAATGATACAATAAACCACTTAGACCTAACTGATATCTATAGGACTTTTCAACCCCAAAACAATGAATTTAACCTTTTTCTCAGCACACACGGAACCTTCTCCAGGATAGATCACATCTTGGGTCATAAATCTAGCCTTGGTAAATTCAAAAATATTGAAATCATTCCAAGCATCTTTTCTGACCACAATGCAGTAAAATTAGATCTCAATTACAGGAGAAAAACTATTAAAAATTCCAACATATGGAGGCTGAACAACACGCTGCTGAATAACCAACAAATCACAGATGAAATCAAAAAAGAAATTAAAATGTGTATAGAAACAAATGAAAATGAAAACACAACAACCCAAAACCTATGGGACACTGTAAAAGCAGTGCTAAGGGGAAGGTTCATAGCAATACAGGCTTATCTCAGAAAACAAGAAAAAAGTCAAATAAATAACCTAACTCTACACCTAAAGCAACTAGAAAAGGAAGAAATGAAGAACTCCAGGGTTAGTAGAAGGAAAGAAATCTTAAAAATTAGGGCAGAAATAAATGCAAAAGAAACAAAAGAGACCATAGCAAAAATCAACAAAGCCAAAAGTAGGTTCTTTGAGAAGATAAATAAAATTGCCAAACCATTAGCCAGACTCATCAAGAAACAAAGGGAGAAAAATCAAATCAACAAAATTAGAAATGAAAATGGAGAGATCACAACAGACAACACAGAAATACAAAGGATTATAAGAGACTACTATCGCAATTATATGCCAATAAAATGGACAAATTCTTAGAAAAGTACAACTTTCCAAAACTGAACCAGGAAGAAATGGAAAATCTTAACAGACCCATCACAAGCACAGAAATTGAAACTGTAATAAGAAATCTTCCAACAAACAAAAGCCCAGGACCAGACAGCTTCACAACTGAATTCTACCAAAAATTTAGAGAAGAGCTAACACCTATCCACTCAAACTCTTCCAGAAAATTGCAGAGGAAGGTAAACTTCCAAACTAATTCTATGAGGCCACCATCACCCTAATACCAAAACCTGACAAAGATGCCACAAAAAAAGAAAACTACAGGCCAATATCACTGATGAACATAGGTGCAAAAATCCTTAACAAAATTCTAGCAATCAGAATCCCAACAACACATTAAAAAGATCATACATCATGACCAAGTGGGCTTTATCCCACTTGGGATAAGGGATGCAAGGATTCTTCAATATCCGCAAATCAATCAAGGTAATACACCACATCAACAAATTGAAAAATAAAAACCATATGATTATCTCAATAGATGCAGAGAAAGCCTTTGACAAAATTCAACATCCATATATGATAAAAAGCCCTCCAGAAAGCAGGCATAGAAGGAACATACCTCAACATAATAAAAGCTGTATATGACAGACCCACAGCAAACATCCTCAGTGGTGAAAAATTGAAAGCATTTCCCCTAAAGTCAGGAACAAGACAAGGGTGCCCACTCTCACCACTACTATTCAACACAGTTTTGGAAGTTTTGGCCACAGCCATCAGAACAGAAAAAGAAATAAAAGGAATCCAGATTGGAAAAGAAGAATAAAATTCTCACTGTTTGCAGATGATATGATTCTCTACATAGAAAACCCTAAAGAGTCCACCAGAAAATTACTAGAGCTAATCAATGAATATAGTAAAGTTGCAAGATATGAAATCAACACACAGAAATCCCTTGCATGCCTATACACTAACAATGAGAAAACAGAAAGAGAAATTAAGGAAATAATTCCATTCACCATTGCAATGAAAAGAGTAAAATACTTAGGTGTATATCTACCTAAAGAAACAAAAGACCTATTTATAGAAAACTATAAAACACTGGTGAAAGAAATCAAAGACAACACAAATAGATAGAGAAATATACCGTGTTCATGGATCGGAAGAATCCATGAACTATATTTCACTATATTGATAGTGAAAATGAGTATATTACCCAAAGCAATCTATAGATTCAGTGCAATCCCTATCAAGCTACCAACGGTATTTTTCAGAGAACTAGAACAAATAATTTCACAATTTGTACGGAAGTACAAAAAACCTCGAATAGCCAAAGCAATCTTGAAAAAGAAGAATGGAACTGGAGGAATCAACCTGCCTGACTTCAGGCTCTACTACAAAGCCACAGTCATCAAGACAGTATGGTACTGGCACAAAGACAGGAACATATATCAATGGAACAAAAAAGAAAGCCCAGAGATAAATCCATGCACCTCTGGACACCTTATCTTTGACAAAGGAGGCAAGAATATACAATGGAGAAGAGACAATCTCTTTAACAAGTGGTGCTGGGAAAACTGTTCAACCACTTGTAAAAGAATGAAACTAGAACACTTTCTAACATCATACACAAAAATAAACTCAAAATGGATTACAGATCTAAACGTAAGCGCAGAAACTATAAAACTCCTAGAGGAAAACATAGGCAAAACACTCTCTGACATAAACCACAGCAGGATCCTCTATGACCCTTCTCCCAGAATACTGGAAATAAAAGCAAAAATAAACAAATGGGACCTAATTAAACTTAAAAGCTTCTGCACAACAAAGGAAACTATAAGCAAGGTGAAAAGACAGCCTTCAGAATGGGAGAAAATAATAGCAAATAAAGCAACTGACAATCAACTAATCTCAAAAATATACAAGCAACTCCTGCAACTCAATTCCAGAAAAATAAACAACCCAAATCAAAAAGTGGGCCAAAGAACTAAACAGACATTTCTCCAAATAAGACATACAGATGGCTAATGAACACATGAAAAGATGCTCAACATCACTCATTATCAGAGAAATGCAAATCAAAACCACAATGAGGTACCATTTCACACCAATCAGAATAGCTGCTATCCAAAAGTCTATAAGCAATAAATGCTGGAGAGGGTGTGGAGAAAAGGGAATCCTCTTACACTGTTGGTGGGAATGCAAACTTGTACAGCCACTATGGAGAACAGTGTGGCGATTCCTTAAAAAACTGGAAATATAATTGCCATCAGTTCAGTTCAGTCACTCAGTCGTGTCCGACTCTTTGCAACCCCATGAATCGCAGAACACCAGGCCTCCCTGTCCATCACCATCTCCCAGAGTTCACTCAGACTCACGTCCATCGAGTCTGTGATGCCATCCAGCCATCTCATCCTCGGTCGTCCCCTTCTCCTCCTGCCCCCAATCCCACCTAGCATCAGAATCTTTTCCAATGAGTCAGCTCTTCGCATGAGGTGGCCAAAGTACTGGAGCTTCAGCTTTAGCATCATTCCTTCCAAGGAAATCCCAGGGTTGATCTCCTTCAGAATGGACTGGTTGGATCTCCTTACAGTCCAAGGGACTCTCAAGAGTCCTCTCCAACACCACAGTTCAAAGGCATCAATTCTTCGGCGCTCAGCCTTCTTCACAGTCGAACTCTCACATCCATACATGACCACAGGAAAAACCATAGCCTTGACTAGACGGACCTTAGTTGGCAAAGTAATGTCTTTGCTTTTGAATATGCTATCTAGGTTGGTCATAACTTTTCTTCCAAGGAGTAAGCATCTTTTAATTTCATGGCTGCAGTCACCATCTGCAGTGATTTTGGAGCCCAAAAAATTAAAGTCTGACACTGTTTCCACTATTTCCCCATCTATTTCCCATGAAGTGATGGGACCGGATGCCATGATCTCCATTTTCTGAATGTTGAGCTTTAAGCCAACTTTTTCACTCTCCACTTTCACTTTCATCAAGGGGCTTTTTAGTTCTTCTTCAATTTCTGCCATAAGGATGGTGTCATCTGCATATCTGAGGTTATTGATATTTCTCCAAGCAGTCTTGATTCCAGCTTGTGCTTCTTCCAGCCCAGCGTTTCTCATGATATACTCTGCATATAAGTTAAATAAGCAGGGTGACAATATACAGCCTTGACATATTCCTTTTCCTATTTGGAGCCAGTCTGTTGTTCCATGTCCAGTTCTAACTGTTGCTTCCCTGACCTGCATACAGGTTTCTCAAGAGGCAGGTTAGGTGGTCTGGTATTCCCATCTCTTTCAGAATTTTCCACAGTCTATTTTGATCCACACAGTCAAAGGCTTTGGCATAGTCAATAAAGCAGAAATAGATGTTTTTCTGGAACTCTCTTGCTTTTTCCATGATCCAGCGGATGTTGGCAATTTGATCTCTGGTTCCTCTGTCTTTTCTAAAACCAGCTTGAACATCAGGAAGTTCATGGTTCACGTATTGCTGAAGCCTGGCTTGGAGAATCTTGAGCATTACTTTACTAGCTTGTGAGATGAGTGCAATTGTGTGGTAGTTTGAGCATTCTTTTGCATTGCCTTTCTTTGGAACTGGAATGAAAATTGACCTTTTTCAGTCCTGTGGCCACTGCTGAGTTTTCCAAATTTGCTGGCATATTGAGTGCAGCACTTTCACAGCATCATCTTTCAGGATTTGAAATAGCTCAACTGGAATTCCATCACCTCCACTAGCTTTGTTCATAGTGATGCTTTCTAAGGCCCACTTGACTTCACATTCAAGATGTCTGGCTCTAGATAAGTGATCACATCATCATGATTATCTGGGTTGTGAAGATCTTTTTAGTACAGTTCTTCCACGTATTCTTGCCACCTCTTCTTAATATCTTCTGCTTCTGTTAGGTCCACACCATTTCTGTCCTTTATCGAGCCCATCTTTGCATGAAATGTTCCCTTGGTATCTCTAATTTTCTTGAAGAGATCTCTAGTCTTTCCCATTCTGTTGTTTTCCTCTATTTCTTTGCATTGATCGCTGAAGAAGGCTTTCTTATCTCTTCTTGCTATTCTTTGGAACTCTGCATTCAGATGCTTATATCTTTCCTTTTCTCCTTTGCTTTTCGCCTCGCTTCTTTCCCAGCTATTTGTAAGGCTTCCCCAGATAGCCATTTTGCTTTTTTGCATTCCTTTTCCATGGGGATGGTCTTGATCCCTGTCTCCTGTACAATGTCATGAACCTCATTCCATAGTTCATCGGGCACTCTATCTATCAGATCTAGACCCTTAAATCTATTTCTCACTTCCACTGTATAATCATAAGGGATTTGATTTAGGTCATACCTGAATGGTCTAGTGGTTTTCCCTACTTTCTTCAATTTGACTCTGAATTTGGCAATAAAGAGTTCATGATCTGAGCCACAGTCAGCTCCTGGTCTTGTTTTTGTTGACTGTATAGAACTTCTCCATCTTTGGCTGCAAAGAATATAATCAATCTGATTTCTGTGTTGACCATCTGGTGATGTCCATGTGTAGAGTCTTCTCTTGTGTTGTTGGAAGTGGGTGTTTGCTATGACCAGGGCATTTTCTTAGCAAAACTCTATTAGTCTTTGCCCTGCTTCATTCCACATTCCAAGGCCAAATTTGCCTGTTACTCCAGGTGTTTCTTGACTTCCTACTTTTGCATTCCAGTCCCCTATAATGAAAAGGACATCTTTTTTGGGTGTTAGTTCTACAAGGTCTTGTAGGTCTTCAGAAAACCATTCAACTTCAGTTTCTTCAGCGTTACTGGTTGGGGCACAGACTTGGATTACCGTGATATTGAATGGTTTGCCTTGGAGACGAACAGAGATCATTCTGTCGTTTTTGAGATTGCATCCAGGTACTGCATTTCAGACTCTTTTGTTGACCATGATGGCTACTCCATTTCTTCTGAGGGATTCCTGCCCACAGTAGTAGATATAATGGTCATCTGAGTTAAATTCACCCATTCCAGTCCATTTTAGTTCGCTGATTCCTAGAATGTCGACGTTCACCCTTGCCATCTCTTGTTTGACCACTTCCAATTTGCCTTGATTCATGGACCTGACATTCCAGGTTCCTATGCAATATTGCTCTTTACAGCATCGGATCTTGCTTCTATCACCAGTCACATCCACAGCTGAGTATTGTTTTTGCTTTGCCTCCATCCCTTCATTTTTTCTGGAATTATTTCTCCACTGAACTCCAGTAGCATATTGGGCACCTAATGACCTGGGGAGTTCCTCTTTCAGTATCCTATCATTTTGCCTTTTCATACTGTTCATGGGGTTCTCAAGGCAAGAATACTGAAGTGGCTTGCCATTCCCTTCTCCAGTGGACCACATTCTGTCAGACCTCTCCACAATGACCCGCCCATCTTGGGTTGCCCCGCAGGCATGGCTTGGTTTCATTGAGTTAGACAAAGTATATGACCCAGCAATCCCACTGCTGGACATACACACTGAGAAAACCAGAATTGAAAGAGACATGTGTACCCCAATGTTCATCACAGCACTGTTTATAATAGCCAGGACATGGCAGCAACCTGGATGTCCATCAGCAGATGAATGGATAAGAAAGCTGTGGTACATATACACAATGGAGTATTACTCAGACATTAAAAAGAATACATTTAAATCAGTTCTAATGAGGTGGATGAAACTGGAGCCTATTATACAGAGTGAAGTAAGCCAGAAAGAAAAACACCAATCTAGTATACTAGCTCATGTATATGGAATTTAGAAAGATGGTATTGATGACCCTGTATGTGAGACAGCAAAAGAGACACAGATATATAGCACAGTCTTTTGGACTCTGTGGGAAAGGGCGAGGGCAAGATGATATGGGAGAATGGCATTGAAATGTGTAAATTATCGCATGTGAAACGAATTGCCAGTGCAGGTTCAATGCATGATAGGGTGCTCAGGGCTGGTGAACTGGGATGACCCAGAGGAATGGGATGGAGAGGGAGGTGGGAGGGGGTTCAGGATGGGGAACACATGTACAACCATGGCAGATTCATGTCAATGTATGGCAAAACCAATACAATATTGTAAAGTAAAACAAATAAATAAATAAAACTGAAAAAAAAAAAGAACTTTCAATCAGGGCTAAAATTCCACATCCTCTAATTCAGTCTGTGAGACCCTGCTTTCCTCTCTCACTCCATCTTGACTTGCTCTCTCCCTTGCTCATTAGGTATAATCACGATGGCTTTCTCTAAGTCTTTAAGAAATCCTAGACCCTTTCTTCTTACATGTGCTATTCCTTCTGTGTGAAATATTTTTTGTTTCCTCCTCAAGCCACTTGCTCATCCCTAAGTCATTTCTTCTCTTAATTCACTCACATTCATCTTTCTGGTTGCAACCTAAATGTCATTTTCTCAAGTATCATCTCTGACACTCACCTCCAAATTTGATTTTGGTTTCTAATGGTAGTCTCCATAAAAAAATTGCATTTATTTTTTAAAATATTCATTCATTTACTTATTTGATTCTGTCAGGTCTTAATTTTGGCTCAGATTCAGCAGTTGCAGCATGTAGGCTTAGTTGCCCTTTGCCATGGGGGATCCTAGTTTTCCAACCAAGGATCAAACCCTCACCCCCTGCATTGGAAGGCAGATTCTTAACCACTGAACCACCCTGCACATATTGTTAATTATAGGTATGATCACAATTTGAGATCATCAACATACTTTTATTTATTTGGTTTACAACTTATTCCCATCACTACTCTGTAACTGAATTCTACTCTGTCACTACTTATGACAACAGGGATCAAATCTCATTTGTTTATCACTGAACACTCAGAAGTTAATAGTTCCAGAGCTGATTAGGTGCTCAGTAAGTATCTGTTAAATGAATAAAATGTGTTCTTTGGGTTGACATTTCTGAGATACTTGGCACTTTTAAGAAAACTACTTTGTGACCATGTAAATAGACATCTTAGGGGGATAACTCTTCCACTAGAGGATAAAATTCAAGAACTCCACTTGGAGGCAAACCACAGCCCAAAATCCATCTTCAGAAAAGTCCTAAAACCGTAGATTACTTCTACTTAAGAAATCGGTAAATTGCCATCTATACCTTTCTTTGTATTTTATACAGCAGATTTCTCATGGTTTCTAAAAAGTCAATTGAAACCAAGATGAATCAGACAAGAAACACTGCAATATTATTGTTAATAATAAGGATGCTTTCCCTCAGATTTACTGAGAAGCAACTAATTTTCTTTTAAGAATAAAAATGAAATCTTATTTCTACTATTCCTAATTCTTTTACCCTAGCTTTAAAACCATCAAGAGCAGCAAGGTAAAAACAAAAACTTTTTGTGGCCTACACGCTTGTTCCTTTTTTAGATATCTCCATGGTCAGAGGATCAAGAATTCTAAGAACTAAGTAAATAATAAAATAAATAAACATCTGAAATAGAATAGACAACAACAAAAGCTCTTCAAAGGCTACACTACATGAAATGACTATTCTCTCTGTGAAATATCATTGCAATTCTGGCTTCTGGTTTGCTGCAATCAGAACCCTAACAAAAATTCTACAGTGAGCTGTGGCTAAGAAATCATGTCTTTGATTACATACAGTGCAGGAAAAATTCTTTGGTGAATACCTATCACATGCATGAAGCTCTCCACTACTATTGCAGCATCCATAACAATTGAGAATAAAATAGGTCAGATAAACATCACTCAATCACATTTTCCTTTCCTCCTGGGATCAGAAACATTCCAGCTTTCTCCTGCTGCCCTGAGCCTGATATCAGCATTTTTCAAAAAACCTGCAAGATTGTGATTAACTATTTTCCCCCTCTGTCAATACTTTTAGTTAAAAAAAAATGAACTAAATAAATTAAATCAACAGATAAAAGAGTATATGAATGAATTAGGCACTGGTGTCTCTCATCACTGTCCTCTCTGTAAATGATAGATTAGCTGCTCATCTAAAATCTGTCAAGCAAAGGCTTTGAAAATTGAGATAAATTAAAAGAATTATAAGACAGTCCTGTTAGGCAGAAGTAGATGACAGCATTATGTCCTGTAGCTATATTTCTTGAACTAAAGCCTATAGGCAATGATCTTAAATTTTTGAGATGAACATTTTTCAAAATTATTGTTTTTTTTTAATAAGTATGTTTTTGCTCATTGAACTAAGCTCCTCAAGTCCTACTCCTTAATGCCCTTTCCCCAATATTTTTAGAAGTACACACTTTATGTTTGTACATTATTTCTGTTATATAGCCTCTCCAAAAGTGTTATTGTAGGATTTAATGTTTTATGTTTAAAACAAATCAGAAAACCCACACATTTCTTGGAAAACACTGCTCTAGAAAAATTTCCATAAGCATAAGGCAGCCAAGAGGGCCCTCAGTCATTCATTTTTCCTCTCTCTCAGCCTCAGGCTGGAGAATTGTCCAAAAAGCAGAGTTGGCCATTTGTTAAAGGTAGCAAGACAGATTTTATTCAGGCTACTGCAGTAGGAGGGAGAGATTCCAGTATAAACTGTGCTCACCTGGAATCTGTGCACAGCTGTCTGGACATTTTAAAGGGAAGATGAGAGAGGAGGGAGGAGGAACACATGGAGGCTTGAGCAGAATCAGGGAAGTGGGAGTTTTCAAAAATCAGGTAGGGGGCTTCTTTCTAAGAACTGTTAGATGAGGTGGGTATAAGGTCAAGGTGTAACTCAAACAGTAATTTTTTTGGGCAACCTTGAGTGTTTTCAGGCAGGAAAGTTAAAAGGGAAGGCTGGGTCATCCTAGGGATGTTAAAACTGCAAACTGTTAGTAATGATGCTAGTCAAGTCTCTTAGTGTAGGGGGTGGTAGGTGAAAGGGAAATGTGTGGATGAAATCATTTGTGCTGAGAATCTGCAGTTTTCATGGGCCAAAACTGAGGCTTAGTGAAGAAGAACGGTGCAGTGGAGCCTGACTAAAGTCAGCCAAGAAGACAGTCTGTTAGATTTCTTTCTCTCTTGTGTGAAATGCAGTGATCAGTCTGAATGACAAGATCTCTAGGCTCTGACTCAGTGAGGCCAACCACCCTCCTTCGGTAGGGTTTCTAATAGAATTGAGGTGAAGGAAGATAAATTAGTAGAGATGGAGCAGAACAGAAAAGATACCAAAGATGCTCACTAGGACCCCACAGCTGATTCTAGGAACCATTATGACTTTCCTCTACTCAAAGCAGTGAGACCATGAATCAACTTCCAGTTGGTTCTTTTGTTATGTATCTTCTTAGTGTGTGAAGCAGAGTAAGGATTTGGCTTTTTATTCTCACTGATGGTTTGAAATTTTAGGGAAAAAAATACAGGAAAGAAAAGAAAAAAATGCCATTTGTTACAATTCTCTGAAAGATATTGTAGTGCTTTCAGTTCTATCCTGGGCAGTAGGGTATGACTCTTCCTTAATCTACAAATATTCATATCCATCATAGACAAAATATTGCCCTGCGGACTGGAGGATGTAGATGTGAGTGAAGAAGGAGAGAGATAGACTTTCTCTTAAGAACTTCCAGCCAAAGAGAGGGGGGAGAGAGGAAGCCTTTACAGAATTAAAGATGGTATATAACATATATAGATGTATCATAAGGATATGAGGAAAAGCAAATTATTTTGTTGCAGTGAAGGACAAAGTGTGTGAAAGGAAGTAGAAGAAATGATACTTCAAGCAGATACCACTGAGCACTATGACAGGATAGATATCATTTAACACATACAAACAAGTGTGCGAGTCTGGGCTCACAATGCCATTTGTTGTTTAGTTGCTCAGTTATGTCTGACTCTTTTGTGACCCTAGGGACTGTAGCCCACCAGGCTCCTCTGTTCATGGGATTTCCCAGGCCAGAATGCTGGAAATGGTTGCCATTTCCTACTCCAGGGAATATTCCTGACCTCAAGGACTGAACCCCAGTCTCCTACATTGGAGAGAATTCTTTACCACTGATTGCACAGAGAACAGGGCAGTGGCTCACTGAGCCACCCTGCACCATGAGGGAGAGTACAGCACTGCATGTCACTAGCCAGGGAAAAGATCAAAATTCAACATTCGAAGTACGATTTCTACTGAATGCGCATGTCTCCAATCACTGACATCATGCTCTGAATTACTTACCTGCAATGCAACCAATAAGAAGGTCAGCAAAGCAAGCAATGGGAGAAAAAGCACATATTATCATTCATAAATGATGGGTATGATTTCCTGGTGACAGAGTTTGTGGAGTTTGTGTAGCAGACGGAAGTGGAAGAGGAAAGCAAGGAGACAAGGCTAGGAAGATCTGTGCTTCCTGTCCAATCTTTATGAGAATGGATATATGCATAACTTTATAGAGAATGAATGATAAGAAGGAGGAGGAAGGGCAAGGGGAAGGACAAGGAAGAAAAAGGAAGAAGAGTTGGGAAAGGAGAAAGGAAGGAGGAGAAATGGGAAGGGGAAACAGAAACAGAGAAAAAGAAGGAGAAAAGAAGAAGAAGGAGGAGGAAGAGTCAGTGAAGAAAAGGAGGAGGTGGAGGGAGGAGGGGGAGGGGGAGAGGCAGATCAGGAAAGACTGCAATGTGAAGGGTGTCAGAACTGAGCAGAGCTGGAAAGTGGAAGATCTGAAGGTAGAGGGGATATCACCACATCCTTGTTTAGGATTAGTTTACAGACTAGGTAGAGAATTTGAGAAAAACAAACATTTTACATTATTGCTGGCCCAGAGGCACAGAAGAAGGTCAATGAGGTAAAGACCCTGTATTGATATACATGTGACATTTAGTATAATTCAAATAAATTGAGTGCCCTTGATGGATCCCTTCTTTCTGCCAGAAACTAGGCTAGAGGTAAACAAAGTGGAACCATCAGTCCTCTTTCCCACCTTCAGGGAGGTTTTAGGCTAGTGGAAAAGAGACAACCTGTATTTAAATAGCCACACAGCAAGTGCTTTCAGGGGGGACTTGTGTGTGCATGCATGCTTGCTAAGTTGCTTCAGTCATGTCTGACTCTTTGAGACCTTGTGGACCATAGCCCACCAGACTCCTCTGTCCATGGAATTCTCCAGGCAAGGATACTGGAGTGGGCTGCCATTCCCTTCTCCAGAGGATCTTTCTGACCCAGGCATCAAACCTGGGTCTCCCTCATTTCAGGTAGATTCTTTACCATTTGAGCCATAGGGAAACTGTCAGAAGGGAAAGGCAGAGGCAAAATATACACAAGAAAGGAACATGGTGCAGCTGAAGAAAAACGAACAGAGACAAGATGAAGTCATACCCATACGAGTAGTTTTCTCTGCACACCTAGCTGCTTACCTCATCTCTGTAAGCTTTAATTTGCTCGTATGCAAAATAAAAGCCTGGGACTTCATTACCTGGAGGCTCCTTGTGTGCTTAGTCACTCAGTTGTGTCTGACTCTGCAACCCCATAGACTGTAGCCCACCAGGCTCTTTTGTCCATGGGAATTCTCCAAGCAAGAATATTGGAGTGGGCTGCCATTTCCTTCTCTAGGGGATCTTCCCAATTAGGGATAGAACCCAGGTCTCCCACATCCCAAGCAGATTCTTTACCACCTGAGCCACCAGGGCAGCCACCAGGGAGGCTCCTTAGCAATTCTAAGTGTCTAAGCCATTGTTCTATAGTTGGCCAGGGTAAGATTTAAAGATTCCAGGCATTCAAGAGAAGAATTAGCAGCTGATAGGCCTCTTCAACATTTATTTCCTATTTATTTTATTATCAAAATAAAATAATTTGTTTCCTATTTATTTTATTATCAAACTTACATTAAAACAAGTTAAGCAATTGTTTGAAACAAAGCTTCATTACTCAGAAAGCAGCATTTCAGCTGTGCTGAGATTAAAAGACTTTGGAAAGCTCAGGAAGTATAGCTTTCTCCACATTGTTTTCCTCTTCTCTACAAAAACCTTTTGTGCAGGTTCAAGTGTAAGATTAGATGCCAATTTGATTCTTGGTGTTATGCAACAGTCTTTAACACAGAAGTGAGATATGCACTTATCTAGAGGGAATATTTTTGAAAGAAATGCTGCTTTGTTTTTCTAAATTATGCAGACCAGAAATAGCTGGCTGATGTGTTGATATGCAGATAAATTATTTAGCCAGCACTGCCTGAATATCTTTCCACCATCCTGGGAATATTGAATTTGAAAAAAAAAAAAGAGAGAGAGAGAGAGAGAGAGAGAAACTTTATTTCCTAAAGAATAAACATCAGATGTTACATAGTCCCCTTAAGGAATAAGAAAATTAGATAAACTCCTCTTTCTTTTTCCCCCTCACAAAATGAAATTCATTCTCTTCAAATCCTGATAGAAAGTCCTCTCTAGATGGACCTGTTAGGATGTCAAAATGGAGGCCTTGAAAACAAAGTAAGTAAGTTACAGCCTTGCCTGGTTATGAGCAAAGCCAAGACTAATGTTCAATCACTTCCCAACTAAAACTGATGAAATAACAATTAACTATGTGAAGGTGAGACTTCCATTTGGCTCAGCAGTAAAGAACCCGCCTGTCAGTGCGGGAGACACAGGAGATGCGGATTTGATCCCTAGATGGGGAAGATCCCCTGAAGAAGGAGATGGCAACCCACTCCAGCGATCTTGCCTGGGTAATCTCATGGACAGAGGAGCCTGGTGGGCGGCAGTCCGCAGGGCCCCAAAGAGTTTGACAAGATTCACTGCACACGTGCGTTCACGCGCACACACGCACACACGTGAAAATGTACAATACAATTTTCTTTTAAAGTCCTGCTGGCTACGTGGGTTGTTTTTTCTCTCCACTTGCCCTTCTAAATTCTCTAACTTTCCATTCACACATTGAAAGACTTTTCACTGGACTAACCACTCAAATTTAAATGAAAATTCCAGTCAGATATATGTGGTTTTGTTTTTGGAATATCATTTCCTTTGACAGAATTTGTGTTTTCCAATTTCAAGACAAGTGGATTCTGTGTTCAGTTTGCCAAATTATAAATCCTGAAGCTGAAACCGTGTAACTCAAATCACGACTAGAACTCACAGTCTCACACTTGGTCTCAGGACATAATGAAGCTCAAGTTCTTGATGTCTCATTGCAGAAAGAATTCAATGAGAGACAAAGTGATAGGTAAGAAATGGATTTATTTAGAGAGAAACACACCCCATAGAGAGAGTGTGGGCCATCTCAGAAGGCGAGAGCAGCACCAGGGCATGGGGTTGTCAGTTTTTATAGGGGTGGGTATTTTCTTAAGCTAATGAGTGGGAGGAATATTCCATCTATTTTGGGGGAAGAGGTGAGGATTTTCAGGAATTGGGTCACTGCCAAACTTTTGATGTGAGTGTTAGACAATAAAGAAGGCTCAGAGGTAAAGAATTAACACTTTCGAATTGTGGTCTTAAGAATCCCTTGGACAGCAAGGAGATCAAACCAGTCAATCCTAAAGGAAATCAACCCTAAATATTCACTGGAAGGAGTGATGCTAAAAGCTGAAGCTCCAATATTTTGCCCATCTGATGCAAAAAGCTGACTCATTGGAAAAGATCCTGACGCCAGGAAAGATTGAGGGCTAGAGGAGAGAGAAGTGGATGACAGAGGATGAGATGGTTGGATGGCATCACTGACTCACGGGATATGAGTCTGAGCAAACTCCAGGACGTAGTGAAGGACAGGGAACCTCAGTGTGCTGCAGTCAATGGGGTTGAAAAAAGTCAGACACAACTTGGTGACTGATCAATAATAGCAACCACTTTTTGAACTTTATGGTTGGCCTTGGAGCTGCCAAGGGGTCTGTGGGTGTGTAATTTAGCTTGCTACTGTGTTACAATGAGCATATACTGAGGCTCAGGGTCTAATGGAAGTTGAATCATCTGCCATCTTGGATGTATCTGGTTCTCATTAGTTTATGTCCTGTTCTCGGGCTGTGTCATTCTTTTAAAGGTTGAGTCTTTCCCCCTTCAGTCCTATATCAAAACCATGTTCTTGTCAATTAATGCCACCACTTTTCCATCGCCCCTCACTGGACCGCTCGTCTTTTCTTTCCTTCTTTCCACACTTCCATCTACTTTGTTCACATTACTGTCAGCCTGAAAGTAAGACATCCCCTTCATATTCTGCCCCCAAATATGCAATTTCACTTATCTTTTTCTCAAGGTGATCCATGTAGAATACCACGAGCTGATGCTGGCTAAGAACATTTTTTCTTTAGAATGGGCTGCTGCTGCTCCATGCTCAGTCATACTTGACTCCGCAACCTCCATAGACTGTAGTCCACCAGGCTCCTCTTTCCATGCAACCTTCCAGGTAAGAATACTGGAGTGGATAGCCATCTCCTACTCCAGAGGACTTTTCCCAACCAGGGGTCGAACCCGTGTCTCCTGTGTCTCCTGCATCAGCAGGTGGATTCTTTACCACTGAGTCACTGGAGACTATGCTATGTTAAAAACCAAGTTTGCACTTATTGCGTCCTTTGAGGCTGCTGCTCAAAGAAATGATTTCAGCTTTCACTGGCTCGCCACCTTGCTTGTCCTACTTTCCTCCATGGGAAGAGTAAGTCTTTCTACCTGTGACAAGGACAGCTGCTCTTTTTGCCCATCAGTGTGTCCCTGCTGTGCATTTCTCTAGGCACTGCCAAGTTCTAGGCATCAAGGAGAAGAGGCCTGCAGCACCTGCCACATAGCTGCTAGAGCCCAGACGGGGCAATGTGTCTGCCTGCGGATCCTGCACCCACAAGTCCTTACGGCACGGAAAGACTGAGTCCAAAAGAGGCAAAATACATTTCATACCAACCCAGCGCACATCAATACCCTTCCCCAAACAGCGCAGAGGCACAGGACGAGAACGTTTGCAATCACACAGCTTTACTGGAGGGAGGATTCCAGGTGGTGAGGGGAGATATGAGCCCCGAACAGACACAAGGTTAACCTTGCAGGTGGTCAGAGCAGGTGTGCACCCATGTGGTAAGATCTTAGGGGGCCTGGAAACATCTAAACACTAGTGCTAGATCTAAAAGCACTCTACATGAAATGTTCAAAATATCACCGATGGAGATTCAACCCTTTGCTGGGCTTCTGCTGCATGATGAAATACAAATACCTTCAGGAAGGGAGAGATTTTAAAATGTGCTCATCAATATCACTTTTGCGGAAAAGGGTTTATAGTTCCTCTTCTGAAATGTAGTCCATTGGGTCACAGAGAGTTGAACACGACTGAGCAACTAAACTTTCACTTGTGAAATGCAGTATGCTTTTCTTGGTGGTAGGTCAAAAAATATGTTTTCGCCTAATAAAGGAGGAGAAAGGATGATAGGGGCATATGGATGTGAAGGGTAAGGTCACTGAAGAAAGCTTTGGTGAACAACCTGGCACAAGGATAGTTCAGTGTAGAGAAGGATCCACCTGGCAGTGCATTCTCTGAGTTCTGGAATCTTCATCCTGTTCTTATTGTATTCAAGTTGCATTAAGAGCAAACACATTGCTAAGGAACATGCCTTCCTTTTATTTTCCAGAGGGTATTACAGCCCTCTAAATCCAAAGAAAACACCATAGTATAGTACATTTACTTTCACATAGAATAACATTTCCATTTATATTTGAGGTTTTAAATAAATTTCTTAATACTGTGTATACTTTCTCAAGGCTCTTGATCTTGTTAATTATGCAGAATAATATGATTTGATCTTGAAAATGCAAACTCTAAGCATATGTCTTTGATATCTAGTGTGTACATGTTATGTATTTAAATTATAATTAGAAATTAATGAGTCAAATATACAGAGCATGCAGTACAAAAGAGAAACAAAATAGAAAAAGAAAATATGACTAAAATAGGGAAAGTTAGCACTCTTTTACTTAGATTCTTTTCTCTGGGCATGTGAGCAAGCATGCTAAGTAGCTTCAGTCGTGTCCGACTCTTGGCGATCCCATGGACTATAGCCCACCAGGTTCCTCTGTCCATGGGATTCTTCAGGCAAAAATACTGGAGTTAGTCACATGCCCTCCTCCAGGGGATCTTCCTGACTCAGGGATCAAACCCATGTCTCCTGCACTGGCAGGTGGGTTCTTTGCTACTAGTGCCATCTGGGTAGCTGGTATTGCAAAAACAAAACTTGGTTATTTTGTGACATTATCAATTAATAATCTTATTGAATTTAATGATCGAATCCTTTCTTATTTTTTGAGTGACCAGATTCTATCAAAGTTAGAGAGTTTTCTAAGACAATTTTTATTCTCAGATTCAACCTCCATGATACTGTTTCCTGTTAAATTTTCTCTGTCTTATATAGTATATACATAGGTTATCACAGGATTTGTTGCAGATTAATCCCTTATGGGCAGTCTACAAGTAAATGAGTTAACAAATTGACTTTTTCTTTTTCTAAGAATTCACATTTTTCATTTAAGTTAAAAAAAAGAAAAGAAAAGATAGTGAGGCCAGGCCTCTAATTTCAGCTATAAAGCACTTTGCTATAACTGGTCTCTTGTTTTTTCTTTTAGGTAGCATAACAAGGGGTTGCAATTGATAAACTCTAGGTCCTTTTTCAGATCAAAGATTCTAGACTAAAAATCAGATGATTAATTCCTGGAACAATATATCAGATTAGGAGTCTGAAACAGCCTATATTGTTATGTGACAGAAAGCTAAAAAATAATGATTTGAAAATAGGACAAGAGTTAATTTTATGCCACAAAAATTAAATGCTATACAAATTATTAATTTTCTTGAAAATAGTGGATTAATATTTTTAAAATAGGAAAATGAGCCCTGCTTTCTTTTTATACTTTCTATCTCTTTATTTATATTCACTATTTAGTGAGATAATGTTCTTCTGGTTTCTCTCAGTTCTTGATTCATGGATTAATTTGTTGCTTTGAATGTATTTAAGACAGTTGAATTAACATCTTTATCTAGTAAGTCCAATCTATGGGCTTCTTCAAGGATAGCTTCTGTTAATTTATTTTCCATGAATAGACCACATTTTGTTATTTCTTTGCCTGCCTCATATGCTTTTCTGCTGCCGAAAATTGTATATTTTAATATTATAATACAATGTGGCAACTTTGGAAATCAGATTCTCCCCTTTGCTAAGGGCTTTTTATTTGACTGTTACAGTGGCCATTGTATATTTATTTAATAATCATTCTGATTGAATTTTGCAAAGTCTATATTCTCTGTTAAATGTATCCACTGAATTCTATATTTTATTGGCTTAGTGGTTAGTTAGTGATGGGACAGGGGTTTTAAAACCTGGCATAAAAAAGGAAAAATAATTCTCTTATTCTCCGCAGATGGGCTTTGTATATGTGAGGCACACATTCAACACTGGGCCAGGCAATTTACAGCTGTGTTACAGTTTTTGCTTTCTGCTTTCACTGAGTTTGAAGGTCAGCCAGATGTGAGCATTAAGGCTTTTTTAGATCTTCTCTGGGCATACGCCATGACTTCTAGATTCTAAGAAGTACGTCAGAACTTTTCACATACCTTTCCCTCTAAGCTTCTCATTCTCCAGCCTTACTTCCTAGGCATCCAGTTACTCTATTGTTCATCCCTGTTTTTTTTCATAGCCCTAAACAGTAGAAACTAATACTTTTTCCTTTAAATGTTTTCAACAAATGCTTCATCTCAACACTGGGGCAGCTCAGAGTTAGGTGAGATGGCATCAATCCTTTGAGCCAGTACTGTTGAGAGCTCCCAGACAGCTTAAAACAAAAGATCCCAGAATAAGGCTCACTGTGCCACATTCTGCTATTACGTGGTATGAGCATCCATGTGTACTCTGGGTTGTTGTTCAAGGCCAATTACAAATATTGGGATGAGGGATGTGGCCAGGGTGAGTTAAAATGCCACAAAACTATCTTATTAAGATTCAGCATCTTTTTATTTTCTTCCTAATTAAATATTTTCCTGGTTGCTGCAAACTTTTGATTAATTTTCAAACTCCCCAAAAGTTTGATTCTAATAGCTTTTGCTGCTTGTTCTCTGCTTGTGAAGGATTGCACTTTTCCCCCACTCTGCTATTTTTGCTGATGTCAATTTGATTTTTGACAAGCGTATAAAATTGTGTACCTACCATTATAGCATAAACGTGATAAAAGGAGTCAGAATCGGTGTCTCATTCCAACTCATTCCCTAATAATCCTAACATTCTCATAAAATATGGAGTAGCAAGAGTGCATAAGTGATAAGTATTAAAGAGCAAAGAAAAAAAAAAAAGAGCAAACATCATAGTTTGGAAAATAGTGCCCAGGAGAATTATGTAAAGGTCACAGGATATGAATAAATATTAATGCACTTATCATGCAAAATTGGAAAAAATGTGCTGTTACAACTGAAATATTATTCAAAGACAAGCATTGTAATTAAGGGTTTCCTTTTCCCATGGCGATGGTAGAGAAATGCAGGTTTATTCTCAGCCTTTAGCCAGTTCATAATCATTTTAAAAATTCAAATGTAATTCTTGTTGCAATAATGCTTAAAGACAGAATGAATAAGTAGTTAATTCCTCAAAAGCATGGCATTCAATCTGCTAAACATTCATATTCCCCATCTAGCATGTTCAGGAATGCTGTAGTATCAGTTCACAGTTTTAATCCTCAGAAATTTACAGCTAACTGAAAACACTATCGGCTCATCTTCTTTTGGGGACGCCAGACATTTTTGGATGATTTATCTCTGGTACTCAGATGGTAAAGAATCTGTCTGCAATGCAGGAGATCCAGGTTCAATCCCTGGGTCAGGAAGATCCACTGGAGTGGAATACCCACTCCAGTATTCTTGACTGGACAATCCCATGAACAGAGGAGCCTGGGGCTGCAGCCCATGGGGTCACAAAGAGTTGGACGCGTCTGATCAACTAACACTTTCACTTTCCATAGACAGCTAGCATCTATATTTGGGTCAAAATGTTCTTCTCTGTCTGCTTTAGACTTCCTTTGTATTATCCAATTAATCAGAATAGTTTTTGTGGACTACCTTGCATTTGAGATCTAGGATCAGTGTAGCTTCATCACACCTACTCTGTTTAGCTTCTACTTCAATGATATTTCGGCTTCCTTGTGGCTCAGACAGTAAAGAATCTGCTTGTGAATGAAGGGAATTTGGGTTCGATCCCTGGGTTGGAAAGATTCCTTGAAGAAGGGCGTGGCAACCTACCCCAGTATTCTTGCCTGGAGAATCCCATGGGCAGAGAGAGTATCCTGACGGGATATGGTCCATGGGGTTACAAAGAATTGAATACAGCTGAATGACTCATACACACACACACACACACACGCACACACACTGATAATTGCTCCATGTCACTACAATATATAAATGTTAGCAAACATTTAGAGGGGCAAGTTGGTTCTGAACCCCATGTCAGATAGAGGGATGATTGTCTTCAGGGTTAGTCTCCGAAAGGGCTTCCTAAAATAAAATTTGATTCCAAACCAAACAGATCTTAACTCTGACATGTTTTCTCTGGTTTTCTTTGTATTTTAAATCTTGCTCAAAATTGCAAAATTATGTTTTAAAATAAATACACTGAGGTTATAAGGAATAAAACAGGAAATGAATCTATAACTTTGTACTGTTTTCCTTTGCCAAACAACAGAAACTTTTTAAGGATGGTGTAGTTAACTTTGATTTTCTTTAATTATCAAAAAATGTCAAGAATAAATGGAAGATTCAGAAAGATCATTATCTGATTGGGTTAAAATTTTTAAATTGCTTACTTTTCCATTGATAGACAAGCAGAACATCAAAATAATGCACATGTAGTGTTTTTAAAATTTTTCAATTTTGTTAAGTAAAATGCCAAAGCAAATTAGGTCATGGATTAAAAAGCATTAAGAAGTGCATATTAATATTCATATCAAAGAGTACCCTGCCATGAGAAATATAAGTATATAATAGTACTTACATAAAATATTTCTTCAACAATAAAAATGATGACAAACATTAGCAGCAGATGAACTGAGATATTTAGCTCTGACAGTAAAAAAAGGCTCAATTTCTTTATACTTACTCAAAATATGAACTTTTTTACTGTTTGATGGTACAAAGTCTTACTTTCTTTATATCCTCCACATAAGTATGCACAGTATCAGATAAATAATGGCTTCTCAGTAAAGACTTATTGAAATAAGCTAAATCAGATTGAAGTCACATAATAACTATTTCTTATTATTATCATTTTGGCAAGTATGAAAGGCGACAAAGTAGCTGAAGAAATCTTTATGAGATTATTTTCAGTTTAAACCAGAAGAAAGTGTTTCAGAGGTGCTCCTATACACTATGAAGTATACTCAGGATTTTCAAGAGGGTATAGTTGCAAGTCCCTGGAGGAGGGAATGGCAACCCACTCTAGTATTCTTGCCTGGAGAATCCCGTGGACAGAGGAGCCTAGCCGGCTGTAGTCCATAGGGCCACAAATAGAAATGACCGAAGCGACATAGCATGCATATTTGTAAGCATGGAACTGCTTATTTACCACATCATGATACATCTTGCTTCTGTGCCTTTGCTCATAGACTTCTTTTTAATTTTTTAATGTGAATCATTTTAAAAGTCTTTATTGAATTTGTTACAGTATTGTTTCTGTTTTCAGTTTTGGTTTCTTGGCCTCAAGGCATGTGGGATCTCAGCTTCCCAACCAGGCATTGAACCCACACCCCCTGCACTGGAAGACAAAGTCTTAAACCCTGGACCACCAGGGAAGTCCCTTAGAGATGCCTTTTTACCAGAAAGTGTTTTCCTCAGTTCTTTGCCTGGTTAGTTGCTCTTTCTTCAAGATTCAGTTCAATGTTCACTTCCTTTCAGAAACCTCGCCTTATTGTTCAGGTTGAGTTGGGTCCTCTTCATTTGTACTCTTGTTTTTGTCTCTTCTTCCCTGGTGACTCAGTAGTAAAGAACCCACCTGACAATTCAGGAGATACAGATTCAGTCCCTGGGTTGGCAAGATACCCTGGAGGAGGGAAAGGCAACCCACTCCAGTATCCTTGCCTGGAGAATCCCATGGTCAGAGGAGCCTGGTCAACTACAGTCTACAAGGTTGCAAAGAGTCTGAGACAATTTAGCAACTAAATAGCAACAACCAGTAGCTTGGAAGTGATTTAAGATAAGCAATGATATACTAATAATTTTTTATTTTCTTGCATCTCTCCTGATCCTTGAAATATCATGGACCCTGTATTACTATTTGTTAAAAAAAAAAAATTGAAAGAATTATGCTTAAACAAAAAATTACAGTCCTATTTGGTTTACAGTAGTTTTCATATTTAAATCTGATAATATGTGTAAAGGAAAAAAAAGCAAAATTGCTTCTTATGTAAAATACAATTATTTATCTATCAGTAGGACATGTGTACCCACTCCAGTGTTCTATCCTGGGGAATCCCAGGGATCGGGGAGCCTGGTGGGCTGCCGTCTATGGGGTCGCACACAGTCTGCCACGACTGAAGCGACGTAGCGGCAGCAGCCGCAGGACACGTGTTACCTCCCGAAAACTCCAGGAGGAGTTTGAGCCAAGCCAGTGTTTGAGCCAGGAATCAGGATGGGTCTGATAACCTATATAGGCTTGCTTCTGCCAGGTGACGCTAGTGGTAAAGAACCTGCCTGGCAATGCAGGAGACAGGAGTTCGATCCCTGGGTCAGGAAGATCCCCTGGAGGAGGGCATGGCAATCCACTCCAGTATTCTTGCCTGGAGAATCTCATGGACAGAGGAACCTGGCAGGCTACAGTCCATGGGGTCGCAGAGGGTCAGACACAACTGAGTGACTGAGCACACAGGACTTTTGTTATTGTTTTGAGCTTTGTGTCACCTCAAGTTACATCCAGGGACGTCTCTAGAGGTCCAATGGCTAAAACTTCATGAGCCCAATGCAAGGTGACTTGGTTCAGTCCCTGGTCAGGGAACTAGTTCCCACATGCCAAAACTGAAAGGGCCCGAGTGCTGCGACTAAGACTTGGAGCTGACAAGTAAATAAATACCAAACAAACAAAAACAAAAAGTCCTAAACTTCGAGGCCATAAAAGGGTGTTGGGTGAGGTGGAGTAAATTTAGCACTTATTTGTTCTCAGGGAAAATACCCCCAGATTACAAAAAAAATATGAAATAGATATGCATGTTTGCTAGTCAATAAAACTAAGAGACAACTAATTTTTGAAACACAAAATCAGAATGAGGAGTTCCCAGACAATGAAAATCAAATACGCATTTAAAAGAATAAAGTGTAGACACCCACTGTAGCAGATATGGAAAAAGCTGGCATAGCATACTTCTTCAGGGTGATACCCAAACCCAGAAATCTCATATCTGGACTTGGTTTGTTTCTGAGGAAATTAAGGATCACCTGTGCTTAGTTCCTCAGTCGTATCTGACTCTTTGTGACCCCGCCAGACTCCTGTGTCCATGGGGATTCTCCAGGCAAAAATACTGGAGTGGGTTGCCATGGCCTCCTCCAGGGGATCCTCCCAACCCAGGGATTGAACCCAGGTCTCCTGCACCGCAGGCATTCTTTATTGTCTGAGCCACCAGAGAAGCCCAAGGATCACCTAGACAGGCCATGTTTGCAGAAAACCATCCATTACATGGAATAGGCTGAGTAATCTCCACATTGTGAGAAGCCCAACAATGCCAGATTTGGGGCAAGTGTGAAGTAAAGACTAAAAAAAGAAAAATTAAACCATTATTCTATGACATGAGAAGAATCTCTGCTAGCCTGAAATATGGACCTGGCTTTCTCTGACACAAAAAAATCTAAAAATAGCTGCTCAGAAAGAAATTCCATTCCTCAAGACAGGAATGTAGAAAAGAATGGGATTTATAGAAAAATAACACACACACATGCAGCCAGAGGCAAGGAAAAAAAACAAATGGCAAATGAAGAAAATATAATGGAAAAAAGTCTTGCATTAAAACATATGAAAATTGTGATCAAACATTTTCCCAAGAACTGAAAACACTTAGAGTAAGTAGGCCTATAATGGGAAAGCACTAAATAGAGATAAAACACCTCAGGAATAAAATGGCAATGAGAATACTATAAAATATTTATTAGTAGAGGTCAAGGAAGAAGTAAAAGGAAAATAAATTAATGTAGAACTTAACAGCCTTTATATACATAAGCATCCATTTTGAAGAGATAATGGAAGAAAAGTCCACAATTTCAGTGATAGCAACATGCATGAAATATTTAGGACAAAATGTACAAAGAAATAGTTGTGATTCTTTAAAAAAAACTCCATAAAATATTGCTACAGGGCCCAAAAGGAGAATTATACAAATGAAAAGTCATATTTTTGAAATACTATCATATAGCATACATTGACATATAGATATCAATTCTAAGTTGATAAAAGAAAAACTGTACTTTTCAAATGAAGAAGCTAGCTCTTAAATTCATACAGAAACCTCTAACCATCACTAGTAACCAAAATACTGAAGAGTCATGAGAAATGACCCTGCTAGATATCAAAATGTATTATAAAGTGATGACAATTAAAATAGTTTTGCACTGGCACATGAATATATAAATCAATAGAACAGAATAAAAATATACTAATAATTCAAACATATAAAAACATTATGATATAATCACTATTTCAAAACAGGAAAGCAATATTATTTTTCAAATAGTAGTAAGACAACAGAAGAGGATAGGTACTTGGAAATGCAAACAAACAAAAAATCTGGAACTTTTTATTCAGAAATGAATCTTAGATTGATCAAATGTAAAAATGCAACCAGAAATTATTTTTAAAAGACCAGATTTTTTAAATTCCAGGAAAGCTAAGGCTTTTCTAAGTATGCAGTAAGTCCTCGAAGTCATTAAAAGAGAGGGTTGATTCAATTTCTTTTTTTTTTTATTTTTTTTTATTATTTTTTTTTAAATTTTAAAATCTTTAATTCTTACATGCATTAAATTTCTTAAAAATAATTCTTTACTGATTCAGAATAAATAAAATCAAAAGCTGATCTAAGCAGGAAGAATTAAAATTTATAAAACTTCAAAGGGCTAGCCCTTATATGGAAAATTTCCCTACAAAACCATAGTTAAAAGTCCAACAATACAATTAAAAAATGCAAAAGATAAGAAAAACAGTTCATGGAAAAGTAAAAACGCTTAAATAGATATTCAGACTGATGCTGCAATGAGATACTGTCTTCATCTCTTCAATTGGCAAAGACCCAAATGCACATGGACGAGGTCCGATGATGTACTGTGTCAGCTGTGGTTTGGGAAAAGCAGACACCCTCATACACTGATGATGGAATGTAAATTAATACCACCCTCCATAGAGGCAATTTGGAAATAAAATTTTAAAACTCAGATATTTTTAGACTTGGTGATCATACTTCTAGAAATTTGTTCAATTGAAACTCATATAGTGCAACCTGACATATAAGATGTTATTGTGGCAAATGATTTGCAGTAACTGAACTGGGTAATTTAACAAAAGGTTGGTCAAGGAAGTTTGTTACACCGTATATTAGAAAATATTCAGCCATTTAGAAAAAGAGTAAAGCAGTATTATAAACTGATAGAAAAGGCTGCAAAATTAAGTGGGGGGAAAAAAACAGGATGTTAAACAATGTATTTAGTAAGCTAAAAATTTCATTAAAAAGGAAAAAATGTGTATATTCTATGATTACTCATATTTACATAGAATATTTCTGAGAGAATACTCTAGGATGCAATAGCAACAGTTATTTTTAGAGAAAGAAACATGAAGGCTGGGAGACAGTGTCATGAAAGAAATCTTCACAGACTATTTTGGTGGTTTCAAATTTTATACCACAGGTTTATTCATTTATTTTAAAGAAAGAAAAGGATGGTGTAGAGCTTTGACTTTGGGTCAAGTACTTAACTTTTCTGTGACCTATTTTCCTCTTCTGTAACATGGGAATAAAATTTCTGTCTAGTCTATAAGGCTGTTATAAAGTCTTGACTCATTAATACATGTAAGGCAACTAGAGTACTTAACATAGAAAAGTGCTTTATTAATTAACATTTTCTCATTAAAATAAAAGGGTAACACACACAAAAACAGATGTACTGGGTATCAGTAACATGCAGAGCTGACTGGACCTAAGTGCTGAGACAGTTTAGAAAAAGACATAATGACAAAGTTGGATTCAAACTGGGGCTGAGCTTCTGTGATAGCAGTCACTGAGCTTCTTAGAGAGAGAATGCAGGTACCTATCAGTTTCGTTTTCACCAATGTGATCCTACAGGTGCCATCCCAAAGGGTCTGGACATACACAATGACCACCACCAACAGCACCACCAACCTCATTCCCTACCACTGCCACCACCACCACTACAAGGTGTGAATGTAATATAGGGAGAAAGAATACTAGCTGAGAAGCAGAAAAACACACAAGGTCACCTAGCTCTGATGACCTTCAGAATGCATAAACCAGGTAGAGTTGAAGAAGACACAGCACAGACAGGGTTCCAGGAGAGAGATCCCATCTTCAGAGGGGCAGAGACCAGTGGGAGAGAAATTTCTGTCCAGGAAACAGAAATAGAAGCTTCCTGAACTCAGCCTCTAGTGTCAGCAGTTTTTCACTGAGCTGAGTCACATCCACTGAGCCAGTTCTTGGCTGAGCTCTGATAAAAAAAGAATTGGACCTCCTGGGCCAAACAGAGTTGTCTCTCTCTGATATTAGGGTTTTGTATCCTTTATGTGTCCTCCTCAAAGAACTTTACTGCTACTACCTTAGTGAGTGGGTGCATGTTCAGTGGCACCCCTCTCTTTGTGACCCTATGGACTATAGCCCGCCAGGCTCCTCTGTCCATGGGATTCTTCAGGCAAGAAGACTGGAATGGATTGTCAAGCCCTCCTACAGGGGATCTTCCCAACCCAGGGATAGGGATGGTGTCTCCTGCACCTCCTGCATTGCAGGCAGTTTCTTTTCCCACTGAGCCACCTGGGAAGCCTTGCTACCTTAGTGTATTTGCCTAACTGGTGAGTAGCCATGGTGAGGTCACACTGAGAAATTTACGGAGAGTTTAGGTTTATTTTGGTATATCCAGAGACAACTGTAAATGTGTGATGTGCTTCTCTGAGAAGGTAAATTCAACAGGATCCATTATTCTGCGTAATTATACAATTCAAATTGGAAGCAAGTTTTCATCTTTGGGCAATAAAAAAATACTTCTGAATCTTCCATGCATGTACAAATTCAACTAAGATTTGTGGGATAACTTGTATGAATGAGACACACCACACAGTGCTTTCTCACCACGTACTCTCTTTCTGGATACAGAAGGCAGAGGATGGGGCTAACTTCAGCTTGGTGGTCTTGTTCTGAGCTGAGGTTTAGGCTGCTCCCCAAATTCTCTTTAATGCCTTTCTATGCTATCCTTCAAAAGGATGAACTCTCAACACTCTCTCTTTGTATTCTATCAGTTTCCATCTTTGACACATTTTATTCACACTCACGTAGAGTGGGTTTGGGTTCGGTGGGGCTTTTTGTTTTTCCCTCCTGGATTTCTCTCTTAATGTTTTTTTATCCTGCTTCTTTGAAATAGAAAAAAAAAAAAAAAAGTTTGCCTTGGTCTTCATTTCTACCCTAGCCTTTCTGGTTACCTTATCTTAAATCAAAGTTGTTGATCACCTATCCTAAAATAATCTCCTTTTATTAACAGAGGCAGAGACAAATAGACATCTGTGACTACTAGGGGGAAATGGAATTTCTTGTAAGAATGAAAAGAGCCATTCAGACATTCTTAGCATCTCATAGTAAGAAAATAAGTTTTCATCTTTAAACTTCCAGCCAACAATGTACTCTGTCTCATTCACCTCCCTTAAAAGAAAATCTGCTTGACTATTGAGCAAATATCTAAGCCAGAAAATTGATACTCTTAGTTTTTAATCAGTGAGGGGTTTTGGTTTTGCTTTGGTGTTCTTTTGTGGGGTGGGTGTGTGATTTTTGGAGATCTATAAAGACAGCTATAGGATTGTTATAGAAATTGCTGTTCAAAGCTTTCTTAATCTGGAAAAAAGTGGTTATGAATGAGGATGTACAAGTCATTATCAATTTTCTTCAAGCTGGTCCAAGTCTGTTTATCCTTTTGCTGTATGTGATGACACGCATTGCAGTCTATGTGAAAATGTCCCAGCCGCCAGTAAGGAAAGCTTAATAATGTATTTGCAGTCCATCTTCCTCCAGACAAGTGCATGCCATCTATTTGCTGGGTTGTGTAACCAGCTCTCAGATGGGGCACATGGTTGGCTGCAAATGGTTCTGTCTGACATCTTTCTGTTCCTCCTCCTATTGATATTTAGCCTCTGAAAGCCTGGTCTGCATTTTCAAAACATAGCAGAAGTGAGGAATCAGTTGTGTGATGTTGGGAGGAAAATGTCATGACCTTGATTATAACTGTCATTTCTGAAGGGGAAATTATAGACATGAAATTCTTCAGGGTCAGAATCAGCGCAGAGCACATCTAACTTAGAAGGGTGTTTTCTGGTAGGTCTGTGGGTAAGTTTAAACCTAAACTGCAAGGGAACCCTGCAGGCATTCTTTGTGCCCTGGTCAAAGCTCTTTGCTTCTGCACTAGGATCATATACCAGAAGATCCCTGCCTTGAATAAGGAGGAAGATGTATTCATAAGAGTCTAAATTGACCTGACCTTGAAAAAAACATTAAGAAAACGATTGAATTTACAGGTTTCCTTTCATTCTGAATTATGTATTTATTTATTACTAACTCTACTCTCATTTACAAACATCTTGAAACTTATTAATGTGATGATCTTTTGCTCTAGAATGGAATGCAAGCAAATCTAATGTGTAAAATGTACCCATTAGATGTCAGTTTGGAAGCCACCCAAATAACCTCCTACAAAGCCTCTATAAAGGGTTTCCCAAGTGGCGCTAGTGGTAAAGAATTCGTCTGCCAATGCAGGAGATGCAAGAGAGCTGGGTTCAATCCCTAGGTTGAAAGATCCCCTGGAGGAGGGCATGGCAATCCACTCCAGTCTTCTTGCCTGGAAAATTCTATGGACAGAGGAACAGTGAAGAGTTGCATGTGAGCACACACACACACACACGCACACACACACACACAGTCTCTTTACTCTAGTTTCAGGGCACAGACTCCAAGGGCAACATCACAGAAAGGCACTAATGTGCTTCTATGTTCTGCTGTCCTCAGCTTCACCTTCCTTCTGTCTTCCTGAAACACTAAACTCCAAAAGGCTGAGAGCATGGGACAGACACCTGTCTGTGAGAACACTGACTGAGCCTCTGGAAAATAAAACCAGTAGGAAACAAAAAGAATTGCCTAAGCATAGAACATTATTTCATAGAATGTTCTGATTAGTATCACTCTGGTTTTATCCAGACTCATAGCTGCTGCTTATTTCCATGGCCCAGAGGAATGATTTGGCAGAATAAAATTACATTCTCTCCCCCACCTATTTTCTGCAGGGATTTTACACATTGACTAAACATAATATCATGCCGCACTAAGAACCTTGAGGTTTGAAATTCCTCTCCAGGGTCTGTGAAGAATACCTAAAATCCAAGGGGGCAGTGATTTTTTTGAGCTGAAACTTTGTCTTAGCACTTTCATAGTCAATTTTAGGAAATCTCAGAATTATGTTTTCATACGCAGAATTACCGCATGTAGTCACCTTGGGATGACATCTAAACATTCTTTAGAGACAGAAATCCCGTCGACATGGCAGGACCTGTGGCCCTTGGGGTCAGCTGTGCAACCTATGTAGGGATTTTCCTTCTACTATCTCTCATGCATGCGTGCTAAGTCGCTTCAGTCGTGTATGACTTTTTGACCCAGTGGACAGTAGCCCACCAGTCTCCTCTGTCCATTGGATTATCCAGGCAAGAATACTGGAGTGGGTTGCCATGCCCTCCTCCAGGGGATCTTCCCGACCCAGGGATAGAACCTGAGTCTGTTAGGTCTCCCACATTGGCAGGTGGGTTCTTTAGCACTAGTGCTACCTGGGAAGCCCTTACTATTTGGTACCATGAATTTATATTCTACATGGCATTGGGTTCTTCTTGGTTGTCTTATGAAAAGGGAATTATTTAACATTAGCATTCTGGAAGACTCATGGTCCTTTTTTGGCAAGGCACTACCTCTGAACTAAGATAGAGGTTTTTCTTCTTGTCTACACCACTTGACTTGTTGATGGGAGCCCCATGGAGTGTGTTCAGAAAGCATAGAGACATCCTATATCTATTCATGAGGGAAAACTATTCTAACCCAATTGCATCCTTTACAGGAAGGGTTGTGAGAGCACAGGCGGAACACACATCATGAAGGCACGTATTGGTCACATAGTGCTGCTGTCAGCAAAGACCTTAATGGGCTTAGAGAAGGATATGGATGCTGCAGAAAATGCTATCCATCAGCTATGGCAACAGTAAAGTACCAAAGAGAAAGATAATGAAAAGGTGGAAGAGAAAGAGAATGAAAAGGTGGAAGAGAAAGAGAATGGGAGCCAGTGCAGAAGAAAAGGATAATAAAAGTGAACTGTTTTGGTTTGGGAAGTGAAAAATTATACTTACATAAAAGTGAAAGTGTTAGTTGCTCAGTCATGTCTGACTCTTTGCAACTCTATGAACTGTAGCCTACCGGGCTCCTCTGTCCATGGGATTCTCCAGGCAAGAGCACTGCAATCGGTAGCCATTCTCCAGGGATCTCCCTGACCCAGAGATTGAACCAGAGTCTCCTGCATTGCAGGCAAATTCTTAACCATCTCAACTAGTAGGGAAGCCACCCTTTTACAGAAGGCCCCCAAATTACATCCTAATAATTTTACATAAGTCTCCCCCAAAAAATACCTACATAAGCCCCTCCCTCCCAAAAAAATTCTCAATGGAAATGTCAAAATTGTTCAAAGTCAGAGACTTTATCTTCAGTTTAGTTCAGTTCAGTTCAGTTGCTCAGTCATGTCCGACTCTTTGTGACCCCATGGACTGCAGCACACCAGGCTTCCCTGTCCATCACCAACCCCTTGAGTTTACTCAAACTCATGCTCATTGAGTCGGTGATGCCATCCAGCCATCTCATCGTCTGTCATCCCCTTCTCCTCCCGCCTTCAATCTTTCCCCAACATCAGGGTCTTTTCCAATGAGTCAGCTCTTCTCATCAGATGGCCAAAGTATTGGGGTTTCAGCTTCAGCATCAGCCCTTCCAATGAATATTCAGGACTTATTTCCTTTAGGATGGACTGGTTGAATTTTCTTGCTGTCCAAGGGACTTTTAAGAGTCTTCTCCAACACCACAGTCCAAAAGCATCAATCCTTCATCTCTCAGATTTCTTTATAGACCAACTCTCACATCCATACAAGACTACTGGAAAAACCATAGCTTTGACTGGATGGACTTTTGTTGGCAAAGTAATGTCTCTGCTTTTTAATATGCTGTCTAGGAGGGTCATAGCTTTTCTTCCAAGGAACGAGCATCTTTTAATTTCATGGCTGCAGTCACCATCTGCAGTGATTTTGGAACCCCCCAAAATAAAGTCAGCCACTGTTTCCATTGTTTCCCCACCTATTTGCCATGAAGTGATGGGACCAGAAGCCATGATCTTCATTTTCTCAATGTGAAAATATTGACTTTTTCATTCTCCTCTTTCACTTTCATCAGGAGGTTCTTTAGTTCTTCTCCACTTGCTGCCGTAAGTGTGATGTCATCTACATATCTGAGGTTATTGATATTTCTCCCGGCAATCTTGATTCCAGCTTGTGTCATTCAGCCTGGCATTTTGCATGATGTACTCTGCATAGAAGTTAAATAAGCAGGGTGACAATATACAGCCTTTACATACTCCTTCAGTCTGTTGTTCCATGTCCAGTTCTAACTGTTGCTTCCTGACCTGCATATAGATTTCTCAAGAGACAGGTCAGGTGGTCTGATATTCCCATCTCTTGAAGAATTTTCCACAGTTTGTTGTGATCCACACAGTCAAAGGCTTTGGTATAGTCAATAAAGCAGAAGTAGAATTTTTCTGGAACTCTCTTGCTCTTTTGATGATCCAGCGGATGTTGGCAATGTGATCTCTGGTTCTTCTGCCTTTACTAAATCCAGCTTGAACATCTGGAAGTTCATAGTTCACATACTGCTGAAGCCTTGCTTGGAGAATTTTGAGCATTTCTTTGCTAGCGTGAGATGAGTGCAATTGTGTGGTACTTTAAACATTCTTTGGCATTGTCTTTCTCTGGGACTGGAATGAAAACTGATCTTTTCCAGTCCTGTGGCTACTGCTGAGTTTTCCAAATTTGCTGGCATATTGAGTGCAGCACTTTCATAGCATCATCGTTTAGGATTTCAAATAGCTCAGCTGGAATTCCATCACCTCCACTAGTTTTGTTCATAGTGATGCTTCCTAAGGCCCACTTGACTTCACATTCCAGGATGTCTGGCTCAAGGTGAGTGATCACACCATCGTGATTATATGGGTAGAAGCACAAGCTGGAATCAAGATTGCAGGGAGAAATATCAATAACCTCAGATATGCAGATGACACCACCCTTATGGCAGAAAGCAGGAACTGAAAAGCCTCTTAATGAAAGTGAAAGAGGAGAGTGAAAAAGTTGGCTTAAAGCTCAACATTCAGAAAATGAAGAGCATGGCATCTGGTCCCATCACTTCATGGCAAATAGATGGGGAAACAGTGGAAACAGTGTCAGACTTTATTTTGGGGGGCTCCAAAATGATGGCAGATGGTGATTGCAGCCATGAAGTTAAAAGATGCTTACTCCTTGGAAGGAAAGTTATGAACAACCTAGACAGCATATTCAAAAGCAGAGACATTACTTTGCCAACAAAGGTCCGTCTAGTTAAGGCTATGGTTTTTCTAGTGGTCATGAATGAATGTGAGAGTTGGACTGTGAAGAAAGCTGAACACTGAAGAATTGATGCTGTTGAACTGTGGTGTTGGAGAAGACTCTTGAGAGTCCCTTGGACTGCAAGGAGATTCAGTCTATTCAAAAGGAAATCAGTCCTAGGTGTTCTTTGGAAAGACTGATGCTGAAGCTGAAACTCCAATACTTGGCCACCTCATGTGAAGATTTGACTTATTGGAAAAGACTCTGATGCTGGGAGGGATTGGGGGCAGGAGGGGGTTGGGGGACGACAGAGGATGAGATGGCTGGATGGAGCCACCGACTCAATGGACGTGAGTTTGAATAAACTCTGGGAGTTTGTGATGGACAAGGAGGCCTGGTGTGCTGCAAAATGGGGTCGCAAAGAGTTGGACATGACTGAGTGACTGAACTGAACTGAAAGATTTTTTTTGTATAGTTTTTCTGTGTATTCTTGCCACCTCTTCTTAATATCTTCTGCTTCTGTTAGGTCCATAGCATTTCTGTTCTTTAGTGTGCCCATCTTTGCATGAAATATTCCTTTGGTATCTCTAATTTCTTGAAGTGATCTCTAGTCTTTCCCATTCTATTGTTTTCCTCTACTTCTTTGCACTGATCACTGAGGAAGGCTTGCTTATCTCTCCTTGATATTCTTTGGAACTCTGCATTCAAATAGATATATCTTTCATTTGAATAATTGTTCCATTGAGTCAATTCTTATGTTTAATGAAATTGAGTTACTGAATGGGGGTGACATCTTGAGATATTCAAGAGTAGGCAGGAACACAAATGAAGAGACAATTTTCTCACATTCTTATTTTGAAGCACACTATTCAGCAACAGGAGGGTTGTGAACTTGTTTGACAATTACATTCAACAGGTATATCAATATAAAGTGTTTAACAACTACTCCTTGTTGAGAGATGCTCTCTGAAACCATGTGCAGGGGGAGTTAGAGGCTACTCATCTACCTCAGGCTTCCCAGTTTGCACTAGTGGTAAATAATCCACCTGTCCAGTGCAGGAGACATAAGAGAAGTGGTTTCCATCCCTGTGCTGGGACGATCCCCTGGAGGTGGGCACAGCAATCTGCTCCTGTGTTCTGGCCTAGGGAATCCCATGGACAGAGGAGTGTGGCACACTATAGTCCATGGGGTCACAAAACAGTCAGGCATGACTGAAGCGACTAAGCACACACACACACCTACCTCACATAAATAAATGTATTATGCCAATGGGACAGAAAAAAATTATAAGAAATCATTTCTCAGCATGAGCTTTGAAAGTAACACTAGCATGATCTTCACTCATGAAAACTACTTAGAAAACTTCCCTTCAAAACAAACCTTACTGAAGAACTAAATATAATGTATCCATTGCTTGACTAAGAGAAAAAAACTGATACCTTAGGGTCCTTAGGTCTGGAATTTCCTTCATCATTAACACTGATTCGTTTTCACATTTAGTGCTGAAAAACCTGGGGTTAATTACTAGATTATTCTCATTTACATCAAAGATGTTTCATTGCTTCTAGGGCTTTAGAACTTAAGATAGTCATTTGAGAGGAATAGGTAATAGGAATTAAAATGAATAAAATAATGTTTTCAAACATCTTCTTTATGTAATTCATTAGTTTAAAAATGTGTTGTTTGAATTGAATCAATATATTGAAATTGAGAAAGATGAGATGGACAGAAAGTATAACTACAAATATTGTAGGAAATGTTATAGGTCAAAGAGAAATCCTTGCTTCAAAGAAACTTTCAGTATCAAAAAAAAAAAAACCAATTAGGGCAATTAAATGTGTAATTTGAAAGGTCAAAATATTTTCAGGTTTAGGGTTCTTGTTCATCATTATTCTCACACACAAAAACTTAACTATTGCTAATCTTCTCTCTTGCAACCAATCCAGCAAATTGTTTTATATGAATACCCCTGGGTCAGGAAGATCCCCTGGAGGAGGGCATGGCAACCCACTCCAGTACTCTTGCCTGGAGAATCCCATGGACAGAGGAGCCTTGTGGGCTATAGGCACAGTCTATAGCATAGCAAATAGTCAGACAAGACTGAAGCAACCTAGCACACACACAAACATATTTCTAAATATAATTATATATTGTTATATGCACATACATATGCATACATATATTTGTCAGAAACTACAGCTCACATGCTTTCTTTTTTTTTAACTTTAAAATCTTTAATTCTTACATGTGTTCCCAAACATGAACCCCCCTCCCACCTCCCTCCCCATAACATCTCTGTGGATCATCCCTATGCACCAGCCCCAAGCATGCTGTATCCTGCGTCAGACATAGACTGGCGATTCAATTCTTACATGATAGTATACATGTTAGAATGCCATTCTCCCAGATCATCCCACCCTCTCCCTCTCCCTCTGAGTCCAAAAGTCCGTTATACACAGCTGTGTCTTTTTTCCTGTCTTGCATACAGGGTCGTCATTGCCATCTTTCTAAATTCCATATATATGTGTTAGTATACTGTATTGGTGTTTTTCTTTCTGGCTTACTTCACTCTGTATAATCGGCTCCAGTTTCATCCATCTCATTAGAACTGATTCAAATGAATTCTTTGTAACGGCTGAGTAATACTCCATTGTGTATATGTACCACAGCTTTCTTATCCATTCATCTGCTGATGGACATCTAGGTTGTTTCCATGTCCTGGCTATTATAAACAGTGCTACGATGAACATTGGGGTACATGTGTCTCTTTCAATTCTGGTTTCCTCAGTGTGTATGCCCAGCAGTGGGATTGCTGGGTCATAAGGTAGTTCTATTTGCAATTTTTTAAGGAATCTCCACACTGTTCTCCATAGTGGCTGTATTAGTTTGCATTCCCACCAACAGTGTAAGAGGGTTCCCTTTTCTCCACACCCTCTCCAGCATTTATTGCTTGCAGATTTTTGGATCGCAGCCATTCTGACTGGTGTGAAGTGGTACCTCATTGTGGTTTTGATTTGCATTTCTCTGATAATGAGTGATGTTGAGCATCTTTTCATGTGTTTGTTAGCCATCCGTATGTCTTCTTTGGAGAAATGTCTATTTAGTTTCTTAGTATATGATGAAATACATTCGACTATTTTTGTCCTTTTGAAAATGCATGATATCAAAGCTCCACAAGTGTACAGACTATGTTTATTTTTTTCCCTCTTGTTTGCTCATTGATTGGCATGTAATAGGAACAAATTTTGTGAAGGAAATTACTGCAGTGACCATTTCATGACGATGGAATTCTCCAGAGAAGAAGGCACACTTTAAAGGTATCATTTTTCAGATGAGTCTCTTCATCTGGAACTGTGAATCTAGTGATCCAAGTAGTTCCATGTTTCTTTTCTGGAAGTTGTTTTGCCAGTGAATACCACTGTAATTTGAGCAGTTTCTTTCTTTGTAGTGTACTTCAGTGCAACCACTGTGAGTGGACAATTCACTAATAAGTTGTCTCCTTCAGGGGTTTTCAAAACATCATCTCATTCACACATTTAAAAATGTTAGGGTTGCCATTCTCTTCCTTTAATAAATTATTCATGCTAGAGTCAAAAAATATGATATATTACATTGAAACCTAGCTTGAAATAATTTAAGTGATAAAGAGACTGTAAGATAATATTTAGTTAATTTTGACAACAGTTTATTATAATCATAAGTGAAAATTGTTTTAGAACTAGACAAAATTAACTTGATCAAGGGCGTCTACCATAGATTTACAAATTCTTATGCAACTGGAGTGTCAGCATATTTGAATCTGATAACCACAGAAATATGCCAAAGGATAGAGGGATCCCAGATGTTTTATTAGACAGAATGGGGGCTTAAGTGCTCTAAATACTGCCTTGTGCATTTTTACATGTCTATATTAATATTAGAATATTAATACTTCTATCCTAATGCATTCCCCCACGGCACATCAAATTTACCTAGTAGGTAGGTTGATTCCATACATAATCATGTGTGTGGATAATGGATCATGTATTTCAACCTGCCTCTGAATTGATTTAACAAAATTGAAAAACACTAGAAAGACTGATTTCCTTCATTATTTGAATTACTAGATTGAAACAGAAGACACCTATGCATACTGTTAATGTTTATTTCTTGCAGTCTTTAAAATTTATAAAATTAGATATGCTTAAATATTTCTTAATTTTGAAAGTAGAGTTGTTTCTGGAGCCACAAGAAAATCTTAAATTAAAATATAGCACACAGGTAATCCTGTGCTTCTGGAAATTACTCATTAACCAAAATACGTATTCTCAAAGAAATAACAGAATGTTATTTTCCAAAGTCATTAAATCATGTTTGAAAGAAAATATTTATAAAGATTGATTATAAAGCATTTCAAATACTTATTCTAAAATACTAGGAGGAAAGTGGGACTAATGTTTTCCACATTATGAATATAGTTGTGCAAAAGTCTCTAGGAAAAAATGACTGGAAGGATGTACCTCAAAGTCAAACCTGCCATTGTTTTAATTAGTGGGAAAAAATAGCTTTTCTCTTTTATACTACTATTTATTATCTAATCATCTATAATTGCAGTATCATTTTATAGATACACATAGAGTAGATTTTATTTTAAAATGCAAGTTTAATTCTTGCCTTTTTTTCACTTTAAATTTCTTCTCAGTGTAATGTTTTTCCCTGTTTTGATCCTTTTGCTTCTGCTATCTGTACTATTTTCTCTACTAGTCTCCTCTCATCTGCTTCTCAGAATTGTCTCTGGATCCCTGCTTGGTCATTGTTCTCTCTTCACTGCTTGCTTCTTTAATCCCACCAGCTTTTGTCGCATTCTGGTTCTTTGTTTTCATCTCTGCCCTTGATGACAGCTCAGCCAGTTTTCACCCATAATCAACTCACTATCTCTTTTTTTCTGACCCTTCAGCCTTCTCTATTTCTAAAGAGAGAATGTTAAATTAATAGCAAACAAATAGCTTGTTAATGATGTGATTTATCATCTTCTAATCTGTTCTTGCAAAGATCTTTTTCAACAATAGAAATTTTGTTGAGTCTTCAGTGCCCATGGAATTATCTTCTTTCCAAGGGGACTGGCCAGCTTGGTCTGTCTTACAGTGTATTGAAATTCATATACATTCTTTTCCTCTTGCTCCTTTTCTGCTATTTTCTATTGTGCTTTTTCTTTCTCCATCACTCTTTTCCATATTGCTGTCAACCCACCATACCACCTTCGTGTTTTTCAAAAATTTGAAAACTGTCATCAGTAACTGAGCACATATCCAGGGAAACGCCTTGATTGACAAGCTAAGTAATGAATGCTGTGTTGAGAATGTGGTCTTTAAAGCAGGTAGACTTGGGCCTAATTCTCAGCTATGTGACTTTTGTAAGTGACCAAATCTCTCTCAACCTTGAAAGTGAAAGAGTTAGTCACTCAGTTGTGTCCAACTCTTTGCAACACCATGAACTTGCAGCCCACCAGGCTCCTCTGTCTATGAAATTCTCCAGACAAGAATAGTGGAGTGGGTTGCCATTTCCTTCTCTAGGAGATCTTCCTGAACCAGGCCTCCTGCATTGCAGGCAGATTCTTTACCATCTGAGCCACCAGGAAACCTTGATTCTTGCTTATTTTCAAACAGGGGCAAGCATGTTCTCATAAGCTTCTTGTGGGTATCGAGTGAAAGATCATGGGTAAATGTGCTCTGTACACTCTGAAGGACTGACCAGCCTTGCTCTCTGCCATCTGGTCCATACCTCTCCGTTTTTCTCTCTTCAACACTCTACTCTGTTCACTGCTAAATGCTACATTCCAGCTACATTGAGTAGGCAACTCCCGGAAAACACCTTGCTATTTTTGATGTGTTTGCCTGGAATATTACCGATCCTCTCTCAACCTGGCAAAGTTTTCCTTATCTTCAAATTTCAAAGGAAATGTTGGTGTCTCCAAAATCCCTCCCGTTTTACTCCCCCAATCTCACCCCATCCCCCTGGGCTAGAGACTTCCTCTATGTTACTCTCTGCCCTCTGTATTTCTCTGTAATTTTTCTCATATGACTCTTTATCTCTCTCATCAGTTTTCTAAGCTCTGAGTTCTTTGCCACTTTATCTCTTCTCTCGAAACCCTAGTGTCTAATGGTGTATCTCATGTGCTACAGACATTCTATAAACATTGGATGAATAATTGGCATTCAATGAATGCCAATGAAATTATTTGCAGCAGCAGATCATTTAATCTTATTAATGCATTGAATTGAAACACAGAAAAATAGAAACATAGATGATATATAGGTCCTCCTTCACATGGGTACTGCATATTTGCCATCAAGTGGTTGATTCCACAGTCAATACAAAGACTATTTTATTCTTTGTGGGCTTTTTCCATCCTGAAGCAGTACCCAGGTGCCCTGGGAGAAAAGACTACAGATTTCAGGGAAGGCATTGAGTTTGGTGATAGAGGAGGGAAAGAAAAAAAAGTCAGAGAAATGTTAAAGAATTAACATGAAACGTATGTAATCCCAAAATGGAGTAATTTGACTAGAGAACAGTAAACCTGCAGAAAGGAAGCCTAAATAATTACTGTTCACTTCCAGACAGTTCCTTGAATTGGATTCATATTGAGCTAAGGCTATCAGAATTAGAGGCAGCTGTATAATCCGAGTGTCGTGCAGCATACAGAATCAGATTGAGTGCTTGAGCGTCTGCACCCCAGGAAATTGATTTGACGACTATGTCAATTACTTCTGGCACCAAGCTTTCTGTGGGTTGCATTACAACTGCTCTCTTGGTCAGCTGTGACTGCCTCCCCATCCACGCCTATTGTTTTAGATTTATTTACTGCACCGGCAATCATAAATCATGGACTTTTTTTCTATACCATCTGGAACTCTGGTGTCATTGTTTGGGTCACTTTTGATTGCTCGCTCTTATTCTCAGCTACCGCCAAGGCTGATGTATCTTGAATTATGAACGACTTCCACCAGGAGCTGACCTATTTGTGAGCAACCTTTCAGCATCTACATATGTTTATTTTCTCCAACACATAGCTGGGTAAAATAAAAATTGTATTCTCTAACCCTCTAGGGATTTATTTCTTTGCGTGCGATACTGAATTTTTAAAGATCACAATTTGCCTAACAGTTTGCTTGCCAACTCTCTGTGCATTTCCATTATACTCACAAGGTCAAATGTAACAGAAAGATCATCATGTTTTCCTTGGTGCTGGGAATGTAATTTTCCCAATATTCTCACCCCAACTCAATCCCTACCATATTCCATTTTGAGCCTAAAATTAGAGTTAAGTTTGTTACTTTGCTTTTTAAAAAAACAAAAGCAAAAACAAATAGTGCTTAAGCAATGATGCTAACACACTTTTTGTCTCTTTTTATTCTGGGTTCCCTATTCTAAAAATGGGGGCTAACTACTCCACCACTTTCCCAACAATCTCACTCAAAAACATTTTAGCAGTGTTCTTTTTCCGACCAATGACGCGGATGTCTACCTGCACTGACAATGTCAGCAGATTGCTTTCATTTTATGCAGATGGTTCACTGGCAGTCCAGATCAAATCTGAAATTGTGCTATCAAGCAGTTTTTATCTAGAGAAGCAATTTGAATATTGGAATTTTGTTGAATTTCCCAGGCCACAGCTGCTTGCATCTGACATCTGCTTCAATTTTTGGAGCAGCCAATTTTTTTCTGGCAATCTCAAGGTTGAATTTTGTAGGGCTGTGTTCATAATTACTTAGTCCTCATCAAGGATCCTTCCCTAAAGAGGGTAATGATCCCCATTGCACTGTGTATGGTAGAATCCTGACTCTTTTCTATAGCTCCTTTTAAACATCAAGTGCCAACTTAACTATGATTAGGCAGATCTCCATTTTCCTACACCTTTTCCCATACAAGAAACTTTATCAGGGTTTCCTTGGTGGCTCCTTGGTAAAGAATCTTCCTGCTAATGCAGGAGATCAGGGTTCAATCTCTGGGTTGGGAAGATCTTCTAGACGAGGAAATGGCAACCCACTATAATATTCTTGCCATGGACAGAGAAGCCTGGGAGACTACAGTCTATGGGGTCACGAAAGAGTTGGAAATGACTTACCGACTAAACAACAAAAGCAAACATCATCAACTATCCTTTGTTGCAGTCTCTATCAAATTGAAGGGAGACAAATGAAGTATCATTGTTAGAATTTTCTTACATAAGTTATCCATGAGTCTTCAGCAGATATAAGAATGCAACATGAATTTCTCATTGCTCAAGGATCCTAGAGAGGCTATGGATATCAAGGTATTTCTTTTCTCCAAGACAAAGCCCTAAAGGATGTAGTCTAATTAATGTTACATCTTGCTATATGAAAACTACCATTTCACATCTTTGACAGTAGCGCCTGCTTACATAATGGCATGTCAAATTACATCTGATCATTTTCTGTGATGTTAGGTTTGCAACGCGCCAATAAGACATGATATCATCAAAGCAACATAGTAGATACTTGAAAACCTTTCAAAATGCAAAGTGATACAACATATGTGTCGAGTACAGTATATTTAAGGTGTTTCAACCATTGCTTGTTTCTAAATGATTTTTAATCTACCTATAAGGCCCAAAGATGTGCCGTGTTAGTTATTAACATATTGTCATATTTCCGGATCATCTGAATAACAGATCTAGCAAGAAAGCAAAGAGTAATATTACAAGAGCACCTGTGATTTGCTATTGAAAGAAGTCATAAAAAGCACACCATTTTCTCTTTGTTGTTCAAAGTTTGAATATTAGCATGTTGTGATTTGCTTTTAAAGAAAAATATAATAAAGGGCATTGCTGGCAAGGTGTGATATTACTTTAGACATGTGTCTGCTATGTTCCCATCTTCCTTTTACTTCCTCCCTGTCTACCCAGCTAAGGAGAAGAGTGATGAACAGTTTGACTGGTGTTATTTTTGGTCAAGAAGCTACAGAAAGAGGAGATTCCTTGATCTTTTGCTAGGCACATTTGCAGTTCTTTTCCTTAGACTTTTCAGAGCTAGATAATCAGAGTATTTGCCTCAGGATTCCCATATACAATGGGTCTTTAAAATATATTAAGGCGAAAGGAGAAAGTACACCACAAGGCTGCTATTGACGGGTTTTCAGTGATAAGATTTTATTTTAGATTTTCACCATCAGAGAAAAACGTGGAAAGCCAAAAAGATGAGGTTGTAGTGCAGAATTCTGAAGGTTAAAATGGGACATTCAAGTCAGAGTAATTTCTCTAGTCTATTAGCAATAATAGTTCTTGTTGAACAGAAACCAATGTTAAGCAAGAAAAAAATTATTTTCTGCGATTAAGAAGACTCAGAAGGCAATCTTTTATTTGTGTTTGTCTCAGTTGTTTTAGGTTTACCAAAATAAAGGGGAGTCTTTTTTGGATCATTGGTGAAAACCCAAAGTATCATCAGTGACTGGAAAAGCAAAGTGAATGAGACATCAAAGAAACATGCATTATAATGCTGTTTAACATTTTATTAAGATTGCTATTGTATGGCAATGCATAAAACAGTGGATATTGGGCTCATTACATCAGTACTATCTTGGCACTTTCTGAGGCCACTCTAGTCATCTTTTATTCATGCTGTCACTGGAAATGGAGTTATGCTAATAGAGCTGGGTCAGCCTACGGAGGCATAAGGAGAAGCTGAACATAAATCCCAGGCAGTGGGTTCATCAACAGTCAGGACTGTAGCAGTAAAACTGCACCAAACAGGGCAGAGGGGCCCAGTTTGAAATCATTGTCCTCTGGTCCCTCGATGACCACATGTCAGGTAAATCCCATGTGACCTATTCATTCACCATCCATTCATTCGTTTATTCATTCATGTCCACTAACAAAACAAAAACAGCAATGTAGAAGTAAGAGTTCTCATGTCAACCCTTTCCAAAATAAGGTATGTCTCTACCATTCATAGAGCTTTAAAAGCCAGAGATTTGTGCCAGATTTGGGTTCAGAGATGTAAAAACCACAAAAAATTATCATGCATCTTTTGAAAATATTTTAACATACTTATCTTAAAATTTTTCATTATTTTGTTCTCTTTCCAGTTCTTCCTTTCAGTTCAGCAATTTCTAACATCTCAGCTAAATAAAGCTTGACTTAGTTTCTCTATGGCCCACTTTTCATTATCTTGTGATAAATGACTGAGATATCATCCACAGGAGACATTTCAATGGATTTTGCAAGGGTATTATTTTCTTTTCTGAATACTATGGATGACGATGAGGATGGTGCATGCTCAGTTGTGTCTACTTGTGGCCCCCATGGACTGCAGCCTGCCAGGCTCCTCTGTTCATAGGATTCTCCAGGCAAGAATACTGGAGTGGTTTGCCGTTTCTTGCTTCAAGGGATCTTCCCCATCCAGTGCTGCCTCTCCTGTTTGGCAAGCAGATTCTTTACCACTGAGCCACCTGGGAAGCCCTGCTTAAAAGAACATATTGTCTAAAGTAAATTAATATTTTTAAAGGTGTATCTTTACTAAATCTTTAAATAATTTAAAGAAATGAAACAATTCTCTTATTTATACAAACTCTAATTTTATGTCTCACTAAATGCTGGCAATACCACCATGTGTGCTTATTATATGTGATTATATTTAACTGATGAAATAAAACATGTGTTCTTTTCATTGAAAGATTATTACACATTCAGAAATTTCTAATTTGAAAACTAAAGACTTAATTTAATTTTAAAAGATAACTTTAAACAGAGTAACTGACTCCTTAGTTACTCTAAGCAGTCAATAATGTGTGCCATGAGTTAATGTTAGATAAACTCAGTGCATGTATGTATTGCTCTTATTGTTCATAATGGATCTAAATAAAATGTCAATAGGTATGGAATGTATATGGGAGCAAATGCTGATAATGACAAACCCAAGCTTGTCAACAACAGTGTTAAAACCAATGTGCTTAATTTAAAAAGTGAAGTCAATTAAAATCAAAATAACAATGCAGTATGTACAAATGCTGGAATAATCATTAGGCCTTGCTGAATAATGGAAGAGTATAGAATTTTTTTTAATGGAACAGCAGGGGCGATACATTACACAAAGCAACAATCTACAACAATATGACAATCGAATTACTTCAGCCCCATTAGGCAGGTGCAGAGGAATAATTAACATGAATTTTTCCAGTGAAAAGGAAAAAATATAACTTTTTTTCCCCTCCAATAACACTAAAGTTTACATTCCTTCCGACCCTATATTTAGGATTTTTAGAATGGCAACCTATGAATGGTAAATATCTATGATTTTAAAAAGTTAGAGTTTACTAGTCAAAGATTTCTATTTATTTCCCATATAAATTGTGAGCAATATAGGAAAGATATATATGGAGCCCTTGTGGTATAATGCTAACTTGTAAAATGTACTTTGCCTGTATGCATTGCTTTTGATTTTTTAAGGATTAAAAACAAAATAATAAAGGATTTGCACTAGTTTCTTATGGTCTAATCTAATTCAGAGATAAAAGGCATTCCAGAAAGCCCCAGGCAATATTTGTTATCTTATTTCCAGCTCAAATTCAAAACAAATTGTGACCTCCAGTTTAAAGTGAAGAGAGAGTCTGCTCAGTAAAATGCCAATAGAAATGAAAGTAAATTCACATTTCTTCATGAAGGGCAAAGAGTTTAAGATCTCTTTGCTACTTTCTCTGACAAAAATATCCTGTTTTAAAACAGTAAGATAAAAATCTGACTCTTTCATTTACTTCCAATGGGAACCATTTAATTTATACTGAGATAAATGACTATGTACTGAAAGGGCTGAAACTTTTTATGTCTTTCCTTACCATCAAGAAATTAAAAAATGAAAACCCCTCATCCTCAGATGACCTCTTCAATTTAGATAGGTCTGAATCAACTAATATGTGTGGAGGTTTTCATAGGAGAGGTGACTTAGTTTAGAAAAGATAATTGTTTGCCCTCATAGGAGGCCGTTTATCTTTAGTCTTGAAGTACTTCACTGGCAAGGTCTCATTAATCCCTATTTAGCTTTTAAGGAAGTTCTTTCTTCCTCATTTTGAAGAAAGAGGCACCAGATTTCTCCAGATGCAGCAAGGTATAAATGTTCTCCTGAAGGTCATCTTGTAGAGTCAGTGGAAGGATCAGAATAGACCCATTGATTCTCCTGTGGTGACATTTTGTCGGTTGGTGGGTAGACATATCACGCATGTCAAGAGGACGGTGGACATGGCTGACGACGTGAACTGAAAATCATTACTCTATGGAAGCCATCACTTTGCAATTCCAAAACAATCTACCCACATTTTATTCATAGGTTACTATGAAAAGTAGACTATTGAAGTAGAAAAGAGAGTTTTAAAAAATTTATTGTGGCCCCATTTTTACTAGGAGAAACAGAGAATCTCACAGGAAATTTTCAGTTCCCAGTGATTATCAGTTCTCAATTATCCAAAATCTGAGTCTTGAATCAGTATAATATCAAGGGACTTTATACATACAAAAGTTTGGCTGTAATGTGAGAAATGCAATCAAGTATTTTCCCACGTGGTCTGGAACTGAAAGTACAGAGTATGAAATTTCTAGTTGGGCTATTGGCCAAAACATTTCTTTCTTCATCCTCTAGCATGCAACTCAGCAAAATGTCAGAATGACAGTTTTTAGGTGATTTGGAAAGATAGGCAACTTTCTCAATTTATGAGAGCTATTGCATAGTAAAATAAAATATTGGTAAGAAAAAGGTAATCTTTATTGATAACAAGTCAACAAGAATGCAGTAAGTTTAACATATAGACAAATAACACATTTTTACATATGAAGTATTAACACTCAAAATTAATTCTATCTTTTAAAATGTAGGTTTAAAGGCATTATAAAAGCATAGATGGGTGTTTATAAGAACTCACATAAACTGAAGGATTTAGAGTAACTCAGTCTAAGTAGAACTATGTCTCCTATGGTTTGTGGTTTGACCTAGTGGAGTGAAAAGAGACACATAGAATCAAATTGCATCAGATCATAAAACTGAATATATGAAGACTATGTGGGAGAACAAGTTAATAATAAATGGCTGCACTGTAATGGCCAACAGGCACATGAAGAGATGCTCGACACCCCTAATTATTTTGAAATGAAAATCAAAACTATAATGAGGTCCACCTTCCACTAGTCAGAATGGCCATCATTAAAATGTCTGCAAACAACAAATGGAGAGGCTGTGGAGGAAAGGGAACCCTCCTGCACTGTTGGTGGGAACGCAAGCTGGTACAGCCATGATGGAGAACAGTATGCAGGTTCTTTAAAACACTAAAAATAGAGTTGGCATAACATCCAGCAATCCCGCTCCTGGGCATATATTCAGACAAAACTATAAAAGAAACATACACCCCTATATTTGTTGGAGCGCTATTTATAATAGCCGAGATACACGGCTTAGTATATCAGCCGAGATATATTAGCCGAGATACACGTGCTTAGTTGCTCAGTTGTGTCCGACTCTTCGCAACCCCACGGATTGTAGCCCTCCAGGCGTCTCTGTCCATGAGGATTCTCCATGCGAGAATACTGGAGTGGGTTGTCATGCCCTACTGCAGGGAATCTTCCCAACCCAGGGGTTAAACTCAGGTCTCCCACACTGCAGGAGGATTCTTTACCAACTGAGTCACCAGGGAAACCCAAGACATGGAAGCAACCTAAATGTCCAGCAACACATGAATGGATAAAGAAGGTATATACGTACACAATGCAATACGACAACGAGAGAAAAGGGACAATTATGGATGCTAAAATGTCAGGCCTTGGCCTGGAATCAGTTCCTGAGGACAGTCTTACCACTCTATTAGAAATATGAAAAATGTGAAAACATAGTTTTTCATAAAGTCAATACATCTCAAGAAATCTATCAGTTAGAGATAGTCTTTCCTGCATTTATGCTAATTAAAATGTTTTTAATTTATAAGATGTTAGTGATTACAGCTGGTAGGTTATTTAGCTTTTTAATATACTTGCCCTGGGATTTCTTTGGAAGGAATGATGCTAAAGCTGAAACTCCAGTACTTTGGCCACCTCATGCGAAGAGTTGACTCATTGGAAAAGGCTCTGATGCTGGGAGGGATTGGGGGCAGGAGGAGAAGGGGATGACCAAGGATTAGATGGCTGGATGGCATCACTTGACTCAATGGACGTGAGTCTGAGTGAACTCTGGGAGTTGCTGATGGACAAGGAGGCCTGGCGTGCTGCAATTCATGGGGTCGCAAAGAGTCAGACACGACTGAGCGACTGAACTGAACTGAACTGATGGGAAATTTGGAATGTCCTTAACCATATAATAATTACTGTTTTCAAGAGAGGTACCAGATATAATTCTAGTATTTTAATAAACACAAGATTTTGATATTTTAATAAAAACTAAATTTTAATAAATAAATGTCACAGTCGCTTTTCTTAATATTAATTGAATTTCTACCTAAAATATTTTCAAGTATATTTTTACATATATATTTTACTGTTCATTTTTTAAAAATTCATTTCACCATAATCAGAATTCTTACTGAAATATTTCAGAGCTCAATATCCAGCAATAACTAACTGAAAATGTAATTTAGTAAACTATCTATCTTTCAAATATGAGGACAAATATTTGCAATTTTCTTACTATGAGTTATATAAAATTAATATAGTTTTACCTAGGTAAAATATAAGCTTATATCTTATTTAGTAAATGCATATTTTTCAAAGGTAAAATGTGAAAATAAACATCAAGAACAGAAGCATCCACACAAAAAGTGTTCTAGGGTTATTTTCTTTTCCAAAGACTAACATTCTCAAGTAAAAACAGATTCCTAACTTCAGAAATACTACCATATACTGAAACATATTAGATATATTTTTAAAATATAATTTTGAAGGCATATTTCCTAAGAGTGCTTCTTTGGAAACCTATTTAGATAATTCATTTTCATCATATATTTAGATTGCAAATCACTGATATTTAAAACTATATAATCGAATGATATGTCTTTCTCTAAAGCTTTTACATTAGCAGGAAATTAAACATGTTTATTATTTTTTTATTCTGTCTACCAGTTTACCATGGGCTTCCCTGGTGACTCAGATGGTAAAGAATCTGCCTGTAATGCAAGCAACCTGGGATTGATGCCTGGGTCAGAAGGATCTCTTGAAGAAGAGAATGGCTACCCATTCCAGTATTCTTGACTTGAGAATTCCATGGACAGAGGAGCCTGGCGGGCTACAGTCCATGAGGTTGCAAAGAGTCGGACATGACTAAGCAACTAACACTTTCACTTTCACTTTCACTTTACCATAAGTAGATAGAATTGCATATATTAAAAATGAGAGATTTAGATATGTTTGTTGATTTTAGCTCCGTTCTCCCATGGTTGTCATCAAAATTTCTTTATCATAAAAAAAGAAGCCCTAAAATAGTAAGAGACATAGGTATATGGAAACTTAATCGTTCTTTTTTAATCTCCTATTTTTTTTTACTTTCCTTCAACTTTTGCAGGATATGGAAAGGAAAGCAGTCTTTGTAATGACAAAGCTGACCAATGCACCCTTAGGGAAAAGACTCATTTTCTTCAAGACTGAAAAAGGCAGATTTTGACACCTTAACTATAGGTGTAAAATTTACAATTAACCTTTAGAAATGAGCTTTACTCTCTGGCCAGTGACAGTGAGATACACTGCCCAATACTGACAATATCTTAGCTGTATATACCAACACATCCATCCTTGTAGCAATTTGATATTTACATCAAAGGGACTTGAGTAATATGTAAGGGCTAATTACTTAGAGCTGCAAATGCATGTCAATAGTGACAGAGAGTAGTTTTGTTTTAGCTTAAATCTCCAAATAAATCCTTTTTGCTAATTCAAATATTAAAAACAGCCCTTTGTGTGATTCTTCAAAAATGCATTTGAAGCTTACAAAATCCAGGGGAAAACACATTATAAGTGAACCAGAGATTTCAGAATATCATGAAAAGATTGTTTTCATTTGGGTCAGGTTTATTTCAGTTGAAAGTGATGTTTGGAATTTTTATCCACCCTAAAACAGAATCCAATGAATATATAGTTACGATGTTTGAGAAAAATCTTAAAATATTGCAAAACTGAACTACTAGGTTAAGTGGACTCCAGTTGGAAATCCAAAAATTGTAGAATAATATGTGTGTGTGTATGTGTGTGTGTGTGTGTGTGTGTGTGTGTGTAAAAAAGAAAGTTCTAAGCCTAACAAAGCCAGTAATGCATCAAAAAGCTAATGTGTCATGATCGAAAGGAAATTCAAGGATGGCTTACTAGTTATTTTTTGGTTTTAGCTTATTTATATCTTTAGCTTATTTTTCAACAGCTCTTTCTAGTAACTTGATGTGTACTCTTGGAGTATTAATGTTTAAATAAATTAGATGTTTATATATTATACATGAACAGGTCACTCACAAAAGAAAAAAATCAACTGTTCTAATAAACGTGAAAGAAAGATAACCCTCTCTAGCAATAGAAACATGAAAATAATGCAACAATGGGAAACCACTTTTTATTCACTAGGTTAAGAAAAATTTTAAAAAAAGATGATATCAATTTCTCACGAGGAGGCGTGAAAGCAGTTTTTATCATGCACTGCCAATCAGAATATGCATTGCTACCCCTTTCCCAAGAATTTAGACAATTGTTATTTAAAATGTAAAATACATGTATCCAAGCCAAAAGAAAATTTTTTTAAATTAATAAACATCTCTCAAAACAGAAACATTGAATACGAAATAAACTTGTGAAATAGTGCTGGGAATATTAATAGGGAAAATCACTTTAGAGTGATTAGTAAGTGGGTACATATAATTCCACTTTTGTGTATATGCTAGAGATATTTGAACACAATCACAAAGCAGGGTGTGACAATTAATTTTGTATGTCAACTTGATTGGGCCACAGGGTGCCCAGATGTTTGGTCAAACATTATTCTGGCATGTCTGTGAGGACGTTTTTGGATGAAATTAACATTTAACTTGTTAGACTGAGCAAAACAGATTGCCCTTCTTTATGGGGATGGTCCTCATCCAATCAGTTGAAGGCCTGAACAAAGCAAAACTGCTGGCCCTCCCATGAGTGAAGGGGCATTTTTTTGCCTAACTACATGAGCTGAGATAGCAATCTTTCCTTGCCTTCGGACTCAAACAGAAACATCTGCTCTTCGGGGGTCTTGAGCCTGCCAACTTTCAACCTGGAACATATACCATCAACTTCCCTAATTTTTAGGCTATAGGATTCAGAGTGGACTGACACCCTAGGTTCTCCTGGATCTTTAGTTCACTGCATTTCTTGGTATATTTTGAGCTTCCGTAATTGCAAGAGCTGATTCCTTCTCATAAATTTCTCTCTCTCTCTCTCTCTCACATACACACCACACATACATACACACCACACATACATACACACACACACCTTCCAATTTTCTCTTATACTTGCTTCAATCAGGTTATGCCCGACTATTCGTCTCGGCAAAATACTTCTGCCAAGTCCCTAATGACCTCTGCATCACAAAATCCAATGCAAAATACCTATCTCAATAGTGATCATTGATTTGTCACTCCCTGCTTTCAGATATGCTCTCTGCTCTTGGCCTCATAAAAATCTTAAGCGGAACAGTTGGAAAACTTAACTCCTAGTCATTTACCTCTCTCCCCACTGTGTATGTTCCACCTATAGTCTTCTTTCCAGCTTGCTTTGTAGCAATCCCAGCCTTTCAGGAGTTCAGATCCCAGATCATGTAGTTACCTTTTACTACTCTGTCTCTGTCAGAGGCTACATTTATTAGTACAACAATGCCAGAACCCAAACATTTCTTTTTACCACCAAATGCCAAGCTATTATTATTTCTTCCTTGGATCATTTTAAGACTCCTAAAATGTCTTCCTGGTTCTATCACTGTTCTTCCTTAGGTGACTATCTACAGATCACCCATCAGGCATTTTTTAAAATACACTTTTTTAGAGTGATTTTATATTTGGATGGCACCCCACTCCAGTACTCTTGTCTGGAAAATCCTGTGGACGGAGGAGCCTGATAGGCTGCAGTCCATGGGGTCGCAAAGAGTCGGACACGACTGAACGACTTCACTTTCACTTTTCATTTTCATGCGTTGGAGAAGGAAATGACAACCCACTCCAGTGTTCTTGCCTGGAGAATCCCAGGGATGGCGGAGCCTGGTGGGCTGCCGTCTATGGGGTCGCACAGAGTTGGACACGACTGAAGCGACTTAGCAGCAGTAGCAGCAGCAATATTTAACAGGAGATGCAGAGACTTCCCATAAAGTTCCTGCCTCCACACATGCATTGCTTCTCCTGTTATCAATATCTCCCTATAGAGCAGTACATTTGTTACCTTTGATGAACCTTCATTGACACACACCATCATTTTTTCCTTTCTTTGCATGAAGGGTTAAGAGGTTCTTCTACAAACCTCAGGTCTTGTGCTTCCAGGTTTGAAGAAGCTTCTTGGAAAATATTAGTTGGATAGCTTTCTTCATGTTAACCTCTTACCGCCCCTTAAGATAATTCACTGGTATCAACTTATACCCACAAGAACCCAGATAAAATAGATAGCAATGTAAGATAATAAAATTTCCATTGGATTTGGAGTTAGATAAACCTTGATTTGAATCCTGGCTTCAGGCACTTGTGAGCTGTAAGAACTTGAATAAGTTATTTAACTTTTCTAAGTGCCAGGTACTTAGTTATAACTGTGACAGGCAAAACATGAAGCATAAACAGGTGCCCAACACAAGATCAGTTCAGTTCAGTTCAGTTCAGTCACTCAGTAGTGTCCAGCTCTTTGTGACCCCTTGGACTGCAGCACGCCAGGCTTCCCTGTCTATCACCAACTCCTGGAGCCTACTCAAACTCATGTCCATCGAGTCAGTGAGGCCACCCAACCATCTCATCCTCTATCATCCCCTTCTCCAATACAAGATAGTTATGACTATTACCTCACTATGTTGGTCCTTTGCTGATGCAGGCCATTATAATTAATGGTGATTATTTTTAGTGTTATTGAATTTAGATAGACTTTAGAAGAATAGGTCTTGGGAAGATAATTTGGTAAATATTTCATCTTTGTTATCCCGTGGTACAATAATGGCCTGAAAAAGTTCACATGCTTGCAAAGAAGCTAAATTAACCAAGAGGATTGGAGAATGCAAATGCGACAAAGAAACAGATTATAGTCTATATAAGATTGAAAAGACATTCAACCATTTCTGTAATGTTAAAAACTATACTTGGATGCTCACAGTCAAATTTTACTGATAAAAATCTAGTCAAAACAGATGTTAGATTAAATTGGCTGGTAAATTTAAAGAAACTGATTAATTCATTGAATAAGCAGGCAGCCACAAGTACATATGTGGAAAATCTTACAATATTCTCTTTTTTCCTCACTAACATCAATTCAAACTTTTAAGTTTCTTTTTATCAGAAGCTATCACCCAGCCACAAATCTTATGATAACCACAGGATGCCTTCTTAAATCTTGAGAGGTAAAACTAATAATTAACTTCAGCTATAATAAACTTATTATAATAATGTTGACTTATGAAAGAAAGTTTATAAAAATATGAATAGTATATGGAGAACAAGTAAACTTCTCCCTGGCATTATTGTACATATTATAATCCCCACTGTTTTATTGTTTTTTAAAATAATGGCCCAATATCTTTTCTGAAATACAAACACCTTATCTTTTAATATTGTTGGTTATTTAGTGGCTCAGTGGTGAGGAATCCGCCTGCCAATGCAGGAGATGCAAGGGACATGGGTTTGATCCCTGGGTCAAGAAGATCCACTGGAGAAGGAAATGGCAACCCACACCAGGATTCTTTCCTGGAAAATCCCATGGACAGAAGAGCCTGATGGGCTACAGTCTATGGGGTCACAAAGAGTTGGATAAGACTTGGACTGCAAGGAGATCCAACCAGTCCATTCTGAAAGGGATCAGCCCTGGGATTTCTTTGGAAGGAATGATGCTAAAGCTGAGACTCCAGTACTTTGGCCACCTCATGTGAAGAGTTGACTCATTGGAAAAGACTCTGATGCTGGGAGGGATTGGAGGCAGGAGGAGAAGGGGACAACCCAGGATGAGATGGTTGGATGGCATCACCGACTCAATGGACACAGGTCTGAGTGAACTCCGGGAGTTGGTGATGGACAGGGAGGCCTGGCGTGCTGCGATTCATGGGGTCGCAAAGAGTCAGACACGACTGAGCGACTGAACTGACTGACTGACTGACTGAACATACACAGCAGTACCTGGAAAACATTCAAATCATATTCATGTTATTTCTTTCTGCCTCTAGTTATCATTTTGGAATGAAAAAAGTGACTTTTGAATATTTGTTGTTCATCTTAGTCTTCATTAGAATGTTTTTTTAATCTATAAGTCCACCTGACTGGGAGGTGAAAAATGATAACAGGGCTTCCATTTGTGACTAACCAAGTTACTGAAAGCAAGCATGATTTCCCACTGTGGACAACTGAAAAAATGGACAACATATACTAAACAATAGTTTTCAGACTGTAATCCCAAAGAGAAGAGAATCCCAGGGGTAAGTTCTAAGCTTTCTGCCTTTAAGCACAAAAAAGACTAAGACACAGAGAAGGCAAACTCAGGCAGGATGAAGCTGAACAGACAGACTGAAGTTTGAGGAGCCAGAGATGGCTGGACATCACGGAGCAGGGCACAGAGAGAGTAGACACAGAAAACACTTCAGAGGGTAGATATAGAGAAAATCTGCACTGGGGGCTTCTTGTGTCTTCAGCTGCTTGTGCACAGAATGAAACCTGAGGTCAAGAAAGAAATCACTATCCAGAAAAGAACTTAAAAACTAAAACTTATAGGTTAGAAAATTTGAAATAGCTATATTTACTATCTGGGGAGAGTAGATTTCTTAGATGGACACAGCACAGACCATAAAATTTTTAAATGGATATATTGACTGCTCAGTTGCTTCAGTCGTGTCCGACTCTGTGCGACCCCATAGATGGCAGCCCACCAGGCTCCCCCGTCCCTGGGATTCTCCAGGCAAGAACACTGGAGTGGATTGCCATTTCCTTCTCCAATGCATGAAAGTGAAAAGTGAAAGTGAAGTCGCTCAATCATGTCCGACCCTCAGCGACCCCATGGACTGCAGCCTTCCAGGCTCCTCTGTCCATGGGATTTTCCAGGCAAGAGTACTGGAGTGGGGATATATTGATTGGACTTCTTAAAATTAAAATCACTTTAAAAAGACATCTTTAAGAAAATTAAAAAAAAAAAAAACATGTAATAGGCAAGGAGATCCTATTAACAGCACACAGTATATATATATCTGATAAAATGCTTGAATCCAGAATATCGATGAAGAAGCCTTCCAACTTAGTAAGAACCTAAGCATCTCAGTTTTTAAGTTATGCAAAGGATTTGAACAGACTCCACAAGGACAAAATATTTCAATGGCTGGTAAGCATGTAAGTGAAAGTGTTAGTTGTTCAGTTATGCCCAACACTGCAACCCTGTGGACTGTAGCCCACCAGGTTCCTCTGTCCATGGAATTCTCCAGGTAAGAAGCCCAGAGTGGGTAGCCATTCCCTTCTCCTAGAGATCTTCCTAACCCAGGGATCAAACCCTGGTCTTCTGCATTGCAGGCAGCTTCTTTACTGTCTGAGCCACCAGGGACGTCCCCATGATGCCAGATATCATTAATCAGCAGTAGTCATTAGGGAAATGTAAATTAAGACCTCAGTGGTTTATCACAAAATACACTAGAATGATTGAAATTTAAAATACAGTAACAGGTATTGGCAGGTACTGAGAGCAACTAGAGGTCTCATTTGTTAATCTTGGGAATATAAAATGGTATCCACGCTTTGGAACACAGATTGATATTCCTTAGAAAGCTTACCACCCACTTACCATATGACCCAGCAATATTACTGCTAGGAATCTAAAAGAATTTAAAAAAAAAGAAAAACATTTGTCCACACAAAGACTTGTTCACATTCACAAATGTATACTGAAATTTTATTTATAATAACCAAATTTTGAAGAACACAAATGTCTATCATCAGTGGATTATAACTCAACATGGATGAGTTTGACATTATGCCGAATAAAGAGTCAAAAACAAAGAGAACACGTTCTCTGTAATTCCACTTAAATGAAATTCCAGTTCAGACACACTAATCTACAGTAACAGAAAGTAGAACAATGAGTGAGTGGTTTCTTGAAGTGGGAGAGAGTGTGGTTGACTGCAAATGGCAAGTGATAAATTCTGAAGATAAAAACCTTCTATATCCCAATTGTGGTGGTGGTAACAGAAGTGTATACATTTAAGAATTCTTTCATCTCTATCCTTATACTATACTTTATTTAAGTTGTATTTAGAAGTAACAAAGAACCATAAAATATAACTGCATTTACAAAACATGGTATAATATAAGAACGTAATTTTTAAACATATATAAACTCCTCAGTTAGAACTGGACATGGAAAAACAGACTGGTTCCAAATAGGAAAAGGAGTACATCAAGGCTATATATTGTCACCCTGATTATTTAACTTATATGCAGAGTACATCATGAGAAATGCTGGGCTGGAAGAAGCACAAGCTGGAATCAAGATTGCCGGGAGAAATATCAATAACCTCAGATATGCAGATGACACCACCCTTATGGCAGAAAGTGAAGAGGAGCTAAAAAGCCTCTTGATGAAAGTGAAAGAGGAGAGTGAAAAAGTTGGCTTAAAGCTCAACATTCAGAAAATGAAGATCATGGCATGTAGTCCCATCACTTCATGGCAAATAGATGGGGAAACAGTGGAAACAGTGTCAGACTTTATTTTTCTGGGCTCCAAAATCACTCCAGATGGTGACTGCAGCCATGAAATTAAAAAACACTCCTTGAAAGGAAAGTTATGACCAACCTAGATAGCATATTCAAAAGCAGAGACATTACTTTTCCCACAAAGGTCCGTCTAGTCAAGGCTATGGTTTTTCCAGTGGTCATGTATGGGTGTGAGAGTTGGACTGTGAAGAAAGCTGAGCGCCGAAGAATTGATGCTGTTGAACTGTGGTGTTGGAGAAGACTCTTGAGAGTCCCTTGAACTGCGTGGAGATCCAACCAGTCTTTTTAGAGATCAGTCCTGGGTGTTCATTCGAAAGACTGATGCTAAAGCTGAAACTCCAGTACTTTGGCCACCTCATGCAGAGGGTTGACTCATTGGAAAAGAGTCTGATGCTGGGAGGGATTGGGGGCAGGAGGAGACGGGGATGACAGAGGATGAGATGGCTGGATGGCATCACCAACTTGATGGACATGAGTTTGAGTGAACTCCGGGAGATGGTGATGGACAGGGAGGCCTGGTGTGCTGTGATTCATGGGGTCACAAAGAGTCGGACACGACTCAGAGACTGAACTAACTAACTAACTAAACTCTTCAGTGTATCAATTTTTAACTTTCACATATATGCTATCTTTAATGAGGTTTGAGGTTTTTTTGCACTTTCATATTATGTAGAATGGATTTACTTTGTTGCTTGTGTTAAATTCTTTATTCTGGACGAATGTTCCTTCTCTGTAGGGAAAATAATGTAGTTATCAACTGTACAGACTAATCACTCTGAATTAAACATTTTCTTTTGAATAATGCAATTTAAACCATCTTGAATATTATACAGATTATTGGTAAAAGTAATTAAGGACTAGAAAAAAGGTAATTATAATTTCTGATGGATGAATTGATAGGGATAAAGTAAGCACCGACCTGAACTCTAATCTAAAACTAGAACTAAATTAAACAAAATCCTAAAACTTAAGTTGTGTTTTTAATTGATTTTCACACATCAGTGCACTTCCAAGTACCCTATTTTTATTGAGGACAGTAAGCAGGAAAGATATTATGGTACTTGTGACAAGCAATGAGTCCTCTGGAAATATCTTCCAAAAGATAATATGACATGCTGTTTTTTTCTAAGACCTACATATTCTTAAAGGAATTTATTTCCAAATGGAATTTCTAAAGTTGTTGTTTACATGGATTGGGGAGAAACAAATCTTTCTAGGATACTGGCTTCTAAATAATGGGCTTCCCCGGTGGCTCAGTGGTAAAGAATCTACCAGTCAATGCAGGAGAAATGGGTTCGATCCCTGGGTCGGGGAGATTTCCTGGAGAAGGAAATGGAAACCCAGTCTAGCATTCTTACCTGGGAAGTCCCATGGACAAAGGAAGCTGGTGGGCTACAGTCCATGGGGTCACAAAAGAGTCAGACAAGACTTAAAGACCAAACAACAGCAAGTTAAATAATAATGAAGGAGTGATTTCAAAATGGTATTGACTAAGACTGGTTCAGGCAGTCTGGTTATAGAGTATCACATTAATGAAAATTCATGTGTTTTGGAATTGTGTACCTCCCTTGCATGGGTTCATGGTAACTGATGTGCAAAGCAAGGACACGATTCAGATATGCATGAGTTTCAGCTAACAGTACTGTGTCTTTGATATTTCCCTGTTAACACGTATTCTTGATGAAATAAAAGAGGAGAGTGAAATATCTGGCTTAAAACTCAACATTCAAAAAACTAAGATTGTGGCATTCAGTCCTATCATTTAATGGCAAATATGGGGAAAAAATAGATGGTAGATTTTATTTTCTTGGGCTCCAAAATCACTGCAGACAGTGACTGCAGCCATGAGATTAAAAGACACTTGCTCCTTAGAAGATGAAGCTATGACAAGCCTAGACAGAGTATTAAAAATCAGAGACATTGCTTTGTTGACAAAGGTCTGTATAGTCAAAAGGATGCTTTTTTCAGCAGTCATGTACTGATGTGAGACTTGGACCATAAAGAAGGCTGAGCACCGAAGAACTGATGCTTTTGAATTGTGATGCTGGGAAAGACCCTTGAAAGTCCCTTGGACAGTAAGGAGGTCAAACCAGTCAATCCGAAAGGAAATCAAATTCACTGGAAGGACTGATGCTGAAGCTGGAGCTCCAAAACTCTGGCCACCTGATGCTAAGAGCCAACTCATTGGAAAAGAAACTGATGCTGGGAAAGATTGAGGGCAGGAAGAGGAGAGGGTGCAGAGGATGAGACGGTTGGATGGCATCACCGACTCAAGAGTTTGAGCAAATAGTGAAGGACAATGAGACTAGTGTGTTGCAGTCCATGGGGTCACAGAGTCGGATACAACTTAGCAACTGAACAATAATAAGAAAAAGATCTCCTATATCTCTATTTCATGCTTGTCTTTACTCTCTAAGGAAAATGACATCTACAGTATGGTATATTTCTGTCAATTTCCCTTCTATTATATATGTATATATATATATATATATACATATATATATATATACACACACAATATGCATGTATACTAATTTAGATATAGCATATGCAGTATATTTATATACTCTGTATATGACACAGTCATAGATGAATGCTAACTTGATTTGCATTTACTAATTTTTCTTGAAAGTGAAAATACACATGTAATATTCTTATAGGTACAAATTTGTTGCATCCCATAAAGTTTTATTATTGTTTATTATATACTTTGAGATTTTTTTATTCTTTTTGTAAATTAAGGATGCTTTAAAATTTGCAACTGTTGGAATATGTATGTTTAAAAATCAGTGCATTAAGTCAATAAGATTGTCTCTTAGTCATGATACACAATTTTTTCATGTTAAGGAATTTTCCTTCTATAAATAATTTTAAGCTTATTTGTAAAATAATGAGTTGATACAGAATTCATCAAATATGGCTTTAGTTATCAATAGAAAAAATCACATAGAGACATATATTAATGCCTTTCCTAAAATTAAAAAAAAAACTAGCAAATTTCTACAAAAGCCTAGGTTGATTGTGTTTTACATTTTAATTTGGGGCTAAGTTGTTAATATTTCTGTAGAATTTTTGCATCAATATTACAAGTTAGATGTTTTTTTTTCCTATTTGTTTTGGGATATTTCGGTTAGGTTTTATTGTCAGTGTTATGGTGAACAGATATATTTCTTTAATTCTTCCTGCACTTCACATTCATTGACTTTCTTGGGTGTGTTTTAAGAAAGTGAAAGTGAAGTCGGTCAGTTGTATTCGACTCTTTGCAAACTCATGGACTGCACCCTACCAGGCTCTTTCATCCATGGAATTTTCCAGGCAAGAGTACTGGAGTGGGTTGCCATTTCCTTCTCCAGGGGATCTTTCCAACCCAGGAATCGAACCCAGGTCTCCTGCATTGCAGGCAGACACTTTTACCGTCTGAGCCACCAGGAAGCCCAAGGGTGTGTTTTACAGTTTTCATCAATTTTGGAAAATTTTAAGTCATTTTCCCTGTTTTACTGTTCTCCTTTCTTCTCTTCTTCGGGGACTTCAACTACACATATATTATACTCTTTGAAGTTGTCCCATAGCTCACTGATGCTCTTTTCCTTATTAAAAAAATTGTTTTTCCACTCCATGTTTTATTTGGATAGTTTCTTGTTATGTTTTCAAGTTCACTCATTCCTTCTGCAATATCTACTCTGCATTTGACTCCGTCAAGTGTCATTTTCATCTTAGACATTAGAGTTTTCCTCTCTAGAAGCTTTGTTTAAAATATTTCTTATGTATTCCATGTTTCTACATAACTTTTGAACATATGGAATACAGTTATAATAAGTCTGTTAATATAATTGTCTGGTAATTTGAACATCTGTGTCGATTCTGTAGTAGTTTTGATTCGTTGATCATTCCCCTTATTATTGGTGGTGCTTTGCTACTTTTTGCATGCCTGATCATCTTTAATTGGATGCCAAATATTGTGAATTATACATTGTTGAGTCCTGGGATTTTTGCATATCATAAATTTTCTTGAGTTTTGTTTGGGAATGTAGTTATGTTACTTGAAAATATTTTTATTCTTTAGATCTTGCTTTTATGATTCAGTATGGACACCCAGTGTGGAGTTCAGTCTAACTATTCTTTACTATCTAGACTTATCCTTCTGATAATTCTACTTGGTTTTCTGTGAATTATGTTTCTCCAGTCTTACTGATGTGAATGGGTACAATTCTCAGCCCTCCGTCAGCTTGAAGTTACTGTTCTCTAAAATCCCTTCAGCTGCCTCTTTCCCTAGCCTTGGGTAATATTCTTCGCAAACAAAGAGTCTGCTTTATTTGTTTGGGGAATTATATATAATTGATATCACATAACATATTTTTCTGGAAGACTTCTTTCACTCAACATTATGTTTGTGAGATTCAGCCATGTTATTGCATGTGGAAACAGTTCATCCATTTTATTATTTTGCCCTATTCCATTGTATGAATATTTATCTATTCTACTAGTGGAGAACATTTGGTTGTATCCAGTATTCTCTTACCAGCTATACTGCTGTGAAATTTTTGTATATATATATCTTGGTAAACACGTTCACACATTTCCATTACATATAAAACAAGGGTTGGATTTGCTGAGTTCTTAGGGTATGCATATATTAAACTTTACTGAATAATTTCAAAAGATTTTCCAAAGTTGTTATATCATTTCATACTTCCACTATAAGTGTATAAGAGCAACAACTCCCCCACATCTTCAACCAACTCTTTCTAGTATTACTTTTCTAATTTTAGCTACTTTGGCAGATATGTAGTAATACCTCATGTAGGCTCAATTTATACTTCCCTGATGGTGAATGTAGTTGAATGCTTTTTATATATCAATTAATTGGTCATTTGGACAGCTTCTTTTGAGAAGTACCAGTTTAAGATTTTGCATATTATTTTATTGCATGCTCTTTTTATTAATTACTTGAAAGAGCTCCTTTATCTTGGCTATGAGCCTCTTATCATATGTATGAAAATATCTTCTACTTTGCTATTTGCTCTTTCACTCTCTTTTGAAGCACAGCCATTCTTAAGTTCATTTATATAGTTTTTCTTTTATGAATAATGTTCTCTTTAGGAAATTCTACTTCAGATTATGATGATATGGTCATATTCAAGATTATCTAGATACAAAGTCGTTTGTTTTGACTTTCAGGTAAAGAGGTACAGTCCAGCTGCAATTAATTTTTATGTACAGTGTGATACAGGGATTAGAATTAATGCTTATTCTATATGGAAATCCAATTGGCCTGGTATCATTGAACAAAATCATCCCACTACATTATAGTACTATCTCAGTGCCACCTTTTTAGATAGATATTTACCCCTAAGTGTTTAAAATATTAATAATGTTTTAAGTGATATTGTCCCTTAAATTTTGTTTCTTAGTTATTTCTTATATTTAAAAATGCAATTTATTTTTTAACCTAAATGATATCCAAAATCTTGCTAATTATAACAAATGTCAATTCTGGAGAAGTTTCAATGGGCTGATTATCTTCTTTATTATGGTCCGTGTTTTTATGTTTATTTGTATGCTTGGTAATCTACACCTGAATGACAAATATTGTGAATTTTACATTGATGCTAATTTTGTATCTCAATTTTCTTTGTATTTATACATAAAGTTCTTCTGATTCTCTCTTTATGAGTGAGTAAGTGAGTGTGAAGTTGCTCAGTCATGTCCGACTCTTTGTGACCCCGTGGACTGTAGCCCATCAGGTTCCTCCGTCCATGGGATTCTCCAGGCAAGAATACTGGAGTGGGTTGCCATTTCCTTCTCTCTTTATATTGTTTACTAAATCTTACTTTGCATTTCTGTTTGCAAAATGGCCTGCTTTTCAGTTTTGTGAATTTTCATTCATTTATTTATTCCCAGTTGTTTAAGGTCTCTTCTGTTTCTGTGTGTTTTCCACCTCAGACTCTTTGCCTTCCTAACCACCTTATATATAGCTGCTAGAACACATGCATGCATATTATATATAATGTGCTTACACACAGGATTATTCTAGTAATCATCATAGTCATAATCAGCAACTAGGCACTTAGCACATATTATACGCCAGATGCTAAAAATATAGTATTTCTAACATTCACAAAATCTTTCAAAATGATTCTATTCTCATTTTATGGGTGAGAAGACTGAGTCTCAAAAACCTCTCATTTGTGTAAGGTCTCAGTTCTCATATAAGGAAAACATGAAACTAACATCTCACGTTAAGAGTTAAATATAAGACCTCATGTACTGTATGTTCAGTGTGTCTGACTCTTTGTGACCCTGTGGACTATAGTCCACCAGACTCCTCTGTCCATGGGATTATCCCAGCAAGAATTGTTGAGTGGGAGGCTATTTCCTCCTCCAGGGGATCTTCCTTACCCAGGGATAGAACCTGTGTCTCTTGCATTGGCAGGCAGATTCTTTACCACTTGAGCCACCCAAGGAGCCCAACTTACATCTGCTTAGTCCCAAAGATTGTAGTCTTGAAGGTTCCATAGCTCACTTCTATAGGATGTGTTTTATATTGTGAATGTTGTTATTTTAAAAGTCCTTTCGAATGGACTGTAAGCTTTGTGAGGTCTTTGAGTTCTTTTATATCATCCAAGCACAAATTGCCTCAGCAGCCAATAAATATTGAGCAACTGGCTGAATTTTTGTGACAGAATTCCTCAAAATAAGAATAAGTAGGTAGCAGAGGTGAGTTCAACCCAGAGAGGCAATAAGGCTCTTTTGCTCCAAGATTGTACTCACTGGACAATGGTCCCTTGATGAGAGAAAATAGCTCTAGAAAAATGAGTTAGTAACAATGAGGTCATTTTCTCCTTGAAAAAATAAATGGCTTCAGTTCAGTAACACCTGGACATTATATTTTACTGATATCCTCTGAAAAGTCAGGGAATAGGAGACCATCTCCAAGGTTGTTTCACAACTAATTCAGTGAATTCTCAGCCTTCAGTCAAGGTTACAGTCACAAAATGGGGCATCTATCAAATTACTGGACAATGCAGACTGAAAGAACTTCCCCTAACCCTATACACATCCACCCAAAAGAAAAAAACATGAAAACTTTGATTAAAGGAAAAGATTTACAACCTATTTTGTGCTCTCTACTCCATATATCTTCCATATATTCATTACAGAATTGTTCAGTTCTTTCCTTTACCTTGGTTAAGGTGATGTGATAGCTTCATTATGAAGTGTAAGCGTTTCCCTCTCTGGCTATTACTAGATTGAAAAGATTAGATAGAAATACAAGTAAAATGGACATAAATACAGAAAAGGAATAGCTAACCTAGGGAAACCTATGTATCTTCCTGAATTTGACAAAAGATTTGGGGATTTACAAACAACTATTATTAAGCTATAAGTGGTTGTAAAAACATGTGTTTGGATGTTGCAGGAATGTTGTTGTTGTTCAATCGCTCAGTTGTGTCCAACTCTTTGCAACCCCATTGACTGCAGCACACCAGGCTTCCCTGTCCTTCACTGTCTCTGGAATTTTCTCAAACTCCTGTCTATTGAGTTGATGATGTCATCCAACCATCTCATCTTCTGTCATCCCCTTCTCCTCCTGCTTTCAATCTTTCCCAGCATTAGGGTCTTTTTCCACTACTTTGGCCATCAGGCTCTTCATATCAGGTGGCTAAATTATTGGAGCTTCAGCCTCAGTATCAGTCCTTCCAATTAATATTCAGGGCTGACTTCTTTTGGGATTGAGTCTTTGATCTCCTTGCTGTCCAAAGGAAGTTCAAGAGTCTTCTTCAATACTATAATTTGAAAGCATCAATTGTTTGGCACTCAGCTTTCTTGATGGAAGAAGGAATGGCGGAATGTAACCATTGAAATACATGAACAATGACTTTTAAATAGAGTCAGATTACTTCGTTGTGACTTTACTGATGAGTAAAATTTATTAAACTGTTGCTTTCTGAACACTCATTCTAAGAATAAAATGGGATTAGATTTGATATTTTAAGCTTTAGCTACTGTGACTAGTGGCATTTAATTGTGTGCAATATATTCAAGTAAGCAAAATTGCAAATAGAACTGAATGATCTCTTAATGTTAACTGCGGTTTTTATTGACTCATTTCCCTCTATGTTCCTTAAATATTTTATCATTCTGTTTCCCTGTTGCCTTTTATGCATATTTTCAAGCAAGAGTTTTCTTGTCCTACACTGTTTTAAATTAGATCACCCTGTTACTGTACCTATCAATATTGTAAGTAAACACTATTATCCCTGTTAATATAAATTGATCAGCATTTCATTTATGGTGTAAAATTCTATTACTGTCCATTAAATTCCCTGAAAAAGAAGACCTTAATCTGTGAGACATCTTTCTTTTATATGTAGCTAGAAAATACCACCAAATTCTCTTGGCAATTTAGGGTTTGTGTTTAGAAACTGGATGTGATTAAAGAAAAACACTAAATGGAAATGATTTGTAATAACAATTGACAGGGCTTTAGAAAACAGTCATAAAATGGTATATAATAAATTCCCAAATAATGGAAAGATTTTCTTTTAAAGACTAATGCTAATTATTTTTAACTATTATAAAAATAGTTTATAATCAACAGAGTTCCTATTTTATGATATTTTTAAGCTGAAACCCGAGGATCAATTTTTTTTAAAAACTACATGGGCATTTTTCTGGCATTTATATAAGCTATAAATCAAACTCTTTGAAAGTTCCTGTTATCTAGATTGATGCTGATCCCTGTAATACTGATCCTTTGTTTATTCTTAAGTTCATTTTATTTTTCTCAGATATAAAAGTCACTGGACAGCTCTTCTTATGTGGCTTTGTTCTTATAAGGAAAGTGAAACTAAGAGACTCTCTGGATAAACCCAGGTGTGATAGGAAACTGATTTCTGTATCAGAGTGGCTTATTGGATCTGTTTCTATGTTTGTTTTCTGGATTCAGTGGCTAATTTGGTTTCTAATCATGCCTTTGACCCCATTTCCAGCCTGTTTGTGGTACGGGTAAAAGAGAGACCCTGCAGTAGGTAATTAAGTCTGCAAATGCAAGGCTGCTTACTTTTCATGGCAGCAGATAATCAGAGTGCTGCTGCTCAAGTGTAAAATGCAGAAATTAATGATCCTATATAATACAGATTAAGGCTTTCATTTTAAAAACTATCAGTGCAGAAGAACAAAGGTAGGAAGAACAGCATGATATTTGGAATTCCAATATATAGTAAAGCTTGCAAATTTTGAAAGAGCTTTTTAAGCATGAAACTAATCAAAATTCGCCTTGTGTTCTAAGGTGATTGATGAGTTCAGAACGCAAATATGTGACTGCCCCATTGCATCTTTGAAAAGGCACAATTAGACACATTTGTCCATGTCTTTTCACTTGTAAACATGCTCTATTGTTCACTCAGATCAAATGGTTTATGTGGAAGCATTTAGCATACTGAGTGCCACATAGTAGGTACTCAGTAAATATTAGTGTTTGAGTAAAAAAATTCATAAAGAAATAACAAAGCAATATCCAAGAGTCATGAAAATAACATGCACATGTTTAAAAAACACATAATCTCATAAAAATGTTTATGTACTATTGTTTACCCCAGTCTAAGGGGCCACAAAGAGTCAGACATGACTGAGCACACACACACACACACACACACACACACACACACACACCTTGTTACCCAGATATTTTCACTGTTAAGGCTGAGTAAATCACAAAAGGACTCCTGCCATAGAAGGGTATAAGTTTACAGAGTATCCTTCATACAAAGAAAACTAATTTCCAACAAAATGCCAATATTTGTTGATACAAAGCTTATCTATGCCCCCAAAAAATGTATACATGGCACCACATGATCCAATGATTTAATTTTCACTGAGTCTAAGCATACTGATATAGCTGATATAGCAACATGATCAATTTAATCCAAGATTAAATCTATAGATTTTCCCTGTTCTTTCCTAAATTGTTAGACCATTATGATAATATGCTTCCCCATGATTCACTATTAACCATTTTGTCAATGATTTTTTTTCCTACAAAGTTATTTTTCATTTGTCACTGATAATAAACTGGTTAATCTGATAAATACTTCATTAAAGTAACAACAATGGTGCTATACTGTTTGTGTTCCATACTGAGAAATTTAGACACAGAGTAAAAACAGTAGAACTTTCTCAATGGTACAGTGGGTAAATAATCTACCTGTAATGCAAGAGACATAAGACACACAGATTTGACCCCTAGATTGGGAAGATCCTCTGGAGAAAGAAATGGCAATCCACTCCAGTATCCTTGCCTGGAAAAATCCCATGGACTGAGGAGCAAGGCAGACTACAGTCTTTGGGTTCATGAGGATTCGGGCATGACTGGGCGACTAAGTACAAAAACAGTGACAATTGTCATTTATAGGAACAGTCCTTATCAATAAAAATGTATCATTTTGTTCCCTAATTTATACAGATTCTCACCAGGTCATGCTCAGTGACTCTTAGATTGGAAAATACATTCACAGTGCCTCTGAAATATTGCTTTAAAAGGTAGTCAACAAGAGAACTCCAAGCTAAGTGACTCATAAGGAGACAGCACCAGTCCCTTTCAGCAGTTGGGAAGACATTTGGTGTGTTGATCTGGCATGGTTCTAAGCTTGTATTAGAAAAATCATGAACACATGAAGAGCAGCATTTGTTGAATATTGGTAACCATTCTAATCTATTTATAAAATATGCTAGGCAGCATTGTTTTCTAAACAGAGAGAAGTGGATCTCTGGCATGTCTTCTCCATCAGATTTTAAATGGCAAGAACATGGTTTGAAGCAAGCCCAGAAGTTACAATAATGAACTCTGTAAACAAGCCCTTGTACTTTGCAGTTCAACATTCACATTGGCCAGAACACACTCAAGGGTTTAGTGTTTATTCAATAAATAGTCCATAGCAATACAAATTTGCTAATTTACGTTCAGTAACCGTAATGCTGTCACCACCAACAATAGGAGAAACCAGAGTCTCCTTGCACTAACATTGCAAGATCATGCAGATATTTACAGCCTAATTGATCTATTCCTTTTGCAACAAATTATGCAGATTTCATCTTAGAATTTCCCCGAAAGCAAAAATTAAAATCACTGCTTGGTTATCTTGAACCAAAATGATGCTATTTAAAGTGGGATACTACAACTATTGAACAAGCTGGTTTCTCAGGAGGGTCTCTTATTGTGCTGCTGCCTGGAAGTGGATATCTGGCCTCTGACCCACCGAATAAAAGCCAATAGGGGGAACTCCAGTGCTGATGCTCTCATGATGAAGGGATGAGGACCCAGGGTCCTGACTGACTACTTCAACATTTTCTCTTTTTTGAAAGATTTCTTTGATGTGGGCCATTTTATAAGGTCTTTATTGAATTTATTGCAATATTGCTTCTGTTTTATGTTTTGCTTTTTGCTATGAAGCATGTGGAATCTTAGCTCCCTGACCAGGGATTGAACCTGCTCTCTCTGCAGTGGAAGATGAAGTCTTAACCTGCACTGCCAGGGAAGTCCCTCAACATTTTACTAGGCTCAGTTTCATGGTTTTGACATCTTTGAAAGATTTTTTATCCAAAAAAAGCCCCCAATTCACATGTAATGTGAACTGACAAAATCAGAGTGGGTACAGGAGATAACAGAGGACTACAAGCCAAAGATAAAGGATTGAGCAAGAAAAATCATTCCTATTTCCTTCTCTTTAAAGAATCAGTTTATTCACATCATTTGGTTTTAGATTCAGGCCTATTTATTTAGTTACCAAAAAATAAGAAATAAAAGCAAAAAAAGAAAACTGAACTATGATATTGGGGCTGTTGTTTTGTTTTTAACGTCCACTGGTCTTCCCAAGTGGTGCTAGTAGTAAAGAACCTGTTTGGCAATGCAGGAAACCCAAGAGACCCAGGTTCTATTCCTGGGTGGGGAAGATCCCCTGGAGAGGGTAGGGCAACCCACTCCAGTATTCTTGCCTGGAGAATCCCATGGACAGAGGAGCTTGGCTGGCTACAGTCTACATAGTCGCAAAAGAGTTGGACATGACTGAAGTGGCTTAGCACACACACACATCAAGGTTTTGTGTTTCTTAGAGCTAAGAATCCTTACAGGTTGACTTTACTATTGCTACCTTGCGGATGAGGATAAAAAGAATTAGAATAAAGGACTGGGGAATGTCATTCAACCATAAATAGAAAAGCTGAGGCTCAAATGCTCAGTTGGAAAACTGAACTAGTACCAGTAAAACTGAACATCTTTAAAAGAAGCAGAATCTAGCTTAATTTAGCTTTGAAGCATATATATTACCATATGTAAAATAGATAGCCAGTGGGAGTTTGCTGTGTCACACAGGGAACTCAAAGCTGGTGCTCTGCGACCATCTAGAGGGTTGGGATGGGGAGGGAGGTTCAAGAGACAGAGGACATATGTATATCTATGGCTGATTGATAATGATGTATGGCAAAGACAATCACAATATTATAAAGTAATTATCCTCTAATTAAAAATAAAAAGAGGCAGCAGCATGGCAGAAGGGTAATGTCCAGTTTTGTTGGTATTTATAACCATTTCCCACTCTCCCATAATAAAGGCTACAAAAAGTATACTAAACTACTCTTTTTGACTCTTACTATTTATCCTGAATATTCCTCTGATTCTTAGCCTTGAATCCTTTCCTTCTTTCTTATCAATTTTTCTGCTCTTCACATCTAACCCTATGAGTTTATGCCAAACTTGAATAGTTTTCCTTTTCTTTTCTGTCTCAATTCCAGATGAAGTTCCTCAGATTAACTGTTCTTTACTCCATGCAATTCAAATGAAAGTAAGAGGCTCCCTAGATTAGACCCAGAATCCAGAAGCCAGAAGTGCAGAATTCTGTGTGAGATTCCTCGGGCTTAAACGTTCGTAATTTTACAATTCTAAAAGTATGTACAGCCCCCAGACATCTGTAGACTGATCTAGCATTCTAGGTCTAGTCTAATTCTTATGACTTCTGTACTGTAACAAAAAGACAAGGAAATGGGAAATATGATAGAAGCTTAAGAAAATTTATCACTCTAGAATGCCAATATATAACAAGAGGAATTCTAGAAAGAAATGATAGTTTTTCCAATTATGTACATTACGACATATTTACCACATAGCCCTTAGGCATGATTTACAAGGGGAAAAAAAAAATGGAGCTATTCTAGTAGGGAAACTATTCCCAGAGAATATCAAAGGCTTCTCAAGACTTTTTTTTCCAAAAAGAAAATAGATTTTATTCCAAATGTTTTGTGAAAAATAAGCTGGGAGATCTCCATAAGATGATACAGAAAGCACATACTTTTCCTGTCAGTTAAAAAACTTGGATATTGGAAATGCCAGGGGAAAAGATTTGTTGCATAAAGCCGTGGTCCAAACATGAAGTGAATGAACTTCTGCCAGAATAATGGTGGTCAATAATAAACGACTGCATAGATTGCATGCTCAGTTGTGTCTGACTCCTCACAACCCGTTGGACTGTAGCCCGCCAGGCTCTTCTGTCCATGGAATTTCTCAGGCATGAATCCTGGAGTGGGTTGCCGTTTCCTCCTCCAGGGGATCTTCCTGATCCAGGGGATTGAATCTGAGTTTGTTGTGTCTCCTGCATTGGCAGGGGGATTCTATACCACTGCACCAAGGGAAATAGGTAATATGTATTTGAATATATATTATCTTTTAAAATAGAATTTAATTCAAATCAATTAATGTAATTGATTTAAGAATATAATTAATTTTAATAATTGTCCTGTTTAACAATTAGCTCACAAAATTCGTAAAAAATTAACAATTGGCTATTAAGGGGCATCCCAGGTGGCATTAGTGGTAAAGAACCCCCTGCCAGTGCAGGAGACATAAGAGACACAAGTGAGATCCCTGCGTTGGGAAGATCCCCTGGAGAATGAAATTGCTACCCACTCCAGTATTCCTGTCTGGACAATCCCATGGACAGAGGAGCCTGGCAGGCTGCACTCCATGGGGTGGCAAAGAGTCAGACATGACTGAAGCGACTTAGCATGCATGCACCCAGGGCTCCTTTACCTCCTATTATTCAGTGTCTAGCTCCAGAAAGTACAAATCTATACTGAGCCTTCATCAGTTTGGTGGAGGGGTTCCTTTATTTAAAATGATTAATTAATTGTTTTAATTGTGGTGAAATACAGATAGCATGGAAAAGGAAATGGCAACCCACTCCAGCATTCTTGCCTGGAAAATCCCATGGACAGAGGAGCCTGGGGGCAGGCGGCAGCTACAGGGGTCGCAAAGAGTCAGACACAACTGAGCAACTGAGCACAAGAACACAGATAACATAAATTTTACCATGTTAACCATTTTAAAGTGTACAGTTCACTGACACTAAGTACAACCATTGTCACCATCCATCCACATAACTCTTCATCTTGCAAAACGGAAACTCTGTACCCATTAAACAGTACTTCTCCATCCCCTTTCCTTACAGTCCCTGGTAGCCACAATTCTACTTGTCTGTGTGAATTTGGTTTCTCAAGGTACTTCATATAAGTGAAAGAATACAGTATTTGTCCTCTTGTAATTGGCTTACTTCACCTAGCAAAATGTCTTCAGAGTTAGTCCATGTCACGGTGTGAAGAGAGGTTTCTTTCAGGGTGACCAGTGGTCCTGGGCAAACTTCAGAAACACCGGGTATTCCCTCTGCAGGCTCCTCGTCCTGCTGGTCCTGCCTGCCAGAGGATCCTGTCAGACAGTTTTCTGCTGTGAGTCAGGGACCAGACATTGTGGAAAATATACATGCCAGGACTTCCCTGCCAGTCCAGGAGTTCAGATTCTGCGTTCTCAAGGAAGGAAGCACAGGATCAAATCCTGGTTGAGGAGCTAAGATCTTGCGTGTCCCTCACCAAAGCTAAAAGAGAAAGAAAGAAAATACACTTGCCAAGCTCTCCAAGTTCCCTTCACTTGGGTTATGGTTACCCTCAAAGAAACCCTATATTGTCCAATATTTATATAATAAATACTCATCTTCTCCCATATGGTCTGGAAGGGGTTAATGAATGACAAGTCCCTTTGGGATTATATTTGCTACAGGACTCTGGAAGCCCTAAAGCATCTACTCTTCTCACCTCTGATTGGTGTTTAGTCGCTTAGTCGTGTCCAGCTCTTTAGCGACCCCATGGACTGTAGCTCTGCCACGCTCCTCTGTCATGGGATTTCCTAGGCAAGAATACTGGAGTGGGCTGCCATTTCCTTCTCCAGGGGACCTTCCCGACCAAGGGATCAAACCCACGACTCATGCATTGGCAGGCAGATTCTTTACTACTGAGCCACCTGGGAAGACCCTTTGTTCATTAGAATATTAAAATTAAAAGTGATTCTCATTTTCTCTCTTTCAAGCTCTTCTCTTCTTTCCTTTCTTTTTGTCAAATGTTCACATTTCTAACTACATATTTATATATAACTGTCTACTTTTTTTATTTTAAAAGACACATGTTTACATATGATTCCGTTTTTATACGTAGCATTTCTTTCACAAACACCTGGATATATAATCCTAAGTAACACTTTTTCATAAAGACAGATTAAAATTTACTAGAACAAATACTCTTCTAGTAAAACTGCACTAAGGTCAGGTGTGCTGGTATTCCCATCTTTTTCAGAATTTTCCACAGTTTATTGTGATATACACAGTCAAAGGCTTTGGCATAGTCAATAAAACAGAAATAGATGTTTTTCTGGAACTCTCTTGCTTTTTCGATGATCCAGTGGATGTTCCTGACCTGCCGCTTGAGAAATCTGTATGCAGGTCAGGAAGCAGAAGTTAGAACTGGACATGGAACAGACTGGCTCCAAATAGGAAAAGGAATACATCAAAGCTGTATATTGTCACCCTGCTTATTCAACTTACATGCAGAGTACATCATGAGAAATGCTGGACTGGAAGAAACACAAGCTGGAATCAAGATTGCTGGGAGAAATCTCAATAACCTCAGATATGCAGATGACACCACCCTTATGGCAGAAAATGAAGAGGAACTAAAAAGCCTCTTGATGACAGTGAAAGAGGAGAGTGAAAAAGTTGGCTTAAAGCTCAACATTCAGAAAACGAAGATCGTGGCATCTGGTCCCATCACTTCATGGCAAATAGATGGGGAAACAGTGGAAACAGTGTCAAACTTTATTTTTTTGGGCTCCAAAATCACTGCAGATGGTGATTGCAGCCATGAAATTAAAAGACACTTACTCTTTGGAAGAAAAGTTATGACCAACCTAGATAGCATATTCAAAAGCAGAGACATTACTTTGCTGACTAAGGTCCATCTAGTCAAGGCTATGGTTTTTCCTGTGGTCATGTATGGATGTGAGAGATGGACTGTGAAGAAGGCAGAGTGCTGAAGAATTGATGCTTTTGAACTGTGGTGTTGGAGAAGACTCTTGAGAGTCCCTTGGACTGCAAGGAGATCCAACCAATCCATTCTGAGGGAGATCAACCCTGGGATTTCTTTGGAAGGAATGATGCTAAAGCTGAAACTCCAGTACTTTGGTCACCTCATGCGAAGAGCTGACTCATTGGAAAAGACTGGGATGCTCGGAGAGATTGGGGGCAGGAGGAGAAGGGGACGACAGAAGATGAGATGACTGGATGGCATCATTGACTTGAATCTGAGTGAACTCCGGGAGATGGTGATGGACAGGGAGGCCTGGCATGCTGCGATTCATGGGATCGCAAAGAATCAGACACGACTGAGCGACTTAACTGAACTGAACTGAACCCAGTTAAATCAGGTTATTGGTATCCCATCTCTGCTCCTAATGCTGTCCCCAGATTTTCCAAGGCATTGCCTACAACTAATTGTTCCTTTAAGCTTTCTTTCCCATTATTTCTCATTTATCTCTTCCTACAATGTTTTTCAAAGCAGTTCTTCATTTTACAGTAACGCATTCTCATAGCTCCTATGTAGTTTCACTAGCAGGCAATAAATTAAGAACATATTTGAGAGAAAACCAAATATCATATATTAAAGTATATATATATATATATATGTATATATATATATATATGGAATCTAGAAAAATGGTACTGATGAACCTATCTGCAGGGCAGGAAAAGAGACGCAGATGTACAAAATGTACTTGTGGACACAGTGGGGGAAGGAGAGGGTGGGATGAATTGAGAGAGTAACATTGAAACTATAATTACCTTGTGTAAAATAGAAGGCTAGTGGGAAGTTTTGCTATATAACACAGGGTGCTCAGCCTGGTGCTCTGTCATGATCTTGAGAGGTGGGGGTGAGAGGGAGGTTCAAGAGGAAGGGGATATATATGTATATATACAAACTTATGGCTGATTCACAATGTCATATGGCAGAAACCAACACAACACTGTAAAACAATTATCCTCCTCAGTTCAGTTCAGTCCAGTCGCTCAGTCGAGTCTGACTCTTTGCGACCCCATGAATCGCAGCACGCCAGGCCTCCCTGTCCATCACCATCTCCCGGAGTTCACTCAAACTCATGTCCATCGAGTCCGTGATGCCACCCAGCCATCCCATCCTCAGTCGTCCCCTTCTCCTACTGCCCCCAATCCCTCCCAGCATCACAGTCTTTTCCAATGAGTCAACTCCCCGCATGAGGTGACCAAAGTACTGGAGTTTCAGCTTCAGCATCAGTCCTTCCAAAGAAATCCCAGGGTTGATCTCCTTCAGAATGGACTGGTTGGATCTCCTTGCAGTCCAAGGGACTCTCAAGAATCTTCTCCAGCACCACAGTTTAAAAGCATCAATTCTTCGGTGCTCAGCCTTCTTCACAGTCCAACTCTCACATCCATACATGACCACAGGAAAAACCATAGCCTTGACTAGATGGACCTTGGTTGGCAAAGTAATGTCCCTGCTTTTGAATATGCTATCTAGGTTGGTCATAACTTTCCTTCCAAGGAGTAAGCGTCTTTTAATTTCATGGTTGCAGTCACCATCTGTGGTGATTTTGGAGCCCAGAAAAATAAAGTCTGACACTGTTTCCACTGTTTCCCCGTCTATTTCCCATGAAGTGATGGGACCGGATGCCATGATCTTCGTTTTCTGAATGTTGAGCTTTAAGCCAACTTTTTCACTCTCCTCTTTCACTTTCATCAAGAGGCTTTTTAGTTCCTCTTCATTTTCTGCCATAAGGGTGGTGTCATCTGCATATCTGAGGATATTGATATTTCTCCCAGCAATCTTGATTCCAGCTTGTGTTTCTTCCAGTCCAGCATTTCTCATGATGTACTCTGCATGTAAGTTAAATAAGCAGGGTGACAATATACAGCCTTGACGTACACATTTTCCTATTTGGAACCAGTCTGTTGTTCCATGTCCAGTTCTAACTGCTGCTTCCTGACCTGCATACAGATTTCTCAAGAGGCAGGTTAGGTGATCTAAATATAAATTCAAAGAAAAAGAATATATTTAAATATCATGGTCAAACTGAGATCTCGCACTTCATGCTCTCATTGATTGAATTTCTCCAGTCTCAGATAAAACTGCATGGGCAGAATTCCTTTCCTATCTGTAAAGATAGAGAATTGACTAGGATGCTCAGTAGTTCTAAACAGTGCCCTTCTATGCCCAGGTCATAAGCAATTAAAAGACCAGAACATAGTTAGGCATCCTTACATCTTTGGTGTCTAATACTTAGAACTTGAAAAATTCACATGTGTTGAGTGATGTAAGTCATCAATATAGAGTCACATCACAGCTTTGTAAGATGAAATGGACGAAACAGCCTCAATAAGAGAACAGCAGTTAGAAAAATAAAATTATCATGCTGTTTTGGTATTAACTTTTGGCAGCAAGGGAATGGAAGTTTAGAAGAAGCTAGATGGATTGTACCTTTTTTTTCTCTTTAATCCCACACTGGACTATTACTCAGCCATAACAAAGGAACAAAATTGGGTCATCTGCAAAGACATGGATGGACCAAAAGTATGTCATACAGAGTGAAGTAAATCAGAATGAAAAAGAAACAAATATCACATATTAAGGCATAAATGTGCAATCTAGAAAATGGTATAAGTGATCCTGTTTGAAAAGCAGACATAGAGATACAAACTTAGAGAAAAAACTATGGGCTCCAGAGGGGAATAGTAGAGGTAGGAGGAACGATAGATTGGGATTGACATATACACTATTGATATCATGCATAAAATGGACAACTAATGAGAACCTACTGTACAGTACAGAGAACTCTGCTTAATGCATGGCGGTGACCTGAATGGAAAGGAAGTCCAAAAGAGAGAGTATATATGTATGGCTGATTCATTTTGCTGTACAGTAGAAACTAACACATCATTGTAAAGCAATGATGCTCCAATAAAAATTAATTTTTAAAAAAGAAGATAGCTGGAACCCAATTTATGCTACACACTATTATTAATATATATATATTCCTTATATGCATATAATATTAGTGATTTAAAGAGTACACATTGGTGCCAAAATGCTTAAATTTGAATCCTGACTCTGCCACTGTGTAACCGTGAGACTCTAGACAAGACGTGTGGTACCTCTATCCCTCAGTTTCATCAACATAAACTGATATTAACAGACCAACCTGATAAAGTGGTTGTGAGAAGTGAATCAAAACATATAAAGCTTTAGCACAGAGACTAGAATATAGGTGTGATTTTTTTTTTATTTTTTTGTCATTAGTTGACCATTTTATCATCACTTAGAGGTGGGTATTAATGCCACCACTTTACATCTAAGGAAATCTGAAACCAAATACAAAAAGTTGTCATGTATTACACAATAAAACAAATTTGAACTCAAGACAGAGATTTTTGCTCATGTATCACAAAAGATGCTTTTATAAAGCACTGTATTTTATTCTGGCTCATTATTATTTCTATCAGTTATTGTGCAGAGTTCTAATAGCCATGTTACCATGCTCTGAAGAGTTCTGAGTTCTGTAGAGACATTTGCTCCTTCTCTTCATGGCCCTACCTTGCCTGCCTGTTCCACTTCTTGTATCTGAGTTCTGAAGTTTGATGCTCTCCTCTTCCAGCCCATGTGGACAGCCCTTCACAGGTCTGGGCTGGCAGTATGCCTGCCAATAGTAATCCCCTCGTCCTGATGATTTTTACTCTAATCATTTTATGGAATTGATAGAAGCAAGTACATACAACCAGACTGATCATAACCACCTCAAAATCAGAACAAGCAGAAACTGAGTGAAGATCTGAAAGGAATGATATGAGTAAAATCCAGAGAGTGTATGTATGAGCATTATAGAATCTATTTTGTCTCCCCAGAGAACTTTTGCTCACTCACTTGTGTTTCTCTGTAAGTTAGTAAGGGTATTTGTTAATGTACTTAGTTAATTCATTCAACTGTACCACAGTGTTAACTTGGGACACTGATACCTCAAGATGGAGATTTATACAGAAAATTATTTTGAAGCAAGAGTATTGATACTTTAGTCTGAGTTGTCTGTGGTGCAGTATTCAGCAAAGTTAGGTACCAACAAGACACTGAATAGGTTTGTTATTATGTGTATTTTCAGAAATTTTACTGGTGTTTTTTCCATCTGCAACGTCTCAGAGGAAGATGACATAAATATTTCAGATAATCACTTATCTGAGAGCGATCTGTTTAAGGATGCTCAGTGCAATGCACTAAGCATGATACATACAATAAAATGCTACAATTTTTCTTGCAATCCAATCTAATCCTTAATTAGAAGAGAAATGGTGACCTAATTTGTCTAAACTTGATTCCTAAATATTTGCATACTAATTTCATTTTTCTTCCAGTTTTACTCCGATTGACACATAGCATTGTGTGAGTTTAAGACAAACGGTATAATAATTTGTTTTTACATCATGAAATGATTGCCAAAATAAGTCAGTGAAGGTCCACTATCTTATATAAATACAAAATGAAATGAAAAGAAAAAAATCATTCCTTGTGACGAGGACTCAGGATTTTCTTTCTTATTAACCTACACATTTAACATACTGCAGTGCCAATTATATATGTCAAGTTGTACATTACATCCCTGGTGCTTATTTATCTTATAACTGGAAATTTGTACTTTTTGGCTACCTTCATCCAATGCTTAATTTCAACTTATTTAGTCATTAGAGTCTAAAACTTATAAAATTGTGAAGTATTTGAAACAATACTTCCTCTTTAACTTTATAGTAGTTTTATTTCATCTAATATGCTTTCCAAATTTTTGTATATTACTATTTCAGACATGCAGATGAAAAAACAATGCTGCCTAGTGAAACATCCTTAACTATAATTATCAATTTGTATTGTTTGATGGTCTTGCTGAATTTACTTTCAGTCTTGATGAATTTATTTTAAGCAATAATTTTCCTTTAAATTGTCCTCTTATTTCATCATGATTCTGCCCCAAAACAGTTATAAACATTAAACTTAAATTCTTCACCATAATCATTGTTAAGCTTTTTCATCAGTTTTTTCCTTCTATAAAACCCTAAAGTCATCATTCCAATACCTTAATCTTTTATACAAAATCTTTACTATAATATTGCTGATTTGCTTATTGTTCTGCTTATATTACTTATTTTTCTTAATTCTTGCCATTGCATATTAGTTATTTTTCTACCATATCTTTTTTCTATACTCTGTGAATCCAAATATATTTTCTTTGTATCTTTCAGCAAACTTTCTTGCTTTAACATGTCTAATTTTTGCATATTTTTAATATGGCTAAATTGAGCATGTATGAATTAGTTACATTATTTGTGCTGTTGAATATGTTTTCTTTTGCCTTCCACTTGAGAATACAACCCACTTTTCAAAACAGATAAATCAATTGCTAACAAGAATCACATTTTATCAATTCATATTTATCTTCTTTGGTCAAGATGTATTGTCTAAATTGTACATTCTTAGCACATTTCATTGCCTGACTAATAATAGAGGAGCTTGGGGAAAAGTGAAAATGGTAAAACTTTATTGTACATTTTATAAACTTTACTATTTTACTATGTCTTAGGTATTTGGCTGAAATTCATGAATGTGAACGTTGGAACAAATGTCAGAGGTCATCAAGTCTGATCTCATATTTTATCAGTAGGACTGTTAGGCCTCAGGTGGGGCTAATGGTAAAGACTCTGCCTGCCAAAGCAGGAGTCCCTGGGTCTGAAGATCTCCTGGAGGAGGAAACGGCACCCCACTCCAGTATTCTTGCTGGGAGAATCTCATGGACTGAGGAGCCTGGTGGGTTATAGTCCATGGGCTCTCAAAGAGTCAGACATGACGGAGTGCCTGCACAAGGCTAGAGAAGTTAAGGCGCACGTGCGTGCATGCATGCTAAATTATTTCCGTTCTGTCCAACTCTGTGTTACCCTACAGACTTTAGCCTGCCAGGCTCCTCTGTCCATGGGATTCTCCAGGCAAGAATACTGAAGTAAATTGCCATGTCCTCCTCCAAGGGATTTTCCAGACTCAGGAACTGAACCTGTGTCTCTTACATCTCCTGTGTTGGCAGGTGGGTTCTTTACCACTGAGCCACCAGGAAAGCCAAGCACTGTTTTAGGCTTCCATATACCATGCCCGAGCTCTGGGATACTACGGGGCCATGGCTCTGTGCTGGAACAGAGGTGCTGGAACAAAGAGATGTTACGTGCTGACCACGGCAGAACAAATCTGCGAAGGAGTGAAAACAGAATACTCTTCTGTGTTCTATTTCTTAGTGTTGTCAGTGGAACTACTGTGCCTTTGTGAGAACAAATTCTGTCTTCCTCAGAGGCTACATAACTCCCTAATGGTAAATTAGTCACTTTGGAGGCACATTAACTCGTCCTGGCCACTGGGGTGTCATTATGAGGAAATCTTCTGTTTCTAGGCCATTGGTTGGAATGATAGTAAACTATGCTAAGTGGGACCCCATCGGCCTGAAAGACCTAAGGTACCTTCCTTAGTGCTAAATTTGCTGCAAAACTTAGGGATATTCCCCCAAGCCCTACAGCTCCCAGACACTTAAACATGTTTTAAGGGGTTTTTTTGGCCAAAGCTGGCACCATATCAAGTTGTCTTTATTTTAACTTCAGAGGTCTCATGTCTGCTCTCCATTCATCCAGTATCTAATCCATCCAGGGGCCCAGAGTCCTCACACTGCCTCCAGATGTTCATTTTTTTGTGCCATCAAGACTTGTGATCGAAAAAAAAAAAAAGTACTTGTGATCCATCTTTATATTTTGCTCTCCTGGCTCCATATTCCTCCCTCTTCTACAATGAAATACATCAACATTCAATTCCATTTCCACAAGAGTCTACACCAGCCAGGGTTTTTTTTTTTTTTTTTCTTTTTTCTTAATTGAAATATAGTTGACACATAAAATTATATTAGTTTCATATATACAACATAATGTTCAAATATTTGTATATACTGTAAAAACAGAGGTAGTTTTTATTAAGGGGCAAAATAACACATATTATGCTTTTAGTAGTGTGAGTTGTTAAATAATGGCTTAATAGTTAATCATTAAATGATTCAATAAAGTTAAACTAATACTGACTTTCATAGATAATAGTGAATTTACATCTTCCCTCTAAGATATGCTTTAAAACTACTTAATTTATCTCATTAGATCAAGAAGCACATTGATATTATAAGAAATTTAAAAGGCACAAAAAGTTATAAAGTAAGACTTATCTCCTTCAGTCCTTGATCTGATCCTAAAAGTCTAGTCTCCCCCTTCTGTACGGCCACTTATCTTACAAGTTAACTGTGCATTTTCCTATGGGAAATCTATAAATATGTTCACAAATACACAAATATACAGACAATTCTTTTACACAAATTTTAGCATTTAGACACATTGTTATAAAACTTGCTTTATTCACTTAATTATATGGGCTTCCCTGGTGGCTCAGACCATAAAGAATCTGCCTACAATGCAGAGACCCAGGTTTGTATATGCAAATATATAGACAATTCTTTTATTCAAATGCTAGCATTTAGACATATTGTTATACAAATTACTTTATTTGCTTAAATATATAAAGTGGGATGATTCTATTTTTATGTATACTGAGTAGCAGCATTATTAACAGCTATATAGTTTTCCTTCAGTTCAGTTCAGTTCAGTCGCTCAGTTGTATCTGACTCTTTACAACCCCATGGACTGTAGCACCTCAGGCTTCCCTATCCATCACCAACTCCTAGAGCCTACTCAAACTCATACCATCCAGCCATCTCATCCTCTGTCATCCCCTTCTCAGGCCTTCAGTCTTTCCCAGCATCAGGATATTTTCCAATGAGTCAGTTCTTCACATGAGGTGGCCATAGTACTGGAGTTTCAACTTAATAAGCATCAGTCCTTCCAAAGAATATTCATGACTGATTTCCTTTAAGATTGACTCATTTGGTCTCCTTGCAGTCCAAGGGACTCTCAAGAGTCTTCTCCCAACACCACAGTTCAAAAGCATCACTTTGGCACTCAGCTTTCTTTATAGTCCAATTCTCACATCATGTATGGATATACATGACTACTGGAAAAACCATAGCTTTGATTAGATGGACTTTTGTTGGCAAAGTAATGTCTCTGCTTTTTAACATGCTAGGTTGGTCATAGCTTTTCTTCCAAGGAGCAAGTATCTTTTAATTTCATGGCTGCAGTCACCATCTGCAATGATTTTGGAGCCCAAGAAAATAAAGTCTCTCACTGTTTCCATTGTTTCCCCATGTATTTGCCATGAAGAGATGGGACTAGATGCCATGATCTTAGTTTTCTGAATATTGAGTTTTAAGTCAACTTTTTCACTCTCCTCTTTCACTTTCATCAAGAGGCTCTTTAGTTCTCCACTTTCTGCATATCTGAGGTTACTGATACTTCTCCCAGCAATCTTGATTCCAGCTTGTGCTTCATCCAGACTGGTATTTTGCCTGATGTACTCTGCATAGAAGCTAAATAACCAGGGTGACAATATACAGCTTTGACATACTCCTTTCCCGATTTGGAACCAGTCTGTTGTTCCGTGTCCAGTTCTAACTGTTGCTTCCTGACCTGCATACAGATTTCCCAGGAGGCAGGTCAAGGTGGTCTGGTATTCCCATCTCTTGAAGAATTTGCCACAGTTTGTCGTGATCCTCACAGTCAAAGGACATGACATTATCAATAAAGCAAAAGTAGATGTTTTTCTGGAACCTCTTGCTTCTCCAATGATCCAGCAGATGTTGGCAATTTGATCTCTGGTGCCTCTGCCTTTTCTAAATCCAGCTTGAACATCTGGAAGTTCACAGTTCACATACTGTTGAAGCCTGGCTTGTCGAATTTTGAGCATTACTTTGCCACCATGTGAGATGAGTTCGATTGTGCAGTAGTTTGAACATTATTTGGCACTGCCTTTCTTTGGGACTGGAATGAAAATAGTTTTCCTTAGAATGGAAATATCATGATTTACCTAACTAATCCCCAGTGCTGGATATTTAAGGGTTTTTCTTCCAACCTTCTGTTATTACAAACAATGCCACATATGGTGTTTATTCATTTTTTTATTTTTGTCACACCATGTGGCTTGCAGTATCTTAGTTCCCTAACCAGGGATTGAACCCAGGTCCTTGGCAGTGAAAGCAGAATCCTAACTACTGGTCCGCCAGGGAACTCCCTACATATGGTATTTTTAAAAACAGCCTTTAAGCATAAGTGTGAATATATCTGTAAAATAAATCCCTAGAAATTAAATTGTTGAAACAAAAGTCCTATATATTTTTAATATTGATAGATAATATTAAAAGGCCATCTGCAGAATCTGGAATGATTCACATGACCTCGACGTTATATTGTGTTATCATGTTTCAATGTTGGCCAACTTAATAAGCCAAAAAAATGATTTCACATGGAAGAAGCTGACACAGTTGGCTCATGGAGCCAAGATTCACACTTAGGACTATCAGACACCTAAGCCAATGCTCTTTTTCTCATCTTAACCTAGTTACAGAGACACAGTTAGGAAAAAGGCTCCCTGTATAACCACAGAGATGACAGCACATTTGTAGACTCCAGCATCCTCTGATCTGAGAAGTCAGGCAGGAAGGATGTGAAGTCTGGGTAAGCACAGATATAAGTGAACAGCCAAAATACAAAGAGAATAGGAAGAGGGGGATAGTAAGAGTCACCACTGACATAATCCAATGAGACCTTGGAGATACCAATAGGACACACTGAAAGAGGGCATGGTGAGGAGATATCAGTCACCCCAAAATGGAGGTCTGACTTGACTTAAACAACCAGTGTTACTTCTCCTCCATCAGCCCTCTAGAATCCTTATTCTTATTCTCACGATGGTATATTTACAGGTTCTGTTTCTGAAACATTAATAACAGACTTCTCATCCTATGCAGTGGGATTTAGCAAGAACCATGTTTCTCTAGGACTTGTCTTTCTTTCTTTTTTCTCTCTTTCTCTCATCTTTCTTTCAAAATTTTTGAAATACTGTGTTTGAATCAATGGAACAAATGGTAAGTAAAAGCATCCCAAAGACTCTCCTTTCATTAAAAAAAAAAAAAAAAAACTTAGATAAACCAATCTTTTCCAATAAGAAGAGAAAAAAGAAATAGCAGACCCAACATAATAGTCTTTATAGCCTCATAAACCACAGTACCACCCAAGATGTTAACAAGCTGGCATGTTTTGAGCATCAAAGATAGTGAGGAAACTGTGTTTACATGTTTGGCACAAAAACTAATGAGGAAAGTCAATTGGCCCTTTGTCTTGAGGGTCTGAAGCGCTGAGCTCTAATGTTTGGTTTCTTCGTTGGCACTTGTTCAAGTAATCGCTCGTGGCCTGACAAAGCCGCACTTGTGTTTTATTACTGGCCATGCTGAACTCTCCCGCGTGAGCTGTGTTGTCTCTCAATAGAGTGCTGCAGCCGAGGGCACACTTATTTGAAAACACTAAATCAGAGCATGATGATCTTTGCCCAAGCAGAGCAACTCAGAGAACAACAACAAAAAAAAAACGTGCAGAGTACGCTGCCTTTTGTTTGCAGAGAGAGGGCAGTGAGGACAGGAGGAAGATAGCCCCAGAGCCTGCGACACAATGATTTGGAAATAGGAGCTATTAAACCTACTTTGTAAGAGAAATCTTTCCCCCTCCTAATCATGGAAGCTGTGTTAACATCAGAACCTGACTTAATGCATCACAGGGCAGGATCTGATCCGTGAGCCCTCGACTCAAGCCTGCAGGGGCAAGAGACGTCAAGGTGACTCCACAGGCCTTTTCTCCCTGGAATTCTAAGGTGCTGTGCAAGAGCGTCATGTTACTCTGTGAGGAAGCTGACTTTGGCTTTGAAAATACAGTCTGGTAGGAAAGGAAGGCTTCAAAGTAGGTCAAGCACAGTGTTTGTAAGTTTTCTCATTAGCTCACTTTTTTTTTAACCTTCTTTCCTGCTTTTTCTTCTCCCTTTTATCACTATTTGTATTATTATTATTTTCCATTTAGAGTTAGAGATGCCTTGGACCATCCTGGAATTTTTATCTGCACCACTGAACAAGTATCCAAACATTTGGCTGCTATTTTCAAAGTTCTGAACCAGAAACGAGGACTCCAAAATCTGGTTGCAAACAACATTTTTTAAGTGACAGTTTTGGCAGTCTTACCTACAAATCCAGTAAAAATAAAACCTAGAACAGTTTGTTCTTATACTATTTCTAGTACCAGTACTGTGAAGAAAGTACTGAGCTACACATAATTAAATTTATTTTTCCTTTAAGTGACTGAAATTTTACATGTTCAAAACAGGAAAATTTGGGCTAGGTTAAGAGACGGCCTTGCCTTTGCCAAGTCCTTGAAGTTCTCTCTGGCTGTCTGCCTCCCCTCAGATTTTTTTTCCTGAAGGGTGTAAGTGTACACTCAGCCCCGCCCCTGCCACTGAATGAACCTGAGCGATGCCTGTGCTGAGAACATGCTGAGAATTATCCCTGGGGAAGTCACATGATGTAAATTTAAACCTTTAGAATGTTCAGATTTTATTTAACTAAAATGTCATCTCTCTACCTTTAAATAAGCAATATTTTCTGCTAATTACTTCTTCAATATTTACTTTGTAAAATGAAGAGGATGCTCATCCCAGGAATGCTTCTTCTGACAATTGGGTTCCACTTTAAAAAAAAGAAAAAAAACTTTTAATTTTATATTTGAGTAGAGGCAATTAACAATGTTGTGATAGTTTCAGGTGAAGGGCGAAGGGACTCAGCCATACATATACATGTATCCATTCTCCCCCAAACTCCCCTCCCATCCAGGCCATGACATGACATTGAGCAGAGTTCCCTGTACTATACAGTAGGATGTTGCTGGTCATCTGTTTTAAACATAGCAGTGTGTACATGCCAATCCCAGACTCTAACTATCCCATCCCCCCATTCTTTCCCTCTGGCAACCATAAATTCGTCCTCTAATTCTGTGAGTCTGTTTCTGTTTTGTAAACAAATTCATTTGTATCATTTCTGTTTTAGATCCCTCATATAAGGGATGCCATACAATATTTTTCTTTTTTATATATCTCAAGCTTTCACAGTTCCTGAAGAAAGGGAAGCATTAATTTTACATGCAGGAGAAGTCATTCCAAATTCCTATTCCTGTTGTTAGCAATATTTACTCTTGGGTAATGACCTGAGTGTGCCAGAAACACAAATGACCTGTTGGCGGTTGTAGAATAAGTAAACACGTAGAAGCTTCCTAGAATAAAACAATCCGTAAGGCGGGGGGAAGAAAAATGGTGGGCTCCTGGCCTTTGAAATCCACCTAAGGCGATACTAAGTGAAGCCTCCTACCTGAAGTCCACCGCCTTCGCCAGTGGAGGAAGGCAACGTGTTTAAACAGGATTTGCTTGTATTAATCGGCAGTTCTATTCTGGGCCTTGAGATCAAGGGAGATCTCCTGGGAAGGGATGAGCCCCCCTCCACGCCCCAGTTCCCTGTCTGCCTCTACTCCCTGCCACCCATCTCTCCTCCGCTCATCCTGTGTCTTCCCACCCCGCGCAGGCACCCAATATTGCTTCTTCCCGCAGGCTTTGCTGCAAAAATGTCAGCCATCACATCGCAGCAGCTCACAGTCAGAGCTCAGATTGCGAAACAGAGCCAGGAGGTGGAGGGAGGGGATGGAAAACAGGAACTGCGCTCCTAAGCTACTTCTCCACGGAGGAGCTGTCCACAGCCTGCGCTCTGGATGGATGCACTCAGGCTGCGGAGATGCAGGTTCTGCGAACCGCCCTGAATCCTTACCCAGGGAAACGGGCTGCTCTGCACAGAGGGACCTGAGGGCCTCCTGACCTGCCCCCTCCAACTCCCACCTTCTGTGGATGATTCACTCAGTATCTATCGACGTGAACGTTAAAAGCTAACCACTATCATGGTCTTTTATGGCAAAAATTCCGCCCCCCTCCCCCCGCCCCCGCATTGTGACAGGTATGCCCTGCCTATAAACCATTTGCAGTTTTAATGTACACAGGGCCTTTTTGTGAAACATAAGCTAAATAAATTTGTTTGCAACCTAGAGTGGTATATATACATATCTATGAATACAGTCTATATATGTCATAATGTGTACTATATTTGCTATTTTTTACAGCACATATTCATATGTATCATAATGTTTAGCAGTGGTGGCTCAAGTGGTAAAGAATCTGCCTGCCAGTGCAGGAGACACAGGTTCCATCCCTGGACTGGGAAGATTCCCTAAAGAAGGAAATGGCAACCCACTCCAGTATCCTTGCCTAGAGAATTGCAAGGACAGAGGAGCCCGGCAGCCTACAGTGCATGGGGTCACAAAGAGTCAGACATGACTGAGCAACTGCATATATATACATATATCATAATGTCTACTTAAATGTATACTATCCATTCTTTGTGTAAATACATTAGGCTACAGAGTTAGCTTAGTCATGAAAGGACTTTTCTACCTTCAATACCTATAAGTCATGGGGGTATGGGATTCACTCACCAAATGTGGAAGAACCAAGGCCAACCGAGTATAATAATAACAACAATCTATGAACAAGTGTGAATTTCACAGTGGGAACCATACCTCATAGAATAAAGATGATAGCTTTGTGCTTTCGGGTCCCTCTGTGTGTGACCACCATGTGATCAGTCTTAGCATTCCCCAGGGATCGTCATACCTAAGGCTGATGAATTAGACCACCTGGATGAAAGCTAGGCATTTAGACAGTGAGTCAGGTGACAGCGCAGTACCACCTGTTCAGGGAGATAGATCGAAAGGTAGGCAGTGGGGAAAGGGAAGAGAGGGAACCTTGAGTAATTTCCCTCTAGAAGTGAAATATTTTCAGACAGTTGTTCAGATTACAGAAACAAAGTTGTTCAAAACCAAGCCCCCAAACTTCTGAGTAGAACCATAAAAACTGACACTGAATAGTAATGAATTAGAAAACACCTTATCATCTCCTAAATATATTTTCACAAAATTGTGACAAAAAGAATCATCTTGTTTAAATAACTGTTTTTTATTAATTGGATGTTTATCATAGTTAAAAGAAAACCAGAAAGCACTGATGTATGCAATCACAAACAGTAGGTTCTGTATATCACAGAAATCCAGAGGCTTCATAAACCAGTTTCACAGTCTATTTCCTTGGAGGACCATTGCTCTCTGGTTTCTCCATCACTTTAAAGACACCAAGGCAAATAAATAGGCCCAAATCTTATGTGCTATTTAAGCACAGACTGAAGATGTTGATAGCATCATTTTTTTTTTTGCTAATAAGTTTGTGCATTGATTTATAAAACATAATTTTATAAGCATTTAATGATAATATTTCATTCAACATTTTTCCAAATATTAACCAATAATACCTATTGTTTCTTTTGCAAAAATTGTTAAATAATAGAATTGTCATTACTTTAGCTATGATGGACTTGAATATCACAAATAAGTTGGCTACATAGTGTTATTGATACTGGTATTTTTGTGGAAGTCTATACGCTATTTTAGCACTGAAAAACATTCAACTTAAAAAATTTGAGACAGAGTTTTCATACAACCCCAGTTGTTTTAAAATAGTTGTGAAGATAATAAGTTAGCAGCTTGTAAAAAGTCAGAAATTTCTCGTAAAAAGTTAGAAATGTTTTTCATAACTAAGTTTGACATATTTATGAACTATCAGTAGTCTCAATAGAAATTCAGAAACTATTACCAGAGATTTTCATTAAAATTTAAAGTTTATAAATAACAAATTATGACATATTTTACTTTTTAAAAAATAAAAAAAACTGATAAAGATATTTATCATCTCAGTTTGATGAATTCTGCCTAAGGCCATCAATATAATTGTATTATGATATCCAAATAGTAGCAGTAAATTTCCCTCTACTCTCCTGTGCTGTTAGACTGTTTCCAACTCTATTCTGAACTATTAATACATTTGTTAAAATCAACTTTTTAAAAATGTCAGGATATGGGGCTACTTTATAATTAGTTATATTTTTACCACTAACAGGATTCTTTTAATCTATGGATATACTGTATGGAGTGTCATTACTTATATATGTTATTTTCTCCTGTCAGAGAGAGATGTTTGATTGCTAGGCTGGATATAAAACAGAAGACCTACTCAGTAAATGGTTATGGTTTTTACTCTTTTGGTTTTATAATTAAAAAAAACAGGTATAGTCATCCACCTATCAAAAAAATGTGAAAACACAAATATTTCTGAAATGATTCCCAGAAATCACCCTACAGTCTTGTTCATAGCTCTTAGAAAATAAAAATATGGCTTTCAAGTGGTTGAGTCTTTCCCTTAATTTAAAACCTGATGTTTTAATATAGATATTGATGACCTGATGCTGTTCTCTCTACATGGTACAATTTTTTGACCTTCAGAATTATTCATAAGCCTCAAACGTGGTCCTGTGTCTTAAGCATGCCTTTGAAGTCTTTGACTAGATTCAATGTTTACAAGGTTTCTCTCTGCATGAATTGGGTCCTGTTGTTACCATACCATGTCTGAAAACCAAAGAGAAATGGAATTATGTATCAACACATATATGATTCATCCTAGTTCTTAAGAATGAAAGGATAATTTGACTCAGCATTTTAGGAACTGTTGAACTATAGTTATAATTTAATTTCATTTATCTAGATTGACTTCTGGTAAGTATCTAATATATTCTTTGGAAAACTGAAGGCCCTTCCTAAATATCCAAGAGGTCAATTTGATCATTTCAACCATGAGAATACAAGATAGCTTTTCCTGTCTCTCATTTTCAACCTTTCCAAGGGTTCCACTGAGTAGTGAGATAATGCAAATGGACCAAAGCTCCAAGCCAGGCTTCTGCAGAGAAAATCTGAGTCCTGCAAGTTCGATTAAGCTAGCTAATTTTCAGTCCAACAAGCTAATTTCCAGACAGACTCTTCTGATGTTTTCCCTCTGTTTGTAATTTGCATCATTAAATAGCTCGGTGTTTCAAAGCGAACCCAGTACTAAGGTCATAGGGCTTTGTGCTAAATAGCAACCACCTCGATTTTTTTTTTTTAAGGAAGAAACAGAAAGCAGCTGATCCTGCTGTAGCATGGTTTTCTTTCTTTTTTTCAGCAAGAAGAGGCTGGAGTGTCTTGTGGATCACAGAAATTTCGCTTTGGTTTGGAGAACAGCTTTCCTCAGTGTCTTTGTGCTCCAGAAAGCAGCCCAGGATCACAGGTGGCCTTGATTATCAAGATTTTTTTTTTTTAATGGTGTCTCCCCTCCCTTTTCTGGAGCAGCAGGACGTCTCTCTGACATGAATATCTCATTTTTCGCGGCACAAAATTTAAAAATCTTACAGAGATATGCAAAACCTAAATTTAAAACATATAACTCTACCATTGAACTTCAAAAGGTAAAACTGGTCAACATCACTGGTGCTACAAAAGGCGGATAGGTGGAGTTATGGCTTTTCATGGCCCATTTTCCCTAGAAGGTTTCCAAAGGACTGCTTCTTAACAACACGCCATATACAGAGAAAGCAGGAAAACACCTCTTCTCTCTTACCTATGCGCCTCAAGAATAAAATCATTTCTCTTTGTCTCGGTGGTCACAGGAATATGTAACTTGGGCTCACTGGCACCCTGGAGCACTGTTTCTACCCTTCACGCAGAAAGTGGGTGCTAGTATTAAACAATCTTCAATCACGTAACTCCAAGCCATTCATATTAATGTGCACGAGTGAAATGACCCTTTCTGTTCTGCAGTGGAAAAAAAGGAAGACCATAAAATGCTCTCTGCGTCCATCAGGACAACGGCACAGGCACAGATGGGAATTTTTCTCTGAAGTGGGACAGCACTGCCTTCCTGCAACATGACCTACTGATTGCAAAGAGTTTCTTTCGAAACCCCATAATTTGTCATTGACCCACCTCTGCCATATCACACATTCCTGAGCCGTCCTATAGCAATGTTCCTGGGAAGTTAAGAGATGGCTCAGAAGAAAAACTGCCATCTCTAACAAAGAAATGCAATACATATTTGTCGCGGGGAAAGAACTAATTCAATCGACGGTATCTCTGGGTTTCTATTTTGACTCGAGTTGTTTTCAGTACATTCTCCATGCGTCCCACAAAGTTAGAAAGTATATTTGAAGAAATGCCACCATGTTTGATACTGACTGAAAATGGCACGCTCAGGGATTTGTTTTCCTGAAAAGATAGCCCAGAGAATTTAAAAACACACAATGCAGAAGAATTAGACACGTCCTAGGATGCCATGAAAATGTAGCTAAGCGTTTGCCAGACAATAATGAGACGTGACTATTGTGAGGTATACATGTGAAAATGTCTATGTCCTTTCACTGACACTGGCTTTTACTGCCACAGGTAAACTTGGGGATTATAAAACATTCCACTGATAGAAGGAACACTTCCCCCGCCCTGCCCACCCCCCAACCTACAGTTCACTAATACTAATCTCTCTCAAGAGTAATACCGTTCTCTCCTGTCTGGTCCCTCGGTCATTGGCTTCAGGATTAAGTATAGCACTTACCCCTTCACATCGTACTCTTAAGAGTAGGATCATCTCGTGGGCAAGTACTGGTTTGAGCACAGTGCTGACACAACATTTGGCACACTTGCTGAACCAATCACACATGGCATTCAAACACATTTCCTTTTTCTTTTTAGAACTGTGTTGTAGTATCTCATGATAACATTTCAGCTGTTTTGAAAAGTTTTAATTTATTGGGGTGAAGGGTGAGGGGAAACTATTCAAGGCCCTTCCAACAAAGACAGAATGTTAACAAGATCCATTAGCAGATTAAGTGTGAGGAAACACTTACCTCACACAAGAAACCAAGAATTTACCCATCAGCAAGGTATACAAATGTTTTGGTGTAAACACACCTATGATTATTTTTATTTTTTATATTTATTTATTTAGTGGCTACAGTGGGTCCCTATTTTGGCACCCAGGCTTCTCCATTTGTGGCTCCAGGGCTTAGTTGCCCAGCTATACTTGAGATCTTAGTTCCCCAACCAGGATCAGACCTTCATCCCCCTGCACTAGAAGGCAGATTCTTAAACCCTGGAGCACCAGGGAAGTCCTGACCTATGGTTATGTAGATGGGTGGTTTCTCACATGAATTTACTATCCATTCTACTCTAGGGATGTTAGGAGAATGGGTATACACTTAGTTATCTATGGGCTTCCCTGTGGCTCAGCTGGTAAAGAATCTGCCTGCAATGCAGGGGACCTGGCTTCGATCCCTGGGTTGGGAAGATTCCCCTGGAGAAGGGAAAGGCTACCCACTCCAGTATTCTGGCCTGGAGAATTCCATGGACTGTATAATCCATGGGATCACAGAGTCAGAAATGACTGAGTGACTTTCACTTCACTTTTACTTTAGTTATCTATCTTTATTTACTTGCCTACTGAGATCCCATGGGCGGGGGTGGGGGGAGGAATATGAAAATACTTTAATAAGTGATACAAGAAAGTTTCTTTTGAGTACATTCCAGTGTATGCAAACATGACATACTTAATTAGTATTATATTCCATCGTTTAAAAGACACCCAAGACTTGAGATATGATAATTACCCTGTAACAACTTACAACTGCTAACTTCTTAGGTAACCAACCATAACTGCTACTGGACAAGTCCGGCGATAACACAACCAGAACTGGAAACTTACTGTTTTCATACTTCTCCACGGAAGCCAGCTAACAAGCCACGCACCTATGTTGTAAGTTCACGTGGCTTAAAGCAAAACAAGTCTGAACAGCTGCTTAAATAGATCATGAAAGGACTTGTGATAGGTGACAGATGTGTTATAAGGACGTTGTGTTTATCCATGGTACTTGGTTTGAGGAGAATCATCAGGCTCTTAATTTTGCTCTAGAAAAACTAGTTAGTCTTCAAAAAGCAACTCTGTGGCCCCCACTCTATTGGGTAGGCGCAGCATTTTCAAAGCAGCACCATGTTGTAAAAAAAAAAAAGAAAAGAAAAGAAAAATGCCCTTTTAATCAGATTACCCTTGGCGAATGTCCCAAACCCAGGCTGGAGTGCCGTGCTTGTGGTTTTCTCAACAGCTTACACTAAGCCTGTACCATGGAAATAATCTACTTTTAAAACCCAGGAAACAAATCGACTGCACTAAGGACATAAGTCGCTGTCATTAGGGAGTGATTAGGCTAAACATTTTTATACACTCTACCAGTCCACTTTGAAATTCTGTATCTCTCGCCGGTAGGAAAAAAGGTACTTCAGGTGAGTGTTCAGAATGACCATGCAGAAAAGTTAATAAATCTGAATGAATAGAACAGCAAGACGAAGAATGAAGAGATTTCTTGTTTCAACTTTAAACTGCTAATACCTAAATCAGGATTTTCTGAACCAAAAATGGAGCATTGGGTCCTGTATTACAGGAAAAATATTTTTCCTGTATTTTATTTTTCACACACAAAAAATTTTCCTTTTTTGCATAGCATGTTTTCAAGGTTTAACACATCACATGCCCCTCTTATTTATTTTAGACAAGCATGTTTCCTATTGCACACTTTATATAGGAAATTCTGTGAGGATTAGGGAAATATCATTTTTAGAATTTATTGTCAGACCATTCATTTTCTTTTCTTTTCTTTTCTTTTTTAACAGGGAGCGTTAGGTTGGGGGATTTAGTGATCAATCCTGATGTTATATTGTGGAAATTACAATAGAATCCTAAATACATCCACCCTCTCTCTTCCCATAAGCCCTCTTTCCACAGACACAGGAAAGTGCTCTGGAAATAGAAGATTTCGAATCCTACATTCTGTTAACACTTGGTGCTATTCTACCAGTTAACACGTTAATACGCACTAATGCAATCCTTAGCACTGAGTTTCTTGATTTTAAAGGCACCTTTGAGGTTGTTTTCCTTTTTATTGTGCATTTAGTTTGTCTTTGAGAAATAGAAATGAAAAATGTCAACCTGCCAAAAACATGTAGAAAATATAGATTTCTTTAAGGAAAGAAACTGAATATACATTCCCAGCCAATGGATAGGGAGGTTTATTTTTTCCCCCACAAGATTGAAAGGGATTGGATTTAAGACCGGGCTATTCTACTGGCCCAAAGCTCTGGCTCAAACAATGTTTGAGTCCTACTTTGGACATTCTGCTGATAGTTTCATCTCTAATTTATGAAACATTTCATTAATCCCCAATCTGTCAGCTCTTTCTTTGACAACAATAGAGGCTGACAGACAAAAGATTAAAATTTATTAAATACTCTACACTTAAGAAGTGTTTGAGACACTCTGTTCATTTTTGTCTGCCTTTCACCTAATTTTAAACAAACTATGCTCTTCACAATTTCCTCAGAAACCAAGTAGACACATCAGCCAAACAGCATTTAAACACCAAAACATACAACACTGAACCCCAACATACGGAAAAAAAAAATCAAAATACAGCTATTCTTGAGCAGAATTGCTGGCATTCACATTAAATGCATCTCCTATCCCAAGTATTTCAAGCCTATACATATATATTTATATGTTCTTCCTCATCCTCTCAGTACTCCCCCCCTCCACTTTTCCAATCTCATAAATAATTCATGAACTGATAAATATGCAATTTCAAAAAGTGCAGACAAGGCAGCACTGCATTAAAAAAAAAAGCAAAAAGAAAGAGAAAGAGCTTGTGCTTTTTACACACAAGTCCTGCGCTGCACTTTACGGATGACAAATTTCCTAGTATTCAAGCCCTGTATTGTATATATGATAGTAGTGTGACTGCTATTCTGGTCAGATACCTTGCTAGACATGATATGAACTATGCAAAGAAGGCTGTAATACATAACATATAAACACTGAAGGAAATGAAGTTAGCAGTGTTTTAGAGCCAGGCACTGTACAGAGGAATTTTTGAATGAATGGTTTAATTGTTGACTCTATCAAGTAAAGGAGAGCAGGGACGTACAGGTTTTACTCTGAGGATGTTTCCCTACTGATAGATAACAGCACAATCTCAGGGTCCTAAGGTCTCTCCTAAGCCACAGTCATTTCTTTGACATTATAAGAATGTTCTTCAGAGGCCAGTTTAACCAGATCAACAGTGAACTGTTCAGCTTGAGCTTGCAAACAGGTGAAGCCACCCCATCGGAGAGCCAATATATAGAGCAGAGCCGAGAACCTCCATTTTGTGGCTAATTGCTTGATTACCAGCCTGAAACAAAATGGAGGCCAGACCTTTTTAAGGCAGCTCAGGGCTGATGTATCAGAGGGGAATAAATGTGTGGTGGGGGTAAAAACGTCCCCTAACGACTATGAGTGATCCAAGCCGATAAATATTAAAGGTAATGGTGTCAATACAGACGGCATTGTACTTATATAATGCAAATAGAGATAATAGAAAGAAGGCACCCCTTGAAAGAGCTATTCTAGTATAGCAACAGTTAAGTTTTTTTAAAAAGAAACCTGATTTCTGCCTGAAATGTAACCTTTCAAATGAACACTTAAATTGGAAAACACCATGGGTAAGAAATAGACCACAGCATTTAATTTGGACTGGCTAGTTGGAAGCCTATATTTACTGTACTATAATTTCAAATTTAATTAAGTCACACTGCTGACGCCAGTAGCATCAACGCAGTAAAGATGATTAATTGCATGCGTAAATGAAATATAAACAGCCCTAAAAGTAACATTAATGCTGAAACTTGCACACAGAAATGGTATGATAAATTTAAAGATAAGCGCCTACCTGGTCTTTGAGGCACATGCCAAAATGGGGATGAGGGCCCCCGCATTTGAATGGAATCACTGTACCAAAAATATAACCTTTTACAGATCATTATTTTTCTAAGACATGTGTCCAGCCTCCCCTTTGCCTCTCCTCTTGCACCTCGACCCCCAACGTGATTTGTTATCTTCTGGAAGACTTTTCACACAATTTGCATTGTCATCTTATGGACTGGCTACCGGTGCACAAACGTGAGCTGACACACGGCAATGGTGGGACTGCGCTGTCACAAGCCAGCTGCACCGTTATATATTCCACTTTGCTCCCATTGTACTTCCATCCACAGCAGCAGTGGGACAAAGGGCCTGACGGAGCTAACCACGGATTGTCACCTTGATTTGTCCAGTCTAGGAGATATGCAGAAATGAATCACATTCTCCTGCTTTATGAACACAACCCAGAAGCAAATAAGCTTGCAAACAGAATCTTCCAAACCATATTATCTAAGAAACATCAAGCATCTCCATAGATTCTACATGCTGCCTGGCTCCGTAGGTGAAGAAATGCAGAAAGAACCATCCGATTAGTGAAGATACAGAAAAGCTCTCCTCCCATAATATATTCTTGACATTAGAGCCCCCAACTCTCTCTGATTGAGAGATATGTAATTTGTATTCTACTTAGCTTTTATTTTTGATGAACGGGATCACAACGCTTCAAAATGCAAACTTAAATCATATATTTCAAAAAAAAATGTGCTATGGGAAATCTTGTAAATAAAGCTGTTTTCCTTTTAAGGGAAAAAAAACTGAGTTAAACTGAAATATTTTTCTTAAAAATGAGAAAATAAGTGGCCCTCCATGTTTGTTATAATACACTTTTTGCTAAACCCAGAGCCCATCTTTTTAAAATTTTGCCAGTGTTAAAGCTCTAAGCCTGAAAACACCCAAAATAGTTGTCTGCTAATGAGGAAATTTACTGGAAGATTTTCTGTTTTGGGGTTTTTTTTCTTTTAATGCCAATCATTTAATTTACTACTTTATTGACAAGGTGTTTGTGTGTCTTTGAGATCCAGGCAGTTTTAATAGCCACACATGGATAAATGGCAGAGAGGGTCTAGTCATTTCTTTATGAAAAGATGCCTTCAAAATTGGAGAAAAGGGGAAAACTGTTTTTTTTTTTTTTTACCAGCTTTTTGAGGGAAGGATGATAAAGGAACATTTCTCTGTGACGCAAAGGAAGAAAAAAAACTGTTGTCCTTTAAAACAAAATGACATAAAGATTATTTCACACACTCTTCTACATTCCCTTAGAAATTCTTTCCATTTTTTTTTAGACAAAGCAGTATGCTTATCCCCTCAAAGGCACAAAACCAGAGTCTCATGTTTAAGAACTCTGCGCTACATAATGTGACATAGAGTTCATTTTATTATTATTTTTTAAAGCTACTCACCTTGACAGTATACATAGAGTGCCTGGCTCTGAAGAAAAGCCTCAAGAAGCATTTTATTTGTTTTTTTTTTTTCCTTTTAATTTATGAGACAGAGCTAATCGGGAGATGAAGTATTTAAACACCAAAATACTGCATTTTGTATCTGAGTATCTATTTAAAATACCCACAGCAAAAATATGTTCCATTCCAAAGACCTATTAATTTTGAATTTTAAATTGCACTATTCTATTGTCTTCCGCTTATACATATGGATTCTGCTCACAAGGCAACACTGGGTACCTAGTGTTTTAACTGGTGACTAGCACGAACCAACATGATACATGTAGTAGACAGTATGTATGAAAAGAACATAAAACCCGGCCCCATACAGAAATGCAAATGATACTTGATCAAAGGGCTGCACGTTCCTAGGGAAGGATTCAGGCAAAAATAAAACCTCCACGTTAAGGAGAAAGCAGAAGTAAATCCTACACACTGTTTCCAACTGACTTAGGGGAAAAAATCTAAATGTATCAAAAAGTACTGTTGATTATTGTCCAGGGGAAAATGGCACAAATGTGCCTTTCCTCGGAATTCTCTGCAGACAATCATCAGCGCTCTGCCGCCGTGCACCTGACTGCAGCAGGATCAGGCTTGATGGTTACGGTGGGTGACAGAAAGGGGCCACTGCAAGTGCTATTATGCAGTTTGCACGGGGAGCTTTCAGCACACTTCAGCTTTATCTAGTTATGCTAGGTAGTTGTGTATTTCTTTTCTTTCTTTCTTTTTTTTTTTTTTCCTTTTCTTTTACTAATAGTTGTGCCTAGCTTCCAATTCTGAAATCCAGTTTGGACTCTGTGACCACCATTTACAGAACCCTGTGTTTTCAGATTTAGCATTATTTGACAGGTTTTCAAGTTGCTTTGGCATTTCAATCTGCTCTATAGTTGTAAATAAAATTCACATGTTCATGCCTTCGTGCCCGTGGTCCTCTTTGAAAGAGAGGTAATGCCACTTTATCTCTTTATTTCAATGGTAAGTTCTGAAAATGAGATACAAAATACCAAGGTTTTCTCCTAACTTATAATAGAATACATACTCAGTTTAAGGCTTTCATGAAATTTTTCGATCTTTAGGACTAAATGGATTCCTTAAAGCATGTCTTTTGTGTTTTTAAAATGTAACATGTATATTTTTCTTTAAAGTTAAAGATGTCTTATTACACACAATTCTGAAATTTGGAGTTATTTACAATTATTTTATAATAAGTACAATTAGATCTCGACATGAAAGGTGGAGGAGCATTCTATAGTCATTAAAGAGGAAAAAGAATTGCCAAGGTTGAAATTTTAAAGGTTTAAGATAAACACATACAACCAGTTACTATCCTTTTAAATCAGTAATTAAACTTAAGGGAAAAAAAATAAAGCATTTCTTATAGAACATAAATAAAATATTTGAAAACTGAAGATTTTGTCCCAGAAAATCTTAATTGGTCACCCTCTCTCCCCATTGCATTCTCACTCCACACCAGAATGTTCTTTAGGTTAAAAGAGGGGAGGAGGCGCACATTCAGCGTTGCCCTAAACTTTCATTACATTTAAGAGCAAGGCAAGCCACACAAGTCTGCTACCTGATATATTATGGAGTGGGCCGTCTAAGGTTCTATTTTCCACATAGGGTCAAGACTGCTGACATGGGATTAATCAGCTACTCCTCCTAAACCATGAATCAGAACAATTGCTGTCAGTTTCATGTGGTACAACTGCCTGGAAATAGGAGAGTTGGAAAGTGAAAGAACATATCAGGAATGCAGAAAAGAAAATGTTAGTGCACAGCTGTAACTCCAGTTGGGCTCCTTATGATTTGGGATAGTAATCAAATTAAAAGATGAAATTCATGTCCAAATGACTTGGGAACATCTTTCTCACCTTTGTCTTTTCCCATCTAGATCTCGTTCCTTACATCAGGGGTGACATTTGATGAAAACTTCCCACTCGTTGACTCTCTTTCTGTAGGCACCACTTATGTTCAAGTCCACGTTTAAACATGTCTGTTGACCCAGGGTTAAATTCAAGGAAGCCTGTGCAAAATGTGTGTGGCTCTTCTGCATACATATTGCAAAGCCAACACTGTATTTAACCTCTCTGTGAATGTTTACATTACAGAATTGGAAAATATTAGGTGCAAATGTCTGGGTAAAGGGAAACTGAAATCCTTAACTATTAGAGAGGAGTGTGACAAGCTTCTTTTCATACCAGGATCCACTTAGATTTAAATGGCCTTCTTCCTAAATAAGATTGCTTCTTTTACTAAAAATGATATGAAAATGGACACTTACTGATCACATTTGGAAAAAATAACTATCTCTTGCATCCTAAATGATATTCAGAGAAAATCAAGAATTATTTTTCTTGAGGATAAAGTATCACATGCAAAAGCGTTTTCTATTTGTTAGCATTCGAATTGGATTTTCTCAGGACAGCAAGTGTTAAGACTGTGTAATATAATATACAACCAGGCTACATGGGCAAAGGTGATGAATAATTGTGACACAAAAATGGACTAATATTTTATTAGGGGATAGAAAAATGTAGGGAATTTTTAAAAATGAAAATGTATTGTCAGTGATTACATTTAATATTATTCAATAGCAATCCTTTGTTAAATTTTGAGATAGAGTTCTCTAGAAAATAGTCCTGCCATGATTAAAAAGCGAAAAGATGTCTTTATGTTGATAGGTTTTTTTAAAGTTAAGAGAATATGTTATTCAAAATATTAGGAACAAAAATTATCTATAAATATAATAATGTGTCATTTATAAATGTAATTAGATCCTGTGTACACTGAGATCTGCTTTTACATAACTGAAGATAAAAATGTATTTTTGTGTTTTGTGATGTTACCAAAAAAGTGTTCATAGCATCCCATATTACATAAAAAAATTCAAATTGAAAGTATATCATGCAAAAATTACATTCTATGAACCAAATTCACTCACCATCTACTAAAATTGTATTTTATCTTAGCCATATACATGGTACATATGGGCAACTAGAGGTTTGCTATTATTAAAACATACTGCAGAATTATTACGTTAAAAGAAATGAAATTATTCCAAAGAAAGATACATAATATTAAAATTATATAATTTTACTTTAGCAAGCAATAGTAAGTACTCATTTTATACCACAAAATTTCTATAGTTATCTTAAATGTAATATTTAATCTATCTATATTAAAGTTCTCAAGAAGGCAGAATGACATAAGAAAGAAATGATAGTATAGGTAACCTTGTCAGAATTTATTCTTCTTCAAAAGAACTTGCCCTATTACTTTAAGACATTGCTTGGGAACAAATGTATAGCTGTCATCACCGCCTCTTTAAGATTAGAACAGTATTTAAAGTGTTTTTGTCAATATAAATGTTTATTTGAGTAAATAGTATGGGGATTGAAATTAAAGCTATATTATTTTTTCAGTGAAAAATATTTTTGTTTGATAGAAAAAAGTGTAAAATGATGTGAACATAGATTAGCCCTGTAGAAGTGATTACAAGAAACACTGTGTTTGGAAATAGCTGGCTTATTTTTACCTAAATAAGATAAAAGATGAATGCATTTAATAATTGATGAAATATTTGATTATAAAAATAATTGGTTACAGTGTAATTCAAAATGACTGTTTAACAGAACCCTGACAGTGATTTATAAGATGTTTGATAAAATTACTGCCATGTTTTCAAATTGTACAAGGTGGTCTAAATAATTACTTAAAGGTTATTTAGAATGATTTTAATTTTTATTCTGGTTTTTATTATTGCTTGCAACATAAGTAAAAACATGATAAAAATATTTCCAAAGACTTCCATAAATATACCTAGGTTATATATATGTATATATATATGTATATAATTTTTTTACCATTTCTGGGATTTATTCTAAGTTGGAGCATTTAGTGCTATTCTTTTTATTTCAAAAGAAAATTCATAGTATCAATATAATTATCCTAATTCTTAAATGAAAGCATCATATGAAATTATTTATATAGCAAGTGATATTCTGCTTCTTTTTTGAGAATGAGAATATTCTGCTTATCCAAAAAAATTTTTTTAATGTGCTATATATATATATATATATATTTTAAAAGGTTTGATAAAGGTGGTCAGAGATGAAAACACATGCATGAATCTCAGAGTAAAATCAGGGTAATCGAGTACAAATAAAGATGAACAGGTTTAAGGCTTAGCATTATACCTGAATACAATTCCTGCCAAAGTCAAACTGCCGCAGAAATATAGAAGTGCTCCCAAAGAGAGTAAGGTGGGGGAGGCAGCAGAGGAAGAGAAAAGGGGGTCTTGATAACCTTTAGGACTCCTACCTTTCTCCACAGAATGGTTTGCACTGAGAAAGGCTGGACACCCTGATCAAAGCCATGCTCAGCCTCTGGACTCTTGCTAATTTGTCCTCAATTATAGATGACCTTTAGGCAAAGAAGGAAAGAGAAATAATTCTGTATCATTTTAAGTGGAATAAAATTAGTACTTTAAAATTGCTGTGTATACCTGTACAACTGGACCTCAGACCGTTTTTACTTGCCTTTTCTTTACCTACGTTTTGTCTGCTTTCTGTGTACCGCTTGGGAGAAGAGTTTTAAATACTTATGTATACCTTTAGACAATATAATCAATACTTTATTATGCTCTACAAATTCCATTTTAAATCTACTTACAAGGATCAAGAAGCATTTGTGAAAATGATTTATAAAGCAGGTTTTTTTCTGTAAATAATTGGTGTAAAACCTTGATTTTTTTCTAATGAAAATAATATCAGAAAGATTGCTAATTGTAGTAAAACCAAGCTATTCTTATCTCTACTTGGAAAAAAAAATCCCTTAAATGATTTGTTTACCAAATATATGGATACCTTGAAATTAGAAAACTGTCAAATATAATTTGAGGAAGAGAGAATTCTTCTGGCCAACTAGGAATGCTTTAAATATATATCTGAGAAAGACTTTAATATTATTAAAATTACCTTTAAGCTTTATGTAAGTTTTTTTATTCAAAAAACAAAAATATTTTTAGCTAAATGCTGCTCTAAAAATCCACAGGAAAGAAATAGAACTATCACTTGACGAATATATTGTCAAACAGGAAGAATTTTAAAATATCAACACATTCCATATAGGTAGTATTTGGTTAATAAAATTCCTCTTATAACTGGGAACTTACTCTCAGAGATGCTAAATCACATAAATTATCTAGTCTCTATTCAAATCATTTTATATCTTCAAAAATTATTTATGTCTTTCTTGCCTTATACCAGAGAAGTGACACTTTAAAAGCTTTCATAGAATTCTTTTGTTAAGAAAAAAAAATCTTTATAGTTTTTTTTTCATTTTTTTAACTCCACTGTGTTAAATCTGAAAAAAATGCATAATAAGAAAATAAATAATCTACAATCCTAAGAGCCATAGGCAACTACCGAAAATATTTTGGAATATTTCCTTCCAGTCTGTTTTTTCCCTAGAATTTTGCTTTTCATATAAATTTAAAATTATAAATTTTACATAACTTAGTATTCTGTACTTTTGTTCCAAAGTATATTAGAATTTTCCCACATCATTGAAAGCACTTTGTAAACAATTGTAAAGATTATGTGATAATCAATCATATAATAATGTTAGCTAAATCACTTTTAAGAAAATAGGGAAAGATAGTTGTTTGAATAATATTATGGTGGACACTTTTGTGAAGATTAAAAATCACCCTGAGTTCTTTTTTTTCTTCCTTATACAGTTTAGAATTTCTTCAGTTCTTTAAGACAAAAGAGAAAAATAAAAAACACTGAGTTATAGTGAAAATTGTTTATCAGATAAATAGCTCATCTTAAACAACACAATTTGCCTAAAAGCTTGCAAAGCGTCCCTCACTTGGGGGCATGTGAAAAGGGCTGTAATAAGAATAGCTGAGATTTGCTGGAGTCAAAGCTTATGGAAAGAAGAATCTGCAGGTTTAAAAGGTAATGCTATAATCTTGCATTTATTCGGAGCAAACCACAGATGTGCAGTGTGACCATTTGCAAATGTCATTTAAAAAGGACACACAGCTATGAATTCCATATTTGTTTCAGATAACCTTGTTGTTTTGTATGCTGAGATAATATTTGTGTGTGTGATATATGTACATTCACCTTAAAATGTTGTAAAGAATGAAAGTCACAGGAACTGCTAAGTGAAATGATGAGGAAAGTGTGCAATCAGGTGTGTAAACAAGGTGTCCATCTGAGAATATTTAAGAATGTTTTCGGTGCATAAAGATCTTTCTTTGCCACTTTCTCACTATAAAAAATTCCCCAGGAGAAAGAAATGGCCTGTTTATATCAATAGGGTTTTTGGAGATATTAAGAAATATCTCGCCCCCCAAAAAAGAAAAAAAAAACAGCAACAACAAAATCTCATCTTTATTAGATGGTATTTGTGATATACAGGCAAGATTTTTTATTTGCTCTTTCACTGATCATTCTAACTGACTGAACTGACTTGATCTGACTTGATGCTAAAGATACAATGGAATATCTTAAAATAAATGTAATGATCAATTGAACAATTTGATAGAATTTTTGTTTAGTTGAACAGTTATTTTGCTTAATTGATCATCTTATTTTGTTTGGGGAATATATCGTCTTCGTGTGTGTGTGTGTGTGTGTGTGTGTGTGTGTGTGTGTGTGTGTGTGTGTATGTTGAGAGAGGGATGATGGCTAGGAAATTTCATGCCTAAGGAGAAGTAGAAATGATCACAGATGCAGGAAGTATTTAAAATAACACACACAGGAATCTCTGAAGCCTTGATTACAAGTGTCAAATATTTCTCACATGTTGCAACTATAAAATGATCCTGGCTCTATTACTTCAGAGAGCCAAAATATATGGTATTTGCATGTTAAAGATCTAAGTAGGGTATTAATTGTACTCTTTCTCATTGGAGTTTATTTTCAAAGCAAAGTGCACAGGATATATTTAGAAATATGATTTGATATATCCATGCTTGCAAAGGGGAACCTGGTTGACTGAAATGATTTTACAAAAATGAATATGTCCTTAGATGTGCCCTCTCAGTTGTTTTGCTGGTTTATTATAATTTGGAAAAAGTAATCTGATCTCCACTTGTTAAGAAGATTATTTAATGTATTAATTTGTTTAAAATTTGGATACTCTTGATATCATGTGAGTTCCAGACATGCAAAGCAGAGAGAGAATTATGAGCCCAAACACAAAGGAAGGGTTTAAGCTTCAGTATCTGTTTTATTGCAACCCTCATTTTGTAAAGTAACATAAGTGTTCATTCTTGAGTTAATGAAAAAAGTAATAGTTTCCTTTTTTTTCCCAGCAAATCATCAAATTGAAGGATGAGCCATACTAAATTTGAAGGAAAGTGAAAACTTAAGATGTTCTTTCTTGTTTTCCTTGGGGGTGTAAAGAGAGATTGTTTGTTTTTTTTTTTTTTTCAATTTATTTTGTATCAGGAAGTTACATATTTTTGTGGATAATTTAATTACCTTCTATACCTTGTGGATTTAGAACATTTCAAGGAATGTTTCCACTTCCCTCCCCTCCACCCCATATCTCACATATGATATGCAATAGAAATCTTTGAAATGCTAGTGTTTTCACATGAGGCTAATTCCTTGAAATTATAATCTTTGTCTTTCTAAGGGAATGTATGTGTGAATTAAAAATTCTTATCTTAGCTTGGTAAAATATATTCAACCCTCTCAAAACACTCAATATATACTTATTTTCACTTAGTTACTTCCGTCTAATATACTATAATCAATTCCACTGACAGATCCCATTCAAGCACCATATAATTGTTTCCTGATTTGGGGTACCAGAATTCCACTAAATGTAGAGAACTGAATATAAATTAATAGACGTGATCTCACAGAAAAACCCCAAACTGACATATTCAAAGAAATCTTTTCATTTGGAGGCATCATCTCCAGAGCCTGTACTTATTCCATTTGCGTGGCCATTCTTGTCTTTAAAATGAACTTGTATGCACATCCACCTACAAATTTGCAGTGAGGGTAAATTATTGTGTATTGAGAGGATCTGTAACATCATTCAGTGTCAATACTGGTGGACATGTAGGAAATCTAGCTTGTTTTAGGTGAAAAAGAAAAGAAACATTGTAAGAGGCTGGGTGATATAATCATGAGATCAGTCTTAGTTTTTTTTTAATTTTATGTTTTAATGTAGACCATTTTAAAAGCCTTTATGGGGGATTTGTTACAATATTGCTTCTGTTTTGTGTTTTGCTGTTCTGGCTGCCAGACATGTGGGATCTAAGCTCCCTGACCTGGGATCAAACCTGAGCCCTTTGCATTGGAAGATAAAGTCTTAATCACTGGAAGTCCAAGGAAGTCTCACAACAAATCTTGTATGATTCGTGATCATATTCAGAAGATAGTTCTCAAAGATGAGTTTCAAAACTAGTTACGAACAAAGACAGTAGAATTGGTGAACTGGATGTATGGGCCCCAAGATGGCTCATATAAAGGACAATACTCATTTGAATATATGCATACTAATTTGCTACTTTTAAATATATCTACTCATTACTCTATGGCAACACATTTTATAACTTTCACTGCATTTATATCTTGAAAGAGAAAAAATCATGTGCAGTTGGAAACTGGAGCGACAGTATATTCTGTAGCTTGGGTTCCAGCCAGTTAACCATTTTCTCCCAGGACTGCTACTTACAAACAGTAATCTATTTGTAATGTATTTATAAACAGGAACAGCATTTTATTCCACCACACTGGGTTTTGCTTACAGAGTCCTTTATTTGGTCATTTCATCCATTAGTCACACAAGAAAGTCAGTCTTATTACCTTTGCATCACAATTTCAGACCCCTAAAATGGCATTATCCAGTTTGGAATGCTCAGTTTATGTGGACGTGTCTTTGAATGAATTATCATTATTTCTCAAACCAAAATAATCCTCAAAGAGAAAAGGTTCTCAATCATTGATGGGAGTGTGTAATTTGAAGAACATGTCACAGGTTGTGAAAACATTTCCAAAATTCCCTTTTAATAATATTTTTATCAGTGCCCATTCATCAATTTAAGGTGACTTTTTGAAGGGGATAGAAACTTGAGTGTCCGATTCCTGATGTGTGTGTCTAAAACATTTCCAGAAAATTTTATTTTCACACATATATTTATTGCAGAACATAGTTATGAAAATGGTATTAAGTCACATGATTACTTTGTCTCTATGAGTAATTCCTAACTCAGGATTTAAATTCAACTCAGAACAAACACTAGATTAAAGAGCATATCAAAACTAACTTCAATTGTAAAGTAAAATAATTTTTAGATGTAATGTCTTATTAACTTTCACTTCCCCATTCCAGGAAAATGGCAACATCATTATTTTGGGGCTCCATTTTTATTTTTGACTACAAAAGTTTAGAACAGGAAAGAACTAATGTATTTCAGTGCACTGTTAGAGGAGTAATAAAAAGCACTTCAAACTTAGAAATATTTGATTTATCAATTTATAATTATGAACATTGTATCCACTGGTTGACTTAAATTAGTTACATGTCCACGTATATGGGCTTCCCAGAAGGCACTCAGTTCAGTTCAGTCACTCAGTCGTGTCCAACTCTTTGCGACCCTATGAACTGCAGCACGCCAGGCTTCCCTGTCCATCACCATCTCCTGGAGTTCACTCAGACTCACGTCCATCAAGTCCGTGATGCCATCCAGCCATCTCTTCCTCTGTCGTCCCCTTCTCCTCCTGCCCCCAATCCCTCCCAGCATCACAGTCTTTTCCAATGAGTCAGCTCTTCGCATGAGGTGGCCAAAGTACTGGAGCTTCAGCTTTAGCATCATTCCTTCCAAAGAAATCCCAGGGCTGATCTCCTTCAGAATGGACTGGCTGGATCTCCTTGCAGTCCAAGAGACTCTCAAGAGTCTTCTCCAACACCACAGTTCAAAACCATCAATTCTTCGGCGCTCAGCCTTCTTCACAGTCAAACTCTCACATCCATACATGACCACAGGAAAAACCATAGCCTTGACTAGACGGACCTTAGTCAGCAAAGTAATGTCTCTGCTTTTGAATATACTATCTAGGTTGCTCATAACTTTTCTTCCAAGGAGTAAGCTTCTTTTAATTTCATGGCTGCAGTCACCATCTGCAGTGATTTTGGAGCCCAAAAAATTAAAGTCTGACACTGTTTCTACTGTTTCCCCATCTATTTGCCATGAAGTGATGGGACCAGATGCCATGAGCTTCGTTTTCTGAATGCTGAGCTTTAAGCCAACTTTTTCACTCTCCTCTTTCACTTTCATCAAGAGGCTTTTTAGCTCCTCTTCACTTCCTGCCATAAGGGTGGTGTCATCTGCATATCTGAGGTTATTGATATTTCTCCCAGCAATCTTGATTCCAGCTTGTGTTTCTTCCAGGCCAGCATTTCTCATGATGTACTCTGCATGTAAGTTAAATAAGCAGGGTGACAATATACAGCCTTGACGTACTCCTTTTCCTATTTGGAACCAGTCTGTTGTTCCATGTCCAGTTCTAACTGTTGCTTCCTGACCTGCATACAGATTTCTCAAGAGGCAGGTCAGGTGGTCTGGTATGCCCATCTCTTTCAGAATTTTCCACAGTTTCTTGTGATCCACACAGTCAAAGGCTTTGGCATAGTCAATAAAGCAGAAAGAGATGTTTTTCTGGAACTCTCTTGCTTTTTCCATGATCCAGCGGATGTTGGCAATTTGATCTCAGGTTCCTCTGTCTTTTCTAAAACCAGCTTGAACATCAGGGACTTCATGGTTCATGTATTGCTGAAGCCTGGCTTGGAGAATTTTGAGCATTACTTTACTAGCATGTGAGATGAGTGCAATTGTGCGGTAGTTTGAGCATTCTTTGGCATTGCCTTTCTTTGGAATTGGAATGAAAACTGACCTTTTCCAGTCCTGTGGCCACCACTGAGTTTTCCAAATTTGCTGGCATATTGAGTGCAGCACTTTCACAGCATCATCTTTCAGGATTTGAAATAGCTCAACTGGAATTCCATCACCTCCATTAGCTTTGTTAGTAGTGATGCTTTCTAAGGCCCACTTGACTTCACATTCCAAGATGTCTGGCTCTAGATTAGTGATCACAACATCATGATTATCTTGGTCATGAAGATCTTTTTTGTACAGTTCTTCCAGAAGGCACTAGTGGTAAAGAATTCACCTGCCAATGCAGAAATCGTAAGAGATGTGGGTTCCATCCCTGAGTCTGGAAGATCTCCTGGAGGAGGCAATGGCAAATCACTCCAGTATTCTTGCCTGGAGAAGAGAATACCATGGACAGAGGAGCCTGATGGGCTATAGTCCATAGGTCACAAAGAGTTGGACATGACTGAAGCGACTTAGCACACAGGCACACATGCAGGTCCATGTATATAAGATATGTCTGGACAGGAAGTCATCAAATCCTTTAATGTATTTCCCTGGACCAATTTCTTTTGTGTAAGTTTGGATATTTCAAAATGTAAATGTGAGAATTGTTTTAATCCTTTAAAATTTTCTCTTGCTTTATTTTACTTAGATGGAGAAATCTACAGATTTCATTGGAAAAAAATTGCTGTGAAAATTCTTGTTAATATGTTATTCCATTTCCTAACCATTAAGACTTAAAAGCCAACTTCAAGAGACACTTCTTCTATGTATGGGGCTCCAGAATTCTCTGAACATTTATGACAAAGTTTCTCTCTCATTCATATGCCTCCTACTCCTTGCCCACCCACCCTTCGAATTTCTTATACATTTCCTATAACACCAAACATTATCAGGGAAAGTTCTAAAAATATGACTGATGGGTAGATTATTTTCAGAACCAGAAAAATTTAGTCTAATTCTATATTCTGTACCTGAGGAAACCAAGACCTAGAAATGAAAGAGGTGATTTGCTCAAGATCATTCAATCGGTATCTTTCAAGTGTGAAGAACTTTTCCAGACTCTCAGGACACACCACAGTGCTCCATGATAGCAGAAAGAGAAATATAATCTCTCTCTCAATCTTTTTTTGGTCTCTTTGTGTTTAGTGGATCCGACGCTGTTTATTATCTAAAGAGATTTAGAACTCATTTTGGCTTTCCCCACCCCCTGCCCCTGATAGTGCAAAAATACATTTTTCTTAAGGGAATAAGAAAAAAGTCAAGGCTAAAATAGGTCAAGCTTTGAAACCACCAAAGTGGAGCTGATTTGAAACTTTTCCAAAGCAGTCAGTGTCCCCTCACTATAAGAGGTGATGGTCGCCAGGAGCAACTTGTCTCTGGAGCCCCCATCAGCTCTGTAGCAACACACGGGGAAGTGGGGAGGGGGGCTGTGGTGGAGGGGGGTTGGGGGGGTGGCGCTGCCACAGAGATGAACTGAGCAGTAAATCCTTGAAGGAGACCACAGGGCTTTTTAGGATGTTCATTGTGTTCTTCCTTATTTGGAATTCTGTTTATGCTGCTAACATTAGCATAGATTTTCCTTAATGAATGCTTTCCAGCTGAAAGATGGGGAAAGATATACTATGTGAATCTTTTTAATATTAGTTCATTAAATTAAAACAGTTCTGACTTACAATAAGGGCTTTTCCTTTTGATGTGCTGTGCTCGAGTTTGCAGATAATGTCCATGACAATACGTGTGTGTCCCCCAAAGATGATCTTTTTAATCAAAGTCATTTAGTGTTAGCACTCTTGTATAATAATTCGAGAGTTTTTCTGTCAGATAACATGAAAGTGATAACATGAAAATGTGGCTTTTTTATAATGTGGATCCATGCATTTAGTTGAAATCATTTCTTTCCCTCAAACTCAGGCACCGACCGCCGAAATATACATATACATATTTCACTCCTTACCAGCCTTAGGTTAGGCTACTTCTTCCATTTTCTTATAAATTACAGGGAGTGGGGGAAGGGAGACTTCTTCAAAATCCACCTATGCAAAACCAAAGGGCAAACATCCCCACATTCTTGATGGCTGCATTTACTAAATCACTCCCAAATTAGATGCTTCAGAAACAACAGGCTACACAAATAGTAAATATCCTGTTCATGCATTGCCTGAAGGCTATGGGCTGCATTACCCTACATACCCATCACGGAAACAATAGAATAAAATGATTCTTCAAGGTTAGAGAAATCAAACTCACTCAGCCACTTTTCACAAGGACTATTTGGATAACCAAAGCTTGACGTAAGTATTTGTTACCATCCATTGTGACAAGCTGGGGACATTCCATGATCTTATTAGTATCTAGTCATTCACAGTTTGCTCTTTTCTGCATCAAAACATGCACACAGATAAAAGGAATAAATTGTTTATTTCCCATGCTACTAGGCAATTATAAATATTTCAGCAAAAGGGTTATACAGTGCCAAGGTTAGAATCTAATAGAATAATTCAAGATGCAAATAGCATTGTCTAGTTAGGGAATGCCGATGCCCCAAATTGTCCTCAGTTGATTGACTTCTAGGGAAAAGACTTAGAATTATGTAGACAGTAGCTTTTTTTTTTTTTTTTTAATTTTAGTTTTTATTTTTAAATTTTAAAATCTTTAATTCTTACATGCATTCCCAAACATGAACCCCCCTCCCACCTCCCTCCCCATAACAACTTTCTGGGTCATCCCCATGCACCAGCCCCAAGCATGCTGCATCCTGCGTCAGACATAGACTGGCGATTCAATTCACATGATAGTATACATGTTAGAATGTCATTCTCCCAAATCATCCCACCTCTCCTCTCCCTCTGAGTCCAAAAGTCCGTTATACACATCTGTGTCTCTTTCCCTGTCTTGCATACAGGGTCGTCATTGCCATCTTCCTAAATTCCATATATATGTGTTAGTATACTGTATTGGTGTTTTTCTTTCTGGCTTACTTCACTCTGTATAATCGGCTCCAGTTTCATCCATCTCATCAGAACTGATTCAAATGAATTCTTTTAACGGCTGAGTAATACTCCATTGTGTATATGTACCACAGCTTTCTTATCCATTCATCTGCTGATGGACATCTAGGTTGTTTCCATGTCCTGGATATTATAAACAGTGCTGCGATGAACATTGGGGTACATGTGTCTCTTTCAATTCTGGTTTCCTCTGTGTGTATGCCCAGCAGTGGGATTGCTGGGTCATAAGGTAGTTCTATTTGCAATTTTTAAGGAATCTCACACTGTTCTCCATAGTGGCTGTACTAGTTTGCATTCCACCAACAGTGTAGGAGGGTTCCTTTCTCCACACCCTCTCCAGCATTTATTGCTTGCAGATTTTTGGATCGCAGCCATTCTGACTGGTGTGAAGTGGTACCTCATTGTGGTTTTGATTTGCATTTCTCTAATAATGAGTGATGTTGAGCATCTTTTCATGTGTTTGTTAGCCATCCGTATGTCTTCTTTGGAGAAATGTCTATTTAGTTCTTTGGCCCATTTTTTTGATTGGGTCGTTTATTTTTCTGGAATTGAGCTGCATAAGTTGCTTGTATATTTTTGAGATTAGTTGTTTGTCAGTTGCTTCATTTGCTATTATTTTCTCCCATTCAGAAGACAGTAGCTTTTAAAAAGCTGCTAGCCTATCACTTGTCACTTCCTCGGAATCTCTTTCATTTGTTCTTCTCTGGATTGTATTCATAAGAAATCGTACTATACACTGCCCACCGCTGTTAACAGTTGAGAACTACTTATTTCAAGTCTAGAACATTTTTAAAGAATATTTTTAAAGTCAACAATAATTTATTGTAACAAATATTGAATTTGTTAAAATATTGCTTCTATTTTGGTATTTTGGCCTCCAGGCATGCAGGATCCTACCCGCCATGACCAGGGAGAGAAACCACACCCCCTGCCTTGGAAGGTAGTCCTAACTACTGGACCACCAGGGAAATCTGTCGATTCTAGTATATCTCATATATATATATATATATATATATATATATATATATATATATAGAGAGAGAGAGAGAGAGAGAGAGAGAGTATAGTGGCTTCCTAGGTGGCACTAGTGGTAAAGAATCAGCCTGCCAATACAAGAAACAAGAGATGTGGGTTCGATCCCTGGGTTGGGAGGATCCCTAGAGGAAGGAGTAGCAATTCACTCCAGTATTCTTGCCTGGGGAATCCCATGGACAGAGGAGCCTGGAGGGCTACAGTCTATAGGGTCGCAAAGAGTCGGACCCGACTGAGAGACTGAGCACACACATAGCTGACATGTTTCAGGTACACAGTTACACATGTACACATATGTTATTTTTGAGATTATTTTCCATTACAGGTTATTACAAGATATTGTAGTCTCTGCCCTGTACATAACACCTTTGTTGCTTGTTGCATATCCATTAAAAAAAAATAGAAATCTATCATTCTATTCATACTAAGTCAAACAAGTGGAATCAAAATCTAGAATAGCCCACCAGGCTATTCTAGATTATCCCACCAGGCTCCTCTGTCCATAGGGATTTTCCAGCCAACAATACTGGAGTGGGTTGCCATGCCATCCACCACGGAAGCTTCCTAACCCAGGGATTGAACCCAGGTCTCCTACATTGCAGGTGGATTCTTTATGGTCTGAGCCACCAGGGAAGCCCAAGAATACTGGAGTGGTTAGCCTATCCCTTCTCCAGGGAACTTCCTGACCCAGGAATTGAACCAGGCTCTCCTTTATTGCAGGTGGATTCTTTACCAGCTGAGCTACCCGGGAAACTCCCAAAATTAGAAATCTAGCATTCTACTCATACTAAGTCAAACAAGCAGAATCAAAATCCAGAATATTTTAAACACAGAATTAAAAAGAGTTACCAGGCTACTTGGTTATCTCACCACTTCTCTTTTATAAGAATTTCAGGGAACTCTGCCAAATTTAACATGCTAGACAACTTTTGCTAGTATTGTTTTTCATAACTTATGGAATGGTTTGCAATAGCAAACATGTAAGTATTTATTCACAGGTTGGATAGTCTATGACAAATAAAAATATGATTATAGATTCAAGGAAGTAGAAGGGCTTGAGGACTTACTGGAGCCAACCATCTCATACTACAGGTCAAAGACAACATGCGGGTGAAATAAAGCAATTTGTCCTCAGCTGAAGTAAATCTTTAGTGGCAGAGGCAAGACCAGTACCAAGATCACACAACACATTGGTTGATGCTTCTTATACCATATTACAGTTTTGCCCTTTCCTTTCCAGAACTAGTGTTTATGTATTTGTTTGTTTGTTTCAGGAAGGGTGAATAAGGAGAGGCTACTTAAGTGTCTTCCTACCCCGTTTGCATCTTCCTGTGTTTCTCATAATCCTCTATCGCTATGGAAATTCTCAACTCTTCTATGAGCCAAAATCATTGCCTTCATTTTCTACCCTTCTCATGACATTTCCCTTGGTGTTCTTTCCATTGCACAGATTATAAAGGATTCTTAAAATGCTGTGGTTCTTTTTTAGAGGTTCTGGGATACACAGGAAGGATTTAGGATATTTCAAAACAGGAATCTTTCTTCCACTTTTAAAAGATGAAGCAGATGGGACATCCCGCTCCACAGTCACTGGGGTTTACTTTGGAGAAGAAAATCAGGGGTGGAGTTTTCCAAAAGTTTTAGGCTCTTTTGTGATTAAATTTTAATTATCTGACTCTTTGTCAGTTAAAACTAGTCTGTCTTGTGTCCATTATGATAGAGGAGTGGTAACAGATGAACAACAAAACAAACTCTCCCCTTTGTTGAGGGAAACAAAATAAAATAAAGGACCAGGCTACTTGTCTGAAATTTTAAATCTAAGAAAGATGGACAGAAACAAAGAGTCTATTTGTGCTGCGTTAGTATTCATGTGCATTAACTAATAACACACTCAGACAGTAAAGAATCCACCTGCAATAGGGAAGACCAGGGATCGATCCCTAGGCTGGGAAGATCCCCTGGAGAAGGGAAAGGCTAACCACTGCAGTATTCTGGCCTGGAGAATTGCATGGACAGAGGAGCCTGACATTCCAAGGGGTTGCAAAGCATCTGATGTGACTGAGCCACTTTTACTTTCTTTATTATACTTTCTATATTACTTTCTATATTAGTTCAGTTGGGGGTTTTCTTGGTGTGTGTACGTGTGTGTGTCTATGTGTTCCATGGACAGAGGAGCCTGGCAGGCTACAGTCCATGGGGTCGCGAAGAGTTGGACATGACTGAGCGACTTGCACATTCTTTCACTTTCTATATTAGTCTAGTTGGGGTTTTCTTGGTGTGTGTGTGTGTCTAAGTGTCAGTGTGTGTCTGTGTGTTGATAGAAGTGAGTATCTCATGTGTGTATCATTTAGATTCTTTCCAAAATATTATTCTGAAACATGAAGGAGGCAAATATTTCACTAACATGCCATTGTCAAAATGAAGAAAAATCCAGTTAACTGGTGAAGGTTGTTCAGCTCAATGCTGTGAGATCCCATATGGGAATACAACCTTTTGGAACACATCCTCTAAGGGAATACATCCAAAATATTAATTAAAGCAGTTCATCCTTTGAAATTCACATGTTTTTTGCATTTTTACATAGTTTGTTTATTAGTATTATATGTTTTCTGGGCATATCAGAATATATATATATATACATATTTAAATATGTAAAACATGCTATAAATACAAACACAATTGTTAATCAACATAAGATGCAAGAGTTAAAACACTGTAGAACTTTACTTACTCCTCCTCAAAGTAAATAAAAAGCACAGATTCTAGGCTAAAAACACAAATAGTGGGGAGAAAAAAAAGGCTACTATGGAACATTCAGAAACTGAGCATGAGGCCCATTGTATTTCACATTTCCCTTTAGAATGGCAAAAGTACTTTAGTAGGGTTGTTTCTTATTTTTAAAGGCACACAAGGGTGGGGACACACAATCTTTATGCACAATAAATAAAAGGGCAATTTTCCAAGAGCTCTAAGCTGCAGCTAATTAGCATATTAATTTATATAAATAAAATTCTCTTTGCTGTTCCTCAGTGTTCTGCCTGAGAAACGCAACAAGATGAATGAACATGACAAATCAAAGTGAAATTTACCGGCCTAAAAAAAGAATAGATACAGAAATAATCCTTTGACCTTACTCCAACTTTTCTGACCCTCTTTTATCAGTGACATTTTTCCACGGAGCCCCTAAACATGAACTTCTCATTCTTCCAGACTTAAATTCTAAAGGCAAGTTTACAAAGAAGAGAACACCCATCTGTTTATTTCTGGACTTGGGCTCCTGGCTGGAAGAGCCATGATCACAATGCAGGGGGGTGACTTTCATTTATTTTTGCATCTACTTTTAAGTTTTTATCACACACATTTTCTTAACAGAAATAAAAACTTGTATTTGCATCTTTAAAAAACTTTTTCTTTCATACCAAATATTTTAACTATTTTTACCTTTTGCTAATTTTTATGTTTAACCCAATTTAAAATAAATGAATCTTTTCTCAAAGCAAAGTCCATATTTCAAAAGAAATTACTGGTTGAAAAGAAAAACAAGGCCCTAATTTCCAGGAAATATTTCACTCAACTAATGTTTTCTTATAAGCCTGTTACTCTGAAATTAAATTGGATATAATAAGTACTTATAGATATGTGTGTATGTACCCACCCATCTTTCTCATTTTTATGTAGATACATACATATCTATATATATCTGGCTATAATCCCTTTGGCAGGATACAGCCTGCAAAACCATAAGTGGCAGCCCTGGTTATTAACCGCTACTAAGTGGTAAAATTAGTTCTATGAAAAATAGAGTAAAACAGAAAATTCATTTCATATAGTAAAGATAATGTTCTGTAAGATGTTTTATCAGACATGTGTCTGTGTCTCAGTGTGTATATTGTAATGTATTATGTATTCGTTGCAATAAATTATAGTCACAACAGTGGGGAAGATCTTCCAATAAAGCAGCATATAGGAACATAGAAAAAAATAGAGTCTAGACTACGAAATGCATTACTTAATGCATATGTTCAATAAATATTTATCACTAGTACAACAGAGAACAAGACAAAGTCTATGGAATGATGGAACTTACGTTATAGTAGAAAAAATATATGGTAAACAAAATGCATTTTCGATATAATCTCTAGTGATAAGTTCTATAAAGAAAGGAAAGATAAAGAGGATTAGAGAATGAAACCAAGGGTAGGAGGGGAACTCTTACAATAAATATGACTGTAAAAGCGACCCACGAAGGGGTTGACATCTGATCAGGAATTTGAACAGTGTGAAGAAGAGCATTTGAAACGAGGACTCAACAAAGGCAAAGTCCCCAAGGTAGGAACAAGATCGGCGTGTATTGAGGAACTGCAAGAAAATCAGTTTGAATGGACTGGAGTGACTAAAGTGAGGAGTGGTTGAAATGACACACACAGAGATGCAGCTGCCAGCTCTGTGGAGGCTTGCCATCTTTGCAAAAACTCTGGACTTCATCCTAAGTATGATGGTGAAGTTGCATGGAGACAGGATTCCATCTCTTACAGATATCTCTAGGTACTCTGCGAAGTATAGACTAATGTGAAAATGGTAGAGTAAAAGGAGAGAGGAAGAAAGGCTAGTATGAAGCCAATCGAAGTAGAGAGAAAATAATATGACAAGAGCTTGCCATAGGAGGGCAGTGATGGAAGGACGAGAACAGGTTTGAGTCAGGATACGTTTTGCCCAACAGGATCTGCCAACAGAATAAATGATGAGTATGAAGGAAAAAGAAGCAACAAGAATGAATCTTTGACGTTTGATCCTAACAACTCTGTAAATAGTGGGGGTCTTGTACTGATAGGCACAAGTCTTGAGGAAGAGAGGACTGGGGGTGGGTGATTGAAAAATTAGGCACTTTTGCTTTTTTCCTCCTCTTAATATACTGTCATTCCTAGAGCTTTCAAATAAATATTAAGAAATTTCTAGGATCCAGACTCTGTGATAAGTATTGGGAACATAAAATAAAACCTTTACTTATGCAAAGAAAAGAAAAACCAAACTAGAAATTGTAGTGTAGATATAATTTGTACTATCATAAGTGCATGAAGAGGATATTTGAGCAGCAGAGAGTAAAGAATCTATATGAGTTTGAGAGATTATTAAGTATTTCCAGTAAGGATGAAACTGGAGCTGTGTTTTAAAAGATGAGTTGAAATTAGCAAGAATAACAATCGATAGGAGATACAGAGGATAGTGTGCATGGCCAGGGACTTCCCTGGTGGTCCAGTGGTTAAGACTTCGCCATCTAATGCAGGGGGTGTGGGTTCAGTCCCTGGTCAGGGAGCTAAGATCCTACATGGCTCATGACCAAAAAACCAAAACATAAAACAGAAGCAATGTTGTAGCAAATTCAATAAAGACTTTAAAAATGGTCCACGTTAAAAAAAAAAATTACTTAAAGAAGTTCGTGGGCAAATGCATAGAGAAATAAAGCACAAATTTTTGGAAAGCTAGAAGCTCATAGAATAAAGGATCTACATTGGATAGTGACAAATGAAAAGCTGAGATGCTCAGCAGAGACAAAATCATAAAGTTTTGTCTAGAGAGCTAGGCGTTTGATTTTTAACGAAATATATGAAAAGACATAACAGGATTTAAATATGGGGGAACATTGAGAGTGTTAGACTCTTTGCGACCCCATGAACTGTAGTCCACCAGACTCCTCTGTCCATTGAATTATCCAGGCAAGAATACTGGAGTGGGTTGCCATTCCCTTCTCCAGGGTATCTTCCCAACCCAGACACTAAACCCGGGTCTTTTGCATTGTAGACGGATTCTTTACTATGAGGCACCAGGGAATAGTATGATTAGATAAATTAGATGAGGGTGAGACTAAAGGCAGAAAATACAAACAGAATGCTTTTACATGAATCAAGGATAGAAATGGTGAGATCCTAAATAAGGCACTGATAACAGGGATTGGGAAAAAGGAAATTAAGTTCCACTGTGTTAAGGAATACAGGCACTGTAAGCTGAGTGCTCTACGAGAGACTACCAATCCATGGGCACTGAGAGTGCAAGCAGATTACACTTCAGACACATTTTATCCCTGCTCGGGAAATACTTAAAGCGATCCAGTCATAACAACTTAAACAGTTCACTTGCCGAGCTCTAGACTACTCTAACTTAGGTTCTTCCTGAGTCCCAGACACTTTACACTTCAGGCTCTCAGGTCTCGATTTCTGCTATAATAAGCTGTGTAATCTTCACTTTCCCCTTTGACCTGCATACTCCCCATTGTTCTATTATTACAAGTAGTGTGTGTGAAAGTGTCAAGTGCATTGGCAGAGGAAAGAACAGTGGTGTAGACCTCACACCTGGTACAGCATTAGCCACTAACCAGCTATTTGGCCTTCAATAAGGTTCCTTTCCAGAATATAAGGGTTTTCATCACAAGGCTATTTGTCACTGTGAGGAATTAGAAACATTCAGAATGGCCAACAATATGCGATCAAGTAAACAGAATTTTTTTTAATCTCAAAATATAATGTTGCATTCAAAGTCATGCCTTTGGAATATTTAATAATACAGAAAATGTGCATGAGATAGTCTTACATAAACAGAAAGTATATTTTGTTTTAAGCAATGAAAAACTGGATGTATATTATAGAAAAAACTTTGAAAAGATATTTAACAAAAAGATATTCACACTTATATCTATGAAAAGTGACTGTGGGTAATTTCTATTTTCCTCTCTGCAATTTGTCTGTACTTTTAATGTGTTCTCTAACAAAAAGATAAACTAACTTTATAATCACCAGAAATGTAATTAAAATAATCCATGATTTTCTCATCCCAAAGAACAATTTCAAATACAGTGTAGATTTGATTAGGGTATATTCAGCAGCTACTCCAGAAAACTCAGTTAAAAGTACCTTATATTCCACTTCCATTCAGGATAAAAACAGTTGCAGGATAATGTTGCTTCCATCCTAGCAATGAGAATAACCCAGACAACCTATACAACCATAACTTTGTTTTTTTGTTTGTTTGTTTTTAATCATTACAGACCTCAGGATGCAAAGAAATCTAAATAACTGATATCTAGAGAGAAGGTTGAGTGCCGAAGAATTGATGCTTTTGAACTGTGGTGCTGGAGAAGGCTCTTGAGAGTCCCTTGGACTGCAAGGAGATCCGACCAGTCTATCCTAAAGGAGATCACTCCTGGGTGTTCACTGGAAGGACTGATACTGAAGCTGAAGCTCCAATATTTTGGCCACTTGATGCAAAGAACTGACTCACTGTAAAAGACCCTGATGCTGGGAAAGATTGAAGGCAGGAGGAGAAGGGGACAACAGAGGATGAGATGGTCAGGTCTCAAAGGACCTGAGTTTGAGCAAACTCTGGGAGATAGTGAAGGACAGGGAAGCCTGGCGTGCTGCAATCGAGGGGGTCGAAAAGACTGAGACATGACTGAGCTACTAAACAATAAGAGATTCCAGAAAAGCAAATAAACCCAAGTGTAGGCTTTCAGGGTGAAGTTTAGGGCTGGGAGATGAAAATGTGAAAGAACACCATGAAGGTGTTAGACTCTATTCTCTCGATGCTGCTGCTGCTAAGTCTCTTCAGTCATGTGAACTCTGTGCGACCCCATAGACAGGGGCTCACCAGGCTCCTCTGTCTCTGGGATTCTCCAGGCAAGAACACTGGAGTGGGTTGCCATGTCCTCCAATGCATGAAAGTGAAAAGTGAAAGTGAAGTTGCTCAGTCGTGTTGGACTCTTAGCGACCCCATGGACTGCAGCCCACCAGGCTCCTCTGTCCGTGGGCATTTCCAGGCAAGAGCACTGGAGTGGGTTGCCGTTGCCTTCTCTGAGGGAATCATTAGAGGCTTTAAAAAAAATTTTTTTAATGTAATAACAACAGATGCCATTTCCAAAGATCATTATGGCAATAGTAAGATAAGATGGACCCCAGGAAAGAGAGAGATCTGGGAGATACAGTGTGCCAGAAAAAACCTATGACACAGAAAACTTGCAATAATCCACTTGCAAAATCAGGAAGGTGTAAACTAAGGCTGTTAGAAAAGGATGGAAAACAGGGAGCTGGTAGGTTACATGTTTGGGGAAAACTTGATTTTTAGAAGAAAGGTCAGTTTTAGTGCTAGCTATAACATTTGAAATTGATGAGAAAAAATATAAAGTTTATTGAATGACTTTTATTCATAGACAGTCACATAAAAAGTACCAGCAAATAAAGTGTTGTGAAGTAGAATTTTGGAAAATGTTCGGATTATTAGAACAAACATTTAAAAAGTTACTATTTGTAGCCAGTAGGTACTGTTAAGCTACTTAAAACCAGACTGAATGTTTAAGCAAGATAAGTATTTCTTTCTAGAGGAACAGAGCAATTTTCTTTTTTTAACTTAATTAAGACATCTTTTTTTTTTTTTTAAAGACACATATCACATTAAAGCTCAATCCATTTCTGGTTGAATTGTTGTAAATTATAAATTAGCAGATTGTGAAGTAACAGGATTTAAAAATATCTCATCAATCTCTATTGCTTAGATTTAAATTTCTTTCATACTTATTTGTTTTTGGAGATAAAAGAAAACTGATTTATACCTATATTTAGGATGTTGGTCTAATGGAGAGCACATGTAAGGGTCTCCTGGATTCACTGCATAAGTTATAAGCAAATTAACATTTCCTCCTGGACAAATCTCTTTCCCCTTTAATCCTAGTGATTTGACAATACCCTGAATCCCTTTTCCAATCATTTTAGAACAGTCTTCAGTGTTATTCATTAATCCTTATTCTCTACGAAGCAAAGCAGTCATAAGCTTTATTCCCATTTCACAGATAATTTATTTCAGCAAAACTCTTGAATACATAACACCATTCAACAGTAATTTTTGCACAAAACTTATCACAGGTATTCTTGGCTGTCAGTTGTAAAAATGGAAAAATTCCTGCTTTTTGTGCTTTCCTATAATTCCATTAAAAACACCTGCGGCCATAACTTGAAATTTAGTATTTTGTTGGTGATTTAACAACATTTATGAAGTATTGGTCAGTTCAGTCACTCAGTCGTGTCCGACTCTTTGCGACCCCATGAACTGCAGCACGCCAGGCCTCCCTGTCCATCACCATCTCCCAGAGTTCACTCAGACTCACGTCCATCGAGTCCGTGATGCCATCCGGCCATCTCTTCCTCTGTCGTCCCCTTCTCCTCCTGCCCCCAATCCCTCCCAGCATCACAGTCTTTACCAATGAGTCAACTCTTCGCATGAGGTGACCAAAGTACTGGAGCTTCAGCTTTAGCATCATTCCTTTCAAAGAAATCCCAGGGCTGATCTCCTTTAGAATGGACTGGTTGGATCTCCTTGCAGTCCAAGGGACTCTCAAGAGTCTTCTCCAACACCACAGTTCAAAACCATCAATTCTTCGGCACTCAGCCTTCTTCACAGTCCAACTCTCACATGCATACATGATCACTGGAAAAACCATAGCCTTGACTAGACGGACCTTAGTAGGCAAAGTAATGTCTCTGCTTTTGAATATGCTATCTAGGTTGGTCATAACTTTTCTTCCAAAGAGTAAGGGTCTTTTAATTTCATGGCTGCAATCACCATCTGCAGTGATTTTGGAGCCCCCAAAAATAAAGTCTGACACTGTTTCCACTGTTTCCCCACCTATTTCCCATGAAGTGATGGGACTGGATGCCATGATCTTCCTTTTCTGAATGTTGAGCTTTAGACCAACTTTTTCACTCTCCTCTTTCACTTTCATCAAACGGCTTTTTAGTTCCTCTTTACTTCCTGTCATAAGGGTGGTGTCATCTGCATATCTGAGGTTATTGATATTTCTCCCGGCAGTCTTGATTCCAGCTTGTGTTTCTTCCAGGCCAGCGTTTCTCATGATGTACTCTGCATAGAAGTTAAATAAGCAGGGTGACAATATACGGCCTTGATGCACTCCCTTTCCTATTTGGAACCAGTCTGTTGTTCCATGTCCAGTTCTAACTGTTGCTTCCTGACCTGCATACAGATTTCTCAAGAGGCAGGTCAGGTGGTCTGTATTCCCATCTCTTGAAGAATTTTCCACAGTTTATTGTGATTCACACAGTCAAAGGCTTTGGCATAGTCAGTAAGCAGAAATAGAAGTTTTTCTGGAACTCTCTTGCTTTTTCCGTGTCCAGCAGATGTTGGCAATTTGATCTCTGGTTCCTCTGCTTTTTCTAAAACCAGCTTGAACATCTGGAAGTTCACGGTTCATGTACTGCTGAAGCCTGGCTTGGAGAATTTTGAGCATTACTTTACTAGCGTGTGAGATGAGTGCAATTGTGTGGTAGTTTGAGCATTCTTTGGCAGTGCCTTTCTTTGGGATTGGAATGAAAACTGACCTTTTCCAGTCCTGTGGCCACTGCTGAGTTTTCCAAATTTGCTGGCATATTGAGTGCAGCACTTTCACAGCATCATCTTTCAGGATTTGAAATAGCTCAACTGGAATTCCATCACCTCCACTTGTTTGCAGTGATGCTTTCTAAGGCCCACTTGACTTCACATTCCAGGATGTCTGGCTCTAGGTGAGTGATCACACCATCGTGATTATCCGGGTCCTGAAGATCTTTTTTGTACAGTTCTTCTGTGTATTCTTGCCACCTCTTCTTAATATCTTCTGCTTCTGTTAGGTCCATACCATTTCTGTCCTTTATCGAGCCCATCTTTGCATGAAATGTTCCCTTGGTATCTCTAATTTTCTTGAAGAGATCTCTAGTCTTTCCCAGTCTGTTGTTTTCCTCTGTTTCTTTGCATTGATCACTGAGGAAGGCTTTCTTATCTCTTCTTGCTATTCTTTGGAACTCTGCATTCAGATGCTTATATCTTTCCTTTTTCCTTTGCTTTTCACCTCTCTTCTTTTCATGGCTATTTGTAAGGCCTCCCCAGACAGCCATTTTGCTTTTTTGCATTTCTTTTCCATGGGGATGGTCTTGATCCCTGTCTCCTGTACAATGTCATGAACCTCATTCCATAGTTCATCAGTCACTCTATCTATCAGATCTAGGCCCCTAAATTTATTTCTCACTTCCACTGTATAATCATAAGGGATTTGATTTAGGTCATACCTAAATGGTCTAGCAGTTTTCCCTACTTTCTTCAATTTAAGTCTGAATTTGGCAATAAGGAGTTCATGATCTGAGCCACAGTCAGCTCCCGGTCTTGTTTTTGCTGACTGTATAGAGCTTCTCCATCTTTGGCTGCAAAGAATATAATCAATCTGATTTCTGTGTTGACCATCTGGTGATGTCCATGTGTAGAGTCTTCTCTTGTGTTGTTGGAAGAGTGTGTTTGCAATGACCAGCGCATTCTCTTGGCAGAACTCTATTAGTCTTTGCCCTGCTTCATTCCACATTCCAAAGCCAAATTTGCCCGTTACTCCAGGTGTTTCTTGACTTCCTACTTTTGCATTCCAGTCCCCTATAATGAAAAGGACATCTTTTTTTAGGTGTTAGTTCTAAAAGGTCTTGTAGGTCTTCATAGAACCATTCAACTACAGCTTCTTCAGCATTACTGGTCGGGGCATAGACTTGGATTACAGTGATATTGAATGGTTTGCCTTGGAGATGAACAGAGATCATTCTGTTGTTTTTGAGATTGCATCCAAGTACTGCATTTTGGACTGTTTTGTTGACCATGATGGCTACTCCATTTCTTCTGAGGGATTCCTGCCCACAGTAGTAGATATAATGGTCATCTGAGTTAAATTCACCCATTCCAGTCCATTTTAGTTTGCTGATTCCTAGAATGTCAATGTTCAGTCTTGCCATCTCTTGTTTGACCACTTCCAATTTGCCTTGATTCATGGACCTGACATTCCAGGTTCCTATGCAATATTGCTCTTTACAGCATCAGACTTTGTTTCTATCACCAGTCACATCCACAGCTGGGTATTGTTTTTGCTTTGGCTCCATCCCTTCTTTCTTTCTGGCGTTATTTCTCCACTGATCTCCAGTAGCATATCGGACACCTACTGACCTGGGGAGTTCCTCATTCAGTACCCTATTATTTTGCCTTTTCATACTGTTCATATGAAGTATTAATACATCTCATATATGTTTAATATTGTAATAGTTCAATCTCTGTATTATAGGGTTTTGTTCAAGTGACCACTTTGGCTTTAAGAACCTAAGGAATATAAAAGACAGCATAGACCAGTTAAAAAGATGTTTAGACCAGTAGCAGGGCTTCAGTCTCACCTCTGACCCAGCTGGATTTCTCTGGACTGTTCTCTGAGATCTTTCTGCAGGCATGTGCACATCCCTAAACTGGAGACCATGGTCCCTGGATCAACTTTATTCAAGGATGCTGTGTGAATGAATGCAACAATGTCTGCCAAAAATGAATGAAAGAAAAATGACTCCTATTTCATAACCACAACACAGAGGACTTCCTGGATATCCTCTACTGGTTTTTATAATACATAAAGAGAAATTTCTGAATCTCTGTTTTTCACAATACCTTATAATTCTTATTCCTTCGATTGACTGCTTTCTGATCCTCATAAAATGCTTGGATTAACCAGTTTCTGATCTCTGTAAACTGTTTTAGGTGGCCCCAGAATTTCTTTCAGCAGCTATTATTTCCCCTTTATTTTGTGTTCATACACAGCAAAGTTAAGGCTTATCCACTTGAAATGAAGTAACTAAATGTGTCTGCTAGGTACTTGGATCTGAGGTACAGGTAAACTCCAATTACTTCCCTCTGACAATCACAATCTTTTAGAATTCTCAACTCTCCATCAGAAAGTCCACTCCACTCTTCAAAAATAACTATAAAATACAAAAAGAAATTATTTTGGTGGAATCCTCTGCTCTAAATTAAACACTGTTTATAACAGTCAAAATAAGAGCACATTGCAGGATGAATATATATGTTTATTTTTACATATTGGTGATGGTTTAGTTGCTCAGTCATGTCTGACTCTTATGACCCCATGGACTGTAATCCACCAGGCTCTTCTGACCATGGAATTCTCCAGGCAAGACCACTGGAAACTATTAGTATGTAAATTGATATTTACATATCAATAGCTTCGAAAGAGTGAAATAACTTTGGAACTTCAGTAAGAACGCTTAGATATTTCAGAATTCTGATTTTTGCATTCTAATTTGCAGTTAAGTTGGGTTTATACCTTTGGTACTTTCAGAGATACTGCCATGGCTGTAACAGGAGCCTGGTGTCTGCATGCTAGAACTTACTTTAAAAGCTTGAAACTCTGGTTATTTATTACCTAAGCTACAAACCCATACATATCTTTATTTGAAAGACATCAACAGTGTATTAATTTGTAGCCTGCTTTTCTTTCCTGTGTGAATACTGCATCTTCCATCATTCAGGCTGGATCCCAGGAATCTGGCACATTAGTTATACCAGAGCAGAAATGCCCATTTGGCTAAAGCAGAGCTGCCCTTGGAATCACATCTCTGGCCCCAGTTGTGTTTATCCTTAGTATCTGGTTTCAGTTATCTTTTTGTTCTATTTTGGACTGTGATCTATTTGTTTCATTGACTAAGCTCCCCATTATAGACTGTTGAACAGGCCAGGGCGAGGTGCACAATATGGCCAGGCTCAGCCTCATTCCTCGTCCCATGGCTCTTAATTACTACACTTTGCTTGCCAACTATTTCTTGGCAACCAATTTAATTCGGGGACTTGCTTAAGTATTTAATTGAACTTGGAGAACTCTTTTCGAATGTTTATCCCCACTTTGTCTTTCACTTCCTGCCCCATCATTTCTGTACATTTTAGAGCAGATCTATTTTCATTTTTTCCAAAACACTGGCCATACCATTTTTTCTGCTGGGTATAGTGGCTCACATCCCAAATCCTAATAAGACTTTATTTTTTAAAAATCATAGCTTGCCGTCCTTTTCTTCTACATCTCTTCTTGCCTCACTATAGCAGAAGAATTTCACATTTTCTCTGTCCACAAGGTTTTTATCTACCTTGCATCTCAACCCTTAGATAATTTGCTTGTATAAAAATAGGCAGCTGGATGGAAATACAAATGGGTTCCTTATACCTGAAGCCACATAAACTTCAAATTTTCATATCTGACCACAACTCTACCACTTGGTTCTTTCACTCTCTAAGTCTCTTATGTTTAAAACGCTCTTCAATTTCATCAGTATCTACAATTTCATGACCACTCTTGCTTCTCTTCTCAGTCCATCTGTGTTCTGCTGGTTTATGTCCTTCTTTCTGTCCTCAGCCTCACTTCCCATCATTTTATCTAGCCTTTTGTTGTCATCTGCAAGCCCATGTCAGTCAGTCCTGTCACTGTTATTGCTGATCAGTCACTAAGTTGTGTCTGACTCTTTGCGAGCCCATGGACTGCAGCACGCCAGGCTTCTCTGTCCTCTACTATCTCCTGGAGTTTGTTCAAATTCATGCCCATTGAGCTGGAGATGCTATCTAACCATCTCATCCTCTATAGAACCAATACTTCCAATTATACTTTGAGCTGGAGTTTTTTCTTATTAACCTCCAAATCCTTGTGTTTGCAATTCATAAATAATGGTTTTACCCACAAGATTGGTAGCATGTTTAAAACTGTGGTACCAGTGCAAACTTTAGCAAACCAAATAAATGTAACAGATAATCTAGAAATAAATTCAGTACTATATAATAAAAAAATATACAAATTAGCGGAAAAATAGATTATTCAATGACAATATTAGAACAACTGGTTAGTCATTTGGGAAAAAATAAAATGAGATCTCTACCTCATTTCTAACATCCAACAACAATAAAAAGAATATAAATAGTAATAATTATTTTTGCATCACGGCAATTATGAATTTATTCATAGAAAGTAATGCTTAAAATACCTATAAACTGGCTTTAGGGGAAGCCTTTCTAACCATGTCATAAAAAACTAGAAACAATAGAGCAAAAGTGGTCAAATTTAATTACATCAAAATCCTGTTGTGCACAACCCAACCAAAAAGGGGGCAGAAGACACAAATAGACATTTATCTGAAGAAGATATACAAATGGCCAAGAGACACATGAAAAGATGTTCAACATTGTCAATTATTAGAGAGATGCAAATCAAAACTATAATGAGGTATCACCTCACACCAGTCAGAATGGCTATCATCAAAAATCTACAAATAATAAATGCTGGAGAGGGTACGGAGAAAAGAGAACCCTGTTCAGTTGAGTTCAGCTCAGTTCAGTTGCTCAGTCATGTCCAACTCTTTGTGATCCCATGAACTGCAGCACGCCAGGCCTCCCTGTCCATCACCAACTCCCAGAGTTCACCCAAACTCATGTCCATCGAGTCAGTGATGCCATCCAGCCCTCTCATCCTCGGTCGTCCCCTTCTCCTCCTGCCCCCAATCCCTCCCAGCATCAAGGTCTTTTACAATGAGTCAACTCTTCACATGAGGTGACCAAAGCACTGGAGTTTCAGCTTTAGCATCATTCCTTCCAAAGAAATCCCAGGGCTGATCTCCTTCAGAATGGACTGGTTGGATCTCCTTGCAGTCCAAGGGAATCTCAAGAGTCTTCTCTGACACCACAGTTCAAAAGCATCAATCCTTCGGCACTCAGCTTTCTTCACAGTTCAAATTTCACATCCATACATGACCACAGGAAAAACCATAGCCTTGACTAGATGGACCTTTGTTGGCAAAGTAATGTCTCTGCTTTTGAATATGCTATCTAGGTTGGTCATAACTTTCCTTCCAAGGAGTAAGGGTCTTTTAATTTCATGGCTGCAGTCACCATCTGCAGTGATTTTGGAGCCCCCAAGAATAAAGTCTGACACTGTTTCCCCATCTATTTCCCATGAAGTGATGGGACCAGATGCCATGATCTTCGTTTTCTGAATGTTGAGCTTTAAGCCAACTTTTTCACTCTCCTCTTTCACTTTCATCAAGAGGCTTTGTAGTTTCTCTTCACTTTCTGCCATAAGGGTGGTGTCATCTGCATATCTGAGGTTATTGATATTTCTCCCGGCAATCTTGATTCCACCTGGTGCTTCTTCCAGCCCAGTGTTTCTCATGATGTAATCTGCATGTAAGTTAAATAAGCAGGGTGACAGTATACGGCCTTGATGCACTCCTTTTCCTATTTGGAACCAGTCTGTTGTTCCATGTCCAGTTCTAACTGTTGCTTGCTGATCTGCATATAGGTTTCTCAAGATGGTCTGGTATTCCCATCTCTTTCAGAATTTTACACAGTTTCTTGTGATCCACGCAGTCAAAGGCTTTGGCATAGTCAATAAAGCAGAAATAGAAGTTTTTCTGGAACTCTCTTGCTTTTTCCATGTCCAGCAGATGCTGGCAATTTGATCTCTGGTTCCTCTGCCTTTTCTAAAACCAGCTTGAACATCTGGAAGTTCATGGTTCACGTACTGCTGAAGCCTGGCTTGGAGAATTTTGAGCATTACGTTACTAGCATGTGAGATGGGTGCAATTGTGCAGTAGTTTGAGCATTCTTTGGCATTGCCTTTCTTTGGGATTGGAATGAAAACTGACCTTTTCCAGTCCTGTGGCCACTGCTGAGTTTTCCAAATTTGCTGGCATATTGAGTGCAGCACTTTCACAGCATCATCTTTCAGGATTTGAAATAACTCAACTGGAATTCCATCACCTCCACTAGCTTTGCTCATAGTGATGCTTTCTAAGGCCCACTTGACTTCACATTCCAGGATGTCTGGCTCTAGGTGAGTGATCACACCATTGTGATTATCTGGGTTGTGAAGATCTTTTTTGTACAGTTCTTCTGTGTATTCTTGCACCTCTTCTTAATATCTTCTGCTTCTGTTAGGTCTATACCATTTCTGTCCTTTATTGAGCCCATCTTTGTATGAAATATTCCCTTGGTATCTCTAATTTTCTTGAAGAGATCTCTAGTCTTTCCCATTCTGCTATTTTCCTCTGTTTGCCTTGGTTTTTTCCTCTATTTTGCATGGAGTCTCACAAATGTTGAAGCAGCTCAGATTATTTTGCTGCAGCTTCATTACCGCTGTGAGCTTCATAGGCCGTGTGAGTCTAAGGAATGACGCAGGAGAACCCCAGAAGCCGTGAAGTGGCTTTTTATAGACAGCGCAGGAGCGGCCAAGAGGAGCTACCTCACATCCGAGGTCAGGGGTGGTAGCTGAGAGCAGTAACCCCACGCCCCAGGCAAGGGGTGGTGGCCAAGAGGAGCAACCCCATGTCCAAGGAGCAGTGGCTGCATGGTGCAGGAGGGCCGAGAGGAACTACTCCACGTTCAAGGTCAGGAGGGGTGACTCATCCAAAGTAAGGAACAGCCCGTGAAGGGATACCCCATGTCCAAGGTTAAGAGGAACCCAAGTAAGAGGGTAGGTGTTGCCAGAGGGTGTCAGAGGGCAGATACACTGAAACCATAATCACAGAAAACTAGCCAATCTGATCACATGGACCACAGCCTTGTCTAACTCAATGAAACTAAGCCATGCAGTGTGGGGCCACCCAAGACCGCAGGTCATATACATATATTACTGCCATTGGAATCCTCACAATAGAGTTTACCTGACCAGAAACCTATACAGGTAAGAAGCCAGCTTGTAATATCTGAGAACAAAAATTGCAAAACTACCTAACTCTGTTTCATGACTCACTTCCTGGGGGATTATATAGAAAATCTTGGCAAAAACAAGGTATCTAGGTCAACTTCCTCAAGTCTGTGATAGTTTATTCTGTTAAGTAATGACACTGATTCTTCTCTGCTGATGAGTCTTTATTTGTGTTTGCTACCCTTCTTCAACTAAAGTGGTCTGCAATTTCAAACTCTAGTTGATAAACGGCACTTTTACATGATGATTTAGATAAACAGTGAAAGTAAGAAAAAGGTAAATGTGGCAGTCCATTGGGCATGCATTCTTCAAGCATGTAAGGTTAGCTGTGTTATTTTGTAGACTGGGATGGCTTCAGTGCAGAAATGCTTCCTTTTTTGCAACACATCATATACTACTGAAGTAGGTCTATTAAAGTAACATGTTTTTGAGATGATACTTATTAAAATACATGATAGTTGAAATATAGCCAAGACTCGAGGTTGAAGTCACCACTGTAGATGCTTAAATCAATTATTTAAATAAATTGATTGTCAATTGTTAAAAAAAGTATTTAAGAATTCCCATAGCCTACTCTTTCTTCAGATTTGACGATCAGTTTTAATGTTCATATTAGAAAACAACTGTACTGATTAAGATATTTGAAATAGTAGATTTAAATCTTTCAGATTAAATACCAAGTGAGCACAATAAATATTCAAAATATGTTTTGACCATCCAGGCTAGAATTTTTCTTAAAAGAAAGTCATTCATCATAAGAATAATTTCGTAAAATTCCAAAATTCTATGTAGATTAAATATGTAATAAATGTATAATTATTCTTGAACTATCAGTATCAAAATTCCCTAAACTCCCTTTTCTCTATAATTTTTATTTTCTTTAGTGTGGGATCATCTCTAGCCCATGCTAACTGTATATAATGAAATATGAACACATCTCTTACCACACTGTTAACCTGGGTCATTTCTTTTCAGAAATTGAGGAACAATGTATGCTTGTCTAAGCATGTTATGCAGATTATTGGCATAAAGGGATTTTTAACATCTAGGTAGTGGAAAACATGTCATAGTGACAATTCTTGCATTAAGTATTCATTTTTCCCGACGATTACCATGTTTATAATGCCTTTCTACATGTAGCCATTTTATATGCATCTTAAAGAGCAAGGCATGTGCTTGTACCTGCAAAATACTAGCGTTATATCCCAAACACTTTATCTCCAAGTTGGGACTGGGACTCTGTTATTCTCTGTTTATAAAATCACATACATGAGATACTCCACCAAGGTGAGTTAGTCTGTGCAGAAAGTTTGAAGCAGAAGTACATTAACACAGAATGAATTTTCCCTTTGCTCATTTTAGACTCTGTCACATGGTCTGAAGCTGAAATTTACACCAGACATTCTCAGAAGTCTTCTGGTAGCCATGTTATCGCTCTCTTCAAATGACAACGACACATTGCGCATTTTCCAGCTGCCTCTGCAACACCGTACAGCTCATGGCACACAATCCCCAACTTTAAAATGTACTTTACTAAACAAGTTTTATGTTATAAAACAGAACAATATGAGTACCATTATGCAATCTGCTGTTCTGTGTTGTGAGATATGTCTTTTAAAAGAAAAACTCTATAGCAATCAATCACGTGACATGGTGAGATCTCTTTTTTTCAAGAAAAGAATACCATATTTCATCTATGAAGGAGGCAATATAAAAATGCTACTAAAATATCAGTATGGCTCTTTAGTCATTTGCAAATGCACAGTGTCCCACATTTGCTGGAATAAGGTCTCAGAATACAGCTTGTCAGTTTGAACAATTGTGTGGGGTTGAGACAGATGGGCAGCTGCTGCTTTTCATAATCCCAGATTTTGTTCTTTTACTTTAAATAAGGTTGAAATTTTTTTTCAATTGTGGGAAAAAATTGACTTTTTTAGAAAAGAAGAAAAAATGGTAGATATTGAACAGTAATGAAAGAAAGATAGTTCCTGTTACTGGGATTAAAAATCTCTAGCTTCATTTTACTGAACACAATAGATTTTACTGGTTGTACTGTGCCAATGCTGATCATTAGTTATACCATAATTGATATGACCAAACTGTCTTTTCAGTTTTATAGGAATAGACAAAAATACTGATTAAGTCAAATTTGAATAATCAACTGGGCATCATTATTCCTCTGTTTAGTGCTTATGGATTTTCTCCATTTTGGTCCCAAATGTAAACGTCTTTCTTAACTGTATACTGCAATATGAATTAATCCAAATTAAAACTATTTTTAAAACCCTTTTCTTCATATAAAAAACATGATAAGAATGCCTCTATTTTTAAATTGGCATTTCTTTCTTCTATCATAATTACTTCCCCATATTATGAAAGAATGAAGATTTAACTAATGCCCTAAGTAAATTGGCCAAAGATTATAAATAATAACTTTTCACTAGGCACAAATCTTCTGTAATTAGAAAGGGTGGAAAATAATCTGTAATGAATGAACTATATTTAATATGTAAGTACTGAATATTGAACACAGATGCTTCTGTACTAGTGCTCTACTGATTAAAAAAACACATTTATATTCTGTCCTGGGTAGAAACGCCATACTCTGGGAGGGTAAACACTAGACTCAGAAAAAATACCACCAAAAAAAGTAGAATTTTAATTGGTTAAAAACCAAACATGCTCTTAATAGAAAAATTTTTACTAACAAAATGATCATTATCCCATTGTGTTACTTGAGAGTATTCCTATAATATGGCTAACCAGAAACTACTTCTGGATCCTACTCAGAAATCTGATTTTTTTTTTTACTTTCAATTAAGAAAAAATACCATTTTGTTGGCCAGTTCCATACTACACAGCAATGCCGACGTGATAATCTTATGTAGAAAATATGGTTCTATTGAATGCTTTTAATGGATTGGATCTGTTCATAAAACAGTGCTTGATTAAAGAATCTACTTTACTATCTTAACTTTAAACAGACTAGAATGCTTTATAACTCTAAATTGTTAGAACCCATTTTTAATATCTGTAAAACTGATAAGCTTTCCTGCCCTTCCCTAATTTCACATTTAATTAAATCCACAATATAACCACACTGAAAGGAAAGGCCAGCTTTATTTACATAACATAACAATAGAAATAACAATGAATGAATTGCATGGAACCAACATCAGTCTTAACACAGAATATTACTCTTGACCTCTTAGATGAGTCACCTTTTTTCTACCCAGCCAGGAATAACATTCAATTTTGTGTGAAAATAACTCCTGTGATGGAACTCACAAATGAACAAACATATTTTTGGAAGTAAATCAGGGCATTCAGCATGAAAATCATCACTATTAATATTCTTTTTCAATAAACGGAGGAATCCTTCATCTTAACCCACAATATCAGCAGTGCTTAAATTTTATCTTTTGTAGATACTATAAAAATTACCCATGTCTTAAGCTCTTAGGGTGGGCAATGAGGAAATTAAGGAGCTGATTACAAAAATCTGGGGCACCAAGAGGTTAAGGGGGCAAGATCAGAGAAAGAAAAATGGTAGAACCAGGTTTTTACAGCAGTTCCTTTTCTTCCAGGTTGTATTCAGACCTGAGGCCTGCCCCAGGCAGAGTCAAAGGAGGAATTTGCCTGGAGCAGCTCGCCTAGAGGGAGAGCCCCTTCATTAACCAAGCCCCAGTTGTTAACATCTACTCAGTCAGAGAGCTTTCAGTCTTTGCATTACATGCGCACTGGCCACAGTATCACTGCATGTGCTTACAGATTCGAACACACGCATCGGCTATTTGGGAGTCAGAGCTACCAAATCTCTGAGTTGTTTAGTCGCAAAGTCCTGTCCAACTCTTTGACACCCGATGATCGGTAGTCCACCAGGCTCTTCTGTCCATGGGATTTCCCAGGCAAGAATACTGGATTGGATTGCCAGTTTTCCTCCAGGGGATGTTCCAGAGGCTTCCACAAAAGTAGAAAAGGCAATCCACAATATCAGTTTCATCTGTTACTTGAAACTGTGTTCTCCCTGTAGTGAATTTTCAAATCATCCTAAGAGTAGCAGCCTAAGAGTTCAGTATGTTCACTTGAAGCCAGCAATCCCCTTCTTGCCATTCTTTTTAAGTCATATACACACAAAGCCTACTCTTAGAGTAAAACCTGACCTCCTTTGTTTCTGATGTGGTCCATTCTTCCAAAGAGCCCATGTTCTAACGCTAGTGCCTCTAATGCTATTTTCTAGGAACAGTAGTTGTTCTTTCTTTAACTCTTTCATTTCTTCTTGAATTATGTTTGATTTTTGAAAATCTTAAAAATTCTTCTTTGAAACCACTATTTCATTTTAATCACTCTCCTATCATTTGACATTATCTTACAGCTAAGCTCCTCAAACAAGCAACACGCCTGCACACTCCACTGCTCTCACAAGCAGCCACCCCTTACTTTCTTGCTGCTGCTGCTGCTAAGTCACTTCAGGCATGCCGTGTCCAACTCTGTGCAACCACATAGACGACAGCCCACTAGGCTCCCCAGTCTCTGGGATTCTCCAGGAGAGAACACTGGAGTGGGTTGCCGTTTCCTTCTCCAATGCATGAAAGTGGAAAGTGAAAGTGAAGTCACTCAGTCGTGTCCGACTCTTAGTGACCCCATGGACTGCAGCCTACCAGGCTCCTCCGCCTATGGGATTTTCCAGGCAAGAGTACTGGAGTGGGGTGCCATCGCCTTTGAACTACAGCCTTCCTTGGTGGCTTGGATAGTAAAGAATCTGCTTGCAATGTGGGAGATCTGGGTTCGATCCCTGGGTCAGGGAGATACCCTGGAGAAAGGGATGCAACCCACTTCAGTATTCTGGCCTGGAGAATTCAATGGACAGAGGAGCCTGATGGGCTCTGCTCCATGGGATCTCAGAGTCAGAGACAACTGAGCAACTAACACAATCTGATCTATGCAGTCATCAATGTCCTGAAACAGCTCAATTAAAACATTTTCCAAATAGAATTGGATTTCTTTATCCTGACGTGCCAAAATCTCCACTGTACTTCATATAGCTTATCTCATTTATAGTTTCCAAGCTAATGTGTGATTTTTTTCTCTCTCATTAACTGAGTGTTCTTTCTTTCTATCCCATCCAGTTCAGTAATTCTCTTTGTTGCTGATCTGCTGATTCTCCTCTAAACTTATAGAATTTATACATTCAAATGTCTTAATCATCTCCATAATCATGATTCAAAAATTCTTATTTTCTTGGACATCCCATCTTTTACTTTCCCTCCTGTCCCATTTCCCCAAATTATGATAAGCCCTTTAATCATTCATTCATTCAAAAAAAAAGAGAGAATTGGTTATATTTCTACCTGTATTTATCTATCTCCTCAGTGCAGTTCAGTCGCTCAGTCATGTCTGTCTCTTTGCAATCCCATGAACCACAGCACACCAGGCCTCCTTGTCCATGACCAGCTCCCAGAGTGCACCCAAATCCATGACCATTGAGTCGGTAATGCCATCCAACCATCTCATCTTCTGTCATCCCCTTCTCCTCCTGCCCTCAACCGTTCCCAGCATCAGGGTCTTTTCAAATGAGACACCTCTTTGCATGAGGTAGCCAAAGTATTGGAGTTTCAGCTTCAACATCAGTCCTGCCAATGAACACCCAGGACTGATCTCCTTTAGGATGGACTGGTTGGATCTCCTTGCAGTCCAAGGGACTCTCAAGAGTCTTCTCCAACACCACAGTTCAAAACCATCAATTCTTTGGTGTTCAGCTTTCTTTATAGTCCAACTCCCACATCCATACCTGACCACTGGAAAAACCATAGCCTTGACTAGACGGACCTTTGTGGGAAAAGTAATGTCTCTGCTTTTTAATACGTTGTCTAGGTTGGTCATAACTTTCTTTCCAAGGAGTAAGCATCTTTTAATTTCATGTCTGCAGTCACCATCTGCAGTGATTTTGGAGCCCCCCAAAATAAAGTCAGCCACTGTTTCCACTATTTCCCCATCTATTTGCCATGAAGTGATGGGACCACATGCCATGATCTTAGTTTTCTGAATGTTGAGCTTTAAGCCAACTTTTTCACTCTCCTCTTTCACTTTCATCAAGAAGCTCTTTAGTTCTTCTTCACTTTCTGCCATAAGAGTGGTGTCACCTGCATATCTGAGGTTATTGATATTTCTCCCAGCAATCTTGATTCCAGCTTGTGCTTCTTCCAACCCAGCGTTTCTCATGATGTATTCTGCATATAAGTTAAATGAGCAGGGTGACAATATACAGCCTTGATGTACTCCTTTACCGATTTGGAGCCAGTCTGTTGTTCCATGTCCAGTTTTAACTGTTGCTTCCTGACCTGCATATAGGTTTCTCAAGAGGCAGGTCAGGTGGTCTGTATTCCCATCTCTCTCAGAATTTTCCACAGTTTATTGTGATCCACACAGTCAAAGACTTTGGCATAGTCAATAAAGCAGAAATAGATGTTTTTTCTGGAACTCTCTTGCTTTTTTGATGATCCAGCAGATGTTGCCAATTTGATCTCTGATTCCTCTGCCTTTTCTAAAACCAGCTTGAACATCTGGAAGTTCATGGTTCACCTATTGCAGAAGCCTGGCTTGGAAAATTTTGAGCATTACTTTACTAGCATGTAAGATGAGTGCAATTGTGCAGTAGTGTGAGCACTCTTTGGCATTGCCTTTCTTTGGGATTGGAATGAAAACTGACCTTTTTTATCTCCTGGATTATTACAATATTTTATAGAGAAGTCATAAAAAAAGCAAAGAATATCTGCTTTCATGGATTATGCATACTATTGAAAGAAATAGGTAATAAATATAATAAAAAAGTAAAATACCAATATAACAAAAATGAATGTTAAAGAAAACATTCAAAGCAAAGAATAGATATGTGAGATATAAGAGGTGGGCTGAAAAAAGATTTACATGGGTGTTGAATGTAGGCTATGCAGGGAATGCAGAAGCTAAGAGACCAATTTAAAAAATGCTGCCCTCATCCAAGAGATAGAAGATAGTAGTATGGAGAAGAATTGTGACAGCTGAAGTGAAGTGACATAGAATTGCATTTCAGATCCACACTGAAGATAGAGTAGACATAAACTGTTGTTGCACCAGATATGAAATGAAGGAATCAAGATTAATACCAAACTGGAAAAATGTAGTCACTAACCAATATAGGCAAGTGAGTAAAGAAGTTATATAAACTAAGAGAACAATCCTAGATGGAGAAAATGAATTTTGTTGTTATAAACATAGAAATGGTATTTAAGACCATGCGGAGAATTGCATCACTTTGAAAGTGAATACATAATCTATAATCAAATAGACTTGCAACCCTATATAGAAACTCCACCCAATAGCCCCAGAATACACATGTCTCTCAAGTGCACATGTAAATTTCTCAAATATAGAACACAAATTTTGTCATAAAACAGACTTCCATAAATTCAGAATAATTGAAATTATACAAATTATGTCTTATGGCTGCAAGAGAATAAGATCAAAATCAAAATCAGAAATAAATTGGGGAAATTCCCGAAGATGTGAAAATTAAGCAATACTCTACTAACTAGGCAATGGGTCCAGGAAGAATTACACACACACGAAAGTGTTAAATACTTTAAGACTGATTCAGTAAAGACTCTGCACACAAACTCTTAATAAATTAGGGAAAGCAGTGCTGAAACGGAACTTTGTAGCTTAAATGTCTATATTTAAAAAGACAAGCAAAATACACAAATTTTCACTAGCATAACCAAGACAAAAGATACAAGACTCAAATGAATAAAATCAGAAATAAAGGAGAAGACATTAAACTGATACCACATAATACAAAGGATCATATGAGACTACTATGACCAATTATATGCCAAAAAATTGAACAACCTAGAAGAAATGTATAAATTCCAAGAAACACCCAACCTACCAAGACTGAATCATGAAAAAATAGAAAATTTGAGCAGATTATTAGTACTAAGAAGATGAATCAATAACTGCAAATCTCCGAACAAAGTCCAGGATGACATGGCTTCACGGGTGAATTCTACCAAACATTTAAAGAAGAAGTAATCCCAAATATTACCCAAATTCTTCCAAAAATTATAAGAGAAGAGAACATGTCCAAAAAAATTTAAATGGTGTTGGAAGCATCACTCTTTAAGAGATGGTGTTGGAAAACGGGACAGCCATGTGCAAAAGGATAAAACTGGACCACCAGCCTACACCATACAGAAAAGTTAACTTCAAATAGCCTAAAAATGTGGACATAAGAACCAAAACCTCAGAACTCCTAGAAGAAAACATAGAAGGTAAATTCTTTGACATTAGTCTTAGTCATGAGTTTTTGGATTTGAAACCAAAAATTAAGACAACAAAACTGAAAATAAGCAAATGAGACTCTATCAGACTAAAAAGCTTCCATACAGCAAAGGAAACCCTTCCCAAAGTGAAAAGCAATCTATTGAGTGGGGGAAAATATTTGCAAATCATATGTTTGACAAGACATTAATATCCAAAATATATAAATAATTCATACAATTCAATAGCAAAACAAACAAAAAAATTTTTTTTAATGTACACAGAGGGGCTTCCCTGATGGGTCAGTGGTCAAGAGTCTGCCTGCCAATGCAGGAGACCCGAGTTCAATACCTGGTCCAGAAGATCCCACATGTCTTGGAGCAACTAAGCCCATGCACCACACCTACTGAGCCTATGCTCTAGAGCCCAGGAAGCGCAACTACTAAGCCCACTGTGTCGCAGCCTCTGCAGCTGGCATGCCCTGGAGCCTGTGATCCACAGCAAGAGAAGTCACCACAATAGAAGTCCACACACCGCAACAAAGAGTAACCCCTGTAACCGCAACTAAAGAAAAACCCTCTTAGCAACAAAGATCCAGCACCGCCAAAAATAAAATAAATAAATACATTTTCTTATAATGTGCAGAAGAGCTGAATCAACATTCTTCCAAAGAAGGCATACAGAAGGCTAACAGGTACATGAAAAAGTGTTCAACATCCTTCATCATCAGGTACATGCAAATCAAATCCCAAATCACCTCACACTTGTTAGAATGACTATTACCAGAAAGAAAAGAAATAACAAGGATTACGAAGAAGTGAAGAAAAGGCAACACGTATGCACTGTTAGTGGGAATGTAAATTGGCACAGCCACTATGGAAAACAGTATAAAGGCTCTGTAAAAATTAAATATATGTTTACTATATAACCCAACAGTTTCACTTCTGGATTTTTATCTGAAGGAAAAGAAAACACTAACTCAAAAATCTGTGTGCACGCTTATGTTCATTGCATCATCAGCGTTACTTACAATAGTCCAGACATGGAATTGTCCATTGAAGATGAGTGGATAAACAAAATGTGATATAGATATAGATACAAATAAAATGGAATGCTATTCAGCCATAAAAAGAGGAAATCCTGTCATTTGTGACAATATGGATGAACCTTGAGGGCATTGTGCATGCTCAGTTGTTCGGTTGTGTCTGACTTTCCAACCCCATGGACTGTAGCTCACCAGGCTCCTCCATCCATGGGATTTTCCAGGCAAGAATAATGGAGTAGGTTGCCATTTCCTTCTCCAGGGCAACCCACTCCATTATTATTATCTCCCTTCCCAACCGAGGGATTGAACCCTCATCTCCTGCATTAGCAGGCAGATTCTTTACCACTGAGACACCAGGAAAGTCCATTTATGAATAATTATAGGCTGACAAATTATTAACTCTGATGAAATGAAAAAAATCCTGGAGAAAAATTAATTGCTATAATTAATGCAAAAGGAAATAAGAAATCTGAATAGGACTTTAACAAGTAAAGAGATTGAATTAATAATTTAGGGTTCCCTAAGACCACTTGGTGCTAAATCGTTTCAGTCCTGCCTGGTTCTTTGCAACCCTATGGTCTGTAGCCCACCAGGCTTCTATGTCTGTAGGGATTCTCCAGGCAAGAATACTGAAGTGGGTTGCCATTTCCTTCTCCAGGAGATCTTCCCAACCTATGGATCAAAGCCATGTCTCTTGTGTCTCCTGCATTGGCAGGAAGGTTCTTTACAAGCGCCAGACCACCCTAAGAATGGATAATTCACACACATACAGGATTGACATGTAATTGTACTGAAGGCTATGGTTTATATGAATTGAAAGGATACCAAGCACAGTCAGGAAAGGGTAAAGCCTACATGTGATGAAGGAACACAGGCAACACGCATCTAAGTGTCATCATTTACAGAGTAACACAAGACAGGATTAATTTCCCACCAAAGAGTTGTGTGAGCACATGTATAATGTTGCCAATCATGAAAGCTCATGGGTGCCTCAGCATCCAGAGGTACATAGCATCCAGAGATAGCCTCTGCCTGGTACATACATACCAGACTCCCAGAAGGAAAATAGATGTTCAACATAAACCACATTGTTTGCACATACAGGTAAGGAACAGTGGGTTACTCTTATCAATTCTGGGGATGGTGGGGACCCGCTCAAAATCTGAATTCCCAGGCAATAGTCAACAATAAGCTAAAGTTTCTAACGATCTTGGACCTGCTATGCTAGCTTTTCTCTGTACAATTAGAAAATTTAAAATTTTCTACAAAGCCAAGCTAAGACTTATTTTTTTTCCCCATTGGTAAATTCTACCAAATATCTCGACCCAGGGATTGAACCCAGGTCTCCTGCATTGCAGGCAAATTCTTTACCATCTGAGCCACCAGGGAAGCCCCTAGTATAAAATTTTGACAAACTCTTACATAAAAGAAGAGAAGAGAGCACATTTCAAGTAATTATATAGGCCTGTATTACCCTGATACCAAAAGCAGGAAAACAAAACAAAACAAAAAAATACTAATTCTCTAGTAAATACATATGCAAAAATTCTTTAAAAATTCATTTTCTTATTATTTACAGGAGTTATGTACTATAAAATCATTAAGAACACTGAAGTGGACCATTGCTCATAGAAGAAATATAGGGTTAGGCTCTGGAGTGCCTCAGGTCACAATATTTTTATCAACTGATCAATAATAGCTTTGTTTTATGTGAGTTTTTCTTTAAAGGCATCTTTTAATATATATCAGTGATTCATTAACGTTGAACTCATGGCCATCAGCACTATAACTCATGCCTGCACAAAGCTTATCTAACAAACTGTTTTCTATGTAAGGCACATCACAGTCTGCTAGCACTTAGAAACACTAGCCAGGACTTCAGAACTAATGCTTCAGACTATTTTAAATACCCAAGTCAACCATAGAAAGCACAAGGATGTGGAAAATGTAACAGTAAATAGATCATCAAGAAAAAGTACACTTTGTTTACAGAATTAGAGCTGAAACAGAAAAGCAGAATATCACTGTTTCAGCTTCTGTTGGGGATGTGGACTTTGGGTAATTCAGATTTTTCACTGTTCACAAATGATTATGAAAGTACTACAAATAATGGTTTGTCCGTTACAAGCACATTTTAGTGAGTAGGTGAATTCACAAATGAGGAAACTGCACATAATGAGTACTGGCTGTTCTAGCACAGAGTCGGACACGACTGAAGCGACTTAGCAGCAGCAGCAGATAGTACTTGCTGTTGCTGTTTAGTTGCTAAGTCATGCTGGACTCTTTGCAACCCCATGGAATGTAGCCCTCCAGGCTCCTCTGTCCATAGGATTTCCCAGGTGGGAATATTGGAGTAGGTTGCCATTTCCTTTTCCAAGGGATCTTCCCAACTCAGGGATTGAACCCATATCTCCTGCATTGCACGCAGGTTCTTTACCAGTGAGGCACCTGGCAAAAAGTGGCTAGCAGCATGTAAAAACGATTAAACATGACCAAGTGGAAAGTATCCCAGGAGTGCAAGTTAGTTTAACATTCAAAAATCGATATACCATGTAATAGAAAATAGAACAAAATCCAGATTATTGTCTCAATAGCTTCTTAAAAATCATTTGATAAAATGCAATATCCATTCATGATAAAAAAAAAAACACACACACACACTCAAAACACTGGAAATAGAAGAGAGCTTTCTCTACCTGATAGGAAAACTAACATTATATTTATCAGCAAAATATTGGCGTGGCCAAAAAGTCCGTTGGGTTTCTCTATAAGATGTTATGGAAAATCCCAGATGAACCTTTTGGCCAACCCAATACTAAATGGTGGGGCAGCTGCCAGCTTCCCTGGCAGCTCTGTGGTAAAGAACCTACCTGCCAATGTAGAAGACTCAGGTTTGACCTTGGTTTTGGAAGATCCCTTGGAGAAAAAAATGGCAACCCACTCCAGTATTCTTGCCTGGGAAATTCCATGGACAGAGGAGCCTGGCAGGCTACAGTCCAGGGGTTGCAAAGAGTCTGATACGACTAAGTGCTTGAGCATACACACACATACTAAATGATTCCCCCTGAGGTCAGTAACAAGAAAAGTATGTCCTCTTTCACCACATTTATTAAACATTGTACTGGAGTTTCTTCAGGAGATTCGGGCAAGAAAATGAAATAAAAAACATCCAGACTGAAAGAAAGAAAAATTCTTTCTACAAATGACATGATTTTCTATACAGAAAATCCTAAAAATCAAAGAAAAAAATTATTCCATTTATTATAGTATCAAAAGGAATGATACCCTTAGGAATACAATTTTAAAATAAGAGCAAAACTTATTTGAAAACTACAAAACATTGCTGAAAGAATAAACAAGTTCTAAATAAATACAAAGATATTCTGAGCTCATGGACTGATAGACATAATTGGTAAAATGGCAGTATTCCCAAATTGACCTACAGATTCAACACATTTTATCTAAAAATCCCAGCAGAATTCTTTTCCAAAATTGATGAGTTGAGCTTAAAATTCATACAAGAATTCATAGTACCCAAAATTGCCAAAAGTCTTGTAATGAAAGACTCACACTTCATGATTTCAACACTTTCTAAAAAAAAGCTGTAAGTTATCAAGACAATGTGTTACTGGAATTAGGATAGACATAAAGATCAGTGGGATAGCACTTAGAGTCCAGAAATAAACTCTCACATTAACAGTTAATTAATTTTGGACAAACGTACCAAGACACTTCAATAGTGAAAGAATAGCAAATGGTGTTACTGGATGTCTACTGGGCCGTGATACACCACACACAAATAATAAAGCTGGGCCGTGATTACACCACACGCAAAAATGGACTCAAAATGGACCATGAATCTCAATTTCTTAGAAGAAAATCAAAGAGGAAGTTTCATGAACTTGGGTACAACAGAATCTTTAGACATGACACTAAGGCAAAAGAAGAAAAAAAGAATAGATTAACTGGATCATCAAAGTTAAAAACTTTTGTCTTTCAAATGACATCATGAGGAAAATGAAAAGGTAGTTCACGGAACAGGAGAATATATTTGCAAGCGTACATCTGATAAGTGATTTGTAGTCAGAATATATAAAGAAATTTATAACTCAGTGATAAAAAGACACAATTTCAAAATGTATCTAAATAGACAGTTTTCAAAAGAAGATATTTTAATTCAAATGACCGACAAGCACAATAAAAAATTGTTGAACATCATTAGTCACTGGAGAAATACAGATCAAGGCCACAGTGGGATGCCACTTCATATACACCAGGATGGCTAAATATTTTTCTAAAGCAGATTATAGCAATGTTGGCAAAGGTATGAAAATTGGAACCCTCATACACTGCGGGGTGGAATGCATAATGATGTAGTCAATTTGGGAAACAGGCTAGCAGTTCCTCAGAATGTTTGTCTAAACATAGGTACCATATGACTTAGCATTTCAACTTCTAGGTATATACCAAGAAAAATGAAAACACATATCCATGCAGAAATTTGTACACAAATGTTCATGACATCACGAAGTCCCAGTTATTCGTGATAGCCAAAAAGGGAAAACAAGTTAAATGTCTATCAACTGATGAAAGTGAAAAGTGTGAAAACGATGGTTGCTCAGTTGTGTGCAGTGCAACTCTCTGCAACCCCATGGATTGTAGCCGGCCAAGTTCCTAGGTCGATGGGATTCTTCAGGCAAGAATACTGGAGAGCATTGTCATTCCCTTCTCCAGGGGATCTTCCCAACCCAGGGACTGAACCCCAGTCTCCTGCATTGCAGGCGGATTTTTTACTGTCTGAGCCACCAAATGTGACAGGAAATCCAAATGTCACATATCCATACAACAGAATATTATTTGGCAGTAGAAAATGACTGAAGTACTGACTCATGCTACAAGATGGATGAACATCAAAAACTTCATGTCAAATGAAGGGCTAAGTCACACAAAAAAAACAAACATATGTTATATAGCCCCCATTTTTGTGAAATATCCAGAATACACAAATCTGTAGAAGGGTCATTAGCGGCATAGAGTTGAGGTATTGAGGAGAAAAGAGAAGTAACTGCTAACAAGAGCAGGTGTTGTACGTTTATTTTTTAGGAGGATTGAAGACATTCTAAAATTAATTTTAGTGATGGTTGCAAATCTCTGTAACTATGCTAAAAACCACTGCATTATATACCTTACATGTGCTAAGCGTAATCAGTATAAATTGTGTCTTGAAAACAGTTACATTATTAAAATTAGGCACTTCCTCTCATCTATCCACGTCAAAGTCTGATCATACCTCATGCCAGCAGGTATTTCAGTGCTATCTCCTAGGGCACACTTCAATCACTCCTATATAGATTACGACAATAATCTACTACAGAAACTGCTTCCAGTTTTGATGAGCCATCTGTTGCGATAGATTTTTATTAAAATACTATTTTCATGAAATTACTCCCTTGCTCAATATCAGTAATTCTCTAATCTCTTCATTCATCCATTTAAGGCCCAGCATCAACTGGGCTATGTTACCCAGTGTGTTAAGTAGGAGAACAGCCTCTCAGAGAGGCCTGTATCCTAATTCCCCAAACCTTTAAATACGTTGCTTTACATGGCAAAAGAGACTGTGTGGATGTGATTGAATGAAGGTCCTGGAGCTGAGGGAGATTATCTGGGATTATCCAGTTGGGCCCAATGTAATCACAAGCATCCTTCTAAATGAAAGTTGGGAACAGGAGAGTTAGAGTCCCAGAAAAGATGCAACAAAGGAGAAGTGACACGGACCACAGTCCATGTTGCAGCCTCTGAGTAAGACGAGGCAGGTAAGTGGACTCCCCCTAGAACTTTCAGAAGGAATGTGGCCCTGATAGCCAATTTTTCACTCTGACACCCAGAGCTATAATAGAATAAATGTGGGTTGTTTTAAGCCACTATCTTTATGGTGATTTGTTACAACTGTGATTGGAAACCAATACACCCATTCAACAATCTTACTATAATTCTCTGCTTTTTTCACATTCTTGATTTGAATAATCTTTTCCTACTGGTCCGGAAATTCCATTCTTCTCCTCACTACCAACACAAGACTTGAATACTAATGTCCTCAAGATATGTTCTCCCACGAATCCCACCTCGATGCAATTTCAATTCTTTTTTTAATTTTTTATTGGAGTATATTTGCTTTATCATGTTGTGTTAGTTTCTGCTGAACAACAACATGAGTCAGCCATGTGTATACATATATCCTCTCCTTCTAGAGCCTCCCACCCCTCCCCACCCCACCCCATCATCACAGAGCACCCAGCTGAGCTCCCTGTCCTACACAGCATGTTCCCACTAGCTATCTGTTTTACACATGGTAGCAAATGTATGGCAATGCAGAGTACCTATTTTAATTCTGACTAAAGATTTCTTCAGAATAAACTTATGCCATCTACAGATGACTAGCACAAGCGTCAACTAGGGAAGATCATCTGATGAGTTTAAGTTGAATGTGGAATGCACTTGGCTCATTGTATGGGGACAGGAGTGTGCTGGAGAACCAACTCAAAAAAAACCAAAAGCTGTGATTTATAGTGTTTGCTGATTTAATACTCCCAACAAGACTGATTTCAATCATCATGTTGTATACCTGAAACTTACACCATGTTATACGTCAATTATATCTCCAGAAAACTGATGGGAAAATTTGCACTAAAAGTTGAAGTCTTAACCAGTGGACTGCCAGGGAAGTCTGACAATTCTGCTTTTAATACACCTCACCGATCTGCCTTTTTCCATATCCTATGGGCACTGGCTTCTAACTCAGGTTCTCTTTGCACAGCCCTCATTTATTCTGCATATTCTCCTTTGTGCTATTTCCCACAGGTAATCATACATGGTGGAGAAGGAAATGACAACCCACTCCAGTATTTCTGCCCAGAGAATTCCATGGTCAGAGGAGCCTGGCTGGCTACAGTCCATGGAGTCTCAAAGAGTTGGACACAACTAAGTGACTAACATGTACACACACATAATCTTTCATGCATCTTCTTTAAAACCTTTTAATGACGCTTACTCCTTGGATGAAAAGTTATGACCAACCTAGATAGCATATTCAAAAGCAGAGACATTACTTTGCTGACTAAGGTCCATCTAGTCAAGGCTATGTTTTTCCAGTGTTCATGTATGGATGTGAGAGTTGGACTGTGAAGAAGCCTGAGCGCCGAAGAATTAATGCTTTTGAACTGTGGTGTTGGAGAAGACTCTTGAGAGTCCCTTGGACTGCAAGGAGATCCAGCCAGTCCATTCTGAAGGAGATCAGCCCTGGGATTTCTTTGGAAGGAATGATGCTAAGGCTGAAACTCCAGTACTTTGGCCACCTCATGTGAAGAGTTGATTCATTGGAAAAGACTTTGATGCTGGGAGGGATTGGGGTCAGGAGGAGAAGGGGACGACAGAGGATGAGATGGCAGGATGGCATCACTGACTCGATGGAAGTGAGCCTGAGTGAGCTCCGGGTGTTGGTGATGGACAGGGAGGCCTGGCATACTGCGATTCATGGGGTCGCAAAGAGTCGGACACGACTGAGCAACTGAACTGAACTGAACTGAATGTTTCCTCATTCTGTTGATTGATAAAGACCACATCCCTTTGCACAGAAAGCTCCTTATAATCAGCTCCAATAGCCCATCTCTCCAAGGCTCTCTCTGAACCCTACACACTGGTCTTGGGAAACTTTGCTTACCTTTTTCAGATCGTATTACATTCAATAATGCTTCTGACACTCTGTGAAGGTGATTTTCCTTTTCCAGAAGACCCTTTCCCCTCTTTTCTGTCTGATGAATTTCTAGCTATCATACAATTTTCAGCCAGCACTTCTTCTGGATAAACCTCCCTAACTTTTCTGATTCAAGTGCATCTTTACGTATACCCAGGTTCGATGCACCAACCTCACTGTATTGTAATCCATTGTCCCGTATGAGCTGTATAAGAGCAAAGGCTATGTCCTCCTTCTCTCCCATGTGGATCCTAGCTGCCACAGAGGTTCTAGCATGAGGTAAAGGTTTAATATTTCTTTAGATAATTAAATGTTTGCCAGAGTCAGATTTTGAAGGGATTTGAATATCACGTTATGGGGTCTTGTTCCCTAGGCACAAATCTGAAGCATAGGAGGGATATAATCAAGCCTGTGTGTTAGAAAAAAGACTTGGGGAGAGGCAAGGAGAGGCTGAGGATGTAGGGTGGAGTATAAGTACATGAAGATATATGTACTGTAGGGTAGACAGAAATGTCTGCAGACACAATTATGGATTTATTGGGGTATTAGTTTGAAGAATGGGGATATAATTTATGTAATATTTACGTCAGGGCTGAATTACATTCTAAATATTTAGTAAGGAAAAAATAAACACTATTAAACTGCTTCATATCCATGACATATCCAACCCAGTGCTGCAATTCTGATAACAGATATTAGGCAGAAAAGTACATTTACCACACTTAAAAGTTAATTAAACAGGTAAGGGACTTAAGCATTTACTCCAAAAATATTTCTAGTTTCTTATAACAGCCTAATATGACTGGATCAATCATAAATTTATAAAGTCCAGGGTGTATTTGTTTATATTTAAGCTCCTGAAGCAATATATTCCATGGTCTATTTGACACTGTATATGAATATTTCTAAAATTCTTCTACTTAGGGTGTTATGATAGTCACATGATATTCCAGTCGTTGGTGAAACCTGTCCATGAAGATGAAGAACAAACACTACAAAATACCATTTTCCTGTAAATTGTGAAAGAAAATCATCAAATTTTCTATAATGAATTATCATATTAATGTCCAGTATTTCTACCGGAATTTCTTTACCCTCATCTCATATTTTCTTAGGTATGATTTGTAAGAATTTAATGTAAAGAGGTCTGCTGTAAAGATGAAATCTAAACAAATGTCAGATCCCATGGTGTTTTCCAACATTTTATAACATGACCAAATTAAAAGACCATTCAGCACTAATTTACAGAATTAAACCTTTTCTGAAATAAATAGTAAGACCACAGATAAGGCTTATATTTCCTTTAGAAAATGGATGAAAATGCAGTAAATACTGAGTAAAGGCAATAAAATTTGCTGCCTCACGATATCCAAGTTACTCTGTCTGAACATATTTAAAATCCATAAGATTTTTTCCCCTGGATGTAAATATAATTAGATGTTTTATCTACTTCAAACATGTAACATAAAAGACTGAAACTTTCATAAAATGCTAAACTTAAGATGGAATTATTGTTATTACCATTATCTTCATTTAGGAGGAAAATAGACTGTGGTGAGAAAGGCAAGGTTACGATAACACATTAAAGATAAAATACGGCCAAAGAGAAATAATTCTCCCAAATTACAAAACCTGTGAGCAAATACACAAGGAAGAGGGTAACTGCATTTCAAGGGGTCAGCACTGAATCTATTTTGCTCCATGAAGGGTTGTTTATGACAATCAATATTGCCACTCATTTTTGATGATCTTTTGTGTCCTCGGTGCCTCCTATTACATGCATCAACATGTTTGATTTTTAATTTCGCCTTGTTAGAGTAATTTAGTTCAACCTTCACTGAGGAAATGCTGTTATTTGCAATGACAGTGAATGCTATTTGGCCTCTTAGGGCAAATGGGACTGTCAGCCTCACTGGCAAGTTCTGAGGTGACATGGTTAAGGAGTTTAAGAAGCAGGGGGTGGTGGAGAATGGGGCGGGGGGTGGAACAGTGGGTCCCAGCTTTTAGTGGCATTGGGTGGTGGGGGCAGGGGAGATGATGCATTTAGTTAGTTTTTATTTATTTTTTGTCTTCTAATTCATCATCTGTTTTTTATTCTGTGAATATTTCCTTCCTTATCCTTTAGGGTCAAAATCTTAGTCATTTTTTATTCTTCTGTCTCTCATACCACCCAGTCCTGGTCATGTCAATCCATATTTCAAGTCTCATCCTAATTCAAACTTTCCTGATTTTACAAACTGTAGTTTCGATAGTATCGCAATTGATCCCTCAACTTTAGTTTTTGAGTGAACAGAGCCACCAAATAGACTAATGAAATGTTGATTTTTTAAAAGTCTGGGGCGGGCTGAGGAGGAGTGGGAGGGAGGCTCAAGAGGGAGTTCAGTTCAGCCCCTCAGTTGTGTTCAACTCTTTGTGACTCCATGGACCGCAGCATGCCAGGCTTCCCTGAGTTCACTCAAACTCGTGTCCATTGAGTAAGAACATTAGTTTTGCTGCAGTTTTTGCTGCAGATCTCGTGGCATTGGTGCTTCTTTAATCTTCAGGAAAAGACCAGGAACGTGTGGATTTTGATACATTTTCAGTTCTTGCCAAACCACTCAGTTCAGTTCAGTCGCTCAGTTGTATCTGACTCTTTGTGACCACATGGACTGCAGCATACCGGGCTTCCTTTTCCATCACCAATTCCCAGAGCTTTCTCAAACTCATGTCCATTGAGTCAGTGATGCCATCCAACCATATCATTCTCAGTTTTCCCCTTCTCCTCCCACCTTCAATCTTCCCAAACATCAGGGTCTTTTCCAGTGAACAGTTCTTCCCATCATGTGGCCAAAGTATTGGAGTTTCAGCTTCAACATGAGTCCTTCCAATGAATATTCAGGACTGATTTCCTTTAGGATCAAATGGTTGGATCTCCTTGTAGTCCAAGGGACTCTCAAGAGTCTTCTCCAACACCACAGTTCAAAAGCATCAGTTCTTTGGTGCTCAGCTTTCTTTATAGTCCAACTCTCACATCCGTACATGACTACTGGAAAAAACATAGCTTTGACTAGATGGACCTTTGTTGGCAAAGTAATGTCTCTACTTTTTAATATGCTGTCTAGGTTGGTCATAGCTTTTCTTCCAAGAAGCAAGTATCTTTTAATTTCATGGCTGCAGTCACTATCTGCAGTGATTTTGGAGCCGAAGAAAATAAAGTCTGTCACTGTTTCCATTGTTTCCCCACCTATTTGCCATGAAGTGACGGGACCGTGCAAAGACATTACTTTGCCAACTAAGGTCCGTCTAGTCAAGGCTATGGTTTTTCCAGTGGTCATGTATGGATGTGAGAGTTGGACTGTGAAGAAGGCTGAGTGCCAAAGAATTGATGCTTTTGAACTGTGGTGTTGGAGAAGACTCTTGAGAGTCCCTTGAACTGCAAGGAGATCCAACCAGTCCATTCTGAAGGAGATCAGCCCTGGGATTTCTTTTGAAGGAATGATGCTAAAGCTGAAACTCCAGTACTTTGGCCACCTCATGCGAAGAGTTGACTCATTGGAAAAGACTCTGATGGTGGGAGGGATTGGGAGCAGGAGGAGAAGGGGACGACAGAGGATGAGATGGCAAGATGGCATCACTGACTCAATGGACATGAGTCTGAGTGAACTCTGGGAGTTGGTGATGAACAGGGAGGCCTGGCGTGCTGTGATTCATGGGGTCACAAAGAGTCGGACACAGTCGAACGACTCAACTAAACTGAACTGAACTGAACTGATGGGACTATGATCTTAGTTTTCTGAATGATGAGTTTTAAGTCAACTTTTTCCACTCTCCTCTCACTTTCATCAAGAGGCGCTTTAGTTCTTCTTTGCTTTCTGCCATGTGGGTGATGTCATCTGCATATCTGAGGTTATTTCTATTTCTCCCTGCAATCTTGATTCCAGCTTGTGCTTCTTCCAGCCCAGCATTTCTGCATAGAAGTTAAATAAGCAGGGTAACAATATGTAGCCTTGACATATTACTTTCCAAATTTGGAACCAGTCTGTTGTTCCACATCTAGTTCTAACTGTTGCTGCCTGACCTGCATACAGATTTCTCAGGAAGCAGGTCAGGTGGTCTGGTATTCTCATCTCTTGAAGAATTTTCCAGAGTTTGTTGTGATCCACACAGTCCAAGGATATGGCATTATCAATAAAGCAGAAGTAGATGTTTTTCTGGAACTCTCTTGCTTTTTTGATGTTCCAGCTGATATTGGCGATTTGATCTCTGGCTCCTCTGCCTTTTCTAAATCCAGCTTGAACATCTGGAAATTCACAGTTCACATACTGCTGAAGCCTCGCTTAGAGAATTTTGAGCATTTCTCTGTTAGCATATTAGATGAGTGCAATTGTGCAGTAGTTTGAACATTCTTTGGCATTGCCTTTCTTTGAAATTCAAATGAAGCTGAAATTTTCCAGTCCTGTGGCCATTGCTGAGTTTTCCAAATTTGCTGGCATGTTGTGTGCAGCACTTTCACAGCATCATCTTTTAGGATTTGAAATAACTCAACTGGAATTCCACCACCTCCATGAGCTTTGTTCGTAGTGATGCTTCGTAAGGCCCACTTGACTTTGCATTCCAGAATGTCTGGCTGTAGGTGAGTGATCACACCATAGTGGTTATCTGGGTCATGAAGATCTTTTTTGTACAGCTCTTCTGTGTATTCTTGCTACCTCTTCTTAGCATTTTCTGCTTCTGTTAGGTCCATACCATTTCTGTCCTTTATTGTGCCCATCTTTGCATGAAATGTTCCTTGGCATGAACATTTCATACAAATCTTCCTTTGCATGAAATGCCCAGCCGTTGGTTCCTAATTAATCACTCAGCTCTAACTCACCAGTCCTTCCTCGTGTCTTTCAACTTCTCAGGATGAGAATTCATCAAAAGCCAAAATGAGCTAACACTTACTGAAAACTTACTATATCAAGGTCATCTCATTGAATTTTCACAGTGTTTCAAGGCAATAAATACCATTCATGTCATTTTTTTACAGATGAGGAAACTAAGGGACAATGGGATATAGCAATTAGCTCAGGATTACCCAGCTAGTCCATAGCATAACTGATTGATTCTAGATCCCAAATTCTTAAACCCTTCTATGACAACTTCATCCCATATACTTACAAAAAAAGAAAAGAAAAAGAAACCCTCGCTATAAAAAAGAGATAGCAAATACCATTATAATGATATATGTTAAATGATCTTACAAAATAAAAAGCACAAGAAATATGATTTAGATACTAATTCAATAAATTATATTAAAATATTTTAAATATTTTTTACTTCCTTTATTTTAATTTAAGTGATCAAAGAATTTACTTAGTTTTTTTGCTGTCATAGTATGCTATGGTGCACTGAGTGAGTTAACCAATGAATTAAAATGGCTATAACCTGAAAAATACTACGAAGTTGACAAATCTCTGACCTCGTCAACTTACACATTTACATCAGGTCAACACTGGGTGCAGAATTCAGTCCACCACTTCACTAACAAGATCTTGATGATCAGAATTTTCACGTTGTGTAAATTTAGCAGGCAATTTTCTGTGCACCAAACTAATGGTGTGTGCTGCAGAAGTACATAGGAACCCAGATTCTGCTGACATTTTTTTGTGGTCAGTTGCCCTACAGAGAAGGCAATGGCACCCCACTCCAGTACTCTTGCCTGGAAAATCCCATGGGCGGACAAGCCTGGTAGGCTGCAGTCCATGGGGTCATGAAGAGTTGGACACGACTGAACGACTTCACTTTCAGTTTCATGCATTGGAGAAGGAAATGGCAACCCACTCCAGTGTTCTTGCCTGGGGAATCCCAGGGATGGCGGAGCCTGGTGGGCTGCCATCTATGAGGTCACACAGAGTCGGAGACGACTGAAGCGACTTAGCAGCAGCAGCCCTAGCCTATCATGGTTCTGATCACTGAAACCCAATGAAACAGGCGATTTCATTACACTTGAACTCACTTTCTTACTCTGAGCCTTTTGACTATTTCGAGGGCTAATGCTCCATTGGTCCAACCTTTAAGCCAGAGATCTCATATTGTGAAATAATAACTAAAATACAGCAGGCACTTTTGTTATACTATGCTCACATACATCCTTTAGGGAAGACCTCCGTTGATCAACACCCAAGAGAAATATAGTTGGATTTCTCTTCTCTTTTTATCTGTTGCTGACTCTTGTACCCAATTAGACATTACCCGTGAAAATAAAAGTCAGTGGTATTCACATTTGCAAACTTCCTGATTTTCCTAACAAGGAAAGGAAAATATAATACACAAGGCCTAATATTAATAAATCCCAGACCTACATTTGGAACTTAAGTTTGGCAATAATAATAACATTGTTTTCAGTTTGCTTAACTCATACAAAAATTACAGCTCTTTTGAGCAAATGATAGAAGATTTTCTTGAGCGTTTTTTTCTGATATTGTCTGTTTCCCGTTTAACAGTCAACTACTTGGAGAGCAGTTTCCATTCACAGCCTTCACTTCACTTCTCAACCCACAATACTTCTGCTGCTACATTCACCTACAATGGGATGGTTCTCAAAAGCGCATGTTTTGAGGTGCATTCATGACACGCATCAATAAATTCAATGATTTCTTTTAATGCTTATTTTAACTGGAATGTGACGTCTCTATGGGATGTATCACTATTGATAATTCCTGCCTTCTTATAACATTTATTTTTTCATGGCATCTGGACAACTAGGTAGGTTTTTTTAAATTTATTTTCTTGCTGCTTCTTTTAATCCTTTTTAAATTTATTTTCCTGACCATCCCCTATTGGATTGTTCTCTACAGAATTCTGTCTTTGAATCTGCATCACATCTATCTTTTCCTTTCCCTTCTATTCCTATCCTTCTTTCCCTGTAAATTTCTCCCTCTCCACCCCCTCCCTTTCCATCCTTCATGGTAAATATCATTCCCTTTTATCATTTCGTTGATCTGTGTATGCATAAATAACACTTATACCTATATTTATAGTCTAGGTCTTAACCTACAACATCAAATCTACGTATTTAACTACTAACTTGGAAGCTCCATGTGGATTTTCTATATTCAACCACAACTTAACATACTTTGAACTCACCTTCTTTTCTTCCAAAACCTTCTTCTCTTAGCATGTCACTTATTGTAAATTGTTCTACCATTTATTGAGCTATGTAAAACAGAAATGAAGGAGTCATCTTTTATTCTTTTCTCTCTCTCCAAAATCATTCAACTGTTAATTCTGATGCATTATTTAGTACTCCACTCCAATACATTAGCTGTTTTTACTTGGTCACCCGTATCTTTCCCCTACAACTTTTTAATGGCATCTAACTTTCTATTTTTTATGGCAGTCAGAGTGATGTTTCTAAACTTCAAAACAGTGCACATCATTCTGCTTAAAATGCTGCTCTAGTTTCACATTGTTCTTGGGATCAAAATCCTCAGCTCTCTGATATGTCAATTATATTTTCCTCTTAGGTCCCAGAGCAAATTTTCCACTCCAATCCTCATTTTCCCAAATACCTTTGCCTCGCTCATACTATATTCTACTCATCTTTTTGTTTAAATTTAGACATCAAGAGGATCAATAAATCTTCCCTAATACCCAAGCCTGAATGAGGGACTAGGCTTGATTCCATACTACCCCATGAAAACATTTATCACATTAAACTCTAGTTGCCTTTCTAGTAGACCACATCCCTTTAAGACAAAGATTATACACTGTAGTGCTTGAATGTGGTAAGCATGTAGTAAGCATTCAATCAACATTTAATGAATGACAGGCTATCTGGTGACAACTGGGGTTGGGCAATAGTTTGTTTCATACATGGATGGCAGGTAAGACTGCTCATTCAAAAAAAAAAATGTCCTTTTCTGCAGAACTCTTTTCATTAAATATTTGAATTTAAATGTTGGGACAACCTGCCAAATGACAGAAACTTGGCAATGACATAAGCTTGGTTGATTGAGACATATTATTTAGCAGGAGCACCAACATTTAGAAAATTGAAATCTTGAGAAATCTTTTAATTAGGTAGTCTTTTTTGTTTACATATGATATTGCACATCCTGTCACTAATAGAAATTAACTTGAATTCCATTTGGAAACCACACTGGCAATTATCCTCACTTCTCAAATAAATGGAGGAAAGGACAGCAATGAAAAAGTTTCACTTTAAAATGGAAGTTGGTGCAACTCCAAAAATCCTGAACATTCATCACAGACCCATAAACTATGTCATTTTTAAAGATTACAACTAAGATTCAGGACCTTATCAGCTATTTTTGACTTTCAAGGTACCAACAAAGCCACTTAAAGTCATAGTATGCTGTCACCTAAGCCACAATTTTATCTTATTCTTATCTAGGTCTTCTTGAGCATTCATGGATGAACATCAAGCATTTTGTAAAGCCTATAATTGTCCCTAAAATTATCTGTGTGAATTTTTATCCAGCGTAGGGCTAAACATTTTGAAAATTCATTTATCAAATGGATTCACCACTCCAAAGAACAACCATTGATAATCATTTTATGTTGTCATTTAGTCAATCAGTCGTGTTTGACTCTTTTGTGACTCCATGGACTGTAGCTGTCCAGGCTCCTCTGTCCATGGGATTCTCCAGACAAGAATACTGGAGTGAGCTGCCATTTCGTTTTCCAGAGAATCTTCCTGACCAAGGGATCAAACCTGCACCTCCTGCATTGGCAGGCAGATTCTTTACCCACTGAGCCATTGGGGAAACCCAATCATTTTATAAATTAAAAACAAAACTATAATCCACTTAAATATCCCCATATATGAAAAGATAATCCTTGGGAGAGAGAAAAGTTATATGTTTATTGAATGAGTTAAGTTACTTAAAATTAAATGTGCATGCATGCTAAATCACTTCTGTTGTGCCCAACTCTGCGACTCTATGGACCATAGCTCATCCATGGGATTCTTCAAGCAAGAATACTGGAGTGGGTTGCCATGCCCTCTTCCAAAGGATCTTCCTCACCTAGGGATCAAACTCTTGTCTCTTGAGTCTCCTGTATTAGCAGGCCACCTGGGAAGCCCTAAAATGAAATAAAATTTTAATTTCTTTCCTAGCACATAAAATTATAATTTATAGATGACAGAAATAAGGAAAAATGCCTTTGGAATTTTAATTTTTATGTGCAAGTCCACAGACATCACTCTGTCATAGAGTCTTATTTTGTGTACATGAACAAATACTTCTAAAATATTTCAAGAGTGCTTCTGATAGCCCCTCAATGATAATTATCTAGCACCTTCCCCCACACACTACCTCATTCTTCTCCTTCTCTGTTGATAAATGAACCCCTTATAACCTCTTCATCAGTCTCTATCTCTCTCAGTCTTTCCAGATCAAATATTCCACTTGTTCTTCTGGTCTAAGGTCTTGATTGAGCTACAGTCTATTTAAAGTCTATGATCAAATGAGCAGGGAGAGAGGCAATTAACAATTTAAAAATCCTTAAATATGAATATTTTAATTTAAAAACATAAGCTAGCATCTGCTATCAGAATTTGTGCTTCAAATCTCAGAAAATCCCCTACACTGAAGAGACAATGACACAGATCAGCCAAAATGTTCAGAATTCCAGAGTTCTTTCAGAAGGAAAATATCAGTTTTACATGACAATTTTAGCAAGTTTCTATTAGAATATTCCCTTTTTTAAGCTCCAAATACATCTCTAGAAATGACTTTGCAATAAGATTGTGTGCTGGAGGTTGATTGTGTCTGGGGACCTTTTTAGTTAGTCATGATTTAGCATATTATTTTGCACATTATTTTAGCATTTCAAACAGCTTGGGTGCATCTCAGCAAGTAACAGGAGGTAATGAGTTTTAAGATAAAGAAGAAAGTAAGTATATACACCCTTCATTTGGAGACAATTTCATTTTTGCTAACCCCATTCTGAATGACTATCACAGAACTCCAGTGCCACGCCATGAAGGTATCGTGGGAACTTCCTTTGGACTACGTCATGCTTTTCACTAACTTTTATGTAGATGACTTTGATCATGTCCCTGAACATGATATTCTACTGTCCTCCTGAGTCCTATGGTACCATTCTTATTCTTAAGAAGAAGAAAAAAAACCTGTTGAGAATATGGAAAATTTTGAGAAGAGCTTGGAGGAGAGGAAACAAACAAATATATATACACACACAAACAGAACACCATGGTAGAGGACTGATCTTGAAGTTAATAAACGTAAGTTAGACCCAAGAATGTTTATAGATAATCCATTTAGTGCTATATGCTTTGCTTAACTTGGCAAGAAAATTCCTATCATTGGTTCCTTTGGAATGATCTTCTAACATTGATTATCTTTTTCTGATGAAATCATTGTGCTACTTTTGTGATGGCCATTTTTTTAAAAGTACGTATTACTTTGAAAATAGAAGCAAGATTAACCTAGTGGATACTAGAAACCCAGGTTTCAGAGATGTTTAAACAAGGGTATTGAGTGATATGGGCTCTCCAGGTGGCTCAGTTGTAAGGAATCTGCCTGCCAATGCGGGAGACACAGGAGATGTGGGTTCAATCCCTGGGTGAGGAAGATCCCCTGGAGGAGGAAATAGCAACCCATTCCAGTATTCTTTCCTGAAGAACCCCATGTACAGAGGAGCCTGGCAGGCTACAGTGCATGGGGCTCCAAGAGTTGAACACGACTTAGTGACTGAGCACTGAGTCATGGATGTGTATGACACACATACACTGAGTGAGCTAGCTGCTATTCAAACTCCTACCGGAAAACTTTTTTTCAGTAGCATGAGCTCTTCGAAAGGAAAGCTGTGAAGAAACATAAAACTTTATTTACCATGCTCCAATAAATATGCTTTAGCCTGCAAAGCAGAATGAAACTAATTGTTTCAAAGGTAAGAATTGTTCGGACAAGAGAGTGAAGAGTAAGGTCCTGAAATGAGTGATTCTGTTTCAAAGAGCAGGCTAGTACCTGTGAGATAATGGAGTGGGGGAAGACTAGGGTTGGTGAAACATCAGATCTCATAGGCACTTTTGTGTTTTCAGATAATAACCTCCCTCAGTGTGCCACTGTGAAATAAGCAGGGCAATGAGTAAGGTACTCAAGCATTCACATGGGCATGCATGCCCAGTCGCTTCAGTCATGTTCGACTCTTTGTAACCCTTTAGGCTGCAGCCCACCAGGTTCCTCTGTCCACGGGCATTCTCCAGGCAAGAATACTGGAGTGGGTTGCAGTGCCCTTCTTCAGGGGATCTTCCCAACTAAAGGATTGAATCTGGGTCTCTTGCATTTCCTCCATTGGCAGGTGGATTACTTACCCACTGAGCTACCTGGGAAGTCCAGGCATTCACACCATGCACAACACACACACACACACACGCACAGATACACTGGGTAGTTCAAGTGATCCAGAGTCTGTTGACCTTCGTACGGTACCAGGTCCTTCAAATATTGATTCATTTTAGTCTTTCTTTACTGAAATGAAATACATATACTTTACCCTGAGGTTTGGGCTGTGGTACACTTCTGTAAATTGAAATAATAAATTAAATACATTTTGTTTTAGTTACAGTTGGATGGAAATGTGGCTACTTTCCAGTGGAAGAAGATATTAAATCTCTGTGTAGCTTCACCCTTCTTTAAGCTGAAAAATACTGTAGGAGGTTTGAAAACCACTGACTACATTCTTCAATTCTTAGGGCCATTTACTTAGAGTTTGCTAGTGCTCACATATAAATTATGGCCTATCATTACAGTTCTTGATATTTAAAACCTGTTGGCTTATCAAAAGAATGAAGAGAAAATGAGAAAGCCCATTTCACTAACAAACTTCCACCACCATCTAGTTTGAGCCTAATGCAAAGAGAAGAAATATCTGGAGGCATTTTAGAGGGCTTTAAAGCAAGCAAAAAAAAAAAAAAATTGTTTTAAACCTGTCTTTCTTTTCCAGTTCTAGAGGGATTAATGTTTTGTTTAGCCATTGTGTATATTCTCAGTTGCTCAGTTGTGTCCGACTCTTTGAGACCCCATAGACTGTAGCCTGCCAGGCTCCTGTCTCTGGGGTTTTCCAGGCAAGAATGCTGGAGTGGGTTGCCATTCCTTTCTCCAGGAGATCTTCCTGACCCAGGGATAGAACCCGGGTCTCCTGCATGGCAGGCAGATTCTTTACCATCTCTGAGCCACCAGGGTAGCCCATTTGAAAAAGGATTAAAGATGTTTTCACACTCTAAATTAATTTAAAATCTTAGATTTAAAAGACTATTTGATCTAAATCTTTGATTTAAAATTACTACCAACAGCTGCCCTTTGTTTTTTTATTGAATTCATGGAATTAAAAATTCAGGAAAAAAAGAATGTAACTGAGGCCACTGGCTCCCAAATGTCCTTAGATCAAGGACAATTTACTAGGTTTTTATTGGCCCATGCAAATTAAGATAAATAAAATGATGTCCTGGGTTTCGCTTAAACTTATTAATATTAAGAGATATCCTTTAATATGAGACCATGTTTATTCTATTTTATTGTGAAAATATTGTAACATTTATAAATGGTAATTGTAGATAGAATTATGTACTTATTTTGATGTAAAATGCTAAAATGTTGAAAAATAAATTTTTAATATATAGCTAAATTTGCTTTTATCTATCATTATTAATTTTTTCTTACAAGTCACAGAAATCAAATACAATATTGCTTCACAAGAAACTGACAAAATCAAAACAAAAATAAGGCCCCCAGAAACCTTCTCTAGGTTGAAGTCTTCCAGTTTCCTCAAACTTTTCTCCAATTACATTGTACACTAACGACCTTTCAGAATGCATTACTGAGAAATAGACACATTACTCCAAACGTGGTCTTACCCCTCCAGCTCTGCCATGACATTTCACTGCTCCATGTTTGTAGATGCGAATCGTAGTTGCCCTCGTGTTCGGTGATGTCCATGCCTGCTCTCCTAAACTGTAATTAAGCTGCATAACATTCTCTGTGAGAACACCTGCTTAGTAGTATTTCTTGACCATATGTACAACACTCAGTTCTATTCACTAATATGACTTATTTCCCAGACACTCATGTTAGCAAAAAGGAAGTCCTCATCCTCTAGAAAAAGGGGTATAAACACAAAACCTCAATCTCTGTTGTCAGTGCCATGATGGAGGCTCATCCAAGGTGTTTGTTGAACAGAGTCGAGGGAGTAGGAGCGGGTGGAGACTCAAGGCAAATAATGCGATATGACTTTCACTCCCTTTGATCTCAATGAGAACATGAAGTATCTCTTGCTAATAAACCATCTTAGAAGAAAAAGGAGATATGGTATAAGAAATGAGCGAAGTCTATAATTGACCTCATTGGATTTTGTTAAATGATGTGTAATTAATGGCCGTTTTATTTTATTTTTGGTTGCACTAGGTCTTCATTGCTGTGCTCAGTCTCCAGTTGCGAGAAACGGGGGCTCCTCTCTAACCAGAGTAACTACGGCATGTGGGCTCAGCAGTTTTGGCATGCAGGCTTAGTTGCACCATGGCATGTGTAATCTTCCCAGATCAGGGATGGAACCCGTGTCCCTTGCATCGACAGGTAGATTCTTAGCCACTGAACCATGATGACCACTTTAAACCATAATAAAAAATACTCTTTGTTCATTAATCTCCCTCACACTGACAATCTTGTATACTCTGCATCTTTCTCGTTCTGTCCTGAAAGTTTATCAGTTTGGAAAATGGAATTTAAAATCATCAAAAATGACGTATGTCTCACATGTGTGTTTATTTGGCATTTATGGAGCTAACTATAGATACACTTACCAATTTGTAGAGGGCCCCCACCTGCTTCAGTGGCTTTTATTGCAATCCCCTAGAAAAGTAGGTTCCAAAGTATGGGATTCTATAACAAAAAAAATCTATGGTGAGCTATAGAATACAGACAGCTTGGGACTTTTGTCTACAAAGCTATCTTTGACCTTTATGAAATTCACTGAAGTTAGCCTTCCTCTGCTCATTTACCACAGCTCAATTCAATTTCTTTCTTGAATCAACCATTTTGAACTACTGCTGGCTTTTGCCTGCTCTCATAAGGTGAGTTTTCTTAACTTTTTCTCCTGAAATTTAAAGAGTATCAAACCAAAAATTTTCTTAGGTGGAATGTATTCCTGGCAGCGACTGCCAGTTGAACTCATATTAAGCTTTTTTTCTAAGGAACCTCAAAGTCTCTGTAAATCTTATATGACCTCAGAACATCATTTACTGTAAGATGGAAACTGGACATTTTTCCTGTGGTCATTGTCACAGCAGACTCTGAAAACTTAAGTGATTTTCACAGGATGCCAAGATGAGGGCAAAAATATAATATGAAGGAAAAACCTATATTAATTGTATCAATGCTCATATGAGGAAAAATTGTTTCCTATAATTTATAGGACACTGCTGCTGCTGCGGCTGCTAAGTCGCTTCAGTTGTGTCTGACTCTGTGCGACCCCACAGACAGCAGCCCACCAGGCTCCCCCGTCCCTGGGATTCTCCAGGCAAGAACACTGGAGTGAGTGGGTTGCCATTTCTTTCTCCAGTGCATGAAAGTGAAAACTGAAAGTGAAGTCGTTCCAGTCGTATCAGACTCTTCGAAACCCCATGGACTGCAGCCTACCAGGCTCCTCCGTCCAGGGGATTTTCCAGGCAAGAACACTGGAGTGGGGTGCCATTGCCTTCTCCATTATAGGACACTAGGTGTCCCTTATCTGTCTTCATGCAGTAATTCATTGATTTACTTACTTATATTTGCTGTTTAATATCTGAAAATATGCCAAAGTAGTATCAGTTCTTCAGGTAATTCTTTGATCTCTTAAAATAAAAACAATAATAATAAAAGGTGGGAAAGCTGACTATCTAGCCATTAAAGACGTCTTGATTTTCTTAAGAAATAATCTTCATTTACTTTTAATCTGCTTTAGACAGTGTAATTGAAAAGTACTTGGTCTCTAAGGAATCAACCCAGACTTGTGGAAATCATTTTAGCCTTTCTTTGAACTTAAGTTTGAAAGTAACAGAATCCAAATCTCCGCTACAACTCCATCTTCTCGCCTCATCAAAAAATAAATGTAAAAAACTGTCAGCTGCATTCAGTTGACAATAAATTCTATCATTGCTAATGTCTACTATATTTACTTTTCCACCTAAGCATCTTCTAACAAACACCTTTGCTTTCTTCTGCACTATGTTGAAAACCACCTTGTAAGTGCTGTATATCCTATCTATGATTCCATTTACAGGAAAACAATGAAAGCAGTTGGTGATTTGAGGGTGTTAATATATTCATGTGATACATTGGTAGACATATGGGGATCCAGGTTTCTCTGTGTTGGTGGAGTTTAAAAGGAACCTTCTAGACGTGCATTTTACGTACATAAAATACAGTGTTCAAATAGGGACCATGTATGAGAACATCCATACTTGTCAGCTCTGTGCTGTCAGCAAAGATGAGCTTCCTGCATGTGGTATTTTAAACTTCATTATACTATCCCAGGGAGCATTCCCCAAAAAAGTAGCAGGTAGAAAATCAGGAGCATTCCAATGAAATTATCCTCAAGGGGGTGAAGACTGTTTCCCCCGCCTCAAACTGTCTCTATTGACAGAGTTGACTTCACTTTACCATTGAACTTTGACAAGGTGATTATTTTTAAAAACCAAAATATGGTGCATAATACATTTTAGCCTGAAGCTAAAAGTTAAGTGTGAATATTCATTCTTTTTTTTTTTTTTTGGCTCTTCCATGAAAAAAAAATGTAGCTGGAACAGCAAATAAAGTGTTAAAGTCTATCAATTATTATCATCATTAATGAATGATGTTTAAATGGAACCATTACTAATAGATAGCAATTCTTTTTATCTTATACTGAGATTCTGTTGAAAGGAAAGAAATGACAGTTTTTTTAATTCATGGTAAACTGACCATCATCAGCTTATCAGGAAAAAATAATGAAATTAAATATAGTAAAATATATTGTATCCATAAACAGGATCCACACATTCTCACACAAAATGGACAAAATTAAGTGCACCCTGTCAATAGGTATTGGACCATCTGGTCAGAAACTTGTGCTGAGAATTTTATACTAACAAACTGATTTTAAGGCCAAGCTCTGTAAAAGTCTCCCTGAGATGAAATACATATAGGCTCCCTTTGTGTTGATTCTGCAAGTGGCCAGAATGATAGTCTGTGGAATGACTTGGCCAAGGTCAGGTCAGTGGATAAGCTCACCCCTTCCTGTCTTACACTGTAGTATGTTACTCATCAGGCCAGGTTTCCAAGCCTAGATAGAGTTTTAAATATTTTTTTCATGAACAGCAAATGCAGAAGGTCAATCAGGTCAAACTTTTAGTGAATTAGATTCACAGAGCTCTACTGACCTTATCTGTTTGCAATTTGTGCTTAGCCTAGTATCTTAATTTTTTCTAAAGCTTATTTTTTTAAAATAATTTTTTCTTTCAAGTCTAAAGGCAGAAGTATACAGTTTTGTGTATGTGCTCAGTTGCTTCTGTCATGTCCTACTCTTTGTGACCCCATGGACTGCAGCCCATCAGGCTCCTCTGTCCGTGGGATTTCTCAGGCAAGAATACTGTAGTGGGTTGCCATTTCCTTCTCCAGGGGATATTCCTGACTCAGGGATTGAAACCACGTATCCTGCATTGGCAGGCAGATGCTTTAACACACTGAGCCACCTGGGAGGCTCCATACAAATTTAATATAAATTCTTGTAATTTTCCTCTTCCTTTTCATCTACCTGGGACAAATCAAGCAAAATCCACTTTCTTTTAAATATTGTCAAAAGCAAATGAAGTTGAGTGGGCTACAAGGGAGTCTTTGCTCCAGATTTTTTTTAAAAAGTCCTGTTATCAGGTATTGCAAAAGTCTTCCTTGAAGCATCAATACATCTTTTCTCCAAATATCAATCCTCCTTGTGTGTCTTCAATCACAGGACAGTGATTCTGCTTCTATGGTTAATCTTTCACTTCTTACTCTGGTCATAGAAATGTGCACCCTGAAATCATTTTTCTTTCATGAAAAGCAAAAGTTAACAGTTCTTACCTTCTTATGAGTAGGATAAAATGAACGGTTGATAATTCTCTTTTGTTTTTTTCTTAATATTACTTATTTTACTATATAGTGTTTTAAATAGACTATCAGAAAAAACAAGCAACAAAATATACTTTGAGTTCATAGTATAATCAAAATTTACAAATTTAATCATAATTTAAATGACTCCTCCCTGGAGTCCTTTTTAAAATTTTACTTCTGAAGGATTTATCTTTTTTATAGTAACAACAAAAAGAAACCGACTGGATACATGTAATTTAATATACAACAGAGGGAATGAAAAAGTCAATATTTGAAATGCTATCTACACTGAAAATAATTTGCTTTATGATTTTATTTAATTCTCATTAAATTCACATTTATTTAAATAATTTAAAAATTAGATTAAAGTTTTCCCTTTTTTTCAAACCATCATTAAGTCTGAAATAAGATTGAAGAAAAATCTTAGATGATTTAAGGAGTCCAACTTACACTTGGATGAGGTAGGTTCAAGTTGCTGAAAATCATACAGAATGCAACTTGACAATATCCATCAAAATTAAAAGCTCACCGTCTTTTGACCTAGTAACTCTGCTCTCAGAAATTCATCCTTCAGATAATCTTGATCACACTTGAATAACATACAGGTATACTCATGACAGAATATTTTTTACTAGGAAAGTGAAAGGAATCTAAGTGGTCATCAATTGAAGACTGATTAGATAAAATAAAACCAGAAAATGGAATATAATGCAGCTATAAACAAGAATAAGGAATTTCTTTGTATATTGGTATGGAGAGAACTTGAAATATTTTATTAAGGGAAAAATAAGGCACAAAACTGTGTTTTAACATGCCACCTCTTATAAAGGAGGGGAATAGATATTCACACATTCTTATAAATACTTGTATAAACCTAAGGTATCTTTGGAAGGACACAAAATAAAAGAATGACATAGATACACATAGGGAGCAGAACTGAATTACTAGGGGAGAGACAGAAAGGGGACTTCTCAGTTTTTAATTTTGAACCATGTGACTTTGTTATTGTGATACTGTGAGTTATAATCCCCATTCCTGTCCCAGACCTCCTAAAACCCTTGAAATGTCCAGAGTGAGGAGAGTACAAAAGGTGTCTTTTGTTAGGTTGATGACTCTTGGAAAGACCCAGAGAACCTAAGGATGAGGGGTGGTTGCCAATGGAACCAACCTTGAGGTGAGAGAGAACATGCAGTCCCACCAATAGTGCAAGAGGCTTCTCTTTTCTCCACACTCCCTCCAGCCTTTATTGATGGTAGGTTTTTTGTTGATATCATGTATAAAATAGGTAGCTAATAAGAACATACTGTACAGCACAGGAAACTCTACTCAGTCTCTGTGGTGATGTAGATGGGAAGGGAATTCAGAGATGAGGGTATGTACATACACATATAGCTGATTGATTTGCTGTACAGCAGAAATTAACATTGTAAGGCGACTATACTCTAATAAAATTTAATTTAACAAATAAAATGAAAAGAAATTTCAGTCCCAGCCCTGGAGAGGGGAGAGGGGCTGGAGATTGAGATCAAGAACCACTGGCCAACAATTTAATCAAACACTCCTATTCAATGAAGCCATCCTTCCGTTGTTGTTCAGTCACTAAGTCATGTCTAATGCATTGGGACCCCATGGACTGCAGCACGTCAGACTCCTGTCCTTCACTATCTCCCAGAGTTTGCTCAGACTCACGTCCATTGAGTCAGTGATGATATCTATATCATCTTCTTCCACCCCCTTCTCCTCCTGCCCTCCATCTTTCCTGGCATCAGGGTCTTTTCCAATGAGTTGGCTCTTTACATCAGGTGGCCAAAGTATTGTATATTCAGCTTCAGCATCACCAGTCCTTCTAATGAACATTCAGGGCTGATTTCCTTTGGGATTCACTGGTTTGATCTCCTTGCTGTCCAAAGGATTCTCAAGAGTCTTCTCTAGCACCACAATTGGAAAGCATCACTTCTTTAGCACTCAGCCTTCTTTTAGTTCAGTTCAGTTCAGTTCAGTTCAGTTCAGTCACTCAGTCATGTCCAACTCCTTGCGACCCCATGAATTGCAGCACGCCAGGCCTCCCTGTCCATCACCAACTCCCAGAGTTCACTCAAACTCACATCCATTGAGTTGGTGATGCCATCCAGCCATCTCATCCTCTGCCGTCCCCTTCTCCTCCTGCCCCCAATCCCTCCCAGCATCAGAGTCTTTTCCAGTGAGTCAACTCTTCGCATGAGGTGGCCAAAGTACTGGAGTTTCAACTTCAGCATCATTCCTTCCAAAGAACACCCAGGGCTGATCTCCTTTAGAATGGACTGGTTGGATCTCCTTGAAGTCCAAGGGACTCTCAAGAGTCTTCTCCAACACCACAGTTCAAAAGCATCAATTCTTCAGCACTCAGCTTTCTTCACAGTCCAAATTTGACATCCATACATGACTACTGGAAAAACCATAGCCTTGACTAGATGGACCTTTTGTTAAGCAAAGTGATTTTTAAAACCTGCCTCTGTTTTGAAGTCTGACATCCATGTTTTCTGAAGTTGAGTTTCAGCTTTCAACTTTTTCACTCTTCTTTACGGTCCAACAAACCCAAGACTGGGATCTGAGAACTTCTGTGTTGGTGAATAGGTGAAGATTTGAGAAGAGGTTCAGAGAACCTGGAGGCTCTGTGTCCCTTCCCCATACCTTGATTTACTCATCTCTTCCATCTGGCTATTCCTGAGTTATACTCTTTTATATTAAACTGATTATCTAGTAACTAAAGTGTTTCTCTGAGTTCTGTGAGCTGCTGTGGCAAATTAATTAACCCAAGAAGGAGGTCATGGGAATCTGTGATTTATAGTTAACAACTTGGTCTTGCAATTGGCATCTGAAGTGTGGGTCACTCCTGTGGGATCTGACACTGTCTCTAGGCAGAGCAAACCAGTCAGTTGTAAAGGAAATCAACCCTGAATATTTTTTGGAAAGACTGATGCTGAAGTTGAATGAAGCTCCAATACTTTGACCACCTGATGCAAAGAGCCCACTCATTAGAAAAGACCCTGATGCTGGGAAAGATTTCAGACAGAGGCAAAGGAAGATGAGATGGTTGGAAGGCATCCCTGAATCAATGGACATGAGTCTGAGCAAACTCAGGGAGATAGTGAAGGACAGGGAAGCCTGGCCTGCTGCAGTCCATGGGGTCACAAAGAATCGGACATGACTTACAGACTGAACAACAACCAGGAAGATAGTGTATGATGAAGTTGAGCTGTAGGACTCCCAGCTTATGGTGGAGAATTGCTTGGTGGTGTTAGAAAGCATCCACACCTGGGGATTGATTGCAGAACCAGAGTCATCTATTGAAACAAAATTCTAAAACATCGTTGAGTTTCCGAAGAAGACAAGATCAGCTCTGAGCCCACAGGGCCCTTGTGGATTTGCTACTGGGACTGTAACTTATAAAAAAGAGTTTATTCTCCCTTGATCAACCTCTCCCCTCTAGCAGATAATGAATCAGCATTTTAGCACCAAATGCAACATTAAAGACACAGCACCACCCATCAGGAACATGCAGAACAATTAGTCAACCCTTCTTGAGACTCTCTCTGTGTTGCTGGCATTCATGATATCATTGTGATGTTTTGCTAATTCTCTGATTTTCCAGTTTCGGCCTCATGTATGGCTTTCTCTTCCTGCTCCAATATCTTTATGTTAATGGGAGACCTGTAAGGCTCAGTTTTGAACTTTCTTTTATTTTCACTGAGCATGCACTCCGTATAGTTTATTGGGGCTGCCATAACAAAGTAACATAAACTTGGTGGTTTAAACAATACAGATGCATTGTCTCCTGGTTCTGGAGGTCGGAATGTCCTTCTGAGGACCATGAAAGAAAATCTGTGTTATGCCTCTCTTGTAACTCCCGGTGGTTTTCTGGTAGCCTTTGGCTTGTGCCTTGACTTGTGGACCACCTCACTCTGCCATCATTGTTGCATGCGATTCTTCCTTTGCATATGTCCCGGTCAAAATTCCCCTTTCATATAAGGACGTGAACCATATTTATTTAGAATCCCAGAGACCTCATTTTAACTTCATTCCCAGGTGATGCTAGTGGCAATGAAACTGCCTGCCAATGCAGGAAATAGAGACACAGGTTAGATCCCTGGGGCAGGAAGATCCCCTGGAGAAGGAAATGGCAAACCACTCCAGTATTCTTGCCTGGGACATCCCATGGACAGAGGAACCTGGTGGGCTATATAGTCCAGGGAGTTTCAAAAGAGTCAGATATGACTTAGAGACTGCACAGCAGCATCTATTCTCAATCCAGATACCAAAGTAAAATCTCCACCTACATATATCACAAGATCTCAAACTTATATCAAAAACCACTACCTCTTCTAGTCTTCTCCATCTCAGTTAATAGAAACTCCATCCATTCTCTTTCTTAGACCAGAATCTTGGGGAGTCATCCTTGATGTTCTGATATCCAGTCACTAAGTCCTCTGTCTATTCAGGCTTCAGCATGAATCCCACACTTAAACAATTCTCGTCATCCTAGTTTACTGCTGCCACTACTGCTACCTAAAAATGTCCATTTCCAAGAAATATCAAACATTCACATGAGCTATACACTACTAAAATATTGAAAGGGGACTAGGTTTTATTTAAGATTTTAGGAATAAAAGTTTACTTTTAAATGGTTGATTCTCTTCTAAGCTACTAATCTCCTTCTTTCCTTTTTCCTGTTGCTTGTTATCTTAGCTGCCATTTTCATCATTATCCTGTATAAGAGCACAAAGGGTTTATAGTGAGATTAGTAAAGGTACTACCATTCTTTTTAATTTGCCAAAGTATGAAGCAATGAAAGTAAAATACAAAGAGTATAAAGTTCAGTATAAAGTATGAGACAGGAATTAAATATACACTACATTCTAAAAAAGCATTTAGATACACAAATTAAGAAATTCATAAAAGGATAATAGTTTTCCTAAGTTTTAAATTCACCAACATACCATAAAACTCAGAATCTGTAATTCTAAAGTAAATAGGCCATGGCATTCCTCAAGAGATCAAGTTCTCACAATAGTTTTTAGCTATATCCTTAAATAGAACACAAAGCTGTCTTCAGCTGGCCTGTGAATCACTCAGACAAGCTTCAGGTCACACAGAACCCAAAAAGAGATGCCACACGAAGAGGCAGACAAGTAAACTAGATAAAATGAACATGTGAATATGACTCAACTGATTCAGCATAGTAAAGCATAGCATTGATTTTTTGGAATAAAGCTTATGGATTTCACTAATATATCCACATTTCCTTGTTAAGATATTCTTGTGTAAAACTGTCATACAATTTCAAAATAGCCACTGGGGTGCAACTTGAGACAGAAAACAAAGCAAAGCTACCTAGTTTATATGGGGAGCAAACTAATTAGATTGGCATCATTAGCACAGACCTCTAACCAATGTGCTAATGTAATTTCAAATTGCAGGAAAATGGGGAGTCAGGTTGACCATTTTGTAGGACAAAATATAGATGAATATTCTGAAAATTCATGAATCTGACTATAATATAAAGCACTTGAAATATAAAAATTTGAAAGAGAATAAAACTAAGTCAATCTTTACTACTCTGTGTGCCTTAGGGAAAAAAAATCACTGTATCTCTATATCTCAGTACAATGAAAATGAGAATTGTGTTATACACTTTTAAAAAATAATCTTTCAATTATTGATGTCTTTGTAGGAACCAGATTGCATGCAACTACTATTATCTTTAAAATTCATTGAATATATTTTAATAGATTTGAGTGACTAATCAATTCTTTTACCTTTATTGGTATTTCTCATATTTTTAAAAATATGTTTTATGTTATTTTATTTATTTTTTGGCCATGCTGTACCACACATAGGATCCTAGTTCCCTGACCAGAGATCAAATCCATGTCCCATGCATTGGAAGCACAGAGTCTTAACCACTGGGACGTTGTAACCTCCAGGCAAGTCTCTCTCACTTATATTTTTAAACTTCATATTCTTGAAATACAGAAATCAAATACCCTCAACGCTTCAGTAGGACTGAAGCACTAGCTCCCCAGCAGTTTCCATTTTACCCAGTTGCTCCTGTCAAGTGAGCGTCCCCAAGGAGAGACAGTATTCACTAGCCATTCTTCCTTCCACTGCCTTGCCACCCTGTGGCTCATAGAAATTTGACCTCTGCCCTCACAGTTGAAATAATTCTCATAATCAGGCCATTCATTCTAGTATTTATTGAGTGCCAACTACAATATTCAGGCACTGTTAATAATTACTGCAATGAACAAAACTACATTTGTTTCCTTATGAGCTTATGATAGGAATGATGAAAAATGGAGAAATAACCAAATAAACATAGCAAGTATGGGATGGTATAAAATCAAGCTAGGATAATGGAATAGACCTGAACCTGCAGAGAAGTGGGCCATATTTTTATTTACCTAACAGCCAGACAAGTCAGAGAAGACCCCACAGAAAGTCAGCATCCCAATCTGTGAATATAAGCAAGAGAATGTTTTGAGGAAAAGCCAGACCAAGTCCCTGGGCTAAAGGACTGCTTTGTATACTTACTTTATTTATTGTTATTTTCTGAAAAACATGTATTTTTTAAGTCCTTATTGAATTTGCTTTAATATTGCTTTCTGTTCGGGTTTTTTTTTTTTTTGTCCACAGGGCTTGTGGGATCTTAGCTCCCCAACCAGGAATCGAACCCTCACCCCTTGCATTGGAAGGTGAAGTCTTAACCACCAGAACTCCAGGGAAGTCAGTGCTTGGCATATATAAATAAGACCAAGGAGGGCAGTGTGCTGGATGCAGACAGAGTAAATAAAGCACAAGGAGCTCTGTAGGGCAAAAAAGCCAAGATCGTATAGGACTATATACTTTAGTTCCGAAGGACTGCAGATTTCATTAACTGAACTCAGAAACTACTAGAAGATTTCGAGCAGAGGAAAGACATGTTCTGATAAAAGTTTTAAAAATCCAGTGATAATGGGCAATAGAATTATAATATTTAAATACCATTCATAAAAGTGTTACTAGAATAAATAAACTTAATGGCAAATTTAACCCCCAAATGCACTGAAAACTACAAAACAGTGCCATGTAAAGTTAAAGCAAGCTTAAATAAACAGAGAGATATGCTTTATTTGCCGTTTGGAAGACTCAACATTATGTCAGTTCACCCCAAACTGATGTATCCATTTAGGGTAATTCCAATTAAAATGTCAGCAGGATATTTGTAGAAATCTAAAAGCTGAGTCTAAAATTTATATGGAAATACAAAAATCCTAGGATAGCTAAAAGAATTACGAAGAATTAAGAACAACTTGGAGAACTTCCAATATTTAAGATAAAATGAATATTATCAAGACAATGCAGAATTGGCACAAAGACAGACATATATATCATTGTAAAAAAAAATAGGAAATCAGGAATAGACCCACATATGTAAGGTCTACTGAGTTTGGATTAAAGTTTGAAGGTGATACAATGGGTAAAGAATTCATCTTTTCAGTGAATTATTCTGAAACAACTGTAATGAAAAATCCAATAAAATCAAACCCTACCTCACACCATATATGAAATTAAACTCAAAAAATATAATAAAATAATACATAAAAGATGTAAAAGTTCTAGAAGAAAACAGAGAAACTGTTTGCCCCCTGTGCAACTCTAAGCAAGGATTTCTTTAAAAGGACAAAAAATAAGCTAACCACAAAAGAACAGAAATGATAAACTGGAAATTTTTATTCTTCAAAAGTCATTATTAAGAAAATGTAAAAGCAAAACCAAACTAGGAGAAAATATTCATAACACATACTCCCAACAAAAATCTTTTGTCCTGGATACATGTAGAATACAATCAGTAATAAAAAGACAAACAATTTTTTAAATGTGCAAAAACATAAAACAAATACTTCACAAAAGAAATACAGAATTCAATAAACCAATGAAAAAAGGGCCCAATATTATTAATAATCCAAGAAAAAGTAAGTAAAACTGTGGAGCTATACCTCCACTTACCACTATAATGGCTATCTTTTTTAAATTAATAGGACAGAGTTAGTGAAGATATGGAACACTTATAACGTCCCAGTGGAAAAATTCACTCTTTGGATTCTACAGTGCTATAAAACTCTTTAGAAAACAGTTTGACAATAAGTTTTTATGTGTATATATATACTCGCCATATTACTCAGCAAAACCACACCTCTATGTATTTACCCAAGAGAAAAAAATTACACATATATATATATATTCTTTTTGTGCTAATAAGGTCAGTTTTCATTCCAATCCCAAAGAAAGGCAATGCCAAAGAATGCTCAAACTACCACACAATTGCGCTCATCTCACACGCTAGTAAAGTAATGCTTAAAATTCTCCAAGCCAGGCTTCAGCAATATGTGAACCGTGAACTTCCAGATGCTCAAGCTGGTTTTAGAAAAGGCAGAGGAACCAGAGATCAAATTACCAACATCTGCTGGATCATTGAAAAAGCAAGAGAGTTCCAGAAAAACTTCTATTTCTGCTTTATTGACTATGCCAAAGCCTTTGTGTGGATCACAATAAACTGCGGAAAATTCTGAGAGAGATGGGAGTACCAGACCACCTGACCTGCCTCCTGAGAAATCTGTATGCAGGTCAGGAAGCAACAATTAAAACTGGACATGGAACAACGAACTGGTTCCAAGTAGGAAAAGGAGAATGTCAAGGCTGTATATTGTCACCATACTTATTTAACATATATGCAGAGTACATCATGAGAAATGCTGGGCTAGAGGAAGCAAAAGCTGGAATCAAGATTGCCGGGAGAAATATCAATAACCTCAGATATGCAGATGACACCACCCTTATGGCAGAAAGTGAAGAGGAACTAAAAAGCCTGTTGATGAAAGTGAAAGAGGAGAGTGAAAAGGTTGGGTTAAAGCTCAACATTCAGAAAATGAAGATCATGGCATCTGGTTCCATCACTTCATGGGAAATAGATGTGGAAACAGTGGAAACAGTGTCAGACTTTATTTTTCTGGGCTCCAAAATAACTGCAGATGGTGATTGAAGCCATGAAATTAAAAGATGCTTACTGCTTGGAAGGAAAGTTATGACCAATCTAGACAGCATATTAAAAAGCAGAGACATTACTTTAGCAACAAAGGTTTGTCTAGTCAAGGCTATGGTTTTTCCAGTGGTCATGTATGGATGTGAGAATTGGACTACAAAGAAAGCTGAGTGCCGAAGAATTGATGCTTTTGAACTGTGAACTGTGGTGTTGGAAAAGACTCTTGAGAGTCCCTTGGACTGCAAGGAGATCCAACCAGTCCATCCTAAAGGAGATCAGTCTTGGGTGTTCACTGGAAGGACTGATGCTGAAGCTGAAACTCTAATACTTTGGCCACCTGATGTGAAGAGCTGACTCATTAGAAAAGGCCCTGATGCTGGGAAAGATTGCAGTCAGGAGGAGAAAGGGATGACAGAGGATGAGATGGTTGGATGGCATCCCCGACTCAATGGATATAAGATTGAGCAAGCTCCAGGATTTGGTGATGGACAGGGAAGCCTGGTGTGCTGTAGTCCATGGGGTCGCAAAGAGTCGGACATGACTGAGGTACTAAACAACAGAAAAGCAAAAATATATGTCTGTGCTGTGCTGTGTTTAGTCTCTCAGTCATGACTAAACATCACAAGCCCATCAGGCTCCTCTGTACATGGGGATTCTCCAGGCGCAACGCAGGGATTGAACCCAGGTCTCTGGCATTGCAGGCAGATTCTTTACTGTCTGCACCACAGGAAAGACCATGAATACTGGAGTGGGTAGCCTGTCTCTTCTCCAAGGGATCTTCCTGACCCAGAAATCAAACCAGGATCTCCTGCATTTCAGGCAGATTCTTTACCAGCTGAGCTACCAGGGAAGCCATATATATATATATATATATATATTTCTATCTCTGGTTGGGGAACTAAGATTCCCTAAGCCATGTGGCAAAAAAAAAAAAAAAGACTTGAACATGAATGATCACAATAGTTTTATTAGTAATAGCCACAAAGCAGAACTTCAGTGTCCAAATTGTGACATATTCATGCAATAGGATGCTAGTAATCAATATGAAGCAATGAACTATCAGCATTCAAACAACATGGGTCGATCTTAAAAGTGTGCTGAATGAAAGAAGAGAAGCATAAAAGCATATGCATGTGTATGTCTAACTCTTTACAACCCTATGGACTGTTGCTCACCAGGCTCCTCTGTCCATGGGATTTTTCTGGCAATATTACTGGAGCAGGTTGCCATTTCCTCCTCCAGGGGTCTTCTCAACTCAGAGATCGAACCTGGGTCTCTTATGTTTCCTGCATTGGCAGGCGATTCTTTACCTGAGACTCAGCGTCCCACTGAGACACCTGGGAAGTCCCATAAAAGCTTATATACTGGTGACTTATTTATATGAGGTTCTAAAAAGGTAATATTAATCTATAGTGATAGAATACAGATCAACAGTGCCTGGGGAGAGCTAGAGTGGCTTCCCAGAAAGGGACACCAAGAGGAGCATGAGAAAACTTTGGGGGATAACTTGATTAGGGTGGTGGTTACATAGATATGGGTGTAAACATATATCAATATTCACCAAACTATTCATTTTAAAAATGGATGCATTCCATTTATTGTACGTGAATTAGAACACAATATGGCTCAGCTGGTAAAGAATAGGTCTGCAATGTGGGATACCTGGGTTTGATCCCTGGGTTGGGAAGATCCTCTGGAGAAGGGAAAGCTACCCACTCCAGTATTCTGGCCTGGAGAATTCCATGGAATGTGTAACCCATGGGGTTGCAAAGAGTCGGACATGACTGAGTGACTTTCAGCCTTCAGCCTTCAGCCAGCATCAATTTAAAGAGTCCAATGAATGCTTCATTAAATATTTATTATATAAAGTATTTTATAATGACTAGATAACATGATATCCTGGTTTTTAAAAGACTGCAAAAAAGTGCATATGGAATAGGAAATATAAATTCAATTTATAGCCTTCTACAATAAGATATAAGTTGCTTTGTTTATTTAGAAAAGAACAATGATATTTTACTGGTTTTATATTTAATGTAAAAACTTAAAACTAAGTTAAAAAATAGCAATTATGAATAGTCCCTCCAGGGAATTTTTATATGTCAGCTTTTTACTTCTTCATGTTAAATGAAGTGAAGCCAGTGAAACCCCAGGCAACTAAAAGCGATACCAGAAAAGGGTAGAATTAGTAATTCGCTTTTTTATCTGGACAGTAAAAAAATATTTCTCTGTCACCACAACTTCTAGTTTGTAATGAGGCAAGACTTTACAACAAGAATCATTTAAAATTGGGTGGGCTTCCCAGGTGGTGCAGTGGATACCTGCCAATGCAGGAGATGCAGGGATGTTCCATCCCTGGGTCATGAAGATCCCCTGGAGAAGGAAATGGCAACCCGCTCCAGTATTCTTGCCTGGAGAATCCCAAGAACAGGGGAGCCTGATGGATTACAGTCCATGGGGTCACAAAGAGTAGAGTGTGACTGGGTGACTGAGCATGCACACAAGCCAATTTTATATCCCATATCACAGTATCTTGAATTTTAAAAAGTACCACCAAATTGAAGTTTCCTTACCACTGGATTGATATCCAGCTTGTCACTATGACTTGATATACTTCAAATGTCTAAGTGAATTTAGAGTATATATTGTGTGTGTACTATGTTCAGCACCCTTCTGGGGGTAGTGACTTAATATGAATGACGTTTGTTGTATCACCTCTTTTGAAAGATAAGGCTGGGTTGCTCATGAAACCAACTTGCATTCCACCAGTGCTTCAGAGCACTTTCCAATTCAATCTGTTATATATCCATCTCAGATTATGGCAGGCAACAATCTTTATTACTTACTGCTGATTAAATTAAATTCAGATAGCTTAACAATTTTGATAAACCAACAGTTTACAACAATAGAGTGTAATCTTTCAGTTTTATACATTATTTTTAAGATTTTTTACCATCTGAGCCACCAGGAAAGCTCACTAATACTTTAAGATCCATAATAATTAAACATTTTCATCATATGAAATAAATTATCAAAAGACCCCAGATACTAACTCTTCCTAGTTTATTTTCTTGCCCCTTTGCTCAGTGGGCCTGATAAATATCCATGTTCCTCAGCATCCTATTCTTAAGTTTCTGCACTTTCTCTGAGATACTTCATCCACATTCTGGGTTTTGACAACTAATGAACTGCCATTTTCTCCCAAAATAGTTTCTCAGATCTCTCTCACTCTCTCATTTTCCAAGTCCCACAAATCTACCATCAAATACTTATCAATTAAAATTTGCTATCATTCATATTTCTACCTGAAGCATCGCTACATCAAATGTCATATATACTTCCAAATTGATGACTTTATCAGCTGTCCCTTTTGACTCATTTCCTCTTATCCAGCCTTCACAATATCACTTAAAATACATTAATCTGATCACACTGCCTCTGTTTATAACATGTAACACTTCCTCAATGTTTTTAAGATTCTTTAAATAGCATTTAATAGCTTATATCAAACTATCTTTTGAGACGACCTCCAGGACTCCCTTGCCCTCATCCCTTCCATGGCTATAGGCCCTCCAGTGCTGTCTACCTATCTATCTATAGATATAATACATTCTTATAAAGTTATGTTTTTTAAAACATAGTTTCTCTGACTATGAAAATAGAGGTAGGAAGTTATTTTTTATTTATAATTTTAATGTTTTTTAATTGGTGTTTGTGTAATGACTCTCATCAGCTAGCTTTGTGACAACAAGCAAGTCAACACATCTGAGTATCAGTTTCTGTCCACAGAATACAAAGGCTGGATATCTATTTCTAAGCTCCCTTTCTCCCTTATAATCCCCCAGATTATAACTTTTATGAAATAAAGATCCAAATCTGTCAGTGCAACATCTTGAATGTCTAAGATAATGCCCAGACCTCAGTAAGTATTATAGAGTAAATTAAGTAATATATATTTGTATATGTTGTTTTATTAGTGGATTAACTCACATTCATAAACACATATATGTTATACATGTATATTATCTCTGAATTATTTAAAAATACGATTTTGCCTAAACATAGAATTTCATCTTTTCTCTGTATTATACTTAGATTTTCTTGTCTAGATTTTAAGCAGTTTGTGTCATCAACCTTTTAAACTATTTTTTCTGGCTCATAAATTTCATATCTGTATTTTTCAGTTAAGCAGCAGTTATCAAAATTCTTTCTAGAATTCCTTCTAGAGTTACCATGCTCATTTTGAGGAAGATGAATTATGGAAATATTATTCAAAAATAAATGTTTCACAAGATTTTTTATACAGTAAAATTGAGCATATGTATACTTTATACAAAGAGTTTATTGACAACACATCGACATACTTTTTAAATATGGCTGGTTGTTAGCTTCAGCAGACTGCCTACCACTTATATTCCAACCAGCTGCTATAAAAAAAATTAAGTATTAATGGACCTACCACACCTTCAGCCTCTTGTCTCCAGTCACTGTGCTTAACTGTGGGATTCCCATTAACATTAATGGGAGCTCCATGCACATATCACCTGGAGAACAGACCCCTCAATGCTTGATCATTATCTTCCCAGACAGGTAGGAATGGCATCAATCAGGTATCCCACTTAGTTTCACAGTATGTACTATTAAAGGCATCAGGGCAATAAAAACACAGCTTTCTAACACTTTCTTTAGAAAAACCATAAAAATGTACAGAACAACCAAAGGAAAAGATTCTTAAAGCATACAAGAAGTACATGGCTTTCTTGCATATCTTTTTATAGTTACAAATGACTCCAAACCAAAGTATACAGGCTACTTCCTTGCTAAGGCAGCCATAATGTGATAATAAAGACGTTTCATTATATAAAAGAGATCTGATTTACTATAGCTTAGCCAAAGAGTGAAGAGGCAGTGGAGTTTACATAGATGCTGCTTGACCTCTGGATTTTCTTTCCTTCTAACATTTTCCCACCATATCATTAATAAATCAAATGCTTTTATGTGGTTAAAAGAAGACAGCATGAGTGATTAGTATGAGTCTGTGAGCTCCGGCATGTTGGAAGGAACATGATGAAAGTAAGGACATGTTTTCAGTTCTGATTTTACTGAGTTAAAATCAGAAAATCAGGAACAGCAACATAGCAACAAGGGAAGAATGAAAAGGAAAGCCTGGGTGAGACGTGGGTGACAGAGAACATGGTCTGACTGCGAGACTGAGATTTTCACAGTGATGTGACCTTGGATAAACTTAGTGAAGACACTTTTTCATTTTGTAAAGTAAATCTAAAAATATCTATACTCCAGACTCGTTAAGATGTGTATATGAGACATATGTTCCAGAAAAACATTTACTTCTGCATTATTGATTATGCCAAAGCCTTTGTGTGGATCACAACGAACTGTGGAAAATTCTTCAAGAGTTGGGAAAACCAGACCACCTTGACCTGCCTCCTGAGAAATCTGTATGCAGGTCAAGAAGCAACAGTTAGAACTGGACATGGAACAACAGACTGGTTCCAAATTGGGAAAGGAGTATGTCAAGGCTGTATATTGTCACCCTGCTTATTTAACTTGTATGCGGAGTACATCATGAGAAACGCTGGGCTGGAAGAAGCACAAGCTGGAATCAAGAGTGCCGGGAGAAATATCAGTCACCTCAGATATGCAGATGATACCACCCTTATGGCAGAAAGTAAAGAACTAAAGAGCCTCTTGATGAAAGTGAAAGAGGAGAGTGAAAAAGTTGGCTTAAAGCTCAACATTCAGAAAACTAAGGTCATCGCATCTGGTCCCATCTCTTCATGGCAAATAGATGGGGAAACAATGGAAACAGTGACAGACTTTATTTTCTTGGGCTCCCAAATCACTGCAGATAGTGACTGCAGCCTTGAAATTAAAAGATGCTTGCTCCTTGGAAGAAAATCTATGACCAATCTAGATGGCATATTAAAAAGTAGAGACATTACTTTGCCAGCAAAGGTCCATCTAGTCAAGGCTATGGTTTTTCCAGTAGTCATGTACAACGTACAAATGTGAGAGTTGAACTATAAAGAACGCTGAGCACCGAAGAATTGATGCTTTTGAACTATGGTGTTGGAGAAGACTCTTGAGAGTTCCTTGGACTGCAAGGAGATCAACCACTCAATCTTAAAGGATATCAGTCATGAATATTCATTGGAAGGACTGATGCTGAAGCTGAAACTCCAATACTTTGGCCACCTGATGGGAAGAACTGACTCACTGGTAAAGACGCTGATGCTGGGAAAGATTGAAGGAGGGAGGAGAAGGGGACGACAGAGGATGATAAGATGGATGACATCACTGACTCTATGGACATGAATTTGAGTAAGCTTCAGGAGTTGGTGATGGACAGGGAAGCCTGGCATGCTGTCGTCTACGGGGTTGCAAAGAGTCGAACATGACTAAATGACTGAACTGAACTGACGAGACATACAGCATGGTAAATGACAATTAGTTAAGTGCCTAAAAAATAATGACTATTACCCTATGTGCATATATAATTATTAATTACAAATAAATAAAGAAATGAATAAACAAGTAAATTACAAATAATAAAGAACAAGCATTAGAGTAAGATAGACTTGAATTACAATCCCACATCTCAAACTGACCTTATGAACCTGGGCAAGTTTGCTTTTTTTTTTCTGTATACTTTCTCCTAATATGTATCAGTAATGCTTATATGTGGGCTTCTAAGGTAGCTCAGTGGTAAAGAATTTGCCTGCTAATGCTGGACACATGGGTTCAATCCCTGGGTCTGCAAGATTCCCTGGAGAAGGAAATGGCAACCGAATTTAGTATTTTTGCCGGGGAAATCCCATGGACATAGGAGCTTAGTGGGCTACAGTCCATGGGGTCTCAAAGAGTCAAACATGACTGAGTGACTAAACAATAATAATACTTACATGAACATGTATTTACATACATACATACATACATACATATATATTGCATACATATCCACATATGTAAATATATGTGCTGTGCTTAGTCACTCAGTCTTGTCTGACTCTTCGAGTATAGCCTGCCAGGCTTCTCTGTCCATGGGTTTCTCCAGACAGGAAGACTGGAGTGGGTTGCCATGATCTCCTCCAGAGGATCTTCCCAACCCAGAGACCGAATCCAGGTCTCCCACACTCCCATATATATAAATATATCATTTAGTTATTTAATATATATACTTTATCATCAACTTAGCTCCATTGGCTCACAATTTTGTGGTTTACATCTGAGTTAGGCAATAGGGCTCAGTTGCTAAAATTATAGCCACAATTTAAATATACAATCTCATAAAGACTTATATTAGGGAATCTGAGTCAGAGGCAATTGGCTTGAAGGGCCTCACTACTGCCTCCGAATGCCTGGGTCTTCCTGGCCCTCCCATGTGTGCTGTCTGTTAGGAAGTATTAGTTGCTCAGTCATATCTGACTCTTTGCAACCCCAGGACTGTACCCCGCCAGGCTTTTCTGTCTGTGGAATTCTCCAGGCAAGAATACTGGAGTGGATTCTCTCTCCTTTCTCCAGGGGACCTTCCCAATCCAGGTATCGAACCAGTGTCTCCTGCATGGCAGGCAGACTCTTTATTGTCTGAGCCACCAGGGAAGCCATCACGGAAGTGCTGTCTGTTAGCTCATGAATATCTGCGTGCATAGGATCTGCAAGTTCTATTTTCAGGGAAATTCCCACCTTCCAGGGAACTCCCTCCTTGTCCTAGCCCCTCATTTATCATACAAATAATCAGCTCCAAGACAGGACCCACTTACAGAGTGGAGTGTTTTCTGTCTGGTATCTGACTTAGCTGAATCTGACCTACATCTAGATGAGATTTTACGATGGATCGTAACCAGGCTTGAGCTCTCCAGAGACTAAGCAAATTCCTGACATCATCAGGAGAACTGGGTGAAAAGAAGAGGAATAAATACAGGAAAAATATGCTTATTTTATTGTATCAAAATTTGTCCCTCAAAATGCAGTCCTAAGCCTGATCTAGTCAATGGTCAAGATCCATGTGGGAGGTATTATGATCCCATTTAAACAGATGAGGAAACCAGCACTCAATAAAATTAAGTTTCTTTCCAAGATTATGCTGTATTTAGTGGGAAAATCATTACTCAATGATTTGACCTTCTAGAGTTCTTTATCCTTATTCAATAAATGCAGCTTTAAAATGGAGATGACCATGGTATCTATCTTATAGTATTGTTTTTATTAGGATTCAATAAAATTGTACCAACAAAGGGCTCAGAACAATATTTGATACATATGGTGAAGGACAGGGTAGCCCAGTGTGCTGCAGTCCATGGGGTTGGGCAAAGAGTGGGACACGACTGAGTGACTGAATTGAACTGAATGCGTAATACATATAACATATATTCAATAATTATAATACAAAACACAAAGGAAAACTATTTGTTAGTCTAAATCTGTACACATTTTTACATAATTTTTAGAACATCTATCAGTTTTTCAGTGAAAACTGAAAAAGGCCTAGTGGAGGAAACAAACAATCAAATAATAAACAAACAAATAATCAGTAAGTGAGTACGTAAGTAAGCTCACGTAAATCAAGCTCACAGGGGAGCAGGAGGTGGGGAGCTGGTTAGATATGATGGTCAAGGAAAACCCCTCAGAAGCGGTGATATTTGAGCCAAGATCGAAAAAAGGAGAGGATAATGGCCTCAGGGAAGATGGAAGAGAAAATTCTCAGGACAACACAGGCTGTGAAGTGGAAAAGTCTGATATGTTGTCCCTTTTTAGTTGTATGGGAAAATGGTTTATCAGCTTTTGTAGGTAGATACATTTTTAACTTAAAAATTAAAATATCTACTTAAGGGAGGAAAAAAAAAAAAAAAAACCCTGCACATCTATTGGGGTTGTTAACAAGTTGAATACTTTCTCTCTTGCATGCATTTTCTGACCTGCACATCTATTGGGGTTGTTAACAAGTTGAACACTTTCTCTCTTGCGTGCATTTTCCGTGGCTGGGGCCAAGTTCACAGCTTCCTGTACACTCGTGTGGACATGTGGAAGGAGATGCGAATCTGGAGCAACAAAGAAAGCGCCTGCCCTCCCAGTTAGCAACAAACACTGCTGATAAAGGGCACATTCTGTGTTTTGCCCTGCTGCTACGGCCGCTAAGTTGCTTCAGTCATGTCTGACTCTGTGCGACCCCATAGACAGCAGCCCACCAGGCTCGCCCACCCCTGGGATTCTCCAGGCAAGAACACTGGCATGGGTTGCCATTTCCTTCTCCAATGCATGAAAGTGAAAAGTGAAAGTGAAGTCGCTCAGTCGTGTCTGACTCTTAGCGACCCCACGGGCTGCAGCCCACCAGGCTCCTCCGTCCATGGGATTTTCCAGGCAAGAGTACTGGAGTGGGGTGCCATTGCCTTCTCCATATTTTGCCATAGGCTTATGGAAAAGAAATACCATCAACTCTAAACTGCAAAGTGTGAAATACACAATACTGCATCCTGATATCTAAGTGATTCATTTGAATAACATTTATTCCTTTTCCTTCTTCTTTGTTTTTATTGTGGTAAAGTCACATAATATAAAACATACTGTTTTAACCATATTTAACTGTATGGTTTTGTGGTGCTGGGGAAGACTCCGGAAAGTCCCTTGGACAGCAAGGAGATCAAAGCAGTCAGTCTTAAGGGGGATCAACCCTCAATAGTCACTGCAAGGATGGATGCTGAAGCTGAAGCTCCAGTATGTTGGTAATCTGATGCAAACAGACGACTCATTGGAAAAGTCCCTAATGCTGGAAAAAATTGAGGGCAGGAGGAGAAGAGGATGTCAGAGGATGAGATGGCTGGACGGCATCACCAAAGCAATGCTCATAAACTTGACCAAATTCCAGGAGACGGTGAGGGACAAGGAGGCCTAACGTGCTGCAGTTCTTGGGGTCACAAAGAGTTGGACACAACTGGGTTAGTGAACAACAGCAAATGTACAGCTCAGGGGCACTAAGTACATTTACACTGTTGTGCAACTCTCACCATCACCCATTTCCAGAATTTTTCACCTTCCTAAACTGAAACTCTGTCCCCAGTCTTAACCATCAACCCACCAGGAAAGCTCCAAAACTAGGTCACACACTTATGAAGTTAGAGCCTGTGCTTTTATTTCACTGTATAACTGCATCTAATAACAATAATTTCTCATGTTGTGCTTTGCCATCTTCAAAGTGTTTGTACAAGAAAAATTTACTCTTCAGAACTCTGTAAAGTAAAGCCTAACAGGTAGTTAGCTGATCTTACACCTGAGCATACTTAAGTGACTGTATAGTAAGTCAATCAGGCATCTGATTTGGGGCTTCTTACAAAAATGTGTTCCTTCTGTGTGCAGGACTTTCTTTTGGAGAGAGCAAATGGACTGGGTTTTCAGACCTGGTTTGTCTCCACCACTCTCTATTAACACAGCTCCCCGGGTGGCTCAGTCAGTAAAGAAGAATCTGCCTGTAATGTAGCTACCAGGGTTCGATTCCTGGGTCAGGAAGATACCCTGAGAAGGTAATGGCAATCCACTCCAGTGTTCATCCCTGGAGAGTCGCATGGACAGAGGAGCCTGGTGGGCTACAATCCACAGGTTGCAAAAGTCGGAAAAAACTTACTGACTAAACCGCCACCACCACTCTCTATCCACTGACCCAAGTTTTATAATTTCAGGGCACTATGACATTGTCAGAATTTACCCTCAAAATATCACCTGTATCTGAAAAAAAAAAAAATATATATATATATATATATCACCTATATCTGAAATCTTGTGAGCTGTTTCCAGAATGGGTGGAAAGAAATCTCAATAGGCTAGGCTTGAGACATTCCGCATACAACAGATTCATTTGTGACACTCAGAATTTGCATCAGCACGTAAAGGTTCTGAGGGGTACTATATGCAAACAACAAACAAAAGTTTAAATTCAGCTAAATGGCACAACTGAACCTTTGAAAATTTCAGAATAGATTTTTAACATATTATTCAAAAGCAGAGATATTACTTTGCTGACTAAGGTCCGTGTAGTCAAGGCTATGGTTTGTCCAGTGATCATGTATGGATGTGAGAGTTGGACTGTGAAGAAGGCTGAGCGCCGAAGAATTGATGCTTTTGAACTGTGGTGTTGGAGAAGACTCTTGAGAGTCCCTTGGACTGCAAGGAGATCCAACCAGTCCATTCTGAAGGAGATCAGCCCTGGGATTTCTTTGGAAGGAATGATGCTGAAGCTGAAACTCCAGTACTTTGGCCACCTCATGCGAAGAGTTGACTCATTGGAAAAGATTCTGATACTGGGAGGGATTGGGGGCAGGAGGAGAAGGGGATGACAGAGGATGAGATGGCTGGATGGCATCACTGACTCGATGGACGTGAGTTTGAGTGAACTCCGGGAGTTGGTGATGGACAGGGAGGCCTGGCATGCTGTGATTCATGGGGTCGCAAAGAGTCGGACACGACTGAGCAACTGAACTGAACTGAAAACTGATTAATGACATGCAGAATAATGCACTCTGTTTTGGATCTTCCCTACCCAGGAATTGAAACTGTGTGTCTTTATCTCCTGCATTGGCATTGGCAGGCAGGTTTTTACTACTAGTGCCACCTGGGAAGTCCCTGAGTTGCCATGCCCTCCTCCAGGGGATCTTGCCAACCCAGGGATTGAACCCAGGTCTCCTGCATTGCAGGTGGATTTTTTACCATCTGACCCACCAAGGAAGCCCATATCGTTGATAGAGGAGACTGAAGAAGTATGCAAAGATAACAAGACCACTGCAGAGAAAATGAGGAATGAGCTACAGACAGTGAGGCTGGCTGCAGCACAGCTGGGAGCTCCCAATACCTTTTGTCACCTTAGCGTAGTCCTCCATGTAGAGGAAAAAAAGAGGAGCCAACCATTTCTGAAGATAATTTTTAGGCTTTTTAGAAACAGCTTTATGATTGTATGATATTTTATCCTTATTTTGGGCTTCCTAGGTGATGTTAGTGGCAAAGAACCCGCCTGCCAATCCAGGAGACACAGGTTTGATCCCTAGGTTGGGAAGATCCCCTGGAGAAGGAAATGGCAACCTACTTCAGTTCTTCCCTGGAGAATCCCAGGGACAGAGGAGCCTGAGGTTACAGTCCATGGGGTCGCAAAGAGTTGGACATGACTTCACAACTGAGCACACATGCATCCTTATTTTAGTATCTCAAGTGGCCACACTAGAAAAATGTGAGAGAGAATAGCTAACATAAAATGCCAGTGCTTTAGAGTGGTGTTGTCTGTGTCCATAAGGAAGCCTTTTATTTCTCTTCCTTTTCTTTCTTCTCATCCTCTCCCTCTTCTTTCCTTCTTCTCCTTCTTGCTTTGTATTTTCATAATATAGTTGTTAGCCAAAGGCAAATGCCCCAAATTTCATTCATTGACTCAGCCATGTTTTCTTTCCCTGAAGATAAAATAGCACACTACAGAATACAACTGAGCTTCGTATCTCAAGACACAGAACTCCAATAGTGAACAATAGATGGCTTCACTTATCCTGGGGACTTATGACCAAACTGACCAATGAACAAAGGGAGAACATACTTTTTTAAAGCTGCTCAATCTGGGATCTGTGAGGAAGGCACTCATCTCAGCCACAATGCACCTCCCTAAGTAATGGCTACTGTCTCCTATTTTATAGAGAAAATTAATATTCTTCTTACCAGAAGCTTATAGCAAAATCTCATTTAAGAACGTAAACCAACACTCTAATGAATTGATCCCAATATTGTTTTAATTTTCAATCTTCTAATTTTAATGAGGTTACTACAGGAACATAAAAATAATTGAATCAGAAAATAATGAACTATTGATTCTTTTGTTGTGAACTCATCCCACTCCTTGACGTATACTTTGAGACCACAAGGCATTATATGAGCAAATTATAGTACATGAAGGAGAATGTGAAGCAGAAATGACAGCTATGATTTTCTCATTAAAACCAACCTAAAACAATGTTTGCATTCAGAATTAACCAAGCCTTTTTAATACGTCTTAATTTTATGATACTGACTGCCACTGGAAATCTATAGAGTATATAACCTAGAAACTCCTCACTGTCACTGAGATTTTTAGCAATATTTCCTTGATGATTTTGAATAAACCAACATAATACAAAATTTAAAAGATTCAAAGGCAATATGAAATTGTAAAAGTTATAGAATTCTCCCATCTTCATCTTTTTGCATAGATTCAATAAGAACAAATGGAGAAAGGAAAATGAAATTGTTTTAGCCTTCCAATCACATGTTGACAACAATTTTTAAAGCTAGCTGCTGCAAGCAGCTTATTGCTTAATTTTGTATTATACATCTATCCTGGGATATACCTGGGAAATTTTCCTATTTCTCTATTTCAGCTGGTTTCTGCAATAATTGAAGTTAGGAAAAAAAAAAAAAAAAGAACCTGTCTTTCATCCAAAGAATGAAGATAGTATATGGTTACAGATTTAGTGTCCTAAGTCAAACAATATATATGCACTTAAAAGGCAGAATACAAAAGGAAATCGATTATCTTTTCTCTTTCCTTTTTCTTTTCTTTCTTTTTTTTGCTATTTATTGCTTTGTGTGCAGGGGAACAGTACCCTTTTTGAACTGAAACATTTTCCTTCTTTCCTATTTCTTCATTACAAACAGCCTCGCTTTCTTAAATATCAAAAGAGCCCAGACCTATACCTGAAATAAAAACTGTTTCCCTTTACGTAATTTTCAAGGGGCTTTTAGAGTATCTTTCCCCAGTGATTACAGGGTATTTCCACATACGCTGTCATTTTAAGGTGAAAAATGTGCAAGGACAGTCACACCATCTGTCATCAACTGGGTTCCCTGACACCCGGAGCTGCTCTGAAATGGCCAGCGGCCTCCTGCATAACAAAGACCTTGCCCCTTGGCATTGTTTGTTCCTTGACCTGAGCTGAGAGTCCTTCAAAAGGCTCTTTCCTGCAACCATTTCAGGACTGCTTCTCAGGGGCAGGGTCTTCAAAAGAAAAAAAATTATTTATGCATATAGGAAATTTGAAATGCTCCGGCCTTACATCTAAACCAGTAGACTAAACCCTAGAAGGAGTTGGTCCTTAGCTTTGTTTCTGTGATCCCTGAAGGAAAACCTACTTAGCATTATTCTTTTTTTTCATTTTTTTTCTTTTGGAAGTTTCTTTAAGATATAATTTATGTGTTAAGCAATCCATCTGTAAAGCCAGAGTGTGTAGGTTAAATGTAACCGGACCATTCAAATACAGAAGCTGTGTCCTAATAAGCGAAAAATACACCTCTGACCAACAAAACCCCAGTGCCTCTCACAGTGGAAGTCACAGACAAGCTATTCTTACTGCCATGTCAAGCACCACTTACGACTTACAAATACAATACAGTACAATCTCACTGTAGGTCACTTGTGCCCAAAGAAGGATTACAGCTGTAGCTCACAATATTTATGAAAGAAACACACAGGAAAAGAGAAAATGTCAACTATTGTGAAAGATTTTTACTAAAGAATGGATACCCTCATATGCCTGCCATATGAAGACATAAAGCTGTGGCTTCTCTTCCTTTTAATTTGCCATGGCTGTAAAAATGTGTGTTCCTCAATTTAGGGAAATCTAAGCGAGGGTTCTCTTATTTTAAGAGATAGAGTTTTGAAAATCAGGCAGATCTCTGTTAAAAGAAGCTTCAGCCATTTCTAGGAATGAATGAATAAACACAAAAGGATATTCCCTCTGTCAACATAATTAATGGCAAGATTTTATGAGCTTCATTTAGTCCCCAAGACATAGTTATATACAATACATGGAGTGTGTGTTTATGTGCACCATAATATAAATATGTAAAAGTCACATCATTAAATCTTTTATATGTCTGTATTCATAATACACAAAGCTGTTTTTAAATTATTTAAAGATCTATTCTCTTTCCATATACATTAATACTAATAAGAGTTGCCGTCAACATCAAAGGGAAAACTAGACCCCTAATTAGAGTCCTGGTCTGCCCTGAGATTCACATTGCAGAGCAAACAAATATGGAATAAGTTGAACATTAGAGAAACTAGTAATCACTCCTCATTCTCAACTTCTGATTATTGCAAGAATATAGTGATTTCTTAACAATAAAATGCAATCACTTTCCATCATATTTTGCAAACATAAAATTTCATGCCAACAGTTCCCAAAGAAAAAGATAACAGTTAAAACAGATAAAGCTGTGGTGTCCTCCTATTAGGATATGGGACAGTTACAGTGGCTCCAGAAATTTTAAATAGATTTTAATTTTTGAAGTTTTGATGTTGCCTTTTTTTCTTTTGCCTTAGACATTTTGATTATCATTTTGACAATATGCATGTGTTTTTTCAAATGGCAAATTCCCTATTGAAATTCCAGTTTCATATGAGGCTGGTATTAAAAATATCAGCCATCTATTAAACAAACATTTGGTGAGGACATTCTCTGTACCAGAAATTTTGCTAGATACTGAAAATATATAAGCAAAAAAAAGCTTCTGGCCCGTGTTGCCAAATGGTTAAAGAATGAAACAATTAAACAGACGTAGAATTAAGTATACGATGAGAACTATCTCTGAATATCAAAGTAATGCATGCAAATGTTTAAGGATCTCAAATTAAAAAGAAAATTTACTTTGTGACTTTAATTTGACTGCTACTTTAATTTTTCAGTTCTGGATAGATTCTAAAAATTATTTTTATGGAAAATTTCATACATATACAAAAAATGTAGTATAATGGAGTCACATGTATATATCACTAGCTTCCCCAATTATCAACTCATGGCATACATATCCTTTTCCATGTTATTTTTAGATATTATATTATTCCATCCATAAATATTTTAGTACGTATCTCTAAAGATAACCACAGTATTATTACCAAACCTAAAATTAGCCATAATTCATTAATATCATCAAATATCTCATCAACATTCAAATTAAAGTGATTTTCAAGTGTCATATTTAAAATTTATTTACATAAGAACCAAACAAGACTCACACACTGAGTTTGGTAAATACGTCCTTAAGTCTCTTTGTATATATAATTTCTTAATCTTCCTCTATCTTCTTTTCTACCTCTTTCAATCTAGTAGTTGTGATACAGTTAATGCTATTTCACAGACTTCTCCCACATTCTGAATCTTGCCAACTGCATTTTTGTGATCACTTTTAGAAATTGTTAGAGTACCAATAGCTACTCTGAAAATTGTTAAATAAGTAGAAAAATAATCTATTTATAGTGACTTCCTGGCATGAAATATTTGATCATAGAAAACTCTTCTCTATAGAAGAATAATAGTGAACAGATATAAGAGAAATAAGAAAAATTGTCATTTTGAAACTTCTATTCAAATAATATATCTAAGTTTGCCATCAGTAGCTGTTAAAATAATTACATGAGAAGTTAATGAGGAACTTTATAATGGATAGATGAGGCTGACAGCACTTGAACCCACAGTTATTATTAACATCATCAAAATGGGACAAAAAGAAACTTGCCTTGTGTGACGCAAGTAATTGACACAGAATCATCTATGAAGTATTCTAGTCAATAATTAACTAAATTAAGTCAGATCTCTAAATTCACTATCATTTTATAGAAATATGGGAGATAATAAAGACAGATAAATAACATCATATGAAGATGTCATCAGCATGTCCAGAATATAGGAAATGTTATAGAAAATGAAATAACCTAGTTTATTCAACAATTTAAAAAAATTTCAAAACTAAAGGAAGAGGAGTAACTTAACATATTTTATAGACACTTAAGAGATAAGTTGACCTAAAGCAATGTAAAAACTTTGTAGGATCCTAATTCAAATGAATTCACTATGAAAATAAGTTTGTGAGACAATTAGAAATTCTGACCCTGTAATCATGGCTCTATGCTCATTTTTTAGAAATCTTATTTGTCAGAGATACACATTGAAATATTTATGGAAGAAATGATAGATACATGGCATTTTCTTTAAAATACTCCAGTAACAGAGTAAAGTGAAGGAGCTGCAACAGTTGATGAAACAAGACTGTAAAATGTTGATAATTATCACAGGCAGCTGATTGGTATGTGAGTTTTCATCTATCTCTGAACATTGTCATATTAAAGTGACTTTTTAAAAGATAAATAATTTCTTTTCCATCTGGTGATACCTTTGAAAGCTTATTTACCCTGAGATTGAAAATAAATGTGATCAAGTTTTAAGCACAATTCTTCTTTAAGAAATTACTACATATTTTAGAGAAAGAAGTGTACATATTCTGTTAAAATCCTGCAGCTAGGCCCTGATAGTTGTAAATCATAGTCATGGATGAAAAGTACTACCAATATCTGAGCACTTGTTAGAATGCAGAATCTCACCTCCCCTCTTGACCTAATGAATCAGAGTCTGTATTTTATATAAGATCCCCACTAACTCTATGCACATGAAAGTTTGAGAAGTACTGCTCTAGATCCCATTCTCCTCATGGATGTTTCGTCATTAATTATTACCTTAACCTATGTTCTCATGTGGCTCAGTGATGAAGAATCTGCCTGCCAAAACAGAAGACATAGGAGACATGGGTTCAATCCCTGGGTCCAGAAGATGCCCTAGAGTAGAGAATGGCAACCCACTCCAGTATTCTTGCCTGGAGGATCCCATGGACAGAAGAGTCTGGTGGGCTACAGTCCATGGGGTTGCAAAGAGTCAGACAGGACTGAGCAACTGAACACACAACCAATGTTCAATCTTTCCTTTTCACTAGCTTCTTCTTAATGGCTTATACACAAGCCTGGTTATCTCTCATCTTTAAAAAATGAAATAAATGATCAAATGAACAGAGAGATAAACTTGTTTCAAGTTCACTGCTGACCTAGAAACTTGGACTTAGATGAGAAACTTACATACACTTAACCCAAGAGCCCCTCTTTTTACTTTTTCTGTTTCCTGCCATGAATAGAATCCTCACACATCAAGGGTCCATCTCTGATTCCCATCTCACTCTTATTTTCAGTGAAATTCTGTCCTGCCCACATAGATTCTCTTTCCAAGGACCACATGAGCATTGCTTTTGCACCAGTAGGCCAAGAGAACAGCGCCATGAGCCAAAGAGGATTATTCTCAAGTCTTAGAAATCTAATGAAATTTGCCTTGTTAGATTTTGGACTTGCTTAGAACCCATGACCCCTTTCTTCTTTCCAATTCCTCCATTTTGCAACAGAAATATCTATCCTATGACTGTCCTACTGTTGTATTTTGGAAACACATAAATTGACCAGCTTCTCGGATTCACAGCTGGAGAGAAATTTTGTCTCAGGAGTAATCATACCTCATCTCACCCACGCCTAATTTAGATGATATTTAGGTTACACCTTGGTCTTCCAGGTAATTCTGAAATGAGTTAAGACATTGGGATGTCTGGGATGGGGTAAATGCATTTTGCACGTGAGATGAACATAAATTTTGGAGGTGGAATAATATGGAATTGTGTCTTCGCAGGTGGCATTAGTGGTAAAGAGTCCACCCGCCAATGTAGGAGCCATAAGCGACAAAGGTTCGATCTCTGGGTCAGGAGATCTCCTAGAGATGGAAATGGGAACCCACTCCAGTATTCTTGCCTGGATAATCCCATGGACAGGGGAGCCTGGTGGGCTACAGTCTGTAGGGTAGCAAAGGGCTGGACATGACTGAAGTGACTTTGCAGCCTTGCACGTGTCTGCCCAAAATTCATATATGAGTTTGTATGACTGTATTTGAAGTTCAGATTTTTTCCCTAATATTTATTTATTTACTTGGCTGAGTAGGGTCTTAATTGTGGCACTCGGGCCCTCTGTTGTGGCATGTGGGATCTAGTTCCCTGACCAGGGATCAAACCCAGGCCCCTGCATTGGGAGCTTGGAGTCTTAGCCCATGGACCACCAGCGGAGTCCCTGGAAATAGGATCTTTAAGGAAGAAATTAAAGTTATATGAAATTATAAAGGTGGGGCCCTAATCTGGTAGAACTGGTATCCTTATAAGAAGAGACAGCAGGGATGTTAACATACAGAAAAAGGGCTATGTGAAGACAAAGAGAAAACAGCCTTCTGTAAGCCAAGGAGTGAGATCCCAGGAGAAAACAAACTTGCCGAGACCTTGTTCTTGAACTTACAAACCCTAGAATTGTGAGAAAACAAACTTCTGTTGTTTAAGCCATCAAATTTATGGAATTCTGTTATGGCAGATGAATACAATTCCCCCAAAGCCTCCCTGACTTCACCACTCTCACTCCCTGATGCTTTATCCACAGTGTTTATAGGCTGATTCTCCTGAAAGGTAATTGGGTAAAATTTTTCCTAAGCTCCAAACATAATGTCATTCATGTCCACAAGATAAAATTCCAAGTAGCTGTCATGACACATAGGATTGGTGGTCCTTGTTTTACCCTCAGGGTCATTTCCTGGCAAACATGGGCAAACAGCCAACACTCTAGAAAAACAGGCACAACCAATTCATATTCTAAATTGCCATGCTGATTCATAGAACATAGTGTTGTCATTCATGAGTCAAGCCCTCCCCAGACTACCGAGCAAGCTGCAACTCATCCTCAACAATTCCCACAAGAGTCTTGTGCTCAAAGAGATATTTGATTTCCCCAGACTATGATGATCACAACCTTCTTTATGCTATCACTGTATAAACCTTTTTTTATACTTAAGGAACAACACCTCACTTTAATTCTTTACTGCTGATCCCTTTCAAGACAGGATTTTTGAAGATCACACTTTATTTATCTGTATATCCTCTCTACTTGTCATATAGATAACTCAATTACTAACCGAAAGAAATGAAGAATTGATTGATTGGTTGGTTGATTAATGAAGCATATGAAGTATCATTTACTGGGTCCAGATCATCCCTAACTTAGAAGATCTATAGGAGATCAGATTGGAAAAATATTCTAAAGAATGGAAGAATTCTAAATTAACATGATTTGAGAAGCTAAGGAAGCAAGGAACAAATTATTGATTATTATATTCCACTTCAGTCTCCCCTCAGTCTCAATTCCTGTACTCCTTATCATAATCACAACACATTCATAATAGAGCTCACTTTACTCTATGTTAAATTTACTTATTTATTATCACATAAATCATTTTGCTGATTCCTGAAAGAGGACTCAATGTGTAATGGAAAAGCACTAAATTAGAAAGCAGAATACTTGAGTTCCTCGCTCTATGACTTAAGACAACTCACCGTCTCTAAAGTGTCATTTTTCTCACTGCAAAATCAGATTTTTATAACTAACCAGTTCAACTCAAGAAGTGGTTTTGAAAATCAAGAGGGATGATGTACAGTTTACATTCATCATTCCATAAAGGTTTTTTTTTTTCCCCTAGTGAACTGGCAATGTTTCTGCATATCCCTAACACTGCTCTGCATATGGCCCCAGCTCACTGCTGCCCTTTTCATTGACTGACATTGTCAGATCACTTAAATTTTCTAAACCTTAATCTTCTTAAGTATACAAGTGAAATAATATGATAAAGTGTTTCTAAGGCAAAATGCAAATCTAAAATATTTTGTACTCTCACGTCATTTAGTTTCAGGTATTTTTATTATCCTAATTATGTGACCTTGGGTAAGTATGTAACTGCATTACTTTCCTTATGTATAAAAAGAAAATGTAATTGGATTGTTAAGGAATTGAGACAATGTGTTTCAAGCATTTAATGTAGCATATCACAGTATTATCAGTTATAATTACTGGGTTAATATTACTAGCACCTACTCTTGAGGTGGCTCAGATGGTGAAGAATCTGCCTGCAATGCAAGAGACCCAAGTTCAATCCCTGGGTCAGGAAGATCCCCTAGAGAAGGTTTATGGTAACCCACTGCAGTATTCTCGCCTGGGAAATCACACAGACAGATGAGCCTGTGGGCTAGAGTCCATGCGGTTGCGAAGAGTCAGACACGACTGAGTGACTGACAGTCTTACGATATTACTGCTACCAACAGGTGTCGCTGGAGAACTAAATCTGCAAAGTTTTCCATGACTCATGACACTTCGGATATAGCTTAAATATCTTTGACTTATACCTAATATTTGTTTCATTGGGAAGGATGACAGCTAATTATATAAGATAGTAGAATTTGCCATTAATAGACAAAATAGATACAATTCATAATAAATATTTGCTTAATAAAAGATATTTGTAATATCTGGTGATTGTGTATGGTGTCTTCTGGAGAAAACTGGTCTTTGATCTTTGCTCCTCAGTCAAATCATCAAACTTGATCAAATCATTACTGTGTTAGTTATTCTGTGTATTCTGGTGCCACTTACTGTAGTCTCTTGATGATGGTGAAGGAGAAGTATGGAAAAGCTGACTTAAAACTCAGCATTCAAAAAACTAAGCTCATAGCATCTGATCCCAAATAGATGGGAAAAAAAAGTGGAAACAGATTTTATTTTTGTGGGCTCCAAAATCAATGCAGCCATGAAATTAAAAGGCAGTTGCTCCTTGGAAGAAAAGAGATGACAAACCTATACAGCGCATTAGAAAGCAGAGACATCACTTGTCCAACGAATGTCCATATAGTCAAAGCTATGGTTTTTCCAGTAGTCATGTATAGATGTGAAGTTGGACCATAAAGAAGGCTTAGTGCTAAAGAATTTATGCTTTCAAAATATGGTGCTGGAGAAGACTTTGAGACTCCCTTGCACTGCAAGGAGATCAAGCCAGTCAATTCCTAACCCTGAATATTCATTGGAAAGACTGATGCTGAAGCTAAAGCTCCAAAACTTTGGCCACCTGATGCGAAGAGCCAATTCATTGGAAAAGACCCCAGTGCTGGGAAAGATTGAGAGCAAGAGGAGAAGCGGAGGACAGAGGATGAGCTGGTTGGATGGCATCACCAACTCAATGAACATGAGTTTGAGCAAATTCTGGTAGATGGTAAAGGACAGAAGTCTGGCGCTGCAGTTCATGGGGTGACAAAGAGTTGGAGATGAATTAGAGACTGAACAACAACAGCTGTAAACATTGTAAAACTTTGTAAACTATAAAACATCGTCCTTATACTTAAACAAAACCATTACTATTAAAGCTGTCATTGCAATTGGTGTCTAGTCGCTCAGTCATTCCAAATCTTTGTGACCCGTGTAATCTGATTTCTATATATTAACTATATTTGTGAAGATTATTTTAAAATATATACATTTATATATATATACATGCTCTAAATACCAGGTATATTTACTATATATGTACTTAATGTATATTTCATATACATGTATGTGTCTACATATATATACACATATGTATATATTTCTAAAATAAGGCAGAAGGAAGGATGAGAGGGAAAAACAAAAGGAAATCATACCTAAACTGATTTCCAAGTTTTGGGCCTTAAAAATACTCTGCAGTTATTCAAGCATAATGCCAAACATGATAAAGATAAAACATCTATTTCATTTTATTCCTATGAAATATTATGTTTGTAGCATAATGTAGTTGAGTACTACATGTTTTCTAAAAGACTTATTTTCAGAAAATAGTGTGCTCACTAGACACATTAGGTTTAATTTTCCATCTATATTTCTCACCAATTTGTAAGTCTGAATATTGAGGATTCACAGATAGCATCCATCTGAGGAAAACAAACAAACAAACAAACAAATATTCAAGAGGCAGGATGTACTTGAGACCCCATAAGGAACAGAACAGTTCTCCAGTGGAGGGAATTGATATGAAAACAATTTGTTAGCAATAGGGCACCAGTGATGGACGCTGGTAAATGCAATCTATGTAAGAGCAGATAGAAAGCAGGCCAATCTTCACTGTCCATGCAGCATATTTTAATAGGGTAAATATAAAAATCCAGGGGAAATCAATTTTTCCAAATAAGTAAAATAAACTAATTTAATGTAATAAAAATACAAGAAAACAATGGAATGGAAAAGACTAGAGATCTCTTCAAGAAAATTAGAGATACTGCGGGAATATTTCATGCAAAGATGGGCACAGTAAAGGACAGAAATGGTTTGGACCTACCTAACAGAAGCAGAAAATATTAAGAGGTGGCAAGAATACACAGAAGAACTGTACAACAAAGATCTTCATGACCCAGGTAATCACGATGGTGTGATCACTTACCTAGAGCCAGGCATCCTAGAATGTAAAGTCAAGTGGGCCTTAGGAAGCATCACTATAAACAAAGCTAGTGGAGGTGATGGAATTCCAGTTGAGCTATTTCAAATCCTGAAAGATGATGTTGTAAAAGTGTTGCACACAATATGCCAGCAAATTTGGAAAACTCAGCAGTGGCCACAGGACTGGAAAAGGTCAGTTTTCAATCCAATCCCAAAGAAAGGCAAAGGCAAAGAATGTTCAAACTACCACACAATTGCAGTCATCTCACACACTAGCAAAGTAATGCTCAACATTCTCCAAGTGAGGCTTCAACAGTATGTGAATCGTGAACTTCCAGAAATTCAAGTTGGATTTAGAAAAGGTAGAGGAACCAAAGATCAAATTGCCAACATCCATTGGATCATAGACGAAGCAAGAGAGTTACAGATAAAACATCTACTTCTGCTTTATTGATTACTCCAAACCCTTTGACTGTGCAGATCCAACAAACTGGAAAATTCTTCAAGAGATGGGAATACCAGACCACCTGACCTGCCTCCTGAGAAATCTGTATGTAGGTCAAGAAGTGATAGAACCGAACATGCAGCAACAGACTGGTTTCAAATTGGGAAAGGAGTACATCAAGTCTATATATTGTCACCCTGCTTATTTAACTTACATGCAGAGTAAGTTAAGTGTAGTTGCTCAGTCAGGTCCGACTCTTTGCTACCCCATGGGCTGTAGCCCAGCAGGCTCCTCTGTCCATGGGATTCTCCAGGCAAGAATACTGGAGTGGGTTGCCATTTCCTTCTCCAGGGGATCTTCCCAACCTAGGGATCGAACCTGGGTCTCCCGCATCACAGGCAGATGCTTTACCCTCTGAGCCACCAGGGAAGCCCTGCATGCAGAGTACACCATGTGAAATGCCAGGTTGGATGAAGCACAAGCTGGGATCAAGATGCCGAGAGAAATATCAATAACCTCAGATATGCAGATGACACTACCTTACGGCAGAAAGCAAAAGAACTAAAGAGACTTGATGAAAGTGAAAGAGGAGAGTGAAAAAACTGGCTTACAACTCAACATTCAAGAAACTATGCCATGATTGGCATCCAGTCCCATTACTTCAAGGCAAATAGATGAAGAAACAATGGAAACAGTGAAAGATTTTACTTTCTTGGACTCGAAAATCACTGCAGATGGTGACTGCTGCCATGAAATTGAAAGATGCTTGCTCCTTGGAAGAAAAGGAGCTATGACCAATCTAGACAGTATATTAAAAAGCAAAGACATTACTCTGCAAACAAAGGTCCGTCTAGTCAAAGCTATGGTTTTTCCAGTAGTCATGTACAGATGTAAGAATAAAGAAAGCTGAGCACTGAAGAATTGATGCTTTTGAACTGTGGTGTTGGAGAAGACTCTTGAGAGTTCCTTGGACTGCAAGGAGATCAAACCAGTCAATCCTAAAAGAAATCAGTCCAGAATAGTCATTGGAAGGACTGATGCTGAAGCTGAAACTCTAATACTTTGGCCACCTGATGAGAAGAACTGATTCATTGGAAAAGACCCTGATGATGGGAAAGATTGAAGGCAGGAGGAGAAGGGGGTGACAGAGGAAGAGATGGTCGGATGGCATTACAGACTCAATGGACATGAGTTTGAACAAGCTCTGGGATTTGGTGATGGGCAGGGAAGTCTGGCATGCTGCAGTCCATGGGTCACAAAGAGTTGGACATGACTAAGTGACTGAACTGAACTGAACTGCATGTTATACAAGGATTCCCAGGGGGGTCAGTTGTAAAGAACCCACCTGCCATGCAGGAGACGCGAGTTTGATTCCCGGATTGGGAAGATCCCCTGGGAGAGGAAATGGCGACCCACTCCAGTATTCTTGCCTGGAGAATTCCATGGACAGAGAAGCCTGGCAGGCTATGGTCTGTGCGGTCACAAAGGAGCTGGACATGACTTAGCAACTAAACAACAATAACTATAGATTGCTTTTTTCTGAAGGATACTATTTCTGCTTAAGTAAATAACTCACTACATAATAGATGAATAAGAGATACTTAGGCTCATAACTAAATATTTTCAATAAGATACAATTCTCTTAATATGAGCTTCCCAGGTAGGGTAGTGGCAAAGAATCCATGTGCTAATACAGGAGACACAAGAGATGTGGGTTTGATCCCTGGGTCCAGAAGATTCTCTCCGGTAGGAAATGGCAACAGTGCTACTAAGTGGTGATGTGTTTGAGTGTTGTTTTGGTAGATTGTTTACTACATGTGGAGAGCAGAAGAATGGAGCCCTTTAAAACATACCACAGCTCACTGCCAAATGTACTCTTATTTCTCTTTCCAGAGGGTGCTTTATATTGCTCTCCTATGTGGCATTAGGGTGATACCTGACAACTGCCTTTATCATGAGGAGGGAGAGGTTTTGGAACTCTCAAGTTGTCTGATAACCAGACGAATTTTCTTATTCTTTAAAATAAAGCATTCATACAGCTGTGACCTATATTCTTTGGAGCCTTGATTTGATCTAAAATTATTTGGTCAGACACAGAAGTAATTTGCAAACATAGAAGACAATGAAAGAGTAAATTTGGATATTAGAGAAAACAAATAATCCTGTACCCAGCACAACATATACTAAAATAAATGTTATCAATTTATTGATATTATTTTTGTAATTTTTAAAAATTTCTATTCTATCTCTGTTCTTTAATATTTATTTATTTGGCTGCCCCAGGTCCTAGCTGTGGCATGTGGCATGTGGCATCTTTTAGTTGCAGCCTATGAGATTTTCTTTTAGTTTCAATGTGTGGGATCTAGTTCCCTGGCTAGGAATGGAACCTTGGCCCCCTGCACTGGGAGGGTCAAGTTTTAGCTACTGGACCACCAGAGAAGCCCCTATTGATGTTATTATTGACTTATTATAATATTCAAGTAGAAAAATTCTTCAAATTGTCAGTTTTAGCATGTTCATTGTGTTACTTTTACACAATTTTAAAATTAAAATAATTTAAAATGTTTCCTTAGCTTCCAAGACACTTGAGAGTAGAAAAAAAAATCCAGTTAAACATCCTTTGAGAGATTTTTTAAAGATACTTGGATCAACAAAATTATATCCTATAATGTTTTCCAAATATTTTAAAACCCAGAAACATTAAAATTTTACTTTAGTAGGTTGTGTTTTACATTCAACATTGCTAGAGATCTCTAAATATTTTTTTAAAAAGATAACAAGCAAAATGATTATATTATGTTGCTTTTGTTTGTTAATAGGTTTATTCTTTATTTTATCAATATTATTGGTTATGGATCAAATTCTCAAGCACGAGAGTTTCCTTTTAAACCTCATACCTACATTTTATTGGACATTGGGGCCCATTTTATAAATAATGCACGCTGGATATTTATGCTTTTATACATAACTAGCAGCAGCTTATTTTTATGATTTTGCATTTTTATAGATGTTTATAGTTGTTTTACAGTTGCTTTTATGACATATTATGTATAAAATCTATGATTTGTTTGGTGTTGAGTACTTGATTAGGGAGAAAACTATTCTTATAACATTGTGATGAGGAAATATTATCTAGTTTATCAAAAAGCACTTCATAGCGCTGCTTCTCGGCATGCATTACTGAGTGAAAAGGGATCAGTGTCTTTATTAAATGAAGTACAAATCGTGTCAAAATCACATTCTGCGGTACTTTTCCTGACAACTCAGAACTAACAATGCCTTTTTCATGAATCAAAATTGAACAAGATTACTTGGATTTTTTTCCTCTTAATGAAGCTCATATGGTTTTATAATGAGATGATTTTTTTCTTCCTAATTCCCATCCCTTACCACTACCATCTCCACTCCATGTATTCACAAAAACCCATTCTTACCTGCATCTTTCTGGAGCTGACATAACACAAGTGTCCCCTGAGTAATAAAACTCAACCTTGGGAGGGAGACAGAGTAACTTTCTCATGAGATTTCTCATAGATTTAGTGTCTAGTGTTTTTCTTGAAAATTTAAGCTTCCTATATATCTAGTAACGTTTTAAGGTTTACTAAATTACAGATTTTGTATTCTTGTGGTATTTTCTTAAGTCAAACAATAAATTTTAAAATAGCATTTTAATGTGCTAATGTTCCAGAAAATATAGAAGCCAATGCAAAATACTAGCAGTTATTCAAGTTTGTGGATTTATGTGGGTTCTTGCAAGCACATTATACTACACTGGAGAGGACTGCCATAGGCGAAATGAGATAAGAACAAGTCAAATTATAAAGCAGCTTTTTGAAGAGAAATAACTCACTAGTCAAAGTCAGAGCTAACTGATACCATTTTCCAAGCTCTCCTCCCTAGACGTTTACTGTTGCTTAGTCGCTAGTGAAAAGTGAGTGAAGTCGCTCAGTCATGTCCAACTCTTTGCAACTCTGCGGACTGTAGCCTGCCAGGCTCCTCTGTCCATGGGATTCTCCAGGCAAGAATACTGGAGTGGGTTGCCATTTCCTCTTCCAGGGGATCTTCAAAACCCAGAGATCAAACCCACATCTCCTAAATTAGCAGGTGGATTCTTTACCACTGAGCTACTAGGAAAGACCTAGACGTTACCATAATTATATACTCAGGTCAATTGTGATGCTCATTTGTAGCCTTACTGTCAGGTATGGCCAGATATTTAATTTAACCTCTAATATAAAGAAAACATCTGATAAAGTTTTGCAATGCTTCTGTAAACATCTATTTGATCTGGAAACTTACTGCTAGAATCACTACAATGATCTGGTCATTCTCTGTGCCTATTGTCGAAGTATAAATAATTGTCTTGATCCTTGGGAAAATGGCTGCTGGAGATGATATAGGCTTTCATTAAGTATGGTAGGTCTCTTTCAAAGACCAATGCCTAGTCAACACATTTTTAGTCTGCTCAACAAGACTTTAGTTATTAATTATACTAAATGTAAAATCACTGGCCTGTTTCTTGAGAATGAAAATGGAAGTTGAGTATGTTGTTAAGGCAATTTTATTATACACTTAACATTATAAAAGAATGTTTGAGAGTCCTTATACTAACAGCATTGAGCTATCAGCACACTCTGTAGTCTTTTCTAGGTTTATTAAATACATCTAAGAGTGATACTCCTCGTGTCTTTTTATTGTTTATTCCTTGGTTAACACAGGCATATTTCTGACATTAGTAATTATTTCATGTGATTGAAATAGTTAATAGGATGGTAAAGAGTTGATGTTTATTTAAATTGCTTAAAACCAAATTAAGATAATATTTTAGATGTATAAAATATTCAGCATTTCTAGGACAAATGTCTAATCTAAAATCAATAAGTTGGCTTATTTCAAAATTTTAGTAGATGTGCATTTATGATCCATTCTAGTGAATACTGACCAAGCTCCCTTATTTTACACTTGTCATTTATTATCTGCAAGGTTGAGGCATTATGTAAAATAAGCAGCATGTAAAATAGGAAGAATTATTATAATATTAAATAATTCAGAGATTTTGGTTCAGTATTTGCAAAATTAAGATATTTTATTTTGATGTTTTCATTTATATTCTAATAGACTTTAGTACTATTAGGAATGTAAACACTTGGTTTAATGAATAATCCGTGTTTTTTCATATACATTACATTGAGGATTTCCCAAACACAGACTCTTACAAATTTTTATATTTTGGGGTCAATAATTTATTGTTTTTTCAACCCAACTTTCTTAGCCTTTGTATCTATATTTATTATTATCCGTATACAGAAAAATAGGAAATACTTGCTTAAAATACTTTATGAGATATAATATTTATATATCTCACTTTCTTGTTTTGAAAGCTATAGAGCCATTTTCCCCCAGGAGGAAAATTCCTCTACGTACCCTGTAAGAAAGCAAAATCTTCTAGGTGGTGGCCTCTTCATATACTTTCATAGCTATCACTGGATTTGTAGGGATTTCTGTACTCCAGCTTCAGGTTAAGGGAGATCTGGATTTTAATATCTAGATACATGTTGCTACCTAAGTCACTAGTTTATATTAAACTAAGCCAAATGATTTAAGGTGGGTTTAAACATAACAGAGACCTGAAACAATGTCCACCAGCAATAAGTCAGAGTGAAGATACTCTCTAAAGTACAGAGCTAGCCTGGATGACCTTGGACATGAAGTAGAAAAGGTAGCATTTCTGAGCAGTAGGAGCCAAGAAAGAAGCTTCATTATATTACACAAGTGGTTTCCTGGCCTTAACTCTAATGTATACATGCAATGTGTGGATGTGTGGGTTATATTTTCCCCCATGGGGAAAATCCATTTTCAGTTCTGATCCCATTTAGGAACTTACTCTTCTTATCAAAATAAGTGAATTAAAACTACTCCTTTCATCGCCACCACAGAGGCTGACTAGAGTGTATGGAGGGAAACACAGATGTAGAGATGAAAGCTGCAAGTCACACAAATCTGAACAGAAGCCAATCCCCAATAATAAGCACCCAGGAGCAAGCATTTTGAAGAGCACAGTAGAGGTAAGCAAAACCTCCATAGCAATCCCATTGATACCAACCTGCACTTGACATGAGCTTTGAAGAAGTCCATGATTAGACAAAGAACAAGCTCATTGATGAACAGAAGGAATCAGACCAAATTAGGATGGTTGCGGACAGTCACCCAAAATGCGGACTGTTGAAGAGAAGAGAAGCATGAACCAGACAGAGCGGTTTCTCGTAGCTATGCTTGAGTAAGGAAAATTTTTTCACTACTAACTTCTCATTGAGGGAATGTTAGAAATGACCTCAGAACCCTCATGCATTGCTTCTGATGTATTGTGCATTATATTTGAATCAACTATACCTATTTATCATTCCTGGCTGTGGACTCGAAAATTCAAACCTGATTACTTTGTTAGTGTTCAGAGAGAAGAATTCTTTCAGGAAGATTGTCAACAGACTACCACAGTCATAATTTTGATACTCATTGTAAGTGAACAAAATAAGGAAAACACTGAATCAAACCAGCTGCATCAAGGTACAACCGTCACACCTGCAACTCTGTGAAGTATCTTCAGAGTAGTCACCTTGGGAGGATGTGCACTCTTTGAAGAACAAAGTTATTGCCCAAGCCACGATAGGAAGATCTCTTCTGGAATGCTTTCGGCATCCCTATGTATGTTTTTGACTTTTGTGAACAGATAATATTTTCTTCTGAGTGTTAATGGAATATCTAAATGGTCTTCTGAACCAATTCTAATAAATAAACCATGTAATCATACTAGGAAAGTTCCTCATTTTCATAGGTAAGCTCTATACTGTTTCCTAAAAGTCAGTCATATTGCCTCACAGACTCATTTGTGACCAGGTCTGATGACAGGAGTATGGCTTAGAAAGAAAGCTTAAAATGATTATAATCACAATATTCATTTTCACTTTATTAGTGGCTTTTTAGAATATTGGAGGTCAAAAGATAAAGTGAGGAATGATCCCCAAACAAAGCTTAATGACAAAGGGAGTGTGTGTCCAGTTCTTTGTAACCCCATGGAGCCTGCCAGGCTCTTCTGTCCAAGGAATTCTTCAGGCAAGAATATTAGAGTGGGTTGCCATGTCCTTCTCATGGGATCTTCCCAACCCAGTGATTGAATCCCAGGTCTCCTGCATTGCAAGCAGATGCTTTACCATTTGAGCTACTAGGGAAGCCCCACTATAGAGAAAAGTCATTTTAAATTCAGAATGATCCTTTCACAATAAAAGCACTGGGAAGTGCCTTGACCCTCTGCCCCATCACCTTTCTAGCTGCATATTAAGAATAAGCATATTTGAATCCTCCTGCAGTATTAGACTCCGAAATAAAGCCATTGGGTCAGTCTCTAGGCAGTTTCAGAGTTGCTTAGAGAGTGACCACAAACTCTGGAGCCAGAGGATCTCAGTTCAAGTCCCACCTCTGCCTCTATCAGCTGTATGATGTGGGACAAGTTCTTCACCCTCTGTGCCTCAGTTTTCTCATCTTAAAATGAAGATAAATAATAGCATATAACAATGCATTGTTAAAATGATTAAACAAATTGATATATGTTCAGGCACTTAAAACATGGCCTGGCAATTAATGCCCAGTAATAATAATGCTTCCCAGGTGGCACAATGATAAAGAATCTGCCTGCCAATGCAGGAGATGCAGGTGACATGGGTTCAATCCCTGGGTCAGAAAGATTCCCTGGAGTAGGAAATGGCAATGCACTCCACTGTTCATGCCTGGAGAATCCCATGGACAGAGGAGCTGGTTGGCTACAGAGCATGGGGTTGCAAAGGGTCAGACATGACTGAGTGACTGAGCAGGCACACAATAATATTAATTGCAGTAATAGTAATTATAACTTTTTCTTAAAATTCAGACTCCTGTCTTGTGTGGCAGTAGTAATTTGTTTTATTCTGTTAAAATCGAAAAGATTCATTGGGAGCAATTATTTTATTAATCAGTTTAGGGCTCTAGATATCATAAGTATTAAATAAATTATACATTTCACTTTGGAGGATGAAGATCTATAAAGAAAATGTTCTAAGATCATCCAGCAGTTTCCAAGGAGAAATTGTAGAAACAGTTTGGACTATGGTGGCCACATTAGGACCCAAATCAACCATTTCAATACTACTAGGTATTCCCAGGTTTCACTAGTGATAAAGAACACGTCTGCCAATGCTGGAGACATGGGTTTGATCCCTGGGTTGAGATCTCCTGGAGGAGAGCATGGCAACCCACTCCAGTAGTCTTGCCTGGAGAATTCCATGGACAGAGAAGCCTGCTGGGCTATAGTCCATGGGGTTGCAAAGAGATGACACAACTGAAGCAACGTAGCATGCACGTAGGTGTTCAATACACACACAGATATGCTCTCTGTATTAGCAAGGCTACTACAACATATAAATTAATAAAATCATCCAGTATAAAGTCGTGAGTTACAGGATTCAAAATCATTTCTTCCTTACTTTTACAGGTGGTGAGGACAGGGAAACCTGGCGTGCTGCAGTCCATGGGGTCACAAAGAGTTGGACACAACTGAGCAACTGAACAACAGCTTTTACAGATACTGATGACAATGAGCTACTTCTGAATGGTTTGCATATCTGCGAGGACCATGAATTCCAAATCCTGGCCTCTTTAATGCGTCTTTTGTAGGGGCTGGGGGGAAATCTTCACAAGATCTTATGTTTTGCTGACCAAGCAGTATTGAAAGAATTAGAAGTCACAAGGAAAACTTTGAAGCAGTTATCTGACTTTCAGAAATAAACTGCATCTCTGGGACCCACTAAGCAGAATTCAGAGTAGAAATCAGTATTTCATGTAAATGTATCCCCTTCTCTCAAGAAGTAATAAAACTGGAATAGGTGGGACCACACCGCCAATGTATTTGATGATAATAGAATCGGTAATACAGCCCAGTATCATCTCAAGCTAAAATTGGGAACCTTTCACAGAAAGAATTATTTCAACCACTGTAAACAACCAGGAATCAGAGGGAGGATAGAAATCGCATTCTGCTCTCCTCTCACAAAGCAGCTGAAGAATATTATGTTGCTATTTCAATAAGAATAACACTACACTGATAACAGACTCTATTCAAAATTTAATAAAGCATTAGTCCCTTAATCAAAACATGACTATGAGGCTTGGACTGTCGCTGAAAAGCAGAATAATGTGAACAAAAGAGAAATGGAACTGTGTCTGAATACCAACTCTACAAACAAATAACATCTCGTTATACATGCAGCAATTAGAGACAGGAATTGCCAAGCCATTCTCAACTTATCTCTGCCAACCAGGGAAAAGTTTAAATCAGGAACTCAAAGCAGGTATGTGACTAAACATCAGTCAGTCAACCAATAAAATGCCATAATGCATATATGACCATATATGCTTTTTTTTGGCTTAGGCTGAAAACATTATCTGCATAAAAAATATAGAATTATAAAATAGCTACCAAAATTTGTAACTATTAATACAAGCATAAAGAAAATAAACTTTTACTGTAAATTGTATATGTAATTTATTTAAAAGTTTATAAGTCTTTTCCCTTTAAGTCAGCATATGCAATGGTTAAAGAAATGGTTACAGAAAGTTTTTCTGGATTCAAGCCATTTGGGTCTAAATCCTTACTGCCACTTACAGACTTAGGGCGAAAGAGTAAACCAGTTTTCTCATGGATAAAATTAAGATAATAATTGTGATTACCTCACAAGTTTGTAAAAATTTAATAAGGTAATGCTTAAAAATCAAACATTCATTATCACTATTCAGAAAATAGAATCCAATGAAAAATTTTAGAAATCCAAGCTTCCATAAGAAAGCTTGAATTCCATTGGTAACTATATCCCAGTTGTCCCCCAAACTGAACTTGGTTATTTGGACTGGTTTTCATTTCTGAATAATGATTTTTAAAAGTCATTTACCACTTGGGTACTTGAATCAATACAGGTTCAATCAGGTTTGAAGAGTGCCATGACAGTATCTGATGCCATCTTATAAGCTACTCTTCAGGTTCAGGCTGACAGCTCATATTAATACTTTTTGCTCGTATGGACCTTGAATTGCAGTGGATTAATAATCTAATAAAACACAAATACATGAGACTGATTTACAGTTAGTGTGCTTTAATAGTTATAATATTAAATATATGCTTTTCAATTTTTTGCTTTGATTTTCTTTCCTATTTACGTTCTTTGACTTTCTGGGGCTATTCTCGTCAAATGTTGTTGTGCCAGATGGTAGCTTCGTAACCTATTTTCCTGTCCTATGGCCTTTCCTTAGGACCTGAGCAAAGACCATGGTCTCTATCATTTTATTTTATTTTTTTTTAATTTTACAATCCATTTATCTTTTTTTATTTTTTTTCTTTAAATTTTAGTTTTTTATTTCTTAAATTTTAAAATCTTTAATTCTTACATGCATTCCCAAACATGAACCCCCCTCCCACCTCCCTCCCCATAACATCTTTCTGGGTCATCCCCATGCACCAGCCCCAAGCATGCTGCATCCTGCATCAGACATAGACTGGCGATTCAATTCACATGATAGTATACATGTTAGAATGTCATTCTCCCAAATCATCCCACCCTCTCCCTCTCCCTCTGAGTCCAAAAGTCCATTATACACATCTGTGTCTCTTTCCCTGTCTTGCATACAGGGTCGTCATTGCTATCTTCTTAAATTCCATATATATGTGTTAGTATACTGTATTGGTGTTTTTCTTTCTGGCTTACTTCACTCTGTATAGTCGGCTCCAGTTTCATCCATCTCATCAGAACTGATTCAAATGAATTCTTTTTAACTGCTGAGTAATACTCCATTGTGTATATGTACCACAGCTTTCTTATCCATTCATCTGCTGATGGACATCTAGGTTGTTTCCATGTCCTGGCTATTATAAACAGTGCTACGATGAACATTGGGGTACATGTGTCTCTTTCCATTCTGGTTTCCTCGGTGTGTATGCCCAGAAGTGGGATTGCTGAGTCATAAGGTAGTTCTATTTGCAATTTTTTAAGGAATCTCCACACTGTTCTCCATAGTGGCTGTACTAGTTTGCATTCCCACCAACAGTGTAGGAGGGTTCCCTTTTCTCCACACCCTCTCCAGCATTTATTGCTTGCAGATTTTTGGATCGCAGCCATTCTGACTGGTGTGAAGTGGTACCTCATTGTGGTTTTGATTTGCATTTCTCTAATAATGAGTGATGTTGAGCATCTTTTCATGTGTTTGTTAGCCATCCGTATGTCTTCTTTGGAGAAATGTCTATTTAGTTCTTTGGCCCATTTTTTGATTGGGTCGTTTATTTTTCTGGAATTGAGCTGCAGAAGTTGCTTGTATATTTTTGAGATTAGTTGTTTGTCAGTTGCTTCATTTGCTATTATTTTCTCCCATTCAGAAGGCTGTCTTTTCACCTTGCTTATATTTTCCTTTGTTGTGCAGAAGCTTTTAATTTTAATTAGATCCCATTAACATTATCCTCAATGGTGAAAAATTGAAAGCATTTCCCCTAAAGTCAGGAACAAGACAAGGTTGTCCACTTTCACCGCTACTATTCAACATAGTTCTGGAAGTTTTGGCCACAGCAATCAGAGCAGAAAAAGAAATAAAAGGAATCCAAATTGGAAAAGAAGAAGTAAAACTCTCACTGTTTGCAGATGACATGATCCTCTACATGGAAAACCCTAAAGACTCCACCAGAAAATTACTAGAGCTAATCAATGAATATAGTAAAGTTGCAGGATATAAAATCAACACACAGAAATCCCTCGCATTCCTATACACGAATAATGAGAAAGTAGAAAAAGAAATTAAGGAAACAATTCCATTCACCATTGCAACGAAAAGAATAAAATACTTAGGAATATATCTACCTAAAGAAACTGAAGACCTATATATAGAAAACTATAAAACACTGATGAAAGAAATCAAAGAGGACACTAATAGATGGAGAAATATACCATGTTCATGGATTGGAAGAATCAATATAGTGAAAATGAGTATACTACCCAAAGCAATTTACAAATTCAATGCAATCCCTATCAAGCTACCAGCCACATTTTTCACAGAACTAGAACAAATAATTTCAAGATTTGTATGGAAATACAAAAACCTCGAATAGCCAAAGCAATCTTGAGAAAGAAGAATGGAACTGGAGGAATCAACTTGCCTGACTTCAGGCTCTACTACAAAGCCACAGTCATCAAGACAGTATGGTACTGGCACAAAGACAGACATATAGATCAATGGAACAAAATAGAAAGCCCAGAGATAAATCCACACACATATGGACACCTTATCTTTGACAAAGGAGGCAAGAATATACAATGGAGTAAAGACGATCTCTTTAACAAGTGGTGCTGGGAAAACTGGTCAACCACTTGTAAAAGAATGAAACTAGATCACTTTCTAACACCGCATACAAAAATAAACTCAAAATGGATTAAAGATCTAAATGTAAGATCAGAAACTATAAAACTCCTAGAGGAGAACATAGGCAAAACACTCTCAGACATAAATCACAGCAGGATCCTCTATGATCCACCTCCCAGAATTCTGGTCTCTATCATTTTAATGGAATGTCATTTCTTCATACTAGGGACTGCAGAAAACGTGGCTGAGTCACCTTGGGCAACAATCTGCAGCAAGGGGTCAAGTGGAGAAATATAAACCAGACAACACTGCCAGGTGTCTGGGATACATGGAGAGAGTTTGTGTGGCGAGTGGAGGTGAGAGATGTCAGACTGCAGCAAGGACTGGGGCATTCTCAATTCATGCACAGGAAAGGAGGGCCCGATCATTTGGAACTGAACGGACAGGTGAATTGCATTAGAAAGCAAGATCTGGTCCCCACTACAGTCAGAACCAGAGATCTGGGTTTTTTGGACATTAGTGGATACCCTTGCTTTCCCTTTCAACCAGGTTCCTAAGCCAATAGCCAGCCTCCTATTTGCTGCACTCTCATGGGGCTTCCCAGGTGACTCAGATGATAAAGAATCCACCTGCCAATGCAGGAGAGTCAAGTTCTGTCCCTGGGTGGGGAAGATCCTTGGAGAAGGAAATGGCAATTTATTCTTGCCTGGGAAATCCCGCGGACAGAAGAGCCTGGCATGCTACTATCCATGGGGCTGCAGAGTTGGACACGAGTTTGAGACTAAACAATAACAACATGGAAGACCACTACATTTTATTTCCAACCCTATAGCTGTAGTTGTTCAACTAACACTGAACTAACACTCAACAGCTGTCATTGTAGCTGGTTTGTCTCTATTTCTCCTCTCATGCATTCTCCCAGGCTCTTCCACCTTCCAATACCCTTTGACCTAAAACCATCCTGTCTCTGTGATTTCACTGTTTTTCCCTAGGCAGGACACTTTGAGGGAAAGTTTCCTCACAATTTACCCAGTCCACATTCACTTCTTCTGAGTCTGTTGTCTGGAAGATGATTTATCCACTTAACTACCCAGTCAGTCCATCCATCACCCACTTATGTATTTAATGGGCAGAGCATAATCCTATGGGCCAGTCCACTCACTGGGTGCTGAAGATATTCAGAGACAACACGACAAACCCCTTTTTTCATGAGCTTACCGTTCAGGGACAGGATCATGGAGTCTTTGAACTCATGTTAACTTAATTACCTCTTTAAGAGGGCTTCCTCATTGGCTCAGCTGTAAAGATTCTGAGAAGCCTAACTCCAAATACAGTCAGTGTTATGGATTGAATTGTGTCACTTCAAAATCAGAATGTTAAGGGAATTCCTTGGGGGTCCAATGGTTAGGACTCAGCGCTTGCACTGCTGTGACCTGGGTTCAATTCCTGGTTGGGGGCACAGTCAAAAAAAAAACTGTCCCAAGCCCCAAAACAAACAAACATTCATATGTTAACCCCCAACCCACAATGTGACTATCTTTGGAGATAGGATCTTTATAGAGAGAATTAACGTTAAATAAAATCGTAAGGATGCGACTATAAGTCCAATAGGTCTGGCATCCTTATAAGAAAAGGAAAGGGCACCAGAAACACACAGCCATAGAGGGAAGGTTAACCACACAGCTCAAGGTGGTGGTTAACTGTCAGCCCAAGGTAGAGGATGCCGGAGAAGAGAAATTGTCATCATCTTGACCTTGGACTTCTAGCTTTCAGAACTGTGAAAAAATAACTTTCTGTTGTTTAAGCCACGCAGTCTGTCATATTTTGTTATGGCAGCCCTGGAAAGTTAATACAGTCACATTCCATGGTGCTGAAGGTTAGTACTCCAATATATGAATTGGGGAGAAACAAAATTCAGACCATAATGCATAGTTCCACATAGACTAATGAGGAGGCAAAGCCAGCCTGGCAATGAATTTTGAGAAAAACATCCTGAGCAGTGCACGAAGTCCCCATGACAGGACTGAGTTCCCCTTAAAGGCAGAATGGTCCATCCAGAAAGCCAGTGTGCTTAGAACCACATAGTCCCGGGAGAAGAGCAAGGTCAAACTGGAGGCAAAGCCAGGTTATGTGGTACCGTGCCGGACATGGCAAGAGGTTTTTATCTCATTGAAGTGGTAGGCAACTTTGGATGCGTTTCACCAAATGAGGGACGTGAGCTGATTTGTACTTTTAAAAGATCACCTTCTTCTTGGTGTATAGACTGGACTGTAAATGGAAGTGCCAATAATTGTTAGGAAGGGATGGAAAGACTGTGTGTTAGTTGCTCAGTCATGTCTGACCCTTTGCGACCCCATGGGGTGTAGCCTGCCAGGTTACTCCATCCATGTGATTTTCCAGGCAAGAATACTGAAGTGCATTGTCATTACCTTCTCCAACGGATCTTCCCGACCCAGGGATGCAAACTAGGTCTCCTGCATTGCAGGCAGAGTCTTCACCATCTGAGCCACCAGGGAAGCCCTGGCATGAAGCTATCAAAGCTTTAATACTATTTTCAAAGAAAGCAGAGTTACTTTTCTATTAAATCAAAATCACAAAGAGCATTAAAAAAATGATCATTATTAAGAGACTCCACAAAAAAACAAGTCACTAATTTTGAAAGAAATTTGTGAGCCCAGTCACAAAGTTAGTAACACATGATATTTTCAAGAAAAGGCATAAGAACCTTTGTCACAGGAGCAGAGGGGAGAGAGAAGCTTTTCTAAGCGCCATCTCATGAGCAGAGGCTGGATCGGCACTGTGGGAATGCAGTAGAAGGGTTGCAATAGACAAACAAGCCAGGCATTCTGCTTTAAGTAGACCCACATGTCCCCACCTGGGGACTTTCTCATGAATCCAGATTCAGCAGATGGACGCATGAGAAAGGCAGCAGAGTTCATGGGTTTCTATCTGCATTATCTCAGACAAGAGCTGCTTATTGTGAAGCCTGTCAGTATACGCAGAATAACATCAGGGAAAGAGAAGAAGTAGGAAATGCCACAAGCTTATTCCTCCACATGAGCAGCAAATACACTGGCCGCAACAGTCAAAGTCAAGTTCATGAGAACTCTGGAAACTAGTCAAATGTGTATAGCAAAGAGGTGAATGCTTAAATGAGAACAAAAGAGTTGACTCTCAGTTTTGAAGTGCTGAGAAAAATTCTGTCAAACCATTATCTATCTACTAAGCTAACAGAACAGAAACTTCAGGGGCTATACACAGTAAAGAATATAGACTTTAGAAAATTAATACAGAAAAATCACTATATAACCAAACAAGTACTCCAGTAAGGAGCAACAAAAAGCTGTGGAAAGGAAAGAGAATCTGATCTCCAGGGTTATCATATTATAATGTTCAGAATGCCCAGTTTTCAACAAAATATTACAATTTGCACAGAGAATCAAGACAATAGAGCCCATAAAAATGAAAGAAGAATTAACAAAAACTGTTCCTGAAGAAGCCCAAACATCAGACTTTTTAAACAGAAACTTTAAATCAAATATTTTAAATATAACCAAAGAACTAAAAGAAATTATGTACCAATATCTAAAGGAAATCACTAGATAGTTGTCTCACCAAGTAAATAATATCAGTAAAAAGATATAAATTATAAGAAGGAATCAAATAGAGACTCTAGTGTTGAAAAGTACAATAGTGCAAAAGAAAATTTTACTGAAATGGTTCAACCACAGGTTTGAGCAGATAAGATAATTAGTAAACTTCAGACAGTTCAATGGAGGTCATCTAGTCTGAACAACAGAAAAGGAAAAGAAAAAGAAAAATGAACAGAGCCAAGAGACAGGTGAATATCAATATTTCCTAAAGAATATCCTCCTACATGTAATAGGAATCTTAGTGGGAGAAGAAAAGGAAAAGAAGATGTAATGAGTATTGGCCAGGATTTGGAGAAAAGGGAATCCTAGCACACTGCTGGTGGGAATGTAAATTGGTGCAGCCTCTATGAAAAACAGTATAGAATCTCCCCAAACAATTAAAAGTAGAGCTACTACATGATCCAGTGACTCTACTCCTGGGTATTTACCAAAAGAAAATGAAAACTAAGTTTAAAAAATGTGTGCACCCATTGTAGCATTATTTACAATAGGCAAGATATGAAAGAAACCTAAGGGATAATTAGTAGATGAGTAGATTAAAAAAGTGGTGTGTGTGTGTGTGTGTGTGTATATATATATATATATATATACATATATATATATATATAAATGGAATATTACTTGGCCGTAAACAAGGATAAAATCTTGTCATTTGTGATAATATGGATGGACCTAGAGGATATTTTTCAAAGTGAAGTAAATCAGTAAGAATGGTAAATATGATTTCACTTACACGTGGAATCTAAAAAAATACATCAATAGAAACAAAAAACAAAACAAATCAAAAAAACAGAAACAGAGTCATAGGTACAGAGAATAAATAAGTGGTTGCCAGAAAAGTATAAGGAAGAGGGAAGGAGAGAAACAGATGAGGGAGATTGAGAGGTTCAGACTTTAAGTAACAAAATAACTGATTCACAGACAGAAATGTAGAGTGTGGGGAATAATTATGTAATTTCTTTTGTATGGTAACAGTTAACAAGTAGATTTTTCATGGTGATCATTTTGAAATGTACAAAAATAGCAAACCACTATATTGTGTACCTGGAAATAACACAGTGTTTTAGGTCAATTTTAACACTTCAAAAATACACAAACAAACTCATGTAAAAGAGATCATATTTAAGATTACCAGAGGCAGCAAATGAGAAGAGGGAGTATTAGACGAAGGCAGTCGAAATGTTCAAACCTTCAGTTATACGATAAATAAGTACTAGAAAGTTCCAAAGTTTTTGTCTACTCAGGAAGGTTTTGTGTTTACCTACAAAGTTTTTCGGAGAAGGCAATGGCACCCCACTCCAGTACTCTTGTCTGGAAAATCCCATGGATGGAGGAGCCTGGTGGGCCGCAGTCCATGGGGTCCCTAAGAGTCGGACACGACTGAGCAACTTCACTTTCACTTTTCACTTTCATGCATTGGAGAAGGAAATGGCAACCCACTCCAGTGTTCTTGCCTGCAGAATCCCAGGGACAGGGAAGCCTCATGGGCTGCCGTCTATGGAATTGCACAGAGTCAGACACGACTGAAGCGACTTAGCAGTAGCAGAGATGTCATGGGCATGATAAACATGGTAAAGATAATTAACGATATTGTATGTTACATGTGAAAGTTAAGAGAGTAAATCCTATGAGTTCTTGTCACAAAGAAAATATTTTTCTAGTTAATGCTCTATGTATATGAGGTGATGGGTGTTCACTCAACTTATTGCGGCAATCATTTCATGACGTATGCAAGCCAGAATGTTATACTGTACATCTTAAACTTACACAGTGCTATATGTCAATTGTATCTTAATAAATCTGGAAGAGAAATGTTCACTAAAACAACACGTATAAATATTTTCTCATTTCTGTGATGAATTTTGTCATTACAGACTATACAACTGAATTACTTCCAATTTTTTCCTTTTTTAGATATTGTCTCAAATTATATCAGTAACTGTTTTCTCTCAATGTTCTGGCCTTTCATACATTTACCACTTTGACTCATTATATATGAGTCAAGGCACTCCCTCTTTCCTTCTTTTTCCTTTTTTTCCTTTATTTCATCAAATGATATAATTTCACTAAATGTTTGATACTTTTGAAAGCCTATACTTGATTCAGAGATACATTTTTTTTTCAGCTAATAGTAGTCCTTTACTTCTACACAATGCTTTAGCATTAACAAAAATTATCAATTACTATACCATTTAGGGTTCAAAACCAACTTGTAAAATAGGTAGAAAAGACATTTAACTTCCATAACAGCTCAGAAGCCAAGATATAGTTTATAGTATCAGAGAAAGGGACAAATTCAGACCGTCAGTCATATAAAATGAAATACAGCTGCCAATTATGTTTTATAAACTCTACCAAATAGAAACAATTAAGGGAAGAACAATACAATTACTAATAATTTTATTTTTAAAAAACCACCTCAGTGAAAAGTATTCACACATAAAGCACTGCATTGAAAACTCAAGATAAAACCTTTGCTTGAAGACTGGAAAGTCAAAATGTCAAAGAGAACGTATATAGCAAACAATAAAAGGAATGATAACACACAAACTATAGCATCCAAGGTAACTGAGGATTTGTCCCAAGATGAAGGAGCTGCAAATCAATAAAAATTCCATGAGATTCAACAAAGCAGTACATTCTCACAAAGGCATGACTTTATAAAAACCTTGCAAAATGATGCGAAGGATCTTAAAGTCAGAAACTAGATAAAAGCACTAGAAAAAAGAAAGAAGCTCAAATAAGCTGAACTAATAGCTCAGTTTTTGCCCTTCAAAACAACCCCTAACAATTGGGAAGTGTCAGTACGGAGAACTTAACAGCATTCGACAGATACTTCTCAGCTAAGTCATATTCTGATGATGGCCAACAATTGTAATTAGGAAGGGAGAGAGAAAAGAAAGAGAAGTGGGAAGACAGTGAAAGAAAGATAAGCATGGAAATAAGAGAGAAAGGGAGGAAAGAAGGAAGTAAAGGAGGGAGGAAGGGGAGGAAAAGAGCTAACCTGTGGCCAAAAGGGAACAGCTTAGTAATTAGGAAACCAGACGGTGCCAAAACAATTTTCCTTGGAAATGAGTGAGATAAAAGTAGATCACAAAAATAAAGATTCACGCGAGGAAAAGACAGCGGGAACAGTGAAAGTTTTTCATAATGACTTCAAAACTAGAAATCATTCTTGGCAAGAGAATGTCTAGATAAGCCCATTTTAGTCTCATGATATCCTGTTGAAACCACTTAAGAGTACATCACAGTAAATGCCCTCCACTGTGGAGATGGCCCTTAGCCTTGCAGAAGTCAATCACAGGTACTCCTTGGAACCCCCATAATCAAAGTAATTCCTGGCTGTGTGTCTTTACCCCAGCCATTAGGATGCACCCACTGGCATGTTGAGATGGTTAGGATCTGTTTGATATAGGAATACTTGTCTAAGAGCTAGTACGCGTATATTCAATTCAAGTACACCTTGGTGACATGTGAAAAGGATCTGATAATATTCAACTAAGATTCTAAAGTAAGTTCTACAAGTTACCTATCATTTACAGAAGAATCAAGCACTTGACAAATCAAAGTATTCTCCTTCTAAGCGAAGTTAAATATGTAATATCCTGTGATCAGAACTCCGATGTGAGCTGACGGAATTAGTAAAAAATATCATGTTATTTTTTGCTTCAAAGTTTTGCCTTTCTTTGGTCATAAAAGTGACTTAGGACAAAAACTATGCTGTTATTTCAATAAGAATACAGTTCTCTAGAGCTTCCCTGGTGGCTGAGCGGTAAAGAATCCATCTGCCTATGCAGGAGACCTGTGTTTGATTCTTGGAAGAGGAAGATCCCCTGGAGAAGAGAATGGCTACCCAGAGCCTCTTGATGAAGGTGAAAGAGGCTAACTGAAAACTCAGCATTCAAAAAACTAACATCATGGCATCTTGTCTCAGCACTTCATGGCAAATAGAAGGGGAAAAAAGTTGTAGTAGTGGCAGATTTTATTTTCTGTCCAAAATCACTGCGGATGGTGACTGCACCCATGAAATTAAAAGACACTTACTCCTTGGAAGGAAAGCTGTGACCAACCTACAAAGCAAATTAAAAAGCAAAGATGTCACTTTGCTGACAAAGGTCCCTATAGTCAAAGCTATAGCTTTTCCAGTAATCATGTGCAGATGTGAGAGTTAGACTATAAAGAAGGTTGAGCTCTGAAGAATCGATGCTTTTGAATTGTGGTGCTGGGAAAGACTCCTGATAGTCCTTTGGCCAGCAAGGAGACCAAACCAGTCAATCCTAGAGGAAATCAGCTCTGAATATTCATTGGAAGGACTGATGCTGACGCTGAACTCCAATACTTTGGCCACCTGATGAGAAGAGCCGACGCGTTGGAAAAGACCCTGATGCTGGGAAACACTGAGGGCAGGAGAAGGGGGCAATAGAGAATGAGGTGGTTGAATGGCATCACTGACTCAATGGACATGCGTTTGAGCAGACTCCCAGAGATAGTGAAGCACTGAGAAGTCTGGCTTGCAGCAAGCCTGACTTGCTGCAGTCCATGGGGTCACAAAGAGTCGGACACAATTTAGAGACTGAACAACAACCCACTCCAGTATTCTTGCTTGGAAAATTCTATGGACAGAGGATCCTGGTCGGCTACAGTCCATGGGGTCACAAAAGAGCTGAACACGACTTAGCAACCAAGCAACAACACCCCTGAAAGAAATTTGCTAATTTTTTAAAGAGATATTTTTCTGTTCAAAAAGAGAGCATTGATCAAAATTCCAACATTAAGTAAAACTTCAACTCTTTAAGAATCAGAATTAAAATCACTCATACATTAATATGATGACATTAAAAAGTTAGATTTTACCCAAGTGATGTTTGAAGTGTAAATTTTATCCTCAGATGCTCAAGGGTTATCTGAGTAGCATTTCTATTTCTCTAAGAACCATTCACATTTCTACCTAAAAATCTTTCTCTCCTCATATAGATTTCATGAATTTATTATGTTGGTCCACACAAAGCTTTAGGTTTACCCTTCTATAGCCAACACTTCTCTTAATGATTACAAATACTAAGAGATCAGTTTTCCTTGGGTTGTTGTTTTCATTTTCCACTTAGAGCTATGGTGCAGGCTCCAATTTCATGTTAAATTCCCCAAATGGAGTAAAATTATAGTACTCAACCCTAGTGCACACCAGAATCATCTGGGAGCTTTAAAATATATACCTGGGTTCCATTGAAGGATTCAGTTGATTATAACCAGTCTCCAATAAAATCTGTGCATCATAGTTCTTGAACTTCTTCAAATGAGTTTAGAGTGTGTCTAAGATTGATAAATACTAGTTAAGGAAACCAAGAGCAATGAGTCCCCCCCTTTTTTTTTTTCCTACAGTGATAACCACCAAAAGAGAAATATTTCAACCTGGAAAAATTAGAACTCAGGTTGCTAAATTGTGTTAAGTCTTAAAAAGCACATACTAAGGTTTCCTTGGTGGTTCAGTGGTGAAGAACCCGCCTGCCAATGCAGGAGACATGGGTTTCATCCCTGGTTTGGGAGGATCCCACATGCCAAGGAGCAAACAAGTCTGTGTCCCAAAACTACTAAACTCATGCTCCAGAGCCAGGAGCCACAACTCCTGAGCCCACGTGCAGTGACTGCTGAAACCCGAATGCCCTAGAGCCTGTGCTCGGCAACAAGAGAAGCCACTACAGCGAAGAGCCTGCACAAAGCAACCAGAGAAATGCTGGTGCAGCAGCAAAGACTCAGCACAGCCGTAAATAAAAATAAATAAATAAAATTTTTAAAAGGCACACAGTTTAAAAGAAGTACACCATCATAAAAAGATAATCATTCACACATTATTCTAAAATTTTTAATGTGTAAAATGACCCTTGGTAGATTCAGAATTAATTGGTATAGACCTAACATGTAGAGACTAATCAGCTGGCTCTGAAAAAACTTGTGAAATGGCCAGAATGAGTCTTCAGTGTCCTGGTCTTCCCCTTCTCTTTCCATCCCTTTTTTTTCTGAATTTTCAATAGTAGCTCATCCTACAAGGCTTCTCTAGAAAGGTAAGATTACAGGAAGGTAACTCCAGAAGAAAATACAAATGATTGCTTCTTTGGAGATAATTTTTTATTTTTTAACACGCACCTGATAAACACAATGACAGTAGCAATGCAAACCAATAGAAGGCTAATGAATAGAAATACATTCCTAGACAAAACAGTTGTCCTTACCTCTGAAAGTGGACATGTATCTTTCTCATGGTATTACATCCATAAAGTTTCCAGAAGACTTTCTTGGCTACAAAAGAAAAAAAATCTCTTTAGTTTTTAAACAAGGCAATAAAATGTGTTTGAAATTTGTCTGTGCTACTGTCTGACCTGAGGAAAGAAACTTTTCTACACTTCAACTGTAGAATGAGAAAATAATAAAATATAAACATTAGACAGAAAAAGGCAACCAATATCGATGAAAACTTCAGTAAGTATTAACTGTTAGGATAATAAAACTATTTGCACTTGCACCGTTTTCTCAAGAAAACGTTCTTTCCTCTCAAGATTATGTATATATTGGGTTGGCCAAAGAGTTTGTTTGGATTTTTCCACACGATATTGTTTTTCCAAAGCATTTTTACCCCTATAATTTCCCATTATACTTAAAGAAGACAGGCATTAGAAACACAACAGCAATTTATTTTAAATTATATTAGGCATGTAAGGGTATCTCTATTCAAAGAATCTCATCAGAATCAATTGGAAATTCTTTAATATATTTGTAAATTCCTGTGCTACTCAGATGACCCCAATGTGAATCTCACAGGGACCTTAAGCTGCTGAAGCAGTTCTTGTGCACAGTAAGGCTTGAAAATGGTTAGGAAGACACTTCACAATGTACTGTTCACATTCAGGACTATTCTCAGAAAAAAAGAGTTATCTTTCAAGGTGAGGGATTTCTCGTTTCTAGACAGCAAAATGTCCATGTGTATGTGCTAAGTCAGTCTCTCAGTCATGTCTGACTCTTTGCCCACCAGGATCCTCCATCCATGGACTTTTCCAGGCAAGAATACTGGAGTGGGTTGCCATTCCATTCTCCAGGGGATCTTTCTGATCCAGGGATCAAACCCAGGTGTCCTGCATTGCAGGCAGATTCTTTACCATCTGAGCCACCAGGTATTGGAAAAATGAGTATTCCCACAAATTTAAAACATGTTTTACAATGAGATTCATGCTGTAATATCGTCTAGAATAGACATGAACAGACAAAATGGTTTATAGTTTATGAATTAACAATGTAAACCAAACAGGACTGAATTTGGGATAAATTTATCCTGGTTTGGGCACTCAGTTCTGCCAGCAAAAACTTTGTGGCTTCTGAACTTTAATTTCCTCCTTAGAAAGGTAAGAGTCACAAAACTGAGTTTCTCAAGGTAGATGTGGGAATAAAATGAGGTAATGAATTCATACATATTTTCATTCAAGTATAACAGTTATAGTTCAAGGATTTGATATGGAAGCATTTTGCAAATGTAGAAAGCTCATGTTAAATATAAGAACACATTCTTTTCAATAGCAAAAAATTTTGTTGAGTGATTTTGGACAGCGATAATATTTTTTAAATGATCACAAATTATATACACATTGTCACTCCAAAGTATAAAAGCTGGAATTTAAAGCATTTATTCATGAAATCTAATTTAGTGTTTGAAAATATTCTGGAAACCTAAATCTATGAAAACAAGTGATTTGGAGATGTTTTACTCACCAAACTAAAGTTGTAATAAATGGGAAACTTTAAAAAAATTAACTAAACTTCAAGCTAAATTTTAAGAAACCAAGACACGTTACTGTTACACAACACAACAATGAACTAAGTTCACAGAGTTCTTGAATTGGAACGCCTGAATTTCCACATATCTAACTTATTAATAAAGCATCAGACCCACGCCCTCAATCATGTAACGACAGGAAAACGTGGTTGGATGGCCACCGAGTCGATGGACATGAGTCTGAGCAAGCTCCAGGAGTTGGTGATGGACAGGGAAGCCTGGCGTGCTACAGTCCATGGGGTCCCAAAGAGTCAGACACGACTGAGCGACTGAACTGAACAGACTGATGGGAAGATTCCCACAAGATGCGCATCTGGCCCATTGTTTTCAGACCACATACTGAATCAGAGAGACTTCTGATTGTGGACAAAATGAGACCATCTTGAGACCCTTCCCCCACTTTTGTCTTATCTGGGTCAAACAAGATGGATATCAGAAGTACACAATCTTCAATTTTGTCTAAATATCAACCCAGTGAATACATTTTATTTCACTGGCTTCCATTATTGTTATGACAAGAAAGCACTTGAATGAGATTTGAAACAAAGCTTTAATAAATGATGTTAAAACTGAGCTGGCTGATTCTTTTTCATTTATGATAATACTTTATACATTAGTGATATGTCTATCTATAACACTCTTTAATTTATTATTTATATGGGAAAATGGAAAATGTTAAGTTCTGTAACCAAAATACTAAGGTCCAAAATTGAATGCAAAAAAGGAAGAGAAAAAAAAAACATGTAATATTCATATTTGAATTCAAATAAAATTTTTCAACAATTTAAAAATGTATATGATTATCTACTTTTTGATATATCACATTACATGAGGTCATTAATTAAATATTTAAAAATCATTTGTGGAAGTTGCAATCTAAAGACAACAGCCCCATGTAAACCCATGTGAGACCATTCATTTGGATCTTACATATAGTCCCTCAGCTTTTCCAAAAGCTCTAATGTGGGAGAAGATGTGGAAACGGAGACCCAGCTACTGTAACAGATTGAGAAGCAACCCTTCATATAGAACTACAGTCTTTGTTTTTAAATTTTTACTAGAGTAGTTGCTTTACAACATTGTATTAGTTTCTGCTGTACAGCAAAGGGAATCAACAATACATTTAAATGTGCTGTCCTCAGAGGCTCACCAGCATCGGGCTCTTTGCAACCCCATGGACTGTAGCCACCCAGCTCCTCTGTCTGTGTGATTTTCCAGGTAAGAATACTGGAGTGTGCTGCCATTTCCTTTTCCATTAATGTCTGATGAGCACCCATATACAACTAATTTTCACTCACTTTACAACCTGCAAGTTTCCAGAAGGTAAATAAATATTGTAAACAGTGGGCTAGCGGACATTTGGTAAATGTAAAGTTAGATGCATCAATATACCACAAGGTGCTTTGCCAGATATTCACATATTAATGAACTGTACATGTATATGCATATATACACATGCACGTATATCACATCTTATTCTAGAAACAGTCAAAGGCAGATATATGAGCAATGAATTTCTTTTTCAACTTTCATAGTCTAAATCACTTTCAGACATATTTCTGCAGGAAAATTCCTATGAATTCACAAAAATAGAAAATATGACTATTATTTGTTTTCTCTCTCAACTAAGAAAAATAACAAGTGTTTCTGCCATCTATCTTAATTAGTAAGGAAGGGCTTTTGTCTCTTTTTTATTATGATAAGTCCCTAGACCAAGTCTGTGTCCTTATCAGCAATGGGCTCCTCGTGTTCTCAGCCGAACAATTCTAAATTCAAAATCTTCCTTTCTGAGGCCACGAACATTCTCTGCTTAGCCCAGATTCATTCTCTTTGCTTTCACGTTCACTGCAGTAAAATGTCTTCCCTGCTGCACATCCTGCCAACTTCGTAATCATACCCTGCCACCACCCAGCGTCTTGTGTCAGACGCCAGCCACTTTGTGAGACCCCCCAGCCACTCCGAGGGGTTGGTTATCTTCACCAAAGCTGTGTTGGAGATGGCTGGAGTTGGCTGCTGAGCTCCAAGATCTTAGAAGCTAGATGATGCCACACTGGCTCTTTTAAGCTGGCCATGACGGGAGCATTTCCACTGTGGAAATCAACAAATGCCGTAAATCAGAACTCTTTTTTCCAGATGACAGGTACACCAGATCACGGCTAACAAATCTTTCTTCCACTCTATGACAGTATCGTGTTAAACTGCCGTTTTCTTAATCAATATGCCTGGGTCCAAAGGCCCATTTTACTATGCGACTTTGACTAAGTTAACTTTCCCAAATACGAATTTCATCATAATGGGATAATATGGGTTCTTATCTCATACAGATCTTGTGAGGATCAAATGAGATGGTTTATATAAATATATAAGGTACACAGTACTTCGTAAATGCTAATTGCTATTATTATCTATGTTTAGTATTATTTCTTATTATTGTTTTAATTTTTAGCAAAATAAACTTTCATCTCCATGCTCATTTACTTCTTGTAAAGAAACTCCCTTTGTTGTCTTTCAATACATATAGAAATAATACCTTTTGGCAATTTAATGATTCAAAAATCTGTCAGTATGCAATCAATGAATAAATGGCAATAAAACAATCCATTTTAGGAAGCAAAAGATGACTTATGTGTGGCTATCTCTTTTCCACAGCACAGAGGGCCTTGATACTGGGTGGTATGTATCTTTTCTCCATACACTTCTATTCTAGAAGCAGGAGAAAAAATTCTCACAAAACTCTGGTTTACACTGCTGCTGCTGGTGCTAAGTTGCTTCAGTTGTGTCCGATTCTGTGCAATCCCATAGTCGGCAGCCTTCCAGGCTCCCCCGTCCTTGGGATTCTCCAAGCAAGCACTATGCACCATGTATTCATTTGTGTGTTCATTTAAATATTTAAGCATTGATTATATTTGGTAACAGGCTCACAATCTCAGGGAAGCAAAAGAAAAACAACTAGGGACTTCCCTGGTGATCTAGTGGTTAAAACTTCACCTTCCAGTGCAAGGGGTGCAGGTTTGATCCCTGGTCAGGGAGCCAAGATCCTACATGCCTCTCAAATCAAAAAAATCATAACATAAAAACAGAAGCAATACTGTAGCAAATTCAATAAAGACTTTAAAAATATTCCACATCAAAAAAATCTTAAAAAAAAAGAATAACAACTAAAATTAATTGAGCATTCACAGGCACAGTTATATTTTACAATGTATGTAAGATAGTTACCATTATCATCCTCATATTGCAAATCAGAATTTTGAGGCATAGAGAAGCTAAGAATTTGCTAAGGTCTATAGAACTAACCAGTAGTGGAGCCAGGATTCAAGCCCAGAAAAGTCTGTTCTTCCAGCAAGAATCATACTATCATTTGCATACCAACCTAAAGAATCTCCAAGCCATTACCCAAACCATTCACCCATTTCAGTGTTCAGAATCTGACACCAGCCCTATCTTCATCTTTTGAGAGAAGATAAGATAAATACAGAGTGATTTCTTTCAAATATACTAGGGACAGAGGAATATACTCAGTACAATATGCAATATACTCTACAGTGCCATTCTAAAGACTCCAACAAAAACTGCAAAGAACTATAAGAGGAAAGGTCATGAGATTACATCCTGATTAACTTATCCATGTTCATCCTTCTAACAGGTGTGTGTGTTGGGAGATGGGAGGTGGAAAATTATGTGCCAGTCATCTTCTCATATGCTTGGTGATAAGAGAAACTTCAATGAATCAGATTGAATCCCTGTCCTTTAGGGCTTATGGATTGAGCTTTCAAGTACTTACACAAGGGAAAAACAAACTGTTATTGAGATAATTCTTCAGCGTCTCGTGACTTAAAGTGTGGTCCAAGGACAGTTGAAATCAACAAGTGTGCATGGTATACAAATCACAAAAATTAATGAAACATATTAGTTTTGTAAAAGAGGCCACAAATACAATAGGATTAGAAGCACAAAAGACCAACAAAGCATATGGTAACTGGGCAAAGGCATTTTTTAGCAAGAAAGATAGAAACACCAATGTTCAGAAAGACATGTATTTAGAAGTTATTTGTAGAGCTGTCTAGGAGGACAGAACATTGATGCTAGATTGCATCTGACCCCAAATGGGCAATTTATTTCTGGCTTAGCAGGAAAAAAAAAAAAAGTAGCAATCTAACCATATAAACGTCTATTTAGACAAAGTCTTAGAGATAGTCAACATGTTCTCCCAACCCCATATATCCTCCCCTCATTCCATCCTGTGGATCAAGCAGACAACTGTGTTAATAAAACTGCCCAAAGCAGGCAAAGACAGGATAAAACCAAATTCATCTGGGAGTGTACAAGGCTTCTGGCTTTTAAGTGGGCATTATAAAAGTGTAACAGAATAGGGATTATCCATCTCTTTAAGTATCCATCTTGTAACATCTTACCAAAAAACCCAAACAAACTTTTTGGCCAACCTAATACACAGATGAGGCATTCAAATTTTGCATCTTGTTCCAGTGTATTCCAGTTGTCTCATGACTGCAGACTGAACTCAAATAGATCCTGAAGTTGTTTTACTCAGGACTTTTATCACATTACCAAATAGAAAATGCTAAATAGATAAACTAAAGAAGCAAGTGAATAAATACACAGATCAGGTAATTCTGATATGTGTCAAAGTCCTGAAAGTCTTTTCCAAGGTCCATTCCAAGGGTCTGTTTAAAATGGGTATTCCTTTTTTTCTCTTTCTCAGATTTGTCTACTCTTTCTTATTTATTATTTTCCCTGACCATAGGCTTCAATGTGCTTTGTTTCTGAGAAGTTTATTCAGTTTGGTCTAAGAACACCAGAAACTTAGAAACTTCTGAAACTAAATAACCAGCTTAGTCGACTAATGTAAATGTTTATGGTTCATCCTCAGTACTCCCAGATTTGTCCCTTTTAATCTTCAGTGGAATTCTATCACCCAGAGATGAGCGTATTTAATTTTTATTTGTGTTAGCACCACGAGGGTGGGGATCATGTCTGTTTTCATAATCTTCCCCTCTGGAATTTCTACCCAGTTATATGCTATAGTAAATACTCAGTAAACACCAAAAAATTTCTACCTTAGCTACTCATAATCTCAACAGAGTGCCTTTGGATACTTCTTATTCTTATTTAAAAAAAAAAAAAAAAGTAGAAGAGTAGGGGGAGAAACGTCAGTGTTAAATGGACAGTAAAGTAGAACAGAGCTCCAGCTAGCATGTGTGCATGCGCTCAGCTGCTTCAGTCATGTCTGACTCTTTGCAACCCTGTGAACTGTAGTTCACCAGGCTCCGCTGTCCATGGAATTCTCCAGGCAAGAATACTGGAGTGGGTTTTCACGACCTCCTCCAGGGGATCCTCCCAACCCAGACATTGAACCTGTGTCTCCTACGTTGACAAGCAGGCTCTTTATCACTAGCACCACTTGGGAAGCCCCTCCAACTAGCATAAAGTGAAGTTGCTCAGTTGTGTCCAACTCTTTGCTACCCTGTGGAGCATAGCCCACCAGGCTCCTCTGTCCATGGGATTTTCCAGGCAAGAATACTGGAGTGGGTTGCCATTTCCTTCTCCAGGGAATCTTCCCAACCCAGGGATCAAACCCAGGTCCCCAGCATTACAGGCAGATGCTTTAACCTCTGAGCCACCAGGGAAGCCACTTCAAAATGGCTACTGGGATTCTAGATACTTGGAACCTTGCAAAGTGGTACCATGGATGGAGGTCTCTCTCCATCAAGCTTTCTGCAATGATGAAGTGTCATATCCCTGAACTGGTCAACAGGGTAGACACCAAGAACAGAGAGCTATTAGGTACAACGAGTCAAGAAGACTAGCTCAACTAAGGATCATTTTATTTCTGCTCATTTAAATTAGGATTAAAATTGCCAGACATGACTGACACATTGGACAACAATTCATATTGGACAACACAACTCTAGGTTCAAAACTAGCACTAAGTCACATGCTAAGTTTTGATGCCAAGGAACAATCTACAGTCATCTCAACCAAAATATTTCAGAATAGGACGGAGGGACAATTATGCTAACATTTTAACGACATAATTTTTACTCTCTTGTGTCTTGAGGATAGAATACTATTTTTCCGAATAATCATTCTTATTGACTCTGAAAGTGAAAGTGAAGTCGCTCAGTCGTGTCCGACTCTTTGCGACCCCGTGGACTATAGCCCACCAGGCTCCTCTGTCCATGGGATTCTCCAGGCAAGAATACTGGAGTGGGTTGCCATTTCCTCCTCCATACTGATTCTGAGCCTCTAATTGACTCTGAGCCTCTAATTGATATAAACCATAACCTTCAAGCTAAATAACTTAAACTTCTTTAAAATCTTTTAAAGGACAGCACAATCTTATCTGCCTATCATGTCAGTGATGGGGTTCAGAACATGCTTCCCTAAAAGAATGATACCTTGTCATATTGATTATTTTAAGGTGAAGGAATTTGAAAAACGGCAGATGCAAGAAGGACTCTCTGGACTTTGCTGGTGGCTCAGTGGTAAAGAATCCACCTGCCAATGCAGGAGATGTGAGTGTGATCCCTGATCCAAGAATATCCCACATGCCATGGAGCAACTAAGCCCGTGCGCCACAACTACTGGGCCTGTGCTCCAGAGCCCTGGCACTGTGACGACTGAGCCTGCACGCTCTCGAGTCCATGCCCCCAGCAGGAGAAGCCACTGCAGCAAGAAGCCCACACCCTGCAACTGGAGAGCGAGTCCCCACTGGCCACAGCTAGAGAAAAGCCGGAGCAGCAATGAAGTCCCAGCCCCGTCAGAAATAAACAAAGAGCAAGACTCTCTGAACTGTCCTTCTCTTCTGAAGCAGGCGTTAAGACCCTCACGTGAGAGGTGCTTCCTTGTACCTGGAGGAACAAAGCATCCTTGTCTCTGAAGACAGAGGTGCCTAGAGGAACCAGAATGAACAGACTTTGCTCATCTTCCCCCAGATTACTATCCACAGCTTGTACCTTTTTTAGCCCATCATGTTTCTCTGTGCTTTTTACTCTTCATCAAACTTAGAACAAAAACATTCAGCTTAACTGTTTCTTTGAATCTTGACTTCCTAATGAGGGCTTCCAGGTCATGTAAAACTTATATTAAATAAATTCGTCTGCTTTTCTCTTATTAACCTATGTTTGTCAGTTTGATTTTCAGGCCCAGTCAGGGACCCCTCAAGGGTTTAGGAAAACCTTTTTCTCCCTTCCACTAAGCCTTCCAGGAGGTATGGAAAGGGTGCGGTGTTTGTGCATGAAGTAATCACTTTAATTGCAAACTGCATCGCTCCCTTGCTGTTTCCTGCTCTTTAACATAGGGTCTCTAACCTGTTCAGAGGTAACAATACTTTAAACCAAGAGGTATGTCCAAGTGTTTCCTAAAAGTGGCAGAGCCAGTGCCCTCCCACAGGGCTGGGTGCCCCTGGCTTCCCATTATTCCAGGAAGGGCTGCTCCGGGCCACTTCCACCATCTGCTTCCAGCTGTGTTGGCAGAACAGAAAGTCAAACGTGCTCCAACAAACTGCAACCCTGAATTTATCATAAAAGCCACCATTTCTATTTCATTTGGCTAGTAAACAATCTCACACTATGAGGATGGTTAATTATAAATAACCGTCTAGACTCTTTTAATTGAAATCTACATTTATTTAGAGCTTTTTCATGAGACTAGAATTAAGAAACAAAAAAGCATTAGCAATGAATGGAAATGGACCACACAATTCAAATAGAAAAACCTTACAATCTAAGCATTAGAGTGCTTCAACAAGTAACAGTACTTCCCACTTTAGCAGAAATTGCCCTCTCCTGTTCTTACACTGTGTCAGTGTTAAGTCTTCCATCATTCTTGAATTGAAAGTAGGAGTTGCCATTGCTGTTTTTGACACTAAAGTCTACCTGCAGAAATAAATATAACTGATGTAGCATATATCAATTATACTATAAAACTGACATAGTTTTATAGTGAAAGAGAAAATTCATGAAAATCCATTCTTTCATTAAAAAAATATTCATGATTGCCTGTTGTACACAATTAACAGAGCTAAGTGCTGTATGGCAGTGATTTTGGAAATTTTGACTGCAAGAAACAGTAAGAACTGTATTTTATGTTATAATACAGTACACACAAATGTATTTATGTGACTTAAAATTTTATGAAATAAGACTTAATTTTAATATGTGTAATACCTCCTGATATTTTCTATCCCCTTCTAATCAGGAATTTGTTATTATAATCTATTTAATAAAAATTATGTTAAACTCACTAAATTAATCTCAAAATCCACTAATGGGTTGAAATTTGCAGTTTGAAAACTATGTTGAAGAGATGGCAAGATAAATAATACTCCACTTCTTGTCCTTAAAGAGTTTTGGGTCAAACAGCAAAAGTAAACCAAAAACAAAAAAGAGAGAGAGAGAGAGAAAGTGAGAGATAATAAGAAAAAGGAGAGAAAAGGAAACAAGCTGAGAGTTTAATTAAAGGAAAGATTTTGTTAAGAGAATATTACAGGCATCATGAAAGTTTAAAAAAGAGATGACACTCAGGTAAGAGGAAGGTTTAATGGAGAAGCTGATGTTTATGATGGAACTTGAAAGCAGGTAGGATTTTTCGAGGCAGATACACAGAGAGCAGAAATGATAATCCAGATGGAGTTCACAGCATGGGCCAAGGCACACAGATGAATGAGGAGAGGAGGGGCAGATTTCGGAAACAGTGAGTCATCCATTTGGCTGGAGAATAATGTTCAGTCTGAAGTAATAGAAAAGAACGTTGGAAAGATAAAAGGAAGCTTAAGTGTCAGGGTAAGTATTATTTTAAAATTCAGTAGACAATGAGGAAGAATTTAAAACTGTCCACCCACCCATTCATCTATTTATCCATCCATCCGTCCATTCAACAATTTATTAAGCTGTAACAGGCAAGACCCTCTACATGTACAGGAGAAAATGAGTAAGAAACAACTCCTGTTTCTTTACTGTTTATATTCTTGAGAAGGTATAAAACTATTAAGCAATCCATCGTAACAAAGAAGGAACCCTTTTAGAAAATTAATCTGGCAGACCCTTGGAGAAGAACTTTGATCTGTAAGAGACTGAAAGAAGGAAAGTCAATTATGAAATGAGAAACTCTAATTGTCTAATAAGTTCAAAGGTGAGATGGAATTGTTTCTGTAGGTTTGCATGTTTTAGCTCTGCCAGTCAAACTTCCTTTGTTCTTTTACCGAGAAATTGGTGTGAGTTTGGCAGCAAACCATCTTCAAGGCCAGTTCAGCGTTCCTCAGCAGTGATGTCCTATAGAAAGAACCATCTGCCCATCCTCTATCGCTCATTGATTTTGGCACTAGGATGTATTTATGTATATCTCTTTTGTCCGACAGGTTTCCTCTTAGTATCTTTAGAGCATCATTTTTGCCAGCCATAAATTCAGTCTTGGTTGGAGATAGCATCCTCTCCCCTCTCATCTATTATTTGCCTCCTTTCACTTTTTCTGTCATGGCGGATTTTATTAACATAAAAGGCAGGGTATTAAATTGTTATTAAACAGATTTTTATTAGCTCATTTCACTATATCCAGCCAACCCATGTCTCACATTTCTAAACGCTATAGATGTCTTCTATTAATAGCACTAGGGAGAAAAGTAACCTAATTTTTTAGCTGCATGATTTATGTTTGGATGATTACTATCTATTTTTCTCTTTTTTTTTTTTCAAATCTATTGTATGATTTTTCTCTTCTATTTTAAAACAAATACTTTCATCCCTTTTTACTCAAGGTAGTTGGATTGGGTCATAAAAGGGGCCGCTTGGTATCAGAACACCCTCACATATTTGCCTAATAATCCCTTTTAAGTAATCTGGCCTGTTGTTAATGGCTTTTTTTAAGCCAGTCATACACTTAGAACCAAAATTAGCATCTAAATGAGGATGTTTTAAAACGCATGCCTAGGGGTTGCTGGTTTCACCTTTTTTATAGTTTGCCATGTTAAATTATGTAAAATAGAAATGGTATTTTAGTATTTAATGAGCTAATGCAAAACCTATTGAGACTCCCTCCCATCCCCCCTTTTCACTTATACAGCCCACCAAATGCTTTTTAAGGTATGAGAAATGGCCACGAATTTTAAAGCATATGTCAGAATGCAGAGACCCCTTTCCTTCTCAGCAGTCACCCACATCAAAAGCAAGGTATTACTAGGAAAAGTGCTAAACATTGGGAACCTGGTTTTATAATCAGTTATCTGATGATGTTGTGCACAATAAAATTAATTAATTTAGCATTTAATTTTTCTAGAAAAAAATTACTATGGTTTACATAAGGTTATAGTCACAACTCAATTAGCAAAAAGAAAAATTCATTAGGGAAGTCGAGAAATCGTGACACATGCAGAAGAAAAATGATACATCCCTTCAAAAATATCCAAAGAATATTTTAAAATTTATGGTCAGAGATATATATTATGAAGAAAAGTATAAAGTCAAGGGTTCCAATTAGAGACCAGTGTATTTTAGCTGGATATCATGAATATTTCCAGAAAATTAGTTCTATTATCTGGTAGTTCGGTCCTAAAAGAGAAAGAGGACCTCCACTGTTTAAGTCATTCAGAAATAGACGACACCAAATGATATGGACTATGGTATAGAAGAGGGAAGAGGGGAAAGATTAGATGAGTTAATAAATTGCTTCTTTCTCTTATTCCAAAGATATTGTTTTGTAGTGTAAAAAAACAAAAATAGAACAGATTCTATGTGAGATTCTATAAAGAAAATGATGATGATTTCTGCTTAAATAATAAACTCTTAGTGAAAAGATTTGGAGAAAATATATATATATATACATATCAAAACCATAAGAGATTTGCTAAGTGATGAAGGCTTAAGCCATCAGTAGCACTCTGGAATTTCAAAGCACTGAGGTCTAGGTTGATTATTTTATTCTATTTCTCTGTTTCTTTTCATTTTCTGGGCTGTTTTTGTCTCTCCTCATCTATTCCCTTACACCCTACACAGTCTGTCCCCTCATATCTTTATATATATAATATATATACATATTTTTTTGCCTCAACGCTCGGCTTGTGAAATCTTAGTTCCTCGACCAGGGATTGAATCCTGCATCCTCAACAGTGAGAGCTCAGAGTCTTAACCACCAGACCATCAAAGAGTTCCCTATTTATATCTTTAAGCCGACTTCTTGTCCACTTTATAAGATGAACTCTACTTCTCATTTAATTGTTTTTTGCTGGATTAAGTCTAATGTGACACCATATTCACAGAAAATCACATTTGCCTCCTCTCTTGAATATTTTTTACTTAAAACATTTTTCCTTTTTCATGATATTTTCAGTATATGAATAAATCAGTCTCATTTTTTATGAACAAAATATGTAGCTGTGCCTAAATAGAAGTTAAGATTTTCCCATTCTTCCTGTATCACACTAATCACTTCTTAGAAATGGCTATCAATATATTTTGGTATATATTTGATGTTCATGTAAGCATTCTTATATATACCTGAATGTGTATATACTATTTTTTTATACAGCATGAATTAGTTCTCTGCTAGTGGGTATCTATATTGATTCCAATATTATACTATTACACACAGCATTGGGGTTTTCATCTTTGACTTTAAATATATACTGGGCCAAATATAAAATATTCACTGTATTGCATCTCTGAGTGTGCCTATTTTCTCCAAAAAGTTTGAACTAATGGCCCAAGTGTACACAAAACTTGTTTTACATTCATATCTTCACTAAGAATCAGTATCATCAATGTCTTGCCTTAATAATCAGTAATTTAAATATTACTAATATAAATAATCAATAATAAATTACTGATTATTTGTGTTTTCTGTTTTGTATAGCATTATGGTTGTTTGTGTTTGTTGGCATTTACATGTCTTTTCTTTGGACAGAATTATTTAGACCATTGGCCCATTTCATTGTTTGTTTCTTAGCAGTGTGTGAGAGTTCTTATTTACTAAGTACTAGCTTTTTGTGTGGTAAACAGTTTTTTGTTTGCTTCTGCATGTTGTTTGCTTCTGAAGCTTTGTTTATTTTTATAGACTCAAATGTATTGCTTATCTTTGTATGATGGTTTCATTTATCATGTCATTCAGACAAAGGTTTCAGTTTTCAATAGAATCTCTTAGTCCTTGTTGCTACCACAGTACTGTCTTTTCCTCTGGACTGGCAGGTTATTCTCTAATTATCTGTTTCCATCTCTAGATTCTGCATTCTAAGAGGGCAGTAATTATTTATATTTGTTTTTATATTCTAATAAGTTGAAAAGACAAAATATCATGACATATAAAAAGTACATGAATAGGAAGTATACATAAATAAATGAATTAGTGACTGAATTACTAAATCAAATTAAAACTTTGACCTCAGCCTGTTCACTATGAAATAAACACATAACCTTGTTATAGAACTAATCATATTCATTTACAAAATAATAAAGTTTTAGTTCCTCAAATTCACCATTATTTAATAATCATTTTCTACAGTGCAGTTTAAAAAATGTTCCATTAAATTTTTTCCATCTCTCATTTTAATGTCTTTTTGCTTCTTTTGTAATCATTTTTTCAACTTGTATTGTCTATACTCTGCTTCTCTTTATTTTAGCAGGCATAGTGTTTTATTGGGCAAAGAGCTTTGCTAGGATGCTAAACTAGCTTTCAAAAAGTGTGGAATGCCATGTTGAACTAAATTTAATTCCACTCAAAATAATCAGAGGTGAGGCCCCAGCCACTCAGGAGCGACAGAAGCCAAGTCTGTGCAACAGTCAGGAGTCTTTGCTCTCTCTGCTCCCCTTCTTCTGCTGTCAGTTCTATTCTCAGTCTGGTTTACCTTTAACACTAGAAACATAACCATTTACATCTTTGGGGTTCAATACTTTTAAAGCTTGACATCAAGAGGAGTAAAATGTATTGCCTTCCAGGTCTGTGTTAAAACAAACAAACAAAAGCAAAAAAAGAGAACAGTCTCAACTGGCCAAGTACAGGTCAGGCACAGGTCACATCTTAGAATAATCCCTGTAGCAGTGGTGATGATAAATACCAAGGGCTTTTAGGCCTTGTGACCACTGAGGAATAAATTCTTAAAGGAATTTATAGATGTTTCAGCAAGTGTCTTGGTTAAAGCCTGTGCATCTAAAGTCCGGCAGACCTGCGTCTTGCAATGCTTTGTAACTTAAACTTTCTGAACCACAGTTTCCTCATCTATAAATGAGGGTGGTAAATATACACCATAAAAGGATATCACAAAAATTCAGTGGCATAATGTAAGTGCTTAGTAGAATTACCATTTAATAAAGCTTAGCTGTTTTTAATATGATCATCCTCAACTTCATTCTCTTTATTATCACTGCCAAATAATCTAAAAGTTTTAGAAATGGGAGAGCATTTTTACAAAGAAAAATGATCGAAAAAAAGGGGGAGAAAAGTGGACAATTTTGACAAAAAATAAATAATTGTAAAATGAAAACACTCAAATACTTTAGATACTATAGAGCCTAATAATGATAGTTATAAATCATTAACCCCTTAGCACTGTGCTAACAGCTATATATGTTTGTGTGTGTGTGTGTACCATCTCATATATATATATATATACACACATACACACACATATATATATATATATATATATATATATATATACTCTCATATAGTCTCATGGGTTTCCCTGATGAATGGCTCAGATGGTAAAGGAAGATCACCTAGAGAAGGAATGGTTACCCACTCCGATATTCTTGCTTGGAGAATTCCATGGAGAGAGGAGCCTAGAGGGCTGCAGTTCATGAGGTCACGAAGAGTTGGACATGACCGAGCATAGCAGCACAGCCTACATTCCCCAAATCCCCATTACTTGAGGTAACCTGATCGTGCTTCTATGAACTGAAACAGAAAGTCTGACAACCACCCTATGAATTTCAAATAAAGGTAAAGTAAAATATGAAAATTCCTTAAAATATTTTTTAAAAATGACACAAAACAAGTTATTTTATAGCAAAGGGATATAACAGCTCTATGTACCTAAAAAGATCAAAGTTCAATAAAGATAAAGAATTACTTAGAATGAATAGGAAAAGAGAATTATATCTGTATTGACAAAAAAGTGAATATAAAATATATTAGAAAGGCATTTGCAAGGTTCTGATTTCCTTGAGGGTTCCAGTGAGGATAACTGTCAGAATATGTTATCTTACTCTGAAAAAATAAAATAAAACAGTTTTCAATTAAAACACCTCAATTTCTCCATAGTGTTCCTTAAGAAATGATTGAAGCTCCTTCACTTGGAATATTGGCTTGGAAAAAAAAATCATTAAAAGATGCTAGTGGGAGCTCGCCTGTTCTGTCCTGGGGATGGAAGAGTTGAATGTAAGCCCTTTCATCTTTATTTAGACTCTTCTGTAATATATTTTCTTTCTGAGAAAGGATTTATCTCCATCCAACAACATGCTGGGGAAAATGGCACTACCAAACTATATCATAATGCAATAATCTATGTAATTAAATTATTTCATGGATCAGTAGGAATGTGCAAATTGTAAAAAACTGTGAAATGCAATAATGTGTCTGACATTATAATTTCCAATGGCTTATTTATTCTTCAAGGGCTTTCTACACTGATGCTCATTTGATTTCCCTGAACAAAGAAGTATTTCCTGGTCTGCTTTGGTTCTTCATTCCTTAGACAAATATATGTACATAGAGAACACATTCTATGTCAGTCATTGTGCTAAGTGCTGTAGGGGATGAGAGGAAAAATGGGGCCTCGCTCTTTAAGGAGTCTATGTTCTAACACGGACACAGAGGCTGCGTGGTACCCAGGAAAGATAAAGACTCTGGGAACACAGTCTGAGTTCAGATTCCACCTCAGCCTCTTGCCAGCTGGATCTCTGGCTCTTTGAGTCAAATCGGGATTAAAATGAGTGACTGTTATGAGAACAGGGTGATAACATAGATGTCTAGCAAAATATTGCTGTTTGGTCGATCAGACTTCCCTTACTCCTTAAATAAGCAGAAAACCATAATCAGGGCATTATGTGCAAATTTATAAGCCAGTTAGAGAGTAAGATGGGAGCTTCATTACATATGGTTTCATGTGGTGATGTCAACTACCAGAATGAACTATCAGAACATTTGGGGAGATTTTTGAATTCCCCAAACCATCTCACTTTTCCCTCAACTCCACTCCCCTCCTTACCTCACACATCCACCTTAAAATGTTTCAGAATCAGATGCAGAGTAGGTCAAAAAATAGTGAAATGTTGAGTTCTGTCACTGACTGGTTATGGCCAAGTCATTCAATCCCTTTAAGTTTTAGTTCCAGTCAAATACCATGACTGCAAGGGTTTTCTGTTCTCAGTAAGTAAGATCGTGAGTGCCCTATACGAGGTACCCAGAAAATGGATCCCAATGGACTAAATAAACTGTGAAATTGGCAAAATCATAACAACATTACAGTATTATTGTGAGAATTAAAATCATTTCTGTAAAACACCTTCTCAGTGTTGTAGGCATTTGATATCTAAATAGCAATTGTCATGGTGGGGGGAGATGCATCTAAGAAAAACATCTCAGAGGAAACAGCACTGAGCAGAGTAAGATTCTAAGAGTTCAGAGAATAGAACACGCTAACTCAGCAAGCCCTGGGAGCCAGGGTCACCCTGTGTTTGAAAATAGCAGATAAGCTAGTTTGGCTGGAATTTAAGCACCACATGAGCAGAGGGTGGCAGGTGAAGCTGTAAAGTAGGTTGTGGTCAGTTTGTGAAAGTCCCGAAGATGCTGTTAGGATTGTATTCTGTCCATCGTGCAAAGAGACGCCAAGAACAATTGCAGCACAAAAGAAGGTGACAGGATCAGAACTTTGCTTTCAGAGGTTGAATTCGGCACTTCTGTTCAGGATGGGAAAGAAACCTGTGAGAGGCTTCAACAACAGCCCAGTAGGCTGGTAGTAAGTCTTTAAATAATAGCAGAGACATTGATGGAAGGGACAGGTCAAGGTACATTTCAGGAAAATCAACAGAGCTTGAGAACACTGTGAGGGAAGCAAAGAAGAGACTCTTTTAGAATTAATTCAGCTTGGTAACTATTAGAACAATGATTTCATTAACAAAAGGAGAGATGTCATAATTTGGTTTTGAACTTGCTGCATTTGAGGTAGCAGGAAGGCATCCAGGAAAAATAAAATGAAAGTAAAAAATAAAAATAAAATTTAAAAAATGATTTGATAATCATTCCAACAGAAATTTTAAAAAAGACCCCATCAAGAAGGGTTACGGATGGAGCATCAGAGTATCCTCATCTTTTAGGGGCAAGAAGAAGGGATAATCCTGTTTACTTTACTGAAATTGTTGCAGTCCAATAGTCAGTAAGGAATATACATTGGATTTTATTTAATTGTCTGAATGGATTAAAGATTTAAACGTAAGACCAGAAACTATAAAACTCCTAGAGGAAAACATAGGCAAAACACTCTCAGACATAAATCACAGCAGGATCCTCTATGATCCACCTCCCAGAATACTGGAAATAAAAGCAAAAATAAACAAATGGGATCTAATTAAAATTAAAAGCTTCTGCACAACAAAGGAAAATATAAGCAAGGTGAAAAGACAGCCTTCTGAATGGGAGAAAATAATAGCAAATGAAGTAACTGACAAACTAATCTCAAAAATATACAAGCAACTTATGCAGCTCAATTCCGGAAAAAGAAACAACCCAATCAAAAAATGGGCCAAAGAACTAAATAGACATTTCTCCAAAGAAGACGTACAGATGGCTAACAAACACATGAAAAGATGCTCAACGTCACTCATTATTAGAGAAATGCAAATCAAGACCACAATGAGGTACCAGTCAGAATGGCTGCGATCCAAAAGTCTGCAAGCAATAAATGCTGGAGAGGGTGTGGAGAAAAGGGAACCCTCTTACACTGTTGGTGGAAATGCAAACTAGTACAGCCACTATGGAGAACAGTGTGGACATTCCTTAAAAAACTGCAAATAGAACTGCCTTATGACCCAGCAATCCCACTGCTGGGCATACATACCGAGGAAACCAGAATTGAAAGAGATTCATGTACCCCAATGTTCATCACAGCACTGTTTATAATAGCCAGGACATGGAAACAACCTAGATGTCCATCAGCAGATGAATGGATAAGAAAGCTGTGGTACATATATACAATGGAGTATTACTCAGCCATTAAAAAGAATACATTTGAATCCATTCTAATGAGATGGATGAAACTGGAGCCGATTATACAGAGTGAAGTAAGCCAGAAAGAAAAACACCAATACAGTATACTAACACATATATATGGAATTTAGAAAGACAGTAATAATGACCCTGTATGCAAGACAACAAAAGAGACACAGATGCGTAGAGCAGACTTTTGGACTGTGAGGGAGAGGGAGAGGGTGGGATGATTTGGGAGAATGGCATTGAAACATGTATACTATCATGTAAGAAACGAATCGCCAGTCTATGTTCGATGCAGGATGCAGGATGCTTGGGGCTGGTGCACGGGGATGATCTGGAGAGATGATGTGGGGTGGGAGGTGGGAGGGGGGTTCATGTTTGGGAGCTCATGTACACCCATGGTGGATTCACATCAATGTATGCCAAAACCAATACAGTATTGTTAAGTAAAATAAAATTTAAAAATTAATTAATTAATTTAAATTAAAAAGAGCATTACATTTATATTTCATGAGATTTCTAAAAACACACTGGTTGCTTTTATTTCCAATGCAAATTTTTATTTATTTTCTAAAACTTATCTTTCATGAATTTTACTTAATTTCAGATAGAAATGAGTCCCCAAATGATCCTAGACTAGTTTTCCACTTTATAGAACTCCAGGCATCTTGAATTTATTTTCCTTATGTTCTTCCTTCTTTTTGCCACCCACATGGATTATTGCAAAAGGAACGATTCATAACAATTAAAATTCAGTTTGCAACAGAAGAAAGGGACCTTCATAATTTATCATAAAACAAGTCTTCTTTTACCCATTAAATTTTGACTTCAATATTAATATTTGGTTAATGAAAATTGCCTTACACAAAATCACCTGTAAATGACACACATCATTCCCACCATTTAAGTTCTGATAATATCTATGGTATCTTTAAAAGCACAGCCATGCCTGGTGGCGACTAAATTCAACTTGCACAGATATTTTATTTCAGTAACAAGCTGAAAAAGAGCAATATAAGCTGCTCCCAGTGAGCTCACAGTCTAATGGGGGATGCAGATAAACTGCAAAATGACAGAGGTGACACTGAGGAAGATGAGAATAGGTCTCTCTGGAGTAATGAGGAAGTTCAAAAGGAGCTTCTGGAAGGAGCTTAGAAATGCCTTGAGTTCCATCTTTACAGACATGTAGGAATAAACCAGGCAATCTAGGTGGAGAAGGGTCAAGAAAGGGAAGGTATATGCGTACAGGGAAGAACAAAGCAATGGGTTTTCTATCTGGGATAGCCTTTCTAGACCATCAGGTCTGTGTTCTCTAATTCACAGGTGAATTAATTCATCTAATTCTCAGATGAAACTGAGATTCAAAGAGAGGCGAAGTGCTTTGCTACACTTCCTTTCTCTCCTTTCTCCTGGACCACTAGGGGCAGCTTATATTTACCTTGATGACTCTTGCATATTTCAATATCTAGATATGGTAGGGGTTCAGCATATTTTTATTGAAGTATAGTTGATGCACAATGTTTCATATATATTAGAGGTTCATGATACCATTTTTTATTGAAGTATTTATAACATTTCAGATGTATAGCAAAGGGATTCAGTTATATACGTATATGTATATAATATATATGTATTTGTTTTCCAATTCTTTTCCATTTTGGTTGTTACAAGATACTGAGTATAGTCCCCTGTGCTATACAGTAGGTCCTTATGGTTTGGTACATCGCAAATGAATACAGGCATGCTTTCAAGAACTCTCAAAAAAGCTTTTCTAGAAAAATGTGTACTTCTAAGATCTTTTCTATACTCCTGTACACAAAAGAACTCTGTGGAAGGCGATGATAAGATGCTATTCTTTTGTCAGTTGAGAACTCTGTCAAGAGAGTTTTTCCTATTACAAAAAAATTTAGAGTTGGGTAAGAATCCACTGGAACTTTGGTGACCCAGATTTTTATCAGGCCCTACAGTGGTCACTTTCGGAGGATTACTGGGCTTAAAAGGATAATTATCTGTTTGGGACAAATTACTTTTTCTTATCTTCATACTTCACCTTCATGTCTACCACAAAACGACTTCATTGTTCATAGTGGTTTTGAAATCAATCTTGTTGATATAAGAACAATCAATCATTAATTAAAAGGGAAAACAAAGCTGATTTATAAACCATATAACTAAAAGCAAACATTTAATTGTGATGTTAACTCATATATTTTGATAGTAAAATGAATATTATGCCAGTGTTTTATGTGACTGATGAAGGATTAAAACTTTGCTTATCTACTTCACTTTTTGATGATTAAAAATGTTATCTCCTAATATGAAGGTGGAAAGTCTTATGAACTGAATTAGCAGGTAATTTATATTAAGCATTGATTTAATACTCTGGTTTTCCTTTTTTCAGCCCCATGATATTCCTCATATGATGCCTGAAATTCCTTTATCAACAATAGGCAGGTTTTAACATTTGCAGTAGTCCTTCAAATATCTTGTCAGACTAGCTTTCTTATAAAGGCCAATGAAAAATACAGTTGTAAAGAAAATCACAACCTTTTACTTTTAGTTCATTTAGAGGCCCTTGAGTGTTCAATGATGTGAAAAGTGACATATATCTGTGAATTAAGGAACTTTAATTACACCAAGTGCACTTCATTATATGATACATAATTCAGGAGACAATTCCCTGTATTAAAAATTCAATCCAACTTCAGTGTTTAAATGCATCTCCTGCTTTCAGTTATATCCAAAACACTGTAAAACAAGAGCGAAAATTTTGAGGCTCTGAACTGGACAGAGTCAGAGCATAAGAAGGAGGTTCATTGTGTGATGGGTTTTGCTAAAATGATTTAAGATTCCTCAGACATAAATAGAGGGGCGTTTTTTCACTTTAGCACCACAGTAAACTCAAGGCAGTGCGTCTTAGAAGGACGCTGATTTCTGACCCAGGCCTTTCCCACTATTAAACTACCATCTGTCAGTTTTCCATCAAGGTAAGTCTCTCATCATGGGCTTCCCAGGTGGCTCAGAAGAACAGTGGCAGTGGGAAAGAATCCATCTGCCAATGCAGAAGAGATTTGATCCCTGGTTTGGAAAAATCCCCTGGAGAAGGAAATGGCAGCCCACTCCAGTATTCTGGCCTGGGAAATCCCATGGACAGAGGAGCCTGGTGGGCCAGTCCATGGGGTCACGAAGAGTGGAACACGACATGGTGACTAAACAACAACACAAAAGTCCCTCAGGAAACATCTCCCATTTCACCACCTCAGAAGCAAAGAAAGAATTGTTTTCAGTTAAACTGGTGGCTAAGTAGGGATTTATCAGTGTAACAATTTTTAGACTGCTCAGGTCCAGTGAGAGAACAACCATGCAAATATGCTCAGACTGAAAGGTGCCCAGATCCAAAAACCCGAGACATGAAATGACAAACAACTGAGAAAGAAAGAGCAACTTAGTTCCTTCTAGATTAGCTCTTTCAGTGCTGCTGCTGCTGCTGCTAAGTCGCTTCAGTCGTGTCTGACTCTGTGTGACCCCATAGACGGCAGCCCACCAGGCTCCCCCGTCCCTGGGGTTCTCCAGGCAAGAACATGGAGTGGGTTACCATTGCCTTCTCCAGTGCATGAAAGTGAAAAGTGAAAGTGAAGTTGCTCAGTCATGTCCAACTCTTAGCAACCCCATGGACTGCAGCCCACCAGGCTCCTCCGTCCATGGGGTTTTCCAGGCAAGAGTACTGGAGTGCAGGTGTTGGTAAATCATTTAGCTTTTAGCTTTGGGGGCAAATTTTAGCTTTTGTAAGTCCTCATGCTTTATCCTCACCCATTCTTTTATTTTTCTTTTCTTCATTTACTGTTTCTGTAAATATCGGTGAAATTAATTCTTGAACAGAAAGGCGTTTACCTTAAATAGTAGTCACAACTCTGTTCTGAGAAGCCATCTTATTCTTGCCACATTTATGAGGCAGTCAGTTGCCTTCCAGAGATTTTTCTCTTCTTACTTAGGAAAAGGATATCTAATGTTCTCAGCCCAGATAGAGAAAGTCCCATTGGAGTGTACTTTAAGAGATCCTTCTTAGTAATACTATGTGTAGTTGTGGCTTTGGAGAGAGCACAAACAATCATCTTTTTTAAAATTAATTTTCACTGGGGTACAGTTGCCTTATAATTTTGTGTTCTTTTCTGTTATATAGTAATGTGAAATAGTAGTATGTATACATGTATCCCCTATTTTTTTAAATTTCTTTGCCATTTAGGTCACCAGAGAGCACTGAGTAGGGTTCTCTGAGCTATACAGCAGGTTCTCATTAGTTATCTATTTTATACATTGTATCTGTAGTATATATATGTCAATCCAAATCTCCCAATTCATCCCTCTGTTTTGCAAATAACATCATCTATACTATTTTCCTAGATTCCACGTAAGTGCACTAATATATGATATTTTTCTTTTTCTGACTTCATTCTGTGTAACAGTCTCCAAGTCTCTACAAGTGATCTAATTTCACTTGTTTTACGGCTGAGAAATATTGCCTTCTATATAGGTACCACATTCCTTCTATATATATACCACATTTCTCTGTTGATGGACATTTAGGTTGCTTCCAGGTCCTGGCTATTGTAAACAGTGTTGCAATGGACATTGAGGTGCATGTATCTTTTTGAATTATGGTTTCCTCTGGGTATATGCCTGTGTGTGTGCACTGAGTTGCTCAGTCATGTTTGACTCTTTGCTATCTCATGGACTATAGCCCTCCAGGCTCCTCTGTCCGTGGAATTTTCCAGGCAAGAATACTAGAGTGGGTTGCCATTTCCTACTCCAGGGGATTTTCCTGGCCCAGGGAGCAAACCCACATCTCTTGCATCTCCTGTGTTGATAGGCAGATTCTTTGCCACTGAACCACCTGGGAAGCCAAGTAGTGGAAAAGCAATCCTCTTGATATGTGACTCATATCAAATCTTTCCTCAGTTCAGAACCTTCCACCAGTTCCCCATCTCTCTCAGAGAAGAGCCACAAACCGCCACCTTTTTCACCAGTCTCCCCAACACCTCTCAGTTCCCTAGGCTCCTTTCTCTTCCTTCAACACCCAGACATTCTCTTGCCTCTAGGCCTGTACACCTGCTCCCTCCTCTCTGTCTAAAATGCTCTGTCCTCAAATGGCATTTACTGTTTCCAATGCTTGGATTGCTCATATTTTAAAGACTACTTCTATTAATCCTTCAGATCAAGTTCAAAAATATGGGAAGGCAACTTAGAGTTTTCCCAAAGCAACATTAGTGACTTCCATCTTTGGGATTCCTTAGTACTTTGCTAACCCTTTATTATTGAGATGACTGTGTAACTTTGCAATAATTTTATTAACATGAATGTTTCACTAAGTTATGAGCTACTTGAAGACAGACAAATGAGAGTATTCATATCCATGTACTCCTAAGATTTATCACAGAACACGACATATAATGTTTACTTCATTGAAGCATTCAAATAAGTTGAAGTATTGTCCAATTAATGCAAGCTTGCATTTAAATCATGTGCAACAAAATTAGTGCTTTTAAAGAGGTCATATCTAAACCAGAACACGTTTCGTGCCCAAATTGTGATCCAAAACTACATGACATTCCAAGAATCCATTAAAAAAATGTTGTTAAATGTATAATAAAAATGGGGGGAGTGATAGGATGCTTGCCTGAAATAGCACTGGTCTTCGTTCTCAAGTCAGGGTGCATTTACTGATGAAGTTTCAAACAGGAATGATACATGGCTCATGCCTTCATCATAGGTGCTCAGTATATGTTCACTGAATTATCAGAAACCTGCTTCCAAGCTTGCATTCTTTGCTAGATTTACTATCCAATCTGCAGCAACTCTCTTAATGATTAGGAGCTTTCAAGAGGAGAAGGCACAAGCTGAAATTTTAAATATGACTTTGTTTTAGGTAGAGAAGGATGAGCGTAAGCATTTCTAGAAGAGAACGTGGCATGAGACATTCAAGAAACAACCTATAAATAGGTATGGCTGGAGTAAACAGTTAGAACTGGACATGGAACAACAGACTGGTTCCAAATAGGAAAAGGAGTACATCAAGGCTGTATACTGTCACCCTGCTTATTTAACGTATATGCAGAGTACATCATGAGAAACGCTGGACTAGAAGAAACACAAGCTGGAATCAAGATTGCTGGGAGAAATATCAAGAACCTCAGATATGTAGATGACACCACCCTTATGGCAGAAAGTGAAGAGGAACTAAAAAGCCTCTTGATGAAAGTGAAAGAGGAGAGTGAAAAAGTTGGCTTAAAGCTCAACATTTAGAAAACAAAGATCATGGCATCTGGTCTCATCACTTCATGGGAAATAGATGGAGAAACAGTGGAAACAGTGTCAGACTTTATTTTGGGGGGCTCCAAAATGACGACAGATGGTGACTGCAGCCATGAAATTAAAAGACGCTTACTCCTTGGAAGAAAAGTTATGACCAACCTAGATAGCATATTGAAAAGCAGAGACATTACTTTGTCAACAAAAGTCCGTCTAGTCAAGGTTATGGTTTTTCCTGTGGTCATGTATGGATGTGAGAGTTGGACTGTGAAGAAAGCTGAGCACCAAAGAATTGATGCTTTTGAACTCTGGTGTTGGAGAAGACCCTTGAGAGTCCCTTGGACTACAAGGAGATCCAACCAGTCCATTCTAAAGGAGATCAGCCCTGGGATTTCTTTGGAAGAAATAATGCTAAAGCTGAAACTCCAGTACTTTGGCCACCTCATGCAAAGAGTTGACTAATTGGAAAAGACTGTGATGCTGGGAGGGATTGGGGGCAGGAGGAGAAGGGGACAACCAAGCATGAGATGGCTGGATGGCATCACTGACTTGATGGACGTGAGTCTGAGTGAACTCCGGGAGTTGGTGATGGACAGGGAGGCCTGGAGTGCTGTGATTCATGGGGTCACAAAGAGTCGGACACGACCGAGCGACTGAACTGAACTGAAGGATAGGTGGAAGGAAATGAGATAAGAGTGTGGACAAAAGACACATCATTCACTATCTGGTGTGCTAAGCCAAAATGTCTTAATTTTTTTTTTTCTGAATGGTCTAGGAAACAAATGAAGGATTTAAGCAGAAAGTAACATGGTCCTGTCTTGCACATTAGACAGTCTGTGTGCTCAGTTGCTCAGTCGTGTCCAACTCCTTGTGACCCCACGGATTCTCTGCCAAGCTCCTCTCTCCATGGGATTCTCCAGGCAAGAATACTTTAGCAGATTGCCATTTCCTCCACCAGGGGATCTTCTGACCCAGGGATCGAACCCATGTCTCCTGAATTGGCAGGCAGATTCTTTATCATTGAGTCACCTGGGAATCCCTGGTAAGATTACGCCTTTGGTAATATAAGGAAAGTATCAAAGGACAATATTGGAATGCCTGAGCAAGAAATTAATGATTAGGGCCACAGCTAAGGTAGTGGAAGTTGGTATGGAAGAAGGAGGAATGGTGATGGAGAGAGATCCCAAGAAGATGGATATAAAGCGCACCATGGCAGATTAGGTATGGAGAAGAAGGAAGAGTCAAAAGGGACTTCTTGGGTGATAGAGTGGTTGTTGGAACATATCTGCAAAAAGAAAGCTCCTAGAAAGAAGGTTTCTGGAGCAAAATAATGAATGTTAAGTTTTGAATACTAATGAGGTAGATAGATAAAGAAATCTTGGCTGCACAAAGAGACTTTGTGGACACATAGCCCACCTTAGTGGAGGCTGGACGAGGTCATCAGAGAGACTGTGAAAAATAAAATGGATAGGGACCTAGGGTACATGGACCTTTGGGGAAAAGTTGAAACTCACAGTGAAGTGAAGAAGAGGCCAAAGAGCAGACTGAGTGGCCTAGAAATAACTGAGGAGGAGAAACTATGAAAAGGAGGCATGATTAAGGGTATTGGATGCTTGCAGTCAGATCAAAATTGAAACTAAAAGGGTTCTGTGACCATTGTTCTATGAAGATTTGACATCAGTTTAGCAGGTGGCTTTCTTTCTACTGAATTGGACAAGGAGAAGGTCATTATTTTCTGTGCACCAAGATAGTCTTAGCAGTAGGTAACACATGAAGAGCAAACCATACTCTGTTTTTCTCCTTACCTCCCTTCCCCGAGGGGTCAACTTTTTTAAACAAATGGAATCTTGTCAAAATGAACAGCAAGAGTATCTTGAAGGGAACAAAATCACACACAAAAAAATTTATCTCAGGACTTAGATGAGGCAGCAGGAGTTTTTTTCCACATACATGAGATGATTATGAACAAGTATGAATATCTACACATGGGAACCTCAATGTCTTTTAGCATTTCCTGACTCTTTTTTCTCTTCTTTGCTTTCCATATAATTGCTTCCTCCTAAAATGAAATAGGAGCCCTGATATATCAAACATGACTCCTTGATGTGTTCTTTTCTTCTCCTTTTCTTCCCTTTTCAAATATTTACATGCAGTTGAAAATCTTAATGTCCAGTAAGGTCATAATTAATTAATCTCGAGAGTTAGCTTTAAGAAAACACAAAACATATGTAGGAGAAAACATCAATTCTACTAGATTCGCACTGAGATCTTTTTGTTATTCCCCTTCAAACAATCCTGCCAGTGCAGATGTCATATTGATGACTTATCACTTAAAAATGTCAGCTGGACAGGAATAGAATACTTCACATCTGTTTACAGTATATTTATATATTATTAACACATTAAAAATAATTGGGGAAGATAATACACTAATAAAATATACCATATTAATGTTAAACTTTAATTAAAGAGATTTTAGCTGCTATAGGAAAATAGTATAATTATGTGACTCTGCTCAGGAAATGTTGAATAATTTGGCCAAGGTTACACAGACAAGAAGTGGTGGAGTTAAAACCAACAGCAGTGCCCTTAACCACAATTGTTAGTTCTTGCACAAATGTTTTGTGCTCACATTTGTAAGGTGAAGAGACCCAGGTAAAGAAGGAATTCTCATGTAAAATGTGCTTTCAGTTCAGTTCAGTCGCTCAGTCATGTCCGACTCTTTGCGACCCCATGAATCGCAGCATGCCAGGCCTCCCTGTCCATCACCATCTCCCGGAGTTCACTCAGACTCACGTCCATCGAGTCTGTGATGCCATTCAGCCATCTCATCCTCGGTCGTCCCCTTCTTCTCCTGCCCCCAATCCCTCCCAGCATTACAGTCTTTTCCAATCAGTCAACTCTTCACATGAGGTGGCCAAAGTATTGGAGTTTCAGCTTTAGAATGGACTGGTTGGATCTTCTTGCTGTCCAAGGGACTCTCAAGAGTCTTCTCCAACACCACAGTTCAAAAGCATCAATTCTTTGGTGCTCAGCCTTCTTCACAGTCCAACTCTCACATCCATACACGACTACTGGAAAAACCATAGCCTTGACTAGATGGACCTTAGTCGGCAAAGTAATGTCTCTGCTTTTCAATATGCTATCTAGGTTGGTCATAACTTTTCATCCAAGGAGTAAGCGTCTTTTAATTTCATGGCTGCAATCACCATCTGCAGAGATTTTGGAGCCCCCCCAAAAAAATCTGACACTGTTTCCACTGTTTCCCCATCTATTTCCCATGAAGTGATGGGACCGGATAACATGATCTTCGTTTTCTGAATGTTGAGCTTTAAGCCAACTTTTTCACTCTCCTCTTTCACTTTCATCAAGAGGCTTTTTAGTTCCTCTTCACTTTCTGCCATAAGGGTGGTGTCTTCTGCATATTAGAAGTATAATTCTCCGAAAGACATGTGTGTGCAGTCCTTGAAAACAGCAAAAGAACTGAGGGATACATGCAGGTGTGAGAAACATGTATTAAAAATATCCAAAAAGTGTCTGGGTTCACCTCTTTTCTGGAAGAAGATTAGATGAGAGAATTGGGAACCCATGAGGAATGGGAACCTGGAAAACCTAAATATTAGAGAACTTGGAAATAACTAGATGTCTACATATCCTAACAGATATTTTTGTAGTGGTTCATAATAGGTACCAGGGGTGTGGAGTGTGTGTGTGTGTGTGTGTGTGTGTGTGTGTGTGTGTGTGAGTGCATGCGTGTGCATGAACGTGCACTTGCATTTACATGTACTTTAAAATGCAGGCTTAAGTTAATACTTTAGCTTTCTCTTCTAGCTAGAAATGAAGATACTCAGTAGCAGGGCAGAGGAAAATATCAGTAAGACCACCCAGACTTGAAGTCATTGCATGAATCTCTAGTTAAGCCCAATAAGAGCTGAACTAAAACAAGGAAACTAGAACCAGAAATAGAATGAACTTGGATGATACCAGTTCCAGTTGATGAGGCATTACCATTTGTCTGATGAAGATGTGAAAGTGATGTAACAAAACTAGACTTACTGCTAAGACTTAAGTTCCATGTTTGATTCTATAGCCAGTAAAAATCTATCCACCTTAAACTTTTACTTGAGTTAATATAATGTCTTGCATAAACTAGACTTTCTTTTTAGTACCCCTGGATTTGACATTAACAAGTTCTGACACCTTTGGCAAGTTGCTTCACCTTTCTGTTTGCAGTCTCCTCATCTCTAAAATAAAGTTAATACTACATAACATATGGTTGGGTAATGGATCTAAGCTACACTGAAATTACTCAATAAATGTTAATTACTGTCACTACTGTGCCTGTTATTATTACCATCTTTAACTCCTGTTAAAACGTGTCATTAGAAATTTCTGTCACAAAATGAAAGTTCAAGACAAATCAGGAAAACTCTTCTGCAAATTACTAAGTTTACTAACCATTCACGCATTTCTCAAACTAGGAATACTGGCATGTTCTCCAATTAATTCATGGCCTTCCACATTCAAAGAGGTCACCAAATCTTGCTGAAGGCATATTCCAATGACTTCCGAATCTTATCACATTATTTGATCTCCACTCTAGATTCCACATGATGAACATCCCCAGTTCTTAAGAAATAAACAAGAAACCTCGCTGTTGACTTTCCAGCTGTCAAACCACGTCTCTGCTCCTCTTCACAATAAATGCCCTCAAAATGCAAAATGTCATTCTTAATCACCAGCTCTACTATCAACCTTCACATTTCTCTTGAACGAATGACTCACATACTCTTGTCTACCATTCCACCAAAAATAGTTCTTATTGAGGTCACCTCTCTGATGCCGAATCAAATGGCCAATTTTCAGTCGTCATCTTTCTCAACCCTTCTGCAGCTTTGTCATAGGTGATCATTCCCTGTTTTTCCAAACACGGTCTGACCACCAGGGAAGGCCCTGATCCGTACCTCTTCTCAGATTCACAGATGAGCCTGACCACCCTCCGATCACACTTAACCTCATCCCCTTGCTACCCTGAATCTTCTACTCTGGCTTAACTGCAAAGAGGTCTGAAGGAAAGTATATTAAATTGAAGATGGAGGACACCAGAAAGCTGGCTTCTATCCTGCAATGCCCAAATTCTACATCTATAAATTTCAAGCCAGGCTAAAGAGAAGCAAATAAATATTAATAACAAAACCAGCCACGTGATTTGCATATGATCTATTCCCTCGCCTCTATTTATCTCCATAATTTGGGAGAAGACAAGACAAGAAAGCAACAGCCTTCTGAACTATCGTGAATAAAACAGAACCGAGGAGCCTAGCTAGGAATATAAAATGCAAGGGACAGGAGGAAGAGGAACTGGAAAAGCACAAGGGAAGAAAGCATCTAGAAAGCCAGCGCTTAATGGGTCCTCACTTTTTCCCTATAAACAATAGCTTTCTTTGAAATTAGGGCCCATAATCCTGCTAGAAAGCCTTTAATTTAAAACAAACTGGTGAGAAAGGAAAAAAAAAAAAAAACACCTCTTAACAATGATTAAAGGATTCAAACATATCAAGAGAATCTTTCCTTTTATAATACTTACATTTTCTGCAATAAATATGTATTCATAGAGTTGCCTAAAGTATTTCAGCACTGAATTTCATTTTAAATTACTGAACAAAGTTTTAGGCAATAGAAAATCAGCCCATAGCCACAGCACAATAGTAGTTAAATACACATATTGAAAGCACATGCAGGACACAATTGCCCTCACCTGCTTTTATTCTGGCAGAGACTTCACCTAGGATGGAGACAGAAAGGTCAGATACTCACTTTCTCAGCCTCCCTTGCAGTGAGAGCCTGAATGTGTGACCCATTCTGGCTCAAAGGGCCTGCAAGAAACCTACTGAGTGAGGGGGGATGAAGGATAGAGCACAATGTTCCTGAGAGATGCTTAACTCCATATTCAGCATGGTTGGGAGGATGTGATGATTTCTGGGGCTGCTGCAGCCACCTTGATCACCATGAGTCATAACATCACTGTCACACCGAAGACAGTGGATCTGAATGGTGGTAAGAGCCTGAGTCCTAACTGATTTCAATGAGCCACTGAGCTGCTCCACAGCTCGCTATACTATATAGAGAGTAATTCATTCTTATTGCTTAAGTCCCTTGAAGTTTGGATATCTTGTTACACTAAGCAGCCAAAAGCAACCTACCTACTAATGAATCAAGCTATGCACTTAGGCCAGAGTTTTAAACTGTCAGATTCTAATAAACAAGGACATTTTGCTTGCTATTAATATATTTATTTTTTGTCTCAAGATAAACAATGATTCCTACCTATTTTAATTGTATGTATTTAAGGTGATACTGGGAAAGATTGAAGGCAGGAGGAGAAGGGAATGACAGAGGATGAGATGGTTGGATGGCACCACCAACTCAATGGACATGAGTTTGAGCAAACTCTGGGAGATGGTGAAGGACAGGGAAGCCTGGCGTGTTATAATCTATGGAGCTTCAAAGAGTCAGACATGACTTAGCAACTGAACAACAACAACAAGGTGATTATAGACATAAAAACGACAGTGTGATGAATAGGATTATCATGGCTCCTGGTAGGATGTAGCTATTGGAATACATTGTCATTGTTATTGTTTAGTAGTGGAGTCACGTCCGAGTCTGCAACCCCATGGACTGTAGCCCACCAGGCTCCTCTGTCCATGGGATTTCCCAGGTAAGAATACTGGAGTGGGTTGCCATTTCCTTCTCCAGGGGATCTTCCCAATCCAGAGATCAAACTCATGTCTCCTATGTTGGCAGGCAGGTTCTTTACCACTGAGCCACCTGGAAAGCCCACTGGAATAGATTAGGGTTTCCTAAAGTGTTTCTTGGAAGGTTAGTCCATAAAAATCATCCAAAAGAAAGTTGACTTCAAGGCCATATAAATTTAGGAAACGCTTTTTGTCATAACCTTTTGTAAAAGTTCAAGTACATATTGACAATAAAGACATTGAGATGCCCAGTAATTTTTAAAAATTAACTTTATTTTATAATTTTTGCCAATTCTTTCAGAGACCATTTATTAGTATCCCCAAACCTGACTGATTCCCTCTAATTTCCAAAGTTCTACAGTTAGAAACACTTGCTAGCTGTGTCAGCTTGTTGTGATACTATTGCCAGGACATAATGCTCAAGAATACACCTCTGGTCAACTGGAAGGTATATGAGGGCAGATTATGGATAACTGGATGTTCCATAGGGTTTACTCCTAATGCCCAGTGAATATACACATTTCGCCCAGGATAATGGCTTCTCAAGTCTCTCACTATATCTGTGTACAAGGATATAGGAAATCACAGATGGGTCAGGCCCCACTGACAAGTAAGCTACTTTGTAAGGGCCCTTCCTAACACTTTTAATCGCCTAAGTTCTGTACCCAGTGCAGTAATTTGTAATTCATACCTATCTTTTTTTTTTTTAGCTCTTTATTCTACTTCTAGACATGAGATTCAGTCATATTGCTCAGATAACTCTCAAATATGGGGCAGTCACTTCAGCTGTCTAGGCCTCACTTTCTCAATTTCTCAAGCCTTCTAGAACTAAATATTTTAGTTTTGATATTCTGATATTCAACATTCATTATTTGGCATCGGAATTTTTAAGTTTGTGGCTAGTTGGTTTAACTGATTAGTTTATGTTCCCAATGATGCCACCTTTGAGAATTAAGTTGGATTTATCAGATGACCCAAAAGTTAATAATGTGTCAAGAATGAATGTATTCTCTTCTATTTTTTATTAGAAGACTCATTCTATCAAATGGTTGCTTGGAAAACACTGAAACAGAATATAAAATTTCATATATGCTTTTCTTTAAAAGTGAATAAGTTAATGGATACAGAACTTTAGTTTAGGAAGCTAATGAAGTTCTGGAGATGAATGGTGGTTATGGTTGTCCCAAAATGTAAGTGTACCTAATTTTACATGCCACTAAAATATACACTTAAAATGGTAAAATACTAATTTTATATTATGCATATTTTAGTTTGTATGGATGTGAAAGTTGGACCATAAGGAAGGCTAAGGCTAAAGAATTGATGCTTTCAAACTGTAGTGCTGGAGAAGACTCCTGAGATTTCATTGGATAGCAAGGAGATCAAACCAGTCAATCCTAAAGAAAATTAACCCTGATTATTCATTGGGAAGACTGATGCTGAAGTTGAAGCCCCAATACTTTGGCCACCTGATGTGAAGAACTGACTCATTGGGAAAGATCCTGATGTTGGGAAAGATTGAGGGCAGGAGAAGTGGATGACAGAAAGAGGAGATGGTTGGATGACATCACCAACTCAATGGACATCAGTCTGAGCAAACTCCAGGGAACAGCGAAGCACAGGGAAGCCTGTCATGCTGCAGTCAGTGAAGTCACAAAGAACCAGACATGACTTAGCAACTAAACAAATATTTTAGCAAAATTTAATAAAATAAAACATTATTGTGAAATTATTTTATTTCCATCTCTTAACATATAAAAAATGACAAAACAATTTTGCTACAACTGAATATCCACATGCGAGAGAATAAAATTGGAACTTTATTTTTCACCATACTCAAAAATCAACTCAAAATGGATTAAATACTTAAACAAAGACCTGAAACTGTAAAACTCCTGGAAAAAATCCACTGTTTAAAAAAAACACCAACAGAGATCGCTGAATATGTCTTTAGTTCCTTCAGGACAGGGACCGTATTTATTACTTTCGTATTTCAAAAAACTTAAAACAGTGGCAACAGCATTATAGACATTCACAGAAAACTGATTAAGAATTCACGAGGAATTGATCTGAATTTAAAATGAACAACCAGACTTCAGTGAAGTAACATCTAGTTAAACTCCTAATCAGTCACGTTGTCATAGGCAAATTGTGGTGGTGGTGGTTCTTTCTTTTCATATTCAATGCACTGTCTAGTTCACTTCTACAAATACTAGAGAAATTTAGTACTATTTCGTGGTAATTTTCAAAAGAAAATCTCTCAAAACCCCAAGGTCCAGAGGTTTTAATAATGATAGCTTCAGTTCCTCACTTTTCTATTATATGTGAATGTTTTATATGTATTTTAACATTTTAACTGGAGGATAATCGCTTAACAATGTTGTGTTAGTTTCTGGTGTACAGCGAAGTGAATCAGCTGTACAACATACATCCCCTCCCTCTTGAGCCTCCCCTCTTACCCCCTCATCCCACCTTTCTAGGTTATCACAGAGCACCAAGCCAAGCTCCCTGTGTTCCACGCGATTTCCCACTAGCTGTCTAGCGATCGTATACATGATAATGCACATTTTTCAATGCTCCTCTTAATTCTTCCTGCTCTCTCCTTTCTCTGCTGTGTCCGCAAGTCCATTCTCTATGTCTGTGTCTCTATCCCTATCCTGCAAGTAGGTTCATCAGTTCCACTTTGCTAGGTTCCATATATATATATATATATATATATATATGTTAATATACAATATTTGTTTTTCTCTTTCTAACTTACTTCACTCTGTGCAACAAGCTCTAGCTTCATCCACCTCAGTTCAACTGACTCAAGTTCGTCTCTTTTTCTGGCTGAGTTCATTTTCAAATACCCAAGAAAAACTTTATGTTGATCCTATATGAAAAGAATGGTTGTTGCCCAAGACATCCACTTAAAAGTCATGAGTTGTTCTTCAGAGTACCCAGGAGATCTTTAATTAATGTGTTTTACCACATAACAACAAATCAGAAAACATCAATTAAGAAACACTAGGGATGACCCAGAGGGATGGTATGGGGAGGGACGTGGGAGGGGGGGTTCAGGATGGGAAAAACGTGTACACCCATGGCAGATTCATGTTGATGTGTGGCAAAACCAATACAATATTGTAAAGTAATAAATAAATAAATAAATAAATAAAAAGCAGAAATCTTGAAAAAAGAAAAGAAAAAGAAACACTAGGTAAGGCTCTAAAGTTTTTAACTGTCTTGTGACTATTTTGGAGTACTACAAAACAGTGTGGTTCTAACATCCACATCACCACGTGCCTTCCGTGGCTTATACTTTAGTAGAAAATTCTAAAAAATGTCCCGGCTTCACTGACAAATATATGAGACAACAAGAGAAGCAAGGCTATTCAGATTTAGTAGAATAAAAATTGTTAACAAGACTGAAATCTTCGGTTACAGACATAATAAAACAGGTAGCAGCTAGGGCCCACTCCTGAACCTGCAGCCCCCACTCACCACTGGAAATATGTTTGCTGGTTAATTTGTCAGTATTGTCCTCAAACAAAGAGCCCCTTTCCATTGGCAGGTGCAGACAAAGCTTGGAAAAGCTACACAAAAAGGACTCAATAAAAAAAGAGAGAGATGTCCTTGCTGAGAAGGTAGTTCTTTCTGATTTTCTGTAATAGACTTCACTTTGCCATGAAATTAAATTTATAGTATATCTGCGAGACACTGGGACTCCAGCAAAGCTTTGCTATTCCCTGACTTGACATTAACACAGGCATTTTCATGGGAAGGCCATTGCAAGCCAAATAACTGGTTATGTGAACAGTTTACAGAAAACCTTTATTTAAAAAGAAAATGGATAGGGGCTGCTGTTTCCAGAAACTGTGAGTACACAGACTCACATTCAAATTTTGTTTTCCTTTGAGAATAGTCTTAAAAATAAAGATGCAACATTAGACAATGGGAAGCTTTGGGACCTAGTATAACACCTCTGTGTTTATTATTCTGATTCATTATCTAGCATTTATCAGGCTAAAATTGGAATAGCAAAATCTTATTTCAATAGCAGATGATCCCATCATAGTAAAACTCCAGGCTGCAGTTTCAGCTCTGGAGTGGGTACTCCATCAAGTGGTACATAATCCTTGAAGAGTCCACACCAAGAAAGTACTCTCTCCTGAGTCAAAGAAAACCACCAGCCTGCATCCTGGTCTCAAGGAAAATGAGCTGATATTGACCTACTGTGTTTTGGACTTGAACAGTGGATTCAATTTCCATTTGTGCAACCAATTTTGAAATTGAAATAGAGAAATTAAAGGGACTTCCCTGGTGGTCCACTGGTTAAGTCTTTGCCTTCCAATGTAGGGGGTGTGGGTTCGAATCCTGGTTGGGGAGATAGGATCCCACATGCTTCACAGCCAGAAAACAAAAAAAAAAAAAAAACATAAAACAGAAGTAACATATTTAATAATAAGAAGAAGATGTGAAGTTGCTCAGTTGTGTCCGACTGTTTGCGACCCTATGGACTGTAGCCTACCAGGCTCCTCTGTCCATGGAATTTTCCAGGCAAGAGTACTGAGATGGGTTGCCATTTCCTTCTCCAGGGGAATCTTCCCAACCCAGGGATTGAACCCAGGTCTCCTGCATTGCAGGCAGACACTTTTACTGTCTGAGCCACCAGGGAAGCCCAACATTTTCAATAAAGACTTTAAAAAATGGTTTACATCCAACAAATCTCAAAAAAAAAAAAAGAAAGAAAGAAATAGAGAAAGTCAAACCAATTAAGGGTAAATCTATGCAAGGAGGTCAGGTTGGGAAGAATACATTGTGGACTTGATATCATGTAATTATCAGAGAAAACTCGAGGTCTTATTGATAGCTCTCAAGTGAAAACATCAGAGTGATTCATCCTGCTACAAAATATAAGAACAGGAAGAAATAGCTTATTAATTAAACTGATGGAAAAGCAGGCAGTTTCCCACTGATGTGACTTTTTGAGATCATTTGGTTCAATGTATCAATAAATGAAGAGTGACTCAAATGAGTGCCTTGTCCAATGACAAGCATAGACCATGACTCCCCAACTCAATCATTCTTCCACCAGGACATGCAGCTTACAAGTCTGGCAATAGCAATCCTCAGACTGAAGCCTTTTCAGGGTCTGGAACTTTAATCAAGTTAATTCCTGAATTTTTAAGCAGAATTTCTTTTGTTGTGAAGCTTAATGTCACCCAAGAACCACACTCTCAACAATGATTTACCTACTCTACCTGATAATACAAGACAACAGAAACATTAGCATATGGCCAGCTTAACAGCACTAAAGCAAGGATTAAAATAATTCTTCTAGCCAAGAATTAGGCAAAGAGAAGACGAAGGAAAGCCAGCCATTGCAAACTGCTTTCGTAAGATTAATTAAGATGGGGTCTTCACAGCAGGAAGAAAGCCTTTAAGGATCATCAAGGCACAGCCTGGACACTGAGACTGGGGGTTATAACTGTAGTCAGTAGGCAACAGGCCAGCTCATCTGGCATGCAGGTATAATAAATGGACGAGTTCTCCAGAGAAGAAGCTTTGGACCAAACTTTGACAAAGACACACGGAATGTACGAGCGGAAAGGTATCTCAGCATGGTTTGGTTGATTACCTCATTTTGCATGTGAGAAAACCAAGGCTTCAAGAGGTCACATGGTTTCCTTAACTTCCTAGTTCTTATCCAAATGATTTCCCCTTGTACACAGCAAGTCTCAGGCATAAATGCTCCCTATAGAAATAAAGAACACAGAAACTAATCAAAGGAAAATTTTGATAAATATTTGATGTGCAAAGGAGTATTTAGCTCTAATTAGATAAAGAATCCACATTCTATAAGTTCCAAGCTTTGTATATTTGAATCTCTATTATTTCTTCTGTAAAATGGGAATAGTACTTTTTCATACATTTTAAGGATTAAATAATGAATCACATTTGAATGCACTTTGAAACAATGAAGTGATGCACAAACATGACCTTTAATACTTAATCCTTGCTAGGAAAATCCATTTTTAAAGTAATATAAATGCTATTTACGGCAAGGATGACAGGACATAACAGAAGACATAAAGCATAAAGCATGTTCGTGGCCTTGGGAACATCATTATTTGATATGGTGGCATAAATTTCTAGCAGAAAGGATCTACTCCTAGGATTTACAAATGTTTCCAGGTACACAACTTCAAACCAGCGTTCAATAAATTCTCCAGATGACATTCTGAGGAGAATGAACATATTATGCACAGATACACAAGAGTTCGGAGAAGGCAATGGCACCCCACTCCAGTACTCTTGCCTGGAAAATCCCATGGATGGAGGAGCCTGGTAGGCTGCAGTCCATGGGGTCACTAAGAGTTGGACATGACTGAGAAACTTCACTTTCACTTTTTGCTTGCATGCATTGGAGAAGGAAATGGCAACCCACTCCAGTGTTCTTGCCTGGAGAATCCCAGGGACAGGGGAGCCTGGTGGGCTTCCATCTGTGGGGTCGCACAGAGTTGGACATGACTGAAGCGACTTAGCAGCAGCAGCAGCAGCAGCACACAAGACTTGCCTGGAGTAGGAAATGGCAACCGACTCCAATATTTTTGCTTGGAGAATCCCATGGACAGAGAAGCCTGGTGGGCTACAGTCCATGGGGTTGCAAAGAGTTGGACATGACTGAAGTGGCTTAGCACAGCACGGCACATAAGACTTACTTAAAATTTTAAGTATTTTCCCCAAAGCCCCAGTTAAGAACATTGTACAAAGCAAAACCCTTCAGGTGGCTCTAATAGGAAAGAGCACACCTACAATGCAGGAGGCATAATGAGATGCAGGTTTGACCCACATCTGGAGAAAGGCCTGGCAATCCACTCCAGTATTCTTGCCTGGAGAATCCCATGGACAGAGGGGCCTGATAGGCTACATATAGTCCATGGGGTCGTAAAGAGTCAGACACGGCTAAAGTGACTTAGCATGTATATGTGCACAATTTGGAAGTCCTTTCTCTTTTTCTTTTGTTTATAAGACACTCCAAACCATAAATCAAGTTACATTCTAAAAGTCACACTGAATTTAGGTTCCAAATACTAAGTAACCTCCACCTACTTACAATAAAAGAAATATACAATCATTCCAGATCTATTTAACAAAACAGACAATATAAATCCCTGCACACTTTGAACTAAAAATCATAGACCAAAGCAGAAGGAAAAGTAATTATCATTGCAAGGAATCAATGTAGCTGGAAGCATTTTGAAAATTCTAGAACTATGAGTATTGGTGATGCATTAATTACTACTAACAAAAGAAAATTTGGAGATTTCTTCTGCTGAATAGACAGATATCATTAATAGTTTATTCTGAGAACCAAAGAATCACATTACTATTTATAAATTACATTCATGCCTCCAAATACCTCTCTGATCTGATAATCCAGGATTGACTGCATCTTTACTATAATACTTATTTCTATCTAAAAATCACTTTGTAGCTGAGTCCTAATTATTGCCATACTTACTATAACTGAATGCTTCAGAACAGTTGCCTCTCATAAGAAGGCAATTTGTAAGATCTCTTCAACCTTTACTTGAAGAGTCTTCTATTATGATGATAAAAGGCCTGGAAACCATATCATATGATGAACGGCTCAAAGAACTCTACCCACATAATGCTATTGTGAGTATATCTATTAACACTTCTTCCTCTAATTATCTGCTTATATATATGCCTCTCCACCTAGACTGTGAGACTTTTTCAGAAAAGAGAATGTGTTGCTTTCATTTTTGTATCCATACATCTGGACATGTGACCTGATAGATGGTTGATAGTCAATAAATTTTATATTTATTAAAGAAAGTTAGAATAAACCAGAAGAAAATGAGTTAGTTAATTAGTAGATTAGTTCCAAAAAGGTAGATTTGGACTCAACACAGATGTGTGTGCATGCTAAATCATTTTAGTCATATCTGATTCTTTGCAGACAGACTGCCTGTCAGATCCTATGGACTGTAGCCTGCCAAGTTCCTCTCCTGGGATTCTCTCCTAGGAGAATCCATGGGGTTCTCCAGGCAAGAACTCTGGAGTGGGTTGTCATGCCCTCCTCCAGGGGATCTTCCCTACCCAAGGATTGAACCCACATCTCTTCCATCTCCTGCACTGGCAGGTGGATTCTTACCACTAGCACCACCTGGAAAGCTCTCAACACAGGGGAGAACACCAAAAATTTACCCTAAGACAAGAGGTCCACACAAAAGTGAAGAACAAATGTATGAATACTAAGGGAGGTAAGGGGAATGGTGGGATGAAGTGAGAGCCTGGGATTGACATATATGTTACTACTATGTATAAAATAGATAAGTAATGAGAACCTACTGTGTAGCAGAGGGAGCACTGCTCAGTGCTCTGTGGTGGACATGCCCTGCACTGGCAAGCAGGTCCTTTAGCACTAGCACCACTTGAGAAGCCCAACCTAAAAGGCAAGAAAATCCAAAGAGGGGATATACATATACGTATAGCTGATTCACTTTGTTGTACAGCAGAAACTAACACAACATTTAAGGCAACTGTACTCCAAAAAACATTAGTTAAAAAAGAGCAGAAATCTAGCCAATTTGATAATTAGTCAGTAGCTACATAGCCAAAATGGTGCAGTTGGGAAGCGCTGGTTAGGTACAGGGTTCTGTAAGAAGACATTACTGGAAGTTACAGCTCAACTCTGAAGTGCTGTCATTTTCACAGGCACTCTGTATTGACAATGAATTCCATTTCCCTCCCCGTGACCTGTACTGACATATTCTAAATGTTTTTCATACATTATTCTTTACATCTTTCCAAATTGTTTATTCTTCCACAAATTAGTTTTTAATACCTCAAAAGGGGGAAAAAAGGATAAAGCATTCCTGAACTAACTTTGAGAATTAAAAAAAAAAAATCATAGCAGTGCATATATATCCAGCTATGAGAAATGAACACCTGTTAAATATCTAAATATGAACAAATTGCTGCTTTTTATACCTGAATTTGATTTCTTAATCATACAAGCAACTTAAATGCACCTCATAACAATTTTAAAACCTCAAAGAATATAAATCAAAGGACTGCAAGCTTGACTTTTCCAAACACTGCCTTCTAGAAAGGAATTTTCTTAACTGCATCCTTTGTTCCTCATATACACACTGCTATATTAAAAATGGATAACCAACAAGGATCTACTGTATAGCACAGGGAGCTCTGCCCAATATTTTGTAATAACCTAAACTGGAAAACAATTTGAAAAAGAATCAATACGTGTATATGTATAACTGAATCACTTTGCTGCACACCTGAAACTAACACAGCATTGTTCATCAACTATACCCCAGTACAAAATTAAAATGAAAAAAGAGACTTTGAGAAGTTTATATAAATGAAGTGTTACCTCACTGATACAGTACACAGAAGACTGGACTAGAAGTTGAGAGATTAACACTCCCATAAAAAATATTCTGTCCTCTTGAATTCTAAACTGGTCAGACTCATAAATCAGACCTTTTCACTTCAATCCTCAGCACATAAACAAACAGAAATAAATCACAGCATTTAAATCTGGAGAAAGTGAGGGAAAGGGTAGCTTGAATGAAAGCATAAAAATTTAAACAAAGTTGGGAAGTAAGGCAAACATCTTGTTTTGAAAAACAAAGTCCAGAAGCTCAGAACAGAAGGATGTGGATAGCATTCTTTTTGGCTCTCAATGACCAGGAGCAACAGCTAAGGAATTGTTGCTGTGAAGAAGCAGAATAACAGAGAAGTAAAGCAAAAGGGCCCTGCAGATGTGTAGCCCAGGAAAAACAGAGGTCAGTCCCAAGCAGGGAGTTAAAACACAGAGGACCAGACTGATGCTAAATCTAAATCAGATCTGGGAGCCTGAAGGTAAGCTGCTTTTACATAGAGTACGCTCATAAATAATGCTCTCTGCCCTGTTTCCTGCAGGGAGCTAGACAGTTGTCAAGCATAACCTGTTTGAGGCCTTTAGATGAATTCTGTTCTATACCAAAAAGGGAGAAAAGATGCTATGATCAACTCCAATGTGGACACATGCTATGGGCTCTACGTGTGAACAAGAAAGTGCACGGTGTGTTCCCTCCTGCTGATCTGGGGCTTTGAGGAGAGATGGTATGGTATAAGGTGGCACTAAAAAAGACCTCAGATTCACATGATCAGTCAGGGATGATACTCAAAATACTCAGCAGCTGCAATAGCAGGAGCATCTACCAATCAGGACAGATCATCTAAACTTAGGACACCAGCTATGAAAGATATTTTTGTTCAGTTGCTCAGTCATGTCCAACTGTTTGTGACCCCATTGACTGCAGCACACCAGGCTTTCCTGTCTTTCACCATCTCCCGGAGCCTGTTCAAATTCATGTCCATTGAGTCAGTGATGCCTTCCAAACATCTCATCCTCTGTCACCCTCTTCTCCTCCTGCCTTCAATCTTTCCCAGCATCAGGTTCTTTTCCAATGAATCAGCTCTTCGCATCAGGTGGCCAAAGTATTGGAGCTTCAGCATCAGTCCCCGCAATGAATATTCAGGGTTGATTTCCTTTAGGATTGACTGGTTTGATCTCCTTGCAGTCAAAAGGACTCCCAAGGATCTTCTCCAACGACACAGTTTGAAAACATCAGTTCTTCGGTGCTCAGTCATTTGTTCCAACTCTTACATCCATACATGACTACTGGAAAAACCATTGCTTTAACCATATGGACCTTTGTCCATATTTCTCCATCGGCAAAGCAATGTCTCTGCTTTTAATACGCTGTCTATGTTTGTCATAGCTTTTCTTTCAAGGAGCAAGTGTCTTTTAATTTCATGGCTGCAGTCACCATCTGCAGTGATTTTGGAGCCCAAGAAAATAAAGTCCAGTCACTGCTTCCACTTTTTCCCCACCCATCTATTTGCCATGAAGTGATGGGACCAGATGACATGATCTTAGTTTTCTGAATGCTGAGTTTTAAGCCAGCTTTTTCACTCTCCTCTTTCACCTTCATCAAGAGGCTTTTAGTTCCTCTTCGCTTTCTGCTATAGGGTGGTGTCATTTGCATATCTGAGATTATTGATATGAAAGATGTACCAAGGTACAGTCCATACTTTCTGCATATCAGGCCGGCAATCAGCTCAAATACCCAGCTCCTTGGGTGAAGGCCTCCCTTACTTTGACTCCATCTCCTGCTGCCAAAAGGCCTACCATGTCCTGAAAGTTTTTTTAACATTCCAGTGGGCCCCTTGAAAATTAATTTCACTCTGTTTTAGGGAAGGGAGTAAAGTAGATCATACATGGTAGGTGTAAAATAGAATATTATTTTCCCCCAAGTTTTGAAAATGCACAGATTTTATATATATATATATATATATATATATATATATATATATAATAGGGGAATAAATATAGAAATGAGTAAATGTAAGAGAAAGAAGATTATAGAAGCTTTATCAGAAAAGCCAGGTGGAAATGGGAGAAGGAAATGGACAGTTACTTGTCTGTTTGGCTATATGTTTGGTATGTTTTTCTTACTGGACTGGCCTTTAAATTAGTGAATCTGTAAGGACAACAATCATAGCTATTTTAAGAATCCTTGTATCTGTCAGTGCTTAGAACATAGCAAAAGCACAATAAACTTTTCATTCTTTCAATTTTTAACCAGTAAAAACACACAAATACATCCAGCCCACAATTTGAAGAAATATATTTCTGTATGACATGCTGTATATATGCAGTATGACAGATTAATATATACTTTATTTAGGGGTGTTGTGCTGTACTTAGTCGCTCAGTCATGTCCAGCTCTTGGCGACCCCATGGACTGTAGCCCACCACGCTCCTCTGTCCATGGGATTCTCCAGGCAAGAATACTGGAGGGGATTGCCATGCCCTCCTCCAGGGGATCTTCCCGACCCAGTGATCAAACCCAGGTCTCCTGCTTTGCAGGCAGATTCTTAACTATCTGAGCCACCAGGGAAGCCCTTGTTTAGGGGGGTTGTTTAGGGGACTGTTTAGCCCTTGTTTAGGCAGCCGATATGGCAGAGTAGGAAGACCCCGAGTTCACCTCCTGGGCATGCCAAAATCACAGCTATCCACAGAACGGTCACTTACGAGAATGATAAAAACTAGCAGAAAAGATTTTCTACAAATAAATATATAAAGAATAAAGCACAACAAGACCTATAAGAGGGATGGAGATGCCATAGGATCAAGACCCACACTCCAGGGTAGCAACCCAGAAATGAGAGGATAATCACCACTGCAGAGGTTTTTTTCCAAGAAGAGAGGGGCCCAAGCTCCACCAGAGGCTCCTGCATTGAGAAGATAAGCCCCCAGAATGTGTGGCTGTGATGACCAGTGGGGCTTGCTTACAGGAGAGCCAGAGGACTGGCAGAAACCAACACCAGAGGGTGCATGCAAGTCTCATACACTGACTCCCAATACAGAGACTGTAATTTGAACAAAGCCTGGGTTGTACTCACTTGCTAATCTGTCAAAATAATATAAACTTATAATGGGGAGTTTATAATGATACATGCTTACCTCAGGAAACAGGAAAAATTTCCAACAATCTAACCTCACACCTAAAAGAACTACAGTCAGCAACTTAGTAGAGAAAAGGAGATACTTGCTTGAATTTAATCTGAATTTAATCTAAAATGTATTCTATATTTTATGTAGACTATAGAATAAAGGTATATTTCTGTGGTAAGAGAATCTCATAAAACTATTCAAATGACTCATATGCATGAACTATTGAAATAGTAAATTGGATATAATGACTTAAAAAAAGAACTAGAAAAAGAACAAATATACCCCAAAGTTAATAAAAGGAAGGACATAACAAAGATCAGAGCAGAAATAAATGAAATGAATATTTTTTAAAGTATAGAAAAGATCAATGAAACTAGGAGCTAGTTTCTTGAAAACAAAGAAAAATTAATAAACCTTTAGCTAGACTCATTAAGAACAAAAGAGAGAATCCAAATCAATAAAATTAGAAATTAAAGATAAGTTACCGCCAACACCACAGAAATACAAAGGATCACAAGAGATTACTACAAACAAGTACACACCCATAAAACAGACAACCTAGAAGAAATGATTACATCTCTAGAAACATACAGTCTTCCAAAAGTGAATCAGGAAAAAATAGAAAATATGAGCAAACAGATGCTAGTAATGAAACTGAACGCATAATTTGAAAATACTTCCAATAAACAGAAGTCCAAGACCAGACAGCTTCACAGGTGAATTCCACAAAACATTTAAGGACGAGTTAAAACTATTATTCTGAAACTATTCCAAAAAATTGAAGGGGAAGGAATGCTTCCAAACTCATTCTAGGAGACCAGCATTAAAATTGGATAAAGACATCACAAAAAAATTAAAATTCCCAGACAAAATCACTGGTAACCATAGACACAAAAATTCTCAAAAAATATTAACAAAATCAAATTTAAATTATTTAAATTTAATTGGTGTGTTAAAAATATTAACAAACCAAATTTACATTAAAATGATCATATGCCATGATCAAACAGAATTTATCTCAGGGTGTAAGGTGGTTCTATATCTGGAAAGTGATATGATAATCCACATTAACAAACAGAAGAATGAAAATCATATGATCATCTCAATAGATGATGAAAACACTTTTGACAAAACTCAACATCCATTGTGATAAAAACTCTCCAGAAAGCAGACATTCTGACCTTATATGTGTGTATTGAAATAAATAACTTCAGTTCAGTTCAGTTCAGTTCAGTTCAGTCACTCAGTCGTATCCAACTCTTTGTGAAATAAACTTAAAATAATAAAATAAAAATAATGGCAATTTGAATAAGTAGAAAAATTCACCATCATATTGAAAGGTTTTAATACAACTTTTTAAGTAGCTAATTGATCAAAGGGAGAAAATATTGAGAAGGATATAGAAGTTCTGAATGAAATCATTAATGCACTTTATATCCTAAATCATTAGGATATATATATCATTAGGATATAGGTGAAGGAGTGAGGGTGATATATATATCATTAATGCACTATATATCCTAAAACTAGACAGCAAACTGGTTACTCTCACTTGTCACATTTTTTGAAAACTGATCACCAGTTGAGTAATGAATCTTAAAATGTTTCAAGAAATTAATATACAAACCTTATTCTCCAACTAGAGAGAAAATAAGTTAGAAATCAATAACCAAAAGGAATTTATTAAAAGTATTTTTTTCTTTTTAAAGAGCTTGGAAATTAAGGAACACACTTCTAATTAGTGAATGGATCAAATGAATAAATAAAAATTAAGAAAATATTTTGAATGTTAACAAAAATCTGGTGAAACCCTATGAGATACTGCTAAACCGATACCTCAAGGCATAGCTATAGCTTCAAATATTTATAGAAAAAACTGAAAATTAATGAGCTATAAGTCTTACTGAGGATATAGAAAGAAAAACTACATAAAATCAAAAAATGAAGACTAAAGAAGGAAGAAAATAATGAAGAGTAAAAATAGCAACATGGAGAGCAAGCATAGAGTAGAATTATTTAAAAAATGATAATGCTTCATTCCTATGTTGAGTTTATTCCAGCAAAGCAAAGTTATTTAATATTAAAAATGTCAGTTGATATAACTCATCATATCAATGGATTAATGGAGGTAATTCATATGCTCATCTCAATATATACAGAAAAGACATTTGATAAAATGTAATATCCATTTTATGATAAAAGAACTTGAGAATAGAAAAAAAAATTGCCAAGTTGAGTAAATATTACCCAAAACTTGAATTGAATATCATACTTTAAAGTAAATATTAAGTGGTAGAGCCCAGGAGCAGGTAAAAGATGCTCATTTCCACCACTTACATTCAACAACATTCTGGCAATCCTAAACAGTGCAGTAAGGCAAGAAAAGAAATGAAATATATTAGAATTAGAAAGGAAGAACCAAGACTGTTTTAAATCTTTAAATAACAATTTGATATGATTCTTTAGAAAACTATTTACAATCAATGGAAAAGACTATCAGCCTTGCCAGATTTTCAGAAAATAAATATACATATACAGAAGTCAATTGCATGTCCATAAGACAGAATCATATAGTCACTTTAAAAATGCATCAATTACAACAGTATTAAAACGATCAAGTAACAAGAAATAAATTTAACAAAATCTATGCATCATATTCTTAGAAAATTTTTTAATATTATGATAAGCGTTAAAATAGACAACATAATTAAATGTTCATTTATCAGGAGACTAAATAAACTAAGGGCTTCCCTGGTGGCTCAGTGGTAAAGAATTCACCTGCCAATGAAGGTGGGGAAGATCCCCTGGAGAAGGAAATGGCAACCCACTCCAGTATTCTTGCCTGGAAAATCCCATGGACAGAGAAGCCTGGTGAGCTACAGTTCATGTGTTCACAAAATAATTGGATACGAGTTAGCAACTAAACAACAACAATCACCTATGCCTACACAATAATATAATCTTTGGGCTTCCCAGGTGACTCAGTGGCAAAGAATCCACCTGCCAATACAGCAGGCATGGGATCAATTCCTGGGTCCCTGGGTCTGGAAGATCCTCTGAAGGAGGAAATGTCAACGCACTCCAGTATTTTTGCCATGGATAGAGAAGCCTGGCAAACTACCATCCATGGAATCGCAGAGAGGTGGATGCAACTGAGCAACTGAACACTCACTGCATGCGCATATAACCTAAAGATTCTCTCTAAATCGGTTTATAAAGTCAATGATATTTTCAATACTTCGGCTATTTTTTTAAATTAAAATGGACCCTTAACTCATATTTCACCCAAAAATCAATTCCAGGCACATTAAAGATTTAAATGAACTAAACAAGGCAATTTAAAGAAAACTATACAGGAACATAATCCTATGACCTCCCAGTAAAGAAAAATTTCTTAAACAAGAGAAAAAACCCAAGCCGTGAGTGCAATGCCTGATCAATTTGGCTACGTTAAAATTGAGGATGTCCATCTTTAAGACAACTTAGAAAAGTTAATCTATAAGCTACGATGTGAGACAAAAATACATAAACAATCTTAGTCAGCCACCAGCAATCCATATTTCACCTTTATACAAATTGCTGAAGGTTCAGTTCGGTTCACCTCAGTCGCTCAGTCATGTCCGACTCTTTGCAACCCCATGAACCGCAGCACGCCAGGCTTCCCTGCCCATCACCAGATTGCTAAAGGTATCAATACTCAAATTTTTGTGCGTAAAGTCTTCTTTTCATCTCTTAGATGATTAAAGGCACCATCACAAAGTATAACACCCAGTAACTGGAGAATAATGTCCCTCAACAGTAGGAAAACTAGAAGTCTGAAACTGGTGCTGCAAAATGTCACCCTTCTCTCTGTGCAAGACTTTGGAAGGCCCACTCTGACCCTCTTCCAAAGGATGACAAGTCCACAGGATCAAAGAAACACATCCAGCTAGAGAATGTGGTTCCCACCTCATATCATGTTCAGAGGATAACTGGCACTTTACAACACCCTCCAGCTTGCTTCCATAGCATAGTATTTATCCTGACCGAGGTAAGCCTGAGGAATAGTAAAGGAGTGGCTGGTGGTGGAGGCTAGGTGGGTTGGCATGGAGACAGCTTGGACAATATGCGCACACGCCTCTGAACTTCGATGAGAACATAAGGGTCAAGCTGTGGTGGCACAGAGGGGCGTCTGAGAGTTCTAAAGGGAGTCACTATGAAGGTTCCTGTGAAGGACTGTTTGCCCCAAAGTTTGGACAGAAAGTTTTATGTGTTGGTTAGCTTGATTTACGGAGAAAGTACTGGCACCCCACTCCAGTACTGTTGCCTGGAGAATCCCGTGGGCGGAGGAGCCTGGTAGGCTGCAGTCCATGGGGTCACTAAGAGTCGGACACGACTGAGCAACTTCACTTTCACTTTTCACTTGCATGCATTGGAGAAGGAAATGGCAACCCACTCCAGTATTCTTGCCTGGAGAATCCCAGGGACAGGGGAGCCTGGTGGGCTGCCGTCTATGGGGTCGCACAGAGTCGGACATGACTGAAGTGACTTAGCAGCAGCAGCAGCAGCAGTAGCTTGATTTATAAATTTTAAACATTTGGTCATATATTTTACAAGCCTCCATTAGCACTCTTTTCCCAAGCCCTGCAAAGGGCTGATTGTGGAAACAGGCCTGGCTGTGGAAAGCAAAAGGGAACACTTCAAAGGAGAATTATAAGAGTTTATTTTAATCTTTCTGTATAATACAAACTCTTGGGTTAGCCAAAAGATTCATTCAGGGTCTTTTATAATATCCTATGGAAAAACCCAAGTGAACTTTATGGCCAACTTAATACATACTGACCACATTAATGAATTGCATAAAATATATGAATAATAGAAAATGATAGGAGGAAGATTCAATTTTAAAGAATGAAATTGAATAAAATAAAATAATAAAATTGAATAAAATAAATAAAAGAATAAAATTGAAGAAAATAAATAAAAAGAATAAAAATATGAGCCATTAACTTAAATCAGGAATGTGAAATAGAGTTAAGAGAAAAACCGAGGCTCCACTTGACCAATTTTTCAATTTTCATAATCATATAGTCTACAAAGGTTATACTTAGCTTAGAAAAGGTGACTATTTCTTTCTATTCAACACCCTCATTACTTTTTGTAGAAAAAGTAACTTTTCTACTATGGTCTTTTGATCCAGGAGGCTATTTTTTTAAAGGGGCACAAAATAGCTATATTTATTGTGAATTTGTTTAATCATCCCCAGTGTACATTCTAAATCTAGGGATATGTGACAGATAAATAAATACTGCAGAATGGTTCTCCATATTCTAAGAATATAAAAGTCACCAATCAATTTGTGATATATGAGATCCAAGCACAAATGAATGGAAAATATAGCAAATATGGCTGAACTTTTGCCAAAATAAACCCAAGAGAAAACAAAGGAGAAATAATCATAGATGTATCAGCATTGGAAGGGATTTATAAAAATCATCTATTTACAACCCAGGCCCTGACATTCACTATCAAGTGAGCATCATCTACCTATTTGCCCAGAACAGAAGCTTTATTATTTTAGAGATTTGCATAACAGTACTCCTGACTTTTGGTAGGTACTGCGGGGTGAATACATGTTGAGTGAATGAATGAGCAAATAGATTTTTTTTTCACAGTAGGTTCATTTCCTGGTTTTCATTTGTCATCCTTTTATTTATTTTAGGTTACAAGAACATTAACTAAGGCTTCTTAAAGCTGCCAAATTCTCCTCCCTTAATTCTTGAGTTGGAGCATCCTTTCTTTTGTTGTTTTCCACTTAGAGCTTGTTGGTATACCAAATTTCAGAGAGCTTAAAAAGGTTAAATATCAATATGGACAACATTGATATGGCCACCACCACATTTCTCCTTTCTAAATAAAACTATCCTGCATTGGACATAGACTGGCGATTCGATTCTTACATGATGCATGGGGATGACCCAGAGGGATGTTATGGGGAGGGAGGTGGGAGGGGGGTTCATGTTTGGGAACACATGTACACCCATGGTGGATTCATGTCAATGTATGGTAAAACCAATACAGTATTGTAAAGTAAAATAAAGAAAAAATAAAAATTAAAAAAAAATAAAAATAAAAGCCATGTATTAACAACTTTAAAAATAAATAAATAAATAAATAAAACTAGTGTAATTCAATAAATCATTGATAGCATCTTAAATAAGTCTCTCTTTTAGAATTATCTTCTGGATCTTTTATTCCCAATGATTTTACTTAGGAAGTCAAATCTGTACCAAGTTTGATCTTGGAATAACAAATCATAATTTTTAAATACTTCTAAAGGAGAAACATATTAGTAGGGCCTCTGGAACTGGACTACACGATATCTAGCTTGCTTTATTTTCTAATTGCTCTTATTCTGAGTGTTCTTCTGAAGTGTTGCATTGTTTGCCAAGAACTGAAGGTGAAAAGGAAAAATAGAAAGTGCTTCCTTGAAAAAGAACAGAGGAGAAAATTAACTAAAAGAGAAATCCAACCTAGGAATTACTTGGGAAAAAAAGCAATTATGAAGTCATTAGTATTGAATTACCATGAGTCAAAGTTTAAAAAATAGTGAATCTTCAGATTTCTGTAAATAAATGCATAGCAGTATCCTGTTCTGGCAGACCTGAAATATGGGGTAAGTAATTAACCTTCAGGTTGTCAGAATTGATACACAGTCATCATCATTGTATCTCCAATGGTATAAAGCCCAAAGGAAAGCATAATTCTTGTTGCTGTCACTCTCATTTGTGGCCCCAAATCACACAGAGAAAGTTTTTTCTGCTTCTTTTTCAGTGCAGAATGCTGCCTATGAAATTGATTTTTGTAGAATAATAAGACAGCTGAAATGCCTTCTGAATGATAACATTGCAGAGGCCAGCTTTAGGTATCACATCACTGCATGCTGAAATTCAATTCATATGTTCTGCTGATCAGTTGAGACATTTTCTAAATTCTTATGGTTGGTTGACACACATTCAAAGTAATTATCATGAGATTCTTAGGAATACTAAACTGATAACTGACCTCCAGCATATGAGTTACAAGTTTTAAGCATCAGTTCTCACCATATGTATTTCTCAGCTTTAAATGATTTTTTAAAAATTATAAATCCCCAAATTATCTTTATAAACTTGCTGTTCACCCTGGGTACAGAGAGGACTGGATAAATGAAATCTCAGTATTTACTGGGAATAAACCATCAGTTGTCTGGGCAAGACATATAAGATATTTATGTCATTTGCTTAATTTACACAAACTGTGAAATGAACATTTTCCTCTACAGACTTCATGAATTTTCTGAGCACTCATTTTCTTCATTTAAACCAACTTTTTAAATCCAACTGCAATCCTTCCATAGACCTACACAGAAACATGCTACTATTTGTTACATTAAAATTACTAGTACAATCTTCATGGCTTTGTCTTACGCATTAATATATGCATAGTGATTAAGCTAAATAAATCAGCACAAAAAAGCTTTACTTCTTAGGACAACTGTGTCCACTTCACAGAATCAGTAATGTATTATCAGTATGTCTAACGGGGCTTTCTGCCTAAACACTGGTTCTACTCCTTCTTTTCAAAAAGAGCATAGGAAAGGTTGTTTGTTCATTTTTCATTAAAATATTTAAGTCTAGCATCATTTTTTTCCTAAGTGACGTTCCATTTTAAGATACTTCAGACACAACGACCCCACCAAAGTATACAGTATCATAATAGAAAGTGAAGGTTTAGTAATAAATGCAATATGGAACATTATTTTAAGGTTTTTGATAAGTCAACATTTTAAAATTTTTATTTCTTCTTTGGAAGATAACAAGAGCCACATATTTGATTCAAAAAATGATTTGAGGGTAAGAAAAGGCTTGTTTTATCTTGCCTGGTAATAGATTTTTTTTCTTTTCCTGAATTCTCTGCGTGAATAACAAGAGTGGCAGCCATTTTTCTCCCAGCTCAACATCAAAACCCCTTTCATCTGCTGTCTAAATGCAAACAAAGCAAACCTTCCACCAGGCCTTTCTTTCCAGATAAATTAAAACTCTCATGTCCTGGGGCCTAAATCAAGCCTACAGGCCTTCCCTAGATAAATCCGCTCTCAACCTGAAATCTTCTTGCCACACGTGCTCCTTGTAAGATAATTTTGCAGTAGCTAATCAATAATGCAACAGTAAATTGCATTTAAATAAACATTAGCAGCCCCTCTTAATGAATAAACCCTCATCTGCAATTTGTCAAAGTCAGAAATACTGGACTCTTTTGATATTCATTGGAATATTGGAAATTGGAGCTTTGACAGGTTTTATGTACATTGCAATCACCATTGTGTGTATGTGTATGTGTGCACTAAAAAAAGGCTTATTTTTATATATTCTGGACTGAATATAGTGGAACATACAGCAGGTTTCTAGACTGGAATTCATATGTCTGCTACCACCCTGGTTAAAAATATATTGAGATAATCCTGCTTTCCATTGCAAATTACGAGGCAACCAAGTTGTATGTACCTCATTTGAATTTTCTGACTTTAGATGAAAAAAAAAAAGTAGAAATCTTACTCTGAAATGATAATGAGAAGGAAAACTACTTGATTTGATATTATGTGTATCATCATTTTTATATTTCACAGAAGAAAGTCATTATTATTAAGGAATTCTGAAATAATTATAGAAATTATAGAATCATTGACCTGCAGACCTAATATTTTTAATATACAAAGATACTTTTCTAAAAATTTTATTTTTAGGTAGATTATGAATGTTATAATGGGCTTAATAAGTACAACTCCTTAACATTCATTTCTATTGTTCTACAGAATGCTTCATTTAAAAAAGTAAATGACTATTATTTTCAAATGCTTTAAAAGGACCAAAAGTATTAAGATATACCTTTGATTGTAACCTGTAAGAAAGAATGGAAGACTCTATCTATGTGGTGTCATATTTTGGAAACTTTAAGTTTTTCCAAAATTTTTTAGAAAAATTAAATTTTCCAAATTTAATATCATTTTCTGGATCTTAAATGTATATATTTCAGAGATCCTAACTAGAACAGTCACTTCTAGTCAAAATGAATCCCATTTTAAAGCTATGAAAATAAATAGCACTTTCTATTTTATAGGAATTTCAGAGCATTTAGTGTGCGAACAAAGCAGAATAATACTATGACATAAAGATTTGCTTGAAGAAAGAAACTATTCTGTAGAGTATCATTAGAATTAAAGCCATTCTTAATCTATATATTATCTACATAATGCTATGGGAGTAGAAAAGGAATTATTATTTTTTACAGATGGAAACTTTGGGTGTCCAAGAACTACCTGTCAATTAGTTAGGGCTACACCCAAGAATTAGTGTTCAAAGAGGCCAATCAGTGTCTATGCCATTTTCTCAGTTCACATACCAAATGGACATTCAAAGATGTCATCAAAATAGACTGATTAAAAAAAATTAAAGCTGAGAATGCATAGGTAAATCAAGAGGGTTGTTTTGACCCCTTAAAAATACCCTTTGAAATAGTCACACTTTCATACATCTAATCATTGGTAAGGACATGTCTAAATGACATGTTCAAAAAGATTTAATTTAAATATGAGAAAATGATGAGTGCTCTAATTTGTTAACCTTTCTCTCTGTCTCAACTCATAATGACAGGTATTTTAATGTACACCACAGAGACCTCAGTGGCATTCAACATGCCAGGCATCAAGAGGCACACCTACTGCAAGCACCAAGCACCAGGTGAACATCCACTGATGATTATCTCACTCAAAGTTTCGGAGTCAATGGAGATGCAAAACCAAGATAGGCTCCTCCATCCGTGGGTTTTTCCAGGCAAGCATACTGGAGTGGGTTGCCGTTTCCTTCTCCAGGAGATCTTCCCGACCCAGGAAATGAATGCGGGTCTCCCGCAGTTCAGTTGTAGGCAGACGCTTTACCATCTTACCCATCAGGGAAGTAAGAAGACCTTACTTTGGAATATTTATGGAATCTAGAAAAATAGTACTGATGAACCTATTTGCAGGGCAAGAATAGAGATGCAGATGTGCAGAACAGACTGTGGACACAACACAGGAAAAGAAGAAGGAGGGACGGATTGAAAGAGTAGCATTGACATACATACATTACCATGTGTAAAGTGGTAGTGGAAAGCTGCTGTATAGCACAGGGAGCTCAGCTCGTGCTCTGTGACGAACTAGACGGGTGGGACGGGAGGTGGGTGGGAGGGAGGACCAAGAGGGAAGGGATCACTTCACTTCAGTTCAGTCACTCAGTCATGTACAACTCGTTGCTACCCCATGAACTGCAGCATACCAGGCCTCCCTGTCCATCACCAACTCCAAGAATTCACTAAAACTCACGTCCATCGCGTGGGTGATGCCATCCAGCCATCTCATCCTCTGCCGTCCCCTTCTCCTCCTGCCATCAATCCCTCCCAGCATCAGAGTCCTTTCCAATGAATCAAATCTTTGCATGAGGTGGCCAAAGTACTGGAGTTTCAGCTTTAGCATCATTCCTTCCAAAGAACACCCAGGACTGATCTCCTTTAGAATAGACTGGTTGCATCTCCTTGCAGTCCAAGGGACTCTCAAGGGTCTTCTCCAACACCACAGTTCAAAAGCATCAATTCTTCGGCACTCAGCCCTCTTCACAGTCCATCTCTCACATCCATACATGACTACTGGAAAAACCATAGCCTTGACTAGACGGACCTTTGTTGGCAAAGTAATGTCTCTGCTTTTGAATATGCTATCTAGGTTGGTCATAACTTTTCTTCCAAGGAGTAAGCATCTTTTAACTTCATGGCTGCAATCACCATCTGCCGTGATTTTGGAGCCCAGAAAAATAAAGTCTGACACTGTTTCCACTGTTTCCCCATCTAATTCCCATGAAGTGATGGGACCAGATGCCATGAGCTTCATTTTCTGAATGTTGAGCTTTAAGCCAACTTTTTCACTCTCCTCTTTCACTTTCATCAAGAGGCTTTTTAGTTCCTCTTCACTTTCTGCCATAAGGGTGGTGTCATCTGCATATCTGAGGTTATTGATATTTCTCCTGGCAGTCTTGATTCCAGCTTGTGTTTCTTCCAGGCCAGCGTTTCTCAAGATGTACTCTGCATAGAAGTTAAATAAGCAGGGTGACAATATACAGCCTTGACATACTCCTTTTTCTATTTGGAACCAGTCTGTTGTTCCATGTCCAGTCCTAACTGTTGCTTCCTGATTTGCACACAAGTTTCTCAAGAGGCAGGTCAGGTGATCTGGTATTCCCATCTCTTTCAGAATTTTACACAGTTTATTGTGATCCACACAGTCAAAGGCTTTGGCATAGTCAATAAAGCAGAAATAGATGTTTTTCTGGAACTCTCTTGCTTTTTTGATGATCCAGAGGATGTTGGCAATTTGATCTCTGGTTCCTCTGCCTTTTCTAAAACCAGCTTGAACATCTGGAAGTTCATGGTTCACATATTGCTGAAGCCTGGCTTGGAGAATTTTGAGCATTACTTTACTAGCATGTGAGATGAGTGCAATTGTGCAGTAGTTTGAGCATTCTTTTGCATTGCCTTTCTTTGGGATTGGAATGAAAACTGACCTTTTCCAGTCCTGGGGCCACTGCTGAGTTTTCCAAATTTGCTGGCATATTGAGTGCAGCACTTTCACAGCATCATCTTTCAGGATTTGAAACAGCTCAACTGGAATTCCGTCACCTCCACTAGCTTTGTTCATAGTGATGCTTTCTAAGGCCCACTTGACTTCACATTCCAGGATGTCTGGCTCTAGGTGAGTGATCACACCATCATGATTATCTGGGTCATGAAGTTCTTTTTTGTACAGTTCTGTGTATTCTTGCCACCTCTTCTTAATATCTTCTGCTTCTGTTAGGTCCATAGCATTTCTGTCCTTTATCGAGCCCATCTTTGCATGAAATATTCCCTTGGTATCTCTAATTTTCTTGAAGAGATCTCTAGTGTTTCCCATTCTGTTGTTTTCCTCTATTTCTTTGCATTGATCGCTGAGGGAAGGGATAGATGTGTACATATAGCTGATTCACACTTCATTGTAGAGCAGAAACAAACACATTGTAAATGATTATAATTCAACTAAAAGATAATTTTAAAAACTCCTAGATCCAAACTTCTCTCTGTTACATCAGTAGATCCCCAAAGCAAAACTATATAATAAAACTTCAACAGTGTCATGGTTCACCCACCACACGATGGCAATTGTCTTTCTAGTATCTGTTGAGATAAAACAAAGACAGAATGCTATATAATTTAGTAGCACTCTTAATTTAGTTATATCTTATTAAGCACATCAGAATCTACATTCATTTGAAAAAAGTAACAGCTTCATTAATTCAGCCGAGTAGGTGAGCACGGCTGTAGCCCATTCAAAATTCTCTTCAGAGTTCTCTCACAGTTTTCACCATCCACACATCATGGCACAAACCTGATAATTTGTTTGGGCTTTGGTCTACTTCATTTGAGGCACTATCAACAGTTTCCTTTAAAATAGTCGAAGGGCAAAGGTAACTTGGATATCGATATTGGCTCAACCACCGATATCAATTCTTAATGCACTGGGAGGAGATTTAAGAGTTCATAAGGCCAGCTAGGGGCTTCCCTGGTGGCTCAGATGGTAAAGAATCTGCCTGCAATGCAGGAGACCCAGGTTCGATCACTGGGTCCAGAAGATCCCCTGAAGAAGAAAATGGCAACCCATTCCAGTATTCTTGCCTGGAGAATTCCACAGACAGAGGAGCCTGGCAGGCTACAGTCCATGGGGTCAAAAAGGGTTGGACATGACTGAGTGACCAATGCCTTCACCAAGACCAGCTGTACCAGTTGTATGAAACCTAAAATGAGGCCAGAGTTTGGCATTTACCCTGAGATTTCCATTAAACATTTTCACTCATCCCCTCCCCCCTCAAAAGACTCTCAACCTAGAGCGTGTGTGTGTGTGTGTGTGTGTGTGTGTATGTGTGTGTGTGTGTGTGTGTGTGTGTTCTTCGCTCAGTCATGTCTAACGCTTTCAACCCCATGGATTGTATAGCCTGCTAGGCTCCTCTGTCCATGGGGATTCTTAGAGGATACCTAAAGATTGGCCAAGTAGTTCGATAGGGAAGGAAAGACACATTTCAATTAAACATTCACCATAGGCAGTGGATCACAGACCTTTTATGATATGATATAGGTATGACTATAGGGAAACAATCTTAGCAGATTTTAGTTTTTCCTTAATGACACAGTCATTAAACACAAAAGCAAGATCCTAACCAACCCAGCTTTGCCTGACTCTAAATTCTACGGTCTTTCAACTATACCATGCTGATCAACAAATTCATCCATAAGGCTCTTTAGGGGTAGCATTTGAAGCCTACCCTCAGTTCTCTTAAATCAAAGCCAACCCAACTGGAGTCACAGTTGGGTGATTTCAATAAAGGTGTGTAACTAATTCTTCCTAGAGCAATGGGAAGAATCCCCCGAGGACTGTCAAGGATAGATTACAGGATTCTGCTGAGAGTTAAAGACTCGGCCTCCTATACCAAGTTCAGTAATTGAATGTCTTGGATGAACTCACTTAACTTTTGGGTGCTGCAATTTCCCCAACTATGAAATGAGAATTACCAAATGAAAATTTTGGATCTTCAAGCCTCCACTAGGTAATATAGAGAAGTTTCTCTGTATCAAATTTCAAATATCTGAAAGACATTTAAAGAAAAATATAAGGCAAAAAAGCAGATTAAAATGGCATAAATTTTGGAGAGGTACAGTATTGCAAAATTTGATTTAAAGGTAAGGACTCTGTTCTGAGGTGAGCGTTATAATTAATTTTTCATTTGGACTAAACCGCTTTGTTCCTCTAATCCAAATTAAAATGAGGGCATATTTAATATATTTAAATTACCAAGAAGAAAATAAAAATTGCAACCAAAAATGTATATATTTATTACTTTTTGATCAATAAAGTTTTTATTTCTGGAAATGTGATAGTATAACCAGATATATAAATTTTGTAGTTTAAATTCTGAAATAGAAGCAACTTTAAACATACAGTACAAAAAACAATTGTAAATGTTATTTAATTCTGATGGAATTGGCACTTCATATTATTGGTTTCTGTAGAAATTGAAGCAATAATAAATAATCTCAGAACTAAGAAAAGGACTGCTAATGCGTAGATGGTCTCAGAAGACAGTCTGTATATATTTACCCTTAGAAAATTAACTTTATCATCCTCCCAAGTCCTTTGAGCAGGAGAAAGGAGTTTCTCTCCTCTCTGCTTTGATTTTCTTCCATGAGTATATTTACCATGGCTTTTGTGTCAGAATTACTAGATACAGTAATTGTAGTTGTACTCGAGGCTAGCAAATCAACATTGCTACGAGTGACAAGACAAAACAATTATCAATGGAAATGTTACATTCTCAAATAGAATATTTTTAAATATAATAGCTGTTTATTTCTTGTAAAACACTACTAAACACAGTAATGAGAAATTTTTGAAATTCAGGTAATTTTTCAAACATACAGAATTTCTGAAAGCATCGAACATGTCACGTATCCCTTCAGTCCAGGTCAGTTCAGTCGTTCAATCATGTCTGACTCTTTATGACCCCATGAACTGCAGCACGCCAGGCTTCCCTGTCCATCATGAACTCCCGGAGTTCACTCAGACTCACGTCCATAGAGGCAGTGATGCCATCCTGCCATCTCATCCTCTGTCGTCCCCTTCTCCTCCTGCCCCCAATCCCTCCCAGCATCAGAGTCTTTTCCAATGAGCCAACTCTTCGCATGAGGTGGCCAAAGTACTGGGTTTCAGCTTTAGCATCATTCCTTCCAAAGAAATCCCAGGGCTGATCTCCTTCAGAATGGACTGGTTGCATCTCCTTGCAGTCCAAGGGACTCTCAAGGGTCTTCTCCAACACCACAGTTCAAAAGCATCAGTTTTTCGGCACTCAGCCTTCTTCACAGTTCAAATCTCACATCCATACATGACCACCGGAAAAACCATAGCCTTGACTAGACGGACATTTGTTGGCAAAGTAATGTCTCTGCTTTTGAATATGCTATCTAGGTTGGTCATAACTTTTCTTCCAAGGAGTAAGCATCTTTTAACTTCATGGCTGCACCTTCTGCAGCGATTTTGAAGCCCCCCAAAATAAAGTCTGACACTGTTCCCACTGTTTCCCCATCTATTTGCCATGAAGTGATGGGACCAGATGCCATGATCTTCATTTTCTGAATGTTGAGCTTTAAGCCAACTTTTTCACTCTCCTCTTTCACTTTCATCAAGAGGCTTTTTAGTTCCTCTTTTCTGCCATAAGGGTGGTGTCATCTGCATATCTGAGGTTATTGATATTTCTCCCGGCAATCTTGATTCCAGCTTGTGCTTCTTCCAGCCCAGTGTTTCTCAAGATGTACTCTGCATAGAAGTTAAATAAGCAGGGTGACAATATACAGCCTTGACATATTCCTTTTCCTATTTGGAACCAGTCTGTTGTTCCATGTCCAGTCCTAACTGTTGCTTCCTGACCTGCACATAGGTTTTTCAAGAGGCAGATCAGGTGGTCTGGTATTCCCATCTCTCTCAGAATTTTCCACAGTTTATTGTGATCCACACAGTCAAAGGCTTTGGCATAGTCAATAAAGCAGAAATAGATGTTTTATTGGAACTCTCTTGCTTTTTCTATGATCCAGTGGATGTTGGCAATTTGATCTCTGGTTCCTCTGCCTTTTCTAAAACCAACTTGAACATCTGGAAGTTCATGGTTCACGTATTGCTGAAGTCTGGCTTGGAGAATTTTGAGCATTACTTTACTAGTGTGTGGATGAGTGCAATTGTGCGGTAGTTTGAGCATTCTTTGGCATTGCCTTTCTTTGGGATTGGAATGAAAACTGACCTTTTCCAGTCCTGGGGCCACTGCTGAGTTTTCCAAATTTGCTGGCATATTGAGTGCAGCACTTTCACAGCATCATCTTTCAGGATTTGAAACAGCTCAACTGGAATTCCATCACCTCCACTAGCTTTGTTCATAGTGATGCTTTCTAAGGCCCACTTGACTTCACATTCCAGGATGTCTGGCTCTAGGTGAGTGATCACACTATCGTGATTATCTTGGTCTTGAAGATCTCTTTTGTACAGTTCTTCTGTGTATTCTTGCCACCTCTTCTTAATATCTTCTGCTTCTGTTAGGTCCATAGCATTTCTTCCTTTATTGAGCCCATTTTTGCATGAAATGTTCCCTTGGTATCTCTAATTTTCTTGAAGAGATCTCTAGTCTTTCCCATTCTGTTGTTTTCCTCTATTTCTTTGCATTGATCGCTTAGTGCATTTTAATCTGCCAGACATCTTGGTGAATCTAGTTAAGTATGTGTGTCTGTATGTTAGTCGCTCAGTCATATCCAACTCTTTGCAATCCCATGAACTGTAGCTCATCAGGCTCCTCTGTCCATGGGATTTCTACAGGCAAGAAAACTGGAGGGGGTAGCCATTCCCTTCTCCAGGGGACCTTCCCAACCCAGGGATCAAATTCAGGTCTCCAGCACTGCAAGCAGCTTCTTTACCATCTGTGCCACTGGGGCGCTGAGTGTGTCATGGAGCCCTTAGTGCATTTTAATCTCCCATACACCTTGGTTAATTTAGTTAAATCCCACCTCAAGTGTGCCTTCTTGCTCAAGTTTTCTTACACCCTTTTGGGGAGATGCAGGCACTTGGTGGCCAGAGTCCTTGGTAAAGAGCAAAAGAGTGCTTGGGAGTCTCTTAGGTGCCTTTCAAGAACAGCTGGGGAGGCTCTGGCCATGAAATGGAATAGGATAGCTGGCAGGACGTATCTTCTCCTTTGTTGGTTTTTTTGTTGTTGATTTTTTTCTCTATGTGGGGTGACATTCCCTCCCTCAAATCACCCTTTTCTTGAAATCCTTTCGAATCCTCTCATAAAGCCTGCCTCCTGAGTGGAACAGAACTTTTCTACCCCACCAGAAACACCAAGGAGCCAAGAACTCTGTTTCTACCTTATTTTATATATATATATATATATATATATATATATATATATATATATATGTTCTGAAGCTTATGCACCCAAATTCCCATGGACTATCCTGATGATTCTGATAGCCTTTCTATAGGTTCTATATATGGCTTCTAAGCTGTCCTTTCCACCATGTCACCTGCCCTTAAAATGTCCAGATAGATAAATATGGAATTTAGAAAGCAAAAGCAATGAATGGGAGTATTTCGAAAGGAATAAAATACTCTTCTTCTTGGGAAACATTCTCTATTAATTCAGTAAGCAGTTAAAAAGGAAAAGGTGGCTACTTCTGGAGATTCATTTTGAAAATAATTGCTTTTCTTTTTTCTATTTTTTAATACACATCACTCTGAAAACTGTGAATACCAAGTTTTGTGAATCATTTTTATTTTACATGAGACAGGGTCACACTTCATCACTGGTTTTGCTGGTGAATCACTCATTAGCCAAGTATTTTGTTAAGGAATTGGTATCTATTAAATATATCTTTGTAATAGTTTGTATTATCCTTTAGGGTCATGTGTATGTGCTCAGTTACTCAGCCGTGTCCGACTCTTCGCAACTCCATGGACTGTAGCCCACCGGGCTCCTCTGTCCAGGGTATTTCCCAGGCAAGAATACTAGAGTGGGTTGCCATTTCTTTCTCCAAGGGCTCTTCCTGGACCCAGGGATCAAACCTGCATCTCTTGCATCTCCTGCATTGACAGGCAGATTCTTTACCAGTATGGAACCACAGGCCTGTTTATTTAGGCAGGGTCTCTCAGGGGAGAGGAACATCCCCGTTCAAGGGTTCTTTTGCACAGTAATGATAAAAAAAAAAAAAAAAAAAAAACTAAGAACAACCAGCACACAGAATGATGGCATTTCTTTCTTTAAACAACACTAGGCACAGATTATCATATCTCTTTCAATTTTCTGAAAAAGTATTGGGGGTTAAAAAAAAAACAAAACTACAACTAATGAGAACATTCAATAAGAAAAGCTTGACCTTTGATCATACTATTTCACCTCGCTGGACCTCTGCTTTCCTCATAGGAGAAATAAGAAAGCTGGATGAAATGATTTTTATCGCCCATTTCTGATTAAGAGACGGGTCTCCTCCAAAGCGTCAGAAATGATTCCTTTTGTTACGTGGCCTTAGGAAACATGTCCCTGTATGTAATTAATACAGCATCTGAATGGTCTTTCTCAACCTTTGAATGATAATATACTAAAATCTTAAAGGCATTTGTAATTTAGGAGAGTTCAAGTAAGTTCGCAGCTTCAAGGAAGCTTCTGCGTAATATTTCCAAAAGAAAATTAGGGTGGGGGGATTCATTACTTTCCCCAGCTATTAAAGGCAGGCATCTGCTCTTAGCTGTAGCAGTGGAGTTTCACACCTATCTGAGATATAGATTTTCAGATCTGTGTTACAGTGCCTTACACATGACCTCTGACATTCTATTAGGATGCCTTTGGAATTAGACTCATAGAACAAAGATATGGTTCTAATTTATTCATTGCTTTTTTAAAAAATGAGAGAAAGAAAAGAAAAACCTTTGGTTGGTAGAGAGGTCTAGAAATAATTTCAAATCAGATACTCCTTTTTATCTTTAATAATGGTTTCTCCTTGAACCATAAGCTTTAGTGTATCTAGGATGTCCTGAGGTTACCAGGATACAAAATTTCCTCTAAGCCAATTAGATCTCCCAATCCTGATTAACAGAAAGAGGTCAGACACTAAGAGCCTTCTTTATCTAGTTCTACAAACATGTTAAGATTAACTAATATATATGTTTACTTTTACAGAACCACAAATTTGCTTATTTTATTAAGTAAATTTATTACAAGTCCTATAGGAAAAGAACTACAAAAAGTTTTCCTTTATCAAAATGTAGAGTAAAAATACAAAGTGTTCGAGAAATGCTTTTTTGTTTTTCTAAGATTTAACATGCTTATTCTTCATATAAAGGTATAAATAGGCAACATTCTTTTATGAGGTTTAAATAAAGTTTTTAAATTATCTGTGAATGTAAACATTTTGATATACTTGCAAAATTCTGTATAGCTGTCAAAATAGGCTATTTCACATAGTAAACAATATAGGAGTTAAAAAAAAAATCCACTACATTTTCAAGTATACCTTCACAAATATACAAGCAGCAAGATGATGAAATCTGAGCAACAAGACCTATTTGGCTGCATGGACTAGTTGACGTTCTTGAGCCTTCCACAGCAAGGTCTTCCTAAGTTAACTTAAAGGCTTCCCAAGTACTTTAGTTACTTCACTAATTGCTTCCTTTATTTCCCCCTTTCTCTCTTTAGCATCACAGTTTCTGAGAGGATAAGCCAGCTCAAACTGGGCACTGGAAATTCTGTTGGTACCAGCACTTAAACAAGGATTAAGAAATGTGTCAGTGAAGGAAAAAGAAAAGACTAAAATATACAAACTGAACTTTCTTCAAGTAATGCAGCTATACCTCTTGTGTGAATCACCTAAGAATAATGTGAAGGATACTGTGGATGACTTGTTTAGCCAATAAACAAAAACAAGGTAATGAAATCCACTCGCCACTGCTCTAATTGTGATGATGTCACAAAGAAGAAAAGGAACCTCACTGGTTCTCCTGCAGACTGAGGCGTCATGACGTCAGCAAAAGGCCTCCAGTAATTTATAGCATCTTGTTTACTCTGGAGCCATTTGATATGTATTAATACATGCAGCAGCAGCTGTCTCTTTTACCAGGGAAGTGTGCTCACATGAGCTCTTTCACCCAAACTGAGAACATAAGCACACTCTAATAGCAAAAGAGGCAGCTGCTGTTGCATGAATTAATGTATTATAAGTTACTCTCTCATTTGTTATTCTTTTTAAATCCCATTCTATTTTAAAAATAAAAATGCTCAAGGTTTGAAAAGAAATGAAAATTCTACAGAGAACTCATATGCTGATAGAGACCATGAAGAAAATCTTGTCATTTTTAAAAAAATGTTTTTAAGGATAATTCATTTGTATACCAAATTTTTTTTAAAAATTAAAGTGTTTATTATTTTTAGAATGCAGGCATCTGGTGTCTTTTAAGTGCTCAAAGCAGAGAAGAAAAGGGGGTTTCCTGATTCTAGTTCTGATGCAAGACTGAGAGGGGATATATGCTCAATAGATTAAGACCAGAAATTAGCATTAGTATTTACTCCAATCACTTTCTCAGCATAAAAATACTATTTTGTAAATACTTAGATGATTATTAAAATTGATTCTAAATCTATTTATATGTTGGAAATAGCTAAATTTAATATCTATACTTGTAACTATTCTAAGGATTTTAATAACCTAGGGATTCCTAACTCGGAGTATAACACCTACACTGCAGCCAGGGTTAAAGAGGTTTTTTTACATTATCTGTCTTTAGGTCATTATATAGCTCAGCTATATCTATATATTCTATTTTATGGCATACAAAATTATTAATAGCAAAAGCAATTAATACAATGAAATTCCAACATTTCTAAATAATTAAAATGTTTATGATGATAGAAAGTTTTGTTTTGTTTGGAGTTGGTGTAGTTTAACTTATTGGTGTAGTTCATTTGTTGTTTTAATAAACTGGTTTTCAGAAAGCTGGGAGAGAAATTCTTTTTAGACAAATGGAGAGTTTAGTTCAATTTCCTTGATTCCTTTCAATTCCATTTTATAATTTCCTGTTCTTCTCAGTACTAAGGTTACATTTCCATTTTGTAAATATTGTACTGTGTAAATCTTGGCCTTCTAATTTTATGCATTAATTTATCATTGTAAAATATCTTCAAATGAGTTTTCTGTTTATCTAGGAATTTCAAGTATTTAATATCTTTTTTATGTTATGCAAGCTCTGTTAACAATATGGCTCACTATTTAATTCAGAAAGAATTTAGAAGATGTGAGGTTTGTAACAGAAAGTGATATAGTTACCTAATTAGTTCATTTACATGCTGACCTTTTAAACTAGTGAAGTTTCATAAACCTGACTTGTGGTTCTAACTACTGCACAAAAACCATCTTGGAGATGGGATAGAAAACCAGGTAAGATTGATAAAGAAATACTGATGATAAACTAATGGGACAACAAAATTAAAGTCATGTACTACCATCTCAATGAATTATGTGACGTCACCTTAGAAGATGATTTTTTTATAAGAACTTTTAAGAGCAGCCAGTCAACCAACTGGACCTTTCTATTTGCTTACTTTTAATAAAAGTGGAAAATACCCATCCAAGTTATAGTAGGATTTCATGTTAAATCATATCTAAATTTCTTGAATTGTAAACAAGCACTCTGAATTCACTATCTTCTCAATATTCCTCTGCAAGGACACTACTCAAAATTCAAAATCTTACAGAAAATTTAAACATCCTCACTTTTAAAAACTGGTACAATCTTACATTATTTGAAAAAAGACAAAATAAATTTTGCAGTAGATCTGCAGGAAAATGATATGGACAGATAAGAGAAAGTGAAAGTGAATGTGAAGTTGCTCAATCACGTCTGACTGTTTGTGAACCCCATGGACTGTAGCCTACCAGGTTCATCCATCCATGGGATTTTCCAGGCAAGAATAGTAGAGTGGGTTGCCACTTCCTTCTCAAGGAGATCTTCCCAACAAAGCTTAAATGAATTCCCTTTTCTGAATTACCAAGAACGGTTAGATTAAGCCACCCCTCAAAATGCATGAGGCTTCCCAGGTGGCACTAGTGGTGATGAATCTGCCTGCCAATGCAGGATGATGCAGGAGACACAGGTTCAACCCTGGGTGGGGAAGATTCCCAAAGGAGGAAATAGCAACCCACACCAGTATTTTTTTTTTAATTTTTTATTGAAGGATAATTGCTTTACAGAATTTTGCCGTTTTCTGTCAAAGCTCAACATGAATCAGCCATAGGTATACATATATCCCCTCCCTTTTGAAACTCCCTTCCATCTCCCTCCCCATCCCACCCCTCTAGGTTGGTATAGAGCCCTTGTTTGAATTTCCTGAGCCATACAGCAAATTCCCTTTGGCTATCTATTTTACATATGGTAATGTAAGTTTCCATGTTACTCTTTTCATACAGCTCACCCTCTCCTCCCCTCTTCCCATGTCCAGAAGTCTATTCTCTATGTCTGTTTCTCCATTGTTGCCCTGAAAATAAACTCTTCAGTACCATTCTTATAGATTCCATATATATGTGTTAGAATATGGTATTTATCTTTCTCTTTCTGACTCACTTCACTCTGTATAATATGTTCTAGGTTCATCCACCTCATTAGAACTGACTCAAATGTGTTCCTTTTTATGGCTGATTAATATTCCATTGTGTATATATACCACAACTTATTTATCCATTCATCTGTTGATGGACATCTAAGTTGCTTCCATATTCTAGCTGTTGTACATAGTGCTAAAAGGAACAATGGGATACATGCGTCTCTTTCAATTTTGGTTTCCTCCGGGTATACGTCTAAGTGTGGGATTTCTGAGTCATATGGTGGTTTTATTCCTAGTTTTTTAATGAATTTCCATACTGTCTTCCATAGTGGCTGTATCAATCTACATTCCCGCCAACAGTGCAAGAGTGTTCCCTTTTCTCCACACCCTTTCCAGCATTTATTGTTTGTAGATTTTTTTTTTTTTTTTTGATGAGGGCCATTCTGATCGGTGTGAGATGATATCTCATTGTAGTTTCGATTTGCATTTCTCTAATAATGAGCAATGTTGAGCATCTTTTCATGTGTTTGTTACCCATCTGTATGTCTTATTTGGAGAAATGTCTGTTTAGGTATTTTTCCCACTTTTTGATTGGGCTGCTTGTTTTTCTGGTATTGAGTTGTATGAGCTAATTGTATATTTTGGAAAGTAATCCTTTGTCTGTTGTTTTATTTGCTGTTATTTTCTCCCATTCTGAGAGTTGTCTTTTCAACTTGTTTATAGTTTCCTTTGCTGTGCAAAAGATTTTAAGTTTAATCAGGTCCCACTTGTTTACTTTCGTTTTTATTTCCATTACTCTAGGAGGTGGGTCATAGAGGATCTTCCTTTGATTTATGTCATCGAGTGTTCTGCCTATGTTTTCCGCTAAGAGTTTTATAGTTTCTAGTCTTACATTTAGGTCTTTAATCCATTTTGAGTTTATCTTTGTGCATGGTGTTAGGAAGAGTTTTAATTTCATTCTTTTACATGTAGCTGCCAGTTTTCCCAGCATCATTTATTACAGAGGCTGTTTTTGCCCCATTGTATATTCCTGCCTTCTTTGTCAAAAATAAGGTACCCATAGGTGCATGGGTTTATTTCTGGGCTTTCTATCTTGTTCCATTTGTCTATATTTCTGTTTTTGTGCCAGTACCATACTGTCTTGATGGCTGTAGCTTTGTAGTATAACCTGAAGTCAGGAAGCTTGATTCCTCCAGCTCCATTTTTCTTTCTCAAGACTGCTTTAGCTATTCAAGGTCTTTTGTGTTTCCATATGAATTGTGAAATTTTTTGTTCTAGTTCTGTGAAAAGTGCCATTGTTAATTTGATAGGTATTGCATTAACTCTGTAGGTTGCATTTGGTAGTATAGTCATTTTCACAATATTGATTCTTCCTACCCAGGAACATGGAATATCTCTCCATCTGTTTGTGTCATCTTTGATTTCTTTCATTAGTGTCATAATTTTCTATGTACAGTTCTTTCATCTCCTTAGGTAACTTCATTCCTAGATATTTAATTCTTTTTGTTGCAATGGTGAATGGGATTGACTCCTTAATTGCTCTTTCTGATCTTTCATTGAAATTGCATTGAAATGCAAGTGATTTCTGTGTATTGATTTTGTATCCTGCAACTTTGCTAAATTCACTGATTAGCTCTAGTAATTTTCTAATACTATCTTTAGGGTTTTCTATGTACAGTATCATGTCATCCACAAACAGTGACAGCTTTACTTCTTCTTTTCCAATTTGGATTCCTTTTATTTCTTTTTCTTCTCTGATTGCTGTAAGTAAGACTTCCAGAACTATGTTGAATAATAGTGGTGGAAATTGATTCCCTTATCTTGTCCCTGATCTTAGCGGGAATGCTTTCAGTTTTTCACCATTGAGAATATTGTTTGCTGTAGGCTTATCATGTATGGCTTTTACTATGTTAAGGTCGGTTCCTTTTATGCCCATTTTTTGAAGAGTTTTAATCATAAATAGGTGCTGAATTTTGTCAAAGGCCTTTTCTGCATCTACTGAGATGATCATATGGTTTTTAGCTTTTAATTTGTTAATATGGTGTATCACACTGATTGATTTCCATATATTGAAGAATACTTGCATCCCTGGAATAAACCCAACTTGATCATGGTGTATGAGCTTTCTGATTTGTTGTTGAATTCTGTTTGCTAAAATTTTGTTGAGGATTTTTGAATCTATGTTCATCAGTGATATTGGCCTGTATTTATCTTTTTTTGTATTGTTTTTGTCTGGTTTTGGTATCAGGGTGATGGTGGCCTCATAGAATGAGTTTGGAAGTGTTCCTTCCTCTGCAATTTTTTGAAAGAGTTTTAGAAGGATAGGCCTTAACTCTTCTCTAAATGTTTGATAGAATTCTCCTGTGAAGCCATCTGGTTCTGGGCTTTTCTTTTTGGGAGATTTTTGATGACAGCTTCAACTTCAGTGCTTGTAATTGGGTTGTTCATACTTTTTATTTCTTCCTGGTTCAGTCTTAGATTGAACTTTTCTAAGAATCTGTCCATTTCTTCCAGGTTATCTATTTTATTGCCATATAGTTATTCATAATAGCCTCTTATAATCCTTTGTATTTCTGCATTGCCTGTTGTAACCTCTCCTTTTTCATTTCTAATTTTGTTGATTTGAGTCTTCTCTTTTTTTCTCAATGAGTCTGGCTAAAGGCTTGTCAATTTTGTTTATCTTCTCAAAGAACCAGCTTTTAGTTTTATTAATTTTTACTATTGTTTCTTTCATTTATTTCTGCTCAGATCTTTATGATTTCTTTCCTTCTACTAATTTTGGGGGTTTTTTCCTTCTTCTATTTCCAGTTGCTTTAGGTATAAAGTTAGGGTGTCTATTCAATGTTTTTCTTGTTTCTTAAGGTAGGGTTGTATTGCTATAAACTTCCCTCTGAGAACTGCTTTTACTGCATCCCATAGGTTTTGACTGTATAGAGCTTCTCCATCTTTGGCTGCAAAAAATATAATCAATCTGATTTTGGTGTTGACCATCTGGTGATGTCCATGTGTAGATTCTTCTCTTCTGTTGTTGGAAGAGGGTGTTTGCTATGACCAGTGCATTTTCTCGGCAAAACTCTATTAGTCCACTAGCTTTGTTCGTAGTGATGCTTTCCAAGGCCCACTTGACTTCACATTCCAGGATGTCTGGCTCTAGATTAGTGATCACATCATCATGATTATCTGGGTCGTGAAGATCCTTTTTGTACAGTTCTTCCGGGTATTCTTGCCACCTCTTCTTAATATCTTCTGCTTCTGTTAGGTCCATAGCATTTCTGTCCCTTATCGAGCCCATCTATGCATGAAATGTTCCCTTGGTATCTCTAATTTTCTTGAAGAGATCTCTAGTCTTTCCCATTATGTTGTTTTCCTCTATTTCTTTGCACTGATCGCTGAGGAAGGCTTTCTTATATCTTCTTGCTATTCTTTGGAACTCTGCATTCAGATGCTTATATCTTTCCTTTTCTCCTTTGCTTTTCACCTCTCTTCTTTTCACAGCTATTTGTAAGGCCTCCCCAGACAGCCATTTTGCTTTTTTGCATTTCTTTTCCATGGGAATGGTCTTGATCCCTGTCTCCTGTACAATGTCACGAACCTCATTCCATAGTTCATCAGGCACTCTATCTATCAGATCTAGGCCCTTAAATCTATTTCTCACTTCCACTGAATAATCATAAGGGATTTGATTTAGGTCATACCTGAATGGTCTAGTGGTTTTCCCTATTTTCTTTGATATGAGTCTGAATTTGGTAATAAGGAGTTACGTGAACCATGAACTCCCTAATGTTCAAGCTGGTTTTAGAAAAGGCAGAGGAACTAGAGATCAAATTGCCAACATCTGCTGGATCATCAAAAAAGCAAGAGAGTTCCAGAAAAAACATCTATTTCTGCTTTATTGACTATGCCAAAGCCTTTGACTGTGTAGATCACAAGAAACTGTGGAAAATTCTTCAAGAGATGGGAATACAGACCACCTGACCTGCCTCTTGATAAATCTGTATGCAGGTCAGGAAGCAACAGTTAGAACTGGACATGGAACAACAGACTGGTTCCAAATCGGGAAAGGAGTATGTCAAGGCTGAATATTGTCACCCTGGTTATTTAACTTATATGCAGAATACCTCATGTGAAATACCAGGCTGGATAAAGCACAAGCTGGAATCAAGATTGCCAGGAGAAATATCAATAACCTCAGATATGCAGATGACACCATCCTTTGGCAGAAAGTGAAGAGGAACGAAAGAGCCTCTTGATGAAAGTGAAAGAGGAGAGCGAAAAAGTTGGCTTAAAGCTCAACATTCAGAAAATGAAGATCATGGTCCCATCACTTCATGGGAAATAGATGGGAAACAGTGGAAACAGTGTCAGACTTTATTTTTGGGGGCTCCAAAATCACTGCAGATGGTGATTGCAGCCATGAAATTAAAAGACGCTTACTCCTTGGAAGGACAGTTACGACCAACCTAGATAACATATTCAAAAGCAGAGACATTACTTTGCCAACAAAGGTCCGTCTAGTCAAGGCTATGGTTTTTCCTGTGGTCATGTGTGGATGTGAGAGTTGGACTGTGAAGAGGGCTGAGCGCTGAAAAATTGATGCTTTTGAACTGTGGTGTTGGAGGACTCTTGAGAGTCCCTTGGACTGCAAGGAGATCCAACCAGTCCATTCTGAAGGAGATCAGTCCTGGGTGTTCTTTGGAAGGAATGATGCTAAAGCTGAAGCTCCAGTACTCTGGCCACCTCATGCGAAGAGCTGACTCATTGGAAAAGCCTCTGATGCTGGGAGGGATTGGGGGCAGGAGGAGAAGGGGATGACTGAGGATGAGATGACTGGATGGCATCACAGACTCAATGGATGTGAGTCTGAGTGAACTCCGGGAGATGGTGATGGACAGGGAGGCCTGGCATGCTGCGATTCATGGGGTTGCAAAGAGTCGGACACGACTGAGCAACTGAACTGAACTGAATTGGTTTTGAGTTGTCATGGTTTCATTGTCATTTGTTTCTAGAAATTTTTTTATTTCCCTTTTGATTTCTTCAGTAACCTGTTGGTTATTTAGAAACATGTTGTTTAATCTCCATGTGTTTGTGTTTCTTATAGCTTTTTCTTGTAATTAATATCTAGTCTCATTGTGGTCAGAGAAGACACTTGATACAATTTCAATTTTCTTAAATTTACTGAGGTTTGATTTGTGACCCAAGATGTGGTCTATCTTGGAGAATGTTCTATGTGCACTTGAGAAGGAGGTGTATTCTTCTGCATTTGGATGGAATGTCCTGAAGATATCAATGAAATTCATCTCGTTTAATGTATTATTTAAGATGTGTTTCCTTATTAATTTTCTGTTATGATGATCTGTTCATTGGTATGAGTGGGGTGTAAAGTCTCCTACTACTATTGTGTTACTGTCAATTCCTCATTTTATGTCTGTTAGTGTTTATCTTATGTATTGAGGTACTCCTATGTTGGGTGCATAGATATTTACAATTGTTATATCTTCCTCTTGGATTGATCCCTTGATCATTATGTAGGATCCTTCCTTATCTCTTGTAATCTTCTTAATTTTAAGGTCTATTTTATCTGATATGAGTATTGCTACTCCAGCTTTCTTTAGCTTCCCGTTTTCATGGAATGTATTTTTTCCATCCTCTCACTTTCAGTCTATATGTGTCTTGAGGTCTGAAGTGGGTTTCTCATCGACAGCATATATATGGGCCTTGTTTTTGTATCCATTCAGCCAGTCTGTGTCTTTTGGTTGGAGCATTTAATCCATTTTTAAATGGCTTAAGATGGTAAAGCTTCTGTCTGAAATGCAGGAGACCAGCATTCCATCCCTGGGTTGGAAAGATCCCCTGGAGAAGGAAATGGCAGACCATTCCAGTACTCTTGCCTGGAAAATCTCATGGATGGAGGAGCCTGGTAGGCTACAGTCCATGGGGTCACAAGGAGTCAGACATGACTGAGCAACTTCACATTCACTTTCACTTTCTTTGATCCATTTACATTTAAAGTAATTATTAATATATATGGTATTATATTGCCATTTTCTAATTGATTGGGGTTAACTTTGTAGATATTTTTTCTTCTGTTGTATTTCTTGACTACATAAGTCCGTTTAACATTTGTTGTAAAGCTGGTTTGAATTCTGGTACAGAATTCTCTTAACTTTTGATTGTCTGAAAAGCTTTTGATTTCTCCATCAGTTTTGAATGAGATCCTTGCTGGGTACAGTAATCTTGGTTGTAGATTTTTCCCTTTCTGTACTTTAAATATATCCTGCCATTCCCTTCTGGCCTGCAGTATTTCTGCTGAAAGATCAGCTGTTAAGCGTATGGAATTTCCCTTGTATGTTACTTGTTGCTTCTCCCTTGCTGCTTTTAATATTCTTTCTTTGTGTTTTATCTTTGTTAGTTTGATTAGTATGTATCTTGGCATGTTTCTCCTTGGGTTTATCCTGTATAAGTCTCTTTGTGCCTCTTGGACTTGATTGGCTATTTCCTTTTTCTTATTGGGGAAATTTTCAACTATAACCTCTTCCAAAATTTTCTCATACCCTTTCTTTTTCTCTTCTTTTTCTGGGGCCCCTATAGTTAGAATGTTGATGTGTTTGATATGGTCCCAGAGGTCTCTGAGACTATCCTCAGCTCTTTTCATTCTTTTTATTTTATTCTGTTCTTCGAAAGTTATTTCCACCATTTATCTTCCAGCTCACTGATTCATTCTTCTACTTCAGATATTCTGCTATTGATTCCTTCTAGAGTATTTTTAATTTTGGGAATTGTGTTGTTTGTTTCTGTATGCTTATTTGTTAATTCTTCTAGGTCTTTGTTAATTGATTTTTGTATTTTCTCCATTTTGTTTTCAAGGATTTTGATCATCTTTACTATCATTATTCTGAATTCTTTTTCCAGTAATTGTCCTGTTTCCTCTTCATTTATTTGGACTTCTGTGTTTCTAGTTTGTTCCTTCATTTGTGCAGTATTTCTCTGCTTTCTCTTTTTTTTTAAGTTATTGTATTTGAGGTCTCCTTTTCCCAGGCTTCAAGGAAAGCTGCATTCTTTCCTTGAAGAAGGTTGAATTCTTTCTTCCTTTTGGTTTCTGCCCTCTTAAGTTGATCCAGTGGTTTGTGTGAGCTTCGTGTAGGGTGAGATTTGTGCTTAGTTTTTGTTTTTGTTTTTGTTTTGTTTTTCCTCTGATGGGCAAGGCTCAGTGAGGTGGTACTCCTGTCTGCTGATGATTTGGTCTGCTGATGTATTTTTGCTTTGTTTGTTGTTTAGATGAGGCATCCTGCACAAGGTGCTACTGGTGGTTGGGTGATGCCAGGTCTTATATTCAAGTGGTTTTCTTTGTGTGAGTTCTATTTGATACTCCCTAGGGTTAATTCTCTGGTAGTCTAGGGCCTTGGAGTCAGTGCTCCCACTCCAAAGGTTCAGAGTTTGATCTCTTGTCAGGAATGAATATTCCACAAGTGGTTTGTTATGACATTAAGGGAGAATAAACAAATATCCAAAAATGAGAAACCAAAGATGAACCCCAGACAAATGGCAGTTACAAAATCAGGCAAATAATTACTAAAATAATGAAATATACACATATACACCCATGAGCAAAGTGAAAACAGTCCAACAAAAATAAAGTACAATAGATCCAGTGAACAAAGGAAATAAAAAATTACATTTACCAGTTAAGAACAAAACTAAGGCTTAAGCACAAACTGGAAAACAAAACTAAAGCAAGGTGGCAAGTGGGGAATAAAGCAATGAAAAAAAAAAAACTAACAAATATCTTGAGAGGAAAGGAAAGAAAGAAAAGAAAGAAAGAATAGATATGCTAAGTTCAATAGAGGTAGATGAAGTTTATATAAGATTACTTCCAAAGGGAAAAGAACAGTAGGAAAAGCAATCAAGGGAATTAATGTAGAAAAATATAATAGGTTTAAAAAATTAAAAATTAAAATTATTAAAAATTAAAAGTATAAAAAAGAGAAAAAAAAAGGAAGAAGAAAGAAAAAGGGTGGGGAGAAACTCAACAGAACTGCAAGAGCCCAATGTAGAGGCAGAGGTTTATAACAACGATAGAAAGTGTGACTGAATATACACATATACATATATACCCATAAGCAAAATCAATACAGTTTAACAAAAATTAAATACAATAGATTCACCCAGTGAACAAAGGAAACCAAAAACTATATCTACCAGAACAAAACTAATTACAGCACAAAGTGAAGAATGTTGCATTTTAAGCCAACTTTTTCACTCTCTCCTTTCACTTTCATCAAGAAGCTCTTTAGTTCCTCTTTGCTTTGTGCCATAAGGGTGGTGTCATCTGCACATCTGAGGTTATAAATATTTCTCCTGGCAATCTTGATTCCAGCTTGTGTACCCATTACCTGCAGCCATTTCCATATACGCTGCCTCACTGGACCACTCTAAGTGAAGAGACAAACTAAAGCCCCCCAGCTGGTAAAGAGCAAAGCCAGGAGTGGAAAATTTATGCTCTTCTTGTATATCCTATGGCCTCATGTAGCTCAGATTTCTCACAGTTCCAGTACAATTTATTAGGAGTTTAACAGTTGGCAATAGAGGGCCTGTGTAAACTTCTCTTCATGGTATCATCTGGTCCTGCTTGTCCTCCAGTTTATTCATGATTCTGTCCTGGAGTAGAGGGTGTGAGAGCTTTAAATGCACTTATATCCTCATGATCCATCAGCTCTGTTGCCTTTCATCACTCACTTCTGCATGGTGGATCACAACCAATCAATCACCAACTCAGGAGAAGCGCTCCTGCTCCCTCCAACAGCTCGGGGAAAAAGCCCACAGCGGTATTTTTGCCGGGAGAATCCCATGGACAGAAGAGACTGGTGAGCTACAGTCCAGGGGATCACAAAGAGTCAAATGAGACTGAGCACACAAAATGCATGCCGCCCCACCTCTCCTCTCCAATCATCTATTTATTTATTTTGATTTTTTTATTTTGTATTGGAATACAGTTGCTTTACAATGTTGTATAAGTTTCTACTGCATGGCAAAGTGAATCAGCTATATGTATACAAATATCCCTCTTTTTTGGGATTTCCTTCCCATCTAGGTCACCACAGAGCATCCAGTAGAGTTCCCTGAGTTATACGGTAGTTTCTCATCAGTTATATATTTTATATGCAATATCAATAGTGTACATATGTTAATTCCAGTCTCCCAATTCCTCCCACCCTCCAGTCACCCATTTAAATGCTGTAATCAGTCTCTCTAGACCATCCTCCCACTCCTGCCCTTTTTGCCTACACTCACTGAAACTCCTGTCACAGGGGATCTCCCCTACAGCTCTAACCATGGGCTTTCTACAAAATGCCCTTCTTCTAGCACCTCTAGGTTGTGAGCTCATCCACGTGGCCCTCTCAAGTAAGAGCTGCTTACTTCCTGCTCCCCAGAATCTACAGCATTTGAAGAACGAAGGGTAGCCTGGAAATGAACAGTCAGAATTCTTCTTGTTGCCTGCAACCCTGCCTCCTTCATATCTCATTTCACGTTCACACTCCTGTCACTCTATGACACTCTGTGTTTCCATGTCACTATCATATAATGTTTCCCTCGACACTTTCCAGAATTCATTGAAAAGTTAAACAAGTCAATCTTTCTCTTCATCCCTTCTCTTGGGCAAGTTTAGAGTCTATGTGGATAATCCAAAACAGGATTGAATTCCTTGACCTCCTCAATTTAAAGGCCTTTTTGTTTTATTCCATTTCAACCACACCCCACCCCATGGTCTTATTCTGGAAACTTGCCAACACCCAAAACAGCCTCAAGTCTTGAGCTCTGGTATATGACAAAATGAACTTCAAGTTCTTCAAACTCCGGGTGACCATCACCATTCCTACAGCTTCAACTATGAACTCGGCTTAATTTCTCTCCTCAGTTCCACTACCTTGGAGACATTTTAACTTAGATGCCCCAGGAGCACTAAATATTTATCAGGACTCCAGTGAAATTCTACATGATACAATCGTTTCAAGAATAAATTGTCTCCAGAAGTCAGCTCCTTCTTCTGATGTTCATGTTTTTCTTAATGGGAAAGCCATTCTCTCAGTTACAAAGCATTACATTCACCCAATTTTTCCCTGGATGAGAGATTATGTATGTGTGTATGTATGTATGTATTTTATAGTTTATTTTTAAATTAATTTTTATTGAAGTACAGTTGCTTGAAAATGTTGTTAGTTTCTACTGTATGGCAAAGTGAATCAAAGAATAGATAACTGATGAGAACCTACTCTATAGCTCAGGGAATTCTAATCAGTGCTCTGTGGTGACCTAAAGGGGAAGGAAATCCAAAACATAGGGGATATAGGTATACATATGGCTCATTCACTTTGCTATACAGTGGAAACTAACACAACATTGTAAAGAATGTAACAAAACATTATATTCACTTTTGATATATCCCTTCTTCTGAAATAACTCTTAAATTCCTCTTATTTTTTCAATGCCACCTTTATTACTATAGTTTCTACCACCATTGACCTAGAGAGAAACAATTGTAATAACTTCCTAAAATTTCTGCCTATCTAGCCCCATGATTTCCACAGTATTTCATAAATATTTGTAAATTCATGCATGCATGCATGAACAAGTCCTCCCCAGAACTAACGAATCCTGTTTCTGTTCAAAAAGTATTGCTTCCACTTTCTAAGGAACGAAATGGTCTTTAGCCAAACATTCGAGTTCTTCTCTCATCTGACCCCAAATGTTTTTCTAGCCACTTTTCCTTTATGCACAATTCACTTCTACTCAAAGGTTTCCATAAGTCAGTGGGTCTCAAAGTATAGTCTGCAAACCAGGAACACCAGCATCTCCTTAGGAACTTGTTAGAAATGAAGTTTTGGGGGGACCACCCAAGACCTGCTGAATCGGCAACACTGGGTAACGTGGAGGCATGGCAAAGTCTGAGATTATGTTCACAGCATCACACGCATGTCAATGTCATTCTCTGAACTTGCGATTTCCTCCTCTACTTTCCTTTCTATAAAAATTATACTTTTGTATTTCAAAGCTCAAGTCAAATGCTATCTTTTCTCTGAAAACTTCCTTGCTCTTCCATTACCATCTAGTTGCTAATTCCACTTACCAGTCCCTTCTCTGAACTCCCATATAAGGTGAAGTTCTTTATAAACTGTTAATGGCACTCATAGCACACTGCACTCACTTGCTCAGTCATGTCTGGCTCTTTGTGACTCCATGGACTGCAGCCCGCCAGGCTCCTCTGTCCGTAGAATTTTCTAGGCAGACTACCATTTCCTATTCCATGGAATCTTCCTGATCCAAGGATCAAAACTGCATCCCCTGCGTCGGCAGATGGATTGTTTACCTTTGCATCACCTAGGAAGCCCTGATAGGTAATAGTTCACATCTATACATAAGCAATCAATGCTGAGGCCAAAGTTTTAATGTATCAAGATCAAAGGCAAGCTCTAATCCAGAAGAAACCATTATATATATATATATATATATATATATATATATATATATATATATGTCTTTAGTAAAGCTGAAACTTAACAAGTATCCTAAGAAAATCCACCTTATTAAAAGTAGAGATGGCATTTCCGTAAAACACTGGTGATGGCCACTCAGCAATGGAGTTTGTGACAGCCACTGTGCTTCCTAGAAAAGAAGTTGTGGGAAGAGTCTCATAATTAAAGTCTGTCCCCCATCCAACTGTCAGCAATAAGTACATTTAAATTTCTCACTTGTACTTGGAACAGGGCTACAAATTAAATAGATACAATTCAGCCAATATTTACAAAGCACATACTATGTGCCAGGCACTTTTTGGGTACTGAGAAGCAGTGGAAAGATCTGTGAAGAATACAATCATCATTGTAACAAGGAAAACAGGATGTCATCAGATAACCAAGGTGTCTATCACATACTTGATCGTTGCCTAGAGTTAGTATATTTCTAGGACCTCTCATCCCTCACTTACCTATACTCCAAGATGGCTATTTCAGCATAGAGGTAGTCAAACAGATGAGTCCTCGGCCACTTACATTATAATAAAATCTTGCTATAGTTTATGTTTTATAGATATTTACCCACCAATCCTACAATTTTAGCAAGACCTAAACATGTGCTTTCTTATTTTATTAGAAAAACAATAAATTATTAGAGAATTTCCTTTCACCAGTTAGTGTCATCACTTTGGCTTCCCAGGTGGCTCAGTGGTAAAGAATCCACCTGCCATTGCAGAAGACGCAAGTTCAGTCCCTGGGTTGGGAAGATTCTCTGCAGAAGGGGATGACTGCCTATTCCAGTATGCTTGCCTGGAGAATCCCACGGACAGAGGAGCCTGACAGGCTACAGTCCATGGGGTCGCAAAGAGTCAGACACAACTGAGCACACACACAAACACTGTCATCACTTTCACAGATTCAGCAGTAAAGAGCAAGGAGCAGTGGTTCCAGTACTGGAAACCAGGAAATGTAGAAAGCAGAAAAGATGCAGGGAAGCTAATGAGCATTCACAGTAACCTCTTCTTGCTTTGCACCATGGGTAACATTCCCGGATTTGGAACTGCTTTTTTTTTTTTTTTTTTTTTTCTGAGTTCATGAGTCCCAGAATGCCCCTGAGTTCAGAGGAACATCTTGTATAAGCGTCCTGATGGTATCCAAAAGGCAGAGGTCTCTGTCTGAGTGATTGCAGAAGTTCAAATAGAATTTTTAAAAAGTCAGTTCTTCTCTGAGCAGGAGGGAGACTCTCTCAAAGGTCAATTAATAATTTCTCATATTCAAGCTTGTAAAGACCTCCTCATTACAGCTTCTGATTATATTTAGCAATTCTATGCACTCACATTAAACCAAAACAGGATAATAACAAATTTCAAACGAAGACCTTTAGAGTCAAGATCATCGACTTTACACTCAAGGCTATAAAGCAAACTCAGCTATTATTTTGTCTCTCATATTCTTAGACCACAAAGACTAAATAAAAGAAACAATCAAGTGGATGTGGTAAACCGTGGCATGGATTCAAAGCACATTCTTTCACTAAAGGTAAAATATTTACATACTAACAGTGTACAATGTTGGAACTCTTTCTAATGGGAGTTAGAAAGACTGCCTGTTCTGAAAACTAGAAAGGGGACCATCCCAATAATCATGGTGACTGCTGAATCCCTACATGACACACACCACCCGAAATGTCCTCAAGGAAAACAAATGCTTGAAAATAGATTCTATGATTGGCGGCATCTGGACTTCTCAAGGTTTAATTCTAGAATTAAAACATGGTATTTTCTTCTGAGCAATATATCCATCGGATATATCATAGAAAATGAATCAATAAGACTTCATTTAGGGGTAGTCTAGTCAATTAACTATAAGACAAGATCAATTAAATCTCACCCATCTTCCTTTTTGGCCAATAGAATCATTTCTTCATTAGTCACAATTCTACTTTTCCACTTCTCTTTTTAAAAATATTAATAGCACAGACTTTTTTAATATTAATAACTATGCTCTGTTTATGTGGCTACTACTTCAGAGAGTGTGCAAGAAAAATAACGGAAATCCAGTTAAATTGAATCAAATTTTCAATTGGTTAGGAGCTCTCAATTTCAATGGGAAATGAGGTTAAAAGTACTTGCTTTAAAACGAGCCTTGTTAATTAGCTGTAAAATTTAATTGTCCATATTTTCCCTGCTCCCAGTTACCAAGGCTAAACAAAAATTTGTTATATTTATTCAATTATTCATTTCCTCCTATTGAGGGGGGCAGAAGAAAAAGGCACTTTTGAATTTAAACTTCAAAAAATTGAAAGTTCTTAAATTTTTATAAGTACCTTTTAAAATATCACATCCAGCAGCTAGAAACTCAAAGTAAAAAAAAATTTCCTTTCTCCTCCCAAAGAAATGGTTTTTCCTCACTAACAAGTGTTCTATTTATAGTTTTTATTCACGTGTCACATATATAGTCTTCAGTTATTCTAAATTCCTAAAATTTAGACTACTAAAGTCTCATTTGAACCAGAAAAAAATTTTTAAAATCTCAAGGCATCAATTTTATTTCAAGAAATCTTATGTAATTCTTAAGCTGTCATAATCAATTTAATTTTTGAGGAGCCATTATTAAATAAATAAAATGAATTTAAGATACTCATTCAATGATCTGTTGTCTAAGTAAGCTATTGACTACACTGTTATTATTTGGGACTCAAATAAATGGCCTCTCTCACATCTTGCAAATGACACTAAACAAACGAGTTTTCAGTTGAACAAACTGCTAGAAGCCAAGAGAACAGGGATAGTAAAGAACATTCCATTCTGTTCTTGTAGAAGCTAGTCAGGAGGAGTTTTAGCGATACTGGATGGTGCTACCTTGAGTGAGTGAGTGAAAGTGACTCAGCTGTGTCCAACTCTTTGTGACCCCAAGGACTATAGCCCATCAGGCTCCTCTATCTATGGAATTCTCCAGACAAGAATACTGGAGTGGGTTGCTATTTCTTTCTCCAGGGGATCTTCCTGACCCAGGGATCAAACCCCGAGTCTCTCGCATTTCAGGCAGATTCTTTACTATCTGAACCACCAGGGAAGCCCAGTACTGGTTTAATTCAATTCTATTCTATTCTATTTAATTCAATTTGGCACATATTCAGCACCTCTTGTTTGTAGGGACCAATATGGTGGATCACAACTGACATTTAGAGACCTAAACTTGGAAAAGACTTTGGAAATCATCTATCTAGTCCACTGGGCTTCAAGCTGTATCCCAAGGCAGTACTGAAAAGCCCTAAAAGGTGCGACAGGAAGGCTAGATCACGCAGCTTCTGGATGAACTCTCTTCCCTCTTCTGCAGGAAATGCTTTGCTTTTAACTGTCACATATTAAAATGCCAAGTATGACTTTAGTTCTAAAATGTTATTGTTACTAAAAAAAAAAAGTTTGAAAAAATAACTCATTTAACCCATTCCCCAAAATATAAGATGAGGAAACTGAGATTGGAATTTAAGTCACTGCTGAGGGACTCATAAATAATTTATGGAAAAATGAGAAGCTCCAATGAATATGATTTCCTAGTTAACACAGAGTCACAGAGCCTAGATCAGTACCTTGTAAATGTTGAACTGAAAAACAAAAAAAAAAGATTTGCAGTGATGATACAGGAAGATAGAGATAGATAGACAGATAGCTAGATAGATATTAATAGATAAATTATATTCAAGAGATTCTATCTTCTAGGGGCTTCCCAGGTAGCACTAGTGATAAAGAACCTGCCTACCAATGCAGAAGACATAAGAGGTGCAGGTTCAATCCCTGGGTCAGGAAGATCCCTTGGAGGAGGATATGTCAACCCACTCTAGTATTCTTGCCTGGAGAATCCTATGGACAGAGGAGCCTGGCCAGTTGCAGTTCATAGGGTCATACAGAGTTGGACACGACTGAAGCAACTTAACACATACATTTCATCTTCTTCTTTATAGCACATTTCAAGAGCCTCATTTACAGAAAATACATGTGTGCACACTCAGTTGCTCAGTTTGATCCTTCTGATACCTCTTTGCAACCTCACGGACTGTGGCCCACCAGGCTTCTTTGTCCATGGAATTATCCAGACAAAAGTACTGGAGTGAGTTGCCAATTCCTCCTCCAGGGGATCTTCCCAACCCAGGGATCAAACTCAACATCTCCTGCATTGGCAGATGGATTCTCCACCACTGAGCCACCTGGAAAGCCCCAGAGAAAACACATGATGGAAACATTATATAAATTGCACATATTCTTAGACTTATTTCTAGCATTAGGAAAGGATTAAAATAAAAGAAATAAAACAAGTATAGCATATGAGATCCAAAGTTTTGAATTTACTAGGAAAGCAAAGAGAAAGCCTCCTAAAGAAAATAAGAAATGGTGTGTACACTGGTTGTATTGCAAATGAATGGAGAATTATGAAATGAGGCCTGAAAGCCAAACTGAAGGTAAAGATGGGGACCAGAATGAGAAAGAGAATTTAAGAGGAAAATAATATTAACGGCCAAAATAATAATAACAACCAAAATATAAGTGAAAATCAATTGTGCACATATCAATACATATTATCTTAAAAAAATTTGTCTGTATATATTGTTGTACGTTTTTGATATTTTGTATTCCAGACCACTTTAATGACCTACTATCAGTAAAACATGTACATTCTGCTGTTTCTCCAGTTGAAACGGGCATGCACAGCACCTAATTCTACTACTGATGGAACTTTATGATGTGTTTGGCTGGATGATAGATGCACTTGGTATTAGAAGAACAAAGAAAAGCTATATAACTCATGCTGGGACATCGAACCTTGGACTTTAATCTCCTTAGCCTGAGTTAAATAGCTTCATTTCCCCAAGTAAATAAAACCAACAGAAATACTAAAAACTTACCCTACATTTTGTGCATGCTTCAAAGAACCAAAACACCATCATCAATATGCATAATTCAAATCAACCTAAAGTAAAATCGATATGCTCTTCACAGTGAGCAAACCTGAGATTTCAAAATATCATGAAGTAAAAAATATGAAGATAAATCAATGTGGTTTATTATCCACACCTACCCATTTTCTCACCCTGGCATCAGTCATAACTTCCATCTACCTGACCCGTATCTCTCAGGTAGATGTATCAATGATTACTAATAAAATAATAATCTTCATTTTCCCTAGTTACCCACCTTTCACCATGAGATGATCTTGTTCTGAAACACACAGTGGAGGTAAATAACATGGTAACAAAACATTAAGAATACTAAAGGTGGTACCACAACAAGGAGGTGAAATGCAAGAAAAGGGGTTTTAAATAAATAAATACTAGCTTTAATTCTAGATTTCTACAATATGAAATTGTAGAGGAACATTAAAAGGAAATGTTACACCTGATGAACATTATGCAGCAAAGGGAATTCAAATACACGTTGCAATATATTAGTTTACACTATAGGGGGGGAAGCAAAAGAAAAATTATGAGCATCACAAAGGCACACAGCTCACTTTAAGTAACTGAAAACAATTGACTAAAGTTATTCATAATTATTGTAACTCTATGTCTCAGTTGGTGAGCGTGCCTTAGTGACCTATTTAGTTTAATGCCAGATTGATATTTAATACCACTGTAGTGACATATCTTGTTAAGATGGACTATAATGGGATCGTCCAAAAAGTTTCTTCAAATTGCAAATCTTTGTTTTTTCTGAGGCATTCCATTAAACTACACATTCTCCAGAGAATAGCAATATTTAAATACATGACATTGTATCACATCCACACACTCTTGCTGTGAAAAAGCACATATTAAGTTTACTGGAGAGGAATTCTCTATAGAAATATTTGGAATTTCCCCACCTATCCCTAGCTCGAACTTTTAAGAGTTTAATAAATCCTCTTTTGAATCAAGAAACTTTTTTCTAATATCTTTCAGGAAACTTTTAATTTCCTATATATCTACAGTTCTCTAGTCAACTGCTCAGATAATAAAATGCATGTTCATTAAATTCATGGCACCAAGTTGGTCATACTGTCTAATACTTTGAGAGACAGTATTATCACTTCAAATGATCTCAACATCTTGTAGAGATCAGAAACAAAAGGTAAAAAAGAGAAATTGAAATTCAGAAGGCAAACCCAGTTTCACAGGACTAGATGTGGGCATGGGGAATAAGAAAACAGCTAATGACTGTGGTAGAACTTTATCCACAGTATTGGAGAATTAGAAATTGAATGACATGATAAGGAATGCAGGAATCATTGAGTATTCCGTTATTGCAAATGGCCAGGATTGGGATCTCCATATCAAGAGGATATTGAAAAGCTCATCCTTAAAAGGAGAAATATCTACACCAGGGATGGGCAAAACGTAGCCTGCCTGCCAAATCCAGTCTGCTGCCTGCTTTGTAAGTGGATAAAGATTTATTAGGATATAGTCATGCTTACTCATTTTTGTATTGTCTTTGGCTGGCTTGGTGGCTCAGACAGTAAAGAATCCACCTGCAATGCAGGAAGACTGTGGTTCAATCCCTGGGTTGGGAAGATCCCCTGAAGAAGGGAATGGCTACCCACTCCAGTATTCCTGCCTAGAAAATTCGGTGAACAGAAGAGCCTGGCAGGCTAGAGTCCATAGCGTCGCACAGAGTCAGACACAACTGAGCAACCAACACACACACATCCACAATACCACCATTTGTTTTAGAAAAAGAAGATATATACAAAAGTATGGTCACAACAAGCTGAAGGTATGACATGGTTCTTCCTCCCATTTTCAGTTTCCCAAATATGACTGTGGGCAGTGCAGCTGAGTTGAAATTACCTGTGAGGTCTAGAGAAGATGGAAGACTGTGACTTTCCTGTTGGTCCAGTGGTTAGGACTCTGCACTCCCAATGCATGGGTCACAGGTTCGGTCCTTGCTCAAGGAACTAAGATCTTGCATGCTGCATGGCATGCCCGAAAACAACAGGAAAACAAAAACAAAACAAACAAAAGCATTCTCTATTTAAAAAAAGAAAAAAGGAGGAAGAGATTTGTTTCTGTCTACTAGGAATTGCCTTATGAGAATAAGAAGTAATTTCCTACACACTAAAACTGCCAGGCCTAACTCAATGGGAGAAAGGATCTTAACATGTCTCTTATTTTCTGCCAAGTAATCCTTCAGATTAAAGTCAAATTATTAAATAACGATAAACCCATACTATACAAAAAAGCTGTTCTTTTCTATTTAGAGTTCTTTAAAAAATAGATCACTGTAAAATGTTGTAATATTTTCTTTCCGTGTTAATCACACTGACTTTGACAGATCTAGATTGCTGTTAACAGTTAAATTATTTCTTCTGCCCTTTCATCCTGAGAATCCTGTGATTCTGTATTCCAGTAGGCCTGAGCTTCAGACAATTTAAAACACGTAAATAAATAGATTGATTCCCTTTGTTTACATGTCCCTGTTTAACTGACATTAGCAATTAACTTCATTCTTATTCTCTAAGAATTTATTAGATCTCATGAATGCAGAGAGTTCATAGTTCAGTTCAGTCGCTCAGTTGTGTCTGACTCTGCGACCCCATGAACCACAGCACTCCAGGCCTTCCTGTCCATCACCAACACCCAGTGTTTACCCAAACTCATGTCCATTGAATCAGTCATGCCATCAAACCATCTCATCTTCTGTCATCCCTTTCTCCTCCTGCCCTCAATCTTTCCCTGTATCAGGGTCTTTTCAAATGAGTCAGTCATTTGAAAGGTGGCCATTCGCATCAGGTGGCCAAAGTATTGGAGTTTCAGCTTCAACATCAGTCCTTCCAATGAACACCCAGGACTGATTTCCTTTAGGATTGACTGGTTGGACCTCCTTGCAGTTCAAGGGACTCTAAAGAGTCTTCTCTAACACCACAGTTCAAAAGCATCAATTCTTCTGTGCTCAGCTTTCTTTATAGTCCAACTCTCACATCCATACATGACTACTGGAAAACCATAGCCCTGACTAGATGAACTTTTGTTGACAAAGTAATGTCTCATCCATTTTTGTCCTAAGTACATTCTTAACCTCCAATCAGTATATTTTCTCTTTAGCCCATCAGGGCTTGTTATATCATTTCACACAATGTAATTTCACATAAACCATACATGACCTTTGACATGCCAATGACTGTATCAACTGTTATGGTAAGTTTTTAAACGACTGAATTATTTGGGGAACACTGCAAAAATATAAAATAACAAAAAGATGTGAGGGAAACAAATGAATTGCTTATCAAAAATGGTTAAAGGGACTTTTTTTTCTCCCTTGTGCTTGGGCAGCCTCTCTGTGTCTTCCTAGCCCCTATTTTGCCTGTCTTTTTATTATGTAATATGACATAATCTACAAAAAAGCAAACTATTTTGAAAACTATATCTTTACATCATCATCCATTCCCCAAACCCCACAAATTCAATTCTAGAAACAAAGAGAAATGTACACTTTTATTGTATGTTTTCCTGAAGGGAAGCAGACTTGATCAGTGGTAAGCCACACACACACACACACACACACACACACACACACACACGCTTGAGCTCTTCACCTGAGCTCTTCCAACCTCTGAAGCCCCTCCCTTTGCCCCTTCTGATCACACTCTCTCCAGGCATCCTCCACATTCTGCCCAGTCTCTCTTCTTCCACCAGCCACCCTACACGTGGTCCTCTCTGCCAACTGCCTCAGGGAGGTGTAGCCATGCCTTACACTCTGACTCCTCCTTACCAAGCTGGAAAAGACACTTTGGGGTACATTTCAATTAAATTGAAAAACCAAAAAACATGGACTTCCCCGATGGTTCAATGGTTAAGAAATCCCCTGCCAATGCAGGGGACATGGGTTTGATCCCTGGTCAGGGAAGAGCCCACATGCCACAGGGCAACTAAGCCCATGAGCCACATCTACTAGACCTGTGCTCTAGAGCCAGGGAGCCACAGCTACTGAGCCCACGTGCTGCAACTACTGAATCCCTCATGCCCTAGAGTCCATGTTCTGCAACAAGAGAAACCACCACAATGAAAAGCCTGCACACTGCAACTTGAAAGCAGACCCCTAAATCCACAACTAGAGAAAGCTCACACACAGCATTGAAGACCCAGCACAGCCAAAACTAAATTAAGCAATTTTAGAAAAATTTATAAAGTACATATAATCTATGCACAAAGTCGATGGCTAAGTGCTAGAAAAAGAATCAGTTGAGTAACAAAGGACATTTGCATAATTTTGGCCCTAGAAGAGGGTTGGGGAGTACATGTTCCCCTGATCAGTCATGTCTAACCCTGTTGAGACACCATGGACTTAGCCCACCAGGCTCTTCATGAGATTTTCCAGGCAAAAACAATGGTGTGGGTTGCCATTTCCTACTCCAGGAGATCTTCCCTTCCCAAGGATCAAACCTGCAACTCTTGCACCTCCTGTGTTGGGAGGTGGGTTCTTTACCACTGAGCCACCTGGGCTGTGAAAAATAAATGTGTATTGGTTAAGCCCTAGTCTATGTTGCCTTGTTACAGAAGCCCAAATTGACTAAGACAAAGAACACGCAATATGGTTAAAGTAAAAAAAAAAGAAAAGGTTGGGTGCCAAAGATATAATTAAATGTTGTAGAAGTACTTAGAAATAAATAACAAATTTTTAGTTGGGGGGACTAGAAAATGACTATGTGAGAACAAGACATTTAAGCTATGAGTCCAATTTCAATGAGCATAAAATGCATTTCAGAAGAGAGATGATAAACACAGGCAGATAAATGTGAAAGCACATTATGTGTTTGGGGAATATCATACTGACATTAAGATAACGGGAAAATAAAGAGCAGAGGGAAATGGGAGGACGGTGGGAAATGAAATTGGAAAGTGACTTGGAGTCCATTCAGTCATTAAGCACATAATAACTGGGTGTCTACAGCGTGGCAACCATACCATGTCAGGCACTGGGGTACATGGCCAGTCAAAGTACACAACACAATTTCTCCTCTCGTGTGATAGTGCTAAAACATAATGCCAGGAACAAATCATTATAAACTGTGACAATCAAATGAAGGAGAGGTTAGTAGTGTGGAATCACATTGTATGGGGACCTCACCTGTCGGAAGCTTGGGTAAAAGCTTCTTTGAAGAGGGATATTAGAGTGAAGATCCGAAGGATTATATTTCATCACAAGAAAAGGTGAGATGACAAGTACTCCAAAGAGTGTCAAAGGGGAATTCCCAGACGATCCACTGGTTAAGACTCAGCACTTCCAAAGCAAGGAACAAAGGTTCAATCCCTGGTTGGGGAACTAAGATCCCACATGCTTTATGGCCAAAAATTAATTAATTAATTAATTTCTGTATACCTACAAAACATAAAGGCATGAAAGCAAGAAACTCAGTAAACAGGAAAGAAACGATGTGTGGCCCCAAGTCTACCATCAGAGGATCGGGAATCACTGAAGGTGATGTATTGATTTGAAAATGAAACTTCTTCCTGGACCAGAGAAGTCTAGTAGGCTAAGGACTTGGCATACAGAGATTATCCCATTTAGCACAGCAGATGTGTTTCTAGCAACAGAAAGATCGAATCAGCAATACCTGAATCATGCTTACAGAGGTATATATTGTCAGCACCATCTAGACAGGGTGAGAGACTCACTGTTTCCTTCTCTGAAGATCTCCTGAAGCCATAGCATACCTCCAGCTACACCGGTTTGCAGCCATAGTTTAATGCAATGCTTAACCGGTACTTCCACATAGTGTGGATGTTTTTGATACCCTTTCTAAAACCAAAGCATTAGTTCCTCATTGTCTCTGATCTTTATCTTGCTCGCTCTATCATTTCACTGGGCTTCCCTGATACCTCAGTTGGTAAAGAATCCGCTTGCAATGCAGGAGCCCCGGGTTTGACTCCTGGGTCAGGAAGATCCCCTAGAGAAGGTTGCTCACTCCAGTATTCTTGGGCTTCCCTTGTGGCTCAGCTGGTAAAGAATCCACCTGCAATGTGGAAGAACTGAGTTCGATCCCATTTCATTAAACTCCTTCAGCCACTTGGAAAAATCAATCTTTATGTTTGGTAATATATCTTTTGCTTGATTTTGGGGGTGGTGGCAAGTCCATTACATTTTCTGGCAGCCATCCTGAGTCAAAATTATTTACGGGAATATATAATAATGGTGAAAATGGAGACTGAAATTGAGGGCATTTGCAGTATAGTACAGTGATCCTCTTTGGTTGAGAGAGCAAGTCTAGCCCCGTTTGTCACATTAGCTCTTATTGGCTGAGAGACCCTGCTAGCACATGAAGCGCGGAAACAGCTTCAGACAGTCTATGGTTGTACCGTACGTGAATAAATATGCATACAGGTTACTTTTATTGTAGAAAAAAACACTTAGAGACAAATAGCACTATAATATGTCAGGTCCTTATAACAAATCAGGACACTTATTTGAACAACATATATTTGTGTGGATATTTTGTAATGATGTGATCCTATGGTTTTTTAATGATTGGCAATGTTTTTGTGCATTTAGGAGAACATGTTTTGGTATACACAAAATACATGAAGACATTAGTAAGGTGAGCTATAAAAGGATAATTCTGTCTTCTTGCAATTACAGAAATGACAGCTCCGAGTTGAGAAAAGATCCTCGCAGAAAAAGAACGACATGGTGTCACTCCTGATAACTTCTGTTACAAGATCTTCTCCTCAAGTTAATAACATTACAATGAGCAAACACATATGCAAATGTGATAACTAATAATCAGAGGCAGAGTAACACATGACCAAGTGAGATTCACATTTGGGGGTGAGGTAGAGTATAAGGGCTTTGAATAAAGAGAGAGAAAAAAAATGAGATAACAAAATGAGTGATAAATAGAGATGAATTCACAGAGCTTGGGATCTTGGAAACTTTGGGGAGGGGGCAGTTTTGTGAAGAACAGTAGCTTGTTCATTTTCACTAAACGAACAAACTCTAGCAGAGAGGCAATGGAACTCATTCACTTAGTGGCTTTTGTTAACTGTCCTAGACTATGGCAACTTTGGCACTTTCTCCTTTTGACTGCCCCTGCTGCCCATTGACATAGCCAAAGAAGTCCAGGTCAGGCCAGGAGACTTAGGAAATTAAGGCAGTAATAGATGTGTTTTGGGTGGAAACTTCCAGTTTCAGCATGGAAAGGGGATTTAAGAGAGGGCAAAAAGGGAATGCAAAGAGCTAACTCTTTGGAAAAGACCCTGATGCTGGGAAAGATTGAAGGCAGGAGGAGAAAGGGAAGACAGAGGACAAGATGGTTGGATGGCATCAGTGCCTCAATGGACATGAGTTTGACCAAGCTCTGGGAGATAGTGAAGGACAGGGACACCTGTCGTGCTGCAGTCCATGGTGTCACAAAGAGTGGGACATGACTGAGGACTGAACAACAACAACAAAGAATGGATTAAAGGAGGCCAGTAAAGAGATTAAGGTAGCAGCCCAAGAAGATGGCTTCTTAAAAGAGATCACTTCATGTCCTGATAAATAGTTCTAGGTTTATCTTGTTATCCTTGATGGGTCATTTTGAAATTCCGCTGCACAACAAAACCGGGAAATTTTCTTCCAGACTCTACTGAAGATCAAGACAAAGCACCTACTTCTTTTCCCCACTCCGCACTACTCCAGTCCATTGCCTTCTGACAGCCCCAGCCGTGAGTAGATTCACATCCTCTGCTACCCTTCCACTACCTGCTTTCAGAGCTGCCTCTGCCAGCGATCAGGGTGCCAGTTTGATGAGCAGCCCTGCCATTCAGCTCTCAGGTAAGCAACAAGCAATGATCAAATGCCTTGTGTGTGCATTTTGCATCGTACGTTGTCATTTCACACCTCCTAACAATAACTCTGCAAAGAAAACCTTGTGCCCACTCCCCAGATGCGAAAAGGGATCATGCAGGGAGTAAAAAAGACCTGGTTCATATCACACACAGCTAGTCAACAACTGGGCTGATTTGAACCCAGGCCTTCTCTGACCTCAGTCCTGCACCTTCTCACGGCACTGTGCTGCCTCCTAGTGGAACATCCGCCTTTGACCCATTTTTGTAGTTCACAATACCAAATGAGTCCTTATTATTATTTCTTTTTCTGATGTACTCCTGAGTTTAAAATCACTGGTGGTTCAGAAGGTTAAAAAATCCACCTGCAAGGCAGGAGACTAGGGTTTGATCCCTGGGTTGGGAAGATCACCTACAGAAGGAAACAGCAAATCACTCCAGCACTCTTGCCTGGATAATCCCATGGGCCGAGGAGCCTGGCAGGCTACAGTCCACGGGGACACAAAGAGTCCACACGACTGAGTGATTTTTCACTTTCACTTCTCTTGAGTTTAGTTTTTACATTTTTATTGGAGTAGAGTTGATTTACAGTACTGTGGTAGTTTCAGGTGTACAGCAAAGTGAATCTGTTATACATATACCCACTCTTAGATTCTTTTCCCATATAGGACATTATAGACTGTTAAGTAGAGTACCCTGTGCTATACAGTCGGTCCTTATTAGTTATCTATTTTATATATAGTAATGTGTATGTGTCAATTCCAATCATCCAATTTTCCCTCCCCTCCGTATTACTTTTAAACTGCTTTGAAAATAAAAAGAAGATTGATATCCTGCTCCCTGTATAAGGCATACTGTGGACCCTAAAAAAGGATATACTGTTTCCTTAGATATTCAGTTATTTACCATTGCCAAGGGAAGGTTGATCAATAAGCTGTCTACATCAAGGCTATTGGTTAGATTTTGTAGGAAATAGGTCACAACTTTTTATAATTCCAAATTACTCTGTTACCACCACTATTGAGAGCAGCAGGAAATATATCAAATGAAGATCACTGGACATGGCTTAATAAAATGAGTATGGGTCGTTAGGCTCCCCTGGTAACTCAGGCAGTAAAGAATCTGCTTGCAATGTGGGAGACCCAGGTTCAGTTCCTGGGTAGGGAAGATCCTCTGGAGAAGGGAATGGCAACCCACTCCAGTATTCTTGCCCAAAGGATTCCATGGACAGAGGAGGCTGGTGGGCTACAGTCCATGGACTTACAAAGAGTCAGACATGACTGAGAGACTAACACACTCAATAAATAGAGGATGGAAAATAAAAGCTCAAAATAGCAATATTACTAAAATAATACCACCTACTATCTTCCAAGAACATTCAGAAGTTGAATCTTTTACTTTCCTAGGAGGCCAGGATTCTTGTCTGTTTTACAAATGAGAAGCCCAAGGCCCAGAGAAGTTAGGAACCTGTCCAAGGACACACAGCTCATGAATCCAGAAGCTGTAATTACAATCCAAGTTTACCTTACTTCAGACCCTTGCTTTTCCTACTATGCAACTCTAGCTCCCTAGTTGGAAATCTCTCTTCTGTAGATTAAAGAAGTTTTCAAGTTTATTTATATAAAGCATTACAAGAAGTACAAGGAGGAAAACAAAGATGAAGAAGACAAAAATAAATGATAGTGTGTCCCCTCCAAAACTCACCATGCAGGAAAATCTCTAAAATCTTTTTTAAGTCTTTCTTATTTTAGTGGTCTAGCCATCTTTTGGAGAAGGCAATGGCAACCCACTCCAATACTCTTGCCTGGAAAATCCCATGGACAGAGGAGCCTGGTAGCCTGCAGTCCATGGGGTCGCAAAGAGTCAGACACGAATGAAGTGACTTAGCAGCAGCAGTAGTAGCATCCATCTTTTAAAACTTTATTTCCCATATGCCAACAAAGGGTACTCTTCTCATTATATGCTTCTTATTTTCAGTTAAACAGGCCACCAATTCAAAGTCATCATTAAAATTTTTAACTTGACCTTTCTATACATATGTCTATATATATATGTATACATCATAGATATATGTATAGATATAGATAGGTGTATATATACATTGATGTCTATATATGTATCCACAGGAAGAGATACACATATGTGGATCTATATATCCTACCTATAGATACAGATATATAGAGATCAGACATGAACTAGTTAATTTTTAGGGAATTCATAAATCAAGACAACAAGATTCTTTTTAAAAAATGTAGTCTTTATGTCAATTGGGAAACTGAAGAGTACAGCCACTTTTGTTTTATATGGTCAGACAAATGGCTTCAGTGCTATTAACGTGTAAGACATTTTCAGTATTACTTTATTTTTCACTCAGTTGCCTAGTTGTAGCATCATATTTCACTCAGAAATATGCACAAGTCAAGTTGATATGTTCTATTTTTATTTCTTTTTCTTATATATTCTATTTTTTAATTAACAAAGTGCCAGAACAGTCTCCCACATGATCTATCACAGTTAGACTTGATCCTTTTTCCAAAATGATGATGGAAAAAAACAAAAATAACAACTTCTATATCCAGATTATGTTGCAAACATAGGTAGTAATTTTGATTACTGAAGACATATGTCAACTGAAAATAAAACCAAGATGATTAACTCATTTTATCTTAACCATCAAATTATTGTTGTTGTTCAGTCGCCTGGTCATGTCCAACTCTTTACGACCCCATGGACTGCAACACATCAGGCCTCCCTGTCCCTCACCATCTCCTGAAGCTTGCCCAAGTTCATGTCCATTGCACTGGTGATGCCATATAGATAGTAATGTTGATAACTGAAGACATATGTCAACTGAAAATAAGATCAAGTTGATTAATTCATTTTATCTGAACCACCAGATACCAGCCATAAAACAACAACCAGCACTCACAAATGACTAGTCCTGGCTTTGAACTGGTGACCTGAAAGTCAGCGGGTTTTTACTTCCCCTTCCTGAAGCCAGTTCCTAGAGTCACTCACTGCCCCTAGTCTGAACATCACCAGATCAGTAATTGGACACATACCAAAGCAACAGTCGGCCTTTAGATTTCTGAAGACGTAATGTTGAACTATTCGGTGTTTTCTCTTTGGTCTTCCTTTCCTTTCTAGTTTGACAGCTAAAAAAAAAAAAAAAAATCATTCTACAGCTTTCTGTTTAGATGCTCTAAGTTGAATTTTTGCAGGGCCAACCAAAAGTGTTTCAAATGAAGGAGAAATGAGTCCTTGCCTGAGAGCCTTTGCAGAGTAATGCGGTCCCTAGAGAACCCGAGCTGCACTCAGACACAAATGCTCAGTGAACTAACTGTCTCCTAACGGCAGGGGTGGCCTAGCTCCGGTATAAATGTAAAACCCCATGAAAGCTAAAAGTAAAGAGAACGTGGAAAAGTAACGTAATGTGTTCGCCATTTTGGGCTTCAGAAGTGCGCGGCAAGATTTCCCCTTGGGATCGCTCCACTTTGTAGTTTGTTTCTCTGTATGTCCTACCTCATTACCTTCTTTCAGACACCTGAACTATTCATGTTTCCTTAACTGGAGCTATGCTCTTAAGAGCTACCCCCAAAATCCTTCATTGCGGAGAAGGTCATTATATAGCAGATAGAAACCTTCAGGGGGAAAAATCCTATATCAACTGGTGGTATAATCCCCAAGGGGAAACAGACTTTAGTTGAACAATCAGAAACCTGGCTTGCTTTATGGTGTTTACACTGCTGCTTGCTAATGGATCACCATAAAGGAAGCAAAAGGGCTCTTACACCATTGAGTAGGCTATCATGGGAGTCTTCTGAGTGTGCCTTTTTTATTTGCTGCAGTCAGGTTAATGAGCTCACCAGCCCACTTGATGTTGAGGACTTTGTAACAAAGCAATCTCTCATTAAATGCTGCCTGGCACCACTCTCTTGAAGCAAAGGGACATTCAGATTATTGAATGCCTTTGTACTCCTCATTCCTACCAGGCTGTGGAGTCCAGCAGTGGCATTGGTCCCACACACTTCCTGGCAGGCATCCAGTCAGTCATCCGCCTGCCCTCTTCAAACTGCGTGGGCATTTGCCAATCTAAGCAGCACTGGTAGGCAAACAAGCATGGCACACGACTCCTTTGGCTGGGAGCCAAATGTGCAGCTGAACAATCTAATTTGTTTCTACTGTAGAGAGAAACATTCTTCCCCATTCTTTCCTATTCAGTTGAATTTACATGTAAAAGTTTTGTTATGGTACAAAGGAATGTGCATTTATCTACATTTCCTTTCTGCTTTTACACCTTTTTGGACTTAACAGTGCAGGTCATGATTTTGTCTGTGGCTTTATTTTAAGTACCTCCTGGCTGACAGTTTCTTCAATGAAATGACCCCAGAGTGTTATCAGCTAGCTAGCAGGTGTGTCTCTATTCAGAATCTTGCAGACAGAAGTGCATCTTGGGTAAAGAGCAATCTATGCAGAATCCAGCTTTTTTCAACATTACTCATGAGATTTAATGGTTCACTGTCATTAAAAAAAAAAAAGCTAAAAAGATTTTTTTTTCAATTTTGATATTTTTGTAGAGTGTTGATAATGCCCTGAGGCAAACTGACCTCAAATGGGATCACAATTATTTTTTAAATGCATCTTATTGTATTTTAATAAACAGTTGTCCTTTGCTACTAATAATTTCTCTTTCCAAGCTAATACTTACTTTAAAAATTTTGAGAGCACATAGAATAGATGCTCAAAAATTAAGTATAATTTTGGCTCTGGTGTTACATTTAGGCATGGAAGAACATGTAGGGGTATTTTGAGATAAATAAAGCTATAACCATAACTAAACATTCTTAGTCTATTCAATTTTCAAATAAAAATAAAGCTTATTTCACTATTTTAGAATAGCTCTTTGGAAAAAATAATTATAATAACCTTAAAAAGCCAGAACATTTTGGAACTTTTCCCAAAGAAACTTGTCTATTGAATCAAGTAAAAAGAGCCTACCTATACTCCTAAATTTGAGAACATAAACAAGACTATGAAATGCAAATTCAAAACTGCTCCCTGAGAAATATTCACAATTTAAAACCAAACAAGAAGAAAACTAAAATATAAATGTGTAGTTTGAATGCACAACAAAATAGCTGTCAGGAAGAAAATAGTCTTAAAACTAGCACACTCTTCTCTCATGTTTTTAAATATTAGAATTGGGAAGATAGTGACTTAACAATACTAATTTATTTTTTCTGACTGTATCATATTTCTATTTATACCATGCAGTTTAAGAAATAACAGTATTGTGGAGTATAAACCCAAAACCCTGCTCTATAGATCATTTATACTGCTTACTACACAATTTAATATACATGTTTACAGTTTGTTTACATAATGTCAATTCAAATGCTTCTAAATTTTTTAAGTATTGGTTGTGTTTAGGTAACGTGGATATCAAATCCAATGTTTATTAAATGTTTCCTATATCTAAATTTATAGTGATTTTTCAAAAAACATTTTTATTTCACATTACTATACTTATCATTTTATGTCTGGTTCTAGGTATTATCTGTTACAAATATGGAGTAAATCTTTATTAAAAAACACATCTAGCTGTCAACTCAGTCGTTAATTTAGCATCCCTTGCTATATAGTCTTTATGAATTGTCAACTAAAGAGCAATATGAAACAGGAAAAGCATATTAATAGTCTAAGATATCTGTGATCATTATTTTTAAAAAGAGTAGATTTGGATAACATGTATACTGCCTGCAGTAATATTTCCTAAAGGAGGGGATAAAGGTATTTTAAAAACACAAACTGCAGACAGCAAGGTAAAAGAAAAAAAAAAAGCCTAAGAACAGTAAGAAATGAGTTGGTAGGTAGATGGAGCTTTTCTTACTAGATGAGTGTTCTGTGTTGTTCTTAAGGATGTTTCAAAATGATGGAAGTTTATTTTCTTTTCCAGCTCTCTGTGTGTGTGTATGTGTGTGTGTGTATATATATATATATATATATATATATATAATATATATATATATATATATACATATTCACATCTTAGCTCAGTCTGGATATTTGAAGACTTGAAAACAAAGCATTCATCCGATGGTCTAAATAGACTGAGTAAGCTCTCCACATATTTTGCTAAACTGCAGACAGGCTATCTACATTTCAAGGAAATCTGTCTTACTGATTTCTAAAGTAGCTTAATTCTCTATTATGATGACCCAGGTAACTTGCTGTCATCCTCACTCGTACAAAAATCTATAGAAAATTGAGAAATGTCTCAATCACAAAATACTGTTGTTAATATTAATCTAATAGAAACAGTTTGCAATTTTGGACTATTTATAAAGAAACTGACTCATTTAAAAATATAACCAAGTAACTATCTTTGAAAAATTGCACAAATGTTAGAATATGATTGATTCATGTGAAATATGATTGAAGAAAATGCATATAAATTCCTTACCCTTTCCAAATATTCATGTCTTCGTTATTATCTCAAATGATTTTTAAAAGCCTTACAGTATTATAATTTGAAGATAGTTCTCTTGTCCAATATATTATTTAGTCACTAAATTTTTGCATTTCTAAAATAATGAATAAGAAATTTACATGTGTGTAAACATGTATGACCAGATAATAGAACACAGCCTACCCCATTAGATGCTGGCCAATACTTAACATTTAATTTTTTGAAAGGGTTGCCTTTTAAAAGAATCAAGTTAATAACAAAGGTATATATGCATAAACATATTTTATGTGTATGCCCAAATATTCTACTATTAAAATAACAATTTACAATGAAAACCATGGATAATAACAATATTTTAAAAACCAGAATCATAGCCTATCTTAAATGATTCAGATAAGCAAGTTGGTTGGCTAAATGCTCGGCAAGTAGTCTTCAATTTTTTATCTAGCTATTTATAGAAAGCTACAGAAACAGCTGAGCTGACTGAAGTGATGTCACATTTGCTGATGGAATGGTTTGTTCCAGAGCACGCCCAGAGGCTACGTGAGTCTACTTAAGGTTTGGTACGAAACCCTAAGCAGTGAGAAGGTGTAAACATGGGCATTTTCCAGCCCCACCAATCAATATTGCATTGATGACTTTCTACTGACCTTTAACCCCACGAGGAATACCAATAGCACCATACTGAATCTTCCTTCTTCAAGGGCTGCCTAGCATAAGCTACCAATTTTACAATCGATCAAAAGTCATCTCTGTGAATAAAGCTTGAGATTTCAGGCAACAGCAAGCAATTTTTGAAAGGTCAGGGCTGGGTTTTTATTTGCTTGACCTGTGCTTTCAACTTGTATCATAGTTCTTTATAACCACTAAAAGTAGTACGAAAATTTCAGATTTTTTTTTCCCCATGTATTTTTAGTAAGCCTTTGGGCATTTTCACTGTCCCTAAAAGAATATGGTTGCATGGCAACCTTCACAGTTGCTATGGAGACTCCATGTGTAAGCAGCTGCTGCAATCAGCATTAACTCCAGGCTTGCAGGTTTGTCATTCCAATACATAGGGAGGGGAAAGCAAATAGGACAGCACATTGCCGTAAAGGGGAAGTCACCTAGATAATGTCACTCACAAACATATGTTCCACAATTATTCTTTCCACTGTTTTATTGCTGCAATTATAGCTAAACTAAGATTACAAAATTATATGGTTTTAATTTGCCTCTATTGACTATGTTTCACTTCCATTAAAATTAAGTCTGAACCCATTTACGTGGAAAACTGCTGGCTTTCTGGAAAAAATTTTTTTTGCTTTCTCATTTAATGTCAACAGGAAAAAAAAAATCAATGCCCATGGAAACCTTTGTGTGAAGCAAGCAACTTAGCCAAAATATAAATTAACGCAACATGGACAGCACAGCCCCTTCCCAAAGTACCACCCCGAGTTGTGTCAGGACAGACCACAAAGATGCCTCAGATGACACTGATCTGAGTCTTTAAAATGTAAACAGAAAGGCCAGTTAAGCCATCTTAAACTTCTATCCTCCACTGATTCCATCTAGCTTAAATATTGCAGCACATGATTCCAAAATCAAAGTCCTTTAAAAAGGAAACTCAAGAAGAGAGATGGTAGGAAAACTGTAGTTGATACTTTTCTCAAACTGTTATCAAATCCTTGTGAGCCTGGATATTGCAAGTATCTTGGATACCCACAATAACCGATCAATTTATTCCCTAAAAGACAGGATCTCTTAATGCATAGGTACAATATTATTAACTTAGAATCATTTACAGTGTAACATTAGTCAGCCATAGTTTTGCATCACCAAATTAGATAATCAGTTAGTACTCTTATTCTAATATTTGTGTCTTTTTTGGAGATAAAATACTTCTTCCCAGAAAATTAAGAATCATCACTAAAAATCAGCGTTTTACTTAAGGGCAATGTAACCATTTGTTTTCTAATTTATAGGACATAATACTCACTATCCTACAAGCAAGTAAATAGTTTTCATTGTATTTAATTAGATCAAGTGGCAACACAGTGTTTTTACTCTACAATATAGAAGGGTTACCTTTTTTATTTTAAATTTTTGTTTTTTTAATACTCCACAAAAGATTTATCAAATATACTTCTGCTTGTATATATAAGTTGCTGACATGGAACAATGTTAAAATGAAGCCCTTCTTAAAACTTTAGGATAAACTTAGATGGTATCAGCATTAAAGACAGCAATTTGGTTTTAATATTCAGACAGAAAAAAGCATTATAACTTTTTATTATATATCACTTAGAAGCTTACATTCAGACATGTCAGACAAGGTATTTCTTGAATGAAATGATAATATACAAAATCTCTGTGTGTGTATGTATGTATATTATGTATACATACACATACATATAAAGTATCACTGGCATTATCTTTATATTAGAAAAATAGGACATGATAATAAAGTATAATTGCCTCTTTTAAAAAGCTTTACTTAGACACATTTAAAAGGTGAAATTTAACAATAGCTAAAAGGTAGCATGTTAATATGTTCATGATTAAAATATAAAACACAAAAATTTCAAAAACTTATAATTACCATTTTAATGGATCTTTAAGTAGATATCTAATTGCACAATTCATAGATCTTTTTAAAAAGAACCAAATGTTGAGTTATCCAGTGTTAGAATGATTTTGTTAATCAAATGTTTTCATTTTTCACCTCTAAGCATACATTAGAGCAAACATTCATTTTTTAATTGCAGTATGCTATAAAAATACACATCCTCCTGCAGACCTTGCTCACTGTCATTTGGATGGAAGCTTATTTAGGTTCAGGGAATCAAGACACAGTCTCCAAACCCTGAAAATGAAAACACTGATAGACCCTTAAGCATAGCAGCGTTAGCAGGTGCTGCTGTAATACACAAATCCAGATAACATTAAGTGACCTATTTTTAAAGCCTGTCCAAGAAAAAGCAACATCAAGAAATTGAATTCTTTGCCCTTTGCTTTTATAGTTCCTTGTCATGCAATCTTTAAATCAGAAAGGGTGATCACCACAAAACAAATCCCCAACCTGATACATACAACAGGGGCATCTTTTGCCGTCCCCTAGACTGGTACTTAGGGCCTATTTATTACGGCTTGCATTTTACTGGAATACAGGGCAGACAATTCACTCTCAAGTGAATGCAAACTTACCAACCAGGATTTCAAACCAGGTCTTTCAGATAATAGGTCATGTAAAATCATATTGGGTTGCTTTAAATATTGATCACTTCTCAATGTATTTTAGATTAACCTGGAAGATATTTCATTTCAATTTGTATAAGAAAGGCACTTTAACATTTTCAGTTTGCGCATTTTTAAAGTAAGATTAGAACTCCAAATTTGCCATTGCCAAACTAATCATAGCATGAAGCCTTTGAGCTCTAAAATTATAGACTACATTCTAATTAATATAGTAAAGGATCTACCTATAGTTGGAGATACAAAATGCACTTCAAGCTGGTTTTCTGATGAACGAGTTGTAAGTGCCACTCTCTGTAAAAGTGACATGAATCCATGAAGCAATTATTTGGATAATGTAAGCACTATTCCCCGTGACTAAGAATGAGAAGTTTTTATTTGGGTTGAATAATAAGAGTTAGCTGCATCCATTGAATGTAGTATACCAGCTTCAACTAAATTATTTTTATGGCTCACTAAAATAACAATGTAATCTTTTCTCCAATGACTTTGAAAATTTTCACAGCTATGAAAAATTAGAAATAGTATAACAGGTGCTCATATATTCCTCACTTACATCAACAATTATTTACAATTTTGGCCACATTTGCTTTCTCTTGGTCAAAAATTGTTAAATACTGGCAATATCATGTTTCCACCTAAAACATTTTCTTACTCTGAACCAACTGAACTTAAGCTACAAACATCTTGACATTTCTCCCTTAAATATTAGTACTTCAACATATACCTCCAAAAAGCAGGAGCAATGCACTTCATAAACCATAATATAATTCACACCCAATCAATTAACACTGTTACAACAGTACTGTCTATTATAAAATCCACATGTAAAACTTCTCCTGTTCTCTTAATAACATCCTTCATACCTTATTTGGTTGGTTGGAGGATGTTTGGAATCCAGCCAAGAATTACAGACTATATATTGTGTTTAGTTATACATCTCTCTAGTCACCTTTAATTTAGAATACCTCCTCACTGTTTGTTTTAAATGCTTTGAAATTTTTGAAGAACCCATGTCAGCCATTTAAATGTCCCACAGTTTAAATTTCTCCCAGTTGTTCTTTTAACAATTAGATTTAAGTTAAGCATTTTTGGCAAGAGCACTACAAAGGTCATGTTATACCTGGCCATAAAAGATTACCTTCTGATAAAGGACTGCCCCTCCATCATGGGTGTGTTCATTTTTCTACTATTAATTTGAATGAATTGCTAGGAAAGCACAGTCATTTGCTATTGTCACTGAATGTATGAAATCCTACAATTCATTTAAAATAATTTGTTTTATTATACTGTGGACCTGGATCCCTCAGCCATTTTATTCATGTGGCTTATAATGAAAATTTGGGGGTGCCTGAACACTCTATGATTAAATTCCCTTCACCCAACCCTCTATTCCCTGACAGCTGATAGAATGGCCAGCTTGGAAATAAAGCCATTTCATAGCATGTTTGTGTTCTAAGGGCTAGCTAAATGAATTTTTCTCCCAGCATTTTAAATATATTTTATATTTACTACCTCAGTACTGCATATTTTTGTAATACTTACCCAAAAAGCAAAAAATGACAATTATTTACAAAAAAGATTAATTTCCCCACACTATTCCAAAGAGCACAGTGAAAGACAGAACATAATTGTTCACATTTTAAAATCTTTTAAAATAATTATATAACTTAAAATGGTATTAAAGAGACAGATATAGATATTTTATTTCATTGATTGGGAAAATCAAGATTAAAAAGTATTTGATGGAAAACAAAGGACCTCCAAGAAGTGTCGGTGACATCCAGCATCTACCTGTTTTCAACCCACCTGACAATTCACATGTATAAATGGAGCTTTGTCATTTTTTGAGAGGAAAAATCCAGAAAATATCCCTAATCTCTCTTTACTGCTCCCATTCAATCATTCATTATCTAGTCCTTGGTTCTGACTTGCAAATAGAAAACTACTTTTGAAACACATGTTCTAAAGGCCTCTTATATTGAATAAAGTGTATGGGTCTTTCAACCTTTATAAAGCTTTTCTATAAAATGTAAAATAATATGCATTTATTTTTGTCAACCTATCAAGAATGGAACTGCCCCCAGATGCCACCAAGTCCATTTACTTTTTAAGTATTTTAGACATTTTTTGTTTTATTAGAACTCATGAGCTTTGAATCCTTTATGCCAGGATGACTTATAAACTTAAATCTTATAAACACTGGGATAAAGAGGCCAAGTGGATTCAAATGTGCAGGGATCAAAACTTACATTTACTGGTGGCATTACATTTGGCAAGTCACTTAACCTTTCTGACCTTTAATTTTCCTTATAAAATTAGGATGTTAATAGCTACCATTTAGGAGGAAATGTATGAAAGGTACATGACATAGAGTAGGTGCTCTGTAAGTTGTAACTAGTTGTATCGTCTTAAAAACCATGATCGTTTACTCATTCTCCCCCAAACTCCCCTCCCACCCAGGCTGACACATATTGAGCAGAGTTCCATGATCTGTACAATAGGGCTTTGTCAGTTATCCATTTTAAATATAGCAGTGTGGATACATGTATATGTATGACTGAATCCCTTCACTGGTCACCTGGAACTACCACAACATTGTTAATCAGCTATACCCCATTACAATATGTTTTTGGTGTTAAAAAAAAATGAAATTACAAAAATTTAACCAAGAAAAAAATAAAAACCATGATCATAGCCCTAATTTCATATACAATGCTATATGCTAATAATCTTTTGACTTGTTTAAATAGGTAGGTGAGATACATCTAATGTAAACTTTCTTAGGTTAAAAATACTCTTTCTTGAAACTCTATGGCTAAATTAGACACATATATGCACCCACAGTTATATATACACAAAATTACACATACATCAATGGAAATTTTTGGTGTAACTAAAGTTCTGAAATGATAGAAGAAATGTAATTGACCTCAGGGGAAAAAATAGCCAAATACTTGTATTCCAGAATCCTAGCATACCTGTTTGATGTTGCATAAAACAAACATACAATTGAAATCTGAAAAGTGGAAGCTCTGCTTATATACCACAATCCAGAATTATCCCAAAATGCAACTATTATTCATGCTCTCAACATGACAATCAAACCAAAAGAGGGAATTATCTAGAACATGGCAACATTTCACTATGTTGCTCAAGAACATGCAAAGCTCACCATTAATTCCACACACAAAGCAACAATCAATACTAATGTTTAAGAAGAGATTTCTTGAATTCAATAATTTTTAAAATTGTTGCTCTGTATCCTTATTTTCATTTCAATTTTTAGTTTTACTTGCTTTCAAAGTAGTCAGGCAGTATTACGTTTTGCCAAATAATCTAGTTTAATATCTTTCTTTTAGAAGGAAATCATAAGATTTTTCTGCCTCTTCGACAATGTCTTTAACTACTTCCCTTTCCCTTTCCCTTACATCAACATCACAATATTGTAATTATCCTCCAATTAAAATTAATCAATTAATTAAAAAGTAAAATAAATTTTTTTAAAATACTTACCTTTCCCAATAGACATATGTTTTAATTTGAAAAAAATACTGGCACTGAGTATGTAAACCTAACTCTGTGAAACCTATATAATAAATGTTTCCCAAAAAAGGGAAAAAAAGTCATAGTAATGAAAAAAAAGAAGCTGAAACTGTAGGCATTTAACTGAATTCTCTTAATTCTGACAGTCAACTCTAAGATACTAATGTACAATGATATATACAGATACAGTATTCTTACACAGAAAAAATCTAAAAATTCAAGTCACTTAATATTTTTTTTAAAAGTCTAAGTCATGTATAAAACTTAGCTCTTTGAACACAAATATATGACTCTCACTAAAGGTTTATATTTGGAAAGAAAATTGCTCCTCTGATAGCCCACTTTTACAATTTTTAATGTCAGAGCTGATAAGTTACTGCCAAGAGGACAGTGTTATAAATGAAAATAATTTCAGTATGATTCTTGGCAGTAGGAAAACACAAACCAACTTACAACAGCACAAAGTTGTAACAACACAGTTTCTATCAGGCAGAATATAGAGTGTTATATATTAGATTACTATATCAAAATACATACTTGTTTACTAGCAGCTGTAAAGAAGCAAGCTTTCAAAAGCTGCTATTTTTTTAAACAAAATTGTAAAATCACCTGCTGTCAATATCATCTCTAAGATCTGAGTTGAGCTTATTAGAACTCACAATCAGTCTATATTCCAACCAAATGTTGTCATTAACTCTTTAAGTGATTATACAAAATATGATCTATTATTTACAAACATACATTTATGGCAGTAAAACACAATAGTAATTGCATTTTAAAATATATTACTTGTGTATTCTGCTGTTCAGCTTAAAGGCCCTAATCGCATTTCAGCTTCTTTCTTAATAAGACAAATTTGTTTGGACCAGAGATGATTCAAATGACTTAACAAGTTTTAAAAGTCAAACAGCCTAAAATATCTTGGGAGGGTATAAAAAATTAAAAATTAAAAGAAAAAACACTTTTTCTCCTTTACTTCTCTTATCAACTAAATTTTTTCCAAGATGGAGAAGAAATATGTTTATCTTACCATCTACTGTAACATAAAAATTCACCTTTTCTAATGGCTTGGCTCCCTATTACTGTCATTTTGGTCCTTTTGTGTTTTACAGAGGAAATCCTCTCTGGTCCTAAAGACTATAATGCCTGCTCTCATTCATGAACAATGTCCTTATTACAGAGACTGGTGCAAATTAAATCAGTGACAGAGGTGTAATACTGACCCAAACCCATCAGAATTTTCATGGAAAGAGGATAATCACATTCCAGGCTACTTTTGTGGGCTTTCATGGGAAATTCCTTTTAACAAAAAGTGATATAAAAATGATATTCACACAGCAAGGATAAGAACAGCAACTAGAGGTTTGAAAAGCCCACCAGGAGAGAAAATTCAACCCACTTATAATAAATCAACTGCTATATATTTCTCTAGGTTTAGTACCCAAAAAAGAAGATGATATGAATCCATTTTTCTGTTCAGATTCTTTTTAATCCTACAGATGAAAACTACCCTACTGTTTCCAAATGCTTTTTCATTCTAATGGCAAAAATAGCTACCCAAAAGATGGGATTTCACTGTGCTTCTCTTACAAAGGACACAATATTGCAGAGTATAAAACACATACACGTCATTTTTAAAGTCACTAATTGCTAGCTTGTATTTTTAAAGCCCAAAATATTTTCATAATGTCATTAGCTACATCATCAGTATTTGCTCAATGGTAAAACCTCAAATATCAAAATATAATCAGGGAATCCTGCTGTTAAATAGATTTTATGCACAGGACAAGTTTAAAGTAATATGATTCTCACAATGAATACCAGCAAACTGAGCTTGTTTGGCACACTGTTAACCTGCCTAATTTCAAATTCTTAACTTCTTAAAAGCACAGTATAGATTATGCATACTCTCAGTAAAATACAACAGAGAAAGAGGCTTTTGACAGACTAATCAAATCGACTTATAATAATCTATTTGGGAGAAAATTATGATAAAAGATTTTAAAACAAAGTTCTGATATTAAATGTGAAATTCCACTTGAATTAATTGCTCTAAACAGGAACTTTAAAAAGCAATGAATTTACATCATCATATCCCATAGCTATCTAAGTATGACTCTTATTTTGTAGCTCACAGTTTTTAACATACCTGATTTTCAAATATTTGTTCAAGAACTTTAACTAAAATTTATTCTCTTAATGCACTTATTTTATTTATCCTTCTGGAAAAGAATGGCTAGTCCTGACAGTTTAGAAAGATAATTATTTTGACCAATATAATATTCATAGAAACTTTACAAAGTATATTTTTACTTGAGGTAGAGGTAGTACTTCTAAAACTAGTTCTCTAGTATGTTAATTTCTTCTCTTACCTAGACTCACAGAGTCACCTTATCCATTCCTTCATGTTCAATCACACATTCACATGTTACTGGATGTTGAACATGTGCTTTTGAAATTTTGCACAACTGCAATGAAACTTAAAAGCTATAAATGCACAAGTGGAATTCTCATTTTATAATATTTTAAAAACTTCATGATAATCTAAATTGCCAACTCCCAATATTGACCACTATTTACCTTTTAATTCTTAACTCGGTCAACTACTAATAGAATTTATAATATATTTTTAAAGGTAAAATGATTGCATCATTATTTTTGATTACCCTAAATCATAATTATTAATGGTCAGGTATTACTTTCTTCTCATAATATACCTTATCAGCTAGCTGCAGATGTTTTTCTAAATTGAAAGAAAATAATGATTATTAATTACAGCATCATGTATCACTCATGTACATGATCTTTCTGACTACATGTCATTCTGAATAGGTTCAAGTAGGTAATAGTTTTCAATATAATTTCAAAGGTATGCACTCTAAAAATTAAAATGTGAGGAATTACATAAAATGATGATATTTTAACAATCTCTGAGTTTAAAGACAAATCTTCCTTCATAAATAGTAATGTTTGTAATTCAGTTTTTATTACTCAAAAGCAAGAAGAAAGTTGGATAATTGGAAATATGAGATGAAACTTTCAAGCAAGTTAAGTTTTTTAAAAATGTGGATACACTGAACTCTGTTAGTTACTACCCATGAACATCAGGTATCTTTCTCTCCTGATGTGTCAGCAAAACCACACACATTCTTTCCCACTACAAATCTGTAAATCTGAAAAGGAGTAAAGAACCTGAATAGAAAATCTCTTTATAGAATAAGAAAAGCATGGCATGTTATTAAGGAGAACTGTAAGCCCCATTCTATTCATAGTAATTACAGGATCAGATCAGGTTAATGTGGGGACCTAGGTCAATAAAATGCTGTAGGTTCACCGCTTTAATCTCCTTCAATCCTATAGTCTGCGGTGCTGGCTGCTCTGCTTGATTCACCAAATCACTATAGGTACCATGGATGTCATGGGAATTTGGGGCAGAGTGGAAATTTATGTATTCAGTCAGTCTCAAGTTTTAGATGATGAAAAAAAAAAAAACAACCTAATTTCTCAGGATAATTTGACAAGTTTTTCTCTCTCAACTCAAATAATAAAGGCCAAATTTCATTTCTAGATAATGCCATTTTTAGTCCTCTTTTCACAATAAAATCTGTTTCCTTATTAAATTTTTCACCCACCCATCATTCACAGAAGATATTACACAATCTTGATAAACATATAAATGAGAACTAAAATAGATTACAATTTGGCCTTATGCACCTTGAGATAATCTCTTTCGTTTTCCTATGGTTTTCTCTAAAATTTCTGTGGAAGATGAATAAAAATTCAAAACTGGTTACCTCGTGCCCAGAGATAATTTGGGTTTTTGTCTTTGAAAAGTGTTTCCCAGATTATATTTCCCCCCTACTAATTTGAAATTTTCTGCCAATAAAGGGTTCAAAGTTCCAGGTTGTAATTAGAGTATTTTAAATTGTGATGTGTGAAAGTTATGAATGATGATGATTCTTTTGCTTTTTCATTGTTTTTTCCCTCCCAAAAGTTTGTTTGGGGTTAGTATCAAAAACATCTCATTCTTGTAAAAATTAAAAGACTGTGCTAAATGTACAATTTTTAAACACTTGTCTCATTGTATGGAAATTCATGCAATATCTGTTAAAAATGGAAGACAGTCAAGTTTTGAAAATGCAATTAACTATTTCAGTTTAATGCCTGTGAATGAAGTACATATTGCATCATTTACCCATCCTAAACCAGTGGTCCTTTAGTGATGTTTTTCCTTCTTCAAGGTTTTGGTAAGTGCTTTTGCCACTCTGCTTCTTAAACTGCTAGTCACTATAAAATAGCTCATATTCAAAGCCTACACATACTAGACTCTAGTAGGAGCTTACACGAAGAAACTGAAAAGTTAAGCGAAGAGAATAGGTGCTTATGTGGTTGTATCACTCTTGTTATCCTAGTTTTTGGATATTTCATACTCTGTCTTTCCTCTCAAATACACAGAGTATTAATGAACAATACAGAGAAAAATCACAATCAATGAGTAATTAGTCCCAAAGGCTAATGAAGTGTTCTTATCATGGAATAGACTATTCCGAACCCTGGTCATTTAAAGTTTCACTTTTTAATCACTTGGCTTTTCTATGAACTGCTAAGTAATTATATCTAACATGTGTATATCAATACTTAAAACATCAATATTAAAACAGACTTGGCACTCATCTTGTCTCTGTTAGTATACGAGTACCTTGAAGGTAGGAACAGTGTCTTCTATTTTCCTTTAAAGTTATTACGGGCTTATTAACTTAAATCATAATTACTACTCACTAAATACTTTCCCCACAATTTAAACAGGTGATTATTCTAATTTGCTTTAAGTATTTATCACTCAAAATGAATAATATATCTTAGGAGCACACAAAAGCACATTGAAAGCATGAAATTTTTTTCTATGAGTTAAATTTAAGAAACTATTTAGCAGAATTGGGCATTTGATATAACAAAGAAAAAGATGAATTTAAAGCAGAGGTCATCCTTAAAAGGTTTTTTTTAATGGTTAAAAAAAAACCAAACCTACCAAATATGCTATGACTTGAATGATGTGAACTGTGGTAAACGCCAGCATGCAATATGGCAAAAACGAATCAATCAGTTCAGCTTAGTTCAGCCTCTGCAACTGGCCATCTGGCACAAAATCAACCGAATGTATCCCTACATATTCATCTTCATTTTCACAAATACTCAAGAGAATGTCATTCTAGGGCAAAATAAAATTAAATCACCATAATTTTTAAGACATCTTTCCTTTCATACCCTCTTGAGAATACTGTGTTTATATGCTATAGGGTTGTATAATTCTTATTTGAATGCATTATCTCTTTTCCAAAGGTTGAAAATAAAACATTTAATTATAAAACTTTTCACTTTTTGAAGATTATTTTTTGAGGAACGAGAAACTTCTATAAATAGGTCAGTTTACTTTCAGCCAAGTCAGTAATAGATGAAATGACCAATACCACTTTCATTGAAATTAATAATTTTGTAATTGCACCAATCTTCAATGAAGTTGGCCTAACATAGGATTAGTTTTTGTTCAGCAAGATCAAAACAATACAACATTAGTTTACATTTCAATTTCTATTTACATGAAATCAGAAACTAAGATTTCATTTGATCAAACAAAACTTTTACATAATATTCTTCTTATTGTATAAAATTAGTCAGTCAAACACTTTATTAAATCCTGAAGATATAAGGCTAGATTTTATGGCATTATTTTGTAATAGTTTTAAAATTCTATTAAATCTTTTCTCAGGTGGAAGCAAAAATATAATTTATACTTAGACTCCTTTGACCATTTTTAATTAAAATAGGGGAGTAGTTTCATAACCTATTTTTAAGATTCATACTGAATAAAGGACTGAATCAAGTTTATTGTTGATTTTATCCATTAATTTTGTCTTAGATCTGAACCACTATATTTAAAGCTTTGACTCTTTAAATAAAGTAAATGAATTTTAATTAAAACACATAGAAACACACTAAATAAGTCATAGTGTTTTCCAAATTATGTTTGTAAGTATAACAAGACCTATATAAAATATTTAATTAAAAAAATAGTACAGTTTAAATTCTACTCACTATGATTTTGCTCACTAAAAACTACTTTGTTAACATGGACTGCAGCCTGCCAGGCTCCTCTTGCCATGGAATTCTCTGAGCAAGAACACTGGAGTGGGTAGCCATTCCTTTCCCCAGGGGATCTTCCCAACCCAGGGATCAAACTCCAGTCTCCTGCACTGCATGCCGATTCGTTACCATCTTAGCCACCAGGGAAGCCCTTAATGCTAAAAGGATGGGAGACTACAATTTAAATTTCTTCTTTATACACTGCTCTTTTGCTTACACGGAAGGTTAAGTTGCAAATAATAGTTCATTCTGTATTTGAGTAAAAAAGTTTATCTGCAAACAATTTCTAAGCTCAAAGTCCTGTTCTAAAAATGTTTCTTTTGAGAATTATATACTGATCTACATCAAAGTACTTTTTATTTCATTTTTTATCCTGCAATTTTTTCTGTTTTAAAGTTACATTGTATCACAAGCAATGTTTCCTGAAGCTCTTCCAGCCCAGAGCCAGCTAATGGCTAAAGTTCATTTTTATAGATTTTGGGTTGCCTTTTTGTGAGTCTGTAGCCTTCAGAGATGTTAAAGTTTGCTGTTTTGTAAACTAACTCACAGGTTGAAAGCATTCTTTTGTTATTAAATACACATGAAAAGGAGACTCTCTGTAGGCAGAAGGTACCATCAAACTGAATGGACAAAAACTTGGAACCATTATCAGTATTAAGAATCTGAGCTCATCATCTTCAATCTGAAGATGTCAGGTTTACTGTGGTTCATCTTTCTGTTGCATCACTGATTTAGAAATGTTGCCAAGTACATGCAAATATAAAATAAAATAAACTTGGCTATAAAAGACTTTGTATTTATGTATCTACTTTGTGAATCACTATACCCATATCCCTGGAGTGTTTTTAAGACTTAGAACTTTTTGTTCACAAAAGCTACAGCTTATAACTTCTGAACATTAAGTTTTTATCCTGGCAAAATCAGTAGCTATTGATGAATAGCTTACATTTATGTATTTTTATATTTCTTTTAAATAACACACACATACATTATCTCACTGGATCCTCACAATAATTTGCAAAAGAGCGTTAAGTATTTTCCCCCTCATTTAAAAAATCAAAGAAATAGGATCACAGAAGTTATACAGTTCACACAAATTTCCTTCTACATAGCAGGGGACACAGATTTATATCCAACATATCTAGACTGCTAGAATTTGTGCTGTACCACAATCTCTGCTCCTTGGAAAGAAAACTATGACAAACCTATGGACAACATATTAAAAAGCAGAGACATTGCTTGTCCAACAAAGGTCTGTATCGTCAAAGCAATGGTTTTTCTAGTAGTTATGTATGAATGTGGGAGTTGGACCCTAAAGAAGGCTGAGCACTGAAGAATTGATGCTTTCAAATTGTGGCACTAGGGAAGACTCTTGAGAGTTCCTTGGAAAACAAGGAGATCAAACCAGTCAACCCTAAATATTCACTGGGAATCAACCCTAAATATTCACTAAAAGGAATGATGCTGAAGCTGAAGCTCCAATATTTTGGCCACCTGACATGAAGAACCAATTCACTGGAAAAGACTCTGATCCTGGGAAAGACTGAAGGCAAAAGAAGAAGGGAGCAGCAGAGGATGAGATGGTTAGAGAGCATCACTGACTAAACTGACATGAATCTGAGCAAACTCTGGGAGATAGTGAAGGATGGGGAAACTGGCTTGCTGCAGCCCATGGGACTGCAGAGCCAGACATGAGTTAGTGACTGAACAACCATAATAACAATCTTTGCTCCTTGTAATAGACCAACCCCAGAAAAGAGCTTATCAAACTCAAATAACCCGATTATCTATCCACCTGTTTCTTCGGAAAATCTCTGAGCTGGCTACAAAATGAAGGCACTGTTGTCAGCCCTCTTTCCAATCCACCACAATCACTGCCTACCATTTATAACTACAATTTTGATAAAGAAGTTCAAACCTGCAACCTCCTTTCTCTAGTCCAGTCACTTCTCAAGATTCCTCAATCTGGCATCAGTCTGCAATGCTAGACGGCTAGCCATCCCCTCTCCATCGCCTCTCAGCACCATAAACATATTTTTTCTTTGCACTTTTATTCCCCCACCAGACAGAGTTCTTCAAGATAAAGGACCCAACCTCCTTAACTTCTGTGCTCACCACACTTAGAATGGTGACTAGCACCTCATGTACCTCAGTACTGAATGAAGGAATGAATGAAAGAATTATAATGAGAGTTAAAAGGCATTGTTTTAAGAAAGGAACCACTTTTGATTGGCTAGTTCAGTTCAGTTCAGTTCAGTCGCTCAGTCATGTCCAACTCTTTGCAACCCCATGAATCGCAGCACGCCAGGCCTCCCTGTCCATCACCAACTCCCAGAGTTCGCTCACACTCACATCCATCGAGTCAGTGATGCCATCCAGCCATCTCATCCTCGGTCATCCCCTTCTCCTCCTGCCCTCAATCCCTCCCAGCATCAGAGTCTTTTTCAATGAGTCAACTCTTTGCATGAGGTGGCCAAAGTATTGGAGTTTCAGCCTTAGCATCAGTCCTTCCAAAGACCACCCAGGGCTGATCTCCTTTAGGATGGACTGGTTGGATCTCCTTGCTATCCAAGGGACTCTCAAGAGTCTTCTCCAACACCACAGTTCAAAAGCATCAATTTTTCGGTGCTCAGCCTTCTTCACAGTCCAACTCTCACATCTGTTCGAGGTAAAAAGTGAGACCAGAAGACACGGATTAGAAAATAAGAGAAAAGCTAGCAAGGTCAGAGAATAGTTAAACTATTTTGTATAAGATGAAGGAGAATCTGGCTTTTGTAAAAGGGTTAAAGAAGAACATTCTCAAGTGGTGCTAGTGGAAAAGAAACTGCCAGTCAATGCAGGAGACACAAGTGACACGGGTTTGATCCCTAGGTGGGGAAGATCCCCTGGAGGAGGAAATGCCAACCCACTCCAGTATTCTTGCCTGGAGAATCCCATGGACACAGAAGCCTGGTGGGCTACAGTTCATACGGTCACAAAGAGTCAGACATGACTGAGTGACTTAGCACGCAAGGAAGAACAAATAGACCGAAGGAGCACAAAGAGACAGTTAAGAGAATCACTGAAATGGACCGGCTAGAGACCCCTGGTGGTAGCAGATTCCATTTGAAGCTGTTTGCACTGCTGGAGTATGAAACCCTCCATATCTTGCATCCATACCCTCCCACCCATTGTTTCAGTAAAATTCCCCACATTCACAATTCTTATATGTAAGACTCCTTGAAAATTGTGAAAGGACTTGAGTTTCTATGGACTGAATGGATGCAGAAAAGGAATAATAGTCCCAAGAGCTTGGGGAGTCAGTAGTCATGAGGGCAAAAGCCAACCAGAAATGTGACAAGATCCTGAGATGAGCTTTGAATTTCTAGAAAAAACAGTAATGTGGGCTAAACTAATTTTACATAGATCTGAAGGAAGTAAGATGCCCAAGAAGACACACAAATTTCATAATAAATCAATGAATGAAACCAGGCAATGTAAGTGGAAAAAGAGATATTAATTCATTTATTCATATAAACATTCATTCAGTCACTTCGTTAACCATCGTTAAGCACCAGTATATCTCAGTTGCCAAAAATATAACTATAATCCAACATGACTCATCCCCTATAAAGCTACAGTGCAGGAAAAATATATTGATAGATAAGCTCTGACAGATGCCATCATAGATAACAAAGTATAGAATAAGATGAAAGCAGGTATGAATAGCACCTAAGCCTGACTCGAGCCATTAGGAGAGACTTGTAGTGAACAATGTCTAAACTAAGAACTCAAGTTGAGAGATTGGTAAGAATATCCCATGCACAGGAAACAGGACATGTGAAGTTCCAGAAATGAGAAGAAGGTTAGCATATTGAGCTTCCCAGGGGGCCCAGTGTTAAAGAATCCACCTGCCAATGCAGGAGACACTAAAGAGGGAGGTTCAGTCCCTGGCTTGGGAAGATCCCCTGGAGGAGGAAATGGCAACCCACTCCAGTATTCTTGCCTGGGAAATCCCATGGACAGAGGAGCCTGGTGGGCTACAGTCCATTGGGTGGCAAAGAGTTGGACATGATTGAGCACTCACACACACACACACATACACACACACACCCCAGCATATTGAATATTTGGAAGGAGTGCTGGAAGACAAGAATCTAGAGGGAAAGCTTGCATTGATGAGAGATGAGACGGGGCGATAAGTTGAGGGCAATTCATGAAGGACGTGTAAGCCATGTAAGAGGCTTGTGCTTTATTCTGAAGGTAATGTGCAGTCACTAAAGAGTTTTAAGTGCAAGTGTTAATGGAGAAACATCACTCTGGCTTCAGTGCAGAGATGGGATTAGAATAAGGCAGCCTAGGGGTGGAGAAAAGAATTGTAGTATTGCCAGTGAGAGCATGGTGACAGAAGTAGGGAAGGGATCGTGTTCAGAGAGAGAATTTGAAAGATTTAGAGATATTTAGAGATAACAGTCACAGCACTGGGTGGCTAACTGAATATGTACATGGGAACCGATATCTAAGAAGACACACAGGGTGGGACACCAGGGTGCTGCCACTTACTGCCATAAATCACAAGAAAAGAAGCACATTGGGAGGAAAAACTCACATTTTTTTTGGAGACATGGAGAGTATAATATTTATATGAGGAACTCAAGTGAAGGTCTCCAGAAGATAGTTGGGTCCAAGGGAAAAGAGAGAACAAGGATATGGATTTGAGAGCCTCAATCAAAGAGCTGGCACTTCAAGACCCAAGAGCGAAGGAGATCATGCCGGGAACACATGACACTGAGTACAAGATAAGACCTTGAACCAAACTTTGCCTTGACCTGAGCTTTGAGGAAAACTGACTCTTGAGGGAAAGGCAGAGAAACAGGAGGCTACAAATCAATCTGAGAGAAGAATCTAAAGGCATTTGGGGGGAAATCAGGAGAGAAAATTATCTGATGATCCAAGAGAAAAGCTTCTTAAGAAAAAAGAACCACTTCCTTAGTGGACCAGTGGTTAAGACTTCACCTTCCAATACAAGGTGGGGGCGAGTGGGGGGTGGTGGTTGGTGGCAGGAGACGGGTTCAGCTCCTGGTCAGGGAGCTAAGATTCCACATGCCTCATGCCCAAAAAATCAAAACATAAAACAGAAGCAATACTGCAACAAATTCAATAAAGACTTTTTAAATGGCCCACATCAAAAAAATATTAAATAAATAAGTAGTGATCCACAATGCCAAAACGTCACCAGGAGAGTAATAAGATAAATCCTGAAAGTTATCCACATAATTTTTCTATAAAGGCATTTCTGACTTTTCTTAAGGAGTTTCAGAGGTAGGATTAGTTAAGCTGGAAACCAGTTTGGCATGTTCAGGACTGAAATGAAGATAAAATGATATAAAAAATAGTAGTGTTTCATAAAACATAAAATGTCTTTATGGTAAGGACGGCAAAAACCAGGGGGAATGTAAGGATTTGTAACAAATGGGAGATCTGATGGTGTCTTAATGCAGATAGGAAAGAGCTAGAAGAGAATGAAGATTGAAGAGAGAGAGGGTCAGTAGTGTTAATACAAAACGTCCTATTTAGGCAGAAAGACAGGAACGCTGGTCTAGGAAAAGGGAGACTTCATATGCTGCTGCTGCTGCTGCTGCTGCTGCTGCTAAGTCGCTTCAGTCATGTCCGACTCTATGCGAGCCCGTAGACGGCAGCCCACAAGGCTCCCCCGTCCCTGGGATTCTCCACGCAAGAATACTGGAGTGGGTTGCCATTTCCTTCTCCAATGCATGAAAGTGGAAAGTGAAAGCGAAGTCGCTCAGTCCTGTCCGACTCTTAGCGACCCCATGGACTGCAGCCTACCAGGCTCCTCCGTCCGTGGGATTTTCCAGGCAAGAGCACTGGAGTGGGGTGCCATTGCCTTCTCTGGAGACTTCATATGGCAACAGGAAAAGGGAATAGAAGAGATGAGAGTATTCCTATCCAGTAATTTCCAGTCTTTCTGTAGAATATTAAGCAGGAGTCATCTGCTGATGGAGGGATGGCAAAGAAGAGAGAAGATGGAAATTCATGGAGTCAACATTTTAAAACAGTGCTGAGGTTGGAAGTAACATTTTTGGAGGAAGACAGTAAGAACTGGCTAGAGAAAAGACAGGAGCAATGGAGAGTATTATTGAAAGCACAGGGGAAGTGGAGACCATATATGTGTGTTACTCAATGTAATTCATTTTTTCCATTGGCGTCAGAGAAAAGGTGGAGACTTAAATTGATTCAGGGGTGTTATTTGCTATGTGAGCACAATGAAAGAAAAACAGAACAAACACATTCAGGATTTTGGCAAGAAAATAAGGTGATGAGCAATGATGTCTCAGCAGAATCAGACACACAGGTACCCAGCCTTTAAGAGGCTTCAAGGAGAGCGGGAGAGGCTGATGCTAAAGTATTCCTGATGCCACGCACTCTGCTCATTTGGAAACAACTTTAAAACTACAAGTTGTTGTTGCTCAGTCACTAAGTAGTGTCCAACTCTTTGTGACCCCATGGACTACAGCACGCCAGGCTTCCCTGTCCTTCACCATCTCCCTGAGCTTGCTCAAACTCATGTCCATTGAGTTGGTGATGCCATCTAACCATCTCATCCTCTGTCGCTCCCTTCTCCTGCCCGCAATCTTTCCCAGCATCAGGGTCTTTTCCAACAAGTTGGCTCTTCTAATCAGGTGACCAAAATATTGGCGCTTCAGCTTAAGCACCAGTCCTTCCAATAAATATTCAAGGTCCACTTCTTTTAGGATTGACTGGTTTGATCTCCTTGCTGTCCAAAGGATTCTCAGTAGTCTTCTCCAGCACCACAGCGCTCATTTATTCTTGAGCAACAAAAACTAAACAGTTACCTTCTAGGATACTTTACCTAAATAAATGGCTTCTCTTTGACTGTGTAAGATGTAGTTCTATGTGTTTAGAAAGTAGACAGTAAGGAAAATCCAGCCATCAATTTTCTCTTAGCCCATGGAAGCAGTTAATCAAATGTACTTCCTTAGCCTTTAAGAGTACCACCTGCTTAGACCGTTCAATATGAAATAAACAAACAAACAAAAACTGGGCTCTGGCTCTGCTATGCAAACAAAACTGCATTTGTAAAACGTAATAGACATCACTAGTGATGCAAGTTAATAGTGAAGACCTTAAGGATAATGATAATTGCTGGATTATATAATTCCAATTTCATTTATTCATTAATTGAACAAATGCATTGTGTTTTGTTGCTGGGGATGCAAAGATGAAAATCACAATTCCCGCTCTCAAAGAGCTTACATAAGAGACAAAACCCTAATAATCCTAATAAATGCAATAAAGCAATGAATGAGGTGTGAAGAGGACAAAGGAAGCAAGCCTGACTCTGTCTCATTAACAGAATCAAGGCGGGCTTTCACTGTGGCTTTAAATACACAGTTAGTCTTACCTGTTTTCAGTTACACACATAGATATGGAGACATCAGCAGGTTGAGCTAAGATTGTATTCTAAGATTCTTAAAACAGCAAATACTGACAAATCTAGACCCATAGCTCCCATATCACAATATTCTACATTTTATATGTCTGCTGCTGCTGCTGCTAAGTCGCTTCAGTTGTGTCCGGCTCTGCGCAACCCCATAGACAGCAGCCCACCAGGCTCCTCTGTCTCTGGGATTCTCCAGGCAAGAATACTGGAGTGGGGTGCCATTTCCTTCTCCAGTGCATGCATGCATGCTAAGTCACTTCAGTCATGTCAGACTCTGAGCAACCCTATGGACAGCAGCCCTCCAGGCTCCTCAGCCCACAGGATTTTCCAGGCAAGAATAGTGGAGTGGGTTGCCATTTCCTTCTCCATATCTATGAAACCATAAATCGGTCACCAGGGCTTAAGTTGAAATAGATTTGTAAAAGTTTAACATCATATTCAAAACTCAGGATTAATCTTTCTCTGTTACATTATTGTTTGATTACAGTCAGCCATCTGGTATTTTTGAGTTATAGCCGATCATAGCATCACTAGGAGCGGCAGAACCCACAGTGTATCTACCCTTGCAGAACATTGTATTCTAGAATTGCAAGGTGCTGTACACATGAATGATGCAAATGGCAGAACTAAGAACAATTAATGGGAATTTTTTTTTTGCAATCTTTCCTTGAAAGCTGATGTTATAATTCTGTAGGTCAAAGAAGATACTAAATATACACTGCTCTGTCCATTGTTACTCAGTGCTTTTAAGCTCATCTCTAACCAGTTTATTAAAAAGTACAAGGGAGATATGAAACCAGCTGGCAATGCAAATATTATATTAGAAAACATTTATTAAATACAGCATGTTATCAAGATAGTCAAAAATACATTAAGTCAAATTCTCTCGAGTGCCTAAGCTCTAGTAGCAAAGGCAACACGTGGTAAAGTGTGTTAATTCTCTCATGGCAACACTGAGTTCTTCTTCAGTCCTTGTGCATTAGTGAATATATCACATAAAACTGGCTTCATTCTGAGACAAACCCTCTCACTGATTAGCAGACACTACTGTTTTGACAGTGATCTGTGATTCCTGGAAAATAGCTAGCCTGGTCCCTAGAAAATTTCACATTCTCTGTTTCTGTGACTCAGCTCCTAACATTGATGACCAAAAAAATGTATGCCGTTTTATAGATTTGTACACTAAGACATTCATAGTCTTCAACCTGAGCTGGGGTCTCAACTGTATCTGTGTAATCAACTTTCTTGACCATTTGTCACCGTAATTATTTTTGTTAGATAACTGACATATAGTAAGTTATACATATTTAAAGTGTACAGTTCCAACCTTTTGACAGACATAAAAACATGTGAAACCATCTAGTCAATCAAGACAATGGACACATACCTTCAGCACCCTCAAAGCTTTCCTTGTGCCTCTTGGTAATCCACCTCTCCTGTCCCCTTCTTACCCAGGCAACCACTGACCTGCTTTCCTTCATTGTGGATTACTGTACATTTTCAAGTTTTATACAAAGAGACTCATACAGTACATGTACTTTAATGTCTGGCTTCTTCCACACAGCATAACTATCATGAAATTCAATTTTGCTATTCTGTGAATCACTGGCTCATTCCTTTTTATTATTGAAGAGTATTTCATTTGTGAATAAGCCACAATTTATTTATCTCTTAACCTGTTGATGGACCTCTGAATTTCTTTTTCGTTTTCAGCTATTGCAAATATAGCTGCTATGAATATTCATGTGCAAGTCTTTGTATAGACATATGCTTTCATTCTCTTGCATAAATACCTAGGAGTGGAATGTCTGGATCATATGGTAAGTGTATATATAGCTTTTTAAGAAACTGTCAAACTGTTTTCCAAAGTAGTTGCATCATTTTAAATTCCCACCAGCTTTCTTTTGATTAGTGTTAGCGTAGTATATCTTTTTTCATCTTTTGATTTTTTAACCTATTTGTGTCTATATATCTAAAGTAGGTTTCTTGCAGACAATATATATAGCTGGGTCTTTCCTTTTTATCCATTCTGAGAATCTCTGCCTTTTAGTTGAGAGTGCTTAAGCAATTTATATCTAATGTGATTGTTGACATGATTCTGTTAAAATTGGCCAGCTTGGTATAGATTCTATATCCGTCTCATCTGTTTTTTTGTTCATTTTTGCTCTTTTTCTGCATTATTTTGGATTAATACAGTATTTTTTCTGAGTACACGTTTTTCCCTTTGTTAGCTTATTAGCTATACTTGTATGTGTGTGCACATGTGTATAAGTGTGTAACAACCGCTTTTGATTTAAAATACATATTCATAACTAATCACAGACTACCTTCAAATAATATTATAAAACTTCACATCTGATATAAGAACCTTACAATACTATAGTACTTACATTTCTGCCCTTAAAACCATCCTGCTATTATTTCAAATATTAGACTCCTAAATATGTTACAGTGTTAGTCGCTCAGTAATACCCAACTCTTTGCAACCCCATGGACTGCAGCCCACCAGGCTCCTCTGTCCATGGGATTTTCCAGGCAAGGATACTGGAGTGGTTTTCCATTTCCTTCTCCAGGGGATCTTTCTGATCAATGGGATCAAATCTAGGTCTCCTGCACTGCAGGCAGATTCTTTACCAACTGAGCCACCAGGGAAGCCGAAATATGTTATAAGCCTAATGCTATTTTGTCATTACTTTTGTTTTCAATAGTGGATCATCTTTTTTTTTTTTAACCACAATGCATAGTATGTGGGATCTAGTTCCCTGACCAGAGATTGAATATGTGCCCCCAGCATTGGAAGTCCAGAATCTTAACAACAAGACTGCAAGGGAAGTGTCAGTAGTCAATTAAATATTTATATTAACTCACATATTTCCCATATTTGGTGCTCTTCATTCTTCTTTGTAAATCCAGATTTCCATATGGTATGATCTGCCTTCAAACTAAGAACTTTTAACATTTCTTGCCAGGCAGGTCTGCTGCTGCTGCTGTTGCAAAGTCGCTTCAGTCGTGTCCAACTCTGTGTGACCCCGTAGACGGCAGCCCACCAGGTTCTGCTGTCCATGGGATTTTCCAGGCAAGAGTACTGGAGTAGGTTGCTATTGCCTTCTCCGCCATGCAGGTCTGCTGATTATTAATTCTTTCAGCTCTTGTTTGCCTGAAAACGGTTTTGTGTGTGCATGCACGCTAAGTCACTTCAGTCATGTTCAACTCTTTACGACCCTGTGGACTGCAGCCTACCAGGCTCCTCTGCCCATGGGATTCTCCAGGCGAGAATATTGGAGTGGGTTTCTATACCCTTCTGAAAAAGGTTTTGTTTCACCTTAATTCTGAAAGGTATTTAAGTGACCATTTTTCCTTCTTTCAGTGTTTTGGCTGTTCTGCTCTCCTGATTTGCGGTGGAGTGCTCCAATGGCTCGCTTCCATTTTGAAGTCGACGACTGCCATTCTTGCCTTTGCTCCTCAATACCTAATACGTCCTTCATCTCTGAGTCCTTACAGACTCCTCTTTAACTTTGGTCTTAAGGAATTTAATTATGATGAATGTCTTATGCTTGGGTTTATATTTTTCCTCAAATTTTGAAAAATTTAAGCCATTATTTCTTCAAAGGTTTTTCTGACCCTCACTTCAGGAACTCCAATTTCACATAAATTAGGTGTCTTTATATTGTTCTACTATTCATTAATGATTTATTTTTCAGTCATTTTTCTTTCTGTGTACTGTCTTGGTTAGTTCATTTTGCTTTGTCTTCACATTCATTACTCTTTTCCTCTACAGGTTCTGGTCTGCTATTAATACATCCAGTACATTTTTTTTTAATTTTACAGCATTATTTTAGCTCTAGAAATCTGATTTGAGTCTTTGTAAAATATCTTTTGTGTCTCCATTTACCATATTCAATCCTTCCCCTATCTTCTGGAACATATAGAATAGTATTATAATAACTTTTAATATCTCTGTCTAATGAATCTATCATATATGTCATTTCTGGGTCTGTTTCTGTTAATTGACTTTTCCTTTCATTGTGGGTCATATTTTCCTGTGTCTTTGCATGTCTAACAATTTTTATTGGATGCCAGACAGCATAAATCCTACCCTTTGTGGTACAAGATGTTTTGTATTCTTATACTACAAATATTACTGGGTGCTAGATATTTTTGTACATTGCTAAATAGTCTTGAAATGTTTTCTGAGCCATAGTCAACTTAGTTGCAAATAATCCGATCCTTTTGAAGCTTTAAATTGTCGACGAGATCAGAGTCGTCTTATTCTGGGGCAAATGTTTCCTCATTATTTCAGCAGTACCCTTTGGAGTGCTCTTCCTAATGCTGCCAATGCAGGAGACATAAGAGACAAACGAGTTTGATTCCTGGACTGGGCAGATCCCCTAGAGAAGGAAATGGCAACCCTCTCCAGTATTCTTGCCTGGAGAATTCCATGGACAGAGGAGTCTGGCTGGCTGTAGTCCATGGGGTTGCAAAGACTTGGACATGACTGGGTGCATGCACACACACACACAAATACACACCATCTGGTGCTTTATCAATGACAAGTTTTTCCACTAAGGCTAGTGTAAGATACTTTTCTTGATCTGATCCTGAATGAATTACAGTCGTTGTTTTCTCCATTACTTTTAAGCGTTTCTTTCCTCAACCCTGGACTCTTCCCTCACATGCATGTGAAGATCATTACAAAGTTGAAGAATTTAAGGAGCCCTGAAGATCTCTGGAGCTGCTGTTCCCCTTTCCCTCTCTCCCCTTCTCTCTTCTCCCCCTTCTAGTACTCTACTCTGCAAACCCTTCTTACTTTGGTCTTGCTGAAGTCCCAGTTTTGTTTCCTCAGGTCAAAGACTCTGTTAAGCTACATGTGGATAACTCCCTTCTTGTATATAGGTGGAAATTCTCCAGGCAGCCAGCTGGGGTAATCTTAGGGATCACTTCATTTATTCAGTCCTTCCTCGTCTCATCCTCATCTCATTAATATCCTTGAACCGTGCTTCTTTTTCTTTATTTCCACTGCCATCACCTTAGTTTAAAAACTTATATTGATACAATACAGTCTAGTTAGGTTGCAACATAGTTTGCCCCAGGCTCATATCTTTCTAGCCATGTTCCACTCTATTGTCATGAAAATGCCTTTACAAGACAAACCTGAAAATAGTATCTGAGGTTAACACTCTTCAAAGATTTCAGACTATCATTGATGTCAGGATAAATACAAAGCCTTTCACATGAGCTATAAGGCTCATCTATAGCCTGGTTACCACATATCTGTCTAGTGTTTCTCTGCACCTCTTCTCTGTCCTAACTCTCTGACACCTCTATGCTATACTCTGTAATAAATTACTTGTAATTTGTGATATGCAGCTTGTTATAGTACGTCTTCATGACGTTGTCCACGTTACTCTCTCTGGAGTATTCTCTTGACTAATTGCTTTGTTCCTCAAAACTCAACACATAGGTTATTATCGCCTCCCAATAAATAGTTACAGAACTGGACTTCATTCTTCATAGTCTGGACTAAGGATTCCCTTAAAGCTTCCATGACATTCTTGTATCTTATCTCTAATGACACTTAGCATTTCCTTGCCTGGTCCTCTATTAAACATAATCTTCTGGATAGTATATATTCTATCCATCTATTCTATTTCAGCACCAAGCACAGTAGCAGTTACAAAACAAAATTTGATGAAGGAATGCCTTAACAAATAGAAGGATATGATTAATTCCATTCGGCCACAGAATCATTCCTTTTAACTAAAAGAGGTTGAGAACACATTTTCATGTATTGCAAACAAATGTATTTTACATGTCTCTGTTACAAGAAGTAGCTACATTAGAAAATGTATTGCTAAAATAATATCACTCAAGCTTTAGTTAGCCAGAGATAATACACAAGTTTACTTTCATGCAGGGTATGTCTTTACTTTTTCATCTTAAACTTTAGGGTAAACAGTTACTTACAAGAATAGGTAGCCATTTCCCACCAGTCAGAATGGCTGCTATCCAAAAGTCTACAAGCAATAAATGCTGGAGAGGGTGTGGAGAAAAGGGAACCCTCTTACACTGTTGGTGGGAATGCAAACTAGTACAGCCACTATGGAGAACAGTGTGGAGATTCCTTAAAAACTGGAAATAGAACTGCCTTATGACCCAGCAATCCCACTGCTGGGCATACACACCGAGGAAACCAGAATTGAAAGAGACACATGTACCCCAATGTTCATCGCAGCACTGTTTATAATAGCCAGGACATGGAAGCAACCTAGATGTCCATCAGCAGATGAATGGATAAGAAAGCTGTGGTACATATACACAATGGAGTATTACTCAGCCATTAAAAAGAATACATTTGAATCCATTCTAATGAGGTGGATGAAACTGGAGCCAATTATACAGAGTGAAGTAAGCCAGAAAGAAAAACACCAATATAGTATACTAACACATATATATGGAATTTAGAAAGATGGTAATGATAACCCTGTATGCGAGACAGCAAAAGAGACACAGATGTATAGAACAGTCTTTTGGACTCTGTGGGAGAGGGAGAGGGTGGGATGATTTGGGAGAATGGCATTGAAACATGTACAATATCATATCAGAAACGAATCGCCAGTCCAGGTTTGATGCAGCATACAGGATGCTTGGGGCTGGTGCACGAGGATGACCCAGAGGGATGGTATGGGGAGGGACATGGGAGGGGGGTTCAGGATTGGGAACACATGTACACCTGTGGCAGATTGATATTGATATATGGCAAAACCAATACAATATTGTTAAGTAATTAGCCTCCAATTAAAATAAATAAATTTAAATTTTAAAAAAAGAATAGGTAGCTATAAAGACATTCATATTGACTCCATGCAGTATGACATAGTAGTCAAGCATTTAAAGGGCTAACCATTCAGACTATATTTCCAAGTCAGCTGACTCAATCTTTGATCTCTACTCTTCAAGTAATACTGTTCTTTCTAAGGCCTCAAGCACTCTTAGAAACTTGATTCCAGTTTTGGATTTCACTGTCACTCAACCACAACTCAGTGATACTTTTCCTATCACTTTTTTTAAAAAACCAAGTGACTTTTCTTTCCAAAATGTTACCCAGATCCTTTCCAGACTCAACAGCTTCTTCTCTCCTCTTATGCAGCTTTCCAGCTACTCACAGCCAACACGGGCATTTCTTTACCCATCTGTGCTGTCCCTGTCTTCAGCCTCTTCACTCATTCTAAATTCCTTACTGAAGCTACTCCACTTCATATTACTTGCCAACTCCCAGTGTAAAGTTGCTCCACTCCAGGTGAAAGAATCGCTATCACATAGGCTGCCTGGCGCAGGAGTCCCAGATGGAATAGAACACTGACAGTCTGAAACCTTAAGTTAAATTATGAATAATCCTGCCCAGGGAAATTCTTGGTCTCTGTTTGTATTTTTCAGGGGTACACTTTCAATCCACATTTCAATATGAACAGGTAACTCATAGTGAATGTCAGTGCTGACATCAATTATGCTCAAGTCCTTCCAATTCAGCCCTACCCTGGTAAGTCAGAACCCCCTGGACACTTATGTCACCTATGGCCTATCCAGTATTCAGCCTGCCAATACCCCAGCAGCTAGGATAAGTTCTGTTATTCAGTCTGCCCCTGGGTTCCAAGACCAAACCAAACCTTCAGTTTCAAAACCTAGTTATTTCTCTGACTTGGACCCTGGGTCCCTGTTCTGATATTTCAGTTTGTGTTTTGAGCTTAGAATTCTGTCTGACTTGTACCTTGCTGCTGTGATTGTTGATTTTATGAGTGAACTTGACTGAGCCATGGGTTACCCAGGTATTTGGTTAAACACTATTTCTGGTACGTTTGTTTCTCTATAGTATTTGTCACCATCAAAATGGATACTAACTCCATACCCACCCCACCCCGACCGCTCCCAGCCCTATAACTCTGCCTAGACCTAACTCTTTGTCTGCCTCCTCTAGTCTACAGTGAGCATAAAATGAAATTTGGGAGCCAGTAACCACCCAATGCTAAAAATGTAGATAACCTATTTTAACACAAAACACCAGTCCAAAACTTTTAAATGAGCATATTTTCATGAAATGTAAGATATGTCAGTGTATTTAGTAAATAGTAAATAGACAGCATTGAAGCCATGGGAATGATTAAGTAAACAGAAGAATAAACAGGAGAGAGGAAGACACCATATTGGGAGGAAGGCATTTAAAAAGCAGATGAAGAAATAAGACCAAATAGGAGCAATTGGAGAAGTAGGAAGAAAACTGCACAAAATGTCATTAGATAGTCAAGGTAAGAAAATTGCATAGAGGATGAACACAATCATGTAAAATGCCCTCCGATCTTTAAAAGGAGAAATAAGGCCTGAATATATAGTGTTGGGCTTTTCAATTATTTTTAAAAATTTTTTCCAGCTTTATTGAGATATAATTGTCATATAACACTGTCTAAGTTTAAAGTGTACAATGTAATGATTTGATATTATAGTCTTGCAATTCTAAGAGTTGCTGATCACCTAAAATAGACACTTTCTTTAGTGGAGCAATAGGAGAAAAGCCCAGATTGTATTCACTGAAGTATTAAATCATTTAACTATTCTCAATGAATGTCAACTAAGCACCAGAGCCTGTACTTATTGATGGAGACACAACAATAAACACAGTAAAAGTATTTCCTATCTTCATGGAGTTTAATGCACTAAGACCAGGGCATAGCTTTGTCACAATACAAGTTATTTAATTCTTATTTTCTTATACCCAGAAGGTTCAGAAATTCATGATACCTGCCTGGCCCCTATAGTGTGGATTACTGACTCCAGAAAATACTTTAAAATGTATTTTAATTCATTGTAATCAAATATGTGCCCCAACAGTACATACAAGAACTGATCTAGACATAAAGTCAAGGGAGGCTTTCCCCCCAAAAATGCAGTGAGTTTGGGAAATTGTAGATAACAAAAATAAAAAGAAGGAAATGTCTGCCATTATTAAATGGCAAAATTCTCAAAACTGCATGTGTTTTAACAGAAGTATGCACAGGCGAAAACAACAAAAAGAAAAATGAATGAATATTAATACATACTTCCATCTTTGGTTTGGGGATAAAAGAAGGAATAGTTTCCACTCAGTGCTAAAGCAATATTTGACAGTAAACAGCTTCATATGTTTTTATACATAGACAAAGAGACTGTTTCTCCCCTCACCACCTCCACCCATCTCCCGATTCCAACGAGAGGACTGATGTGGGCTGGTTGAGAACTGGGGAGGCTTTCATGGGGGCAGTTGTGGGAATGGAGATCGTGGGTGCTCCTCTGAAGGAACAGCCGAGCTGAGTGGACCGTACCTGGCTCTGTCTAAACAGGGACTATTCTGAACAGTTACAGAATATAAATAAATCAAACATATTCCCTCACCAGTGCCCTCGAATTTTTGCTACCTGCTCCACATACACTTTCTGAGACATTCTGGACAATAAACAGTACTTCCCTAAGACTGCTTTCCAAAAATCCAACACTGGGTAATATTTTGCATTTTTTTTAACTTTGTCCTTATAAAATAAGAAATTTCTTTTGTCTTTTTTTTTTTTGCTTCACTTCTATAAATTGTATTGATTATTTAAATAAAAATTTTCTCTTGAGGTGTAAAGCAGAATATTTATTTAGGAAATCCCATCTGCTGCCAAGTTACTTGCCAATAGAAAGGTGACAAACATAGTTATTTGTGAGTTTTAATTCAACATCTTACTTACACTGTTTTTAGTAGCCCTTGGACAAATATACATACATATATATAACTACTTTTACCTTATCACAAAGTTATCTTTAAAACCTTTAAAATGAGGTTCTCAAACTTTATTTAGACTCTGTAATGGCTTAGAGTCTGATATGAAAGATGATAATATTTAAATTAGGAGCAAGAAATATTTTAAATAAAAGCAGAGGAGAAGCCAGAGGGCATGGCTTCTTTCTATCAGGTGCAAGGTACTCAAAAGGGAAGACTATTGCTTTTCCTTTACATCTGTTTTCTTTGTTGTCATATCGTCTCTTTGTTATTGTCCTTCATTTCTCTGAGTGATTTTCCCTAATCTTTCTTAAAGTCCTGCTTTTCCTTCTGTTTTACCCTACTCTTCAAAATAAGATTAACTGAAATAGCAAGAAAATAAAAATTGGGGGATATATATCTGGTAAGACAATTCTAAGCCAGATTGGCACAGATTATTTACAAGGACCTTCTTAGGTGAGGCACAGTCAGCATATGCTTTTCCTAAGGAAAGTTGAAAGGACACAGGAGATATTTATTTTGAATCAGTTCAGTTCAGTTACTCAGTCGCGTCCAACTCTTTGCGACCCCATGGACTGCAGCACTCCAGGCTTCCCTGTCCGTCACCAGCTCCCAGAGCTTGCTCAGACTCATGTCCATTGAGTCAGTGATGCCATCCAACCATCTCATCTTCTGCTATCCCCTTCTCCCCCTGCTGCAATCTTTCCCAGTGTCAGGATCTTTTCCAATGAGTCAGTTCTTCACATCAGGTGGCCAAAGTAATAGAGTTTCAGTTCAGCATCAGTCCTTCCCATGAATATTCAGGACTGATTTCCTTTAGGAATGACTGGTTGGATCTCCTTGAAGTCCAAGGGACTCTCAAGAGTCTTCGCCAACCCCACAGTTCAAAAGCATCAATTCTTCGGTGCTCAGCTTTCTTTATAGTCCAACTCTCACATCTAAACATGACTACTGGAAAAACCATAGCTTTGACTAGACAGACTTTTGTCAGCACGTAATGTCTCTGCTTTTTAATATGCTGTCTAGGTTGGTCATAGCCTTTCTTCCAAGGAGCAAGCATCTTTTAACTTCATGACGTGCAGTCACTATCTGCAGTGATTTTGGAGCCAAAGAAAATAAAGTCTGTCACTGTTTCCATTGTTTCCCCATCTATTTGTCATGAAGTGATGGGACCGGATGCCATGATCTTCATTTTTTGAATGTTGAATTTTAAGTCAGGTTTTTCACTCTCTTCTTTCACTTTCATCAAGAGGCTTTTATTTATTTTTTGAATAAAAAAAAAAGAAAAAAGTCTCTAGTGGCTTCCCATAACCATCTCAACAATAAAGTCAAGACCAGCAAGATGCTTTCTAACACCATCATGATACCCTCCACATTCAGCGCTTTCCAAAATAATTCCCAAGGTATCCTGTCTCAATTTTGGGAAGAATTAAATCCAGAACAGTAGCAAATAGAGTTGAAATATCTGTTAAGGGCGCTCTCAACAGCACAGTAGGAGCCTGAGGCAGCCTGCAAAGTAGCCTGTGTCTCAGAGGGTCCCGCCAACAGAGAATGGGTGTTTCTCCATTTGCATCCTAGACTGAGCCCACAATGGAACAAGCAAAAGCCAGACTCTCCCAGATCTACCTGTCTGAGGAGGGCAGAAGATGTCTGCAAGGTTTGTGCATCAGGAGGAATAAGGCAGAAGGCACAGGGAAATCAACAAGAGAGGCAAAGAGCACAGGGGGCAAGAGGAGATGCAGGCAACTAAGCACTGGCCCCAAAGGCCAGCTCTGAAGAGCACAAGCTGGCTTCCGATTCTGTCAAGTCGGGTGGGAGGAATGGGTGAAAGATGCTGTTTTCACAGAGTAAAAGGAAGAAGAGCCAGGAAAACTAGCTGATTGAACATGACTCTTTGTATGGCAGTATGGCCACTGTAAGGGCTTCCAGGTGGTGCAGTGGGTAAAGAATTCACCTGCCAATGCAGGAGACATAGGAAACACAGGTTTGATCCCTGCGTTGGGAAGATCCTCTGGAGAAGGAAATGGCAACCCATTCCAGCATTCTTGCCTGGAATTTGAGGAGCCTAGCAGACAAACAGTCCATGGGGTCTCAAAGAGTCCGACACAACTGTGAAACTGAGCATGCATGCACACATACACACATACGCACACACACACATGGTCACTGTAAACATAGGCTTCCTAGTTTGCTCAAGGCTTGTCATTGTTGTTTTATTTTTCCTGTTAATAATTAATGATTATAACAACCAACATTTATAGAGTACCTACAGAACAGTTGGTTTCAACTGCTGAGATATGGCTACCCATTACTTTGAGTACCCAGTACTTTGAGCTCCATACTAAGCACATGGGCATTATCTATATATAAATAATATATACAATATATAAACATATATATATCTTTGTCTTTTAAAACCTTGTGAAGTAGACATGAGTAGTAATTTGAGTTCATAAGTTATGAAGGAAGAAATAAGGTTGAGAAAGGTTAAGAAACTTGTCCAAGCTTGCAGAGTTAACACATGACAGAGTCAAAATCACATCTGATTATAATAGCCAAGACATGGAAGCAACCTAGATGTCCATCAGCAGATGAATGGATAAGAAAGTTGTGGTACATATACACAATGGAGTATTACTCAGCCATTAAAAAGAATACATTGGAATCAGTTCTAATGAGGTGGATGAAACTGGAGCCGATTATACAGAATGAAGTAAGCCAGAAAGAAAAACACCAATATAGTATGCCGCTGCTGCTTCAGTATGCTTCAGTCGTGTCCGACTCTGTGCGATCCCATAGACGGCAGCCCACCAGGCTCCCGTCCCTGGGACTCTCCAGGCAAGAGCACTGGAGTGGGTTGCCATTTCCTTCTCCAATGTACAAAAGTGAAAAGTGAAAGTGAAGTCGTTCAGTCGTGTCCGACTCTTAGTGACCCCATGGACTGCAGCCTACCAGGGTCCTCTGTCCATGGGGTTTTCCAGGCAAGAGTACTGGAGTGGGTTGCCATTGCCTTCTACTAACGTACATATATGAAATTTAGAAAGATGATAACGATAACCCTGTATGCGAGACAGCAAAAGAGATACAGATGTATAGAACAGTCTTTTGGACTCTGTGGGAAAGGGAGAGGGTGGGATGATTTGGGAAAATGGCATTGAAACATGTATAATATCATATAAGAAACGAATCGCCAGTCTAGGTTCGATGCAGCATACAGGGTGCTTGGGGCTGGTGCACAGGGATGACCCAGAGGGATGGTACGGGGAGGGAGGTGGGAGGGAGATTCAGGATGGGGAACACGTGTACACCCGTGGCAGATTCATGTTGATGTATGGCAAAACCAATACAATAGTGTAAAGTAAAATAAATAAATAAATAATAAAATTTTAAAAAAAAAATAAAGAGAAAAGAAATAAAAGAAAATTCACATCTGATACCTCTGGTCAAACTTGCAGCCACTTGATCGCCCAAGTGAGTATTGTCCTAGAAGCTGGGAGCTGGCAGAATTGTCATGTACTTGGAAGACATTTTAATAGTAAAAGAAAGCTAAGACAAAAAGGGCTTCCCAGATGGCACAGGGGTAAAGAATCCTCCTGACAATGCAGGAGACGTGGGTTTAATCCCTGGGTCAGGAAGATCCTCTAGAGAAAGAAGTGGCAGCCCACTCCACTATTCTTGCCTGGGAAATCTCATGGACAGAGGAACCTGGAAGGCTATAGTCTATGAGGTGGCAAAGAGTTGGACATGACTGAGCATGCAAACACACATACATACACACCAGCATATTGAGTATTTGGAAGGAGTGCTGGAAGGCTAGAGTCCATCCTTACTTGGAGAAAACTTGAGACTGCATCCTGGAAATTATCACATGACTACAGATGCAATAAGTGTTATTATAGATTTTGAACTCTATCATGATCATCATTTAAAGTAATTCCATGTTCTCAGTTTTCACAGTAGAAAACCAAATAAAAATAAGCAAGAAAGAAGACTTCTGACAAATATGCCCGTAAGAATAGGAACCTGTGAATATATGGCTTTAACTAATATTAATAAGATGTGAGGATTTTTTTTTTCTGGGAATGCTTTGAAAATCTGAAAATTTTTAATGCTATTTGCAAAGAACAGTTCTGTGCTGCGTTTATCTCCCTGTGTCCTCTAAGCACCCATGGATTTTAGTAGTTCTCTTCTTAAGCAGCTCATGATGCTGGAGAATCACATGGCCAAGAGAATTGAGCTCAGTAATTCCACAAGAAGAAAGTCCAACTGAGGTAATGTATCTGAATTTAGTACCTAAATTAAAAGTTTGAGGCTCAGCTTTCCCTGAAGTAATTTCTTCTCTCATCAGGGAATGTATATGCTATAAATAAGATTCTGTGGCTCAAAAGCTAATTGTTTGAGAACACCTAATTGAAAGTAATAGCTAATGAGAGGGTCGCATTAGCGACTTAATGTTGGTGGTCACATTAGGATTCTGCATTTATACAAACCTGGTTTATTTCCCCTTTCATAGACGGCATTAGTGGATAAGTAAATTATTCTGGGAGAGCTGCACTAGCTGATGTATGCTGGGCTGGACCACAGGACATTAAGGAACATAACAAAGAAAGCTCTGCTCCTAACTCACAGATCTTTAGAACTAGGGTATAATTCTGCCTGAAGCAAATAAAGGATCATTGAAAACACCCAAAGAATATTAAAAGTCAAGAGTAGAGTCCAAGGTTTTAAACCTAATGTTTAGGGAAACATGGAGAAATAAGAAAGCCAGGGAACAAATTCAAATGTTGTCTTCTCTCAGGGTCTCTGCATTCTGTGAATGTATGGGGTTGGGTTTGGGTTTAAAAACGAGAAAGTTTCCCTCAGTCAACAAACCTGGCCTTGGAGAGAGGCATACAAAACAGATTCACACGTCACTGTCTGACAAGATGTTCATTGATAATTTTAGCAGTGCTGAAGAACTTATCGATACACGTTTCCTCTTAGGAAAGCATGTTAAACTCATGGGAAAAAAGAATTCAACTACAAAAAGCAAACATGGAATTCAAAACTTTGTAAGAAAAGTGAGTGTCTGAAGCAAAACATCTTAGAAAAACATCAGACAATATGGTGATGTTTATGAACAATTGCCTTGTTATCAGCAAATTTCTGTCCAGGCTTTTGAACGTAAAAACTATTAAAATAAGCGATTTGCAACATGGTTAACAACAGACTGACCTTCTTTAGTTTACAAATTATAGAATGCAAAGACAAATACTACAGTTTTACGTATATAGATACATACTGAACTCTCGCCAGACATGCCTACTCCCTTTACAATACCTATTGAAGAAAAAGTAGAACCATTAGTGATTGGTTTCAGTAAACCACATTAGTCACAAAAAAAGTTTTCATTATTTGTTAAATATTTACATAAACTAACAAAAGAATAGATTTAAGCATCCAGTTCTCCTGCGTTTTGAATTTTCAAGTATCTGAAAAATAATCCTCTTTCTATAAGAATTTTAAATATATTTTAACATAGTTGATTTATTCACTAATCCACTCTTTATTCAACAAATATTTATGGATGGCCACTATGCTGAAGGACAGAAATACCAACAAAGAATGATCAGGTGTTATATTCCTATTATATATTCCTTTCTGTTCAATCTTATGAATCTCTCTTTTTGGCAATAAAAAGGGGAGCCAGCCCAATCTAAAAGGAAAGATCACAACAGAGTGAAAACTGAATGTGTTAGCAAAGTCAAGCTGGGGTGTGGGGAGAGTGACAGGGACCCACGATACACTTAAGCAAAAAAGCTGAAATGCCAGAAAATGTGTTTAGGGAGACAAAATCATTTCCGGATCTCACTTCTTTATGGGGATGAGACATAATTTATCATCAGAGACCTTTAGGACTCTACACAAAGTGGGCTTGTGAGCAAGTATTCTCAATGATGATGACTGCTAAGTGAGGCCAAGTAAATTAGAGATTTAGACATATTACTCGTGGACCACTGTTACATTAGACCTTGAAAACCATGCCCACTTCCACATAAAACTGCTAGTGGAATTCATTACCACCTTGGCAGTGTTTGTATGAGAGCCTGAAAGTCACAATGTTCAGGCAATTTTGAGGGGATAAAACTGATCCTTCACTTTCACATCTGAAAAGTTACAAGCAAAATATAATGGATAAATGAATACCTGCCTCTCACCACATCACTAGAATTTTATTTTCAACTTTAAGTATACATTTAGGGTTGTTATCATCTAGGCAGGGAAGGCATGCTCCCTGGATATTTTGAAAAATATCTTAAAAAGGTATAACTATAAATTCTACCATTTATTTACCTGACTGTGTAAATTAAAGTGTAGTTTTATACGGACTTAGGACAATACAGCACAGGTGAATTTAAGAATATTTATGACTAAAGTGATGTTATTGTCATGAAGCACAACTTTTAAAATTTGTATGTCTGGCATCTGTGCATGCTAAGCTGCTTCAGTCATGTTCTACTCCTTTGGACCCTATGGACTGGGACCTGCCAGGCTCCTCTGTCAATGGGATTCTCCAGGCAAGAATACCTGTCAGGCCCTCCTCCAGGGGATCTTCCTGACTCAGGGATCTGATCAAACCCATATCTCTTGTGTCTCCTGCATTGACAGGCGGGTTCTTTACCACTAGCACCACATGTATGCATCAAAATATACTTTTGATGTAAATGACAGTGAAAACACTAAATGTAAATAAAACACTAAAAGCTATCAATATTTGATGAAGAAGGACTAGTTCACAAATACAACCCCAAGAGCAAAATTCTGAGGACAATTTTTTAAAAAATGTTATGCTGTAGATTCAAGGAGAGTTTCTATAACTGTGACCCAAAACCTGTCACAAAATCCTCTCTCCTCTCAAATACCAACCCCCAACTGAAGAAAGACTTCCATCACATAGGCCGATAATACTAGGAGAATATCAAATCCCAAGACGATGGACAGGAATATGTTTTTAATGCAGGAAAATGCAGATCTACATTTTAGTGAAGTGGATGATTAATAAAAATCATGTACCTAAGAGAATGTAAAACCAAGCACAGCATGACTATTTAGGCCAGTTATTTTTCTACCTACTTTGGAATTAAAATCAGTAACATGAACACAGTTGTTTCATGCTAACACAGGCCAGTGCCTTCACTGTCAATCAAATTTAAAACTGGCAGAGTATTTATAAATAGTATTATACAAAATATTATTTTAAACACCAGCTTTTGGCTGAATATTTCTGCTCCTCCTACTCCACAATTCTTATGTGGAAGACTAATCACCGAAGTGGTGGTATTTGAGGTGGGGCCTTTGGAAAGTAATTAGATCATGAGAATGAAGCCCTCATGAGTGGGTTAGCATACTTGCAAGGAGAGACACAAGAGAGATTAGCTCCTCCTACATGAGGATACTTCAAGAAAATGAGAAAATAGATATCCATAAACCAAGAAGAGTGTACTCGCCAGACACTAGATCTGCTGGCACTCTGATTCTGTACTTCCCAGCCTCCAGAATTGTGTGAGACAAATGCTTATTGCTGAAGCCACCCAGGCTATAGAATTTTTGTTTATAGCAGTGCTAATAAAATACACTATACAAATATATTTTACTAAAACAGGTTAATGTTGAGAAAATAATTAAGCATCTATTTCAATGAACTGCCAAAGACTACATAGAATGTAACCGATAGGGGTTTAGTATATTTAGATTACGTATGGAGAAACAGAGACCAATAGCAAACACTGCTAAATATCTAGAATTTTAACTTGCATTTTTTTTTCTTGTGAACATTATAGATTCAATTCTCTTTACCATTTATGAAAAAAAAAAAGCCGCCTTAATGCATAGGCCTTTAGTACCATGTAGCACCTTTCTCGGAGAAGGCGATGGCACCCCACTCCAGTACTCTTGCCTGGAAAATCCCATGGACAGAGGAGCCTGATGGGCTGCAGTCCATGGGGTCACTAAGAGTCAGGCATGACTGAGTGACTTCACCTTCACTTTTCACTTTCATGCATTGGAGAAGGAAATGGCAACCCACTCCAGTGTTCTTGCCTGGAGAATCCCAGGGACAGAGGAGCCTGGTAGGCTGCCGTCTATGGGGTCACACAGAGTCGGACACGACTGAAGTGACTTAGCAGCAGCAACTTTCTACCTCACAATTTCAGAAACTATGACTAAATATCACCTTTACTCGTATTATACTTCCATTGAGGAAATTTTTGTTGGATCCCTCCTATAGACTAGGTACCAAATTATTCAAAAGACTAAGGAATATGGGAGTAGATTCAATAAGTATCTCCCTTTGTAGAGCCTATATAGCAGAGGAAGGAGAGATATTATACATGTAAAATTTTTCTGAAAGAAAATTACAGACTGGATAAACTCCATGAAAGAAAGAAGGAAAGAATTAATCTGATAATAGTGATTGTAAATAGCAAGGCTTCTTTTAGAAGATAGAAAATGAGACAGACAACTTCTGAAGATTCATGAGACTTTTTCAAGTAGGAAAAACATGTGAAAGCCTTAAGGCAAATAATAACCTGTTTTTTGTTTTCTTTTTTTTGAAGAATTGAAATAAGGTTAGGATGGCTGAAGAACCATCCTGTACCTGAACCAACTTTGTACCTAATTTGTACTTTCAATAATGTTACTTGCCCTCCACTGATAAACAACTGGAAAACTGGACAAAATACATGGGGAAAACAAAAACCTGTTTTCAACTATTGAAAAATAGGCAGTACCCGATTGTGACTCCTAAAATAAAGGAAGAAAATGAGCTGACTTCTACCATTGCCTCAGTTTTCTGATTGAAGTTGACAGATCATTTTTGGAGAAAGGAAGAACAGAAGCTAAGCATACCACACGAAGACTGAAGTAACTGGAGTTGGCATCAAACTTTACGAGAGAAGAGGAAGCTATATTAAAAAAAAAAAAAAACCATATGAATAGAGGTTTCCTTCTGTCCTTGTTTGAATAAAAAGTGCAGTAAGTGTAGGGTAAAATGCCATAATGCCAAACATAACACTCACAGATTTAGAGATTTAGACATGTTACTATACGATTTCCAGAGCTCATGAAGACTAGGGAAGTACTGAAATTCCCACAAGCCAAAAGGGAAGAGCTTGTTGAAAGCACTATGTATTGAAATAGGACTAATAAAGAGTCATGCCTTAAAATATTCCGGCAATAAAGGCCTGTCTAGTCCCACTAAAGTATTAAGTAGCACCATAAATAAATGAAGTAGCTGCCAAACAACTGTTAAAGAAAAATAACAAAATGCAGACACTCAAAATTTATGAAGAAGTAAACTGTAACCAATAGCCAGAAGTAAAATCAGTCAATAGAAGCAGACCCATTAATGACAGAGATGATAGACTTAGTAATCAAGAACTTTAAAACAACCATTATAAATATGCTTAAAGATTTAAATATTTGAGTACAGTGAAGAAAGGGATAAAAGCTTCTTGAGCTTCAAGACCTGAAAAACACAGTATCTGAAATAAAAATGGGTAGATTAGACACTGCAGAAAAAGAGAGAAGTGGATTAAAACACATAGCATTAGAAGTTATCAAATCTGAGGCACAAAGCAATAAAATACTAAGAATAATTCCCAGAGAATAAAATTAATGGCCTTAATGATCTCTAAAACAAGATTGAATGCTCTAAAATACATGTAATTGAAGACATACAATGAGAGGATCAGAGAAATAGCTCAAGAAATTTGTTGAAATTTTCCAAATCTGATAAAAATTTAAAACACAGATACACTAAGCTTTTCAAACTCCAATAAGAATAACACAAAGAAATTCATAAAAATGGTGCATGGGGATGACCCAGAGAGATGTTATGGGGAGGGAGGTGGGAGGGGGGTTCATGTTTGGGAACGCATGTAAGAATTAAAGATTTTAAAATTTAAAAAATAAAAAAATAAAAAAAATAAATAAAAAAAAAGAAGCATCATGATTAAATGGTTGAAATTCAATAATAGAGACAAAATTTTAAAAGCAAACAGAGTGGAACAAAGATCAGAATAGTTGTCAATTTTTAATAAGAAATATCGCAAGCAAGAAGATGATAGAATGGCATCTTTCGATACATGTCAAGCTACAATTCTATATCCAGACAAAATATTTTGCAAAAATGAAAAAAAAAGACATTTCTAGACAAACAAAGCTGAGAGAATTGAAACTAGCAGCGCTGCACAACAATAAATGATTTTTTTAAAGCGTTTGGGTTGAAGAAAAATAATACCAGATGGAAACTGGGATCTACAGAAATGAAGAGAAAGTACAAGAAAGAGTAATATGTCAGTATATGCAATGTCCATTTTTCTCATTTTTAAAATTTCCTTAAAAGACAATTGGTTATTTAAACAATGTATTGTCAGGTATGTAACATGTGTAGAAGTGAAATATATGTAAGAAAAATTATATAAAGTTAACATGAAGAAAATCAAAATATACTGTTATAAGGTATACTGTTTTATTGTATACTGTTACAAAGAAATAAAGATCAGATGAAATAAAAATAAAATAAATAGTAAGAGAGCAGATCTAAATCTAATCATAGCAATAATCACATCATTAAATAGTCTAGACATAAAATCAAAAGGTAGATTGACAAAATTTATATTCAAAATCAAGAGAACTATACACAGATTACAGGAAAGCCTTTTGAAGTATAGAGACAGAGACAGACTAAAACTAAAAGGTCGGTAACGGACATGCCATGCAAACACTAAACACTGAAGGCAGGAGTAACTATGTTGATAAAAGACACTCAGACTTCAAAACAAGTTATATTACTAGAGAAAAGAACTCGATTTTATCATAATGATAAAAGGATCAGTTCATCAAGAACACATAACAACTCTGGGAACTCCCTGGTGGTCCAGTGGTTAGTACTCTGCACTTCTACTGCAGAGGGCATAGATTCAAGTCTTGATTAGGGAACTAAGATCCCACATACCAAAGGGCACAACCAAAAATAAATAAAGAGAATACATAACAATCCTACACGTGCATGTGACTAATAACAAAGTTTCAGAATACGTGAAGCTAAAATTGACAGAATTAAAAGGAGAGAGACATATTCACAGTTACAAGTGAAGATTTCAACTTCCCTCTCAGTGACTGATAGAACAAGTGTACTAGAAAATCAATAAGTAAAAAAAAGCCTTAATCAACATGAACAACCAAGTTTACCTAATTGGTATTTATAGCATGTCACTATCATGAAAGCACAATGTGCCAATATCTGTAGGGTGGAGCCTGAGAAATCACATAAATGTTAGTGTGAAGGACTGAAGGTAACCATGAGACTGGGAAGAGGTGAGGAAGTGCCGAGGAAGTCTATAGAAAATATTCTCTGAAACAAAACTATTTCTGCATGCTAGCTGGCCAGAACTTTCATCAGCCTAAACCATATTCAAAAGATAACCTATTTGTAAGACAGACTATCAAGCACAGCAAATGCCAATGTTCAAAATTTAGTAAAAAATTTTAAAAAATCAGGAAAACAAGAGACAAGAACATAGCTGCAAAATAAGGGGTGACGTGGAGGATGCTAGAATAGCTATTTTAAAGAACTCTGCAAGAGAGAATTTTAAAAGAATATTTTAGAATTGATTCAACTGTATTCTTTTTAATGGCTGAGTAATACTCCATTGGGTGTATGTACCACAGTTTTCTTATCCATTCATCTGCTGATGGAGAGGGTGGGATGATTTGGGAGAATGGCATTGAAACATGTGTAATATCACGTGTGAAATGAATTGCCAGTCCAGGTTCGATGCAGGATACAGGATGCTTGGGGCTGGTGCACTGGGATGACCCAGAGGGATGGTATGGGGAGGGAGGTGGGAGAGGGGTTCAGGATGGGGAACACGTGTACACCCGTGGCGGATTCATGTTGATGTATGGCAAAACCAATACAATATTGTAAAGTAATTAGCCTCCAATTAAAATAAATAAATTTAAATTTAAAAAAAATAAAAGAATATTTTACAATGAAGCCATACACTTCCCACGTTTCTATACTTAATATCAGCCTTGGAAGACTAACCAGCCCGTGTTCTTTTCATCTGGGATAACTCTGAGAAGTTACTGTGAGATCTCAGAATGATCAGAATGATTGTGTTGGAGAACACATGCACTTAGAGTTTAATGCATTATAAATCTAAATAAATATATTCATACTTCATCTATTAGTGTCTCTTCTAAACCCTCTTCCCCAAGGCAAAACAGCTTATTTGTCTGTGGGTGTATTCTTTTGACTCTGACATTGTCCACATCTCTTTCCATGCTCACCGCATATATACTTATTCCATTCAGTGCTTTTCATTCCTTATCCCAGCAGGTATTCATTGTCTCGATAACATTTTATGCCTCCTTGCTCTTACCGCCAATGTCTTACAGTACAATACATCTTCCATCAGGCTGAAATCAATCCCAAGAGAAGATGAAAGTTATGTAGATTTGATAAATTTGTAGATCTATACTGCTTTGCTGTACATCCATAGGATATGCCCTTTGACAAAATAAGCTCAAATTTTTCCTTTTCAAGATGGGCATTTATAGCATCTGGCTCTTCAAGTCAACTGTGTCACTGGTTTGCAATTTACTGTGGATAAGTAAATCCCCTAAGAGATCTCTAATTTGAGTCTGTAGTGCATTGTGGCTAGGAAAACAAAATCTAATAAGTGTGCCACCAAGATGAGACAGTGCTCTTAAGCAAGGTACAAACACCGCTGTGACATTTCCCTAACTAAAAATAGTCTTTAACTTTTTTATTTTTGAACAAATAAAGTCAAGAAGTAATATTTTTGCTCAACTGTAGCACTTCCAAATATAACTCTGCATATGTCTGTCTTCAATTGTGATTCCTTTTAATTTTTCCTTAATTAATCATTTTCCATTGATAGCCCATCAAAGAGACTGAATACATAAAAACTTAATAGATCTACCCACTCAAATGTTATACCAGCTTTTGTTGTTCTCAGCCTGAATAACAATGCCAATTTTGCTTTTGAATGAAGAAATTAAACTTGTTTTTCTCTGAAACATTGATGACATCAACTCATAAAGATGACAATCTTACTTTAGATTATTTATTACCTTGTGTTATAACTAATGTAAAGAGGAAGAATCAAGTTATATAACTGAAAATTTATATTTAGTAATGAGGAATTGTAGATGACAATAATTTTGTTGCAACCAACTATTTATTTTCACAAAGAAATTTAGCATTAGCTATTAAATAATGAAACAACTTAATTTAATAAAATGATAGTAGAAATGAATAATCTAAATAAGATTACCCTAATTGTCCCCTAAATCCTTATTACTCAAAGCATAATCCATGCATCAGCCTCACCAGGGAGTTGATTAGAATCTCAGGCCCACTACAGATCTACAGAATCAGAATCTTCAATTGAACAAGACTCCCAAGTTATGTATATTAAAGTTTGAAAATTCATCTAAATTAGTTGAACTTGTGGTACTAACTCAAAGTGTCAGAATTCTAACACCACCATGTTTCACAAAGCATTCAAAGACATAAGCTAACTGGTATTTTAATTTCCCAATAGCAAAAGCCAGCAAATTTTGATTAATACTGAATCAAGTTCTTCTTTATTTATTGGGACAAGTCACTAAGAATCCACAGATACCATAGGTTGTAAAACTTTTTATCTCTTCAGATCCTAATCTATTCTGTTTTAAACTGTGAATTTCTGCTCTCTGTTGTATTAAAGAAAAAAACTAGAAAGTTTATCATTTATTACATATCATTAGTAATTCTTCTACTTAAAATCTAAAACGATATTTATCTTCATAATGCAAGCAAATATTATGTTGAATTTCAGAAAATCAAAATATTGCTTTGCTTTTTTGCTTATAACATGAGATATAAATGTTCAAAACCATAAAATGCAGTTGCGTCCTGACATATTCATGGGAGCCAGCACAGTAATTCAAGAACCCTGAGGGTTTTCTCCTTTATGTTAAAAATGAGCTGATGGTTTAAATTAAATCAAGACAATGAAAGGGCAAAAGCAGATATCCAGAACTTGATCTGTCATGAAACTTCTCTGAATAAGTTTTTTGAAGAACCAAGACATTAGAAAATGATGTTTCTCACCCTATTTTGCTACTTCTGCTTCTGGCAACACCACTGTTCCATGGATGTCAAGTGAAATGTTGGAGTCGTGTCTTGTCCCTTCCTTTCCTTTATTTTCTTTTCTCTTCCTCTCACCCCCATGAAATTGGTTTCAGAGTCGCATACATTCCACTCCACATCAATCTCCTTCTTGGCATTCCAAATTCTGTCGCACATTCAGACCCCCATCACTCCCTGACTATACTTTTAAAGAGAACACTAACTGATATCACTTCCTATTTTTCCACATTTCCATCAGTCCTATTAGTTCTGCAGTCAATTAACTCTCCCAAAGCTCCGATCCAAACATGACACCTTCTATTTCTAAAACTTTCAATAACTGCTTGCATATAAGACCTCTCATTATAACTCCCCTATCTTCCCGAGTTCACATTTCTCCTCTGCATCAAAATGAACTGTCTCCAGGACATATTCTGTTCCCCTTTGCGGTTTTGCTTCTGCAAATCCACTCCATTTGGAAAAGTCACTTCTCTTGATGTCCCTGTTAAGACTTTATCCACTCACCTTAGTCCATCTTAATGGTCACATACTCTTGAGTCCCTAAACTGATCTTATCTCTACCCACTTTGAAGCCCCTCAAGAAGCTATCTCTACACCACAGTTAAGGAGTCTCTTTTGTGCTTTGCATCACAGTTTTTTGTTCATGAGCTGGCTTCAAATATTTGAAAGCCTGTCATGGGGAAGAAGTATTAAACTTGTTCCACAAATCTCCAGAGTAGAACCAAGACTAATGACTAAAAGACACAAAAGTCAGCTTTTAGCTCTATATAGAAAATAATTTTCTGACATTCAGAGTTGTCCTAATGTTGGGCTGCCTCAGTGTAGTACATTCCCTGTCATTGTAATGTTCAAGCCTAGACTCGAAAAAGACTTTTAGGAAATGTGGTAGAAAAGATAGATGAACCGGACCAGATGGTCAATAATAGTACCTCACAAGCCAGTGATTTTATTTTAATTTTATGCTTCTAAAGGCACTTTAGAAACCCAACTTAAATATAGTCTTGTCATATATTGGTATACTGAATCTGCCAAGAAAATCAAGGCTGATTTTTTTTTTTTAAATCCACTATTTCTCAACTCCCCAACATCAGAATAAAAAGAATTCATCCAGAAAACAAACTTATGAAGTTGGGAGTGAAGCAAGAGGGGAGAGAACTTAATTTTATTTTTTTATTGAAGTCCTCTATTACATAAATAATTATCTATCCCCTGAATATAAATTATATAAACATGTGGTGGCTCAGTGGGTAAAAGTGTCTGCCTACAATGCAGGAGACCCAGGTTAGATCCCTGGGTCGGGAAGATCCCCTGGAGAAGGAAATGGCAACCCACTCCAGTACTCTTGCCTGGAAAATCCCATGGACTGAGAAGCCTGGTAGGCTACAGTCCATGGGGTCACAAAGAGTCGGACACAACTGAGCGACTTTCCCTTTCCCATAGATAATAGCAGGCTTCCCAGGTGGCGCTAGCGGTAAAGAACCTGCCTGCCAAAGCAGGAGAGTAAGAGGCCCAGTCCGATCCCTGGGTCCGGAAGATCCCCTGGAGGAGGAAATGGCAACCCACCCCAGTATTCATGTCTGGAGAATGCCATGAATGGAGGAGCCTGGCAGGCTGTGGTCCATAGGGTTGCAAAGAGTAGGACATGACAGCTTCCTAGCATGTGTGCATGTATAGATAATAGCACATTCCTTGAATATCCATTTCAAAAATCACTATATGCTTTATAAAATCTGTGAAAGTTTCTTCTATTACATTATCATTTTTTATTATTTTTTAAATTAGTTTATTTATTTTTTAATCCTTTGGCCACACCATGCAGCATATGGGATCTTAGTTTCCAGACCAGGGATCCAACCTGCAACCCTTGCATTGGCAGTGCAGAGTCCTACCCACTGGACCATCAGGGAAGTCTCCTATCATTGCTTCTCACATGAAAACAGAGTGCTTAGGACTGCAATTCAAAACAGAGCAGTTTTACCTCACTTAACTCTGTATATCACATATTTAGGACCTGAAATAAATACAGCGCATATGTACATTTCTGACATTTAAAGGGATTTCCTAGTATCTTTTTTAAATATAAGTTGATTTGACAACACTGACAGAGAGATGATTATGATAGTCCTAGAATTTAGTGAATGACTTATCAGGAATGTAAATTTCATTTTAAAATAGAAATTTAAAAATCACTTAAACCACTGTAGAAAACATTTCTTAGAAAGCAACTGCTTTAAGATGTTAATATATAAACAGACATAGACTAAGAATACTCAATTGACACAAGAAAAAAATCTGGCATATAAGTAAACACAGAAAACTGTTCAACCATACTAATTATCAACTAAGTTTCATGTTAAAATGATGAAGTACTATTTCACACCTATTAAATTATAAAACTATTCTGGAAACCATATTCAGCAATGGTATGGCTGCAGTGAATCTAATGTACATTGTTGGTGGTATTGCCAATCAGTACAATATTTTTGGAAGTTATGTGGCAATATATATTAAGATCTATTGTATTTCCTTATTCTTTGACCTAAGAATCCCAAATATCAGACTGTATCCTAATGAAATAATAAAGGAAAGGCTATTTGCATTGAGATTCATAGCTATATAAGTAACAACTAGAATTTCCAGTGTTTTCATATAATACTTTCATTCAATTAAATATTATATAACCATTAAAAGTATAATTTTAAAGGTTGTATAGCAATGTGAAAAAATGATAGGCATGTGATTAAGAGTAAAAAGCAAGATTTAGAACAATATACTATCATTACATTTCTGTGCAACTTATGCCATATGGACAAAAACTGGAAGGAAAATTTGATTTTTGTAAGGGTGATATTGAAAAAGCCCTATATGCTTTCTGTGTTTGTTGCATTATCATGGTATTTCTTCATTAAAGTGAGTCAACTGTCATGCACAGTCTTACTGTGTGGAATGGGGCAGTGCCCAGCAGGTTTCTCAGCTAATCCTTTGGCAAAAGATTTCTTTTTGTGGGCATGATAAAGCTTTGGAAATAGGTTCTCTCCAAATTCTTTCTAGTTTCATTATTCCAAGTGATCTGAAAGAAAGAGTATATATGAAAGTCTCTGTTAATTGAGGAAACTCACTTTTTCATAATAGTGAATTAGCCTTTTAAGATAAATTTTAAGAATATTCTGAAAGCATAGGAAGATAACTTCATTTGAGGCCACAATAACAGATACCATGCATTAGGTGTTGACGATACAACAGGCACTGAACTTGGACTTTATTTCTATTGCCTATTTCTCACAACAATCCTATGAGTTTATTTCTCCCTGTTTTCTGGAGGAGACAGTTGAGGCAAAAAAAAAAAAAAAAGAAAAGAAGAAGTTACTCCAATATAAAATAAGAAATTTAAATTTCAAAAAAAGAAAATAAGAAATTTGCTTAAAGTCATACAGAACTTATCAGCAGGTGCAGAATTTGATTTCAGATCTATCTCCCTTTCCTGTTCATATTCCTTACATCATAATAGGCTACCTCCCAGAAAGGTTTCATTTCTGGAAATTTTCTCAACTCCAGGGGAAATGCCTGCAATGCACGAGACCCTGGTTCAATTCCTGCATTGGGAAGATCCCCTGGAGAAGGGATAGGCTACCCATTCCAGTATTCCTGGGCTTCTCTGGTGGCTCAGTTGGAAAAGAATTTGCCTGCAGTGTAGGGGACCTGGGTTCGATCCCTGGGTTGGGAAAATCCCCTGGAGAAAGGGATGACTCCAGTATTCTGGCCTGGAGAATTCCATGGACAGTGGAGTCCCAAACAGTGGGACACAACTGAGTGCCTTTCACTTTTGGGGAAGCATTACAAAGCCAATCACTGCACCAACCAATTACAACCCAACAGAGACACCTGGAGTCACTGTAGCCCAAGCCCTGTGCTGTTAACCCCGACATTTTCAGTGTCTGGATGCAATAGACCATCATCTCGTGCCTTGGGAACCACTCAAAATTTCTCCCTCCTCTAGGCACAAATGTAAAGTTTGAGGAAGTTTATTTTATCAACTGCTAATCTATTCATTCTTTTTATAAAACATTTTATATTCGGGTATAGCTGATTAACAGTGTTTTGATAGCTTCAGGAGTACAGCAAAGGGACTCAGTCATATCTACACCTGCATCCACTCTCCCTCCAAATTCCCCTTCCATCCAGGCTGCCACATAACATTTAGCAGAGTTCCCTGTGCTGTACAGTAAGAACTCCCAAACTCTTCAGTCTGTGTATCTCTCACTGAATGGTCAAGTTTTTAACAGTGGTCAGACAGTTAAGCTAAAGAAATAGATATTCAACTGTGGATACTCAGACAGCAGCCAGTCAATTGGCAAAGTACTGGAGGAAAGCAAACTTTATTGCAATTCCTGAACTCATGTAATTGAAGTAGCCTCCCAAGTGGTGCAGTGGTAAAAAAAAAAAAAAAAAATCCGCCTGCCAGCGCAGGAGACCCAGTTTCCATCCCTGGGTCAGGAAGTTCCCCTGGAGAAGGAAATGGCAACCCACTCCAGTACTCTTGCCTGGAGAATCACATGGACAAAAGAGCCTGGCAGGCCATAGTCCACGGGGTGGCAAAGGGCCAGATACAAGTGAGCAATTAAAAAAAAAACATGCTCTTCCTCAAAATAATATGAATTCTTTTCTCAAAAGATAGGAAAATAACTTACAATGCTGTGATCTGGGGAAAAACATGAAATGAGATATGCCTTTTTAATTTTTTAAATTAGGGAGGGGAATTTCCTGGTGATCCAGGGGTTAGGACTCTACTTCCACTGCCATGAGCCAGGGTTCAATCTCTGGTCAGGGAACTAAGATCCCACAAGCCAAAAAAAAAAAAAAAAAATTAGTGAGAATTTGAGCAAAGTGAGAACAAATTCATTTACCAGAACACTAAAACAATAAATTACCTTGAAAACATTTTTAAAAGATAGTGTAAACCATAAATCTATTACTGCTAAGTGAATTTGGAACTATGCAAAGGGGAATCAAATACAAATAAGCCCCCCAAAATCTATGATAAGATAATATATCAGGCTAAGGAAATGGCAGCCCACTCCAGTGTTCTTGCCTGGAGAAGCCCAGGGACGGGGGAGCCTGGTGGGCTGCCATCTCTGGGGTGGCACAGAGTCGGACATGACTGAAGCGACGCAGCAGCAGCAGCAGCAGCAAAGGTAAATAAGAAAACTTTGGAGGAATTTTGAAGGTCAGAAGCTGAGGACAGCCAAATATTCCCTCGAAATAGAGTTTTTAAGGCTGTTGCTAGAAATAAAACTAGTGAACTTGGCTCAGGTTCAGTGTAGCAGTTCTCATGCTCGTTTATACCTGGTGGTGCTTTAGTCACTCAGTCGTGTCTGGATCTTTGTGACTCCATGGACTGTAGCCTGCCAAACTCTTCTATCCATGGGATTTTCCAGGCAAGAATACTGGAGTGGGTTGCCATTCCCTTCTCCAGGAAATCTTCCCAACCCAGGGACTGAACCTGAGTCTCCAGCATTGCAGGCAGTCTCTTACATTACAGGGGGATTCTTTACCAATGGAGCCACTTGGGAAGCCCCACTTATACCTGTGTGCTTGTGTGCTAAGTCACTTCAATTGAGTCTGACTCTTTGCAACCCTATGGACTGTAGCCTGCCAGGCTCCTCTGTCCATGGGATTTCCCAGGCAAGAATACTGGAGTGGGTTGCCATTTCTTACTCCAGGGGATCTTCCCAACCCAGGGATCGAACCTGTGTCTCCAACATCTCCTGCATTGCCAGGCAGGTTCTTTAGCACTAGCGCCACCTGGGAAGCCCCTATATGTACACAAATATTAATACTTCATGCAAATATAGGACTTTACTTTTATATTTTACTTCTTTATTATTTACATTGTTTCTTTAAGCTATGAATCTTCCTTTCCTCTTTGAAGCTTAGTGGTTTTCATTAATGAATATTATTTTTAGAGCAGCTCTAATTTACAGAAAAACTGAGCAGAAAGTACAGAGCTTCCATATATCCCCTCTCCCATCCCATCCATGCATACGTGTTTCCCCTGTTTTCAACACCTTGCATTTCTGTGTACATTTGCTATAAGGGATAAGCCAATGTTGTTATATTATTAGCTAAAGTCCATAGTTTGCATTAGGGTTCACTCTTTGTATTATATTAAATACATTCCATGAGTTTTGATGAATATATAATAATGTGTATCCACCATTACAGTATGATGCAAAACAGTTTCACTGCCCTAAACATCTCTAAGACCATATTTTAATGGAGCAATCTACCTCTCTCAGTTTGATATTGCCTCCCCATAAATGATAACATTGCATGCAAGCAGGTACCATGTTGAGCCTTTACAAAGTAATAAAGAAAAGTCAATAGAACTCAAAATATTGGAAAGGTTAATACCTACTCCAACTATTGCTGGGAAAACTGCCAACCTCATAATAATACTGTCTTTGGCTTTCTCGAGAAGGAAAAGATGATGCATGCACTTAAGTTCTTTGAATAGATCACTGTTTAAATATGAAAGAAATTTTGCATACTATAGCTAAGCATGATACCAAGAACTGAACTTGGTAGACCCCAAAGTTCTAAAACTTGGTTAGCAACACGCAATGCATAATATATATCCAAAGAATTGATATTGTTCAATATCAGTCTCTTGAAAGATGAAAAAAATTTTAAATAGCATATTGTAAAATGACAGCAGCAAAAACGGAAAAGACTATATAAGAAGATAATAGTGCTAGAAAAAGTAAATAAGTAGGCTCCATATACTAGGTAACCACTTCACCTATAATTAATAAATTTATTGTTATGAATTTGTGTGATGGCAGGAGTTCCTTGCAAAAAGAAAAAGGAATATGTAATCAATTGTTGCAGTCAATCAAGGTTTTTACCCCCCACGCACACAAAAAAAATGCTGATGAGTTGGAAAGTGACAATGCTACAGCAGATTATGCAAAAGAAAGAAAATTTATTTCCTTCGGGGAAAATAATCTAAACTTGAGAGATTGATATTGCAGTGGACAAGCACTCAATTCCATAATTTTCTGTGTGTACCCCCAGGCTACTTAACATTGCAGGAGAAAGCCGCAGAATCATGTCAACTGGACTCACTACAAATTATGATACCTAAGACCATGCCCTTCACACTGCTCAGAAATCATTTTCATTTTTTGTCTCCCTATTCCATATTACACTGCAACTGAATTAAACCCTTTGCAATCATCTTAAGACTTCATCCTCAGCCGCACTAGGCTGATGACATTGTCATTTCATTGGAAAGATGGAGACTATCCTATTAAAGATTCTCTACAACCTCACCATCCACTCTACCTAACCCCACCCCAGAGAAACATATGGTAACTCTTCCACCCCAGTGCCTTCTCTCCTTGCCTATCAATCTTTCTCTGAGATTTGTTCCATCTGCCATCTCCCCTTATTGCATTTTCATTCTCTCCAGCCTCATGTACTTTTTATCCTATGCCTATACACTTAATCAAGTTTCTTTTAAGCCCTCAAGAAAAGTTTGTTCATCTCTCAAGTTTTCATTGAATGCTGCATATACTGAATCTTTGAAGACAGTTGATTCGGTAATTATATACTACATATTATAAACTAGACATTACATATTATATATTAATTTATTTTGGAAGTTGCCTGAAAATGGGCTGGAAATTCCCTTGCCAAACAGAAGAGATGAAGATAGAGAACTTTCAAGATGCTCAACTGAAATGGAACTTCTAATGATTCCCCAAGATACACTGAAGAATATGGATAATTCTTCCCTCCCTGCCCTCAGTCTTTCTCCAATACCTTTAGAAATAAAAATCTCAGATCCAGTTGTGATCTCACACCTACAGTGACAGTTTCTTAAAAACCTGCTTTAGATCTCTGTAACTGGTGACTGAGGCTCATCAGTGATAATATCTCATTAGTTGCTCAGTCGTGTCCAACTCTCTGCAATCCCATGGACTGCAGCACACCAGGCTTCCTTGTCCATCACCAACTTCCAGAGCTTCCTCAAACTCATGTCCATCGAGTCAGTGATGCCACCCAATCATCTCACCCTCTGTCGTCCCCTTCTCTTCCTGCCCTCAGTATTTCCCAGCATCAGAGTCTTTTCCAATGAGTCAGCTCTTCGCACCAGGTGGCCAAAGTATTGGCGCTTCAGCTTCAGCATCAGTCCTTCCAGTGAATATTCAGGACTGATTTCCTTTAGGATGGACTGGTTTGATCTCCTTGCTGTCCAAGGGACTCTCAAAAGTTTTAAGCTAGCTTTTTCACTCTCCTCTTTCACTTTCATCAGGAAGCTCTTTAGTTCCTCTTCACTTTCTGCCATAAGGGTGGTATCATCTGTATATCTGAGGTTATTGATATTTCTCCCTGCAATCTTGATTCCAGTTTGTGCTTCATTCAGTCCAGCATTTCACATGATGTACTCTGCATATAAGTTAAATAAGCAGGGTGACAATATACAGCCTTGATGTACTCCTGTCCCAATTTGGAACCAGTCTGCCATTCCTTTTCTGATTCTAACTGTTGCTTCTTGACCTGCATATAGATTTCTAATATCTCATAACTACCCACTAATAAAATCAATATAGCAATAAATTAGTCATAGTAGAAGTGAGTTTGTCCATCCCAGATGTACTTTAAAATCTTTCCAAGGCAAGTATACTAATATTGTTGTTCTTGTTGTTGTTGTTGTTCAGTCTCTAAGTCGTGTCCAGTGCTTTGCAATCTCATGGACTACAGCACATCAAGCTTCCCTGTCCTTCACTATCTCCTGGAGTTTCCTCAAACTCATGTCCATTGAGTTGGTGATGCCATCCAATCATCTCATCCTATGTCGTCCCCTTCTCATCTTGCCCTCAATCTTTCCCAGCATCAGAATCTTTTCCAATGAGTCAGCTCTGCACATCAGGTGGCCAAAGTGCTGGAGCTTCAGCTTCAGCTTCAGCATCAGTACTTTCAATGAATATTCAGGACTGATATCCTTTAGGACTGACTGGTTTGATCTCCTTGCAGTCCAAGGGACTCTGAAGAGTCTTCTCCAGCACCACAATTTGAAAGCATCAGTTCTTCAGCACTCAGCCTTCTTCATGGTCCAACTCTCACATATGTACGTGACTACTGGAAAAACCATAGCTTTGACTATACTAACATATCAGATCCTAGAGTAGAGACTCTGAGCTGAGATACAAGAGGTAATAGATTGTATCAATGCTCTCTCTCCTTCAATCCCACTTTGAATTCCTCTGCCACTTCTATTACTCAGACAAAGTAACCCATTGGCTGTGAACGGTACTATACAGAAAACCATAAATCAAGAGTTATTCTCATCACACACAAGAAGTTATCATCCCAGAGATGGGGGAAGCTGTAGATGCAATTTGTCTCTAATATCTGTTCTAGGTCCTCACAGCTGGTTTCCTTGTCTTTGAAAAATTGAACCAAAGACAATGATAATTTAGTAAGTACCAAGTGCTTTACATGCCTTATCTCATTTAATTCTTTTAACAACCCTACAACATAACATTTTTATTCCTATTTTATAGATTAGAAAGGGAATTTCAGTGGGTAGCTTTGCAGTCACCTCATATTTGGGTATGCCAAAGCCAAAACATTTTCACCAACACTATATTTTATAATGTCCTCATATTATATAAAAATGAAATGATTAATGTCTATTGACTGCATATTCCATGCTAGACACTGCTAAATTTTATTTAATCTTCACAACAACCTAACTGACAGGTACTGTTTTTATTTCCATTTGTAGCTGAGTTACTTGCTCAAGGGGCTTCCCAGGTGGCACAGTGGTAAAGAATCTGCCTGCCAATGAAGGAGATGCACAATATGTGGGATCAATCCCTGGGTCAGGAAGATCCCCTGGAGAAGGAAATGGCAATCCACTCAAGTATTCTTGCCTGGAAAATTCCATGGACAGAGGAGCCTGGTGGGTTACAGTTAATGGGGTTGGAAAGAGTTGGACACGACTGAGCCTGCATGCATGTCATGTCATGTCAGCTTGCTCAAAGTCTATATAAGAAGCAAAGCTATCTGGGTCCCAAAATCTTCACATATAACTTCTGATAAGTACTTTGAAAATCTACAGAATATACATTTGGTGAAAATCTTGAGAAAGGTTATCTGTCTGACATGGTTCCCTGAATATCCAACACAAACACTGAAAAACATAAAACCCACCATGGCAATTTTTTCCCCCACCAAATCCTAGTATTTCCATAGAAGACTAAGGATAGACGAAAACAGGTCTCATAATACAGATGTCTGCTGTGCTTACTCCTGAATGAGCTCCATCTCAGCTACTCTTCCCTGCTTTGTGAAGAAGCTGATTGATAAAGAGAAGTGCCAAGTCACACCTGAACCTACTGGCCCTTCTGCTTCCTATTTGGACTTCCCATGTCCCCTCTCTAGAGCTAAATTCTGAATTTAAATTCATTTCCTTAAAACTGGACTGAAGCCACACCTTTATGAGTGGGTCAACTCAAATCCCAAGACCCACCTCCACGCTACTGACATGTTTGTCACAACGAAACCTGATAGCAGTCTTTCAATAAATACTGATGAATGAATTTGATGAGTTTTTAAAGTGCATTTACACTGCCTTTGGGGCTTCCCAGGCAGTCCTAGTGTTAAAGAACCCATCTGCCAACGCAGGAGATGTAGGTTCAGTCCCTGGGTTGGGAAGATCCCCTGGAGGAGGGCATGGTGACCCACTCCAGTATTCTTGCCTGGAGAACCCCCCTGGACAGAGGAGCCTGGTGGGCTACAGCCCATGGAGTTGCAAAGAGCTGGATGCGACTTCAGCAACTTAGCACATGTGCGTGCACACTGCTGTTTACTTCCTTTCCCAGGGTTTCAAATCAATTGAAATAAGATTTATTGAGATACTCCCAATCACCATTCAACGTAATTCTAAAGCTTACCTATTCTTTGTTTGTTATTATAACTTACAGATTTCTATAGAGTATTTTCTCTATTCTTTCTGTGTCTCCTAACACATCCTAGTTTAAACTGATGGCTCCAGAGTAGTGCTAAGGGTTCCTATACTCTAGAGAAACATACATATTTACGGATGCAGGGAAATATAAAGAATGCCTCTAACCCTGATGGCACTGATAGTACTTGGGCTCTGCTTTGGTCTAGGCTGCCGTGGAGCCTGTGGGGTATAAGTACATCTCATAAAGAGAGTTACCTTAGCAATTCATGTGACAGGCAAAGTTGCTGCCGAAGTCCTCAGGAAGTAACTATTCTGCAGTGTCATCCCAAAGTACACTGAGTAGCTTCCTACTGAGGATCATCCGAAATCCTGATATCAGGGTATCATCTAAGGCAACAGCCATAATTTTGAAAGTGAAGGACTAGGAAAATGCAAGGACCAGAGGCACTCTCTGCACATTATGGTGGCTGGCAGACATTAAAGAGGTTTAGTTCATGAAGTAAGTTTTTTGAAGAACATAAGGATTTCCATAAATAATACAGTTGATTATGGTGAATAAAAATAGTGCTATGAGCTACTCGCTCCCTATTGCCAATGGAAAGGAACACCACAATATTTTTTAAAAGTTCAAGTTAGTTGAAGCAACCACACTCTGAGGTACATTCATGAAGCTGAAAGTCAGTTAAAAATATGCTTTAAGATTTTATAATTCTCAAGTGACAAAGCTATTAGGGATTGTTTATTACACTCAAAATACATGTTTACTATGAGCCATGTCAATTCTAAATATTTTACAAAAGTAATTTATTTAATCCTCATAACAACCCTGTGAGGTAGGTACAGGCTTCTCTGGTGACTCAGCAGTAAAGAATCTGCCTGCAGTATAGGAGATGCAGATTCCATCCCCTGGGTTGGAAGATCCCCTGGAGAAGGAAATGGCCACCCACTCAGTATTCTTGCCTGGAGAATCCCATGGACAGAAGAGCCTGGTGGGCTACAGTTAGTTCACAGGGTCGTAAAAGAGTTGGACATGGCTTAGTGACTGAACTACAAACAACAACAAATGATGTGGAAACTGGGGCATGGAGGAGTTAAATAATTTGCTCAAAGTCACACAGCTAGTAATTATTGGAGCAAGCTTTCAAACATTGGCTCAGAAGGCTCAGATTATAAGCTCTTTAATACTGAACTGTCCTCCCCATCCTTTATGAATGCTTCCTATGGTTTAAAGAGATGAATGCTCAAAGTCTCTGAGGACTCAGAAAAAAACTATTTTTGTCCATCATCAAGTGTTGATTTCACATCTATAGCATGAGAGGGCACCACATAAGATATGGGGACTATCATGGAAAGCAAAAGAGATAAAGTCTTTATCTTTGAGGATCTTATCTTCTGGTGGGAAATGTAAGCCAGTAAACAAACACAGATAATTTTGATAGGGGTAGGACAGGGCCCCAGGGCACACCAGGAGGGCACATCACCCTCAAAAGCTAGAATGGGAGGCTTCCTGGAAGAACTCCAAGAGAAAATCTGAAAATTGAGGAAGAATTATTTGGGAAAACAAACTGTAAGAAATAGCAAAGACAGTAAGGAAAATGGAAGATCAGTTAGCATGTTCCAAGAGATGGAGCAGACTTTGTTTTAAAATAAGTAATTCAGTGTGGCTTGATTGTAGAATGTGTAGTGGGGCATGGAGGGAAATAAGGCAGGCTAAAGATGAAAGAGCCAAATAATAGACTGTGTTTAGGTCTTTTGAAGGAATATAGGTTTTTATCCTTAGAACAATGGGGTATCTTTGAAAAGACTCTTTGGATGCAGTGAACAGATGAAATCATAACAACTCTGAAAACTAGAACCAATCGCTTGACCATTAATATAAAGGTGCCATATATACACTATTGATACTATGTATAAAATAGGTAAATAATGAGAACCGACCATATAGCTCAGGGAACCCTGCTCATTGCTCTGTGGTGACTTAAATGGAAGGAAATCCAAAAAAGAGGGGATATATGTATACCTATAGGCTTCCCCCATGGCTCAGCGGTTAAGAATCTGCTTGCAATGCAAGAGATGTGGGTTCAATCCCTGGGTTGCTAAGATCCCTTGGAGGGGGAAATGGCAACCCACTCCAGTATTCTTGCCTGAAAAATCCCACAGATGGAAAAGCCTGGAAGGCTGCAGTCCATGGGGTGGCAAAGAGTCAAACATGACTGAAGCAAATAAGCACACACAGGGTAGTTCTACTTTCAGTTTTTTGAGGAACCTCCATACTGTTCTCTGTAGTGGGTGTATCAGTTCATATTCCCACCAGCTCTGTAGGAGGGTTCCCCTTTCTCCACATCCTCTCAGCATTTATTGCTTATAAATGTTTTTACAGTGGCCATTCTGACCTGTGTGGGGTGATACCTCAGTGTAGTTTTGCTTTGCATCTCTCCAGTATTTAGTGATGTTCAGCATCTTTTCACGTGTTTATTGGTCGTCTCTGTGTCTTCTTGGGAGAAATGTCTCTTTAGGTCTTCTGCCTGTTTTTTGATTACGTTGTTTGGCTTTTTTTTTTTTTTTAATTGAACTGCCTGAGCTATTTGTATATTTTGGAAATTAACCCCTTGTCAGTCGCTTCATCTGCAAATATTTTCTCTCATCCTGAGGGTTGTCTTTTCATCTTGTTTATGGTTTCCTTTGCTGTGCAAATGTTTTTAAGCTTAATTAGGTCCCATTTGTCTATTTTTATTTTCATTACTTAGGTGAGTCAAAAGAAATCTTGCTGCAGTTTATGTCAAAGAGTGTCTGCCTATTTTCCTCTAAGATAAAATTGTATTTTTTTAAAAGGCACAAATGATAAACTCAAGATTTGAGATTGTAATTACCTCTAAAAGGAGAGGAGGGGTTATTGAATGGTTGAAGTTAACACATGCAAGTCATGTGAATATATTGGGTAATGGGTTTCCTATATTTATTGCAATAAAATTAACTTAAAAGTTTAAAAATTAAGTAGTTAATCAAAAATAAAACACCATTTATAGAACCAATGATTAGAACCAAGGTTATGATTAATCCAATTTGTTCCCATGTTTGTTTGTTTAAATCAAAGCCTTTTTCAATTATCGAGGAATGCAAGTCTAACCATGAGTTTGAAGATCAGGTGGTAGGGGACAAGGCAGAGGAACAGTTATGGGGTTAACTAATGGCTGTCACAACAAAAAATAGCTACCATTTGTTGGTTCATTGGAGTTCACAAAAATATTTCACCAAGTATTAATTTATTGACTTACACCCTATTGCTACTAATGTTCTATGCAAAACCCTTACAACATATGACCCTTATGTCTTGAAACATACATTAAAAAAAAAAAATCATTCTGCATAGCCTAAATTGCCAATCTGTTTTGCTTTTTGGAGAAAAACTATTAGAAAGTGGAAGGTGTTGGGGAAAATGAGCTAAGAAAGATCACTCTTTGGAGCAGGCAGGGTGAAGGCATATAATGCCTAAAAGGAGAGAGGAGTAGTGCAGGGGCTTGTCTGGATTCAGACTGCATGAGCAAGAAAAGAATCCTCTGGCAGAACACGTCTCTCCTGCTTTCCTTCCGGCCCCCTATACTCTCCAGTTGTCTGCCTGATCAAGTGGGAGTCAACTACCTACTACAAACTAAAAGAGAAAAAAATAAGAGCTTCCTTAAAGGCATAAATCTATATTAATGTACCTTTCTAAATCTAGCATTTAGCACTTGCCAGTTTTAATATTCTAATCTATGTCTAATCCAATGAAATATATTTCATATACTAAGATGCAGTCTTTTTGTTGTTTTCTGTTTCTTCAACTAATAAATTAAATACATGGATAATTCATAAATGTACTAATGTAATATAAATGTTGTTTGGAGCATTGATATCATACATTACAGATTCAACAATGTGTTTTATTTATAAACTATGTGCTAGTTTATTCCTTCCCTAAACTCAGATAAATACAGAAATACAGAAACAAAAAATAAACCCCAGACACTGACTCTTACTTAAATTATGAATCTGGCATGCTTGAAAAGTCTTTCCTTGGAAGAAAGGAATGATATACGGGTGAAGGAAGAATAAAGGTTGGGTAATGAAACCAGAAGTAAATTACTCTAAACAGGAGTTTCTCAAACTTTCCTTACAAGTTAATGGATGTGACATACCCATTTAGTTGGAGAAAAAATTTATCAGAGGTAATAGTGGAAGAAAGGAAAAAGAGCATTTTCCTCTCAGTGCCATATATTCAAAAGAACATAACCCTTGGGAAAGTTGAGAAAACACATTAACTTGGTTTCTCAATGGAATGAATGGTAACAGCCTCAAGTAATAATCTATCATTGAAAGGTGGTAGTGATAAGGGGAACCAACCTAGCACTTCAGCTGGCTTCTCCCGGGACTGGCAGCACCCTGGCGTGTTTGGTATGAAGATGGATGCCTCTTTGGAAGAAGGACGGGAAAAAAGGCTGGAAAAGTAGGTTGAAGCCCTGGAGGTTTGCCATGCCAAGGAGATTTGATTACATTCTTATCCAAAGCTATGTCAGGTTTCAGGAAGGCAAGCAAACTCTTGTTGCTGTTTTATAAACAACCAGTTTCTTGGCAAAGATGCTATTGTTTTTGTTTGGTCGCTAAGTCATGTCCAACTCTTTTGTGACCCCTATGGACTCTGGCCTCACCAGGCTCCTCTGTCTATGGGATTTCCCAGGCAAGAATACTGGAGTAGGTTGCCATTTCCTTCTCCAGGGGATCTTCCTGACCCAGGGATTGGCAGGTGGGTTCTTTACCACTGAGCTACCTGGGGAGCCCAAAAGATGCTTTTACACATGTGCATTCTCTTATGTCCAGCCACTGACATTAAAAGTCAAAGTCCCTTACAGTACATGAAAACAGAATTTCAAGCACAACACATCAATTTATTCAAGAGGTTGTACACAGACTTCTTTAAATTTCCATATCCACAACTTCTGTTACCAGCACTTTATTGATTTTTTTTAACTTCCTCATGTTTTCTTCTTAACATTTAGCATTCTCTTTTCCCTAATCATCCAAAATCAAAAGAAAAACATCTAAAAAAGAAGTGAGATCCTGCTGGCCCTCTGGATAGAAAACCGCTAGATGTTCATGGACCACTGGCTGCTTATCTGTGTGCATAGTAAAACAGAAATGGTCTCACGCAGACTTTCAAATTCTTTGAACACACTGCAGCTTTATTTTCCCAATGCTTGGGTTCATTACTTACAATACCTTAAGATGCTGAAAGTGGGAGAAAGAAAAACAAAAGGCTCATGGGCCCAATCCAATGTGAATGCCTCAATTTATGTCCCACCTCAATCACTAGCCTTCTAGGTGATATTAGGAAATCTCCTTGACCAATTTGAAGAAAATTTGTAAGATGAGAATCAGAGTAAGACTTGATTTATGGACATCACAAGGTTTTACATGCAGATCTGAGCAAACCATGTTTATAGAAGCGCTCTGTAACATGCATGCTGATACAATTATAAATGAATGGCCCTTCATTTGTGATGATAACCCTTATGAATGACATGCACTTTCAGCTATTTATCTGGTGGCAATGTTGGTTCAACCAGAGTCACACACACTGTCTAGTCTCCTTGTGACACAACAGAGTTAGAGGTATTATCTGTATCATGGACCCGTCTCCTAATAAAGCCATCTAGCACAGAAAGAAATCTATTGTAGTCATAGTCTCAGCACAACGCTCCCCCAGGTTTAACCCCTAAAGGACCATCTTGAACTGAGAAGTTCAGTGCCTTAGGCAGCCTTGGCTGGGTCAGATCTGGTGAGATAATAAGCTTCACATTTATAGAACATACATCAGTTTCCAGCAACTTTATCTGCTCTTTTGATCCTCAAAACAATTTGGCGAAGATATCAACCTATGATTACTATTCTGGTGTTACAAACAAGAAAATTGAGGCTAGGTGCCTCCCAGGTGGTCCAGTGGCTCAGAATCTGCCTGCCAATGCAGGGGTCATAGGTTCAATCCCTGGCCTGGGAAGATCCCCCATGCCACAGGGCAAGTAAGTCCATGCCCCACAACTACTAAGCCTGCACTCTACAGTCCATGCTCCACAAAGAGAGATGGCCACCACAATGAGAAGCCTGCCCAGCTAGAGAGCCTGCATGCAGCAATAAAGACCCAGCACAGCCAAAAACAAATGTTAAAAAAAAAAAAGAAAGAAAGAAAACTGAGGCTAGCATTAGGTGTGTGATTTTTCCGGAGACACACAGCTTCTAAGCAGCAGAGCTAAGAACCAAACGCAGGTATTTAGATTTGGGGTCTCTCTTTTTACTGTAGTGCCCAGATTTCAGAAACTTGCACAACTCCCTCTTCTGAAAAGAAGAAAAGAAATCAATAGGTTTTAGATAAATGTCACTTGTGAGAAAAATAAGTTGGAGTGAAGAGAGTGAGTTTATGACAATAGCCTTATCTCCAAGATCCATGGGGTTCTGTGTCTCAGGATATGAAGCATCCAATGAAGACTGGGAGAAAATGCCTCATTCCTACACAGAATGGTAACCAATCTGCTTTTTGGGAGCAGTAGGGACCTGCCAGCATGTTGCACTGTCAAAACTTCAAACCCTGCCTGGAAATCTGATTCCTCGGACTCTCTGAAAATAACTGGTAGTGCTTGCTTGGTTATGATCACTCAATGCCTCAGCAGCGTCAGCAGGTACTTTAGCCATACTGGCAGGGAGGGATGAACATGAGCTCTTGCTAAACACCTGTCTTCACGATGTGCTTTATTCATGTGATATTCATAACAAGGAAATGCAGGATCAGAGAGACGAATAACTTGCCTACAGTCACTCTCATGACAGGTGGCACACTTAGGATTCAAAACTAAGCCCGTCAGACTCCAAAGTTCATGATCTTTCAACTATAGCTCCCTTCTAATCTCAGGAAGCAACATTTTAGTCATTGACTCCGGGAACTCTCCCAAAATCCTTCTTAATTTATAGATTCCCTATTAACATGGATATTAGGTATATGAATCATAAACATAGCTATTCTTTACTAATTATCAGACACTTTGTGTATTTTACTTTTAATCTCTTCAACAACCCTATGCGTCGAGTATTATAAGCGACCCACTTTTTGTGTAAAGAAACCAACCATTAGAGGCAAAATGCGGTGTGTTTCACACACACCCCTCGGAGTGCCACACATCTACAATTCCCACAATCTACTTCAACGGCTGTTTCTTTCCCTGCACTTGCCTGGTTTTCATGTCAACGGCAAGCTAAAGGGAATAATTTTGCAGTGTTAAAATATAATATTATTAATAGGTTCCATTTTTCATTCAGCTGACTCTCTTGTTTTAGCTAATAGAATGTTTTACTTTTGCACTGTGCTTTGAGGCAATTTTATAGCAAAGATTTTGCTGGCATAAATTGAAAATAAGTTAAAATGTATTTAGGATCATGTTTTCGACAAACACAAAACAAAGGGCAGATCCTAAGTCTTATAAGAAAAAATGTAACTGCTGAAGTCATCTACAGTTCAGCAAATAAAAGACTGGATCCCCAAGGGGAAAAAATATATGTAATGAGTTATTTTTAAAAATCTTTCATGTATGCCTGCTTTAACAAATCACCTCTTTTCATTACTATCAAAAACCTAAATTTTCAATAAATTTAATCGTTTCTCACTCATCTGTTTAGCTTTATAAATTACATTCAGGTTGATTTTGCTTTGCTTCATTTATTGGGAAAAAGCAAAGCAGTTTTTTGCAAGCAAGCTACAAATCCTGAACGAAAAAGGATTGGTTAGATTAATACTTAGACTATATCTATATTTCCTCATATGAGGCAGAATTTTTTAATGATTTAAGTGCTTTAAACATGCGAGAGTCTTGTCAGTACACTCTATCCCCATGAAATTCAGGTACAGGATCACTGAGGTATTCTAAAGGGAATTTGAGCATCTGATAGAGAATGAAGGTCCCTTTCCAAGCTAACCATCCATGAAATTCTGTGAAATAAGTAAAATTTCAAGTTGTGAAAATATGCATCCCACAATTTTACTAACATCATTAATTGTCTATCTTTAGAAAAACAGTTTGCTTGATTTAAAATAACCGGACTGAGGACCTCACAGCTGTGGCCACATATGCAACCAAAACAGGATTTCAAGTAGCTGAGTTTTATGGTCTTATTATGTTTCAAGAGGTTCCATTTGATCCTAGGCTGCATATACTTACAGTCATCCTATAAAGCAGGGGCCCCCAACTTTCTTGGTAGCAGGGACCAATTTCGTGGAAGACGATTTTTCCACAGACTGGGGGAGAGGGCTGATGGGGTCTAGATGATTCAAGTGCATTACATTTATCGTGCACTTTATTTCTGATCTAATGCTGCAGCTGATCTAACAGGAGGTACCAGTCTGCAGTTTGGAGGTTGGGGACACCTAGATAAAACATCATGCTTAGAAACATTGAACTTTTCTGAGACCATGCTTTGACAACCGCCCCCCCCCTTTTTTTTTTCTAATTTATCAACACATTCACTGTTGCAAGTATTAAAGACAATTTAGCGGCAGGTTTAACACTGCAGCATTTCTGAAAGTCAGTCCAGAGAGAGAAAAGAGATCAGAAAAGGTGATGGAATTTCCTCATCTATATCTTCTCTATAAAGCGTGGGGTGGCCTAAGGTGAGAGAAGCAGCCTGAAGGACTTCCCAAGACCCCCACGAGCCCTTTGTGATATTCTCTGCTTTTAACTAGCAAGAGCAGCTTCCGGTAAGAGACCTGTATTCGTGCGTTTGCTCATTCCTTTTTAAAAAGCAATGGATTTTATGTGAAAGAAAGGGCAGATGAAAAGAAAAGAGAAAGGAAGAGAGGGAGAGAAGTGAGAAGTAGAGCAAGAATGAAATGATCAGAGACACAAGTATATCATCTAATGGACAAAAATTCTCGGTTCCTGACTAGCAGAGCAGCACGAGAAAGCTGCATTCCCCGATTCCATTTAATTTTTGCCTGAGTATTCTTAGGAGAGCCCTGTTGAGATGTCAGGGTCTGCTACGCAGCGTACGTGGCACACTGCAAGATATTTGGCGTGAAGACGATGAATTTTCAAACTAGTTCAAGAGTAATTGAAAATGGAATTCTGAGAAAAGCTAACGTGTATCCTTATCTCCACATAAACACATCAATACTCATTTTAAGCCTGCCAGCTATCTATCTGCTAGGAAACACTCAATACTGCTTCTTGTACACTGAGCAGATCATTGAGTTTTCTCTCAAAAACTAATAGTACAATCATTTGCAACAAGAAATTCTTCTTTGTCTGATGAAATTGTACCATCCCTGAGCTGCTGCCTTCTATTTCAGGAGACACAGGAGTTCAGTCTGTGAATTTCATACCCAGAAGAGGAGCTCAGACTCAAGCCCTAATATCACAGACTGAAGCTGTCAGGAACCTCTGAGATCATCCAGTCAAACCCCATCATTTCATAAGTAAAACAGGGAGCTCTCAGAAGCCACATTAATACCCAAGTTGCCTGTTACTTTTGTTATCAAATTTGACTGTTCTCATTTTTCTTAACAAGCAAGGCTCCACATTTCTAGAAAAAAAAAATCCCCTTGGGGTAGCAGTAGAGCCTGATTTTGTAATCACAAGTATGTTGATATTTACTGCACTTAGAATATGCTGCTTACTGTGATTCTGGTCCTACTCAGAGCAAAGCTTAACGACTTTGGAAGATAAATATTATAACTCTCTCCAAAGCGAAGACTATATCACCACAAAGAAGCATAGACACATAAGAATCCATTACTGGAAAGACACATAAGAATCCATTATTTCATTTAATCCTTCTGCAATCCAATGAGATGAGTATAATTTTTTTTCCTACAGATGAGAAAACTGAGTCTCAATATCAATGACCTACTCAAAAAAACATACAAGTAAGTGGGACATCTGAAAACTTAAAGTTGCCAGAAATGAGTGAATTCCTTGAGGAATCAGATAGTAATAGGATCAAGCACAAATTTCTGGAATTAACCATGGAAAAAAATGAACAGCATTCAGAAGAACAATGAGTGGAGGTACAAGAGATTTTCTGAATGGAAGAGACAGAGTTGACAGTATTATTGCCACAGATGCCCTCAATGTTTTCAGTAAATAAGGAAGGCTTATCTTTTAAGTGTAAAAGAGTAAGAATAAGACTGAGGACATAAAGAGTAGAGAAAAGGATTGAAACTGTTGCAACCCGGTGTGATGTAACATCACAAAGAACAAGGAAGATGTGGCTGAGGACAGACTGCATCCATTTCCATAGGATCCAATTAGTATGCTTTTGTGACCTACTTTCCAACTGGCAGGACAAGAGCTGGGAATGCATAGTCAGGCTGCGTTAGATCCCAGAACTGGCAACCAAGATTCACTGCAAGACTGAGAACATGTAAGATTATTGCACTCAAGATATCAAGGTTTCATCAGTGGTCATAGGACCTAGAATAAATCAATAGAGACAGGAAAAAGGAGTTTTAAAAACACCATACAAGGAACAACTTAAAAATGTGCAAGGGACAACTTATAAAGATTGATGATGAAAGGAAACACTGAAAATAATACAATGATATTATTATTATTATAACTGATCTTATATTAGAGATAAACCATTCAAGGCGGGGATGAGATCCCATGGGAATAATCACACTGATAAAGTGAAGGTGAAGATGAAGAAGTTAAAAAACCCAAGAATCTAGTAATTCAGTAAAAAAAAAACATGTAACAATGTTCACAGGAGCTAAAAATACGAAAGCAAACTATAAGCTGAAATTATCAAGATGGATGAGAGAGCTGGAAATCAGTTGATGGATTACAATGAAGATAGAAAGAAGTGTGTAAAATGGATAAAGGGTGTTTGAAATATAATAAAAGGTTATTTACGGTAAACATATGAAGTATTATTGAAACATACATCGAGAAAAAGTAAAGTCGTGTTAGTCTCTCAGTCGTGTCTGACTCTTTGTGACCTCATGGACTGTAGCCCACCAGGCTCCTCTGCCCATAGAATTCTCCAGGCAAGAATACTGGAGTGGGTGGCCATTTGCTTCTACAGGGGATCTTCCCAACCAAGGGATCAAACCTGGGTCTCCCACATTGCCAGTAGATTCTTTACTGTTTGAGCCACCAAGGAAGCCTAAAACATATACATTACCATAGGTAAAATAGACACCTAGTGGGAATTTGCTGTATGACTCAGGAAACTCAACTCTGGTACTCTGTGACGCCTTAGAGGAGTGGGATATGGTGGGAGGTGGGAAGCAGGTTCAAGAGGAAAGGGACATATTTATACCCATGGCTGATTTATGTTGATGTGTGGCAGAAACCAACACAGTATTGTAATTATCCTCTAATTCAAAATAAAATTTAAAAACAAACAAAACAATAAAAGTAAGTGACAATGCAAGTGTCAATGCAACTTCTCTTTCAAATGCAATAAATACAGAAGGCACATTTCCTAAAAGGGGGACATGATGATGAAATTTTTAATTAATATTAGATTTTAATCGTATATTCCTTCCTTCATTCAAAACATTCTTTGAATACATATGCCAAGAACTGTACTAGGAACATGGTATAAAATAATGATCAAAACAGATAGGATTCCAGTTCTCAACAGCCTAAAGTATTCATTGCAAACATGTAAAAGGCTAGATAGATAATCTTCATAACATCAAATCTAAGAATAAACTAATTGGTCTCTCATTTATAAATTAGTAAAGATACATCATCCTCTGTCATCCCCTTCTCCTCCTGCCCCCAATCCCTCCCAGCATCACAGTCTTTTCCAATGAGTCAACTCTTCGCATGAGGTGGCCAAAGTATTGGAGTTTCAGCTTTAGCATCATTCCTTCCAAGGAACACCCAGGACTGATCTCCTTTAGGATGGACTGGTTGGATCTCCTTGCAGTCCAAGGGACTCTCAAGAGTCTTCTCCAACACCACAGTTCAAAAGCATCAATTCTTCGGCGCTCAGCCTTCTTCACAGTCCAACTCTCACATCCATACATGACCACTGGAAAACCATAGCCTTGACTAGACGGACCTTAGTTGGCAAAGTAATGTCTCTGCTTTTTAATATGCTATCTAGATTGGTCATAACTTTCCTTCCAAGGAGTAAGGATGGACATGAATTTGAGTAACTTCCAGGAGTTGGTGATGGACGGGGAGGCCTGGTGTGCTGCAATTCATGGGGTAGCAAAGAGTCAGACATGACTGAGTGACTGAACTGAACTGAACTGAACTGAAAGATACAACTAGCTAGTGTCAGAGACACAGTTAGAAGCTAGGGTTCTAGTACTCGTGCCTGGAAAATCCCATGGACGGAGGAGCCTGGTGTGCTGCAATCCATGGGGTCGCGTAGAGTCAGACACAACTGAGCGACTTCACTTTCACTTTTCACTTTCATGCATTGGAGAAGGAAATGGCAACCCACTCCAGTGTTCTTGCCTGGAGAATCCCAGGGACGGGGGAGCCTGGTGGGCTGCCATCTATGGGGTCACACAGAGTCGGACACGACTGAAGTGACTTAGCAGCAGCAGCAGCAACAGCAGCAGCAGCAGCCCAGAGTTTTATGCCGAATCACTCTAGTACCACACCACACTTGGAAGACATGTTAAAAAATATTGTTTTCATAATTCTAAGATAACTTCTTTACAATCACTGCTTTATAGCCTCCTCCTATGGTCTGCTTTTCCCTAGATGCTATGTACTTGGAAAAGACAAAGAGTAGACTGATTTGAGATTTCCCTATTCTCCTTTGCAGTTCTCATCCTGCAATGAGAAATTACCACTCAATGGGTGGTAAAAATAGAAAGTCAGAAGAACAAGATAAGAATCTGACAAATTCTGGGCATCCTTTTTATTTCTGCATAATGCCTAATATAGTGTCTTTGGCAAAGTAGGTAATCAATAAGAACTCATTTTGTTTTCAATTATGTGTCCTTTCAGTAATCATATGTACATTTAAAAATTAAATGCTTCAAACTTAGTTCATGAAAAATTATAGGAATAGAGTTTTAACTTTTACATTCAAATAATTGTTTTTCTGACTTTTAGGTTTCATAAATATTTAAGGCCCATATGGCGTATATGCAATATGTGTTTCTGAATCACCACTATTGGAATTAATATATCAGCGGAGCACATGCTGACATTTCTACCAGTTTCGGGTACATAATGTGCCTGACTTTTCCCACCATAGGGCAGCTGTTGAGAAGCGATGGCAAACCACCTAAAGGTGTTCTGCACAACATCCTGTGAAAGTCATGGCTTCCCTGGAGGCTCAGATGATAAAGAATCTGCCGGCAATGCAGGAGCCCCAGGTTCGATCCCTGGGTTAGGAAGATCCCATGGAGAAGGGAATGGCTACCTACTCCAGTATTCTTGCCTGGAGAATTCCATGGATAGAGGAGCCTGGTGGGCTACAGTCCATGGGGTCCTAGACCAGGGGAAATAATCTGAAAGCTAAAACCACCTCTGAAAGAAAAAACCATCTCCTTTAACCCCTTCTATGAAAGCCAGGATATCATCACATATAAAACATGGTCTATAATTGACAAGATGTGAACCTGACAGGCCAGATCTCTGCAAAGGCCAGCAGCCAAATACCAGGAGAGCAGAGTCATCCTATAGGTACCCAAAGGCAGCTAGGAGCATTCACAGCCTCTCCCCAGTATCCTGCTGCTGCCACGACTCTGCCCCCTATACACGCCACTCCCCTTAAACAGATACACATTCACACACACACACACACACCATGTTTGACCCTCTCAGCAGCAAGAGACACACACAATTTTCTCCAACAACCACTGCAGAGGTTAGAACTCCAATAGTATTCCTCCATGTTTTACCTGTAAACACAGACACCCACAACAAAACACACTTCCACAATAAAGAAATCCATCATTATAAGCTTAACGGTCACAGGAGCTGGGCACCTGCTTACACTGGGTCATCTTAGTGATAATTGAAAGAGAAGAATGTGGTTGAGTCTACAGTTTGAGTGCCTCTTCTTGGTTGATTGAATAGATTATAGTTTTATCCCTAGAATCTTTCTGTGAAAGAGCAAGGCTACAGAATCCTCCTTCTTGTTCTTGGTATCTAATTTCATTCTCTGCCTGGAGAAAATCTCACTCTTAAAGATCTCTCAAATATCCCTTTCCTTAAAGCCACAGGGAAGAATTAATTCTTCTGTAATTATGCTAGTATATAGCACTCTACTCATAATATTAAAACATGTAAGACTTTGCATAATAGTTTGTGTGTGTTTCTGTTCATAATTAGCCATCACTGTTTCTGTACTTTCAAAGTACCTTCTATGTATATGCTGGTGTTATATAACAACTCACTGTTCTGTCTGTGATTTATTTTTTTGTTGTTGTTGCTTCTCTGTCTTGTTTCCTTTGGCTGCCCTCTAGGATACTGAACATTTTGCTTCCTGTCTTTTCACATCTCCTCAGTTGATACAGAACTTGAGGATTTACAGTGCACTCTCACTTCCTTTGTATTATTCTAACCAATGTGTTCTGCTCTAAGAGTCAATAGGCATTTCACAATTTTATCCACCTTATTCTCTCTCCAGAGCATTCACCATCACCTCCAAGAGAAATATCTCCTATCTTCACAATAGCCTGATTCATAAATTTAAGATATAAATTTCAATTTAGGGGGAAAAATCTCTTAGCTGTTTCCTTTAAGAATTTTAAAATGTTGGGTTGACCAAAATGTTCATCCAGATTTCTCCATACCATTACACAGAAAAAGTCAAACGAATTTTTGGCCAAGCCAATACATTAGATTCTACATTGACAATTCCACCATTCTTCCTAGATCTTTGTCATGGTAGGAGTGGAGACTCTGGAATCAAACAAATATAAGTGGAACCCCAGCTTTGTGATCTTGGTTTTTAAATTATTTACAATTCAAGCAACTTCATTTACTCCTAAGTAAATCTGGAGTAAAAACACACAAGTACCATGTTGTTGTGAAAGCTCAAAAAGATTATATGACATGTGGCAGGCACATAGTAAATGAGAACTACTTTTAGTAAAGAAAAAGTAAGTTTCTACTTATTGGATGAGTATACTCAATTTGTGTCACAATGGAAAGTCCAATGGAAAAAATGATATTTAAAATCAGTATCATCATCAGTTCAGTTCAGTTCAGTCTCTCAGTCGTGTCCGACTCTTTGCGACCCCATGAATCGCAGCACGCCAGGCCTCCCTGTCCATCACCAACTACCAGAGTTCACTCAGACTCATGTCCATCGAGCCCGTGATGTCATCCAGCCATCTCATCCTCTGTCATCCCCTTCTCCTCCTGCCCCGAATCCCTCCCAGCATCAGAGTCTTTTCCAATGAGTCAGCTCTTTGCATGAGGTGGCCAAAGTACTGGAGTTTCAGCTTTAGCATCAGTCCTTCCAAAGAAATCCCGGGGCTGATCTCCTTCAGAATGGACTGGTTGGATCTCCTTGCAGTCCAAGGGACTCTCAAGAGTCTTCTCCAACACCACAGTTCAAAAGCATCAATTCTTCGGCACTCAGCTTTCTTCACAGCCTAACTCTCACATCCATACATGACCACTGGAAAAACCATAGCCTTGACTAGACGGACCTTTGTTGGAAAAGTAATGTCTCTGCTTTTGAATATACTATCTAGGTTGCTCATAACTTTTCTTCCAAGGAGTAAGCGTCTTTCAATTTCATGGCTGCAGTCACCATCTGCAGTGATTTTGGAGCCCCCCAAAAATGAAGTCTGATACTGTTTCCACTGTTTGCCCATCTATTTCCCATGAAGTGATGGGACCAAATGCCATGATCTTCATTTTCTGAATGTTGAGCTTTAAGCCAACTTTTTCACTCTCCTCTTTCACTTTCATCAAGAAGCTTTTTAATTCCTCTTCACTTTCTGCCATAAGGGTGGTGTCATCTGCATGTCTGAGGTTATTGATATTTCTCCTGGCAATCTTGATTCCAGCTTGTGCTTCTTCCAGCCCAGCCTTTCTCATGATGTACTCTGCATAGAAGTTAAATAAGCAGGGTGACAATATGCAGCCTTAATGTACTCCTTTTCCTATTTGGAACCAGTCTGTTGTTCCATGTCCAGTTTTAACTGTTGCTTCCTGACCTGCATATAGGTTTCTCAAGAGGCAGGTCAGGTGGTCTGGTATTCCCATCTCTTGAAGAATTTTCCACAGTTTATTGTGATCCACATAGTCAAAGACTTTGGCATAGTCAATAAAGCAGAAATAGATGTTTTTCTGGAACTCTCTTGTTTTTTCCCATGATTCAGCAGATGTTGGCAATTTGATCTCTGGTTCCTCTGCCTTTCTAAAACCAGCCTGAACATCTGGAAATTCACGGTTCATGTATTGCTGAAACCTGGCTTGGAGAATTTTGAGCATTACTTTTCTAGCGTCTGAGATGAATGCAATTGTGTGGTAGTTTAAGCATTCTTTGGCATTGCCTTTCTTTGGGATTGGAATGAAAACTGACCTTTTCCAGTCCTGTGGCCACTGCTGAGTTTTCCAAATTTGCTGGCATATTGAGTGCAGCACTTTCACAGCATCATCTTTCAGGATTTAAAATAGCTCCATTGGAATTCCATCACCTCCACTAGCTTTGTTCGTAGTGATGCTTTCTAAGGCCCACTTGACTTCACATTCCTGGATGTCTGGCCCTAGGTGAGTGATCATACCATCATGATTATCTTCGTCATGAAGATATTTTTGTACAGTTCTTCTGTGTATTCTTGCCACCTCTTCTTAATATCTTCTGCTTCTGGTAAGTCCATACCATTTCTGTCCTTTATCAAGCCCATCTTTGCGTAAAATGTTCCCCAAGCCATGCCCGGTGGTGCCACCCAAGACGGGTGGTTCATGGTGGAGAGGTCTGACAGAATGTGGTCTACTGGAAAAGGGAATGGCAAACCACTTCAGTATTCTTGCCTTGAGAACCCCATGAACAGTATGAAAAGGCAAAATGATAGGACACTGAAAGAGGGACTCCCCAGGTCAGTAGGTGCCCAATATGCTACTGGAGATCAGTGGAGAAATAACTCCAGAAAGAATGAAAGGATGGAGCCAAAGCAAAAACAATACCCAGTTGTGGATGTGACTGGTGATAGAAGCAAGATCCGATGCTGTAAAGAGCAATATTGCATAGGAACCTGGAATGTTAGGTCCATGAATCAAGGTATTGGAAGTGGTCAAACAGGAGATGGCAAGAGTGAATGTCAACATTCTAGGAATCAGTGAACTAAAATGGACTAGAATGGGTGAATTTAACTGAGATGACCACTATATCTACTACTGTGGGCAGGAATCCCTTTGAAGAAATGGAGTAGCCATCACGGTCAACAAAAGAGTCTGAAATGCAATACTTGGATGCAATCTCAAAAACTACAGAATGATCGCTGATCGTTTCCAAGGCAAACCATTCAATATCACAGTAATCCAACTCTATGCCCCAACCAGTTATGCTGGAGAAGCTGAAGTTGAACGGTTCTATGAAGACCTGCAAGACCTTTTAGAAGTAACACCCCCCAAAAAAAGTTTCATCATAGTGGTCTCCAAATCTGACACCTTGACTAATATTTGTCTAAATTTGAGATGTTTGCTTTCTCATTTTCATAAAAAGTTTCTCTATATGAGAAGACTATTTGGACCATTTTATGAAAGACCGGGGGTCTAGAATGAACTATTTACTGGACTATCTGCATTTCTGAGTCCTGCACACTGCTGTGCCTCTATAAATAGTGGTATTGCCATCACTTCTGCCTAGAGCAAAGATTTAACTGCTCCATAAAGATGGCAGAGCCAAATAAAAGCTATTTCATTAATTCAGAAAACAGATTTCTTTTGAGCCAAATCTGTGCCATCCTGATGAGTGACTGAGCTTGAAAATACAGCCACAGATCTGCTGCAAGCTCACAGTGCTTGCTCCCCAGCTATGGACACAAAGAAAACACCATTGATTTTAAAATCAATAAAATGAATACTGAGGGGTCAATAAAATCAGAATGATGACAAAGGTCACATTCTAGTTCTCCACCTTCTTATTTGATTCTACTGTGTTCAAGCATTCAATAGTTCCCAGGAAGCACTAATGTGGAAGATGAAGAGACACCCTGCTGAAGGAGGGCTTTGGCAGTCTTGAAACTTATCGAATGTTCTCCCAGGGAAAAGATTCTGACAATACTTTTCCCTAGAATATACTTATTCAAAGTGTTTTATTATTCACATCTACTTCCTGCCCACCTCTCATATACATCCAATCTGTTGGACAGAGTAAACCCTGGACATATCCTTCTTAAAAACTCTCCTCCAATGAGAGCTTTCTTCCATTCATTTATTCACTTACACATCAACATTCATTAAGAGCTTCTTATGGGTCAGGCGCTAAGCTAAAGCTGTGGACCCAGTGAAGAATAAGGAAGACCTTGCGCGTGTCCTCTAACAGGGCAATGGCATCACCTTACAACAGAGTGCTAGGATTCAGTACAGACAGAGAACTCCCAGTGAGGCATCTCAGGAAGCCTGATGTTTCCACTGAAACCTGAAGAATGACCAGAATGTAGTCACGTGAAAATCAGTTTCCTCATAGTAGCCTGTAAATCCAACACCCTGAATAATATTCATCTAAATTTGAGATGCTCGCTTTCTTATTTGTATTAAAAAAACAAAAACAAAAACAACCTTCTGCATATGAACAGACTGTGTGGACCATTTTAAGGAAGATCAGGGAGTCTAGAATGAACTATTTACTGAACTCTCTGCATTTCTGAGTCCTGCACACTGCTGGGCCTCTGTAAATAGTGGTGTTGCCATGGCCACCATCCAGAAGGAACTGGTAATTGTTGGAGATGGAGCCTGTGGCAAGACTTGATCACTGCCCTTAACAAAGACTAGTTCCCAGAGGTGTATGTACCCACCGTGTCTGAAAACCATGTGGCAGGTGTTGAAAGGGACAGAGAGCAGGTAGAGTTGGCTTTGTGGGACACAGCTGGGGCAGGAAGCTCAAGATCACTTGAGGCCTCTCTCCTACCAGGATGCTGATGTTATGTTGATGTGTTTCTCCACTGACAGCTCTGATAGTTTAAAAAACATCTTGGAAAAGTGAACTTCAGAAGTCAAGCACTTCCATCCCAACATGCCCATCATCCTAGTTGGGAACAAGAAGGATCTTTGAAACTGAGCACACAAGTCAGACGCTAACCAAGATGAAACAGGAGCCAGTAAAACTGGAAGACAGCGAAGATGTGGCAATCACAGCTGGTGAAAAAGCAGAGTTGAGAGATGAAGCTAGAGGTAATAATAAACCAGGGTCTTTACTCATGCGAAGGTGTTTAAACTTTACAATAGAAGTTATAGGGGGAGGGTTGCTGGAGGATTGGGGGCAGTGTGATAAGAATATCATTCAACTTTTTATTGTATTTTCTGAGTTTCTCATCGTAAACATGTATATTGATTTTACAATAAGAAAGTCAGTAAGGAGTAAATTTAAGTTTGAATTAATAAAAAGAAAGAATATAATAGCAGGAAAGTAAAGCTAAGCCAGAAACTTTGGGGTATTTTTCTTAAATGTTTATTATCATAGTCTTACTGGAGATAGACCATAAATTTAGCTCTAAACTTATAAGAAACCAATGAAAAGAGGGAAAAAATCCACTAGTTTCATAAGGCAAAAGGTCCATGAATAAGAAAGCCAGAATAGCTAAAAAGGAAGAAGTCAGGGGAAAAAAAGAGAAAAAGAACTGGAAGAGAAGGTGGCAGGTAGATGGTGTGGATCACTGCAAGGCCTCTGAATTTTATTCTGAGTGTGGTAGCAAGGTCCGTGTGGGTTTGATCTGCAGAGTGAAATGACCTGATTCACATACTAACTGTCCACTTTGGCAGCTCTGTGGGGGATGGCTAAGCTTGGGGAGCAGGGAGGTCAGGAGAAGAAATATGGAGACCAGTCCACAAAAAACTGCTGTAGATCAAGAGAAATGATAGTGGTTCAGTGCAAGATGATAGTGGTGAAGATAGAGAAACGTGATCTGACGTAGGAAAGATGGAGTTGATAGGGGTTGCTGATGGAGGGACAGGGTGAGACAGAATGGGAAATACAGTATGGTTTCTAGTTTGTTTGTTTGTTTGTTTGTTTGTTTTCTGGCCAGGTCACCAGGCCAGACGGGTTGCCTGTCAGGAATTCTAAGGCACTAAACCAAGCTTTTTTCATGAATCAAAATTATAGGGCTGGGATTTTATGAGAATAGAACAAGATAGTGCATTAGAAAACCAATTTTAATGAACTGAGATGTTATGTCTCCCTCTCTTGCACCCAGAATAGACCAAGCTCCCCAAATTATTTATCCCTTTAATAATTACTAACAATGTGCTGATCACTGATATGCTTCAAAGATGTTTCATTATAGAAAACTCTCAAACCAACAGGAGAGATATTTATAAGATATACTAGTAAAAAGAAGTTCATGTTAACCTGGATGGGAGGGGAGTTTGGGGAGAATGGATACATGTATACCTGTGGCTGAGTCCCTTTGCTATTCACCTGAAACTACCACAACATTGTTAATCGGCTATACTCCGATATAAAATAAAAAGTTAAAAAAAAAAAGAAGTGTGTATGGAAGTGCCCAGAAATCCAGAAGAGGGGCCAACTCCTTTCTCCTAAGAAAGAGGTGACAAAGAGGCAGTGTCCCATACAGAATGCCAAAAAGAACATCCTATAATGGGACATATTTTAAAGAATTTTAAATATGATTGGTTTGAGTGTTAGGAAATACTATGGCAGCAAGAAAGGAGAATAGATTGGAAAAGAGTGAGAAGGGAGACCAGGAAGAGGCCATCATAAGATTCTATGACATGACAATGGTGTCTGAACAGAAACAATTATCCCTGGGATGGACAGGAGAAGATGGAATCTTTTTTTTTTTTAATTTATTGCTCTTAATTTTATTCTTTCTCCATATTATTTTAATTTATTTATCTATTTATTTATTGGTCATGCTGCATGGCATGGCATATGGGATCTTAGTTCCCCAACCAGGGACCAAACTCACACTTCCTGCTTTGGAAACACAGTCTTAACTACTGGACCACCAGGGAAGTCCCAGAAGAAGATGAAATATTTACATGATAAAAATAAAATTTAAAAAAAAAAACACTTCTTGCCTATTTAAATATTCAGAAAAGGGGAGAAACCATGGATGAAAAGAAAGATTCTTGCTCAAACAAGATCTTGGCTACAGCTTTCAAGATGCAATTTGTATATTCAATGCTTTAGTCTGAGTTTTCCATGGATATTTAGCTCTTTCTCCCAATGCAAATCCATTTTCCTTTTCTAAACTTCTTCAAATGATATCATGAGGGAAACTCCAAACAAGTCCAACAGAAAAGACTTTACCTGAGACAAATGGCCAATAATACCATCGTGTCAAAGCTCTCTAGGAAGATTTGATGTGTTTCCTGGATGATTGCTTAAATGAGATATCACATGCAAACTGCAAACAGAGGGCCTGGCACATTAGAGCTACTCAATAAATTTTAACTATTTTGCCATTAAGGCTTAGTCATCAGCATTGATCACAGGCTTTTTCTAGATGGTTAATTAATCATCAAGTATTTCAAGCAATATGTATTTATTGAATATGTGCACGGCTCTCTGCAGGCAATACTCCCTGCCATGTAGTTTGCCTGGAGTGGATTCCTGGTCCACAGAAACATTCTGAAAACATCATGTAAAATGACGGGGAGCGCATCAACCTAGAAATTAGGAGAGTTGGCACAAGGTGGGCATGATGTGGGGCTTCCCAGGTGGCATTAGTGGTAAAGAACCTGCCTGCCAATGCAGAAGACAAAAGAGACACAGGTTCAATCCCTGGGTCAGGAAGATCCGCTGGAGCAGGGCATGGCAACCCACTCCAGTATTTTTGCCTGGAGAATCCCATGGACAGAGGAGTCCGGCAGGCTACAGTCCATGGGGTCTCAAAGAGTCACTACTGAAGTGACTGAGCACGCACACACACGGGTGTGATGTGAACCCACTGCACTTATTTTACATTTGAGGAAACTGGCACTGCTCCGTGTCTCACTCAGTTGGTTAGAGATGGAGCCAGCCCTAGCAGTGAGGACTCCTGCCCAGTGCCTTTTCCAAGACACCACATCCATGTGATACCCAGTCACCCTGGAAGGCTACCATGTGGTCTAACTTACTTCCCTGCACAAATGACTGTCATGAGTTAATTCCTGAAAACCTCAAATAATTTCTTAAAATGAGGTGAAGCCTGTCAGATAAACTGACTCAATCTAGACTCATGCCTGCTCATTCACCGGCAGATGCTGCCCCACCTTCAGACATGGCGTACGTATCAGAAACTGAAGGTAAGAGATAGTTTGGATTCACTGTGGTTTAGCAGTTCATTTTTCCAAATATATTTTTCTAGCTTTCTACTTAAAAGACAAAAGTAACTGAATATTTGAGCACACACGTGCGCATGTGCATGCACACAGGCACGCGCACGCGCGCGCACACACACACACGCACACACACACATCCTAAGCTTTATAGGTAAAACCAGCAGAATTCAGTGTTTCCTACCAAGTGTTCCATTGTTATTCGGTTAGTTAAAATGAGCTTTAAGCTTTCCAAGAAATTCATCTGCGTTTTGAGTCTGTTAGGTACTCATTGCATGTGTGTGTGCTAAGTCGCTTCAGTCATGTCCGACTCTTTGCAACCCTATGGACCATAGCCCTCATCGCCTCTGTCCACAGGACTCACTGGAACAACCCAAATATTGAGATACACTGTATGTGAATACAGAGCTTCTGCATCTGTAGCATCTCTGAATTTGTTAGCCTTCAAAACCAAATTAAGAAAATGGAATTTATTAGCAATGTTCAAGCCCATTAATTAATTAGCATTCACTGTCTCTTTTGCAAGTAAGCAATTTTATCTCCATTTGGGGATGAAGAAATTAAATCGAAGTCAAAGAACTATACTAGCTCACCTGAGATTTAGCTCCAAATAAAACTGAAGATTTAATGATTATGCAGCTAATATTGTGGTCACTGACATTATAGCACTAATCTGAAAGAATTCATATGAATAAGTGTCCTTCTTGCTTCTTTTCCTTTGCTCCCCACAACAACTCTCAAACCTTGATTTTGAACAGTACTACAAACACTAACTTACCCCCAAATGTATAACTTGCAAGGTCATTTGTATCTTTGAAGCACACACCTGGTATGATCTCCAATGTTTAATTACAATCTAGAAGCCATTATATTAAACTTTAATATTCTATCTTTCATATTTCTATCATCTTTTACCAAATCATTTTAATCACCAAACTACTGTAATTTTAAAAATACTACTCCATCTTTTTAAACCTAATTTCCTCTAGTTTTTAACTCAACGAAAAGAATTCTTAGATTATTAACATTAAGGTTTTTACTTTTTCAGAAATAGTCTTTTATACGAGCAACAGTCATTTAAAGATTTTAACAGAAGACTCTTGAAAGAAAATTAATGTTTCAACAAGAAACTATAAGGAAATAAAAGGATTAATTTAACTTTAAGTTAAATATTTTCTAGCTTAGTACTTATATTTTGATTTTTTCACTTGATATTATTTATAATTTTCAAGGTGTTCACCATTATTAATAAACTTTTACAGTTCCTATTAAAATGAAGATTACCACTCTCATGATAAGAAAATTGAAGCAGAGAATTACATTCAATGTGTTAAAAATATACTCATATCTAGAAAACTCCATGCAATATAGGTATATTACTAATATAATTTCATTTATATCATTTCCTTTCTTTGAGAACTAAGCACTAATAGCAAACATTTAATATATACAGTATAGTTGCAATATAGTGACTCAAGGGCTTGAAAGAGTTAATTCTGCTAGAGATTGATGCCTAACCTCAATAAAGAACTAGCCCAAGCCCTTGAAGGTTCAGATTCACGATTTAATTGGCTAGATTGTGCATTAGGATGTGAAGTAGGATAGCAAAAAAAAAAAAAAGGCTTTCTTAAAATAAATATTAAAGAACTGGGAAAAGAAGGAAAACGAATCATCAAATCCCAAAAGCAAATTTCTGAGGCGCAAACTGCCTTTGTTACTGCCTTTGCCCAGTTTCTTTCTGTTCCACAGTATAATGCAACATAAAATGCTGTTTCATGTAGAGATAGGTGTATAAATAGGTTTGGCCCCCAAGCCCATCAGTTCGAACTCTCGTGTGAACAAAAGGCAGCCCAAGTCAACATCCTGGTGAAGGCATTGAGGGGAACTGAACAGTCTGAGCTAAAGAACAGAGCTTTTGGAGAGGAATGTGTGGAAAGGCTTAGGGGCCTCTGCGCCTATGACCAAAGCCTAAGGTAACCACAAGGAGGAGAGAGCAGAGCTGAGTCTGGGAAAATCCATAGTGATTAGATCCTTATTTCTGCCATAAATGATTATAAGGAAAATAAATCATGTGAGATAGTTCCAGTTTAAAAAAAAGACTACAGATTCTGAAAACAAGCTTATTTGAATTTTAACTTGGAATCCAAAATGTATTATCTATATGACTGTGGTCAGGTTGTATAATCCTCCAGAGTTTTCTCATCTCTAAAATGAAGAACAACTAATACTTACCTTGATGGGTTCTGGGGAGAATATATAAAATAATATGCTGTGAGAGAGCCTGGTTGAACCTTTGACATGTAGTAAACCCAATCAAATGTCATTTCCCTTTCTTTCCTACCTTCCCTCATCTTAAAGACCAGGCAACACCACAGATAACCTCTCTTACAATGCAACAATTCTGTTTTCTCCCTAGCAATTCAGGGTTTTGAATCCCCTTACTCTCTTGACCCACCTGTTGAAGTATATTTCCAAACTAGAGACATTGTAAAATTTCACAATTATTTGTCCTAGTTTGATTTCTTTTGATGTTCTGAGAAGTCCTTGATAACTATGCTTATGTGTGTCTGCGTTTCAACTTTTTTTTTTTTAATTTTTATTTTTACTTTATTTTACTTTACAATACTGTATTGGTTTTGCCATATATTGACATGAATCCACCACGGGTGTACATACGATCCCAAACATAAACCCCCTCCCACCTCCCTCCCCACTAAATTAAGGCTATTCCCATATCTCAGCAACTATGCCAACCATTATTTGTCATCTCTCTCTCTCCCCCCTTACACGCATGCACATAGACACACACATAGGCACACTTGAGAAGAGGAAGTGAACATGATCAAAAGAGAATTATCTAGGAAGGGTGACTTATTCCCTTTCTTTCCATATCCAGAAAACTTCAAAAGCCTGAAGAGTTCCTGCAAGTTGGAGGCTACCTTAAGCCCACCCCTGATGAAAACCACACCTGCAGTCTGGTCTTCTCCAGGCCTGTGGCCTGACTTCCAGACACTAGAGGGAGGCTCACACTCAGCAAGGACACTAGTCTAAGACATTTCGCTTCTGAGATGAGAGGAACATTCAGAAAAAAAAAGAGAGAGAGAGAGAAAGAAATAGACCAAAATGAGAAAAGACTTTATTTAAGCCCTCACCTGAGAGGTTTTAAAGGAAGCTAACAAAGCAAGTGGAGAAGGCAATGGCAACCCACTCCAGTACTCTTGCTTAGAAAATCCTATGGACAGAGGAACCTGGAAGGCTGCAGTCCATGGGGTCGCTAAGGGTTGGACACGACTGAGTGATTTCACTTTCACTTTTCACTTTTACGCATTGGAAAAGGAAATGGCAACCTACTCCAGTGTTCTTACCTGGAGAATCCCAGGGACGGGAGAGGCTGGTGGGCTGCCGTCTATGGGGTCGCACAGAGTCGGACATGACTGAAGTGACTTAGCAACAAAGCAAGCAAACCTACAGTGGACTATGTATCTGTCCACAGGCTGATTTGGTGTCACTAAGGTCTGGAAGAGGAGGCAAGAGAGAGAATCCAACAGGGTGATGGAGGAGGAAGATAGAGTCTGAAGAGGACATGAAGGAAGAGAGAATGAACGCTGAATCACAAACCTCATTTTCTTTAAAGCTGTAGGAATCATTAGGATTGATGCCAGCAAACCCAGGTCCTCACCAAAGCATGATATTAGTATTACTCAACCACTTTGGAGAAACCGTGGCTCTGCTCCTGAGGGAAAGTTCTTCAGAAAAACTCAAGGAACTGTCATATCAAGCCTGGCAGCCTTTCTGACCTGGTCTCAGAGCCCCCATCTCAGTTTCTCCCTCAGGTGGCCCCTGAGTGACTCATCCTGGCTATATAAATATATATATATATGTAGAAACACCTTCATCTCTGAGTCTCGGGGGATCATTGAAACCACTGTGGGATAAATAGCAGTTGAGATATTGCAGAGTCTCAGCTGGCTGGTTTTATAAAGGCTGCCTTTTAGAAGAAGCTGGAGTATCTAGAAAAACTCTTGAGACATTCATAAACATCAATGAACCGTGGTCTTCAGAAAACTAAAGTTTGATTAAAGCTAGTTGGGATACAGTGCAATTACCCATTTGCATGGCCATGTATTTTTATTTTTCCCTCCCCAAAGCTAAGACCTTTTCCCTTCTAATGCTTTTTTTTCTTACAAAATATGTTCAAGCAAATGCTCTCATTCTTAGGGTTTTCATTTTAAATATGGAATCCGTGCATCTGCAATGTACATGGAAACTACTGGGAACTGAGACGTCGTGCACACACATAAAACATGACATTATACTGCTGCAGATCAGCAGGAATGCCAAAGGACCAATCCTGTCTCGGGGCCTGAGCCACTCTCCTGCCTCTCGATAAGGTTGTCATCAGGTACAGAACAAATGATTTTCACAAGAGCCTAATTTTCCTGGGATCTCTTAGGCACTTTGAGTGGAGAGGCAGGAGAATGACAGAGAAGGAAAAGCTTGGAGGATGGGTCCTCTCCAGGCACACAAGACTGGTTCAGCACCATGAGCAGTACCACACCAACTCCCCCTGATTCACAGACTCTACTGTCTACATCTCCTGCTGTCTCACACTCCATTAGATTTCCCACAAAAGCAATAAAACATACAAGGAGCACTGGAGGAGTACAAAGATATGGAGCTACATTCTGGTCCATAAAAACACAAAAACAAACACAATAAACGAAAACACTTTGGCTCTCTCCTACAACCTCAACATAGCTATTGTCCTATAGCATTGCCAATAGTTTCCTGAATTGAAAGAAAACCTTGTATCCAACTTATAGTTTCAGTCTCTGATTACCAAGTCAAAGAAAAAAAAAAAAACAACTTGTAGACATTTCTAAAATTTAGCTTTCATTTAAGAAAAAAATACTCTAAAGGAAGAGAGTGCTGAACAATTCCTTTCAGACTTAACAAACATCCATAAAGCACTAAAATTAAAACTGTTTAACCACACACACACACACACACACACACACACACACATCTTAGGAGGCTTTTGTGAAATTCTCTAGAATACTCTGCTTTGTCACAAGTGGTTATATAAGCAGATAGATTTCCGGATGAAAATTTGTTATATAAGTCAAAATGGAGTTCATACCCTCTGTGTCAAAATTCAATTAGTTGAAGGGAATATTAAACTAAGAAAAACTGTGAAAATAATTGAGGGGGGGTAGTTTCATTCAGAAGCTTGATTTTCCTTCATTTCCAAAAACTGAGATATATCATGGTAAATACAAAAATACACCAAGGGTGCTCAGATGTAATACATGTAAACCTAATGAAAATTCGCCAGTAAAAGTTACTTTTGGTGTTCTCATGAAGTATTTAAAGAATCAAATAAACACATACCATGTGAAGTCCTAGTTTCCTAAATATAACTTTGAATCTCTGGTGAGGTGAAAGTTTATAAATAAATAAGTACCAGGTTGAGTCTCCCCACAGAAGTCTTAGAGCTATACAACTAACCAGACTTCTCTGGCAATGAGGCAAATCATAAGGGGCAAGTCAAATTTCTATCATTTCCTTTTAAACCGTCTATCATGAAAAACTGCATTGGTTGATTTTCAGATAAAAAAGGATATAACATGTATTAAAGAAACATTTGGCAGAGTTTACATTTATACTTCATGATAACCTATTGATACTATACTTTGTCAGATCACATTAATATAAATTTGAACTGAACTTGACAAATTCTGTCAAGATGGAAAAGCATCTGAATTATATGCATCTGCCAGGAAGAAAAAATGCAAAAATTGAAATGTGTTTCAGAATAAACATATCAGATAGCATGTACGTTTTATTTTATAGCCATGGGCTCTGACACCTAACCTTCCTTTGGAAAAATATACACAAATTGTATCAAGATACTTGTTTCCTCTTATAGCTGAGAGTTATTTAAACATACCATTTCTTTTAGTGTCCAGGTGGATTTTTTAGGCAATTTTTTCTTTCAGAAAATAGATGACTTAGCTACCTACAAAGTAATTTTTGTGATATGTTAAATCCATGACCCAAACTTTCGGTTCTTGGTATAGATGTCCTTTATTTTTTAATAAAAATGCAACAATATATATACATTACTGAATAACTGTACTCTGGAATAACAATGATTTCATAAAGATATACTAAATTTAATAACTATTGCTTCCATGGTAAATGATACCAAAAAATAACATTTCTCTGTTTAAACATTTGCTGAATACCATGTTTATGTATTATTTTTTTCTCCTTTGACAAATGTGGAAGCTATTCCAATTTCCATACAAATACACTAGTAGGTTTAAGGAAATGTCATTACAAGGCTATTTACTTAATTTCTTAGCCTCCCCCCAAAAAAATGAAAGAAAGAAGGAAAAGAAAAGTACTTGGAGTCTATAAATATGTCTTAAAGTGATGTGCTATGTTATGATACATATGCACACTCAGTATATTATATATTAAGATCAGAGGTTTTCTCAACCATTTGCTTATTCAATAGACCTCGCTCAGAAGATAATCTGTGAGTGGTCAGTCCCATTTAGCACATCAGTACCATCAGTTTACAAGTAAAAATACACTTACATATGTATAATAGTGCTTTTCTTAAACAAATTGAGAAGTCAACCAAAATACTGAAGGGAAAAAGATGACATAAAATTGCCATGTCCCAGGAATGGATTTTGAAGTGAATATATTCTCTGTATCCCTCTAAACACTTTTCCGAGAGAGTGGAGCTTTCTTTGGCAAATATGTTTTATAAAGAATAGTCCTTTTAAAACATTCCATTTTAGGTGACACACTGTTAGAGATTAAACAGATTTCTACTCTTTTTCAGAATAATCTTATTTGCTCATTTGGAAAACAATTTGTGAAAGAATTATTCATTGTTCCTATGCATACATTTTAAAAATAATTCAGCACACATGACCAAATTATTTTCAAAGTATATACAGAAAGAGAAGAATACTAAACTTTCCCCTGCCTACATGTGAGAGCTTGTCAGCATTCGACTCCAAGGCCTTTAATCCCAGGCTTTAAATAATTCAGATAACAGTTGATTACTCCATTGCAAGAAGCGTTGAGCTCTGCAAAATCTGAGTAACACAATATTTTCTACATTAAAAAGCCAATCTCAAATAGTAGGCACCTAAGTAAAACACTTTCTGAGACCAAACCATGCAACCCAGTTTTTGCATTTACTGCATCAACTCTGGTAAATACCACTGTAGTTTACTACAGAGTAATTCTGCATTCTTGCTTTCATTACCAAGCCATCTAGTTCAACAGCTTAATTTGCTGAAGTCACAATCTCCCATCCATACATTTTTTGGGTTTAAAGATTTCTTTGAAATATAACAAGTGAGATGGTTAGTTATGTTACACAGAAATCCAAAAGTGCCCACAAATGAAATTTTAAACTTAATACTGCTTTGACACTCACTTCTATTTCTTTAGGAAAATAATTGTGTTATGTTTTTTGACAACCAAGATTCAATATCTGCTGCCTCTGTTCACTTGTACACATCAGCCATTACAAAAGAGCTTTGCTCACTTGGCTAAATTACAACCTGAGTAATGTAAAACAGGCAGAAGCACCAAGAAATATTGGCTTCCGACCCCAAATCAAAAGGCGACAAAATTTTGCCATCAAAAATGTCTAGCTGAGCTCCAAATGGATTAAATTCATCCATAAAGCTGATGATGTATGTATCGCTTCACTTTGATATATATGAGGGTCCATATATGTCTGAGCATGTGTTCATAATTATCATGGAACCAGACAAATGAAAGACATACAATTAGGTTATGAACATCAAATAAGCCCTGTAAAAATTATCAAAGTTGAGCAAAGAACCCACTGATTTTCCTGGTCTGGAACATTTTGAATCATTTCCTTCTCTAAAACTACTCATCACATGCTTTCCCTTAAATCCTTGCCTAGCACAGGAATCATCAGTTTCTCTTCATTCTACCAAGCAAGTTCAGCCTTTTCATACATCCGGACTGAAACATCCTGAAGTACAAAATCTACAGACTGCACTCAGTATCACCCCAAAGTACCACATTTGACTGCTGCTCATACCATTTGGAAACCAGTCCTCACATGACTACTGGCCTGACACCTCATCCATCAGCGGGTGCCCAGAACAGACCTGGACAGTCTCTTCCTTTGCGCCGTCTCCAGAGTGGAGGCCCAGCTGGGAAACAGGCTTCTCTTCCAATAGCAATTAGATCTTTAAGATCAGGCCTTAGCAATCTGACCTAAAGCCATCTTTCCTCGCAACAAAGTCTCCAGCATCTTCAGAGGAAAAAGACGGGCAGGAAGGCAAATGAGAAGAAATCCAGGTCTCCGTGGCCTGATTAGAAACTTTGTTGTGTCAAATAAACTTTGGCCACTGGCGGAAAGTACCCTATGGTGGCTCTGGCTGTAGAAAGATCTGTCCAGGACTTCTCAATCTTCTATCACCCGCCTCTCTCCCTCTCCCTCTGTCTCCCCTCTTCTCTTGTTTCAAAAGGGGCCTCTGGTCAGCGCTGATTAATAAGTGTTTTTTGTTGTGAAGTGTTGAATAATAGAGGATGGCCGGTGACCCAGTAAAGACTAAACCTTGCTCTGGTTTATTGTGGCAAGCTGAGAAAGGGGCTTTCGGCCCGGGACCCCAAGCACTGACCCGCACACATCCCGCCGATCGCCTATTCAGCCCCACAGCCCCACAGTCGCCCGGGCTCCCATTGTCTGCCAGGCAACAATGGAGATTTCGCAGGGAAAGTAAAGCTCCTTTCAGCTCCCTCTCTGATGTTTTGCATTTGGGGGAAACACCGACCTCCACTTTTTCCCCCGACATCTTTCCCTATGGCACTTAGAGCCGTGGATTTTCGGGGGAAACTTGTGTGAGTTTGGTGCTTGTTCGCCCAACACCAGTGTCAGGGAAGGCGAGCTGGGTGGAAAAGAGGAGAGCCCCGGAGATTCCTTTTTTTTTTTTTTTTTAATGCATTTAGATGATGGAAGCCGCCTCTAGGGAGACAGGCGAACGGGGGGAGGGGAGCAGAAAACGGCAAGAAAATGATTCCTCGCCAGGGTAGCCCGGGCGGCGGGGGCTTCGGGGCGGAGAGGCGGGCGCGCGGGCGGGCGGCCGGAGAGTGGCGGGTCCGGCTCGGCGCCCGCGAGCCCAGCGCGCCGTCGCGGCTCCTTCCCCGCTCTCCACGCGCCCAGCTCGGCTTCCGAGCGCGAGGCAGCCCCGAGGCCCCGGCGACCCTGCCCCGGGCGCGCTCCGGGACCCGCGAGGCCGGGCTGGGCCGCGGCAGGACAGGGGGTGGGCAGGGGCCCCGCAGGCCTGGGCCGCGTCTCAGTCTCCGAGAGGCTTCGTCTGCTCGGCTTTCCCGCCCCCGGCCCGGGGCTGCCCTCCTAGGTTTTCCGTAGGCCCCGGGGAGGCGGCTGCTCCCTCTGGGCCGGGCGCGTGCGGCCAGGCCGGGGCTCGGGATGGCTCGCCGAGCCTGCTCCGGTCACGGTCCCTCTCGCCGCCTCGCCCCGGCGGCCTTCCATCCCGGGATCGGCCGCCCCCTGAAGACACCGAGGGTCTCGGCTTTCCCCGATGACTCGCTAACCGCCCGACGCGCCCGTCAGTGGGGCGGCCCAGAAAGGCCGGACAAGGGTGGGAACTGGCGGCTCCCCGTGGCCTGAGGAGTGGAAAGTCCGCTGGGGGTTCGCGCGGCCCGGGGCGGTGGGGGGGGAGCTGAGGGCGCGGGGCTCGCCGGCCCCGAGCCGCAGGCTGGGAGGGGGCGCCGTGCGGGACTGCGCTAGGCCGCCCTCCCGGGACCCGCCGCGTCCACGCCCTCGCGGCCGCCTGGGACACGCCGCGCCCGGGTTCCGCGTCCCCGCACGTCCCGCCGCGCGCCTCCACCTTCCCCCGGCGCGCGCCTGTGCGCGGGGCAGAATGAGGGCCAGGGGCCGCGCAGGCCTGGTGGGCGGCGGGAGCCTCGCACTGCGCCTGCCCGCTGGGCCGCGGCCTGTCGCCCCTCGCTCCCCGACCGCTCCTTGACAGCTCCGGGAGCCCGGAGAGGAAGAGGAGCAGGAGGAAGGGCACCGAGAGGAGGTGGAGGCGGCGGGCGGCGAACTAAGGGCAGCCAAGGGGGGAGGAGGGCTCATTGTCCGGTCCCCCCAGTCCAATTGATATGCTAATCCCTTTTCTGATGCCATAACAAAGAACACCTTTGCACTTTTAAAAGACTTTTTGTGCCCTGGCTACAGAAGTTTATTATCCACTAATTAGCAACAACTTCTGGCAATGAGTTGGGTTACATTTTCATAAGCTCCAAGCCCGGGCGACGAGATGCACAGGCCAGGAGGAGGTTCGCGCGCCTGGCAAACCCGAAGGGGAAAAAAAAAACCGGGGCTGGAAAACAGTGGCCCGCTTAGATTCCTGGGGCCAAGGGCGGGAGACCGGGGATCGGAAGCTCTGTGCTCCGAAGGGACTGAAATGTGCCCAGAGAAAGGGACTGAGGGGTCCCTGGGCCCCGGCTGTTAGGTAACCTTATTTGATCCGACACGGTGGCCCGCATCCGGAGAGCTGCGCGGAGGCGGCGGCTTGAGCTGCTTTGCAGGTGTCCTGGCCGAGCCATCTGTTTGGGGTGGAGGGCTGCAAGGCCCGGGCGAATGTTCTAGCATTCGCCTCTGATCTCTTTAGCTTTTTTTCTTTGCAGCCTCTACTTAGAATAAGCCGCGGGGGAGGGAGCGGCCCATAAGTCGGAAACACACCCGTAGCCCGGGTTTCTTCCTAAGGCCTGCCCACAGGAAAGGCTGAAATTCCAGGACCAGAAAAATGAGGCGAAGTTGGCACTGATAGTGCCGGGGAAGGGGTGGGGAACTTGCTGGATTAGGGGCCCACTGAAGTCGTCTAAAATGGGCACCCCCCAGAGCAGACCCTTCTGGCTAAACCAGTGGACACAGCCGCACCTTCCCTGGGGCCGGATGCTGGGCGCACCGCGTGACCCTGCCTCCCTCCGGCTCTGGCAAGATGCTGCCGATCTTTAACAGTCCCGCATCCCAGGTCAATAAACTGGAAACGGATAGAATGAGTATCATCCGGCGAAAGATAAAGGGCAGGGGGATGAAGCGCATTCCTTCTAGAGTCTCCGAAGAGAACGCCGTTTCTCTAGCCGCTAGTAAAACACCCGGTACAGTGAGGCCTTGGGTCTGTTAGATAACTTGAGCCCCCGAACCCAGCACTGTTTGAGTGTATGTATGTATGTACGTATATACACACACATATACATCCTATTTTCTAAAAATCTTCTTTCATTTTTGGTTTTCACCTTTTTTTTTTTTTTTTTTGCAAGAGAGCCCGTTGGGAGTATTGTTGAATTTTTCAAGCAGATGTAAGCTGGGTGCTGGCGGCCTGTGCCTCCTCCTGCTTAGGGCTAAGCAGAGGCGGGCTTGATTAATGTTCAAGGTGAAACATGGCCTTCCTCAAAACCCCACGGTGATGTAGGGTACAAGGCGAATATGCAAAGGCGGGAGGTGGCGCGTTACATGGTTTCATTCCTTTTCGATGGAACGGCGTGCGGTTACCAGCAGCCCTAACCCCTCTGGTATCCGAGCGCACTGTTTCCGAACAGGAGCTGTTAGAACCAGAAAGGGGGGTGGGGGGGACGACGACTTCAAGGAATACTGCCGGAGAAAATGCAGATGGTCACCAAGATATTAGTGATGCTGGATCTCATGGTCTCCCAGACAGGAATCTCAGGAGCAAGAAAATATTCCCAAGTGTCTCGTCGGCAGTGGCCGTGGGTGGGGTGAGGAGGAGATGGGTGGTGAGTGCGGGGGAAGAGAGAGGAGGTGTGTCTCAGTTGTCACCCTCGGCCCCCTCCAGTGAGGGAGAACAATGGCGGGGCCTGGGGTTTTCCCTGAAAGAGAAACTGCAGGAAGGCAGAGTTGCTCTTTGTGCTTAACCCTTCCGAGGAAGGGGGAGCCATACACAGGACCCCCCGCCCCGACCACTGGGCGGTGTCCGCGAGATCTAGACCCCTCCGAGACTCTCTGAGAGCTTTAAAAATAGAGAGAGAGGGAGAGAAAGAGAAAAGAAAGGCGCCGGCCTTGTCGCCTGGTAGTAAGGCCCACTCAGCCTCCGGAAGAAACCCGAGCAAAACCGAGAGACCCTCAGAATTTGCCAGGCGAGGGTTGGGGGGCGGGGAGGGTGAAAACCTCACACTCCCACCTGGTGTGTCAGCCTCTTCACCCCCCTCCTCGCCCCTGCACAACGCCCCTCACCCCATCCCAACGTCTGATCATGGTCGATTCTGCTTACGTGTTGTATTTCAGATTAAGGATGTATTATTTATTTATTTATTTAGTCCTTCAGATCTTCCCACACCACAAAAAGATTTCATTCTTTTCCAAGGCAAAGGGTTGATTAAAAAAAAAAAAAACACCTCTCCATTTTAAATCAATGGGGGAAATCAGATGGCTGTGACCTTGACGTGTGAAATGGGGGAGGGGCGGGTAAATTTGGGGGCCCAAATCCTTGGCCTCTCTGTTTCTGGGGCGTCCTAGGCCTTTTCGAAGGACACCCACGAGAAGGGGTGTCTATTTTCAAAGGTTACCATTAACAGTTCATTCGCTCAAAGTTGGGAACTTGGTATTTTCATATTACGTGAAATACATGATTTAATTATACTCCAAAAACAAATTAAGGACAGGCCTTCTACACAAATTGGAGGCAGCTAAATGCTCTTTTGTGCCTGCAGCCCTCGGGTTGTTAAAGAGGCTGCTGATGCATGAGAAGTGAGTGAGTGATTTAACTCATTGGGATGCAGGAAGCGACCTGCCCTCTTTTGAAAAAAAGAGAGAGAGGGAGAGAGAGACAGAGACTGAGACTTCGAGCTGGAGAAGAGAGAGGGAGGGGAGAGGAGGGAAAGAAGGGGAGAGAGAGAGGAAAGCGCAGAGGGAGGGAGGCAGGGAGACCAAACCCCCGCTTTACTGCGTTGAAAGCTTCTGAATTTCAAGCAGAAAGTAGAAGGAGCCCCACACGGCTCTGAGCGTCTTTCCTTGGGCTGCGTGTGCAGAGCGTAGACAATGAAAACCTCCATCCCCCTCCCCCAGCCCCGCTAGGCTACAAGATTTTTGTTTTCGTTCCTTCTCAATGGTGGAAGATGTGCAAAATCAAATACAGAGAGATGTGTTTATATTTTGAAAACAAACCAACCGAACGGGCTGAGACGCGGATTACCCAAACGCGCGAGGGCCGTAAGTAAAATATATATATATATATATATTCCCCCCCCCCCCCCCCGGGTGAGCCGAACTCTGCCTCGCGGCGGGGTAGGGGATGTTCGCTTTGTGAGTCGGGGGCACGGGTTTGCTTTCGGGTGGTTTTATTTCCCAGGGCTTTCCTCGAAGCTTGCATTTCCCGCACGTGAGCGGGAGCAGCAGCCGTTTCGCCCGCGGTGGGCGTGCGGAGCAGGGCACTTGGCTGGCCTGGATGCGGCGTGCGGGAGCGGCGGGGGGCGCCCAGGCGAGGAGTTCCCGCGTCGCGAGCATCCTTCGAGAGCCTTGCGCCCGGCTCTGGGATGCAAGGTTGGTTCCCGGCAGTGGATGGAAATCAGGTCACCGAGGTCCCTAAGCTCCCGGACTCCCAGACGTGCCCAGGGGACGGGATGGAATTGGAGGAGAGATCGGGGGAGGAGGAGAGAGAAGCGAGCACCCCCATCCCCCACCACCGCCCCCCGCCCCCCAGGCCTAGGATGCAGACTGGGGCCGCCGCTGGCCGGGGCCCTCGGTTTACGAGACTTGGTCTTGTCCGGGGTTCGCTGGCTAGAGAGCATCGCGCCTTCCTAGATAGAAGCTAGGAAGCTTCCTAGTTAGCTGGCTAGCGAGCATCGCGCCTTCTTCTGCACCTCAAAGAGAAGATCTGGTGACAGGGACTGAGCGAGGGTGGCGGAGTGTGTCTCAGAGCGCCCAGGCGGGAGAATTTGTGGTTCTGAGGGAGGTTTTTTTTTTTTTTTTTTTTTTTTTTTTTTTTTTTTTTTTCCCCCTTGGAAATGCGCAAGAATTCCGCGGGCTCACGCTTTCTTTGTGCGCCAGGCAGCGCCAAGCGCTTTGTGCTTCACAAGGAGAAAATGGCGAGTCCTATTGTGTTTAGGCCATTTTCTTCCGGTACAAGGATTTTCCCAAGTTCTAAAGACTTCTTTGGAAAGTAGCCTTCTCTTGCCCTGAAAAGTGTGAATCGCTGTAGTTCGTCCCGGTGGCCTGGGGTGGGTACCGACCTCAAATGAGGCAAGAGCCTGTTTTCTTACCGTTGGACTACTTTGTATCAAAACAAAAAAATATGACCAGTTTGTGCAGGTCGATCCCCTTCAAAGATTCGCAGCGGCTCTCAGAGATGCAGGAAATAAGCGTCTGTTTATGTGTTTATCTATATATGTCATACTTTTCCTGATAATCTGAAGGGAAAGATAAAGGACAAAAGATAATTAAGTGTTTGGAAGATGGAGGGAAGTTTTTTTCTTTATTCTTTCACCCCTCAAGGAAACCCCAGGAGAGGTTAAATGTTACTCTGCCAGGTCAATCTTTTGTTTTTTAAACTGAAGGTGAAACGTTGTTTTGGACTGAAGGAAGCAGCCTTAACCACTAGAGGATATGCCTTCTTTGCTTCACAAGAAAAAAAAAATTACAAGGTTAAAGAAGGGACTTAGCTTAATACTCTTAGTGCTTGTGTATGTGCGTATGTGTGTGATTATATCTATCTGTACAGAGAATTGAGAAGGTTGCTGTTTGGCCTTTTTTCTTTATTTATCATTTTTGTGAAGATTTCTGCATTTGTTAAGCCATATGTAAAAGTGGACAAGGATGCTTCTACAAGAATGCCTTACATTTCTGAAAGCAAAAAACAAATGAACAATGAAAAACTGCAGGTTGGAAAATACTACTTTCTACTGACTACAATTCTTTGGAGCCCTAAACGCGGTGATTTTATCAGCTCAAAAGTAATGTAATGCAAACTTTTCCCATTGGCTTCTTGTACTCTAAATTGGGTGGCAAATATATAGAAATGAAAACAACTGGAATAAAAAAGAGGACTTAAACCCTACAGACGTTCCCCTCTTGACATTATCTTAAAATGTTAAGGCATCAAATTGATGCCTAGGCATCCTGATTTCCATTTTTCAAAAGGTACCCCTACCACCTCCCTTCATGTGGATCAAAACCATGGACAGCGAACTAATATGAAATCACTGAGCAAAAAAGCAGCTCTTGTAAAATTTTGTGGGAGCAGAATGGAAGCTTACATTCAAAACATGTCGGGAGACAAAAACAATCTTTAGATTTTTATAAGGAATTAGACTCCTTTACATTGTGGCATTTCAAACATCCTACTATGTGCAAAGAAACAATGACTTATATACCCTGCTGGAGTAGTATATGTTATTAATCTAACTAAGATGAGGTCCACCCTTTGTTACTGATAAATAACAAGTTTAAATCCATCCTTTTAAGGTGTGAGCTGTTTCTTATAAGGCCTTCAACCAGAGTGAGGATAGAGAAATTTTACTGTTTTAGCCTAGTATTAGCTGAATGACACTGGAGCAAATTAAATAGATTTTTATCAGTGACTGAATTTCTAAATGCATAGAATTGGAAAAATTAAATGCCACTTTGATAGACAGAAATAATATGAATGGAGATATAATCCAGCTACTCCTTCTACTCATATTTAGGCACTGTAATATATAACCAGCAATGCAGTATTGTCAGCAAACATTTTTTTCTAAGTAAATCACAGGTTTTTTTCATATATACACATTTGATTTAGGGCACAGGGTTAGTTCAGTGCAGCCCTGTGTTGGAGATCAATTTATGCTGCTTCTTACATTGTATGAATTGCCTTTATTCCTTTCCAGAATTGAACTTCATTTAAAGCCATTTCATTTGTGGATTACATAACACATTCAAAATTGCTCATTTAAATTTCCAATTTCGTGTATCTTTTGGCTTATTTCATAACTTGACTTCAGTGTGACTTGTAGAGGCCTGGGAAATAATATAGAGCAAAGGTAATAGGTGTAAAGAAAAGAAAATAGTTTATATTTAAATTTTAAAATGATATCAAGTTAAAGAAAGTTTAGGGTTTCTAAATTAATTATTTGATCTTTACTCATTGAATTTGACTATAGAATGAAATTGCAGTTACTTGAATGTATACAATCTTACAATTAGGTGCTAGATATGTTTTGGACATACACACACACTTTTTTTTCTTTTTTTTATAATGTCTTCAAAGTACTTACAAAGAAAATGCAGTGATCAGGACCATGGTGAGGTCCCCTTGGCACACCCAGTGCTGGCCCTGGATTCTGCTTGAGATTCGGAGGTCAGTTGGAAGAGGGGTCATTGTTTAGAAAGGCACATTAGTCCAAAATGGCATCCGTGATGAGATTAAACACAAACCTAAATCTTGGCCTGGGCAAAGGCTGGCAGTGGGCGCGAAGAGGAGATGCAGACAAGCTTGGTTCTGCTGCCTGCGCACATAACTGAGAAGCTGCCCCCAAGTCCGCCCCTCTTTTGGAGCCTGGACTCTGTCTGGGCCTAAGGTGCTTATTTAGCTGTTTCTTGGTCGTCTGTGTGTGGGGCTAAGAGCCCAAGAGCTTCGATTTAGGGATTCAGACAAGAGGTCCTGAAGCTGTGGTGGGCTCTCGTCTCCATTTTAAGGAGAGGCAGCCCGGAATGGTGACTTGGACTTGGTTTATACGAGCCGGAGCATGGACGGCAGGGCTGTGAGGAGAGGTCTGGAGAGACTAGGGGCACGACGTCGTGGGGGGTGGGGGTGGCGGGATGTCTTTGGGCCCCCTGTGTTGGTGCCAGTGGGTGTAAGGCAAGGGCAGGGTACTTGCCCTTCGCTGTACCAGGCGCAGCTCTTTGGGGGCTGAGCGCCTTCTGCGGCTCTTTGGTTTCAAGGACACAGCGAGCTGCTCAGGACTTTGGGAGCCAACATCTGTCTGACTGGTGACGTCAGCAACCCGTGTAATCCTCTTCTGCTGAAGGCAGATGCCTTATTTGTTTGGCTGGAGCGAGCCATTAATCCCTAATTCTGGATCAGCAAGCGAGGGGGAAAGACTGGACCGCTCCGATCCACCCCCTCCCCACCCCCACCTCCCACCCTAAAGCACCTTATACCACCGAAGCCTCTCAGCCTCCTCTTTCCTCCGAGAACGCGCTGAGCAGCAATCGAAAACGCTCTGGTCTTCTGCAGGTTTGAGCTGGGCTAGCAGGTCTTTCTCCTTCGGATTTCCAGGGCTCTGTGTTATCTGTGATGCTTTCTCTCATCGATCTTTTCGATTTTCTTGCTGGGACTCGCCGATCCTGCAGTTTGCAGGGTACCAAGCCAAGAAGGGGTGGGGATTGGAGAGTGCGGATCCAGAGTTCGGTGTAAAGGATGGGGTGAAGAGGGGGGAAAGGGGGTACACCATGCCGGGACGGCTGGACTGCACCGGAGGACCCTCTGCGGAAGCTTTCTGAAGGTTCCGGCGCCCGAAACCCCTTCTCTGGCAGCGAAGATGCCGCAGGGTCCGGCCCCCACCTCGCGGCTTCCGCAGCGCGAGCTGCGCGCTCCGCCACCGCGCCGCCCCCCAGGCTGCGCGCCCAGCTGAAGCCTGGGGACAGCCTGGGGACGGAGATTGAGGCCCGCCGGCTGAGGTGCCGTCCTCCCGTCACCTCATCTCCCTCGCCTGCTCCCCTCCGCCTCTTGTCCCTTCTCCCCGCCCCAGGTTCCCCCTCCTCCCTCCTGCCTCCCTCTCTTAATGATGCGCTGTGATTCTGTTTTTCAGGGGCGCGCTCTGGGGTCTCCGCGCTAGACCGGCTCCCGGCGGTCTCCACAGCCACAGCCGGACTCTACGCCGCCCCCGGTGCCGCGGGGGCCGAGAGTCCTCCCTTTCTCGGACACCGGAGCTGGAGTGGGCCTTTCCCTCCTGCGGACCGCGCCGAAGGGGACGCCGAGAAAAGAGCCGCTGCGCCCGCCGCCTCCGGCCCGCTGCGCTGACGGCTCCGCCCGTAGAGGTCAACTCCCCTCACCCCTTTCTCTGTCCTGCTCGCCCTCCCTCGGCCCGGCCCCTGCTCCGCCAGCCTCTGGACTGTGGCCGCAGTCTGAGGATTGCGCATCCGCTGCGCTGAGCTACTCCGAACCGTATCCCCCAGGCGGGCCCAGACCCGAGGTCCGCGCTCCCGGGCGGTGGGAAAGCCTTAGCAAGCAGCCTTTTCTCTACAGCAAAGCTGTAGCTGGACCAGATGGGCCGCCCAGCTCTCTCGGGACTAGGCAGGTGCAGTTGAGTTAATTTTTCCGCATTACAAAGAAAGATGACCCAGCCGGCCCCTGGACTCTGATCTCCCCCAAACCTCCCCAGCGAAACTGCGGTCGCGTTCTCAGAGGACACAGAGACTAGGCGTATCTGCGCGTTTATCTTCCCTACACAGACGTATGATGGTCGTCTTTTGTGTGTGCTAGATCCCTCCCCGACAGCAGGAAGTGATTGGCAAAGCTTTCTGCAGTAGAACATGCAGTGGCGCGGCCCTTAAAATCTGCCCTTCCTCACAAACGACTTAGAAGAGATGCAGGGCGGACCAACTCAGCTAATTGCCTTCCGTAAAATGATTACGAAGTTAGTTCTGAACCAGAGGGGGAATTAACTTCGACCCACGCCCGTCGTTTGAACACTAGATTTATAGGCGTCTGTATATTTCTAGGTGCGCTGTAAATGGCATGCAGATATATGCATATGTATACGCAGACACATGCATCGTCTTCACTTCCAGACTAATTAGCAGCGGCTCTGGCAGCTGTGGCAGGAGGCGAGCTGAGACCGGAGCCACGTTTATGGGTTACAGGACTCCGGGGGAGTCCTAGGGACTCGACCTCCCGGCAAGGGAAAAGGGCAGGAGGAGAAGTGTGATCTTTGCAGTAGGTCAGTTTCTTTCCGGATCAAGATCAGACTCTGCCCTCCGTGTTCACAGCGGACCTTGATTTAATGTCATACAATTAAGGCACGCGGTGAATGCCAAGAGCGGAGCCTACGGGCGGCTGCACTTGAAGGACACCAGAACTTCTTAGGATAAGAAAGCGCAAAAGGCACTTGCACGGGGCGGGGGTGGGAGGGCACTGACGGGGGGAGGTAGAAAGAATCCATCCTTGGCCACCAAAAGACCCTCAAACTGATTCCAGAACCAGCCTAGTGTTCCGCAAGCAAAAGGGTCATAGTTTTCACTAAGGGCCTCAGAAATCCGCAGGAAAATCCCCGAGGGAGATCTTAGGGGCGGGCGCTTCAGTGACAGCTGTCAGGAGAGCGGTGGTGCCCTGTGCAAATACTCTACAGAGTTGAGGCGTTTAGAAAGCAGTGGTCCTTTCAAGAGTAGGTAGTGCGATTGTTTACAGTCTTGGACCAAGATGCGGAAACAAAACAGAAGAGAGATCATAACATTAAATGGCGCCCTCATCACATTGCACACGAAATCTCAAATAGCTCAGCTTCTTTGGGAAGATCCCAACCCCCCCCCCCCCCCGTCCCCCCCCCCGCCCCCCGCCCTACCTCTCCTTCTCACTTCCCAGTCTCCAGTCGGCCTTGCTTCGCTTAAAAAAAAAAAAAAAAAAGATTTCCTTGTTTCGATGTAGTCGCAATGGTCAAATCAGTCAACAGAGTAGGACAGGGGGAACAGGCCAGGCCACAAACTTTAGAAGGACCAGGCAAATTAATTTATTTGGAAGCCAAAGAGCTGGACTCTGTTGAGGAAATAATAGTTCCGCACCACGGCCTTGGAGCCAAAGACGAACTCAGCTGAGAAAGCGAACCTTGATAGATGTCTTTGTTCTGCCTTGGCCTACGGGGCTGGGAACAAAGGCGGGTAGCTGAGAGAGTGAAGTGGCCACACTCCCGGCTCCCGGCGCTGTCCGCGGTGCTGACCATGGCCTTCTTCCCTTAATGCAATTTTACCCCAAAGCAATAGGACCGTCCAGCCCTCCCCCACAAAGAATAACTGGATATTAGGTAGTCTGCGAAACAAATAAATAAATAAAAGTAGGGTAAGGCCATATACAGCGAAATCTAATAGTTCACCGCAATAGACCACTCTAGCTCTCGCCACACTTGGCTTGTACGGTCTGTCTTCACGTAGACAGATTACACTTAATCTATGTACATTGGGGAACAATTTATTTAGGCTGAAACTCGAATCTAGGACCTGCAAGAAGGAGAATGAGAATGAAGGCTCTTTTTATTTTTTTGAAAGTCATCTTCCTTAAAACATAAAATGTAAAGTACTCAGCTACGCACCTTAGAACAGTGCTGGTGTAGTCACCAAAGGCATTAGTGCCGGAATCAAGAGTGGGCCTGAAGACTGACCAAGAAGGCAGGAACTGACTAGCAGAAGGGGCCAAGCAGAAGCCCACCCAGCCTGCCTTCTCGGGTCAGACTCGAAGAAGGACAGCCTTCAGAGACGGGCCCAGGGTGTGGAGCCCTAAGACCGCTTCGGTGCGCCCAACTTGCTCGGCGCTTTCCGGCCTGTTGGAGGCACTGCAGAGCCAGGAAGCCTAAAATGCGCACTGCGGAAAGAAGCCGACCGTAGTGGCAGCATCCTTCTCCTAGATCTGGCAGATGGAAAAAGGCAGGGTGTTTACTGAATCCGAGGAAGGGAAGATTCACTTTAAAGCCGAGGGTCGCTGGGGTTAGTGTTAACACATTCACTAAATCTTATAATCTCTGAGCATATTTCATCGTCCTAATCTACATATTGACAGTATTAAATAATAAAAATCGAAGTGCTCTAACAACGGATCAAAGAACGGGGGGGAGAGAAAGAAACGGAAAATCAACCAATTTGTAGCCAGCCTGAACTAAATACAAACATATATATATATATGTTGCGTATTTCCTTAAATTTGCTTTTAGCTTCACAAAAGTAAACGATGTAAAAATTAGGAATAGATAAACCAGTCCAGGCTGAGCAATGGAAGCAGCAACACCGATTTCGATCAAGATGCAGAAATGGGCCATAAATGGGGCTTGATTTCATCAGAGCCTTTCTTTTACACCTGAATGGTACAGATGTAGGAAATGAATCAGGAAAACAGAGCAGCATAATACAATATCCTCAGCAGGGGAGGTCCTCGTCCCCTCCCTCAGGGTGGATTTTATTTGTCTTCTGATTTTAGAACTGGCAGTATTTGTTCTTTCATATCCGGCAATGTCTTAAGTTTATATTTTATTTTATACAATTGTGGAATGAGTTGGTAAAACACATTAGGGAAAAGGCTTACCCGAATGGTAAAAGAAAGGGGTTGCAGAATATTTCTTTTGAGCTAATTAAGATCAGTCCAGGGGCACTGAAGTGGGTTTAAAGCATTCCACCTTATCCTGGAAGCCTTGATTTCCTTCCAGTATTCACGTAGCTGAGCTACATCCCATGTCTGCATTCCCTTGGATATTTCATGAAGCAACAAGGATCCACAGCTACAAAACACTCCTGCCTGAATTGTGTTATAACTCATATTACATAACTGGGACATATCTAATCTTCCTTACCCTAATCCTTCCTTTTAAGGACAGGCTAAACTCGGTTCTGCAGAAAGCTTAATCTGTTTAAAAATTACATGATATGAAAGAGAGAAGGTAAAATACCACTTAGATAAGGGAACACACAATTTGGTCATCTGGTTACCGTGATTAAACCTAGAGTGGTTATCACCCTTAATATTTCTAGATTTTAAAGAGTATTTCTCTTAAAAAATAATCAGCCACCCTAACGTCCATTGCCAGTTTCCCTGCTCTGAAATTCTATGCTCAGCATTTTTGCAGTAAAAGCAATCCCTGCTTCTTGCGTCGTGCCGGGGCGGGAGTGGGCGGGGGGGGGGGGGGGGGGGGGGTGGTGGTGTTGACAATCACAACTTTCGTTCGATGGTTTCAAATTAAGGCTTCTCGGAATAACCGAGGGACAGCTTGACCCTTTGAGATACTCACCGACCACCCTCCAGGGAAATAGTACGTTTCCTTCCTGGGAACAAGACGCTAGCGCCGTGCACCAGAAGGTATCCTTTGTCAACAGCGCCAGAGCGCCCTCTGCTGCCCAAAAGAGGCAGAACATCACTTAACGAAAGCCAGATGGCACTGAGCTGCAATAAGCGGTGAAAATATTAAGCTCTTAGCAGCATTTAATCTGTGAAATTTAAAAGCTCTCATCATATTGTATGAAGGGACCACCTGATTTTGATTTTGCGCACTCCTCGGATAATTTTCTTCATTCTGGACGGTAGTGTAAAAAATGTTCTGAAGGTTTCAGTCTGTTAAATTATTTCTGTAGTTACATTTCTGCATCCTTTCCTTCTTAAATTTTATATGGAAATATAAAATTGCAAATTGAAATTAAAGCCTTTGTAGTGACCAGATGATTAAAGAAGATTTTTCCTAGTTTCTCCAATTACTAAGATCTAATAAAGGAAAAATAATTAAAGGTATCAAACATAGGTTGTATAATTTTTTTTAAGATAAAGTTTTAAAAATTAAGGACTGAGATAAATAATTGTTTTCTGGCTTGGACAATTGACCTCAGTCTTTCTCAGACTTTTACTTTCAGAATAAGAAATTGAGTTGTCCCTGAGGAAGAGATTGAAACTTGCTTCACACTAATATGTACATTCTTTCTACCTGTGAAATCTTTGTAATGAATTTATATGGATACTTAGTTTGCAAAGAGTTAATCATAAAAGAGACCACTCTGAGCAGAAATGAACAGATATGGTTCCAGCATAGGCGATTCATCAGTGTTACTTGCACTAAAAAATGAGTTTTCCGGTATGGAAAAATCTCTTCTCAAATTAAATGGAGGAGGTTTTTTTAAAGTTAAAAATCCTTTAAAATTTTTATGAAATATAGGGTGTATATTAACTAAAATTAGTATACAGCTGTATTAATTCAATGTTGTGAATTTCAAAATTACATCCTATTTCTAAACACACACGTTCTTGCCATGAAGACTGTTGTTGAATATATCAGTGCTAATGTAATAAAATGCTTCTACTAATTATGTGGTTACTAAATAAATATTTTAAAAATAAAAGTTCTGTTTATTTTATGGTGTCAGAATGAAATAGTTATCTAATATCACTTGTTTAGTTTTAATTTTAAATGAAAATTCTTCTGAGAATATTAAGCTATAAGGTTGCTGAGAATATTAAGCTAGATTTTTAGAATTATATGGTTACATAATTAGCTATAATAAAAAAGCTTTGATTAAATATTAAACTAAGTGAAATATTTGGCCAAATTGTAAAATTCCATATTACTATAGGTCCATTAGTCTTCTGAAAGCTACTTCTGCAAAAAATCCATTTATAACATAATGGCATTATAATTGAAGTATAAAAATTGTTAGAATTTTGATATTTTCTTCCTAAGCATTCTTTTAAAAATGAAAGTATTAATTTTCTTCATACTTAATTTACATTTCTTTCTAAATAAATTCATATTTAACCCAGGAGAGAATAAACACAATGACATAATTTCTCTATATTCCTAGTAGTTTTTATAGTAAGTTTAAAACCAACTTCTAGAAGTAAACAAAATGCATAATACATATCAAAATATTTTTTCTCTTTTGAAAATCATTTGCTCTATTCTTTAAAAGAAAAATGGAAGCAAACAAACTAAAGAGTGTCTCCATAATGCCAGGGATACTGCCCAAAATGGAGAGCATACACCAATATTTGCCATTCGAATTCGTATGTAATTAGCGTTTTAACCTTTCTTTACTGTGTATTTTTACAAGAGTAGCGTTTTATAACTGAAACACTCCTTCTAACTTCCTCTGGTTATTTAGAATCCATGGAAACATTCGCTTTTATAGGAATAATATTCATCTAAACATTAATTTTACAGGTCATGCTAATATAGTAAAAGCAACTAATTACTGATACTTTTAAGAATTAAATACAACAATAATTGTACCCTCTTTTATGCCCACTTGGTGAAATTAATATAGAATTTAATACTTGTTGATCACAAAAATAAAAGCCTTAATCGCAGACCTCAGATTAGAAAGAATAGGCTTTAACATACCCATCATTTTTAATCCAGTATTGAGTTCAGCTGTCACTGCATTTTCCATCAGCCACTATTAAGAACTGGTATAATCCAGTAGAAATATGGGTGAATAGGAATGGAAAATATAAGTGCTTTAAGAGGGAATAAAATTTTTTAAAAAAATGGAATAAAATTGGAATATCAAGAAATTGTAATTGATTATCCTTTAGAAGATCAGGAGTTACAAAGTGCAGGGGGAAATATTTACAATGAATAGCAAATACCTAGGAAAATAAAAAAAATCTTATTATTGGAAGCAGAAAATACTACCAAGGCAAAATGGGGTGAAATGGAAAGAAATTAAGCCTTTGAGAAACGTGAAGCAAGAACTAAGAAGACATTTGACTTCAGTGCTGTTTTTAATATTTCAGTATAAGATATTTATGTAGAAAACTCTTAAGGAATTACTAGATGTTATCTCAAAGAGTGTTTCTTCATTGAAATGTGTTGCAATTTTAATCTTGTTGTGTTAAAGAAAGATAGAGGGGAAAAAAATGAGAATAAAATTAACAAAATATTACTTTATTATTCAACTCTTATCCCATGGACTGAAGAGCAGAATTGTGTTTTTCCTTTCCTTGTTGGTAGCTGAAACTTTAAAAATTATAATAATGTTATAGAATTATTATAGTATATGTGGGCAAAATATCTTCCTCTGTCGACTTGCTTAAATACAAAACAGTAATACGTTGTTCCCTGCTGATTTCAGTGTTCTAAGCAATATTCATGATATATTTAGATAGATAGGAGACTTAATCAGTGCCTTCTCATGAGTTCCCATTAGGTGATGTCAGTATGAGAAGCGAGTCCCAGGTTGATGTGTTAAATACTAAGAACCTTGGCCAATGTCATTTCAAAGGTGATGGAGTTTGGGTGGCTATGAAAACATCAAGTGGAGAAAGACATTCTTTTGCCCAGAGCCGTGTAGCATCAGTTTTCCAGAACTGATCCCTTCTCTGGACGGATGTCTTCGCCTGACTTGACGCTCTCAATTCCCAGAGCTAGGCTTCAGTAGTTCACTTTAATTGTTCTGCCGAGATCAGATAATCAGATAGAGACTGGCTACAAGTACTCCATGAATACATTCTTCAATAAAGTGCTTTTTACAACCTGGATATATCTAAAGGGATTCTGATTCTGTGAAAGGATTCTTTTTACCAAAGTTTTCAATTCAGAAAGCACAAATATCTAAAAGTAGTATGCACCCAGCAGTTGTGTTAGACTGGAAAATTGTAGTGGTGGGTGTGTACTATATACATATGTACAGAGAGAGAAGCTAGTAACAGTGAATATCTATTGGAGATTATAGTTCCATTTAAAACATAGGTGTAGAAAAAATAACATCAACTTTAGTTGTGACCTGGACTCATCTGTCTTGCAACTATCTTTTTACTATTAGCTAATTGACATGGTAAAACCCCATGGTACAAGAGAATTGTTAATAAACATTGTAAAAAATTGGCTGGTTCTTTCATACTCTCCTCTCCACACTCCTGCTGTTGGTACTGCAACAAATTTCTGCAGCAATTAACATTTTCTAAATCCATGAATGTCCTTGCAAGGAATGAAGTTTTTTCTACTTTATCTTTCCGCTTTGCTCTCCCTGCTTCCCCTTATCTGAATTGAAGAACGGAACCCAGCAGAGAAAGTTTTTAGACCAGTAAGATTAAACATACCCTTCAGTCACAGAATCAGATATATAAAAGGACCTGAATTAATTTTTACTTAAAGGCTTCTTGTCATGGTAAACACCCAAACTCTCCTGGATTTCCAATGATTAAAAATATGTATTTGTTCATTCATTTCATCAGTTTGCTTCTTATGCGCTAGGCCCTTTTCATTCATCCAAGTTACACAACGGGTGAAAGAAAGAAATGTGGTCTATCTTTATGAAGCTTATAGTCTTACCCAGACGCTTTCTCAATGTTAAATTTTCTACTCCCATAAATGTTCTATAATTTAAATCCTTTTATTAATATCTTTCAGTCCTGTTTCACAATTAGCATCTTCTTCATGATAAAAGCTGATTTGTGTTTTACTCTTTTAGGATAAATAAGCCCAATACAATTACATTTTTGTTGTAAACCCACTTCTCTCTGCCATTTGTAACAATGAATTCTTTTCTTGTTTGTTTAAGTTTTATTTATTTATTTTAATTGGAGGATAATTTCTTTACCATATTGTGGTGGAGCAGGGCACTCAAAGCCGGTGCTCTGGGACAACCCAGAGGAGTGGGGGTAGGGAGGTGGGAGGGGTTTCAGGATGGGAGAACACTTGCGCACCCGTAGCTGATTCATGTCAATGCATGCCAGGGGCCACCACAATGAATGCTTTTAACTATTCCATTTCAAGTTTGGAGCAAAACATTAATCATATAAGCTAATCTAATGTTGATGATAAACTATTAACTTGCACAGGACTTGTGGCTTTACTGCTCAGGCATGACCTTCGTGTTTACTGATTATACTTTTTTTCAGTTTGTCACCGATTTTGACTTCCCATGTCAAATGATTTCCCATTTTTACTACATGTATATGTGTCCAAAACTTGCAATCTGGCCCTTCTGTTGTTCAGTCGCTAAGTCGTGTCTGTCTTTGCGACCCCATGGACGGCCGCACACCAGGCTTCCCTGTCCTTCACCATCTTCTGGAGCTTGCCCAAACTCAAGTCCATTGAACTGGTGATGCCATCTCATCCTCTGTTGCCCCGGTCTCCTCCTGCCCTCAACCTTTCCCAGCATCAGGATCTTTTCCAGTGAGTGAGCTTTTCACATCAGGTGGCCAGAGTATTGGAGCTTTTGCCCTTATCTCTCATCTATGCACGCCTCTGATAAGCAGCAGCTTTGTTCCTGTTCATTTTTCCTTTTTCTGTTTGTTTTCTGTCTTTTATTTTAATGAGCTATTTCTTCAATCAAGATTCTTTTCAATTTATATACTGTTTTTCTACAGGGGTTATAAATGTCACTAACCAAATCTAATTGAGTCATTATACTGGTCACCATAATTAGACCAATTTCTTCATGACCTCATTATTTCATATGTTTAAAATAAGCATCAGATTAATGAATCACTCAAAAGTCTATTCCAATATACTCCCACAGATATAATTTAAAACTCTCCTTTAATCCGTATTGTGTAGCTCTGAAGTGTTTAGGTTTATGGCTTCAGGAAAAAATGATCATTTTTGTCTTTCCAATTGATTGTTCATAACTGTTACATTGACCAAGTCTTTGAAAATGTACCGATATTTGTCAGATTTTTTAAGATAATAATAGACGTCCTCTGTGCCAAAGGGTCAAAGATCTTTTCCTATAAATTCTGATTACTCAGAGTCTGAGGGAGGAATTTTCTGGTTTTGAGATGTGGTTGTCATAATATGGTATACCACGTAAATACCTAATTTGCCTACGTTGGAATTTGGAGACCAATGTTTTAGGCTGAACTACAGCTTTAATTGGTTGGGTAATTTGGATTTCTTTATTTCTTTCACTGGATTTCCAATTTACATAAAATTGAGCAGTGATTCTCCATAAAATGAAGTAAAAAATACCCTGGGAGCTAGTCTTAAAATTTAGGTTTTTAGGTCCCATCCTCAGATATTTCGTTTCAGAAGGCAGGCCTGAGATACATTTAATTAGCACCACAGCTGGTTCTAATGCAATTGGTGTACATTTTGAAAAACTCTGGGCCAGTTCTCCAACTATCTCTGTAGCTCTAAATTTTCTGGCTATGAATTAAAGGAAATTACCAGCTCAAAAATAGTGAATCTCATCACTAGAGAGGCAAGTCCAGAAAGAATCAATACTTGGGGGAAATCTTAGTTATGACATGGAGAGTAAGTCTGACTTCTTTGAGAAGCAAATGCCAAGATGGAATTAAATGTACAATGTTGTTTTTTTTTTTTAGAAAATGGGTGGCAGCAGTTCTTACAGGTGCATGAGTTGTCAGATGGCAATGCAGGTCTGGTTCCAAAGAAAAGAGAAAAAAGATGGTGTTGCTACAGTGTCTTAGAAAAAGGTGCAGTGTAAGGAAGTTTTAGGGGCTTTCCTGGTGGCTCAGTGCTAAAGAAGCCACTTGCCAATGCAGGAGACGCGGGTTCAATACCTGGGTTGGGAACATACCCTGGAGGTGGGCATGGCAATCCACTCCAGTATTCTTGCCTGGAGAATCCCACGGACCGAGGAGCCTATAGAGGCTACAGTCCATTGGGTCACAAAGAGTCAGACACCACGAAGTGACTTAAGATGTGCTTACCTTTCTAAGGCTTTGTTTTCTCATCAGAAAAATGAAAGGATGGAATTAGATAACTAAGATATATTCCAGAATTCAATTCATTCTAATAACAACAACCTTAATAGTAAAGGAGATGTGATATAATCTAATCCACGTCTAACAAACTGCCAAGGAAAGCACTTTCTTTTTACTGGACATGTAGGAAATCAAGTGTTGCTCTAAGACTGGACGTTGTCTCAGGGTATTTGGGAGCATTTTGTGAATAAAGGATTCCATGGGGTGCCTAGACGCCTCACACTTATGCCTTGCAGCCTCAGTCCCCCAGATGAATAACACCGAGACAGGTTCCATACAACTGCTCATATGATGCTAGCAGGATCAAGTTTATAACACAGCCAACTCACAAATCACACTTGGATGGATTTTTCCTCCTTCCCTGTTGCAGTTTCTTTATCTGCCTCCTGCTCCCCGCCATCCCACTCCATTCCCTGGCTTTACTCCCAAAATAAATTGCCTGCCTATGAAAGCCCTTGCTGTGTGGGCTGTGCTTTTTGTCTTAGCCTAATACAGCACAGGAATCCCAGCCAGACAAGAGCATATAGGATCCAAGACGGCGAGAGGCTTAAACGCCGTTAGAGCCAGCTCTGATCCACTGCATGACTCCTCTGTCGAGTCAGTCGCTACACTTTGAAAGTCAGAAAGGACTCTTCACAGGAACATCTGGGCCTTCTCCAGCGACAGAACAGGTGAAGCAAGAAGCCAGTTTCACGAGAACGTGGAGATTCTAGTATAGACAGGAAGCCTTCCGTGAAGGACTCTCAGGAACTCGAAACACTGACCTGGTTTTCCATCTCTCTGATTACAGGGGACGAGAGTGGGGGTAGGGGAAGTATTGAAAAGCATCCAAGTTTTTGCTGTGCTGTGGGGGCAATTTACACTTTTTATGTGTTAATTTGATAACAATGTGCATCAGTGAGAAAAAGAATTTAAGACACCTATTAAAAAGTATAGACATCTCTAAACTCCAGTGTTAGTAAACAGAGAAATAAGTCATCGTCCTAATATACAGCACGTATGGACATCATGGTGCTTTCTGAATAGGCAAGAGCATGTTGATACATTCCTGTCCATGTCTGGCAGAAGCCAGCACAATATTGTAAAGCAAATATCGTGCAATAAAAAAAAATTTTTAAGACACCTGCAAAAATACAGACATCTCCAAACTCCAATGTTAGTAAATAGAGAATTAAGTCAAAGTCCTAACTGATAGCACGTGAGGACATCATGGTTCTTCCTGAACAAGCAGGAACACCCCAAACATGAGCGTCATGGCGTTCTCTGTCTCCAGCCCCTCTGACCGATCACCCTGAGATAGGAATTGGTAACAGACAGATGCTGTGCCCAAACTTCAGGAGAGAGTATTTGAGCTACATGAACAGTATGCAGGCTATGGTCAGGAACAAGAAAAACTAAAGCACATCCAGCCTGCACACAAAGAGACAGACACATCACCCACAGAAGGCTGAGAAACAGTAGGAAATCCGACACCGACTCCAAGTGCATTACCCTCCATTTAGATAGCTGTGCATGAAACTTAATAAATGATGTTTGATCTGTCTGGGGAGACAGTCTTTAACAATGCATTTATTTAATGCAGTGGGAATAAGTCCTTAATACATGAGACTATAATCAGCAGATTTAGAATTAATTGGATCATGTTGGAAAGGTATGTATCATTCTTTAGCATTTGATTTGCATCTAATTATAAGGCATGGTATCAATGCTATCTAATTTAATGCATAATAAAATATATGTATATAGCAAACTTTTACAATGTACTTGTTGTTTCCGAAGAAGGTTCTATCAGCTTTTGCTATAGAGGGCTAGGACACCATGATTTCTTATTGAAACAGCGGTATTTTATTTACAATTGTCACCAATGATGCAGTTAACACAATATGTGGTATCTGAACCCAGAAGGATCTGTGGATTCTTCAGAAGGTGGCTCCAGGTCTAGTGTACATAAATTTGTAATCATGTTCTCATGTATTAATACAGCAGCAACAGCAGGAAAAAACCCAAATACTAGTTCACTGTTTTTCTTTTCATAAGAGTAGTCATTGATAGCACAGAAATAAAGAGGTAATTTTATTTATTTTTAATTATTTGTTTTCTAAGAATAGTTGACGTACAACATCATATAAGTTACAGGTGTGCAATATCATGACTCAGTTTTTAAAGGTTACGAAATGTTGGCTATATTCCCTGTGTTGTACAATACATCTTTGTATCTTGTTTTATACATAATAGTTTGTACTCCTTAATCTCCTACCCTTATTTCCCTTCCCCCTTTCAGCTCTCCCCACTGGTAGCTACTAATTTGTTCTCTATATCTGAGTCTGCCTCTTTTTTTGTTATATTCACTAGCTTGATGTATTTTTTAGATTTCACAGATAAATGAAATCATACAGTATTTGTCTTTCTCTGACTTATTTCGCTTAGCATAATATTTTCAAGTCCATCCATGTTGTTCCAAGTGGTAAAATTTCATTTTTTTTGTTATGACTAATATTCCACTATATATATACCACAGCTTTATCCATTCATCCCTGATGGACACTTAGATTGCTTCCACATCTCAGCAATTATAAAAATGCTTGTATGAACATTGGGGTTCATGTATCTTTTTGAATTAGTGGTTGTTTTTTTTTTTCAGATATATACCCATGTATACAATTGCTGGGTCATATGGTAGTTCTATTTTTACTTCTTGAGAAACCTTCATAATATTCTCCAAAATAGCTGCACTAATTTACTTTCCCATCAACAACATAGAAGGGTTCCCTTTTCTCCATATCCTCACCAATGTGGTATTAATTACATGATAACTAATTCAATTGGGTTTCCTAGGTGGCTCAGTGGTAAAGAATCTGCCTGCAGTGAAGGAGATGCAGGTTTGATCCCTGGGTTGGGAAGATCCCTTAGAGAAGGAAATGGCAACCTGTTCCAGTATCCTTAGGTGGGAAATCCCATGGACAGAGGAGCCTGGCAGGCTACAATCATGGGATTGCAAACAGCCAGACAGCATTTAGCAACTAAACAACAACAATTAATTCAGTTACTAGGATGCTAGCTTCTACATGACCAACTATGTATATTCTTACACATCTCTGCCTTTTGGTATCATCGCTTTTTCATGCAAAAGCGTTGAGGGCTGGTGATAACTCACATACTGAGGACACTTTCTCCCTGGGACAGAATCACATGGCTATGAGCATATTATCTTTCAGACTGAAAATAATTCATACTAATCACTGTTATATGTTTCAAAATTCAATTAATAATGGTATAATGCAGTTACCAACAAACTGTCCTCTAACAAGCATAGTTTTTAAACTCTGCAAAGTAGCAAAATCCATTAACAGTTTTCAACCCTGCTGTTTCAAATACTCAGACCTCAGCAGTGTGTCCATCAGACAGAGGCTAAAGATGCTAGAAATTCTGTAGTTACCAGGGTTGCCTTAAGTGCTAGTCTGAGTACCGTTCACTTGAGCCCCTTGTAATCACCACAACATTAAACTTCAATTGTCTAGCACTTGATCATTTCTGCAGCATTTTCACACGTGTGGCTTACAAGCCTCACAACTGTGCCATGAGGAAAGACTTCTCCTGTTGTATGATATAAGAAACTGACATGGTAAGAAGCTTAAGGACAGGACAGCACCAGAGCTGGAACTGGAGCTCTCTGTCTTCTGATGCAAAACCCACTGCTCTTTGTCTCCTTGTATCAGGCTAACCTGGGAGTTTCTCACTGGCTTGCATCCAGGCTGCATACAAACCTCTACCTGCTACTGAACATCAAGTAGCATATTCGTAACTGTCCTTGCGTCTTGGCTTTTGTGTTTGCGAGGCAAGACAGTACCTTTAGTTTTGATCAAATGCTAAATGCTATATTTGATATGGAAAGTAATCTCCATAAGAATGTCTCAAAAATATAATTGAGTTCCCTTGGAGCACAGTTATATTTTTGAAACTTCTCTGAATATTTCTCCCGAGCGAATATTAATGAGTAGTATAAGAATATCTTTCATCCATAGGCATAGATTTTCTTTGCTCTTTTTAAGGATCAGTATTGGGTTATAGGAAATTGAGATAAGTGAAAGAGAGAAACATTCTGGGAGTAAGTACATACACTCTTCACTGTAGAGCCATCAGACAGTAGTAAAATAAACACCCCAACCACTGTCTTTTAATAGTCATATTCTTCAGCGATAATCTAACGCTCACTCACTGTTACTCACAGGAAGCTCACAGCCTAACCCATGACTCAGTAGCCTTTGTTCAGAGTGCTAATCCTATAAACAGCAAATAAAAAATTACATATACTTGTTCTCTATCATGATGTCACATTTAGAGGATAATAATGGGCTAGCTGTGTGTGTGACTTGGTATATTTTTAAACACAGACTATAGCACAGAGCCCTCCTTTTCAAGTGATTCCCAAATCACTGACTTTCATTTGCATTTTCTCTCTGTCTACTGAAGTCCTTTTCTTCCCTCCTACCTGCCTACCTATGTGCCATCATCCACACCCTGATCAAATTTCATTCCTTCAGTGCTGCGCCTCTCAGACTACGTAGTTAACTTTATTTTCAGGACTACAGATTTTAGGTCTAGTACAATGGATTCTGGTGTTTTTAACGGTGTGTACCTACAGCAGTGCCGAACACACTTCTTTATACATCACGAGTACTTCCTCAATTCTTTCGAAGACTGACAATGAGTTAATGAATGTAGATAATTCTCAGAGTCTCTTTTACTTGCAGTTAAATTGAAGTGAAAACAAATGTCTATTATTACTACTACTATATTATTTAAAAACAAATACTTCAGAATCCAAGACTTTCATTAAACATTCTTACCAACAACTGGAAACAATATTACAAAACACCTATGTGTAAGTGTGTCTTCTCCCATCTCCAAAACATCTATTTACTTTCTTTCTTCCTCTTTTTCTTTTTTTTGGCCACCATTGTACAACTTTCAGGATCTTAGTTCCCCGATCAGGAATCGAACCTGTACCCTCTGTAGTGAAACCGTGAAGTCCTAACCAAATTGTCTAAGCCTAGACCACCAAGAATTGCCCCATCTACTTTCCAAAGAGAGCTCGTGAAGTACTGTACTTGCTAAAGAGGTTCTCACACTACAGCTCAGCCCCTCCTTCCCTCACATGCACACCTGCAGAGGATGACTGGAGATCACGTGTTTAAAGCACAGTCCCCTGGGTATGACACAGTGTATACACATGTTGGTTTCTTGCTCCATTCTCCCTCCTTCCTCTCTTTCCCTCACATTCCTTCCCAAGTCCTTCCCTTCTTATTCCACAGATAAATTATTCTTATGCTCTCTTCCCCTACCCTGAATCCCACTCCAATAGGGTGATGGTGTGCCCAGGAAGGGGAGAGAAGAGAGGGGATTGTGGAAAGATTGCCTAGAGCTCTGCCAGTGACTGTTTCACTCACGCACTGGAGAAGTCTGGGTTTAATAAAAGCACAGAGCATGCTTTCTAAAAAGCCTACTGCTGACAACTGCCCAAGGTTGAGGCTCTCAAGACTTCCATGTGAAAAGGAAATGGAAATTCTATATTTATCTCCTTCATCTTCCCAATAATGGCATTCAAAAACCAAAGAAGCTCGTGTGAAGATAGGACGTTTTGAGTACAGTTAGACACAAGGCTCCAACAATGATATCGAAAGGGAAAGGGAGAAAATGCCATTCCCAGAGGCAGAATGAGATATAAAAGACTCAGAAAGTGAAGCAGAGATTAAAGTGCCTATGAGGCACAGTGGACGAATGTTCTGACATCCTACAAAAGGAACAAAATTAGAAGTTTCATGGGGCTTGACATCCAACTCAAATATGCAGCTAATGTCAAAAATCCTCAAAAAATCATGGAGCCTCAAAGTGAATGAATTTGTGGTTTTGCAGGTAATATCTGTCTCCAGATTATTCAGGTAAAATTAGTAAATTCAGAGTTAAGTCCTCATGTTGGGCACAAAGAAAACTTTACTTTGTTCCATGCATTATGACTGAATGACCCTCGACTATCTAATATTTATTGTCAACTGAGTGGCAGTGAATTCTTTCAGCAATTTACATATGTTCATAGATGGTTAGATTGGAGAAGGAAATGGCAACCCACTCCAGTATTCTTGCCTGGAGAAATCCATCAACAGAGGGCCTGGTGGGCTACAGTCTATAGAGTCACAAAGAGTCAGACATGACTTAGCAAATGAACAATAGATGGTTAGATAGCATCACTGACTCAATGGACATGAACTTGAGCAAACCCTGGGAGATGGTAGAGGACAGGGAAGCCTGGTGTGCTGCAGTCCATGGGGTCACAAAGAGTCGGACACAACTGAATGACTGAACAACAGCAACAAATAGATTTATTCACAATAACTCTAAGAGGTGTGGACAGTTATCTTTTTTTCTATTTTATTAGGAGACTGAGGCTTAGAGAGTTTGCCTGACTTGTCTAAGACATACACATCTGGTAAATGGTGGGGCTGGTACCTAAACTCAGGAATCTAGTTAGTCACAAAATATTAGACTTGATAGAAAACCTGACTTTTATTTTCTCATATATTTATTTATGTGGTTTCACTGAGTGTTAGTTGCAGCACGTGGGATCTAATTCCCTGACCAGGGATTGAACACAAGCCTAATCATTGGGAGTGCAGAGTCTTAGCCACTGGACTCCAGGGAAGTCTCTTATTTTCTCTTGACTTTGCTTCATCTTTCATTTCAGCATCATGCCTAAAGTCATTTTCTAAATATGTCAGTGTTTTTCTTCTCTATGTCCTTGCCTATCTGGGATTAAAAAAAAAAATTATCTCCTTTGTAAAGATTTGTGGCATCATAATTGTTTGTTAGTGTAGCTCTCTATCCCACTAGGCTCAGAGGACCACCCATACCTTCTACAGTTTTTATTCTAAAATACTTACTGAATGAATATATGATCAGAACAACTAGGTGATAGCTCTACATAGCTAATCCCATCTAAAATGAAAACTGAAGGGAAGGGTGGGACCTCCTTCGAAGTCAAGTCCTTGAAAGTACTATGTTCATCTAGTCTCTCAAAGACAAGATCTGATTTAGTGTGCTAACATTTGGCTACATCCTTCCACCTGTTCAGCTGAAGGGCAGATGATTTGCCTGGTGTAGGTGCAAATGAAGAAACAAGGCATCCAAACTGCCCCTAATACATGCTGCCTCTGGTTGAACATCATCCAGAGTGGTCCAGGGTGACCCTACAGCACCCCTCCTATCCCTCCTCCCAAGGCTTGCGGATTGGGAGTGAAGGATGGAGACAAAGCTCTAAAGATGAAAGAAATGTTCTCGTACTTTTTGGGTCCTCTGGGATCAATCTTTAGCTGTCTCAAAGAAATATTGATGACTCCCGGTTATAGAAGAATTACATGTGTGTCCAAATTATCATCATTTGAAGACCTTCCCACAACACAGACCACATTTTAAAAAATCTGTGTACAATGAATTGTCATCACTATTGCATCAAGTTGAGGAAACTGACACAGTCATACAGCAAAAACAATGTCAGGAATATTGAGAAAAGAGAACTATTACATTTACATGTAGTAAAGTATAAATAAAACTATGGGAATGACAGAAAGCAATTCTGGAGTATAATCATCTTTAGTGAGGAAAGAAAAGGAGATGAAATTCCCAAATGGCGAAACTTATTCTTCTGACTATGCTTTTTATTTAAGCCAGGTACATCGGTGCTCATCATATTGATTGCTTTGTATCTTTTTGGATACCCTAAATAAACATTTCTTCAAGGTTGCTGTTGTTTAGTCTCTAAGCTGTGTCTGACTCTTTTGCAACGCAATGGACTGTAGCCCTCCAGGCTCCTCTGCCAATGAGATTTCCTGGGCAAGAATATTGGAGTGGGTTGCTGTTTCCTTCTCCAGGGGATCTTCCCCACCCAGGGATCAAACCCACATCCCCTGCGGAGTCTCCTGCAATGCATGTGGGTTGTTTTACTGCCTAGCAACAGGGGGAGCCCTTTTTAAAGATAAAAGGTACCGATAGAGTTTTCAACGTTAAGAATAACCACCAGACATACTATCTAAGTTTTTTAAATGAACACAAGGATCATAGCTTATTATAGAGGGGAAAAGAAAACTCAATAAAAAGACTATGGAAAATATATTGCATTAAGCAGTATATTCAACCAGAAGTTGAATTTTTTTTGTTTGGGTTCAGAAAATGCCCTTGATCATATTCTGAGAAAATTGTAGGCCACATGCATACAATTGTTGAGACAGCCATTTTTTGACTCTTGAAGTTATAACACAATGGCAACTTAAAATTTGGGAGGAACTCGCAAAGAGAACCAAGAAACTAAATTGTCTAGAGAAGCATAAAAGCACTCCTCCCTTACTTGAAAATTAGCTGGAGTTAATTTTAGTCTGCTCAATGTCAGTATGTACCGTAGCAGGAAAATTAGATCATAGTTTTACTTTGCTTTTGTTTTTATCCTTTATTCAAAATAAGCCTTTGGTTCAAGGCTAACTGGAGAAGTATTCTTCCAATGTGGGTGCAAGGAGAATGCTTAGCCGCCTGTCCTCCTAAGTACAAGTCGGCATTGAGTAAGAACCTACACTCTATTAGAAATCCAAGGCATATTAGGTTTTTAGCATTCACTTAAACACTTGTCATCTTCCTGATGAGTTGCAATTATAGAAATTCTATGAAAGACTTGAATTAGCTTTCAAATGGCTTTATTATTTAATATCTTCTTAACAATGTCTTTTAAAGCAAGGAGTCCACAATGAACAACCTTATTAGAGTAGATGAATCTGATATTACAGTCTTTGGTGCTCCATCTTCCAGATTAGAAAACAGAGATAGCAAACTACCACCTACTTTCTCTCAGTCAGGGCTTCCTTCTTTGAGTAGCATGGTAAAGCATTTTAATCAAAATAAATATTTGTGAAATATTTATAGTCCTTTAGTCTTGAAACCCCATGAGAAATGTTTTCTAAATTTAACAAGTATAGGACTTGAATGAGCCCAGCAACCAAACCAATAAATTCTGATTTTTTTTTCCAACGGAGATGTGGAAATTCATTTTCTCACCATTCTCCAGACCGTCAGTATCCAAGCTAATCATTTAGTAACGTCTCATATGTCTCTCCCACTACGCATGCCATCAGTCTAGTCAAGGTTCTCTCACAGCGTGCAGTTTCTCTTCTCTTGGTTTCCACTGACTAGGGAAGAATGATTGAGACATTTCTGGGTCTTACCAGTCAATAAAGAATTTCTGGGAAAAGAATGTCATTGGAAATTACAGACCAGTTTTATCATCTGAAACACAAAGTATATTGATCAATTAAAATTAAATTACCATGTTGTTTGTTTATAGTGGCAAACTGACAGAAAAGAAGGAAAGGTCTTCTTGAATATTTATCATTTGAAATCAAGTTATAAGTCTTTAGCAACTTTGAAATGTTGCTAGTCAACATATCTGAAGTTAAAATGTCTGAAACATGATTTGTAGCAATCCTGCTAGTCAAGGCTTTCACATCTATAGAAACTCACAGGGCATCTGGAAAGATGTGAGCCGTATTTGAACATTTTAACAGTTAACATGTAACAGTTACAGTTTGCAAGGTGTAATACATTTGCCATAGGATATGTTGCTAATTATAAATCATATCATGTATACGAACAAGTATATATGTACAATTTAAGTAATATATAAAGTATACAGGGAAGAAATGGAGATGCAGATGCAGGGAAGGGACGTGACCACATGGTGGAGGAAGGAGAGGGTATGGCAAACTGAGAGATTAGCCTCGACGTATGTGCTTCTGTACGGGAAGCTACATCAAAGACTATCACTGTGAACTTTCCATATGCTAGAGGGAAAAAAAGAAAGAAGTTTCTACAAGCTTTTAGAGAACAAAATAAAATCAATCCTTATCAAAAATAAAGGATCTGGGATAAAAATGACTTTGAACTTCTCAAAGTTGATATATAACACAGGGAGCCCAGCCTGGTGCTCTGTGATGACCTAGGGAGTGGGATGAAAGGAGAGAGGGAGGCTCAAGAGGAAGGGGAGATATATATATATATATATAATTGTGACTGATTCGTGTTGTTGTATGGGCAGAAACCAACACAACATTGTAAAGCAATTATCCTCCAATTAAAAAAAATAAAAACATACGCATGCCCAAAATATATATAAAATAAACAACCATGTATGTACTCTATAGGTTAGGTCCTACAACACGACTCTGTCTTAGAAGCTTCTGTATATCCGTCCTTGATACAATGCCTCTTCCCCCTTCAAAGGTAGCTGCCATCTTGACTTTTGTGTTAATCATTCTTCTGCTTTTCTTTAAAATTCTACCACTTACACATGCATCCCTAAGTGGTAACTATTTATTTTTGAAAAAGTGAGCAGCAAGCTCAAATCTAGCTGTGTAAGAAAAAGGTAATATTGCCACTGTCAGAAAGGAGCTTCCAGGAACAGATAAACTGTCCTGATTCTATGACTCTGGCTTCAATTTTTGACAGTTTCCAAGAGTTGCTCCTGAGGAAGTCAGTGGGCAAAGTTACAAGTAAGTTCTGGGAAACAGAGGGTTCACCATTGTGGGGACATCTGGCAACACTGATATGCAAACCAGATTTCAGGTGTGTACCAGATATGATTAAAAAAAAAAAACTAACCTGTCTCAAAACAGACTGCAAGGAAATCAAACCAGTCAATCCTAAAAGAAATTAACTCTGATGGTGATTGCAGCCATGAAATTAAAAGATGCTTACTCCTTAGAAGGAAAGTTATGACCAACCTAGACAGCATATTAAAAAGCAGAGATGTTACTTTGTCAACAAAGGTCCATCTAGTCAAGGCTACGGTTTTTCCAGTGGTCAGTTATAGATATGAGAGTTGGACTAGAAAGAAAGCTGAGCGCCAAAGGATTGATGCTTTTGAACTGGAGAAGACTCTTGAGAGTCCCTTGGACTGCAAGGAGATCCAACCAGTCAATCCTAAAGGAGATCAGTCCTGGGTGTTCATTGGAAGGACTGACGTTGAAGCTGAAACTCCAATACTTTGGCTACCTGATGGGAAGAGCTGACTCATTGGAAAAGACCCTGATGCTGGGAAAGATTGAGGGCAGGAGGAGAAGGGGACAACAGAGGATGAGATGGTTGGATGGCATCACCAACTTAATGGACATGGGTTTGGGTGGACTCTGGGAGCTGGTGATGGACAGGGAGGCCTGGCGTGCTGTGGTTCATGGGGTTGCAGAGTCGGACATGGCTGAGCGACTGAACTGAACTGGACTGATTCATTGTAAGGACTGATGCTGAAGCTGAAGCTCCAATACTTTGGCCAACTGATGCAGAGAGCTGACTTATTGGAAAAGACACTGATGCTGGGAAAGACTGAAGACAAAAGGAGAAGGGGATGACAGAGGATGAGATGGTTGGCTAGCATCTCCAACCAATTCAATGGATGTGAGTTTGAGCAAACTCCAGGGTATAGTGAAAGACAAAGAAGCCTGGTGTGCTGCAGTCCGTGGGGCTGTGTCTGACACGACTTGAGACTGAACAACAACAACCATCAGGTACAGAGGGACTGTTTATTGGCTTTTGGGAGGAAAGCAGCCAGATTCACCACGTCTTTCAGTAAAAAGAGCAGTCTCTCAGAATTATCTGCGATTCTGTGTCCTGGGCTTAAGTCCTCAGATTTGTCCACTGAATAAAACATAACTCCATTTTTAGGTTGTGCTTCTTTTTTTTTTTTTCAGTAAACACTGTCCACTCAGGTCTTTCAGGTCTACACTGTCTTCATGAATTATTATTTTCTCACTAGTTTCTATATTCTCTCTTTATGGAATTCCTACTATTTGGGTATTAAAATACCTAGGTCCTTTAATTGTCTTATTTTTTTTCCTCTCCTGTTTTCTATTTCATTATTTCTTGCTCTACTTTCTGGGAAATTTCAACTTTCTTTTTTCATTTTGACTTTTTAACATCAAAGAGTTCTTTTCCCCCCTGAATGCGCCTCCTTCACCTTTATATAGCATCTCATTCTTGCTTCATGGATGCAATAACTTCTTACCCTTTTTAGGATGTAAGTTACTAATAACAGGGATTTTGAAAGGAAACTTTGTTAAAGTATCATTTACATACTGTCGACTGAAAAAAAAAGTGCATAGCCTAAAAGTTGAGAATTATACTTTGTTTGTAGTCTTTCTGAGGACTTCAAGCACAGGAAGGAGCCTCCCTGCTCAGAGGGATTGCTCAGAGGTGGCAAGGAAGGAGCCAGCATACACTGGGGTTTTTGCAACAAAGACAAGGGAACAGGACCATCAAAAGATCACTGTTTGTATTCCCTGGTGGCTCAGACGGTACAAGCATCTGCCTACAATGCGGGAGACCTGGATTCCATCCCTGAGTTGGGAAGATCCCCTGGAGAAGGAAATGGCAACCCATTCCAGTAGTTTTGCCTGGAAAATCCCATGGACGGAGGAGCCTGGTAAGCCACAGTCCATGGGGTCATAAAGAGTCAGACGCAACTGAGTGACTTCACCTTTCTTCTTCAAATATCTCAGGTTAATGAATTGAGCAGTTTTCTCTGTGTGGGAAGATGCAATCATCTGGGCTCGCTAAAATCATTCCTTTGATATGCACCTTAACCATCTAGGGCCGTTACCCTGTTCTCTCCCATCCTGAGTCCCCCTCAGGGTGCACTGTTGGGGGTGGCTGCAGTGGCTAAGGGCTTGGGAGTGGGCGGCCCATTTGTCTCCACACTAAGTTCCCTCAGGGCTCACCTTGGGGGTGGACTGCAGTGGCCTGATAGCAACAACATCGTTTGTTTACTGATATGGCAGGTAACACTCTTCATTCTGAATACAATAAATGCACCACTATAAGCCCACTGTTAAATGAGTTTTCACAAATGAGTAACCACCACTATAATCAAAATACAGAACGCTGTCATCACCCTCCCAAAGTTTCCTGAGCTTTATTCCAGTTAATTTCTGCCCCCACCCCTGGTCTTAGGCAATCACGGATCTGCTTTCTGATACTATGTATTAGATTTATATTTCTATAGTTAATAACGGAGGAGAAGGCGATGGCACCCCACTCCAGTATTCTTGCCTGGAAAATCCCATGGACAGAGGAGCCTGGTGGGCTGCAGTCCGTGGGGTTGCGAAGACTAAGAGACTTCCCTTTCAATTTTCACTTTCCACTTTCATGCATTGGAGAAGGAAATGGCAACCCACTCCAGTGTTCTTGCCTGGGGGTTCCCAGGGACAGGGGAGCCTGGTGGGCTCCCATCTACGGGGTCGCACAGAGTCGGATACGACTGAAGTGACTTAGTCGTAGTAGTAGTAGTAGTACTAGTTAATAACGGGGCTTTACTTTTTGCCCTAAAATAATTGGCTTCTTCTGAATTTTTCTCATTTTTTCTTCAGTGGGTATATTTTGTCTTCTGACTCTTGTACAGAGGCTGTTCAGAAATGTCTGGTCATCCACAGTTTTCTGCTGTCACAAGTAGGGGTTAGAACGGTACCTGGAATGTCTGAGCACAGGGGGCTTGTTGACTTGGAGGTTAAAGTACATCAGTGTGGTTGCCTCTGGGAAACCTTCTGATATTAGAGCTCTAGGTCTTTTTCTTGGGCTGGTGGCTAATCTCCCACATAGATGAAAAGGGCTTCCCAGATGGTGAAGCAGTAAAGCATCTGCCTGCTGATGCAGGAGACGCAGAAGACTCAGGTTCAATCCCTGGGTCAGGAAGATCTCTTGGAGAAGGGAATGGCTACCCACTCCAGTATTTGTATCTGGAGAATTCCATGGACAGAGGATCCTGGCATGCTGCAGTCCACAGGGTCGCAAAGAGTCCACTGAAACTGAGAGACTACCACTTTCACTTTCAGGGGATGGGGCTAGGATGGTCCAATAAAATACATGATGTCCAGTTCAATTTCAATTTCAGATAAACGCCAAATAATTTTTTAGTAAATTATGTCCCATGTGATATTTGAGGTATGAAGTGAAAACATTATTTATTATTTATCTGAAATAGAAATTGAACTGGGTACCCTGTAGCTTTATTTGCTAAATCTGGCAACCAAGATCATAGCACTCCAAATAGAATCAGAGTCTCTAATATAGCTGAGGTCAAACAAATAAAAACTTTAAAAGCCCTGGGAAAAGGAACTTAGAGCTGAAGGCAGCCAACGCAGGGATCAGGGAGTGCTGTATCAGGAGTGAGAGAGAGAATAATACATTTCATAGGGCAGATGTGGAGGGAGTCATACTCTTCATGGGGGAGTGCAGAAGAGTCCCTGAGGTCCCCTTAGGCAGATGGAAGGGATTTAAAGGGACCGGAGCTTTTGGAAGGGCAGGAGGTGCCTGTGTGTCTTTGCCATTAATAGCAGCTTCATTGTGCACCTGGGCCAGTGAGACCTGGAGATCTGAAGTTAAACTTGAGTGTAATGAGCACGGAAACATGTTTATCCTAGGGCATCCTAAATTTAGAGAAGGCAGCAGAAAAGATGCCAAAGGGGCATTAAAGTTAAATTAGTATTTTTTGAATAACACCTTTGTTTGGAAGAAAGGGTCCACTTCTAAGCATCTTTATGTTTTCCCCTTGCCTCATGACCTACCATCTAGGAGTGTCTATAACTAACGATTTAAGATGGATTTGCAGAAGATATTTTTTTATGTGTTCATTTTTTAAATTTCTTAATTTGGGGTGTGGGGTGTGGGGCGGGGTGGGTACGGGAGCATGCAGCTTCCCTGGAGGCTCAGACAGTAAAGAATCTGCCTGCAGTGCAGGAGACCCGGGTTGGATCCCTGGGTTAGGAAGATCCCCTGGAGAATGGAATGGCAATCCATTCCAGTATTCTTGCCTGGAGAATTCCACAGACAGAGGAGCCTGGCGGGCTACAGTCCATGGGGGTCACAAAGAGTTGGACACAACTGAGTGACATTTTCACTTTCACTTCGCATGACCAGAGTTTACTCTGCCCCTTGAGAACTCTTCCTTATGCTCCTTATTCTCATTCAATAACACACCTTTGAGAAGACAGAGAATGTCCTAAAATCAGGAAGCTACAGGAATCCCCAGATTGCCTGACCATGTTTCTTTCTCCAGGCAGGCGCCCAGTCACATCAGCCTGGATAGCTGGCTGTCTGCTCTGCGTTGAAAGATTCCCAGGGAAGGAAATCCTAGAACATCCCATTGCGGGAGTAATAAAGGGATTCTTTTTCATTTCCTTCTTTCTGTTATTTTCAGACTTTGGTTGACCTAGGGTTGAAACTCAGATTTCAATTTGTTTTAGCGAGTGATTTGGAATTTCCCTGGCTGTCCAGTGGTTAAGAATCCACCTTGCAAATGCAGGGAACTTGGGTTCGATCCCTGGTCAGGGAACTAAGATCCCACAACCTGTGGAGCAACTGAGCTCACTTGCCGTGACTATTGATCCCATGGGTCACAACTAGAGAGTCCATGCATCAAACAAAGATCCTGTGTGCTGCAGCTAAGATGTAATGCAGCCAAATAAGTAAATAAGTATTTTAAAAGAGTGATTCTTTTCAAGAAGAAGCAATTATCAAACTAAAACATGGCTTCTTCCTTGCCTGAGTGCCCTGGGTATTCTGCTTTCCAGCTCTGACTGCTCATAGTCCTGAACCAGCTGACAGAAGTGTGTGTCTAAGGGCTTCACCTTTCTCCCCAGGTTCTGTATAACTGCTTCTTCCTTGGATATTTTGTGAGGAGGACTGTCTGGATCAGTGATAGAGATAGGAAAAATAAATGCATAATAATTTTATCTATTGCCTGACAGTGTTCTCATTAGTCAAATTGAATATGTATATATAGATATCATGGAGGTGAGTTTCCCAAGTGGCCCTAGTGATAAAGAATCCTCCTACCAATTCAGGAGACAATGCAGGAGACCTGGGTTTGATTCCTGGGTATAGAAGTTTCCTTGGAGTAGGAAATGACAACTTGCTCCAGTATTCTTGCCTGGAAAATTCCATGGGCAGAGGAGCCTGGTGGGCTACAGTCCACAGGGCTGCAAAGAGTCCGACATGACTGAGCATTATGACCTGTGGTGATGATGGTTTGGTCAGTAAGTTAGGTCTGACTCTTGTGACCCCATGGACTGTAGCCCATCAGGCTCCTCTGTCCGTGGGATTTCCCAGGCAAGAATACTGAAATGGGTTGCCATTTCCTTCTCCAGGGGATCTTCCCCATCCAGGAATCAAACCTGGGTCTCCTGCATTGCATGTGAACTCTTTACCAACTGAGCCACCAGGGATACCCATATATAGATATACACATTTTCAAATAAATACAGTATATTCCTTTCCAATACTTTCTCTATCTTGTCATTGGACATGTTAATTTAAATGATGGCTTGGGAAGCCCTTTCACGCTTTATCTTGCGCTATACGGCTCCAGCTTCAGAGTGGTTTCCCACTATAAGACATAATGTTGTGCAGTAATTAAATTATACTTATCTATAAATTAGCTAGGGATTTTTCTTGGAAGGATAAACCTTACAAGTGCAGGCGAAAAACACATGTGGGGCTCAGCAATCAGCTGGGCTTTTAAGTCCTAGTCCAGCTCTTTGTCTAAGAACAGGTCTCCTCTGGGGCTGTACTCTCTCTAACCTTCTCTTTTTTATTTTTTATTTTTTTTTGCCACACGGGGAGGCACGCAGGATCTAAGTTCTCTGACCTGGGATCTAACCTATGCACCCTGCTCGAGGTCTTCACTACTGGGCCACCAGGGATGTCTTTATCCTTTTCTATGTAAAAAGAAAATCCCAAATAATTAAATCAACTCCAAGATGTCCTTCACAGCTTAGTATCCACTATGCCTCTGAGTCTTTATTTTTCTCTTGTTACATGTAAGGTGTAAAGAGAACTATGTTCTCTAGGCCTCTGCCCTTGTTTTACTATCCTGGGTCATTCAGAAAGTGGCCCGCAAGTCATCTAGATGTCCAGTGACACTTAAGTGAAGCCAGCCACTCTCAGCTGGGGCCAATTTTACCCCCAGGAGCTGTTTGGTACTGTCTGAACATGCTTTAGATTACTGCAATGGGGGAAGGCATGTTACAATTGGAGCAAACGGATGAGGGGTAGGGATACTGCTAAACATCCTAAATAAACAGGACTGGGACCTCACTCCCCATGGAGCAAGAAAGCAGTGTCCAACCCAAGCATTTACAGAGTCACTTGGGAGGAGCCCTTAACTGAATCTCAGAAGGCAGATAACTTGGCTTCTCTTCTCCCTCTTTCTCAGGTGAACCCTCTTATTTCTATTTCCGTGGTCATTCCTCAGACTCAGAATGGTGAGTCCTCCATTTCTCTAACTGCAGTAAACTTTTAATAGAGAGGCAAGTACTCAAGAAACGGGGGTCTCTTCTCCACTTTTTGCCAACTAAGCTCATTTAAGGCAAATCCAGTGTAATGTACACAGTCCAGCAGAGAAGATATCTGTGCCCTTAGCATCTTTGCTTGGCATCCTTTCCATTGCTATAACAGGAAGCCATGGGCAGAGTCTAGGAGTTTATTTTATGACTGGAAAAATAATAAGATTAGGAAAGCAGAAAAGAAAGCCATATTACACAGTACTTCCTGACCACTTTTCAGAATGTTCTCTTAAATGTCAAATACCATATTTCTGGTGCTTATGTAAAGCAAACAGACTGAATACAGTGACCTGTGGTTAATTTCATCTTACTATCATTCTTGTGTTCTTGTAGTACATAAAATTATAGGGGTTCTGTTCATACACTCAACATTCAACTCAAATTAGAGACTACAAACAGAGACCATGCATTGAGACACCTCTATCAGCTAAGTTATAGAACGTGTTAGTCTCTCAGTAACATCCAACTCTTTGCTACCCTGTGGACTGTAGCCCACCAAGCTCCTCTGTCCATGGAATTCTCCAGGCAAGAATACTGGAGATGGTAGTCACTCCCTTCTCCAGGAGATCTACCTGACCCAGGGATCGAACCCAGGTCTCCTTCCTTGCATGCAGATTCTTTACCATCTGAGCCCCCAGGGAAGATCCAAGCTATAGAGACATCTCTATCAATTAAGTGGGAATCAAGAGGATCTCTCCAGGATGGAGGGTTTTTCTGGAGCTTTTCAAGGAAAAGGAAGCAGAATCTGCAACATAGAGGCTGTTGGGGCCCAGCCAGTGAAGATTCCTCTTTGTAAAAGTTGCTTCTGGGGACTTCCTTGGTGGTCCAATGCAGGGGGCACTCTGGCCAGAAACTAACATCCCAAGTGCTGACCACATGTCAACTGGAGTAACAGAAAAAAAAAAAAAAATTACTCTAACTCACAATTTCACAAAAGGGACTAAAAGTTTATTTGGCCATTATAATACTCAGTATGTGACATGTGCTTTGTAGAATTATATATTTTATATATATGTATATATGTATATATATATATACACCCAGGGATCAAACTCAGGTCTCCCACATTACAGGATGATTCTTTACCATCTGAGCCACCAGGGAAGCCTGTGAGGAGAGAGGTATATGTCTCTTATTCAGGGCTTTGTCCTCACCCCTCAGTATAGTATCTAGAGAAGTGTTGACCAATGTGTTCAACTGTATATTCTAATACAGAATCTAAGTCCTAGGAGAATCAAGACAAAATAAAACATCAGATTGAGGGAGACAGAGCAGGTGTCAAGAGGAGGTGAATCTTGAAGGACAGCTGACTGCGTTGGTCGAGGGAAGAGATAAGGTATCCAGGCAGGAGAAGAGCTCAACCAAAAGCGCAAGGCAGAGTGGAAAGACTGCACAGGGCTCTGTGAGGACATGGGATTGCATTCCAGTGCTCAGGAGGGAGACTGCTGGGAAACAAAGCTGCAGTTCCTTCTCTGGGTATGAGTGGTGTGTGGCTGATTAACCTCACCTGTGGACACGGTTCCCCGAGATAGGAGAGAAATCTTAGAGAAATGGGAAGTCATTCATGAATATGGAAAGGATTCTCCTTATGTAGATTTCTGCTGCTGCTGCTAAGTCACTTCAGTCGTGTCCGACTCTGTGCGACCCCAGAGACGGCAGCCCACCAGACTCCACCATCCCTGGGATTCTCTAGGCAAGAACACTGGAGTGGGTTGCCATTTCCTTCTCCAATGCAGGAAAGTGAAGAGTGAAAGTGAAGTCGCTCAGTCATGTCCGACTCTTAGTGACCCCATGGACTGCAGCCCACCAGGCTCCTCCGTCCATGGGATTTTTCAGGCACGAGTACTGGAGTGGGGTGCCATTGCCTTCTCCAATATAGATTTCTAGACATAATTAATTCTAGTCTAGAGCTCTCAGATGAATCAGATGGCTTTTGTCCACAGTTGAGCAGAGCTTGCATGGAAAGAGAGGGATCAAGGCACATGTACACTGCACTACCGGCCGAATGTGCGTGCCAACACTGCCAGTCCATTTCAGTTCCTCCTCACAATTGGCCAGAAGCCTGCAGAGGGGTCTCCAGGATTGAGGAACCAATGTAGGAAGAGGAGGAAGACTGAGTTACCTGACAGATTCAATACATGAGAACATTTGAAAGTGAAAGTGTTAGTCACTCAGTCCTGTCTGATTCTTGCAACCCCATGACTGTATAGCATGTCAGGTTCCTCTGTCCATGGAATTCTCTAGGCAAGAATACTGGAGTTGCCATTGCCTTCTCCACGAGATCGTCCTGATCCAGGGATTGAACTCAGGTCTCCTGCATTGCAGGCAGATTCTACACTGTCTGATCATCAGAGAAGCTCAAGAACATTTAGTTTTTAGTGAGAGTCACTGTCATGCCCGACCCCATGGACTTTAGCTGAAATTCTCCAGGCCAGAATATTGATGTGGGTAAACATTCCCTTCTCCAGGGGATCTTCCCAACCCAGGGATCAGACCCAGGTCTCCATTTAGGGGTTTGAATTATTTTGGAAACTTGTATCCATTATTTTTTCAGTTACTAGAAAGTCTTTATCAGTTCAGTTCAGTTCAGTCACTCAGTCGTGTCCAACTCTTTGTGACCCCATGAATTGCAGCACACCAGGCCTCCCTGTTCATCACCAACTCCCGGAATTCACTCAAACTCACATCCATCGAGTCCGTGATGGCTATCCAGCCATCTCATCCTCTGTCATCCCCTTTTCCTCCTGCCCCCAATCCCTCCCAGCATCACAGTCTTTTCCAAAGAGTCAACTCTTTGCATGAGGTGGCCAAAGCTGGAGTTTCAGCTTCAGCATCATTCCTTCCAAAGAAATCCCAGGGCTGATCTCCTTCAGAATGGACTGGTTGGGTCTCCTTGCAGTCCAAGGAACTCTCAGAAGTCTTCTCCAACACCACAGTTCAAAAGCATCAATTCTTCGGCGCTCAGCCTTCTTCACAGTCCAACTCTCACATCCATACATGACTACTGGAACAACCACAGCCTTGACTAGACGGATCTTAGTCGGCAAAGTAATGTCTTTGCTTTTGAACATGCTATCTTGGTTGGTCATAAAGAAAGTCTTTATAGGTGGAGAATAAATTGCCTCAAAGCAATCAAAACTACTTACATAGAAATATTAAAATCTGGAAATATTTGGTTTTTAAAATATATCCCTGTAATTGCAACAAAATCAGGGAGCGATATTATCTTTCTAATTATTGGCTACTCTTCTAAACAAAAACATCAGAGTGATGATAATGATAACTCTTGCCAGGGGTTGGCAGCAGATTTTAACAAAAAGCTTTTTCACTCACCAGCTTAGCTGCTGGTGCCATCTAGTGACCGATGCAACTGACAAACAAAGATAGGCTGAGAAAACATACTCCCAAGAGTTTGATACAGTCTTTTCTTTTTGAGAGCAGAAACAGGTGACAGTGGATGAGACGGTTGGATGGCATCACTGACTCAATGGACTTAACAACAACAACAACACTACAGAGGAGGAAACTGGAAATGCTTAGTATTCATGCTGTAACATGAAAGCTGTCATAGGAAAGAAAAGGAAAAAATTACTAACGTATTTCATAGGAAATGCACTTAAAGGTAAAAGTGATCATACTGAGATTAAATAATGATTTATGAAAGCAAATAAGCAAAGATTTTGGAACCATCTTTATACCACAGAGTAAACATAGAAATAATGATGAATTGCTTAAAATTCTTGTTTCTATGAGAATATTCTATAAAATTCGAGTGTATTTTTAAATGGAGCAAGTAAAATTGAAACCCATACCTTAACTGGAACACAAAATATTTCATTATCATCATCAGGAATTAGAATGGTAAAAATTCCAAAATGGAAACCCCATGACTTTTTTATTTGAAAACATGCACCCCACCATCCCTTCCCTGGTGGCTCAAAAGGTCAAGAATCTGCCTGCAATGCAGGACACCTGGGTTCAGTCCCTGGGTCAGGAAGATCCCCTGGAGAAGGGAATGGCTACCCACTCCTGTATTCCTGCCTGGAGAATCCCAAGGAAAGAGGGGCCTAGCAGGTTACAGTCCATGGGGTCGTGAAGAGTCGGACAAGACTGAGTGACTAACACACACACACACACCACATCCCTAGGCCTCACAGTGAGAACGCAAGTCTTACATACAAACTTTACGTACACAAGTACATAAAGACTTGTCTAGAGGAATTTCTCTCAGCATCTCTTGCTCCGTATATTAGTGCTAATTTCACATCAGCACAGTCTGTCCAGTTACCACCAAGTGCTACAAAAAGCAAGAGTAAAATACAAAAGGTGGCTATTTAGACACACCCTGGGTTTCTGTGTGGAGAGAAAAGCAATAATCTAACATGGTCCTGAAAATTTGTTGCTAGAACTACCTCTCACAAAGGGCCCACATCATCAGATGCTATCTAACCTGTAGCCTGTTATAAGGGAATACAAGGTCATTAACATCCTGTGTTTAAGTCACTAGACTGCTTTTGTTGTTGCTGATGTTGTTATGAAATTTGCTTAGGACATGTGAGGTGATGATGAGCTTCTTTTCATAGGAAAGGATTATGTTTCTGACAAGTTTTCAGTAAAACAAGTGCTTAAACCTGTTTCCCTGGGTGAGCTTGTGCTGAGTCATTGCCACTTTCCCATCCCATTCATCTTATGACCAATGACTTTTCCAGGTAGACAACTGAGTAATGATTGGAGCCGCCCACACAAAGTAAGGTGCCGCCATCACACTACCACCCCTTCCACATTTTTTTATAAAGGTGATTCATAGTAAGAACCACTTGCATGTTTGTTTACTCCTTTAATCAGCGATTGCCACCTCAAATATTTATCCAACAATTTTCCTTAAATATTTGTTCACGCATTTAATCAGCAATTATTTGCTTAAATATTTATCAAACAATAATTGTACTTAGGCGATTATACCCAGGAAGAGGAAATCACAGTCTTTGTTCTCAAAGCTACCCTTGGGAGAAAGCAAGAAGAACATTTCCCAATAGACGACTGAGCAGTAGAAACATAAATAAGGATGCTAGAATTTCAGAGGCCAAGGAAATCCCAGCCAGTTAAGAAGTCAGGGAAGGAGTGAGCACCTTGTACAGCAATCACGTTTACCCCAAACATTGAAGAAGGGATAAGGTCATGGTGGAGAAAAATGAGAGTGAAGGGCACTGCATCATGGAGCTGCAAATATGGAGGACTAATAAGTAGCCAGCTGACCTGAACAAAAGGTCATGCAATACCCATGTAATGCTGTGTCCATACAATGGAATTTTATTCAGCCGTTAAAAGAAAGGAAGTCCTGATACATGCTACACTTTGGATTAATCTTGAAAACATTATGCTAAGTGAAAGAAGCCAGTTACAGGAGTCCATGTACTATAGGATCCTATTCATAGGAAAGTCTAGAAGAGGGAAATCATAGAGACAGAAAGCAGACTGGTGGTTACTTGAGGCTGAGAGTACGGGCAGAGGTTGAAGAGACAGGAGGGAGGGAAAGCTACAGGATAAAACTTCTTTTTAAGGTGATGAAATGCCTCTAAAATTGATGGTGATGATGGTTACACAAACCTGTGGACATACTTAAAACCAGTAAAACTGTACACTTTAAATGGGTGAATTGTAAGGTAGGTGAATTATATCTGAAGATAGAAAAGCAGAGTCAAGTAAGCACCACAAAGGATTTTAGAAAAGCAGAGTCCAATACTTTGGCCACTTGATGTGAAGAGATGAGTCACTGGAAAAGACCCTGACGCTGGGAAAGTCTGTGGGCTGGAGGAGGGAGCGACCGAAGATGAGATGGTTAGATAACATCACCAACGCAACAGACATGAGTTTGAGCAAACTCCAGGAGACGGTGCAGGACAGGGAAGTCTGGGTGCTGCAGCTCGTGGGGTCGAAAAGAGTCAGACACGACTTAGCGACAGAACAGCAACAGAGTCAAGGAAGCAGTGTAAAAGATTTTAATTGCCACAATAAAATGTAGAGCTTGTCAAGGACAGCAAGGAAGTGATCCAACCAGGATTGAGGAGACTTTACATAGCCAAGGCTTGAAAGATGAGTGGGTGTTCATTGTTCTCCCCAATACTAAGAATCTTCTTTCAATTCATGAGCTATGCTGCCCCCACAATAACCCGTTAAAAAGTAAAAGCTGGTCATGCTACAGAGGTTTTCTGAGGCACTGCTAATGTTCTATTTCTTTCTGCTGTTGACTTGAAAAATGGTCACAACCTAGAAATTGAGAGTTACGTTTTATTCAGTGGGAATTTTTAGGACTTCAAGCCCAGGAGGCAGCATCTCAAGTGATCCTGAAAGAACCGTTTCAAAGAGGTGGAAGAAAAGTCAGCTTATATAGAAGTTTGCAGCAAGGAGCAGGTAGGCTGAACATCAAAAGATGATTGCTAATTAAGGAAAATCAGGTATCTCAAGGAATTTAGCACTTTTCTATGTATGTGAAGATGCAGTCTGAGTGACTGGTGGCTGCCAGATATCCGGCACCATTCCTTCTGGGCACCCTACAGGTTCAGAAATTCACATTTAGAGAGCCAGAATCGTGGATGGCTGTGACATCCTTGTTTATTGATATGGCAGGAAATATTCCATTTCACACTGTGGATAGAGGGTACATGAGTGCAATGTCTCTGTGTATAGCAATTATATACATTCATTGGAATAGATAATTCAGATTATCTATTTAATGGAAAAAGCTCATTAAATTCCCATCTGCCTAAAATCACTCAATAGCTGCACATCACCAACACAGTAAAGACTCACATTCTTTGTACAACCCGGCTTTGTTCAGCAACTCCATCCTCAGCTGCCAGGCAGGGCTCACATGTAGTGAGTGTGCACGCTCAGTCGTGTCTGACTCTTTGCAACCCCTGGACTGTGGCTCACAAGGCTACTCTGTTCGTGGGATTCTCCAGGCAAGAATACTGGAGCAGATTGCCATTTCCTCCTCCAGGCAATCTTCCCAACCCAGGAATCGAACTCCCACATTGGTAGTTGGATTTTTTTTTTTTTACCACACGGAGTAAGCTTCAAGTTTTAAGTGTGTCTCAGAGTCAGTTTTCATTCCAATCCCAAAGAAAGGCAATGCCAAAGAATGCTCAAACTACCGCACAATTGCACTCATCTCACACGCTAGTAAAGTAATGCTCAAAATTCTCCAAGCCAGGCTTCAGCAATACGTGAACCGTGAACTTCCTGATGTTCAAGCTGGTTTTAGAAAAGGCAGAGGAACCAGAGATCAAATTGCCAATATCTGTTGGATCATGGAAAAAGCAAGAGTTCCAAAAACACAACTATTTCTGCTTTATTGACTATGCCAAAGCCTTTGACTGTATGGATCACAATAAACTGTGGGAAATTCTGAAAGAGATGGGAATACCAGACCACCTGACCTGCCTCTTGAGCAACCTATATGCAGGTCAGGAAGCAACAGTTAGGACTGGACATGGAACAACAGACTGGTTCAAATAGGAAAAGGAGTATGTCAAAGCTGTATATTGTCACCCTACTTATTTACCTACTTATTTAACTTATATGCAGAGTACATCATGAGAAACACTGGGCTGGAAGAAGCACAAGCTGGAATCAAGATTGCAGGGAGAAATACCAATAACCTCAGATATGCAGATGACACCACCCTTATGGCAGAAAGTGAAGAAGAACTAAAGAGCCTCTTGATGAAGGTGAAAGAGGAGAGTGAAAAAGTTGGCTTCAAGCTCAACATTCAGAAAATGAAGATCATGGCATCTGGTCCTATCACTTCATGGGAAATAGATGGGGAAACAGTGGAAACAGTGTCAGACTTTATTTTGGGGGGCTCTAAAATCACTGCAGATGGTGATTGCAGCCATGAAATTAAAAGATGCTTACTCCTTGGAAAAGTTATGACTAACTTAGACAGCATATTCAAAAGCAGAGACATTACTTTGCCAACCAATTTCTGTCTAGTCAAAGCTATGGTTTTTCCAGTGGTCATGTATGGATGTGAGAGTTGGACTATAAAGAAAGCTGAGCACTGAAGAATTGACGCTTTTGAACTGTGGTGTTGGAGAAGACTCTTGAGAGTCCCTTGGACAGCAAGGAGATCCAACCAGTTCATCCTAAAGGAGATCAGTCCTGGGTGTTCATTGGTAGGACTGATGTTGAAGCTGAAACTCCAATACTTTGGCCACCTGATGCAAAGAGCTAATTCATTTGAAAAGACCCTGATGCTGGGAAGGATTGAGGGCAGGAGGAGAAGAGGACAACAGAGGATGAAATGGTTGGATGGCATCACCGACTTCATGGACATGGGTTTGGGCGAACTTCGGGAGTTGGTGATGGACAGGGAGGCCTGGTACGCTGCAGTTCATGGTGTCGCAAAGAGTCGGACACGACTGAGCGACTGAACTGAACTGAGAGCCTGGGACTCTGACATGGATGTAGGCAGTTTATTTGGGAGGTGATGTTGTTAGGAGATAGGTGGGCTCCAGGTTAGACATTTACAACTGGCCTCCTATTTGCATTTCACGGGACTTTAAGAAGTGGGCTTCATGCTGGTACTTACAATAGTTAGCATTTCTTGAGACAAGAGATAGGTGGGCTCCAGTTAAGGCATTTACAATCAGCCTCCTGTTTGCCCTCTGAAATGGAAGTAACAACAGAAACAGGGTAAATAGCCAGTGTCTGTCTCTTGTAAACACATTAAGGTAAAAGTCATGACAATAATCAAGGTAATGGTCATGGCAAGGACAAAGAGGCAAAACCCTGTTCAAGTAAAGGATTAAAGGACCTTCGCTCCCCTCTCTTCTGGGACAAGGGAGATACCACACATGTGCAGACAGGTTTCTCGTGTATCAAGTCAAGGAGTAACAGTAGGCCATAGTGAGTCTTGCTCCTCCCAGGAGCCTTCACTTTGAGATCCATGTTGGCTGAGAGGTGTGTGTGCACCCAGAGGAGTGTCCCAGGATAGGTCAGGTGTGGAAAAAGAAATCAGATAATTGACCTGAAGGAGACAAAGACCTGGAAGAACTGCCGTATATAAATGATTCAACGGCCTCTTTACTGCACTCCTCCTCACTAGGGGGACGCCCACACCGTTTCTCAGGCAGCAAGAGTAAGGGGCACCCTAGGAGGGAAAGCTGATGGAAAGATGGTTGCAGCAATAGTAAGGTCACCATTGCAGGCAACGGGGCTTTATTTCTCATTTAACAGCTGTTTAATATTTCAGGATTTTCAGACAAGTGGAGCAGTACTTCTCAAACATTGTGGTCTCACAACCCTTCTACCCTCTTAAAAAATTATTGAGGATCCCAAAGAGCTGTAGTTTATGTTAATTATGCCTATCAAAATCTATCATAGGAAAAAACCAAAACTGGAATATATTAAAAATATACCACAAAACATTACATAGCATAATAGCATATTTACACAAATGACATATTTTTTTATGAAAAATAGCTATATGGTGTGATGAATTTGGCATTGTTTCTCTATTTCTGCAAATGTTTTTCATGTCTGGCTTTATAGAAGACAGCTGGATCCTCCTATCTGATTTTGCACGTCAATCTGTTGTGATGTTGTTTGGGTTGAAGTCAATGAAGGAAATCCAGTCTCATACAGATGTGTAGTTTGAAAAAGAAGGTGTTTCTTAATAACATTTTTAGGTGATTTGAATATTCTTTGAAACTACAACAAAATTCACTGAAAGGCCATTTCTTAAAGGTGAACTGCACTGTAAGATCAAAATCCCACTTTTAACACCATGTTTTGGTCACTGTGAAAGTATTGAGTTATGTAAATTTTCCAAATATTCACAGTTTTATTATGCAATATCAAAAAGTCATATTTGTTAATATCACTGCCCATTGGGCTTCCCAGGTAGCACCAGTGGTGCTAAGAACTCGCCTGCAAATGTAGGAGACATAAGAGATGTGGGTTCAATCCCTGAGTCAGGAAGATCCCACTGGAGGAGGGCATGGCAACCCTCTCCAGTGTTCTTGCCCAGAGAATCCTATGGACAGAGGAGTCTGGCGGGCTACAGTCCATAGAGTCTCAAAAAGTCGGACACAACTGAAGTGACTTAGCACACATCTCATCAGAAAATTCTTTAGGTCACACCCACAGTGGTAAATTTGTTTTCAAAAATTCTAATTTTCATTTGAATTCAAATTTTACCACTGGCAATCAATCCTGTGAGTTGCTTTCCTTCAAGTCGTAGGTTTTACTTTGTCCAGATTTTTAAGAAACTCTCTGCCACATATCCCAGTCTGTATAACCGTTGTTTGTCAGTCATTTTTTTTAAGTAAAAATGGTGTTCCATGCATTCAAAAGTCTAGATTTAATGAAATGAATACTGTTTACTGCCTCTTTAAGGGCATTTAAGTGAAACTGACATTCTCTGTTTTTTACTGTTAGTGCGTGGTGTTGAATAACCAAATGGCAAATGAAAAGTACAGCTAGATACCACTCTCTTGATTTCCAGAGCTCTTCCCACTATTGTTTTTGCACCATTAGTGCAAATGTCCACCCAATAAAAAGGTCCCAGAACATCCTGGCATTATTATGACAGTTGTTTTGGCCTCAGGGAACCCCCAGAATCTCAGGGACCTCCAAAAATGCACAAAGCTTGCTTTCGGAACTGCTGAAGTGGAGTTGTGGTGTGCCACAGATCATCAGCGTCCTTGAAAAGGATTTCAAGAGTTCATTAACTTAGACACATTTAAACAGGATCAAAATCATGGTCTCACACTATAATAACTACTCAGCCGATCCTGGCAGTGCCTCTGCGTTGGTTTTGGCCCATTTTGTTGTACCCCAAGCCTATCAGAAGCCCTGCTTATTATCCGATGCCCATAGTGTCCAACAAGAGGGACACAAAGCAATAAATGCGGCCAATCAGGAAAGAGAAGCAGAAGGTCTTTTGTCTCATGAAACACACAGCTGCACTGTCGACGAGTTCAAGAACCATCAGCAGGCGGTCACGTTCTTCTTGAACAGCTCAGCCGTGTTCAGATGTCTTGAGAGAAACTATAGACAAGAGGCTTTAGACACATCCAGGTGCGAGCTCCAATCCATTCCCATGGTCCAGGCTGAAATGCAGGCAGCAGGAAGGAGAATGATGCCAGGGGAAAGTGTGTTAGCCATTTAGTTGTGTCTGACTCTTTGCAACCCATGGACTGTAGCCCACCAGGCTCCTCTGTCCATGGAATTCTCCAGGCAAGAAAGCTGGAGTGGTTTGCCATTCCCTTTTCCAGGGGCTCGTCCCAACCCAGAGATCAAACCTGGGTCTCCCACGTTGCAGGCAGATTCTTTACCATCTGAGCCACCAGGGAAGCCCCAGTTCCGGCAGAGGATAAAGTCAGAGGCCAGACTTGAACTTACTCCTTCTAATGCTTTCCTTGGAGTAGTCTGTGCATTAGAGAAGAAGGTTATTCTTTTTAGCAAGGATGGAAAGAGGAGAAAATATCTGATGGAGATTCAGATGAAAAATACCCAAGGATTGTAGCTGGCCAGTGCCTGGGCTGATTTTCAAGACTGCGTAGGTCATATGCTTGGGAGAGCCATCTGCTGTGTGCCCTAGTTTCCCTTCTGACTTATCTCTTACTGGACCATGACTGAACTGAAAGCTTCATCACTAAGGCAAATGCTAATAATATTCAGACCTGTCATTTGAATAGTGCTCCACGGTTTACAAATATTACCTTAGCATTTGTTGACTACCTAAACTTGGGCATATGTGTATTTGTTAGTTCACTTAGTAATAGTAATATTTAAAGGTATTGAGAATTTACTAGGTTAGGGTTTGTGCTAAGTATTCTTTGTATGTGTGTTGTTCAGTTGTGCCCAACTCTTTGTGACCCCGTGGGCTATAGCCCCTACGCTCCTCTGTCCATGGAATGCTCCAGACAAGAATACTGGAGTGGGTAGCCATTCCTTTCTGCGAGAGATCTTCCCCACCCAGTGATTGAACCCATGTCTCCTGCATTGGCAGGCGGTCACTTGCCATTGAGCCACCTGGGAAGCCCACAGGACGAGTAATAAACGGCAGCTCTTAAGGCCATTGCTTTGATGCAGATAATACTGTAGCTGCCTTGTATGCTCTGGTTCTTAAGGTATAAGTTAAGGTCCTTTGGCTGAAAGAACATAATAAAATCTGCCTCACGTACATTAAATGGGCTTCCCTTGTGGCTCAGCTGGTAGAGAATCTGCCTGTAATTAGAGAGATCAGGGTTCAATCCCTGGGTTGGGAAGATCCTCTGGGGAAGGAAAAGGCTACCCACTCTAGTATTCTGGACTAGAGAATTCCATGGACTGAATAGTCCATGGGGTCGCAAAGAGTTGGACACAGCTGAACAACTGTAACTTTCACATTAATGGAGATTTTATTCAAAATATATGGAACCCTTAAAACCTGATGGAAAACTAGAGAGTTAGACACAACAAATGAGAAGTAACAAGTAGACTTGTGGGTCCAAGAGGTAGGAGAGGTTTTCACTGTCACGTGCAGACTCTTCACCATTTTCGGTCTTGTAGTCATCTGTTCAAGATCCAAATTCCAGCTTGAATCACATTTCCAGAGTAAATTTCCCAGGGGAAAAGTAACTAGTTAAAACACCAACAAATACCTAATGCTTCTAATAAGATACGTCTATTTGAACATTTAAATAAAATAATTTAGGTTATAATTGGCACTTACTGGTTTGGGGAACGGATTGAAACTGCACTTTTAAGTCCCATTTGCCATACACGTTTGTCTGGATTTCATGAGCCCAAGGAATTTGAGCCATGTAATTACTACAAAGTGGCCACTAGATGGCAGTCATAAGGGTTAGGCATCATTTAAAAAGAAGTAACAGCTAAATCTCAAAATTTTCAGCACTTAAACATTCTATTTAACTAGCCTTGCATAATAGTTTTGTGAATCTTGAAATTATTCCCCCAAAGGTTTCTATTTGAGAAAACCGATACTCAGAGAAATTCACTGACTTGTCCTGTGCCCGGAGTTTAAAAATGGATTTTGTCTATGCTGTGTGCCTTTTCTGCTAAATGTACTTAATTCTTTATACTGAAAGGGTTTCAGTATACTCCAAAGTTTCGAAGCTTAGAAATATGGTACTGTACTATAACCTGTTCAGTCGTATTTGACTTTTTGCAGCTCCATAGACTGTATCGGAGAAGGCAGTGGCACCCCACTCCAGTACTCTTGCCTGGAAAATCCCATGGATGGAGGAGCCTGGTGGGCTTCAGTCTATGGTGTCTCTAAGAGCCGGACACGACTGAGTGACTTCACTTTCACTTTTCACTTGCATGCATTGGAGAAGGAAATGGCAACCCACTCCAGTGTTCTTGCCTGGAGAATCCCGGGGAAGGGGGAGCCTAGTGGGCTGCTGTCTATGGGGTTGCACAGAGTCAGACAAGACTGACGTGACTTAGCAGACTTAGCAGATGGACTGTATAATCCGCCAGGCTCCTCTGTCCATGGGATTTCCCAGGCAAGAACACTGGAGTGGGTTGCCATTTCCTCCTCCAGGGGATCTTCCCCACCCAGGGATTGAATCTGCATCTCCTGCACTGGCAGACAGAATCTTTACCACTAGCATCACCTGAGAGATCTCTAAAATTGTCTAATGACTTGACTCAAGAGAGCTGACCTAAGTACTCTTGCCTGGAAAATCCCATGGACGGAGGAGCCTGGTGGGCTGCAGTCCATGGGGTTGTGAAGAGTCAGACACTACTGAGCAACTTCACTTTGACTTTTCACTTGCATGCATTGGAGAAGGAAATGGCAACCCACTCCAGTGTTCTTGCCTAGAGAATCCCAGGCATGGGGGAGCCTGGTGGGCTGCTGTCTATGGGGTCGCACAGAGTTGGACACGACTGAAGCGACTTAGCAGCAGCAGCAGCAGCAGTGATGTACATATGAACCTTGCAAAGATCCAACAGAATGAACCCTCTTCATCCTCTCCCCAGCAACGTCATTTCTGCTCTTCAAGGTAGAGTTAGTAACTATCTGTGTTGTATTTTTTCATTAGTGATGAAAAAAGACTTCAACTGACAACTGGATTTTTTATTGGTAAATATTGAGCATTAGGATTTTTTTCCTTTTAAGAAATATGTCCTTTCAATCTACACTTCTTAGTTACATGGTCTATATCTTTTGGTCATTGGTAGTAGAATACTGGGCTTCCCTGGTAGCTCAGATGGTAAGGAATCTGCCTGCAATGCAGGAGACTCAGGTTTGATCCTTGGATCAATAAGATCCCATGGAGAAGGGAATGGCTACCCACTTCAATATTCTTGCCTGGAGAATTCCATGGACAGTAGAATTTTATGTTAATCATTAAGAAATTTTTTCCTACAAAGGGAATTTTAAAGTAATTTTTCAGATTCTAATAAGATGATCGAGAATCTTTCTCAGAAAAATTCCTCATTTTCCAGGTTAGGAAACAGCATCCCAGAAAGTTTACATAAGTTATTCAAGGTCACACAGTGGATTCATAACCAAGGCTGGACTGAACACTGAGTCCTGCCCAGAGGGAGGCACTTTTAGCAAAAGCTATGGTACTTCCTTCTTGCACACTCCCTTAAGAAACTTCACTAGTAAATAATACCTGTAGGACTGAACCAAAAAGTCTTCAGTAGAGCTTTGTCTACTGAACATAGTATATATAATCTAGCCAAAAGATTCCCATCCTAAGGATCACCGTGACAAACATACCAGAGCCTGCCTGTATCAGGGCTTTGCATTTCACCTCTTTTGGCCATAGGCTTCCCTGGTGGCTCAGATGGTAAAGCGTCTGCCCACAATGCGGGAGACCTGGGTTCAATCCCTGGGTCAGGAAGATCCCCTGGAGAAGGAAATGGCAACCCACTCCAGTACTCTTGCCTTTAAAATCCCATGGACAGAGGAGCCTGGTAGGCTACAGACCATGGGGTCACAAAGAGTCAGACACGACTGAGCGACTTCACTTTCACTTTCTTCCGGCCATAGGACAGCTACTGTAATGAAGCATGTGTTTTGTGACTCGAGTGCTAGATGATTCTATGCTCCCAAAGAGCGAAATAGGTAGTATATTATGTAAGAAAACCCAGATAAATAAATAGAACATCTATGCTGCCAAAGAGGAGCTAAAACCCACAGCATCCACAGAAGATCTACGGTTACTTCAAGAGGGATCAGCAGCATTGCCACTATTCATTATGGAAATTGGCTTGAGCTAATGACCAACCCAGAGGATACTGTTCACAGTGATGAAGAGCACCCCCTCCTGCTGTTCTCTCCACCCCTTCCACTCCTGTCCAGCACACACAAACCCCAAGAATTACAACCTATTCACCTTGGTCAATTTTTTCAATTTCATGTACAATAAAATTTTTCAACGTTCCTGAGTTGAATGCTGAACTTAGTACAGGTTCAGCATTGAATGCACTCTTTCCAAGCTTATAATTCTGCACCTTTAACCTTTAATGAAATTTAACATTCAGCTAATCATCTGGACAATTTTTGTTCTTCTGTAGTAAACAGGCAAAATGACGGAGTAGAAAGAGTTCATCAGCTCGTCTCCCAGCTAGATGTGAGAACTACCTTGATGCCTAATCAGTAGAAAGCTTTTCACTTGATTTGGCTTCTTTCATGGGTGTGTATATTAGGTCCTCTAACTTTTCTGAGGTTCAATGTACTTATATATTAATATAAAAATTGGGTAAATGATATCTGCCCCACATAGTATCAGTAAGGATGATCTGTTTGCAAGTAATAGAAACCATCTTGAGCCATACTAACCAAAAATTAAGTGTTTATTAAGGAAACAGGGATGCATTTCAATCCAGGAAATAAGCAAGACTTCGGGCAAAGCTAAAACCATAAATTGAGATTCAAAAGTCTTTAATCATTCTTCATCTCTTGTCCCTGTACCTTCTTCAATCTTCCCTGCCTCTGGGAGGGCCAGGCTTCTCTGCCTCTCTGTCTGTACAGAACATAGGGCAGGAGAGGTGACCAGTCATGTGGTTGAAGGCATGTTACCCAGCTCCCCAAAAACCGTTTTTAGCATGGGAGAATGGGTCTATTCAAAATTGTCTCTCTCCTTGGGCTCCCGGGTGGCTCAGTGGTAAAGAATCCACCTGCCAATGAAGGAGACACAGATTAGATCCCTGAGTTGGGAAGATCTGCTGGAAATGGCAACCTACTCCAGTATTCTTGCCTGGAAAAATCCCATGGACAGATGAGCCTGGTGTGCTATAGTCTATGGGGTTGCAAAAGAGTTGGACATGACTTACCAACTAAACAACTCTCCTTTAAAGATTAAATAAACTAATGTATATTAAAGACTTAGAGGCGCCCTAACAGTAAGCACTAAACAAATACAACTCATTATTACAGGTCCACAAGTTTAATTCTAAAGGAAATCAACCCTGAACATTCACTGGAAGGACTGATGCTGAAGCTGAAGCTGAAGCTTCCAGACTTTGGCCACCTGATGCAAGGAGCCAACTCACTGGAAAAGACCTGATGCTGGGAAAGATTAAAGGCAGGAGGAGAAGAGGGCGACAGAGGACGAGATGGTTGGATAGCATTACCGACTCAATGGACATGAGTTTGAGCAAGCTCCAGCAATGGTGAAGGACAGGGAAGCCTGGCGTGCTACAGTCCATGGGGTCAAAAAGAGTCAGATATGACTCTGTAACTGAACAACAACAACAAGCTCTTTCCCTCAGATTTCAGTCTCCAAAGCTCTGAAAGTCAAAACCTTTCATAATTTTTTAGAAAATTATTTAGTGTCAAATCATAACGTGACTTGAATTGATGCAATCAACATCTTAATTTCAGTCAATGAGTATATGTATATGTTTTGCTACGGAAATAGTAGTATGTTTGGTTATGGTATGTTGGTCAGAATCCACTGTGGGTGCTAAGTCACTTCAGTCACTTTGTGACCCTATAAGCCATAGCCTGCCAGGTTCCTCTGTCCATGGGATTTCCAAGGCAAGAATACTGGAGTGGATGCCATTTCCTCATCCATAGGCTCTTCCCAACCCAGGGACTGAAGCTGAATCTCTTATGTCTCCTGCACTGGCAGGCAGGTTCTCACAATTCACTGAGGATACTAGAAAATATATGATAAATGCACCTAATTCTCTAAAATTAAAAATTCTGAAACAAATCTGGTCCCAAGGGTTTTGGCTAAGTGAATGGGGGCTTGTTTTACTAACACTAAAAGCTTTTAATTACGGCCTAAGCCTTAGGTAATACCCTAAGATATTAGTTTATACTTGAACCTGATTAGAATAGCAAACTTTCTCACTGAATCATCTTATTTATTTACCAACCACAACCACAACAGAACCACAATAAAAGCAATGCAACTACGGCCAGGTATTAGTCAACATGGGCTGCCGTAACAAAACACCGTAGACTGAGTGACTCAATCAACAGAAACTTATGGTTGAATAGTTCTGGAAGCTAGACATCTGAGATCTGGATGCCAGCAAATTTGGATTCAGTGAAGACTTTCTGGTTTATAGAGAAAATGCTGTGGGCTCAGCTGACCTCTCTGTGTCCATGTGGTAAGAAGGATAGAGAAATCTCTCTGGTATCTCTTCTTATAAGGTCACTAACCCCTTCATGAGGGCCCTTCCCTTATGACCTCACCTCACAAATTATCTCCCAAAGACCCCAGCTCCAAATACGATCACATGGTGGGTTGGGGCTTCAACATGTGAAATTAGAGGGGACACTGCAGATGGTAACTGTGGCCATGAAATTAAAAGATGCTTGCTCCTTGGAAGAAAAGCTATGAACAACCTAGACAGTGTATTTAAAAGCAGAGACATCACTTTGCTGACAAGGGTCTCTTTAGTCAAAGCTATGGTTTTTCCAGTAGTCATGTATGGATGTGAGAGTTGGACCATAAAGAAAGCTGAGCACTGAAGAACTGATGCTTTCAAATTTTGGTGCTGTAGAAGACTCTTGAGAGTTCCTTGGACAGCAAGGAGATCAAACCAGTCAATTCTAAAAGGGAATAAACCCTGAGTGTTCATTGGAAGGATGGATGCTGAAGCTGAAGTTCCAATACTTAGGTCACCTGATATGAAGGCCAGTTCACTGGAAAAGACTTTGATACTGGCAAAGGGGAGTGAGAGAAGGGGGCAACAGAGGATGAGATGGTTAGATGATATCACTGACTCAATGGACATGAGTTTGAGCAAATTCCAGGAGATAGTGAAGGACAGGGAAGCCTGGCGTGCTGCTAGTCCGTGAAGCTGAAAAGAGTCAAACACAACTGGGCAAGTGAACAGCAACAAACATGCGGTCCAGAACAGCCAGTCATCTAAATAACTCAAAGGCAAGGTACAGAATATCAATTCATGCACTGATTCATTCATTTATTTATTCAACAAGGTTTTCCTTTAAGCACCTTCTATATCCACACAGCTGTTCTTATACAGACTTGAGGGAGCAGGTACAGTCACTTCTACCACATTCTAGTGACTCCTGTGCTTCCTGATGAAGGGAAGCACGCAGAAGGCACCGTGGACCGATTGTGTCTGTTTGCTGCAATGTGCCATTGTTAGCCTCCCCAGGGCTCTGTCCCAAAGCCTGGCCTACACAGCAACTCCATTTGACAAGTGAGGCCTCTTACAAAGCAGTGACCTCGGCCCCATTACTGTGCTTGCCTCGAGGTGTGGAGTGTCCCCGCATGCACCCTGTAGTCTGCCGGGATTTAGCACACTCAAGGCAGCAGACACAGTGGAGACCCGTCCTAAGTAAACACAGCTCCTGAGGGCTCACAGTGGATTCAGACAACCCTTTTTCCTTTATCAGACATCATTTCTCTATCTAGAAAGTGAGGAGTTTGGCTCAGAAGACAACGAAGTCAGACTCTGCAATAGCAGCAGCATCACCTGTACCCAAGAAAGCTTACATGGGAGCCTCACGTGCTTCATACTCTGGGATAATTATTACCTGTTGTCCCTCAAACACTGCTTTGCCTCGTACTTTTGCACGTGCCATTTTCTTCGTAAGGGATGTCCCTATAGAACATTCTGCAAACCTAACTCAACAATCATCTGCTCTACGAAGCCTCTCCTGACTATCCCTCTCCCCAACTTCTTCCTCCAAAGTGTTAGCGACCCGTTTGCTCATTAATTCATACAGAGATTTAAATTAAACTTCCCCCATGTTGCATCAAGTACTGTGCTAAAACACAGCTGAATGGCAGCCTCGCTGTACAGTCTTTAAAGCTCAGCATTTCCGGTGGCTCGTGGTAAAAAATTCACCTGCCAGTGCAGGAGATGCAGGCTCGATCCCTGGGTCAGGAAGATCCCCTGGAGAAGGAAATGGAACCTGCTCCACTATTCTTCCCTGGAGAATCCCATGGACAGAGGAGCCTGGCAGGCTACAGTCCATGGGGTTGCAAAGAGTCAGACATGATTGAGCATGCATGCAAACACACAATGACCTACAAAGAAGGTGGCCAGCTCTGTTTGAGTGGGCCCTCGAGGATATGGACAGCTTTGCCAAACATATTAAAGATAGGGTTGGGGAGGAAGGAGGAAGTAGATTCACAGACAAGAAAACAAGGCGTGCTAAGACATATCTTTGCAACAACATTGGTGGAGCTGATGGAGGATCATTTTGATCAGCTGTACATTAGAATGTGTGTGTATGTGGGTCAGGAACCCGAAGAAGGTGGACTGTTAAGTCAGATCTTAAAGGGTCTTGGATGATAATCAAGGTGGTTTGGACTTGGTCCTGCATGCAAGGGAAGATCTCAAGGGTTTTTAAGCAGCAAAGTGACATCCATAAATCTGCCTTTTAGAAATATCACTCCAGGGGCAGTAAGGTGAATGTGCTGAAAGAATTGGAGGCAGGCAAGAGAAAGGGGAGGGGCAGTTAGAAGCAGCCCCGGAAAAACATAATCAGGATGTTACTCAAGGCGGTAGCTGTGGGGAAGGCAAGAAGGCAGAGGTAATTAGGAGGAAGAGACATCGGGGTGGAGTAGTCAGGAGGAGGAGGGAGTAGCAAGGGAGGGAAAGGAGCCCAGAACAATCCCCAGGTTTCTGACTTGCAGAATCTCCATGCCCCTTAGAAGCCTCAATTTCTATTATTTTACTTCAGGTTCAATTATTTTTATAGGACATTTATTGAGTGCCTTCTCTGAGCCAAAATCTATGTTGATGCTGTGGATAGAAAGATGAGTTAGACAGAATGTTTTCCCTAGTTAAGGAGACAGACACATATGCAGACAATTTCAACACAATGTAATAACTGTTATCATAAAGATCCGCACAAGAATCAGTTTCTCAAGCAATTATTCATGTATACTCTCTGCTGTTTTTCCTCTTCATCTTTTAGTCCTCAGGATCATGGCTATGACCTCTCACATCTCAGGGATTAATTAAGCATTGAATTCGGTTGGATCCTTTGACTAGGTCTGTTATGATCAAAACTGGTTCCCCAGGAGTCCTACGAGGCTCATATCTAGCAGAGAATGAATAGTATATCTTAACCCCAAGACTGCAAGTGTTCTTGACCTGACATAGTTCATGAGTCTGTAAAAATGTCCAATGAAACACAACAAAGAAGGCAGGAGCAGACCCAACTTGACTTGGGAAGCCCTCTCTGCTTTTAGAATATTGATTTCAGGATATGGCTGGTCCTCTGTGTCCACGGATGCAGAACCTACTGATATGGATGCTGGCTATACTGTGCCATTTTTATACAAGGGACTCGAGCATCCCAGAATTTTTGTATCCAGTTCCCAGTGGATGGAAATATTTCCAGACTTTTGTCAGAGATCAAGTTCCACTCTTCCTTCTACCCTCATCCCCCAAAACACATGGTAGATCTCAACCGAATGGAAACTTTGATCAAATCTTCATGCAGTTTTTTCTTCCCTCTCTAGCCTAAATTAATGGAGTCTGATTTTGCTCTGTAAATGTGTTCCTCATTATTAGCTTCATAATGTGTACTTAGTTCTAATAATTTCTGCAGATCTTTATTTGAGATGAAAAAAAATTCATACTATATATACTCTTTCCCTCCGCAATCAAGCATCATCTAGTTTTAGTTACTGTAGAAAATTCTGCTTGGGTTATTCCCAAACCAAGCTGTTCAAACTTTGACCTAATGTTCATGCGCCAGACCCAGACTCTGGTTTATTCAACCCACAGAAATACACGGTGTTTCCTGACTTCATCAGTAGATGAAACAGAATTCAATGGTTCATTCGCACCATTGACTATTAGATTCAATAAATAGAGTGTGTTCTTAAGTCCTCAATGGAGTCAGCTTTGAAAACAGGCAAATGTGCAAACCTAAGTTAAATCATTGTTCCAGTTACTAAAGCTACATAACTCATTGTTGAAAAGGTGGTTGTTTAAAAGAACCATTTGTTTTAATGCTCACAGTTTCTGCAGGTCAGGAATTAGGAGAGGGAACCTGGAGATAGTTTGGGGAGCAGGAGGGAAGATTGAGGGTGACCTGATATCTGGAAACTGAGATTACCTGAAAGCGAGTTCACTCGTGTCTGGTGCTGAGCTCCAACGACGCTGAAAACCAAGACTGCTGACCAGTGCCTCCCTGACCTCACCACACAGCTTGACTTCTGTATAGCATGGTGGCCTCAGGGTAAGTGGCCATCCTACATGGATGTGGCGGAGCAAGCAAGGCAGAAGAGGCGTGGCCTCTTAGGACCTTGCCTGGGAAGTCACATACTGTCTCTTCCACTGCAATCTGTTGTTTGAAATAGTCAAAATCCTGCCTAGACTCAAGAGCAGGAGAATTAGATTTCATATCTTGATAAGAGGCAAGGTCATACTGAAGCAGAACACTTAGACAGAAGTAAACTTTGTGTACACCGCAACCTAGAGTTATTATAATTCAATATAACTGAAATAAAACTATCTTTTCTCCAACACTGCAATTTTTTAATGCTAAAAGTTACAACATTCAGATTTTCATGCAGCTGAAGTCACTGGGCTTCTAGAGAGGACAGTGTGTTTTCTAATTATCTTGGGGAAAAGTGGTATACTAAAATTAATATAATAGTTGTGGTTATCTTCAAAAGCCACTCGGGGATAGAAATCAAGGACGGAATGTGTGTACTTTCAGAATTTGGTAGAGCACCAGCCTCAAGAAGCCTGATCTACTGCAGCACTGCCGTACAAAACCTTATTTTAAAAAAATGCATCCTGATGTGTTTTGCTGCTTTAGTCATTTGGTGTTTCTGTTTGCTTGTTTCATATCCACTCCAACATGCTGCCTCAAGGAGACAGAGTGTGCAAGCCACTCGAGTAAGGACACAGCAGAGGGGCTGTCCCTATGGGAAGCTGGAAGCCGATCTGGTGAGACACAGGAGTTAAAAGCCAGAGGAAGCAGAGGGCAGTGGTTGGTCGGCCGTAGGTGGTCCCCAGCCTTGGTGGGAAGATGCATCCTTAAAAATAAACAAGAGTTTGGGGAAAGTCCAGAGAAGAGAGGCTTTTTCTTGCATCACAGAAGCCCAGGAAATCCCAAGCCTCCTGGAGGATTCCTAAATTCAGAGGCACATGGGAGGTAAAGTTGAGAACGACCCAGGGCAGCATCCACTTAGGGGAGCCCATGACACACTCACAGCCTCATTCACACTCACCATTCACAGACCTGGTATTTCCAGCACCACATGGGGGATGAGAACCCGCGTGCTAAGAAAGACCTGGGATGGAACTTGGACCATAGATAATAGCAACTGCAAGCTCCAACCGCAGCTGGATCCCTGATGTCCAGAGCAGTGACCACTGAGCAATCCAGCAAAGGCTACCCCATGAGCACAGTGTATCCTTGCAGAGACATTGTGAGTAGGCATCAGAAAGAACAAAATGGGACTTGACTAGGACTTCACAGCCACCTCCTCCCATCCCCACTCCAACGTCATCCACCTTCTGGAGAGAAAGACAGGAGAAGGGCTGGGAGTGGGGCAGGGAATCCAGAGCTGACTCTACCTAACTTCTACCATGGTCTGCATGCTGGTGTCCCCCTGAAATTCACAGGTTGAAGCCTAACACCTAGGAAGATGGTTTAGGAGGTGGGGCCCTTGGGAGATGACTAGAGCATGAGGGCGGAGACCTCATGACTGGTGGAATTCGTGCCCTTATAAAATTGGCCTGAGAAAGTGCCCTACTCCCTCAAATATGTGAGAAGCACAGAGAGTCCCAAAGAAGGCTCTCATCCATGCTCGTGCCTGGATCCTGAACATCCAGAGTCGAGAACTGTGAGCCATAAATTTATGTTGTTTAGAAAGTACCCAGGCTGCAGTGTTTTGTTGTAGCAGACCAAACAAAGCAGAATAACTTCCCCGAAAATATATTAATCTATAACAGACTGAGTTTATCTTAACGACAATGTTTATACCAACAGGTGGTGAAATAGTTTGAAAGGACAAATATAATGTCTTTATTTATCCACTGAGTAGGAGCTAGGGTGGAGCAGGAGAAGAGAGGCAAGAACAGGATGACATCAGTTTGTTTGGGTTTTTTGGCTACACCATGCAGCATATGAAATTTTAGTTCCTGGACCAGGGATTGAACTCATGCCCCCTGCAGTGAAAACACCGAGTCTTAACCACCGGACTACCAGGGAAGTCCTGAGATCAGTTTTAAAACAGAGCGCCTCCTTGTTTTGTATGCTGGATTGTAATGGATTCTTGTGATCATGCTACAATGAGTACATTTTAATTATCTATTCATTTAACCCTTTCCCTCCTAGACTGCAAGCTCACTGAGGACAGGAATCTCCCTTGTGCATCTTTCTACTTCGAGTCCTGGTAAAAGGAGACGCTTTGTAATTTCCTGTGTGTGTGTCTGTGTGTGTGTGTCTGTGTGTGTGTGCATGTTCAGTCGCTT